>NC_135722.1:62923541-65323541 GCF_964656455.1 Halichoerus grypus | reverse complement strand
TCATCTGCTTTTTTAGATTCCACATATAAGGGAAATCATAAAGTATTCATCTTTCTTTTACTTATTTCACTTAATAACACCCTGAATATCTGACCCAGTTATTCCAAATGGCAGGATTTCCTTCTCTTTTACGACTGAATAATATTCCACTGCGTGTGTGTGTGTGTGTGTGTGTGTGTGTGTGTGTGTATACACACCACATTTTCTTTATTCATTCATTCATTGAGAGACACATAAGTTCTTTAAATGTCGTGGCTCTGGCCAATAATGCTGCAATGAACACAGGAGTGCAGATGTATCTTCAAGATAATTATTCATTTTTCTTCAGATACATACTCACAAGTACAATTGCTGGACCACTTGGTAGCTCTGTTTTTAATTTTTTGAGGAAGATCCATTCTGTTTTTCACAGTGGTTGTACCAATTTACATTCCTACCAACAATGTACAACTGTTCCCTTTTCTCCATATCATCATCAATTTATCTCTTGTCTTCTTGATAATGGCCTTTCTAGCAGGTGGGAGGTGATACCTAACTCTGGTTTTGATTTGCATTCCCCTGACAATTAGGGATGCTGAGCATTATTTTGGGTACCTGTTGGCCACTATATGTCTTCCTTGGAATAGTGTCTATTTAAGTCCTCTGCCAAACTTTAATCAGGTATTTTTTTTGATATCTGGTTGTACGAATGCCTTATATGTATTTTTGATATAAACTCCTTATAATCAGATGTATGGTTTACAAATAGAGAAATAAAAGAATCCCATTTACGACTGCATCAAAAACAATGAAATACCCAGGAAGAAATTTAACCAGAGAGGTAAAAAACTTGTATTATGAAAACTATAATACATTGATGAAAGAAATTGAAGGCAACACAATAAATGAAAAAATATACCATGCTCACAGACTGGAAAAATTAATACTATTATAATGTCCATACTACCCAAAGCAATCCACAGATTCAATGCAATCCCTATCAAAATATAAATAGTGTTTTTCACATAACTAGAACCAAAAATCCTAAAATCTGTATGGAACCAAAAAAGACCCCAAAAAGCCAAAGCAGTCCTGAGATCTCAAAAAGAATAAAGCCAGATTTATCATAATCCTAGATTTCAAGATATACTACAAAGCTATAGTAATCACAAGTGTATGGTACTGGCACAAAAGGAGGCACATAGATCAACAGAACAGAATTGAGAGCCCAGAACTAAATCCACATATATATATATATAGTGAATTAATCCTTGACAAAGGAGAGAGGAATATACAATGGGTAAAAGACATTCTCTTCCATAAACGGTGCTGGGTAAACTGGACAGCTACATGCAAAAGAATGAAACTGGCTCACTTTCTTATCCATAAAAATAAACTCAAAATGGATTAAAACCCTAAATGTAAGACCAGAAGCCATAAAATCCCTAAAAGAAAACATAGGCAGTAATCTCTTGGACATCAACCTTAGCAGTATTTTTTCTGGATCTGTCTATTCTGGCAAAGGGCACAAAAGCAAAATAAACATTTGGGATCATATCAAACTAAAAAGCTTTTGCACAGTGAAGGAAACCATCAGCAAAACAAAAAGGCAGACTACTGAAGAGGAGAAGATATTTGCAATTGATATATCCAATAAGGGGTTAACATCCAAAATATATAATGAACTCATAAAACTCAGCATCAAAAAATAACAATAATAATCTGATTTTAAAATGTGCAGAGGACCTGAATAGGCATTTCTCCAAAGAAGACATACAGATGGCCAACAGACACATGAAAAGATGTTCAACATCACTAATCATTAGGGAAATGCAAATCTTAGTCTCACCTCATACTAGTCAGAATGGCTCATATCAGAAAGACAAGAAATAACAAGTGTCGGCAAAGATATGGAAAAAAGGAAACCCTTGTGTAGTGTTGGTAGTACTATAAATTAGTGCAGCCACCCTGAAAAACAGTATGGAGGTTCCTCAAGAAAGTAAAAACAGAAGCACCATATAACCCATTAATTCCACTTCTGGGTATTTCCTAGAAGAAAATGAAAATACCAATTTGAAAAGATACGTGCACCTCTGTGTCTATTACAGTGTTATTTACAATAGTCGCAATATGGAAGCAACTAAAGTGTCCACTGATAGATAAGTGGATAAAGGAGATGGGGTATATACACAGGATGGAATATTACTCAGCCATAAAAAAGAATGAAATCTTGCTCTTCGTGACAATATGGACCTAGAGGGTATTATGCTAAGTGAAATAAGCCAGACAGAAAAAGTCAAATACCAAACGATTTCACTTATATGTGGACTCTCCAAAACAAAACAAATGAACAAACAAAAAACAACAACAAAAAAGAGGGACAGACTTATAAATACAGAGAACAAATTGATGGTTGCCAAAGGGAAGGGACAGGCAAAATGGGTGAAGAATTAAGAGTTACAAAATTCCAGTTATAAAATAAATAAGTCAGAGGGATGAAAAAAATAGCATACAGAATACAGTCAATAACACTGTAATGTACTTATCATGGTTGAATATTTCATAATTTATATAATGTTGAATTACTATGTCGTATAGTTGAAATTAATTTAATATCATATGTCAACTATACTTCAACTAAAAAAAAAATTTAAATATGCTGGCCTCATTGAATGATTATCACTTCTCTTCAACTCTCTGATATAGTTTGAGTAGAACTGGTATTATTTCTTCTTTAAATATTTTAGTACACCTCACCAGCAAAGCTATCGAGGTCTGGTATTTTCTTTGGGAAAAGGTTTTTAACTACAAATCCAATTTCTTTAATAAATACAAGGATGATCATATTATCTATTTCTTCTTGAGTGAATTCTGGTGGTTTGTATGTTTCAAGAAATGAAACCATTTCATCTAAGTTGTCAAATATATGGACTTAACCTTGTTGAAAATATCAATGATTATTGTACTTATAATACCTGTATATTGTATATTGATATCACTTCTCTCATTCCTGATATTAGTAATTTGTATCTTCTATCTTCTTTTTCTGATCAGTCTGGCCAGAGATCTATCAATTTTATTCATTTTCTCAAAGAACTAGCTTTGGGTATATTTTTTTCTTTGGTTTTCATAGTTCTCTTCACTTATTTCCAAAAAACTAATATTTATTTCCTTACTTCTGTTTTCTTTGGGTTTAACTGCTCTTCTTTTTCTAATTTCTTAAAGTAGAAACTGAAGTCATTGATTCAAGACCTTTCTTCTTTTTCTAAACAGACATTTAGTGCTATAAATCCCCTCTAAGTAGGCAGTAAATATATACCACAAAGTTTGATATGTTATGTTTGCTTTTTTGTTCAGATCAAAACACTTTCTAGTTTCTCTTCTGTTATCTTCTGAAGTACATTTCTTTCCAAATATTTGTGGATTTTCTAGTATCTTTTACTCGTTTCAAATTTAATTACACTGTGGCCCAACAACAAATTGTATAACTTGAATCTTTTGAGACTTATTTTGCAGTCCAGAATATGGTCAATCTTAATAGCACTTGAAAATAATGTACATTCTGTTGTTGGATAGAGAATTCTAAAAATATCAACTATATCAAGTTAGTTAATAGTGTTATTTAACACTTCTATAAGCTTAATGATTTTCTTTTGACCATGCCTATCAATTATTAAGAGAAGAATGTTGTAGGCTCCAAGTATAATTGTGAATCTGTGTATTTCTCATTGCAGTTCTGTCAGTTTTTGCTTTATTTATTTTGAAGCTTTCTTATTAGGGGCATAAACATTTAGGATTATTATATCCCAAATAGCATAAAAACCTTACATCACACTTTAATTCTTTCCTCTTGAACTTTTTACTACTGTTGCTATACTTTACTTTTACATATGCTATAATCCTCACAAACTACACTGCTATTATTTTTACAATTATAATTTTAAAGAGATACATGTATAAGAAAATTATTTTTTATATTTACCTACCTATGTAGTTACCATTTCCAGTGATCTTCATTTCTTTGTGTAGACCTAGATTTCCAACTGTTACCATCTTCCTGAATACTTCTTGACAACCTTCAACATTTCCTCTACTACAGGTCTGCTGAAGATGAATTCCTTCAGGTCTGTATGTCTGAAAAAGTCTTTATCTTTGTTTTTTAAAAATATTTTTCTAGGGGCGCCTGGGTGGCTCAGTCAGTTAAGCCTCTGATGGCTGATTTTGGCTCAGGTCATGATCTCAGGGTCCTGAGATAGAGCCCCACACTGGGCTCCACACTCAGCACAGAATCTGCTTGTCCCTCTCCCTCTGCTCCTTCCCCTGCTCGCTCTCTCTTTCTCTCAAATAAATAAATAAATAATAAATAAAAGAATCTTCAAAAATATTTTTCTAGGTATACAACTCTAGGTTGACAGCTCCTTTTCTTCAGTTCTTTAAAGATGTTGCTTAACTGTCTTCTGGTCTGTATTATTCCCAATGAGAGATTTGCTGTCATCATCTGTGTTCTTCAGTATAAAATGTTTCTCTTTTCTTTGGATGCTTTCAAGATTTTTTCTTTATCACTGGGTTAAATGACTATAATATGGTTAGTTTCCTTCCTGTGGCCAGGGTGCTTGAGGTTCATTAAGCTTCTTGGATATGACGGTTTAGTTTTCATCAAGTTTGAGACATTTTCATTCATTATTTCTCCAAATGCTTTTACTGACCCTCCCCCCCCACAGAGACTTCTGTATGCATATCAGGCCAATTCAAGTTGTCCTATTAGATCACTAATACTCTGTTCATATTTTTTATTTTCTCTTGGTGTTTCATTCTGGATAACTTCTATTGCTATGGCTTCAGGTTCACTAATCTTTTCTGCAAGGTCTGACATGCCATTAATCCTACCCTGTGTATTTTTCATCTCAGATGTTACAGCTTTCATCTCTAGAAGTTTAATTTGGATCTTTTTTATACCTTCCGTATCTGCTTAACATGTTCAGTATTTCTCCTAGCTTCTTGAGTATTTGGAATACAGTAATAACTACTGGGGACACCTGGGTGGCTCAGTCAGTTAAGCGGCTGCCTTCAGCTCAGGTCATGATCCCAGCGTCCTGGGATTGAGCCCCACATCAGGCTCTTTGCTCAGCGGAGAGCCTGCTTCTCCCTCTCCCTCTGCCTGCCTGCCACTCCCCCTGCTTGTGCTCTCTATCTCTCTCTCTGTGTCGAATAAATAAATAAATAAATCTTAAAAAAAAATAATAACTACTGTTTTGATGTCTTTGTCTACTAATTCTATCATAGGTATCACTTCTGAGTTGGTTTCATATGATTGATTTCTCTCATCATTATTGGCCATTTCCCTAATTCTTTTCATGCCTGGTAATTTTTCATTGTATGCCAGACACTGTGATTTTTACCTTATTGACTGTTGTATATTTTTGTTTTCCCATAATTTTCTTTAGATTTATTTTGGGATGCAGTCATTTAGAAACAGGTCCTTTCATGTCTTGCTGTTTTGTTGTGGTGGTGGTGGTGGTGGTGGTGATTTTAGTTGGGCTCAGAGCAGTATTTAGTCTAGGGCTAATTTTGCCCCATTCTGAGGTAAAATCCTTTTAATGCTTCTAATGACTTATAATGCTTCTAATTTTTCACAATGCCTTGCAAATTACGAAATTTTCCACTCTTAATGGTGGAAACAGTAATCATTCCTAACCCTGCATGAGCTCAGAGGATTTTTTTTCCCTCTAATGAGTTTGGCTGGTTCTTTCCCCAACCTCAGTAGATTCCTCACATGAATGCACCAATCAGAACTAACTCACTATTTGCTGGGATCCTCTGCACATCTCTGGAGCTCTCTACCTTTCTCCTCTCCTACCTGCAAAACTCTGGCCACCTTGTCTCCTTGGACTCCTGGCTATATCTTGTCAACTCTGGGACACAGTCAGGCTCAGCTTCAGTTTTACATCCCTTCTCCATGGCCTAGAAATGCTCTCCAGGTATTAAGCCAAAGCAATCACAGGGCTCATCTTGCTAGTTTCCAATCTTTCAGGGATCATTATTCTTCACTACTTAATGTACAATGTTTTGAAAACCCTTATTTCTTTTATTTTGTCAGGTTTTTTTTGTTGTTGTTTCAGGAAGAAGGGTAAATCTATTCCCTGTTACTCCAATTTAGCCTGCACCAGAAGTCATCTTTTATTTTAAACATAGTAAACATATAAGTTTTATAACCTTTTCAGATAATCCCAATATACACAGTCTCTGCTGGTCTGTTTTGTTGCTTATTGTTTCTGCCAGATCTTGATCTTGGTGCCTTGTTTTCTTAAGTGCCTGATTATTTCTGACTACCAAAAAAAAATATGAAGAAGGACTTCTGCTTCTAGGAAGATCCAGTATGCACCTTTTCCTTATTCCTCCCACTAATTACAACTAAAAACACTGGACATTAGATATAAAACAAACATTAAAGACTGAAAATTGAAAAGAGAGCAGACCGTCTACAAATCTTATAATCCAAAGAATGACATGGTGGTGAGTAGCCTTATATATCTCAGTCTTAGAGCTGAAGAAGACTGGCAAACTGGAAATGATAATAAGCACAGACAAAAATCTACTCTATCTTGCTAAAGGACCAAGATAAAGGCAGTCTATCAAAACACAAACTTTTGGACAATAACCAACCTACTCCAGCCAAACACGACAAAAAACAAAAACAAAACAAAAAAACCCCACAAAAAAACAAAAACACAAAAAAAGGAAACAAAAAAAAAACCCTGTGGCCCAACCCCCACCAGCAATGACCAAATGACCACCCTCACAAAGCTATAACAGGGTACTCTAACACCCCCAATAAGGAAGAGTCAGAGAATACCAATACCAAGTACAGTCAGAGAATACCAAATACCAAGACTTTCATCCCCACTGGCTGATAACTAGGCTTCTGCTTCCCTACCCCCACCTCGGGGTGTCAGCAGAGACCATGCCCACCCAGTAGTAAAGAGGAGCTACAGCCCCCTTCACGGGTCAATGAAAGCCAAATGCTTATTATATGGGTTGTTTTTGTAACTTGTATTTTCCTTTCTTATATACTGCTTTCCTTTGTCTCTTTTATTTATATTCTTTGTAAAATTCTGCTTCACATCTTCTTTTAGATTTACTTATTTTTATTAGTTGTCCTTTGCATTTGTCTCTTTCAATTTTCTAATATATATTTTATATTATCTTTCTCAAGCAAACAGAAAACAAAGTCCTATGAAGACTAGTTATGATAATAAGCTATACCCAGAGAGAAATTACACTCTTTTCTCCTTTGGTCTAACTGACCTTGTAGTAGTACTCCAAGTCATTTATAGCAGAGTCCCTAATAGTTTCAAAGTTCAACATCCAACCCTAAAATCCCTAAGATGATTAAATAAATTATTTAAATAGAAACACAAGACAAGGAAGCACAAGACAAAACTCTCTCCTACCTCCAAATGAACTACTAGAATAATGGTATTTCTCACAGTCTAAGACATTCTATCCTTTTACCAGAAAGTACATGATCTAAAAATCCATCTTCTCCAATTTTATCTATGCACACCCAGAAAAATTCACAAAACAGTCATGTACAAAGATGTTCATCACCACACTGTGATGTTGAGAAATTGTAAGCAATTTGGATATCCACTGCTGGAAGAATGAACAAGTAAAATGTAGTGTCTGAAATATTGTAAAATTAGATAGTGATGATAGATGCTCAATTTTGTGAATATACAAAAACCACTGGATTATAAACTTTAAAGGGGTAAATTTTATGGTATATGATTTACATCTTTAAAAAAACCATTATAGAACATATACAGGGGATGAATATTCTGGCACACCATGCAGCAGTCAAAAGCAACGCATTGGAAGTACATAACACAACACACATAGGTACTGAAAATATGGGGCGCCTGGGTGGCTCACTTGGTTAAGCAGCGGCCTTCGGCTCAGGTCATGGTCTGAAGGTCCTGGGATCCAGCCCCACAACAGGCTCCCTGCTCAGCGAGGAGTCTGCCTCTTCCTCTCCCTTTGCCCCTCCCCCTGCTCGTGCTCACTCGCCACTCACTCTCTCTCAAATAAATAAAATCTTTAGAAAAAAAAAAAGAAAGAAAATATGGTGTCAATTTCAAAGTAAATACCATATCTTGAAAATATAGTTTTAAGGAAGAAATAGAAAACCTGAAGAGACCCATAACCAACAAGGAAATTGAAGCAGTAATCAAAAACCTCTCAACAAACAAGAGTCCAGGGCCAGATGGCTTCCCAGGGGAACTCTACCAATAATTAAAGAAGAACTAATACCTATTCTTCTGAGGCTATTTCAAAAAATAGAAATGGAAGGAAAACTTCCAAACTCGATCTATGAAGCCAGCATTACCTTGATCCCAAAACCAGACAAAGACCCCACCAAAAAAGGAGAATTACAGACCAACATCCTTGATGAACATGGATGCCAAACCTCTCACCAAGATACTAGCCAATAGGATCCAACAGTAGATTAAAAGGATTATTCACCACGACCAAGTAGAATTTATTCCCGGGTTGTAAGGGTGGTTCAACATCTGCAAATCAATCAACGTGATACATCACGTTAACAAAAGAAAGGAGAAGAACCATATGAACCTCTTAATTGATGCAGAAAAAGCATATGACAAAATATTTAATAACATACTCAATAATAAATAAAAATAAAAATAAATAAAAAATAAAAATAAAATACTCCATTAATCCTTTCTTGATTAAAACTCTCTACAGTATATGGATAGAGGGAACATACCTCAGTATCATAAAAGCCATAAACAAAAAGCCCACAGCAAATATCATTCTCAATGGGGAAAAACTGAGAGCTCTCCTCCTAAGGTCAGGAACACGGCAGGGATGTCCACTCTTACCACTCTCACCACTATGTTGTTCAACATAGTACTAGAAGTCCTAGCCTCAGCATTCAGACAACAAAAAGAAATAAAAGGCATTCAAACTGGCAAAGAAGTCAAACTCTCACTCTTCACAGACGACATGATACTCTACATGGAAAACCCGTAAGACTCCACACCAAAATTGTTAGAACTCATACAGGAAGGAATACAAAGGAATGTACTAGTTCAGGAACTCAGCTGAGGACAGATCCAATTACTCCTCTGTTTATTTCCTGTGGGAAAACAAGGTCATTTGGTTGGCTTAAAGGACTTGGGTCTTAGGGCTAATGGAAGGAGGGAAATAAGAACAGATATAAAGATCGTTCCCTCTCATCTTTGCCATTTTAAATAGTATTTGCTCCCAATCTACATTCATTCAATAATTATTTATTGAGCATATACTATATGCTAAGCACTATTTGCAGATACTAGAGATATGTCAGTGAACAAGCAAGAGTCCTCGCCCTTAAGCAGCTTATACACAGTGAGGGGAAAAAAGACAACAAACAAAACAATTTCAGTACTTATAAATGCCACGAAAAAAGACAGGATTACAAATTACAGAGTAGAGAAGTGAGGGCAAGTTGTTTAACTGTGATGGTAAGAAAGGGCTTTCTCAGCAGGTGACAATGGGTCAACTATATAAGGAGGAGATGCTAGCCAAGAAATTTAGGGAAATAGATTTCCAAACAAAAAGAAAAGCAAATGCTAAGGCTGGAAAAGAACAAGCTTCAAGTGTTCAAGAGACAGAAAGAAAGCCAGTGTAAAGAATGAGAAGAAAAAGTAGAAGTCAGAGCCTTGTAAGCCACAGTAAGGCATTTGAATTTTATTTGGTGTATAGTGGGAAGGGAAGGTTTTTCTGAGTTTTAAGCAGAAGATCAACATGCTGTAATCTGTATTTCCAATGACTCTGACTTCCACATATGGAAGAGAGACTACAGGAAGACAAGAGTGGAAAAATGCAAACCAGTGAGGCTATTAAGGTAGCTCAGGAAAGAGATGTTAGGGCTTGTACTACGGTTATAACCGTGGAGATGGCGGGTCACTTTAAGATCCAGAATATATTTTAGAAGTAGAGTAAGATGTCCTACTGGATTGAACTAAGAGTATAAAGAGAAGAAGAGTTAGAACTCTAAGTTTCTGGCCTGAGCAACTGGATGAATGGTTGATGTCATATGCTGCAGAGGGAAGGCTTAGGGGAGCAATTTGAGAAAGGGTGTTTATAATTGTTTTCTGTAATACTTTCAGTTTCTTTTTTTTTTTAGTATTTTTTTAATTATGTTATGTTAATCACCATACATTACATCATCCGTTTTTGATGTAGTATTCCATGATTCATTGTTTGCCTATAACACCCAGTGCTCCATGCAGTACGTGCCTTCTTTAATACCCATCACCAGGCTAATTCATCCCCCCATCCCCCTCCCCTCTAGAACCCTCAGTTTGTTTCTCAGAGTCCATAGTCTCTCATGGTTCATCTCCCTCTCCGATTTCCCCCCCTTCATTTTCCCCTTCTTGCTATCTTCTTCTTTTTTTTTAACATATAATGTATTATTTGTTTCAGAGGTACAGGTCTGTGATTCAATAGTCTTACACAATTCAGTTTCTTTCTTTCAAGTTCATCTGTCAAATTTCTCCAACTAGTTTACAATCCATTTTGTATTTCTTTTGTATCCTCATGTGCCTAGCACAGTACTGATATATAATAAATAGGTGCTAAATCTACTTAAATTGAAGTGGCCTTACAAGAAAATATATGAATCAACATTTTCAAACCTTGTTTGAAAAATCAAATATAGATGTTTTAATCACAGACACTGCATGTTTAAAATTAAAACACAAATGCTAGAAGCAGGCCTACTAAATATATACTTACAATTTTAAAACGCATGCATTGTTGAATGCTTGATTGCATAAATTAAATTGCAGAGAAAAGTTTTCAAAAGGACCTATATAGGAAGATTTTTAAATGTCATAAATTATAATTAAACTAAACATAAATGACCTACACCTAACATCACATTTTAAATAACTGTTAGCAGTATACAATGAATTTTGAAAGACTAGGACCCTGTCATTGTCACAACCAACATAATAAAGGGAAATTATATCAATGCAAACTTTTATGTGTTCTCTTTTAAATGATACTGTGGCAAAGTTGAATCTAAGCATCTGGTGTTCTTGTAGGTAACTGGTTCTAGTATATTAGCCCCAAGAAAACATTTCCATAATTTTAGAGCCATATCTTGGGCAGAAGCCAGAGAAAACATTTAATTCTTTATTTTATACCTTGTCTATACATTTCATATATTTTGCCTATTAACAACTAGTTCTCTATCAATTCTAAAAAGCTAAAAAACTATACTATTTTTAAATTGTACACTTTTCCTTCCAAAATTGCTAACAAACACATAACAAAAAAACACTCTCAGACGGGTAGTAATTCAATTGCCTTAAGTTTGTAATTATTAAAACTGCTAGTTAATCTTTAAGGCTATAAACTACTGATCTAATAACTGAGACTTGCCAGGGCTTACTGACAGATTTCATAGGTAATAAGTGTAACTATAAGGGAGACCAGAAAAGATCTTTTAATAATTACAAAAGCACGAATAGAAATGCCTTTATTTAGACTATCTGGCTCTTCACCTGTTCCCTACAACACTAACACAAACACAACTAGCAAAATGTATACTCAAAATTGCATAGTAGAAACACTATACTGTTTTCTGTTTTGAGACAACTATCAATACAAAAAACCAGAAATGAGGTTTATTTCCACTAGTTTACATATTTCTCTCCCCAGTAAAGTAGAAGGTCCCCCAGAAGCAGAAACTATATGACCTTGTTTATTTTAATGACTCCAATTTCACTTACAGTGTCTAACACAGTAGATGCTCAATGGTTCTTATCCCTTTTTGGTTCATAAACCTTGACCCCAGCTTGGCAATCCCTGGAAAGGCAAGAATTTTGTCCTGTGGTCACCAATGACATATCTCCAAGATGGAGCTGCCTCTAAGTCCCCTCCTTTCTTCAAGGTTCAAGTCCCATGTAATTCATAAAACTTTCTGATTGCTCCTACCCAAAGCTAACTTCCTTTTCTAAAGTTCGAAAGACTACATTTCACATATTTGACATGAACACACTATCTTGGACTATTACTTACCTATTCATTTTAAATGCAGATCTAGGTATACCTGTACTCTCAACTAAATTAATTTTGAGGACAGAATAATGGCTTATATTTGTGTCCCAATACCTAAGCAAAGTGCTGTGCATGCAATAAGTATTTACTAATAAAAATAAAGACAAAGATAATAAAGATAATATGAAGCCAGTTCTGCATATTCTTCTATCTTGTACTCTTTCAAAGGCATGCCAATGCCTTTGAAATTTTCTGGTTAAAATGACTAAGGACCAATAACTATCACAGCCAAAAATAACAAGATGATATTGTTACTAACCAAACAGTTATTATTTCATTGTCTCCCAACATTTTGAGGGGGGCTGTGCATTTATGTGTATGTATGAAACCAACCCACTCTCATGAAGATATAAGAAGTGGAAAGGTAGGCGTACACCCTCCAAAAAATGATTACTTAATATCATGAGCAATAAAAACTATACAGCACAGTAACAAAAGATGTCACAAAATAATATGTCCCCAATATTTTAAAAAGGGTATATAATATGTAATGTGAATGTGCATCTCTGTTTGTGTATTTATGTATGTACACTGGAGGAGAAGGAAGGGAATAAAAAACATTAAAATGGCAGTAATTACTACATGGTAAAATTACGGATGATTTTTACTTTCTTTTTTTATGCTCTTCTGTACTTTCCAAATCAGAAATACATACATAAATACAATAAATAATTTTAAAATAAAAGCTCCTATCATTTAGAAATATTGTTGTTGATATTATAAGCCAACAACTTTAACTTAGTCTAATAACCAATACAATCAAGTTCTAGAACAAAGTTATTTCTTAAAGCTGAATTCGGTCTCTGAAAATATTTAAATCTTTACCTACTCTGCACCAACTACTCTCTTACTAAAGAAAGTTTTATAGTAACAGAATAAACAAAAGGCCCTATTTAGATTAAGAAAATTAAGCTTATTAGGTTATCATTGGTATACCAAGAATATATTATGTATAAGTTCACTTTCCTTTAAACATAGTGAAAATCTATGTTTAAAAGGCCTTTGATCTCATTAAAATTTTGTGGTTAATGATTAAAATATCCTTAATAAAGGATCAAAATTAAGTTTTGTTTCTTCTCATAAAAGAAAGGTTCTCTCTCTTGACTACAGTAAATATCAACATCAATATAATTTTGATACTACTATAGTTTTGTAAGATATTACTACAGGGGAAACAGAGTGTATATGAGATCTCTTTATTATTTCTTACAGCTGCATATGAATCTATGTATGATTCCTTCAATAAAAGGCTTATTCTTAAAAAATACAATATATTAAGGGCAATCTCCAACATTGATTATATCAAACAAAGTCAAAAATCATTTCTCCAGGAATTAACAACCTAAACCAGGCAAGACACACAAAAAAAGTTTGTGAAACTTTACTTAGAATTTAAAGTTAAGTATATAAATACAGATAGTATTTGTGTATTAAAGTACATACCATGTGGTAATATAGAAAAGCATGTTCATGGTTAAAGAAAAGAAAACACATTAAAACTCAAATCCATTCTAGTATTATGCAGAAATATTTTTAAGTATCTTGAAAAAGTGAGAAGAGCAGCACCCACAATAGTTTGGTGTCACTATTATGGTTCTCACAGCATGCTATTATTTATATTCCAGTCCTTTTCAAACATTATTATTTCTACTGTGACTTCTTCACTAGGCAGCAAACTCCATTAAGTATAAGAACTATCTCCATCCTGTCTATCAGCAGACAGGACAGTAATGGACATATGGTAAGTGCAGAGCAAAAATTTAATATTTTATACCTGAAATGAGTTTCTAAATAGAACTCTGAACTATATTCCCTTGTTAGAGAATTCAAGAACCTCTTCTCAGACAATTTTTTCTTAGTTGAATTTTTCAATGTTGCCTATTAATTCTATTAAACAACTTTAAATATTTTTCATGTAAATACATTTTTTAAAGATTTTATTTATTTACTTGACAGAGAGAGAGATAACGAGAGCAGGAACACAGGCAGGGGGAGTGGGAGAGGAAGAAGCAGGCTTCCCGCCAAGCACGGAGCCCGATGCGGGGTTTGATCCCAGGACCCTGGGATCATGCCCTGAGCCGAAGGCAGACGCTTAACGACTGAGCCACCCAGGAGCCCCTGTAAATACATTTTTAAATAATGAACTTGGCAATGAAAATTATATAATCTTGATTATATATTTACCATAAAGAATATCAGACTAGACAACACTGATTTCATTCCTATAAACTTCGAAATTTAGAAGACCAGATAATTATGTTATTAAATATACTCAGTGTTTGGAGATAGGACCAATGTTGTTCTAAGGTCCAAGAATAATGACATCATAAAAGCTCATCCTTAAATCATTTTCCCAAAAGAAATGGCAAGAGAAGCGGAGTATGAAATGAAATTGAAGATATGGAGAAAGAGATACATAGAGATATATATCCTATCAAAGATGAAGATCTACGCTTAAAGAAAAAAACAGTCATGAAGGGCACAGGCAGGTAATCACTTACTCCTGAAATAAATGGAAATAAGTCACATATGACAGGAATAAACTAGATGGCATCAAGGCTCTTTTAAACATTTAAGACTATCCTTCAAAACAGAGACAGAAGATCTTCTGAAATTTCAGTAGCTTTCCTTTCCTTTTTTTTTTTTTTAAGGGAACTCCATTTAAAAAAGAAAGATAAAAAAGCACATGGGAAAACTTCAAAAGAAACAAAAGAAAAGGAATTACTTACCAAATTGGCCATATAAATTGTGAGCAGCCCTCTCCTGCAAATAATTTTAAAAAGAGATAGAGTGAGATTAAGCATCAATTTGACTTAATAATCACTTCATTATTTTTTTAGAAATCAAAACGATTATCAGGAGGAGTTGAGAAAAAGGGCAGATTATACTGAAGTAAGTTTTCAGTACCCTAACAATTGGATCTAAATAGATTCTAAAAGTCATTCTGTTCAGTAGTCATTAAACATTCTATTTAGTGGTCATTAATTGAAATTATTTAAAATTACTCTTGCCTTGTAATTGTTAACTAGATTTACTGTAGTGATCATTTCACAATATATACCATTACTGAATGATTATGTTGTACACTTGAAACTAATATAATGTTATGTGTCAATTATATCTTTATTTTAAAAATTACTATTTCATTATCATTATGTATTAATAGGAAAAACAGTATCATTTGCCATTAGTCTACATTTATGCTAGAGAATTCTAAATTTAATAAAGAACCTAAAGAACTCATCTTGCCAAAATGTCAAGCTCAAGGCCAAAACAATGCACATTTATTGCAAAAAAAAAAAAAAATCAGGTATTCTATTTATTTTACACATAATGCAACTGTTTATTAGATGTCCTTACAAATCATACTAAATCACCTTGTTTTTAACTTCATTAAGTGAGAAGTTAGGCACTAAGTGAACTTTCTAATGCCAAAAGACAAATGAAAGTTCGATTAACATTCACTTTACAGAGAAACTGCATATTTATCAAACTAATGAAAATTAAGGTAGAAACTCAAAGGATAATTTTATGCCCTTAATCACTTCATTTAACTTATACTGCATGTAAAACCATGAATGAAGTACAACCTATTCTTTAGGAAAGAAGTCTTTAATGTTTTAAGAGTTTAAGGGCAGTATTAAAATAATTTTATAAAAACTTTGACGGGGCGCCTGGGTGGCTCAGTCAGTTAAGCGTCTGCCTTCGGCTCAGGTCATGATCCTCGAGTCCCAGGATCGAGCCCCATGTCTGGCTCCCTGCTCAGTGGGGAGTCTGCTTCTCCCTTGCCCTCTGCCCCTCCCCCTGCTCCTTCTCTCTCTGTTTCTCTCTCACTCACGCTCTCAAATAAATGAAAATTATAAAAACATATTTGGAGTTTCAATTTCAAACATTTCTAGTACTTAAAAAAAAACTTTGTAAATAAAAAAGTACCAATATCAAATCATTTTCACTTAAATTTCATGCCATGTCTTCATATTAACATTGTCAATGAAATCTTGAAGTCAGATCCAGTCATATATATAATCTGGATTATTCACTACTTAAAATGGCTTAATAAGATTTCTAATACCACTAAGCCACATGGAGGCAGTATAATTTAACTGAACAACTGAAATTTGAATATCAGGGTTTCATTTAACTTTAATTCTCTGGTACTCTGTAATTTAATTTTGTCATTAAAATGAGGGTCGCCTGGGTGGCTCAGTAGGTTAAGCATCTGCCTTTGGCTCAGGTCATGATCCCAGGATCCTGGGATCAAGCCCTGCATCAGGCTCCTTGCTCAGCAAGGAGCCTACGTCTCCCTCTGCCTGTCGCTTCCCCTGCTGTGCTCTCTCTTTCTCTCTTTGTGAAATAAATAAAATCTTAAAAAAAAATAAAAATAAAATGAGGAACAAGACTAGTTACCTAACTTACATTTTTAAACATAAAAACTATTTAAGGAAAAAAACATACATTTATCACCAACATATAAACATAATGTTGGACCTACTCTGGTTAAAAGGGGGAAGGAGATCTAGGCAAACCCAGGGAACCAAACCCTGCAGGCAATGACCCTGCTCAGCAGGTCCTAACACACCTCAGCAAAACAACAGAATTCTAATGCTCCTCTAAAAAATAATTTAAAAATCACTGATAGGATGACCTTTTAGCTTTCTTGTCTATGATTTGTACAAATGAATTAAAATTGTTCTTATTAAGCTTTACCAATCTTATCAGTTCCTACCAAATTCTAAACCAAAGATATTCTACTAGTACTTATTTTAAGTAAATTATATGAAGAAAAATTAGGGTAACATCAACATCCAAGAGTCACACGCACACAGAAAACTTAAATCCTTCTCAAGTGATACCTATTCTTACCAAAAGCTGGTTACATATGAAGAAAAAAACAATACACTTAATCACAAAACCAAAACAAAAGTGTCTCTGCAATTTCAGTGGTAGTGCCCGATTATACATTTCCTTATGAAATGAACTAATGTATTTGTTCCACTAATCTATTTCCATCTCTAAAATTCAACAAATTTTCTACCTGATAATATAAATGTTTATCTTTAACTACCAGGCAAAGATTATCTTGTTTACCTTCACATTTTCACACACCTGCTATAGTACCTGTCATCTAATAGGCCTTAAACAAATGGTTATGGAATTACCAGACAAAGTGTTACTAGGAACCCAGCCCTATAAAAAGGAACAGACTAGAGACATATAGTATGTTATAGAAATATAATCACAAAAGATAGCCATTAAACAGGAGGGAAAATTAGTGATATCAATTTATTAGCAAGCAAAGATGTGATCAGATTATTTTACATTTGCATAAAATTTAATAATCTACAAAGTATAATCAATACTTGAAATCAGATTTTATCCTCTTAATAGTGTTATTAAGTATAATGTAGATACTTTATCCTTACTCTACGGAAAACCGAGAATCAGAAAAGTTAAGTGATTTCCTTACAAATACAAAAGTAGCAAAGACAAGTTGGAATTAGGAGTCCGTTTCATGTCCTTTTTTTTTTTAAAGATTTTATTTATTTATTTGACAGAGAGAGACACAGCGAGAGAGGGAACACAAGCAGGGGGAGTGGGAGAGGGAGAAGCAGGCTTCCCGCTGAGCAGGGAGCCCGATGCGGGGCTCCATCCCAGGACCCTGGGATCATGACCTGAGCCGAAGGCAGATGCTTAACGACTGAGCCACCCAGTTTCATGTTCTTTCCAAAGCACTGCTTCAATGGCAGATAATCTGTCCCTTACTAACTTACCTTTATATTCTGCAATGACTTGTTTAATACAATATCCTAACAGGCTTCTGTGCTTTGAGAATGAGTAAAGCCCTGACACATTCTTGCTACTGGGAAAAAGCAGAGGATGTATTGTTATTGAATTACATCCTATCCTGGTCTTGAGTTTCAATTTATTGTTTTAAATAATGAAGAAGAGCACCTCCTTCCCAGCTTTATCTGAATTCCACCCCAGAACTAATAGCCTCAAGAATGAAAAAACAGTATCTGTAGAGGGCATAATGTGCTGTATTATATAGCAGACTCTTCTTGGCAGGTTTCCCTGGTGTGCCGTCTTCAACCTCAGCTCCAATGTCAATTTGGTAGGTGTAGAATATCAGAATATTGATTTATTTTATCACTTCTCCAGGGATGTTCTGTATCACAAGAAACTGGTAAGTCAATTAAATGCCATTTTATTATTTACCACTTGACTATCTCTAGCTGAGGACAAACAGGTCACTCCCTTCTTAGTTGAGTAAATTCTCTGCGGAAACCAAGTTACCTATTAAAATACTACTACAACAGTGATGGGGAAGGAGGTGCCAATAAGAACAAAAGGTGGCCTAGGCCTAACTAGGAAGGGCTAGGGCCAAGAAGAACAATAGCGTTTTAAATTTCACAGAAGACTGTGATTCCCATTCTTTTGGGAATCACTGGATAGAGAGATAGGTGAAGCTCAGTGAACCACAAATAAACTTTTTTTTTTTTTTTTTTTGATACGGGAAGGGGTGAAGCTCTTCAACTTGCATGCAAAATTTAAGGGGCTGTGCACAGCAAGGGGTACTACCTAAAAAGGTATTAAGAACCACTGTTTAAGAACTCTGTGTAATAAGAGTATCATTATTCCCACAGGAAAATGCTAAAATAATTATATTTTCTTAACACCTCAGTAGATTAAAAGGTATCCTTATACTCTGCTGAAATTCTAAATTTTATTATCTTCTAACAACATTATTGTATCTAATTAGATGGACAATAATGTTTCTTTTCTTTTTCTGGAAACCCTAATGTATATATTCTTTGGCTAACCTTCTGAAACTCTGAATGACACTATATGTAACACATTTCATAACTAAGGTTATTAGGGAGTATAGCAGGCATGGTATAACTTCTAAATTCTAAATGTTTATATATTCTTTCTCCTTCTCTCTCTCTCCCTCTCTCTCTATATATGTTTTGTGTTCTACAAAAAAGCAGAAATTACAGATTAAAGAAAAACAAAGTGGAAGGTCCCAACAATTGTAATGGCTTACTAAGAGATACTACTTAATCATCTCAGAAAGTCTTTCAAGACAGAATAAATTTTCATCTCCCAGAATGTTTTAGAACAGTAAAAAAAATAATGCCTTAAAGTACAGGAACAGATAAAATAAGAGCAAGAGTTCATGATCATATACTGTTATATACAGGAGATAAAACAGAGTAAACTTTTCAGAAGACAACAAGGTAATTTAAATTTTCTTCCTGTGAAGATAACATGACACTGAAACATGAATATGTCAAGAATTTATAAGCCAAATTCATGGTATTTTATTCACATATTATAGAGTTCATTTATTCTGGTCATATCTGCCTAGGAGTTTCATAACTACAACAGTATAATTTAACAATTCAAACCATGAGTATGCTTAGAATAAGTATGCAATTTGGGTATTTTAATCCATGCCCATGTTTGAGTACCCCACAGTTTTAATTTATCTAAACTAATACTAAATATCAAAGCAAATTCCACAGCAATTCTACAAGACAAAATCCATCAAAACAACTTTCTGAACCACAAACAAAGCACTTCCTAGAAAAAGGAAGAGAAGACTAGTTCTTAACAGCCCACCTAGGGATAAACTAGATGTTACCAATGCTTACTGCTGAGTTACTATGATCACAGTTCTTTGTGGCACAAATTTTTTAAGCAACCCTGGAAACAACTTCAAAGTTTTCTCAGAATCCCACAGTGATACGATTAAGATTTAAGTAAATTGCCCTCTTACAAGGTGTCAGGAACTAGCTGGCAAAGCATGCCTAATTCTGTAAAGGGAGGGAGGGAGACTGGGAAAGATGGATGGATGGATGGATGGATTGGAGAGAGGGAGGAAAAAAGTAGGAAGGAAAGAAAGTTAAACCAGTATAGATGAAGACATACTTATGAAGATAGATATATCTTTACTTATGTATCTGTACATATGCACATTATATATATGTGTATGTGTTCATAACTACACTGTATGTTCTTACCTCATTAAATGCTTTGGAAAAACTGGTTACACAATTGAGTACAAAATATATAATCTCTGAGTAAAGATTTCATTATTAAATTAAGTTTTAGAGATTTAAAAATTAGAACTACCACTACTTGCTAATTTGAAAAAAAACACTGCTAACCTTCCATATTCTGTATCTTCCACTCTATTACTGCTTTTTTTTTTTTTTAAGATTTTATTTATTTTTTGACAGAGAGAGAGGCAGCAATAGAGGGAACACAAGCAGGGGGAGTGGGAGAGGGAGAAGCAGGCTTCCCGCTGAACAGGGAGCCTGATGCGGGGCTCGATCCCAGGGCCCTGGGATCATGACCTGAGCCGAAGGCAGACGCTTAACAACTGAGCCACCCAGGTGCCCCTCTATTACTGATTTTATTAAAAAGTATTAAAAAAAAAAAAATTAAAAAGTATTAACTGTACACATATCACAATGGACAACTTAAATGTTGCTGTTTCCCACTTTCTACCCTCAGAATTCTTCTTATTCTGGGTTTTTACATTATAATCTTCTCACATAGCCTCAATGACCACCTTTAAGAAGAAAACTTCCAATCTTACTTTTACGACTATCACGCTTCTCCTGAATCTAGACTCATACTTCAAGCGGCCTACTGGCTGTCTCCACCAACATATCATTGATTTTCTTCATGAATTAAAGGCATAATTATATATTCCTTTTCCTTAAAGTAAAAACTATAATATTAAAAAAACTTCACTTTAGGGGCTAGGTGTGATATATATAACTTCAACCTCTGTAAGGTATATATAATCTAGTAAGGGATCTTGATATTTAATGGAATCTTAATAAAAATTTGTGGTAAGTAAAAAATACTTTTTCGAAGCAAACAATTAACTTTTACATAATTTCAGATAAACATAGACCACACTTGGTATTATTTTTAAATAAGATACATTATAAAGCAACTTGTAAAAAGATAAGGCAAAAAGATTTGCTTTCCTATGTTTTAAAGTTAACTCCCAAAAATTTTTTTTAATCTCCTTTTTAAAAAAAATAAGCCACTACCTTCTAGATAATACTAAAAGACTAAAATTTAAAGGTTTTAATTAGATCCCAAACCAGGATTTGTGCTTGCTATACATAACACACATAAATCCCCCCACCCAAAAAAAAGTACTAGCAAGCTATTTCCAGGATTAACTACATCACCTAATAAACAACAGAACTAAATCAACACATATTACCAAGGGTTCGACTACTTAACAATCACATCAAGGTAAGGATCAATTTTTCTTCAGAAACCACGTGATAATCCTTATTAAAAAGCTACATTTAAAATTTTGATTAGGTTACAATACATTAACAAAAGAAAGAACAAGAATCATATGATCCTCTCAATAGATGCAGAAAAAGCATTTGACAAAGTACAGCATCCTTTCTTGATGAAAACTCTTCAGAGTATAGGCATAGAGGGTACATACCTCAATATCATAAAAGCCATCTATGAAAAACCCACAGCCAATATCATTCTCAATGGGGAAAAACTGAGAGCTTTCTCCCTAAGGTCAGGAACGCGCAAGGGATGTCCACTATCACCACTGCTATTCAACACAGTATTAGAAGTCCTAGCCACAGCAATCAGACAACAAAAAGAAATCAAAGGCATCCGAATCGGCAAAGAAGTCAAACTCTCACTCTTTGCAGATGATATGATACTTTATGTGGAAAACCCAAAAGACTCCACCCCAAAACTGCTAGAACTCATACAGGAATTCAGTCAAGTGGCAGGATATAAAATCAATGCACAGAAATCAGTGGCATTCCTATACAACGAGACAGAAGAAAGAGAAATTAAGGAGTCGATCCCATTTACAACTGCACCCAAAACCATGAGATACCCAGGAATAAATCTAACCAAAGCGGCAAAGGATCTGTACTCAGAAAACTATAAAATACTCATGAAAGAAACTGAGGAAGAAACAAAGAAATGGAAAAACGTTCCATGCTCATGGATTGGAAGAACAAATATTGTGAAGATGTCAATGCTACCTAGAGCAATCTACACATTCAATGTAATCCCTATCAAAATACCATCCACTTTTTTCAAAGAAATGGAACAAATAATCCTAAAATTTGTATGGAACCAGAAAAGACCCCGAATAGCCAGAGGCATGCCGAAAAAGCAAAGCAAAGCAAAGCTGGGGGCATCACAATTCCGGACTTCCAGCTCTATTACAAAGCTGTCATCATCAAGACAGTATGGTACTGGCACAAAAACAGACACACAGATCAATGGAACAGAATAGAGAGCCCAGAAATGGACCCTCAACTCTATGGTCAACTAATCTTTGACAAAGCAGGGAAGAATGTCCAATGGAAAAAAGACAGTCTCTTCAAAAATGGTGTTGGGAAAATTGGACAGCCACATGCAGAAGAATGAAACTGGACCATTTCCTTACACCACACACAAAAATAGACTCAAAATCGTTGAAAGACCTAAATGTGAGACATGAGTCCATCAAAATGCTAAAGGAGAATACAGGCAGCAACCTCTTCGACCTCAGCCGCAGCAACTTCTTCCTAGAAACATCGCCAAAGGCAAGGGAAACAAGGGCAAAAATGAACTATTGGGACCTCATCAAGATGAAAAGCTTTTGCACAGCAAAAGAAACAGTCAACAAAACCAAAAGACAACCGACAGAATGGGAGAAGATATTTGCAAATGACATATCAGATAAAGGGCTAGTATCCAAAATCTATAAAGAACTTCTTAAACTCAACACCCAAAGAACAAAGAATCCAATCAAGAAATGGGCAGAAGACATGAACGGACATTTTTCCAAAGAAGACATCCAAATGGCCAAAAGACACATGAAAAAGTGCTCAACATCGCTCGACATCAGGGAAATCCAAATCAAAACATCAATGAGATACCACCTCACACCAGTCAGAATGGCTAAAATTAATAAGTCAGGAAACGACAGATATTGGCAGGGATGCGGAGAAAGGGGAACCCTCCTACACTGTTGGTGGGAATGCAAGCTGGTGCAGCCACTCTGGAAAACAGTATGCAGGTTCTTCAAAAAGTTGAAAATAGAGCTACCCTATGATCCAGCAATTGCACTACTGGGTAATCTACCCCAAAGATACAAATGTAGTGATCCAAAGGGGTACGTGCACCCCAATGTTTATAGCAGCAATGTCCACAATAGCCAAACTGTGGAAAGAGCCAAGATGTCCATTGACAGATGAATGGATAAAGAAGATGTGGTATATATATACAATGGAATATTATGCAGCCATCAAAAGGAATGAGATCTTGCCATTTGCAACGACGTGGATGGAACTGGAGGGTATTATGCTGAGCGAAATAAGTCAATCAGAGAAAGACATGTATCATATGACCTCACCGATATGAGGAATTCTTAATCTCAGGAAACAAACTGAGGGTTGCTGGAGTGGTGGGGGGTGGGAGGGATGGGGTAGCTGGGTGATAGACATCGGGGAGGGCATGTGCTATGGTGAGTGCTGTGAACTGTGCAAGACTGTTGATTCACAGATCTGTACCTCTGAAACAAATAATACAATATATGTTAAAAAAAAAAAAAAGAAGATAGCAGGAGGGGAAGAATGAAGGGGGGGAAATCGGAGGGGGAGACGAACCATGAGAGACGATGGACTCTGAAAAACAAACTGAGGGTTCTAGAGGGGAGGGGGGTGGGAGGATGGGTTAGCCTGGTGATGGGTATTAAAGAGGGCCCACATTGCATGGAGCACTGGGTGTTATACACAAACAATGAATCATGGAACACTACATCAAAAACTAATGATGTATGGTGATTAACATAACAATAAAAAATTAAAAATTTTTTGATTAGGTTAAAGCACTCCAATTAATATTCAGAACAGATCATAATGTATCACTACCTACAAATTTTCTGTGAATATCTAATGTCTATGGATAAAACACAAGTGCAATAGCTCACTTAAAAGAAATGAAAGCAGAATGCTTTAAAACAAAAGTTCAGTACCAAAAGTAAAAAGAGAACAGGAAATAAAATAGTAACTAAGATCCAAGTTATCACCTCACTTCCAAGTAACCTCTTTGTGCCTTAAAAAGTTATAGCTTTTGATATCAATAGTACAATTTTACTTTGGTATTTAAACACATGTTTATCTTCAAAGAAATGTTTGATTTTTTTAACCAATTATAAAAAAATAAGACCTAGACTAATATATCAAGAGAAAAGAACTGAGCACTCAACAACACACACATATATATAAATTGGTATATGACATATATATAAATTGGTTACAAATCCACGGAGAAAGAATGGACAATTGAATCCCTGGTGCCAGAGAAAGTGACTATTTGCCAGCCAAAAAAAAAAAAGGGGGGGGGCAGGATGGGGAGCAGGGCAAAAGAGATCCTATGGCAAGCAGCCTCTAATATGGACCTAAACACATTTCCACGTTTTACAAGGGATGAACATATTAACACTAAGAAGCTCTAAAGTTAAAGATATCTATTGTAGTCCTTAGAGCAAGCACTAGAAAAAGAAAAACAAAAAAATACTAGAAAATGGACTGAAAAAAAAAATGTCTTCTTCCAGTTTCCAGTTTCTGTCCAAGGAGCTCAGAAGTCATCACTTAGTCTTAACATCAAGTAAAAAGCTGAGGAAGCCGGAAACACAACTCTTCTTAGATCCATAAGAGAAGCAAGGTCACCCTGCAAACTATTGCCTCCAAAACTGAAGAGATGATAAATAGATACAGAGAATCACAGTTTACCAGAGCAGAAACCAGCTGAAACCTCAAAGAGAATAAGAGCCAGGAGAGGAAAACCTAAACGGAAAAATAGTAGGAGGCTCCGTGGGACAAGTCTGAAGAGTGAAAAACTCCAGGGGGACTCAGTCATAGGGGGACCCTCACACCCTTGTGAGTTTTACCTCTGGGAGCTTAACTAAGGTCCCACGGTAAATACCAGGGGGAAAGCCCCTTGTGCTTCCAAGTAGGGGGAGTCAAAAAGGAACCATTTTTTTTAACATAAGCCACAGCACTCAGTTCTTAACAAGGCCTGCCTTTGGTAGAAGCTAGTTAACAGAGCCTGATCTACTAGGGTATGATGAGAGCCTAACTGACATGGGGAAGGGAAATACCCAACTCCAGCCAGCTTTAGAATTCCACATGGAAGAAAGCAAAATATCCAACTTCAGCACACTCTAACCATCCTGGCCCCACCTAAGAGGAAAAGAAAAACTGAGAAATACTTGTGAAGTTCACAGTCTAGAGACAGAGGCTCACTGAAAGACTGAGGCCTAACCACAGTACTATAGAACAGTTTCCTTCCCCCCCACACCCCCACACTTCACCCCCACATTACTAAAGGCTATTCCAGCAATTCTTTTCACCTGGTGCATCATGTCCGGCTATCAAGAAAAAAATTACAAGGCACACCAAAATGCAAAAAACACAATCTGAAGAGACAGAGCAAGCATCATAATCAGACACAGCAGAGATGTTGGAATTATCAGACCAGGAATTTAAAATTAAAACAATGATTAATATGCTAAGGACCCTAATGGATAAAGTAGATAGCATGTAGGAACAGATGAGCAAGGTAAGCAGAGAGATGAAAATCCTAAGAACCACAAAGAAAAGGAACTACAGCAGAAATGAAGAATGCCTTTGATGTAATCACTAGTAGACTGGACACAGCTGAGGAAAGAATCTCTGAGCTACAGGATCTATCACAAGAATCCCTGGAAACTGTAAAACAAAAAGACCAGACACTGGGAAAAAAAAACCCAATACAGAATATCCAACACCTGTGCAACAACTGCAAAAGGTATAATAACATCCACATAACAGGAATAGATGAAGGAGCAGAAAGAATGAAACAGAAGAAATATTCAAAGCAATCACGACTGAGAATTTTCCTAAATCAATGTCAGACACCAAACCACAAATTAAGAAAGCTCAGAAAATACCAAGCAGGATAAATGCCAAAAATAAAAACAAAAAGCAACACCTAGGAATATCTGACTAAAACTACAGAAAATCAAACATAAAGAAAAACCCTGAAAGAAGCCAGAGGGAAAAAACCACCTTACCTATAGAGGAACAAAGGTAATTGAATCCAACTTCTCCTGAGAAACCATGCAAACAAGAGAGTGGAGTGAAATATTTAGTGTTGAGAGGGGAAAAAAAAACCCACAAAAAACACCAACCTAGAATTCCATACCCTGAGAAATCATCCTTCAAAAGTGAAGGACAAACAAAGATTTCACCAGACAAAAATTGAGAATACTTGTTGCCAGTGGACCGGCTCTGCAAGAAATGTTAAATGTTCTCTAAGAAAGAAAACAATACAGATCAGAAACTCACCTACATAAACAAAGGTGGAACATTAAAGAAAAAATAAGTGAAGGTAAAATAAAAAATTTTATTTTTCTTACTCTTACTTGATCTAATAGATAACAGTTCTTTCAAAATAATAATGTAACAATGTAATAAAAGCAACAATGTAATTGATTGTGTGTGCTTATGTGTATATATATATATGGTGTGTGTGTGATGCATGCTTATATATAAGTGAATGACAGCAATGATATAAGGGACAGGAAGAAGGAATTAGAAAGATATTGTTATTGTAAGGTACACTCACTACCTATGAAGGGGTATACTGTTATTTGATAGTAGCCTAGGCTTAGTTGTAAATGTATATTATAAAACTAGGGCAACCACTAAAAAGTTAAAAAAAAAAAAGTATAACTGATATACTAAGAAAGGAGAGAAAATGGAACCACATAAAATATTCAGTTAAAACCACAAAAAGCAGAAGAGTAGAAGATAGAAAATGAAAACAAAGAACAACAAAGAGAAAACAGTAATGAATGTAGTAAATATTAATCCAAGTATATCAATAATCACTTTGAATGTCAATAGTCTAACTATGCCAATTAAAACACAGAGATTGTCAGAGTTGATCAAAAACATGACCCAATTATATATTGTCTACAAGAAATCACTATACAGACACCTGCAGATTAAAATAAAAAAGTACATGAAGAAATGCTCTACACCATATACCAGCAAGGAAATATAAATTAAAACAATCAGATCCTACCACATACCTATTAGAATGGCCAGAATACAGAACACTGACAACACTTAAATGCTGGTGAGGATGTGGAGCCACAGGATTCTCATTCATTGCTGGAGGGTATGCAAACTGGTACAGCCACTTTGGGTAACTGTTTGGCGGTTTCTTATAAAATTAAACATACTCTTAATATATGATACAGCAATCATAACCCTTGGTAATTACCCAAAGGGGCTGAAAACTTATATCCACACAAAAACCCACGCACGGATATTTATAGCAGTTTTACTCGTAACTGTCAAAACTTGGAAGCAACAAGTTGTCCTTCAGTAGGGTAGAACACAGCTTGTGGTGCATCCAGACAGTGGAATATTATTCAGCACTAAAAAGAAATAACCTATCAAGCCATGTACAGGCATGGACAAAACTTAAATGCATATTACTAAGTAAAAAAAGCCAATCGGAAAAGCTTACATACTGTATGATTTTAACTATACAACGGTCTGAAAAAGGTAAAACTGTAAGAGAGTAAAAAGGTGACTAGTTACCAGGGGCTAGGGGGAGGGTGGAATGAATAGCCAAGCACAGAGGATTCTCAGGACAGTGAAATTACTCTGCGTGATACTGTAATGATCAAGACAGGTCAATGTAAAAACTGGTGACTATGAATAAGGGCCATAGTCTAGCTGACAATAATGTCAATTTCCTGGTTTCATATTATACTACAGTTACATAAGATGCTATCATTGGAGGGAAACTGGGTTAAGGTTTCAAGTGGCTCTATGTACTATTTGTGTAATTTTCCATGACTCTATAATCATGTCAAAGTTAAGAGCAAAAAAAAATATAATAAAACAGACCACATAGTGACAATCATAATAAAAATAACATAAAATCATATGGCAGAACTAAACCAAATATATCTGTTGTATAAATAAATGTATATGGACTGAACTTGTATATCAAAATAAAATGATTTTTTCAGATTGGCTCTCCAAATATAACCCAAGTTTATGTGGCATGTAAGATAGACGCATCAAGTGTTTCAGGAAGATGAAGACATACTAGGCAAATGCAAGCAAGAAGAAAGAAAGATAACTAAAAATTTGGAATTCAAGCCAAAATACATGAAATGAAATAAAGAACACACTTTTTAATGCTAGAAATTGCACCTCAAATTAAAGATACAACCTAAAACCATATCCAATAGCATAGATCTTATGGCTAACCTTTGAACTCCCAATGAAAGACAATGTACTTTTTTTTCAAATGTTCAAAAAAAGTCACAAAAATTGAGCATAAATTCAGCCACAAGGAAAACCTTATTGAGTTTTATACAGAGAAAATACTATGAACAACATTCTCAGATAAGAATGCAATAAAACTGGAAATTAATAACAAAAGGGCCTTCCATCTTCTTAAGCTCTCTACTAAATAATTCTTATATTACAAGAGAAATACAAACTAAAATTGCAGAATTTCTAGAAAATGATGATAATGAAAGTACTACATATCAGAACCTATGGGCTATAAATAAAGCACTTATCAAAAGAAAATTCTGCCTTAAATACTTATATCAATAAAACTTAATGAAAAGAAATAAGCAACAAATGAAAAGGTTTCTAAAAGAAAAGCAAGTTAATCAAAAGAAAGTAGAAGGAAGGGGGAAAAAATAAAAACAAGAATTAAGAAACCAAAAAAGAGAAGTAATAAATAAGATGATTTGTTGGAAAAAAAAAAATCAATAAAATTACTAGCTAACTTAATAAAAAAGGGAAATAGCACAATCACACAAAATAAATAACAAATTGAAAAATAACCATTGAAAACATAAAATTCAATCAAATCATAAGACTACTTGGTACAACTCCATGTAAATATAAAAATCTTTATAAAATAAATACTTTCTGGGAAATAGAACTTTCTAGCTATTAGAGAAGTTACTGAACGTCCTTATTGAGCTCAAAGTTTAAACAGATCAATTACATAGAGGAAACTGATAACTTTTCCTAAGAACTACCACCCCCAGAAGAGTCACCATGCCCAGGTTTTACAGAGAAATGGGCCAAATACTCAAAGGCCCGAAAATTCATGGCTACTTAAACTACTCCAGAGCAAGAAAAAAAGAAGGAAAACTTCTGAACTATTTTATGAAGTAAATGACACTCAAACCTGATAAAGAAAACAGAAAGACACACACTCAAACACACAATTACTAGCCAATCCACAAATAATGGTATCATAATCAACTCAGGTTCACTCCAGCAAAGCGAGGGCTATGGAATGTCAAGAAATCCATTCAGCTCACTCCCTCAAAATAATAGGTTTACTGAAAAGATCTGGTGATTATCGCTTTAATCACATATTCAAACTTGGAACTACTTAGAACTATGGACCTCCTGATGGCTTCAGCATCATCTATGATGTATATGCTTACCAAAAGTGTTCAATCATAATATAATCAAGTCTTCAACCCAAACTTCAGTTTACAGGGAATACGCAAGTTAAGTGAACCAATCAAACAATTCCATGAGGAAAAAATTCAGACAAAACCAGAAAAGTTTTACACACAAGACAACTGGCCTGATCACATCAATAAATCAATGTCATGTGGGGAAAGTGGGAAGATTAAGCTAGATTAAAAGAAAATAAGGAAATATAACACTATACTAGAGTGTGGTTCAAAAAAAACCAGCGATAAAAACATTCTAGGACACTATGGACTAGATGGTATTAGGGAATGACTTAATTTTCTTACATGTGATAATAGTATTGTAATTACACAGAAAAATATCCTTATTTTAAAATATGCATGCTGAAGTATTTAGAAGTGTCATGATGTTTACAATGGTTCACACACCACACACACAACCACACAAACATATAATCACTTACAAATAAGTAAAAACAGCAAAATGTTAACAACTGTTGACTCTAGGTGGTTACACAGGTGTTCAATTTCAACATTTTCTGTTGAAAAGTAGGCAAATAACTTCAAAATGCTCTTATTACTCAAGTGCTAAAAATAAATAAATCAGAGCAAACTTGGTTTAAACATCTTTAAAGTTTCACGTATGAGTTACATATTTTGAAATCATATTCTAAAACAAGTGTTCACATTTTTAAATGAATCAGGAAGTTAATAATCAGAAGAATAACTTTCTCATTCCTTATGGGCAAAAACCAATAATAACAGTTAACACGTAACATTTACTATGTGTCAGGCACTGTTCTAAGCACTTTTACATACATTAATTCCTTTAATTGTCTGGACAGACATGTGACTAGATTATCACTGTCTCCATTTTCAGGTAAGGAATAAGCCACAACACAATAAGTGACAGAGTCAGCTGCCCCAGCCAGAAAATACAGCTCCAGAATCCACACTCCTAATACACAATACTATTCTACACGGTACTATCAGGTGGGACAACCTATGTTTCTAGCAATACTGACTTGATGATGCTGGAGTAATAATATCCCTTGATTTTAGTAATATTAATAATCCAACCATATTATGATACAAGCAAAGAACCAAAAGTTTAGACACCAAAAATTTAGACACCATTACATTACTTAAACAAGAGGCATTAAAAGTGACTTCAGGTGGTTTAAGTAAATATTTGGTTATCTGATAAAATCTATCTATACTTTTACTATGGGATCAGTGATTATAATGAATATCTTCATAAACTGGATGATGACCCAATCTCGGTTAATACATGACCCCTTGATTAAAACATGACCCAATCTTGACTCTCTGGGATAAAGATGGAACCAAAGCAGGTCCCAGCGATGAAAATAATTATTTACGAGATGGTAAAATTCTTTTAGGCAAAAGCTTTACCTTCAACTATTTACCTGGCTGAATAATTTACATAATAGTTTGTAGCATTTTATAGAAATCTTATTATGTCACATGAAACATTTTCTGGTTTATATAAACGAAAATATTTTTTTAAATGAGAAGATACCTTAAAAATAATAACTGATTTAACAGAGGTCACTCAATGAGCTTGAAGCAAATTACAGATGTAGATGACAAGAGAAAACTACCATTAATTTTCTTAGGTGGGATAGTGGTATTGTGGTTATGGAAAAGATCTTTAATTAGATTTGTGCATGCCATGTCTTAGGCACATTCAAGAAGTCTCTAATACTTTAGTAAACAAAGGCCAAAGGGTATTATTATTCTATAAAGTCAATCTTTATATTTTTACAGGCTTAATAAACATAGATAATAATATTAAGACAAAATTAAATTTTCCATCAAATATTTGCAAGACTAAAAACATATGTGAAAATATTTTTCATCCCTGGACTACAATAAATAGTAAGTTAAAATAAACTTACTTGGGGTGGAGGACAGTAAATCAGTTCTACTAAATATGTAGATATATAAAACTTTACCTGCTTTTTCTTTCAATTAGAATGGCCACATAAGATGCTGGCAAAGCGGCACCAAAGCCAGGACTCCAAGAGTAGAATTTTCCAAGTATCTTCCTGAAATTCAAATTTGGAATGTTTGTATGAAATTTCTATTTGGTTATTTCAGTTATTACGAATAGAAATTCCCCCTTCTCAGTCCACCCTCTACCTAATGTCCCACAGTACCTCAAATTCAACATGTCCATAACCAAACTCATTAGCTCTCTTCTCTATCCCCATGAATTTGCTTTCTCTCCTCTATTTTCCTAGGTGAATGGGATCAACACCTACCTACCCACTCATGTGTGACGCTTTGAGATATCCTTAGCTTCTCCTTTTCCCCCACACATTAAATCGTTCCCTTAAATTTTTCCATACACAATTTCTCTCTCAAATTCCTCTCCAACCTGCCACCCCTGCCTCAGTTAAGTCCCTCACCATCTCCTATTCTAGTTATAACAGCAAACTAATAGGTATCTCTCCTTCCAATAATTTAGTCAGTCATATTCATTCACACATTCCCTGGATCCAATGTTACTCACTATGCAAATCCTCTATGTTCTCAGTTGCCTTATCTATCAAATGGGAACAATAATAGTACCTATCTCATACAGTTATGAGAACTACATGAGATATTTCCTAGCACCATGCACAGCACATAGAAAGTGTGAGGAAAATGTTAGCTGTTATGATTACTATTACTACTATTACTATTATTACTACTACTATTTTTTAACACATGATAAATATTCAACAAATGTCTCCCCTTCTTTGCTTCTACAACCCTTGATAACTTTTCCTTACAGTACTTATGTATTTTATATTTTTTAGTTTTGTGTGTATATATTATTTTTCACTTACTAGAATATGTCCCTTGAAAATAAGAACCTACAAAGTGTCTCACACACTATAAATGGCCATTAGCTGATTGGGTTTTTAAAGAGACCAAAAAGTGGTGACTGGGTGGCTCAGTCGGGTAAGCATCTGCCTTCAGCTCAGGTCATGATCCCAGAGTTCTGGGATCAAGTCCCCCATCAGGCTCCCTGCTCCATGGGGAGTCTGCTTCTCCTTCTCCCTCTCCCTCTGCAGCTCCCCCTGCTTATGCTCTCTCACTCTCTCTCTCTCTCAAATAAATAAATATCTTAAACAAAAAAAAGACCAAAAACAGATATTTGGAAACATTAGAAAGATTATTTTTTTCCTTTCAAAGACTATTATGTTCCTAAGAAAGGGAGAAGCAGCACACAGAATTTGCAAAAAGTGATGTGAACAAAGTTGGCCGATTGCTAAATAACACATTATAAGAAAAATGTATGTACATACACATAAGGATTAAGAATCACTGATGAAATGGTATTTTTTTTTTTCTAACTGAAGCTTAGCTTTAGAAGAATTAGAAAACCAACAGAGCATATATAACATGGGTATTTCTAAAATGAACATCAGAAACCCTCGGCCTGAGAAAACCAGAAGTGATTTTCCCTCCAACATAAAATCTATAAAGGCCTTAAGAAGTTACTGAATGTAAAAATTAAAGAAAAATAACTCAAGGAGTCAGTTATAGGAGTAACACAGATGTTTTTATAAGTATTGAAACTATAAACCCAATAAGTGTTTTCCATTTCCACAAGTTAACCAAACAGGTTCACAGAACATAAAGAAATATGCTACAATAGCAATTTATGATTATTGCAATATTTTAAGACCTAATTATCTTATAACTTTATTTTTAGTGTGTGAGCAAGTATTAGAAACTTTCCAGAGAACATATGATAGAGTTTCTTACACACATTTTCAAGTCAAGTTTAAAGGCATGATTTTCTCAATAGTATAAACCTTATCAATTATTTTCTGCATAATTTAAAAGTTTATAAATATTAATGTATTGAGGGAAAAAAACTGTAAAAGACATATGAAAATTATCTTTTTAACTGTAGTTAATGTATACCTACAGAACTACTCTGAGCAACACTAATATGAGAAAAATATAAATTTAGTATTTTAATTTGACCATTTTAACAAAAACACTAGTTTGGATTTTCAACAATCACTAGGGAAAAAGATAAGTAAACACATAATAAACATGTTAGGTGTATCATAGAACTAAAAACTGAATTCCATAATCATAGGAAGCATGAGACACAGGTAATCAAAAGACTTAATCAGGACCAAAAGTTTCATCAATAGGATATGCCAGAAGTTAATTTACTGTTTTACATATAAACACGAGCATTTTATAGTCCTTTTGAAGTCTATTCGCTGCATGTGGACCTCACCTATACCATGGATGGGTGCTTTGAATTCCTGATCCATGAAATTGAAAAGCTAAGAAAGCATAATCAACAACTTGGTAAATATAGTAAGCCTCAAAAAATGCACGATCCACCAAAACACTTTTGCTATATAATCACTGCAATAATTTAAAGTTTATATGACATCTTTAGGCCAAGAGGCCCACAACTCCTCATTTCACAAGCTTTCTTTGAGATAAATAAATGTCTTTGATGGAGAAAAAAATATACAAGCAGTGACCTGCACAACATTTATAAAAACATCCATTTGTTTCAGTTTCAACAAAGGAATCTGTATTAATCTCCAGTGGTGATTATGAGTACCAACCTTAAAATGCAAAAGAAAGCCATATACAAGGCCCCATTAGCAGTCAGAAATGAAGCAGATTGTAGGATCTCAGGGAGTAGTTTGTGTAAATAATAGTCTAATTTTCGTTTCCGGAGAATTGCTGCAATCTGGAAAGAGAAAGGCTTTTTTGTTTAATTCAACCAATTTTTCCCACTTAAATTAGCTCTTAGGTGAAAGGTACTGAATAATAGCATATATTTTAAAAATTAAGTTAAAACTGGTATTTTACTGGTTCCTCTATAAAAATACAATTTCTGGGACAGAAAAGAAGACACTTAAATTTACTGAAGATAGGGGCGCCTGGGTGGCTCAGTTGGTTAAGCGACTGCCTTCGGCTCAGGTCATGATCCTGGAGTCCCCAGATCGAGTCCCGCATCGGGCTCCCTGCTCAGCAGGGAGTCTGCTTCTCCCTCTCCCGCTCCCCCCCCCCTTGTGCTCTCTCTCTCTCTCACTCTCTCTCTCAAATACATAAAATAAAATCTTTAAAAAAAAAAAATTTACTGAAGATATAATGGGTAAATTATACACCAAGAAATTACAACATGGGTCATAAAGAATAACTTCCAAATGGTAAATATTTGTAATAACTTGAAAACAGGTTTAAACTGAATAATGGAATACATTTTTAAATGGAAAAAAAAAAGCACAATTCAAATAGAAATTGAATGCCAAAACAAAAATATTTTACAGATATTATCAGCCTGGATATTAGAAAAACTCGGTGACAGACACCAAAGAAATTCATTCAGCTATTCAAACATGACTACTGTGTGACAAAACCATGCTATGAATACAAAATGTAAAAAATAAAATTAATGATTTCTGGCCCACTGGAGCCCATTAAAAAAAAAAAAAAGGCCTGAAAAACAAAGATTGAGAATCTAGTCTATTATGGGTTGGTACCACAATGTTACCAGAACACGGAAACAGGAACAAGTTCCTATGCAGAGAATGTACACAGAATCCTGTACAGAAGTTTGTCACAAAAAGATTTCATAAAGATATCACCCGATGAGTCTTCATGACTTATCTTTTAAATTTAGATTGAAAATGTATTTGTTTTTAGTGTTTTTTTGTATGTGAACTCCGAATTTAAAAGAAAGGTTTTAGGACTAAAACAAACAAAAAAAGCTCTGAAATAAGTTAACAATGATATTTAAAAATCAAGACCTAAGTCTTTAAGTATTTATCGAGTACACTATTAATGTTATAGGATATAAACAGAATATGAATTATAACATGGTATGATAAGATATGGATAAAGATATTCAAGAATGATTAAGTGTTAATAATACAATACAAAGTACCTTGGAAGTTTATCAGAGTTAATTTAATATACGTGTAGGCAGCAGTTTCATTGCAAAAGGGATATGAGCTATTTTTGGAAAAACAGAATTTTCACAGGCCACAGGGAAAAAATATTTTTCCATCATGATAAAACAATGTATCAAAGGAACAAAAGTTAAAACCACATAATTAGCGAATAAGGTAGGAGGTGTAAGAAAGGGCAGGACTGACTTGAAAGAAGACTAGAAAACTCTCTATTCACTCCCACATATCAATTTTCCTAAGGTCCACGATCAACAAATCCAATGGCCTCTTCTCAGTTCTTTTCTTACTCCACCCTTCTCAAACCTCTGAAACTGACCATCTCCTACTTCATTCAATTAAACAAACTGTTATTAAGTATTATGCCATACACAGGAAAAACAATGAATATCTAATCTCTGCCATCAAGGAACATAAAAGTTGACAAGGAAACAGACACATAAACAAGAAATTCTAATACGGTGTAATGCGAGACTAGAGAAAAAAGAAACTGCTATAGAAATATATATTAGGGAATTACTAAAAGGAGATGGGACTGGGCAGGTGATGATGTCTGAATGATATCACTGAATTTTCTAAGACAAATCTTGACAAATAGGTGGAATTTTGACCGGAGAGGTTTCTGTAGTTTCCGTGACAATGCATTCTTTTCATTTTCCCATTGTATCCCTAAATCCTTTTCCTTTGTTAGCATTTCTTCCTCAGATTGCTACTCATTCCAAATATGCTCTCTCCCATGGCTTCATCTACCATCTCAAAGTAGTAATTATAACTCCAACCTCATCCCTAAATTCTTAATCCATCCTTCTAATATCTACTGGACGTATCAAGAAATATGTACCACAGTTATTTAAAAAATCAGCATGTCCAAAGTGGAACTCATTATATTTCTCCAAAATGCTTTTACTTATGAGTTTCCCACCTTATTACATCCACCCAATTACTCAGGAACAAAATGCTGGTGTCATTTTCAATCACTCCCTGATCCTCAACCATCTCATCAGTTCTTTTTTTTTTTTTTTTTTAAAGACTTTTTATTTTTAAGTTAATCTCCACACCCAATGTGGGGCTCAAACCTACAATCCCATGATCGAGTCACAAACTCCACCAACTAAGCCAGCCAGGCATCCCAACCATACCATCAGTTCTAATGGTCTCCTAGTATCTTCAGGTTTTGGAATGTAATGTCTCTTTCATTTTAGACTTAATAGTGGGCAGAATCTGCTACTCTGTTATATATTCAAGTAGATACCAAAAAAGAACCACCCCCCCAAAAAACAAGTCCCGCTGTTCCTAGAAAGGAAGAAACAAAATTATCCCTATTTTCAAATAACTTGATTGTCTAACATAGAAAAATAGAAAATCTCAAACAATATACAAAATAAAAACAAACCAACAAAACCCAACCTCCTAGAATTAATAAGGCAGTTCAACAAGGACACAGGACACAGATAAACATACAAAAATCATTTGTAGGGGTGCATGGATGGCTCAGTCGGTTAGGCGTCTGCCTTCAGCTTAGGTCCTCCAGGTCCTGAGATTAAGCCCCACATTGGGCTTCCTGCTCAGTGGGGCGTCTGCTTCTCTCTCTCTCTCCCTCTGCCCCTCCCCACTGCTTGTTCCCTCTCTCTCTCACAAATAAATTCTTTTTTTAAAAAAATCATTTATACAAGAACAATCACCATATGGATACCAAAATTAAAAATACAGTAGCATTTATAAATCATCAAAAAAATAAAACACTTAGAGAAAAATCTACCTGTATAGGATTTGTATGCTGAAAACTACACAATGCTGATGAAAGAGAGCAAAGACAGAGTAAATAAATGTTTTGGACTAGAAGACTCAGCATGTCAATTCTCCCCAAAGTGACACAATTTCTATCACAATCTCTGAAAGATTTCTGCAGATAGATATAGGCAAGATTATCCTGAAATTTATACAGAAAAACAAAGAGATTATAAGAACTAAAACAACTTTGAAAAAGAATAAAGTGAGTAAGTCTACCCAATTTTAAGACTTATTATATTCATAGAGCAATTGGGCTTTGTGTTATTGGCAGAGAAATACACAAATAGGTTAATGAAATAGAATAGAGAACCTAGAAATAGACCCACACAAATACTTCCAACTAAGGACTTTTCAACAAATGGTGCTAGAGCAACTGGATATCCACAGGACAGACAATAAAAAATAAAAATGAAAAACAACCTTAACCTAAGTCTCAAAATTCACACAAAATTTAATTCAAAATGCATTATAGACATAAATGTAAAACATAACACTACAAAAGTTTAAGGAAAAAAAAATCAGAGAAAATCTTAGGGATTTAAGGCTAGGCAAAGAGTTCTTAGACATGAGACCAAAAGCATAATGTATAAAAGGAAAATCTGTACATTACACTTCATAATTAAAACTTTTTCTCTTTGGGGCGCCTGGGTGGCTCAGTTGTTAAGCATCTGCCTTTGGCTCAGGTCATGATCCCAGGGTCCTGGGATCGAGCCCCACATCTGGCTCCTGGCTCAGTGGGGAGCCTGCTTCTCCCTCTCCCACTCCCCCTGCTTGTGTTCCCTCTCTCGCTGTGTCTCTCTCTGTCAAATAAATAAATAAAATCTTAAAAAAAAAAACAAAAACCTTTTTCTCTTTGAAAGATGTGTAAGAATATAAAAAGACTAGCTACAGAATGGGAGAGAATACTTGTAAACTACATATCCAGCAGAGGACTAGTACCTAGAATATATAAGGAAATCTCAAAACTCAACAGTAAAAAAGTAATGCAACTAAAAAGTGGCAAAGATATGAACAGACATTTCATTGAAGATGCACAAATGGCAGACAAGCACACTAGCCATTAAGGAAATGCAAATTAAAACTACAATGAGCTATCACTACACAAACATCAGAATGGCTAAAATTTAAAAATACTGGAAACACCAAATTCTGGCAAGAAGGCAGAGAAACTGGATCACTCATGTATTACTAGGGAGAATGCAAAGTGGTGTAGTCATTCTGGAAAGCAGTTTGGCAGTTTCCTGAAAAAATAAACAAGCAACTATCATATGACCCAGCAACTACAGTCCAGGGTGTTTATCCTAGAGAAATGAAAATGTATGTTCACACAAAATCTGGGCACAAATGTTTAGAGCAGTTTTTTTATATAGTAGTCAAAAACCAGAAACAATCCATATGTCTTTCAAGAAGTGACTGGTTAAAAAAATGGTGGAGTGTCCATACAAGAGAATAGTACTTAGCTATGAAAAAGAATACATGAGTGATACATGAAAAAATCTTGATAAATCTCCTAAAAAATATGAGTAAAAAAGCCAATCCCAAAACACTGTATAATGCATGATTTCATTTATGTAACATTCTTGAAATGACAAAATTATGGAAATGAAGAATAAAGTAATGTTGGCCAGGTATGTGGGAGGGAAGTGGGTATTGCTATAAAAGGGCAACCTCAGGGATCCTTTTGGTGATGGAGACGTTCTGTATCTTGACTACATCAATGATAATATTTTGGTTGTGATATTTTACTATCATTTTGCAAGATGATACCACTGGGAGAAACCAAATAAAAAATACAGGAAATCTCTCTCCATTATTTCTTTTAACTGTATGAGAATCTGCAATCATCTCAAAATAAAAAGTTCAATTAAAAAAAAAAAAGCAGTTATCCACATGGTCAATAGGTAAACGAAATATGCTCATCATCATTAGTCTTCATTGAACAAAGAATTAGCACTACACACACATAAGAATGACTAAAATAAAAAGAACTGATAATGCAAAGTACTGATGCGAATGAAAAAACTGGAACTTTCATACATAGCTGGTGGGAATATAAAACTGAAGAGTTTCTTTACTATCTAATGAAATTAAATGTATACTCACTCTATGATCCAGCAATTCCTCTCCTAGGTATACATACTCAGAAGAAATAAGTGCTTATTTCCACCAAAAGTCATATTCATAGCACTATCTGTAATTACAAATACTGCCAAACACTATCCATTAACAATCAAGTGGATAAATTGTATATATTTGCATTACTGGTATACCAAACTGTACAGTCTATTCTGAGAAACAGGGAAAATCTTACACAAAACGTGAGAAATAACCTAGGACCTTATCATCACTGTGCTCTAATCCAGAGCTTCCAACCAGGGTTTACAAGTGGCCAAAATAATGATCCTCTCAACAGTTTGGGTAGTCAGACCTAGTAGGTAACAGAGCACAGTAATAAACATCTCAGTTTTCCCTAGTGTGGCACACAATTATTATTCCTAGGTATGCTACAGTGTTAAAAAAAGGTTAGGAAACACTGATCTCACCAAATAATGTGACAGTAATTGTACATACCATGTAGTAAGAGCACATGTACATGTATATAAAATCATTATCAGACATCCACAGGCACCTTCATAAACATATTTTTATAGCAAAAATATGTTGTAATGTTCATAAGTTTTGACCAAGAAATTCCACACTAATTAATCTCTTATGAATTTTCCAAATACACTTATATTTAGCTAAATACAGGTACATAATAGCACTATGATTAAAATATAAGCCTTTATTTATTTTAGTTATATAATCTAGTTTTAGAAGACTACTTAATGACCAGGAAAAAATAAATCAAAATATACAAAGTGAAAATGCAGACTACAAAACAGTATTTTTTAATGAACATATGGAACAAATATGAGAATGTTGTGCACTGGTCATCTCTGGTTGTGGCAAAAGATTATTTTAATCTTCTTTTTGCTTAGGAGTATTTTCCAGACATCTACAATAAGCATATGATGTATGTGTAAAATTGGTGGGAGATGAACAAGTATGAGAAAATGAGGATTATTATAGAAAAAAGAATCTGAACAAGAGACAGAAATAAATACCCCATGATGGAGTACAAAGTAATCATGAGATAATCATGAGATACAATTTTTAATTTTAGCTCTACAACTAATTGCCATGAAAGATCCTTGTTTAGATGTAATTCTTTAGACTTCAGTTTCCTCATTTATTAAAGAGATTGAATTAAATGACACAGGAGTGACATCAGCCAAATAGCAGAATAGCAGTTTCTAGCACTTAACCTCTTGCAGAAACATCAATTTGAATAACTACCCATGCATGAAAATACCTTCACAAAAGCTAAGGATTCCAGATGAAAGATTACAACACTGGATGGAACATAGAAATAAGAAAAGACACACTGAAAACGGTAGGAAAGACAATCTCATATTCTGTGTACTACCCGACCTCCGAGTCCAGGCAACCCAGTGTGGAGAGAGACACCCACCCAATAAAAGAAGAGTGAAGTGAGCATCCAACTTCACCACAAATCTTGGAACCAGGCCTGCCCTAGTGAAGTCAGGCACAAGGCCAACCCACGCAAACTATAGACTCAGACTCAAGACCCATCCCAGCACTAGGCTAACTCCCAAGAAACCAGGCTCTAAAGTTGTTCCAGGGACCCAAGCTTCAGGCCCAACACCAACGTCCAAGCCACAAGGCCTACCCACATAGGCCCAAGCACAAGGCCCACACCAGTGAACCTAGGCTCTAGATTCACCCCTAAACACCAGACCAACCTGCCTGAAGGCTCCAATAGCAAACCCATGCACAGACTTGACCAAAAAACCTACCCAAAATCTCTGGACAGTCTGCACGGTGAAGGGCTTTCACTGCAGGAGCCAGAGTTTGGAGACTGGAAATGATGCCTACTTCTTCAAATGCACACACACCAAAAGGAAGCCACAAGGAATACAAATAATCAGGAAAACAAAGAAACAAAATAAAACACCAGTATCCAACCCTAAAAAAACAGAGATCTATGAACTGCCAAAGAATTCAAAACTGTCATCTTAAAAAACCTCAGTAAACTACAATAGAACACAGACAACTAAATGAAATCAGGAAAATAATACATGACCAAAATGAGTTCAACAAAGATGAAAACTACAGAAAGAAAGAAAGAAAGAAAGAAAGAAAGAAAGAAAGAAAGAAAGAAAGAAAGAGGGAGGAAAAGAGGAGGAAGGGAGGGAGGGAGGGAGGGAGGGAGGAAGGAAGGAAGGAAGGGAGGGAGGGAGGAAGGGGAAACAGAAAAAAATTCTGGAGCTGAAGAAAACAATGACAAAACTAAAAAAAATTCCATAGTTAGCTTTAACAACAGACTAGGTGGAGCTGAAGAAAGAATCACTGAGGTCAAAGACAGGTCATTTGAAATTACCCAGGTGGAGAAACAAAAAGAAAAAATATTGAAAAAGAGTGAAAAAAGTCTATGACAATTATGGAAAACAAGTCAAATAAATAAGCATTTGGGAATCCCAGAACGAGTAGAGAAAGAGAAAAAAACCAGAAACCTTACTTAAGGAAACAATGACTGAAAACTTCCCTAATTTAGAGAAGGAAACAGACATTCAGAACCATGTAGCCCAAAGAACCCCAACTGTATTAACTATAAAGAGATTTACACCTAGATATATCAATCAAATTCTCAAAGGTCAAAGAGAAATTTATTTTAATCCCAGTATAGTTACCATACAGTGTTATATTAATTTCACATGTACAATAAAGTGACTCAATGATTCTATATATTACTCAGTGCTCATCATGATAAGTGTACCAAAGAGAGAATTCTGAAAGCAGTAAGAGAAAAGCCAATCATTGTATACAAAGGAACCCCAAAAGAATAAGTGAATTTCTTAGCAGTATTCTTGTAGGCCAGAAGAGAATGGGATGATATATTCAAACTGCTGAAAGAAAAAAACTGCCAACCAGGAATACTTTACTTGCCAAAGCTGTCCTTCAGAACCTGAGATAAAAACTTTCACAAAAAAACAAAAGCTAAGAGAGAACATCACCACTAGAACTGCATTACAGGAAATACAGAAGACAGTTCCTCAAGCTGAAATGAAAAGATATTAATTAGTATCATAAAAACCTGTGAAAATATAAAACTCACTGGTGAAGATAATGCACAGTCAAATTCATACAAATATATAGTCAGGTATTTTAATATTGTCATGGTGCTGTGACAGTACCAATTCAAAAGTACTGACAGTACTAACTCTAAAATAAAGGTCAAAAGATAAAGTATTTAAAATAACTATAGCTATAATAATATATTAACAGATACATAATACAAAAAGATTGTGATTACAAAAACATAAAATGGGGATGGGAAGTAAAGGGTAGAGTTTTTGTATGTGATTGAAGCTATCAGCTTAAGATAGACTGTTTATAAATATGTTTTATATTAGCCACATGGTAACCACAAAGCAAAAGCCTATAGTTGATACAGGAAAAATAAAGAAATCAAAGCATGCCACCACAAAAAAAATCAACTCAAAGAAAAGCAGCAAGAGAGGAACAAAGGAACTACAAAATAGTCAGAAAACAATGAACAAAATAGCAACAGTAAGTACTTCCTATTAATAATCATTTTAAATGTAAACTCACTAAATAATCCTATCAAAAACAAAGAGTGGCTAAATGGATTAAAAAATAATAATAATAAAATTAAATTAAAAAACAAACAAGACCCAACAAAATGCTGCCTACAAAAGACTCATTTAGCTTTAAGGATATACCTAAGTTGAAAGTAAAGGAATGGAAAAAAGATACTCCATGCAAATGGTAACCAAAAGAGTAAAGGGGTGACTATACCTATACAAGACAGGATAGAATTTAATTAAATCAAAAACTGTAACAAGACACAGAGATGGTCAATGATAAAGAGGTCAATTCATCAAGAAGACATAACAATTGTAAATATATATGCATCCAACATTAGAATACCTAAATATATAAAGTAAATATTAACAGAACTGAAGGGAAAAATAGAAAGCAACACAGTAATAGCAGGGGACTTTATTATCCCACTCTCAACAATAGATAGGTCATCCAGACAGAGAAACAATAAGGAAACAGCAGATTTGAACAATATAGACCAAATGTACCTAACAGACATATATAGACCATTCCATCCAACAAGAACAGAATAAACATTCTTTTCCAGCCACGTGGAACATTCTAAAGGATAGATCATATGTTAGGCCACAAAACAAGTCCATAAAAATTTTGAGAAGATTGAAATCATATCAAGTATCTTTTCTGACCACAATGGTATGGGACAAAATTAGAAAAAAATAGAAAATTCATAAATATGTATAAATTAAATAACACACTCATGAAAAACCAATGCGTTGAAGAAAATGAAAAGGGAAATAAAAAAATACCTTATGACAAATGATAAGGGAAACACAACATATCCAAACTTTTGGGATGTAGCAAAAGCAATTCTAAGAGGGAAGGTTATAGCCATAAGTGCCTATATAGAGAAAAAAGAAAGATCTCAAATAAAAAACCTAACTTTACACCCCCAAGAAACCAAAAAGAAAAAACTAAACAAAAAGGTAGCAGAAGGAAGAAAATAATCAGGATCATAGCAGAAATAAATGAAATACAGACTAGAAAAGCAATATACAAAAATCAATGAAACTAAAAGGTTTTTTTGGAAAAGATAAAATTGATAAGCCTTTAGCTACACTTAGAAAAAAAGAGAGGGCGCCTGGGTGGCTCAGTTGGTTGGGCGACTGCCTTCGGCTCAGGTCATGATCCTGGAGTCCCGGGATCGAGTCCCGCATCAGGCTCCCTGCTCAGCGGGGAGTCTGCTTCTCCCTCTCCCGCTACCCCCTCTTGTGCTCTCTCTCTCTCTCTCTCTCTCAAATAAATAAATAAAATCTTTAAAAAAAAGAGAGAGAAAACTCAAATAAATAAAATTATAAATGAAAGAGAGAACATTACAACTGATAGCACAAAAATACAAAGGACCAAAAGAGACTATTCTGAGCAATTATACACCTGCAAACTGCACCTAGAAGAAATGGAAAAACTCCTAGAAACACATAACCAGTCTCTTCAACAAATGGTGTTGGGAACACTGGACAGCCATATGTAAAAGAATGAAACTGAGCCACTTTCTTATACCACACACAAAAATAAATTCAAAGTGGTTTAAAGTTCCACGCATACGTGGAATTTAAGAAATGAACAAAGGGATAAACAAAAGAAACGAGCAAAGGAATAAAGAGAGAAAAAGAGACAAACCAAGAAACAGACTCTTAACTATAGAGAACAAACTGATGGTTACCAGAGGGGAGATAGGTGGGAGAGGGTTAAATAGGTGATGGGGATTAAGGAGTGTACATGTTGTGATGAGCACCAGGTGTTGTATGGAAGTGTCAAATCAATATATTGTACACCTGAAACTAACATTACACCGTATGTTAACTAACTGGAATTTAAATAAAAACTTAAAAAAAAAAAAAAAAGGACCTGATAGACATTTCTGAAAAGAAGATACACAAAATATTTGGCCAACAAGTATAGAAAAAGATCTTCAATACCACTAATCATCAGGGAAATGAAAATTACATCACAATGAGATAGCACTGTGCACCTGTCATAATGGCTCTTATCAAAAAGACAAAAGATGGTTAAGTGTTGCTAAAGGAGTGGAGAGAAGGGAATCCTTGTACACTGTTGGTGGGAATGTAAATTTGTATGGAAAACCCTGTGGAGGTCCTCAAAAAATTAAAAAATAGAACTACCATATGATTCAACAATCCCACCTCTGGGTACATATCCAAAAGTAAATGAAATCAGTATCCTGAAGAGATATCTGCACTCCCGTGTTCTTTATAGCACCACTCACAAGAGCCAAGATATCAAATCAAGCTAAGTGTCCATCAATAGATAAATGGTTAAAGAAAATGTGGTATATTTATATAATGGAACATGACTAAGCCTTAAAAAAGAGGGAAATTCTGTCATTTGTGACATGGATGAACCTGGAGGACATTACATTAAGTGAAATAAGCCAGGCACAGAAGGACAAATACTGCCTGATCTCACTTACACGTGGATTCTAAAAATGACAAACTCAGAAAAGCAGAGTAGAATGGTTGTTACCAGTGGCTATGGAGGTAGGGGGAAATGGGATGATGGTCAAAGGATACAAAAGTTGCAATTACGTAGGACAAATAAATCTACAGATCTAATGTACAGCATAATGACCATTATTAATAACATGATACTGAATACTGGAAACATGCTAAAAAAGTAGATTTCAGATGCTCTCATCAATGTGAGGAGATGATATGTTAATCAGTTTGACCGTAGTAATTATTTCACTTGGTGTATATACATATATCAAATCATCGTGTTGAAAAATACTATGTATATCAAAACATCCTGTTGAAAGATAAAAATTAAAGGTCAACACTGAAAACAAGTATTTCAAAGAGTTCTTTTTTCCCTACTTTTAAAATTGTATCTTTTTTAAAAATAAATGGTACTGGAGGAACTGGGTATCTGTGTAGAACAAAACATTAACCTTGATCTCTGCCTCATACTATACACAAAAATTAGTTTAAGATGAATCAAGATGACTAAATTTGAAGATTATATAAACAGTAAAGTATCTAGAAAAAATACAGGAGAATATCTTTATGAATATTCCTCTGTCAAAAAAACAGAGGGAGCATTAAGGACAGGTCATGAAAAAAAAAAAAAAGGATAGTTCATGAAGGACAAGTATGGTAACCAACCTGACTAACACAAAGGCTATACACTGAAGTGTGGTGCAAAATTATAATTATGGGTTCCCAATTTAGGAGTTTCTCTTTATAAAAATATCACTATTAAACATCTATCAGACCTATATGCATTTAATCTTACTTATATTCCTTTGTCTGTTTCCCTATGTGATTAATGCAGCATATTTATCATAGAGATGGTTGACTAGTATTCGGATTACAGTCTATGGCCATGGAACAGAACAAAGCTAATTGGTCCTCAAGGTGGCTAACTCCATGATCTTAGCCTTATTAGCACCAAACTCCAATTCAGCAGTCTTTCTTAGCCCCGACGCTTAATCACTAACTCTTCTAGAAGACTATTTCTAGAGGGGCTGACAAATCTCGTTCCTTTGGGAAATAAGAATTCTTCACAATAAGGGTGCCTGGGTGGCTCAGCTGGTTAAGCGTCTGCCTTCAGCTCAGGTCATGATCTCGGGGTCCTAGGATGGAGTCCTCCATCGGGCTCCCTGCTCAGCGGGGGGCCTGCTTATCCCTCTCCCCTTGCTCCTCCCCCCAGCTCATGTTCTCTCTCTGTCAAATAGATAAATAAAATCTTTAAAAAAAAAAGAATTCTTCACAATAACAAAGAGTTGGTTTCATGTTTTATGTATTTAATCCTTCTTTAAGTAATCACTAGCAAATAATGATTTATTTAAAGCAGGGTCTCTCAACCTTGACACTATCAACATTGGGGGCCAGGTTATTTGCTGTTGTGGAGGACTGTCCTATATATTAGAAGTTGTTTAGAGCATCCCTTGTCTTCTATTTTCTAAATGCCAGCAGCATACTCAGCTGTGACAACTAAAAATGTCTGCAGGAATTGCCAAATGTCTCCTAGAAGGCAAAACTACCCCATACTGAGAACTACTTTAAAGAAAACAGCGTAATGAATTTATATTTGTTAAATATTTTACTAACAGAATATTTAGTTTCTTAATTTAACAAATACTATGTGGCAGGTTACTGCTCTAAACACCATACAAATGTTAACTCACTTAGTCTTCACAGCAATCTATAAGATGGGCATGATCATTATCCCCTTTCATAAGAAAACACAGGCACAAAGAGATCACGTTGCCCAAAGTCACATAACAAATTAAGTAACCGAACAGGGACTGAACTCAAGGAAGTGGCTTCAGAGTCCATGCTCTTAACCGCCAGACCTGATGTTGAAGTCAGACTATCCTAAATGAGGACAAGTATCATTGAGCCACAGTGCATGTTACAAATAGAAAGTTATGACTTGCTATTCCCTACAGGAGTTCAGGCTGCCCATCCTGAAAGAAAAAAATACAAAAATATAGGGAAAACACAACTGAAATTTATAAATAACCTAATAGGATATTCATAAATTTGATATATATAGATACCAGTGACCAAACCTGGGGGAAGACTAAATTAGGCACGATGATGGCTCCAGAGGTAGAAACTACATTCCCAGTCTACAAGAGCAAAAGATGAAAGACAATGGAAACACAACATTAATACCACTACAACAGTAAGTAAAAAGAACTAATCCCAACAGAGGAAAATAGCACCAGCCACTTGTCAATTAACGTTACTCTCTTTTCTTTCTTCCAATATGTCAGTACTTTTTAAATAAGATGACAAATATAAAGTACCCAGCAGAGTAACTAGCACATAGTAGGCATCTTAAAATGTTAGTTTCTTCACTCTGCACACTTCCTGCCCCAACCCCAGTTCCTTTTTGTGTTGTGCAGGTTTAAGTATTTTGCAGAGATTTCTGTCTCTAGTAATTAAGATGTCTGAAAAAAATAAATGGCAATTAAGAACTCAGTTACACCTCATGTCCTCATCTTGCCTTCTCTTATAACAGGATTGTCAGTAAGCCCTGTTGCTCAACTACAGATCCCAACAGTTAAAATCAGAAATAAACAAGACTGATTAATTCATGCTCTAACTAAAACCCATTGTGTTATTTCTTATCACACTTTCTTGAGTCACCAAGGAAGACATTTTGTAATGACTGGAACATTCCAACCACCAGACAGACCAGAAAAGCCCTGATAGCAACAGAATGCCTAGGACACCACACCCCACCCATCCCCTTCCCTGCCCAGGGTCACTACTGAATACAGGCTGACCCCAACCCATGATCACATGCTCTCCGTCCGCTCTCCTGCACATACCCGCCCCCCCAACCTCTCTCCATAAATCTCTAGGTGTGGCCAGAGAGGTTGGTTGTTTAGGCTTGAGCCTGACACCTCCCTCCCAGTGCCAGCACCCAAAATAATTTCTCCCTTTCTCTTTTCCAAACCCTCATCTCTTGAGTTCTTGGCTCAACCTGGAGCTGTGCTCTCGATTTGTCCAGACCCCTCAAGATTCCCCAGGATGGAACAGTTGGCTGGGCAGTGCACCAGGGCTTCCCCATTCATTTCCTGACTTAGCGAATGTAACAGAGCCATTGGTAACAGGATCAGTAGATGTTAGAGGAGTGTTCACTATAACCTAACTGTTACATAGTCAGGAAAGCCGTACTGTGTCACTATTCAGAGAAGTTATGTGGTCCTCATGAGAATCAAAACTAAATCGCATTTTCATAGCACCAACAGATTGAAAATAAAATACAGAACTTCGATGAACAGAACTAGACTGGGATATTCATCTATAGTCAGAAGACTTCCTATATTTTTTCTCTAACAAATTTCAAAACCTTTTGTAAAAATAAGACCTCGGGGTGCCTGGGTGGCTCAGTCCATTGAACGGCTGACTCAGTTTCAGCTCAGGTCATGATCTCACAGTCAAGAGATGAGCTCTGTGCTCAGCGGGGAATTTGTCCCCCCCCTGCCCCCCGCTCATGCACACAAGAGCTCTCTCTCTCTCTCCAAGATAAATAAATCTTTACAATAAATAAATAGGGACACCTAGGTGGCTCAGTTGGTTAAGCGTCTGCCTTCGGCTCAGGTCAAGATCCCAGGGTCCTGGGATCAAGTCCCGCATCAGGCTCCCTGCTCAGTGGGGAGCCTGCTTCTCCCTTTCTCTCTCCCTCTGCCTCTCTCCGTGCTTGTGCTCTCGCATGCTCTCTCTTGCTCGCTCTCTCTCTCTCTCTGACAAATAAATAAAATCTTTTAACAAATAGATAAATATAAAAAATAAGACCTCACTTTTAAAAATATTTAGAATAAAGGAGGTAGAATTACTTTATTGTCACAAATTTATACTGCATGTACTGGTTAATTATGTGTCAACTTGAGTGGACCACAGACTGCCCAGTTACTTGGCCAAACATCATTCTGGGTGTGGCTGTGAGGGTGTTTCTAGATAAGATGAACATTTTCAGTAGACTGAGTAAAGCAGATTCCTAAGGTGGGTGGGCCTCATCCAATGAACTGAAGACCTGAATAGAACCAAACAGTTCAGTACAGGGAACTCCTGCCTGCCTGCCTTCAAGCAGGGACATTAGTCTTTTTCCACTTTTGGACTCAGGAGGAAACATCCCCTCCTCTTGGGTCTCAAGCCTGATGAGGGCTTTCAAACTGGAACTTACACCATAGGCTCTCCTGTGTCTCCAGCTTACCAACTGTAGATCCAGGGACTTCTCAGCCTCCGTAATTGTGTGAGCCAATTCCTTTTAATAAGTCTGTGTGTGTGTGTGTGTGTGTGTGTGTGTGTGTGTGTACATATACACATAACATTCCCTTTTGGTTATGTGTTTCTGGAAAACCCTGACAAATACATTACATTTAAATCACTTCCAAAATCTTTACTTTCTAGGTTAAAACTATAAGCTATAAAAACCGAATCTAAATATCGAAAACAAAAAGACAAGAAACCAAGTATCACAGACTGACATTTACATTATCTTTTTACAGTTTTCAAAGTTTTTACACATGAGCTATCTCATAGGATTCCCACTGCAAGTCACAAAGTAATTAAGGCAGGATTATCATCTCTTTATAGATGAGGAAACTGAGGGTCACACTATAAATCAGCAAACAAAACAAAAAGTCATATCTTGTACTTTACACCCAATGCATACACATGTTGCCTCATCAGGTACAGATAGCCAGCTTATTTAAAAAAAAAACAAAAACAAAACTAGGACAACTTTGTTAACAACATATGCTGGAGAATACAAGCAAATCTTCAAAAGTTTTCCTTAGCTACTTACTATAAAGCCTCCCTATAATTACCATCAAGCTTTAGTGATGATCATTAAGCCTTATATCTTTACTCTCAATAAAAGGGTTACAATCAAATATATATGGAAGTTGACATTGGCTTTAAAGATAAACTTGAATATATACTTTAGATATGATATTGAGAAAAATATGATCACAAACAAGACTCAGATTAAGCCCTACATACATTATACCCATGTTCCGAACCAAGTAATATTAATATTTTTGATAATGTACAGAGTCTTGAGAACACACACCTGTTACTTCCACTTACTGATACAACTTACCACGTAATACTATAATCTTAAACCAAAACATTTTTCATACCCTATCATCTCCTGCATATTGAACTACAAATATCATGGACTCTAATAGGAAATACCTTAATTAATGCAGAAAACTTCTAACAGTACATTTCTCATTGAAGAACTTTATTCAGATGAAAAATAGAAAGAATGTACATATATTCCAGTCTCTCCAATAAGAATATTGAGTATACTGAATTGAATCCTTAAAACAGAATTAAAAATCTCAAGCCAGAGAAACAGGGACAATCTGAGCCAGAGAAGAAATCACAGATATCGGGATTATGCAGGCTAAATACCAAGTGCCCTACCGTTTGTTCATATATTAAATCCCAGTCACAGAAGACAAAGCCATTCTCCAAAAGTTTAAACTGCACTTGTACTCACATATTTGCTAAAACTCACTCATGCTGAAGCCTTAATAATTAGCCCTGCAACTACTTGCTGGATATAACATCCCTTACTATTTTTTTTTTTTTTTTTTTTGATGGGATAACCCTGATCATCTACCTGAACCAGAAAAAAAACTTAACCACAAATTTAACCATGAGAAAAAAAGAAGAGCACAGAAAAAGAAAGCTTTAAAAAGATGCTTAACTTCCCAGATCTCACAATTTTGTCTTAAACATCCTTGATTTACCTTTAGATGAGTGAGGACAAATAGCTTTTCTAACATTTGCAATGACATTTGTAATCTTTTGTAACTGAAAACTTCTGACTACCTTATTTATAAAATACAGATTTTATTATAAAAGAGGTTCAATCTCAGTAAATCTAGTAATCAAAGTATTTGTACGTATTATAATTGCCTTTGGCTTCCAGTTTAAATAAGGGCCATAGTCAAAAGGAAAAAAATCAAATTCTTGGCCAGGATACTGGATTTAAGAAAATCATTAAATACTCTCTGTAAAGTAATTGCTTCTTATTTCTCTCAGTTTCATGGTAAAATTTGGGTTTTGTGCCATAAATGTTAACCCTAATACATACATACTTAATATATATTCATATATTCAGGAAAGCTTTCCAAACCCACCATATTAGAAGGGGTCGTCCTCTTGTAACACTCTCTAGAAACACCCTGTACTTCTTAATAGCAGTTAGCAGCTTCTTATCACAGTTGAAAGCATTTTTTGTATATTTCTTTTACATTTATGTTCCCCGTTAACTGTAATGTCCAAGTACATCTTGTTCCCCCATGACTGTATTTCTGACACATTGTAGGGAATCTGTAATATTTGAAATCAAAGTAGGAAAGCAAGAGTGGGAGAAAATGAAGACTCGGTAAATACAGTTACACTAACACTGGATGGGCTCCAAATGGAACTATGAGCACACTCTGAAATTCAGTCTGATCCTGATTACAACTCAGCGTCCCCTGTGCTTGAGAGTTTCTGAGACACAGGTCTGAAAAAAAAGGTCCCACCTCTACTTTCTGCAAGGTTGAGAAATCATGACGGGAACAAACCCGCTTCTTACTGCCAATTGATACAAAGGTATTCTTTAGGGCAACTCCCAAACTGGACAAATCATAATCCAAACTGCCAAGATCTAGTTAGAATCAAGAAACCAATGCAACCTGACACATGTAGTAAGTCAAAAGACTATACAAAATATAAATGGTAATAAGTTGAAAACACTGTAAATTCGGCATTCTTATAAAAGAAACCTGCTCAAATCTAATGATATTTGATCTAGCATTCTTCCTTCTTTTCGCACTTTTCTTCCACACATAAATTCATTTTACTGAATATTTTCCAGTGCAGCTAAAAGCAGAATTACTTAAAATCTGCTTTCATTCACTTCAATTATTAATTCTCCTCAGGTATAATTATGAGGAAAGAGACCATCATATACAGTCTGCAATATCAATGGACAATACTAATTTGATTCACCAATAAATCAGGCTCATTAAATGAATACTTTTTAACTATACTCCTTGTTTCCCAAGATGAAACAGACTTGTATTAAACACGAAGGAAAAAATACACACAAAAAATCTCAAATGACAACACTCTTTGAGAGGAGATCAATTAGTAGAAAAGAAGCTAAAATGAGTGATAAACCAAGAGACAATTTTAAAGTTTGATCTCATGTCAAGATTCAAACAAATCTTTAATATGATACTCTGCTATGATAAAATATCTTAAGACCCCTAATCATCAAAGCATCAACTAACATTACACATTACTATGTGGCTAGTACAGTCCTCAGGGATATAAACATACTTCCCATCACCATACCATGCAAGTAATGCAAGAAATTGTACCAACCTGTTCTGAAAAGACTCTCCAAAAACTTTTTATTTAGCTCTTTGTTAAGCAGTCACTTCAATTAATTCCCCTTCCCTAATTATCACCTAGCACAGTACCTGTTAGTCAATTAATATTTGATGAGCATATTATAAATCTGTTATCAAAATCCTACCACATTTTTTAATCCCTTTTTTAGGGATATGTTTGTGCTTCAGCCTTTCAATCCAGGTTGTCTCGTCATAATCAATAAAAGCAATTACTTATATGTATATTGCTTATACACAAATAGGCAAGATATTTTTCTCTCAAAGTCAAAACTCATAAAAAGAGGAAGTCTCCTGTATTAGTTCACTCCTTAGAAATGTTCATTTTTTGACAATCTGTTGTCAAATTTTAAGATATTCCTCAGAAAGCAAGAGCTCTCTATTCTATATAGAAAAACTTAGATTCAAAAATATAAATCATGTAATTGTATCTGGGTGGAGGTGAATAAACAAAAAAGGAAAATGGTATGATATGTAATCAAACAAGCAACAGCCAGATCACATAAGATTCTGTAGGCCATGATAAAGCTTGCACATTAATTGAGATGGAAAACCACTGGAGAGTTCTGTGCAGAAGAATGACAAGTAAGGATTTATATTTTTTAAAAATATGACATAAGGGGGCGCCTGGGTGGCTCAGTTGGCTAAGCATCTGCCTTCAGCTTAGGTCATGATCCCGGGGTCATGGGATCAAGTCCCGCATCGGGCTCCCTGCTCAGAGGGGAGCCTGCTTCCCCCTCTCCCTCTGCCCCTCCCCCCAGCTCACGCTCTCTCTCTCTCTCTCTCTCTCTCTCTCTCTCTCTCAAATAAATAAAATCTTTAAAAAAAAAATAGGAGGTGGATATTTTACCCCCATTTTTTGATGAGAATACTGGGGTTCAAATATGTTAAGAACCTTGTCAACATCACAAAGCTAATAAGTGGCAGCACTGAGATTCAATCCCATGCTCTTCGCACCTCTCAATACTTCCCAAAACTCCCTGCTCAAGATTTCTCTGCAACATTCTCTTTTCAACCTCTTCATACCTCTGACTGCTTCTTTCATTTTTTTCCCTCTACTCCAAAAACAAGCATTCCTCAGACTGTCTTCTCTTTCTAAACTCTCTCCCTTGTTGACCTACCATAATTCAACTCTCATCTCTATTCTTATGACATCTTAATCTAAATCTCTAGCCCCATCTTCTCTCTAGATTAGCAACTCAACATTTCTCAATGCTTCCTGGTCATTCTCCAGTCATATATTGCACTAGTAGCTAAAACCCAATATGGCCCCAAAGCAATCCAGCATAACTCAATGAAAATACTTTCTCCAAAGCACTACCTCCTACACATCCCAATAAACAAGGCTTAAAAGTGTATAGTGTCATTTGATTCTTTCCCCTACTTTACAGTGGCTCCCTCCCTTCTCCAGGTGGGTTTCTCTCTCTACCAAAATATATTATTTTATTGAAGAGGAGAAACTTTCCTAGAGAGAGGACCACTCCTTCTGATGTAAAGAGAATTTTCTAACGAAGATGCAAAAGTAAGTAATGCTGACGTTGAAATACGCACATTAAGGGTTTGAAGGCTGTTTAAGTTTTTTTAAATCAACCAAATATCTGTTTTAATAAGAATCTACTGACTCAGAACCATGAACAGTAATGGATCATAATTACTTAGGTCCTATATTCCAATATTTATTAATTTTTATCCCTGATCTATGATAACTGAAGAGGCAAACAACAGTAAAGCAGATATGGCCAGCTACACTGAGAGAGTTGCTACAGGAAAGGGTGAGATGAGGAGTGTTTAGTAAGTCTTCAACTTTCAACTGAAAATGATGTGCTGGAAGTGCACTTTGCACTCCACAGAGATCAGTCAACAAGTCACATATTAGAAACAAATTCAAGGAACTCAAAATGTCATGTTGAAAAATAGGAAAATTCCTAACGTAAGTGCTTATTTTTTTAAAAGATTTTATTTTATTATTTGACAGAGAGAGAGACACACACAAGCGAGAGAGGGAACACAAGCAGGGGGAGTGGGAGAGAGAGAAGCAGGCTTCCTGCCGAGCAGGGAGCCCGATATCGGGCTCGATTCCAGGACCCTGGGATCATGACCCGAGACGAAGGCAGATGTTTAATGACTGAGCCACCCAGGTGCCCCGTAAGTGCTTATTTTTAAAAAGACCAAATGACTGTTACTGTTGGTTTAACAACAAGTTATGTAAAAATCATCATTTATTTATTGAATAGACAGATAAAGGGAGTCCCTTACCTCCGCCCCCTAAACTAGGCTTCAGACAAAATTTAAAGAGGAATTAGTTAATACGTTTACAAATTCCATGATCAAATTCCATGATCAAATTACAAATTCCATGACCATCTCCAATGGTCAAATAATCCAAACAGCTACTCTCAGCAGTTTGTATTCTGCCATGACTTTTTCTCTTTTTTAAAGTTAAAAACAAAAACGAATGGCCTATTATCAAGAACTTTGAAATCTAATGGGACACCTGGGTGGCTCAGTCGGTTAAATGTCTACCTTAGGCTCAGGTCATGATCCCAGGGTCCTGGGATTGAGCCCCTGCATCGGGCTCCCTGCTTAGCGGGGAGTCTACTCCCTTTGCCTGTCGCTCCCCCTGCTTGTGCGCTCTCTCTCTCTCTCTCTCTCTCTCGCTGACAAATAAAATCTTAAAAAAAAAAAAAGAACTTTGAAAAGTCTCATTGCTGGTCTCCTTTGCTCTAGAAAACCTGCTCAACCACCGCCCTTACAAACTCCCTCTACACTATGTGCCAGCAGCACTTTACATACTATGCCTCATTTAATCTTCACAAAGATCTCCCAAGGAAAAATTTACCATTTCTCCAATACTGCAGACACAGAAATAGAGGCTTAGAGTGGTTGGGTAATTTGTCTGAGGTAACCCAGCTAATAAGGAATGAGCTGCAATTCTAACATGGGCAATTTGATCCCAGAGTCCAGGATCCTGCCTGTAAGCCACACTAAATACAAAAATCTGAACAGCCTCCTACAAGTAGAGTCAAGCTTTGGAAGTTTTCTAGAATTACCTTTTTTTCTATAAAATAAAACTGTGTGAGAACATTTAAAAAAAGTCCACCTTAATGAACAGATTTCTTCCGTCAGTGGTTTCCAAGCCTTTTCAACTAACTAGAGACTGTCCATAAATTGTTTTTTTTTATTTCTAAGAATTCCAACTCTTGCTTAAATGTTTATTCAGTTTAGACGTGATGAACTGAGAATCAGTTAATATGGCTCAAAGGGAATCAATATTCTATAAATATTTTTGTACTCTGAAGAAGGGTATAAACATCTGAAGGTCAATGAAAAGGCAGGTTTTTTTTTTTTTTTAAAGGCAGGTTTTTAAATCATTCCTTCCCAAAAGTGCAAAAGGTTCTACTTTGCCATCAGCTACCTGTAAATGCCAGTACCCTAACCTGGAGGTCCTCAAGAAAGGCACCGAGGAAAAGCATAATTAAGAAAGGTCTTAGAACCACCTGAGTGAGTTAAGTGAGCAAGTCTTCCTTCTTAAAGAAGAGACCTAAGAACTTGAACAGCATAGAATCCATCCCCCTAAATGGGTAAATGTGTATTCTAAATTTGTATTCTAAATTACGGAGGGCACTAGCTTTCATTAATTTTAGTGACAGCCTAGGGTTTAAACAGTTTAACAACTGTTTCCTGTGTGTGTGTATGTGTGTGTATGTGGAAAGGGGTACCGCTTGTTGTGAGATGTGTGGTAATAACTAACATTCAAGAAATGAAATATAACTTCCTGAAATACATTTCTGGTACATGCATAAATTCTTAGCATATATTACAGTACACACAGGATTCTTTAAAAAAAATACATGAAGTGAATTGATGATGACTGATGTTTTTTAAAAACTATAAAAACACAAAGATTCACTATTAAAAGGAATAGTCCACATATATTTCAATATGGTTTAAGCATTAGAAGGTGAATACTAAGAACTGTAGATACGAAAAGGGAAAAGAAGCAAGAGAGCAGTAGATATGAAAGGAATAAAAGGAATCAGTTTAGTACAACACACACGGTAATATTAAAATGAAAAGTAGAGAGATAAAACCCAGTTTATAGGCTCCAAAAAATACTCTTGATTAAAATTTCCCCCAAATCAGCTTCCCTTCAACATTTCTCCTTTTCTATCAATGATGGCAACAGCATCAGTCAGATTTAAAGTCCTCGAAGCAGAAACAAGTCCTCACACTACCCCAATACTCAGTCTCTAAGTCCTATTCATTCTTCCTATGAAATACCTATCTTATGAAATGCCTCTCTCGTAAGATGCCTCTAAAGCTGCCCTTCCATTCTCTCGTGCTGCCAAGTATCTCCTTACTCCTGAACTATTCATGAGTTCATTCATTCACATTTGTGCTCATTCAGACACTTAACTAAGCACTTATTGAAGTACTGTGCTAATTCTGAATCCAAACCACCACCCTAACAGGACACAGAACATATGCACTGTTTTAGTAACAGCAGCACTTTATTGGGGCCCTGCTATGTGATAGCTGCTATTCCTACACACTATTATCCCACCTAAGTCCTCAAAACAGCCCCAAGAGATGAGTATAATTATTTTCTGCAAAGCAAGGAGACTAAGGCTCAAAGAGGTGAGGTAATTTTCCTAAAATCACATTGCAAGTAAGTTGCAGAGAGGGATTCCATGGGAACTGGCTCTTTCTACCCCTTAGTGAATCCCCTGCATCAACTCCTAAATAGTCTTTCCAATCCAGTCCACCCAGTGCTATCAGATTCATCATCTCAAAAGCCACCATTTTGTACTTGTAACCCCTTTGCTCAAAAAAATCTCTATGGCTCCTTTAGCCTGACCTCCAGTATGACTCTGAGTAAAAAAAAAAACAAAAAACAAAAAAAAAGCCCTAGAACTGAATCCTGTCTCTCCCTTACTAGCTCTTAATCTGGGAAGTCACTTAATCTCTCTAGCCTTCAGCTTTCTTACCTATGTAATACCTATGAAATGTGGATAATAAAAACGGAGTTGTATAAGGATTAAAGAAGATAAAATACGTAAAGGTCTAAGTTACTAAGTATTCAATAAATAGGAGTTGTTATAGCTCATAACTCCTGTACACAAAACTTCTATTTTAGCCAACCAATATACATATTGCTTCACTTACAAAACCACTTAGATTTCTGCTCAATTCACATTATTCTCCCTCCTCTCCATTAAGAATAAGTATTCTAGAGGCGCCTGGGTGGCTCAGTCGTTGGGCATCTGCCTTCAGCTCAGGTCATGATCCCGGGGTCTTGGGACTGAGCCCTGTGTCCGGCTCCCTGCTCAGCGGGAAGCCTGCTTCTCCCTCTCCCACTCCCCCTGCTTGTATTCCCTCTCTCACTGTCTCTCTCTCTGTCAAATAGATAAATAAAATCTTAAAAAAAAAAAAATAAGTATTTTACAAAAGTCTCCTACAAGAATCAATGTCTGTCCCTCCTTATCTTCATAGCCCAACTCAAATGCTACATCTGCCAAAAAGCCTTGCCTTAACCATCTTCAGTGAACTTTAGATCTAACTTAAATGTCACTGGGGTAAGAGGGAAGAAAAAATGCCTAATTCTTCAAGACCTACTTTGAGCCAGGAAAATATGTGATACATCTTCAATGCATTCTTTCACTTAATTCTCAGAGACAGACAAAGTAACATGGACAAACAGCTAGTAACTAATGGAGCTGAGATTCAAATTCAGATGTCCTTGATCCCTTTTAAAGCCCACTTCTTCCCATACCACCTTTTATCTTGGCACTGGAGGTTACATATTTAATCAACAACTATCCAACACTGACAAAGAGTACAGTGTTCCTATTTGCTCTAAGTAGCCCCAGCCACACATACAAACATAACTGAAACAAAACTGTCATGAAATAATGCTTATCCTTAGTGCCTGCAATGGACTCTCATTTTTTCTATTCTCTTCTATTTCACTCAAAATAAAACATTGGTGGGGGCACCTGGATGGCTCAGTCATTTAAGCGATTGACTTTTGATCTTGGCTCAGGTCTTGATCTCAGGGTTGTGCGATCAGCCCAGGCACAGAGCCTGCTTAAGATTCTCTCTCTCCCTCTGCCCTCCGTGCCCTCTCAAGGACTCTCTCTCTTAAAAGAAAGAAAATAAATGAATAAATAAATGTAATAATAAAACCTTGGTCAGTTCCCATTAATTTTATTTTTTTTTTAAGGTTTATTTATTTTAGAGAAAGAGAGCATGGTGCGGAGGGCAGAGGGAGAGAGAAACTCAAGCTCTGTGCTGAGTGCAGAGCCAAACATGGGGCTCGATCTCACAACCTTGAAATCACCACCTGAGTTAAAACCAAGAGTCCGACGCTTAACCAACTGGGCCACCCAGGCGCCCCTCCCCCCAGTTTTATTTCACAACCACTCTTTAGCAGCAACCCAAAGTCTAAAATACACAGCTATAAGGGGCACAGGGCCAAGTAAGATGAAGAATTTATCCTCAAGAAGTATTTAGTTGGAGATACAACAGTGAATCGCAAACTTTTCCTGACCCCTGGCCCCACCCTACCTGTTGTAAAAGAACCCCTGTTCCTATTGCTCCCTTGAACTTCTCTATCATGGAACATAACCAATAAATTGTCTAGGCTGTAGATATGACAAAAATCGGGCACTCAACAAATAGTTGTTAAATGAATGAATGAGACACATTAAAAGTACAGTGGATTTTCAGAGGGAGAAATTAGACAGCATAAATTCTCTCCCCACCTACATCATAATCCCCTAAGAGCAGGAACAATCTTGATGTATTTTTTTGACTACATCAAGAGCTCAATATTGTTTGTAGATGTTCTGTTTAAAAAATACTGAGCTACAGACTAGCCACATTCATGTGGAAAATCAGATGAACATGGATCTTTGCCAAAGAAAATCAAGGGAGAAATGTCCAGCTCCAGTAATAATTTTATTATTAGCTTCTATTTTAGATCCTTCCTATTCAAAGTGTGACTCTTGATCCAACAGCATCAATATTGCCTGACAGTTTGTTAGAAATGCAGAATCTCAGGCCCCACCCAGACCTACTGAATCAGAAACTCTCATTTTCACATGATCCCAGGGTGTGAGGGGGTGGAGGTCTTAAGTTTGAAAAGCATGGGTCTATAGGGTAAAAATGAAACTGATTTCTGCAAGCTCAGAGAAAGTTACCAAGTTCTTCTTTCTTATCTCTGTAATAAACAATCAGACTTTTCAAGAAGTACCACAAATATGGCCATGACACACTTTCTGGCATATTAGGCTACAAATCCAAATTACTACTCAGTGAGAAGTAAGAACTGACCATCCATTGAAAATTCAATGAAACCCTTAGGAAACATACAAAATGTATGATCTCTCCCTTCTTAGGGCACACACTCTACTGGGCAAGAAAATGAGAGGATGAACTTCAACGGTCAAGTATCAAGGACAAGGTTATAAAAAAAAAAGATGCTGGTGAGAACATTTAAGAATGTTTTATTTAAGGGCGCCTGGGTGGCTCAGTTGGTTAAGCGACTGCCTTCGGCTCAGGTCATGATCCCGGAGTCCCAGGATCGAGTCCCGCATCGGGCTCCCTGCTCGGCAGGGAGTCTGCTTCTCCCTCTGACCCTCCTCCCTCTCATGCTCTCTGTCTCTCATTCTCTCTCTCTCAAGTAAATAAATAAAATCTTTAAAAAAAAAAAAAAAAAAGATTTAAAAAAAGAATGTTTTATTTAAGAATAAACTTCTTTTGGGGCACCTGGCTGGCTTAGTAGAGCATGGGACTCTCGAGCTCAGGGTCGTGAGTTTAAGCCCCACCTTGAGCATGGAGCCTACTTAAAAAAAAAAAAAAGAACACATTTCTTTTAACAGTTCTCAGTGATACATACACGTATTTACAAATATTCTCTACTCAAAACTCCAAACAAATTGCTTAGGTGACCTAAAGTCAGGTCTTTTAATCACCTTCACTGACTCAGTCTGGAATCATCCTTTAAATCAGCACCCAAAATCTCAACCAGAAGTCTACTCTTTGAACCTGCAAGAACACTTGCAAAACCCTCAAGCCACAATACTATCATCCCAAACTAAGACAAGATCTGAGCCCACAGGGATTTGCTGTCAAATATGCCCTTAAACAAAAAACAAAAAAATGGAGGGGGGTTATAGAGGGACTTAGATGAGGAAAGACTGCAGGGCATTTCTCCTCGCCTCGCTGACCTACAAACTCCTCTCAATCATAATGCAAGAGAGAGGAAAAGTACCGCAGTTCCCTTAATTCACAATTTTAAGTGTCCTAACTTAATCTTGAAGTTGGGAGCCCACCCCCTTCTCATCCACAGGCATTCAGTTGACAGCTCAACCTCAAGTTCCCCTCCCCCTTCTCCGCCCAATGTAGCATGTGAGATTTCCGCCCCTTTCGACCTCCACCATGCCCCCCCGCCCAAAAAACCGTCTGGTCCCTCCAAATGAGAACCCGACACAGAACGAGTTGCCCAGGCCGCTCGGAAGCACGACTACACTCCCTGGCCCATCCTCCACACTAAACTCGCCGAGGGAGGAGCTGATGGATCTCACCAAGTACAGGGGAGCGTAGATCTTCAGGGACTCCTCCAGGGCGCCCCTGGTGATCTGCACGAAGGAGACCCCGCAGGAAGGGTGCCAAGTGTGGCCGATCTCGTAGCAGTTATGAGGGATGGACTTGCTGAGAGCCGCCATGACGGGGAGTCGCACGGAGGGGCAGCGAGGGGGTGAGCCGAAGCACCGGCGGGAGCGGGGCGGGAGGGTGCAGAACAAGCGCCCAACCGCAGCCAGCGCGCCAGGCCCGCCGCTCCAGGTGCAGAATGGAGGGGAAAGGTCACGCGAGCAGGGTTACTCTGGGCCAAAGTCCTCGGATGTTGAGCCCTCGGCGTATCGCAGCTCGAGGGGGCGGAGCGCGCACCGAGGAGGCGGGGAGAGGCGGAGCGTGCGCGCGCCCGCCCCCCGGAGCCCGGCGCGGCGCGTGGAGCGGAAGGGCTAAGAGCGCGGCTCGGGGACGCGCCCGTCTCCCCACAGCCCACGTCAGCCCCTAGCTGGAGCGCGAGCCCTGCAGCGGGTACGCAATGGTAGGTGACTTGGGTCACATTGTACTCCAGTCTCTGTCATCTCAAAGCCCGGCCAAGTAGAACCGAGGGCTGTGGAAGAAGGAGATGAGATGTCTTTGTTGGGAGCTGGTGGAGGAAGATGGTGGCCAGAAGAGAGCCTGGACAACTGTCCTCCTCAGAACTGCCAGCTCCCCTTCCCTAGAGTGCCCGGTAATAAATGGCTAAGGCTTCCTGCTGTTAGCGACCGCACTGCTCCCGACTGCTGCGCTTTCGAAGTTCTGTGGTGTCTGAGAAGCTTCAAAAATCTATTAGCCAAGTTTATACACTTCCGGTGTGGTGAAAGGGCAGTAGATCATCCTGTCCAAATCCTGGGCCCCTGAGCGGTTCTTTCTACGGTATCCAGGACAAGTGCTTATCAGCCAAATGGTGCACACACTAGAGGGGGCAGTGGTCTCACACCTGATAGCGTGGCCATCAGTTGGCATAACAACGGACCTGTGTGACCTATGAATCATTTAACCTCCCTAAATGTCAGTTTCCTCACCTATAATAACCCAGTGTCTTTGGAATTCTAAATTCTATACTTTCTTAAAGCAGGAGCTTACTACCTTTAGAGGAATCCCGTTCTAATCTAGCCTTCATTCATTCCACAAGGTTTTACTGAGCACATAACTACTTCTCCAAGCACTGTTCTAAACTCTGTAGATTCAGATGTGAACAGAAGGGTCAAAGTTTTGGCCCGCTCCTCCTTCTCCTCCCACTCCCACCAAGCCTGAGCTGCTGCTGCAATCCCTGGCATTATGGTTTCTGGCATTGCTAATAAATGATGATGTCAACAAAGTTGTTAAGGAAATCGTCTACACAGGAGGAGATCCAAAAAAAGAAAGCAGTTCTCTTCTGTTTAAGCAAGGGCAAAAGAAATAATTGTAGAGAAAGCAAAGCAGATCTTGGTGGGTGACACTAATGATACTGTAGAGGACCCCTACACATCTTTTGTGAAGTTGCTATCTCTGAATGATTGCCACTTTGCTTTGTATGATACCACATTCACAACAAGAGTCTAAGAAAGAAGACGTGGTATTGAAATTATGGGGTCCTGAAAGTGCACCTTTACAAAGGGCGATGATTTATGCTTGCTCTAAAGATGCCATTAAAGGGCGCCTGGGTGGCTCAGTCGGTTAAGTGTCTGCCTTTGGCTCAGGTCATTCCTGGGATCTAGCCCCGCATCGGGCTCCCTGCTCTGTGGGAAGGCTGCTTCTCACTCTTCCTCTGCCTGCCGCTCTCCCTGCTTGTGCATGCTCTCTCTCTCTCTCTCTCTCTCTCTCTCTGTCAAATAAATAAATAAATAAATCTCTAAAGATGCCATTGAAAAGAAATTTACAGGTATTAAACATAAGTGGGAAATAAATGGTATGGACGATATTAAGGACTATTCCTCACTTGAAAAGAAACTGAGAAGCAACAGAGTAGTCTCACTTAAAGGAAAACCCTTATAACATGACAGTCAAATGCCATCTGGATGTCAGGGAACTTCCACTTCTTCATTTCAGTCAATAAGAATAGTGTTAGGTTTTGTTCTGTTTTGTCCCCTTCTCAATGGACCCTTCTAAACCAATGAATGACAGAAATATCATTCATTTAAGCAGCCTATCAGTGATTGCTATTAGGCTGTTTCAAACTGTTACTTTTACACAGAACCCAAGGACTGCCTTCCCATCATATTTTAGCCAAAACAACTAGCTATATGCCTCCCTTGCAGCAAGGACTACAATGAATGGGATTGTCAATGTGAATAACTTAGAATACTGCAAAGGGTAAGCTAATTCAATGTACTGAAAGTATTATCCACTTGTCAGAGGGTAAACTTTATTCAGTATTATTTATAGTTGCACTTGATTGCAGTTCTGTGAGGCTCCAGCATTCTTACACCTCACCTTCCTTGGCAAGTCTAATTTATGACATGGCAGGAGGGATATAACACCATGCATCGAAAGCACTTTTTTTTTGATGAATTCAACACCCCACTCCAAGGAGGATTGCCAATTAAGTTGTGTTAACTGGGTCGTCAACTTATCCTGGTACCCAGTGTTCATTCTTCTTAAAAGGAACAGCTGTTATTGCTGCCTTTTTGTTTTCCATTAAGTGTACAGTACTGAATGAGGGTAACAGTTTTATTTATCATGTGAGTCTTACAACACTAAAGATATTTTGAATATCAGTCATGATGGCAATTTCTGTATAAAAGAACCTCAAATGGAACATTATTTTTAACACCAAACTCCCCATTGTCACAAAAATGGCCACACTGCAATAAAAATTATAGCATATCACAAAAAGGGGGGGCAAATTTTCTATTTTCATAAAGCTAGCACTCTAGGGGTGAAGATGAAAATAGGCAAGGAGACTAAACAAGATAATGGGTGTAACTGGTGTAATAATAATTATAGGACAGTATAAATAAGATAATATAAGATAGTTAAAAGAAAATCAAAGAGGAATGCTCATTGGTGAAAAGCCTAAAATAACAGTGGTAAAAAGATAAAAGCTTCTCCCTCTCTCTCTCTTTCTCTCTCTCAGGTAAACATTAGCAGTCCTAGACTAAGACAGTGGCTCCCTAACCATCAGGGAGCTCAGACTCCTGACATGTTCTGCCAAATTTACCTGTGCTTTCCAGCCTGCCTTACAAGATAGCTGCTCCATCTTGAGCCATGACATCCACATGACAGCGAGGAAGGCCAGCAAAAGAGGAAGAGAGGACACACTTCCTCTCTTTAAAAAAAAACTTCCCAGAAGACCTATGCAAATTACTTCTTACATTCCATTTGCCAGAGCTTAGTCACATGGCCACACTAAGTGGCAAAAGAAGCTGGGAAATGAGGCTTTTTCTATTGGTTGGATAATGCCCTGCTAACACGTAGGGTTTATTACTGAGCAAAATGGAAAGAACAGATACAGGGTGGGGGACAACAAGCAGTGTCTGCCATTGTTCTGTGCCTCTAGCTACTCAAATTTCTGGGCACATTGTTCTTCCCACAGATAAACATACCCTCCCCTTCCCAAGGGGGCCAACCTAAAGTCCCGTGCAGTTACCCATCCTATTCAAAGTCCAGGATCTTTCCCAGGAACAAGTACAGCTCTCCTGATCAGGTATCTCCCGGCTTCACATACCCCATCTACAATGGTGGCACAGGAAAAAGATAATCACAATTTTTTTTTAAATTTCCAATTCAAAATATGACAGGATCAGAAACACAGCATAAAACTTATCCACAAAAATTACAGGAATAGGAATTTTAAATTATAGGAATTTTAATAATCCATCCCTGAAAATCTGATGGTGAGCAGGAAAATGCTAAATAGGGGCCTATTTTTAACAGGGATAAAAATAAAATGTATTACACATCAATCGCAGAATTCCTAAAATGTATTTAAAATAAAGTAAAATGCCAAATATAAGTAATAAACTATTGTGTTGGTATGTACAATCCTGAAAAAATGGCATCCTAATCACCAGTTCATACAGTTGCTAACTCTCAGTTGCTTTCGAATACAATAGCACATGTAGTCTGCCTGCATAATGATAAGCATTATGTTTACCATGTAGCACAACAAATACATACCAATAGCTAAGGAAATTTTTAAATTACAACTAAAAACAGGCAATTTCTTTTAATTGTTAAAAGGAGATGAAGCTTGAAGATACTTAAGAAGGAAAGAACAGGGGCGCCTGGGTGGCTCAGCCGTTAAGCGTCTGCCTTCGGCTCAGGTCATGATCCCAGGGTCCTGGGATCGAGTCCCACATCGGGCTCCCTGCTCGGCGGGAAGCCTGCTTCTCCCTCTCCCACTCCCCCTGCTTGTGTTCCTGCTCTCGCTATCTCCCTCTCTGTCAAATAAATAAATAAAATCTTTCAAAGAAGGAAAGAACACAGTTATGGTCACAGGTGCCAAAGATGAGAGTGCTGGTGAGTTGGATGGTGGAGGGCAATTTCAGGCAACTGTCAGATTCAAAGGAATGGAAAGGGTATTCTCTATCTTTGCTGGTGCTGCTGGAGAGACTCTAGAACAGGGAGGCATTGATAAATTCTCAAGGAGGATCATCTGTGCTTCAGAATAAAAAAAAAATCGCAAAATAGAGCAGTTCTCAGTAAACCTGTAGTTCACATTTGTAAATTTCTTCATAAGGTATTGTAAGACATGTGTTTTAAAAGAAAGATTTCTCATCATGCCACCATTAAGTTTAAGGGTAATGTTACACGTATTATCTACATGAGCCGTTTATTCTTTTAGGCTCCCTAGGAGCAGTGGTTGGCTGGATACTCTCTTGTGCCTTCATTGTTGCTTCTTTTCCATAAAAACGGCTTTAGGGTTCATCAACCAGGTGAAGCAAAGCATTCCTTCAAAGTAGAAGCACAGTGAATGAAGGAAACTAATTTGGAAATTTGCAGCTAAAGTCAAAGGCTTTGAAGACATGCCAGGCTGAAAATTGTTGCTTTTGCAAGATTCTGCCTTTGAAGATGTCCATAAAAAAGAATGGAAGAGCTCTTATGATTTCAGGCGGAGGATTTAGCAACACTGAGTTGGTCAGCTTTACAGCAGTCATTGTAGAGATGTGTATCAGGCATAAATACAATGACAAAGCATGGCTCAAACTAAGTATGACTCTGTGGTGTCTCTTAATTCCAGCAATATTCAGATACACATTCCCTTTGTTGATACCAGGCAAGCTTTTCAAAATAGTTACATATGATTCTGATTTTCTAACAATTTTGTTTACAACAGAATTTCGCATTTTTCTTCACATCATCTTATTTAAAATATTATATTCCGTCCTTAAGGTAAAAATATAAGTTTTTGCCATATAAACATTGAAAGCTATTGTGTGGAGCGATCCTTACACTCTTTCAGTCCAAGCAGATACTGCTTCTGCCAACATAATTCTCTAAAAATTTGGAAGATTCTAAAAAAATAAAATAAAATAAAAATTTGGAAGATTCTTATGCTCATGTTCCCTCTCTCACTGTCTCTCTGTCAAAAAAATAAAATAAAATAAATTAAAAAAAAAGATTCTTATATATCAGATTATAACCACCCCATTAAAAAAGCCACACCCACAAATCTCTTGGAGACAGCCGCTTTCCATCTTGAGCCAAGAGTCAGAAAGCTGTTTGAAAATGTCCTTAAAATACTGGAAGCCCTTTTATCAAGCTAAGAGGGTCTAGGAGAACAATCAGATATTTCTACAGTCTTACAGCTGCACCCTGGATTTAACCTTGGCCTTAAAACAATTCCTTACTTTCAGAATCGTTTACCATCTGGAGAGGCTCAGAATAAAAAACAGCTTTATTTTTGAACCCAAAGATCCTAGGTTCTTTGTATTTCCTCGAAATTCTGCTTAAAAATTGAATAGTTCTTTTTATTTCATCTCTGTCTTACCACACATAGTTTTTTTAAAAATCAATTAGTCCTTTCAACATTCTGCCTAGAAATGTGCACCAAATGTCCTATAATTTAGCAGGCAACAGTGTTGCTAAACTTTCCTCTACTACGTAACGGAGATCACTTTTCTCCAGCCTCTGATAAGAAGTTGTGCTCTGTCCTTCAAGCCTTCAAGAATGCCACAAAATGCTCTCAAATAACCTTACAAAATATTCAGGTACACTGTCTATAAGATTCCCATTCTCTCTATGAGTTTGATGATGTCATCAGAACTTGTATACTATGGCTAAGGACTCCATCCTCCCCTACTTCGATCTCTTACCACTCCCACTGCAGAATTTGAAAGTAAGAGACTTAAGATTGTTCTTTGATAGGAAAAACACACAATCTACACATACTAGGAGTAGGTATGTAAAAGGAATGCCTCAGAGGCCAGCCACATCATCTAAAAAGTTAGACTGAATGCAATAACATGCCTAAAAAGAAAAGGTGAAGGATTGAAACCAAAAAAGGTGAAGGATTGAAACCAAAAAAGAGGCAATTCAGGCCATGCCTAAGGGAGTGGAAACTGTAGTTCAGGGACCTCGGGTATTCTGGACCCACTGGCAAACTATCTTTACTGCGAAATGGATTCACAAGTGCTTTCAGAAGGATGTCATTGAACATTTGATTCAACCAACTAATGCCCTTTTTCTGAGCACAGGTGCACCAAGCAAACTTTTATCATGGTTTGATTTCCCATGCAGGTCTGTGAGAGAAAGGGCTTGATCATGGCAACACAGACACGCTAGTTTGTAGAAGAGGGCTTTTTTTTCCTCCCCGTAATTTAATAACTTGACATTTTGATTTATACATTCATTTATAACCTTATTTTGTGTCACTTAGCCTATGAGAGACAGAGCCTCCCCTGGTGTGCTGAAAAACCAGGTTTCTAAACTCGGCAGTTTGTGGGTGACAAATCCTGTATTAATCAAGAAAGATTAGGATGTGCTGAGATAACAAATATGCCTCTAAATCTCAGGGGATTAAAATAAGAAAGTTTTGTTTTGTGCTCACACGAAGTCCAAAGCAGGCTGGCCAGCAATTCAGGGCAACTTTCCTCCAAGTAGTGATTCAAGGTTAAATGTTCCTCCATCTTTATTGGGCCTTCAATAGTTGCTTCTTTCTTTCTTTTTTTTTTCTTTCTTTCTTTCTTCTTTCTTTCTTTCTTTCTTTCTTTCTTTCTTTCTTCTTTCTTTCTTTCTTCTTTCTTTCTTCTTTCTTTCGCTTGTTTGATCTTTTTGTGCATAATTTTTAGTTGTTGTACATAGTAATGTACAAAAATTTAAGTGTACCGCTTGATGCATTTTTACATTTGCCATCACTCCTGAGACACCTATCCAGAAGAAAAGCTTTTCCCTCACACCAGAAGGCTTTCTGGTGCCCACTCCCAGTTAATACACCTATGAACAGAGGTAACTACTATTCTGGCTTCTATTACTATAGTTTCATTTTGCCTTTTCCTCAAATTTACATTAGTAGAGGCAAACATTATATTTTTTGGTGTCTGGGTTTCTTTCACTCAAGAGTTTGTGCATGTTGGTGCATGTGTTTGTAGTTCATTCATTTTTTCATTGTTGTATAATATTCTATTGCATGAATACAGCACAGTTTTTCCATTCTAGGACATTTGGATTATGTCCAATGACTCAATGTCCAATGACTCACTCATGTCCAGGACTCAAAATGGTTTATATTACTATTGCTTACATCCATTTCCGGAACCTATTTACATGTCCCCAGTCTAACTTGAAGGAAGGATGGGAAATGGAGTCTTCCTGTGGGACCCGGAAAAGAAGATGAAATGAGATTTGCTATGTATCTACCACTGTCTCTGCCACAAACACCAACTCCAGTGTCAGGCTACCTGTGAGACAACCAGCTAATCTTAGTTGATTCTCCTTCACCCTGTGGACTGCATGACCCTTCTTTTTCAAATATTCATTTGTGCAACTATATATATTCATATGTGTACAACTATACACCTTGTTTTAAATGAACAAATGCAAACTGATCATCATCACTTACTGCACGGGACTGATTATTTGTGTCCCTCCAAAATTTGTATGTTGAAATTCTAACCCCCAATGTGATGGTTTTAGGAGGTGGGGCCTCTGGGAGATGATCAGATCATGAGGTGGAGCCCTTGGAAAAAGGGATTAGTGCCCTTATAAAAGACTCCAAGGAGCTCTCTTGCCCCCGCTGCCCCATGAGAACACTGCCAGAAGGCACCAAATATGAACCAGTAAGTGGGTGCTCACCAGATACCAGATCAGCTGGGGCCTTCATCCTGGAGTCCCTAGTTTCTAGAACTCCAAGAAATAAATATTTACTGTTTAAGCCATCCAGTCTATGGTATTTTTGTTATAGGAGCCCAAAAGGACTAAGACACATTTAAATTTTTAGTAAAACTCCTTCTCACTGTAAGCTCTTTGAAGGCAAGATCTACTTTGGATTCTTCTTTACTATATTCTGTACTACATAGCACGGCACCTTGAACACAGAACACATTTAATAAAATATTGAATGAATGAATAAATGAAGACCTTGGTGGGAGAAATTAAAGGAAAAGCCAGACCAAAATATTGAGTACTTATAATTTCTTTTTTTTTTTTAAGATTTTATTTATTTATTGGAGAGAGAGAAAATGAGAGAGAGCACATGAGAGGGGGGAGGGTCAGAGGGAGAAGTAGACTCCCCGCCGAGCAGGGAGCCCGATGCAGGACGCGATCCAGGGACTCCAGGATCATGACCTGAGCCGAAGGCAGTCGCTTAACCAACTGAGCCACCCAGGCGCCCCGAGTACTTATAATTTCTTATTTATTTCCTTATTTGTTTTGGGTTTACTTCCGTAGCTCCCCATTAAACTTTCAGTTCCTTGGAGGTAGAATCCATTCCCTATTTGTCATTTTCATAATGTCTTCTGCACCTAGCATACTCATGTGAAAATGTAACCTTTTGAGGGAAGAAATTACTGACTCCCACACAGAAATTTTTGGGGTGCCTGGGTGGCTCAGTCAGTCAAGCGTCTGCCTTTGGCTCAAGTCATGATCCCAGGGTCCTGGGATTGAGTCCCGCATCGGGCTCCCTGCTCAGTGGGAAGTCTGCTTCTCCTTCTGTCCTTCCCTCTGCTCATGCTCTCTCTCTCTCATACACACACTCTCTCTCTCTCAAATAAATAAAATATTAAAAAAAATAAGAAATTTTGGGGCGCCTGGGTGGCTCAGTCTTTAAGCATCTGCCTTCGGCTCAGGTCGTGATCCCAGGGTCCTGGGATCAAGTTCTGCGTCGGGCTCCCTGCTCAGCGGGAAGCCTGCTTCTCCCTCTCCTACTCCCCCTGCTTGTGTTCCCTCTCTCGCTGTGTCTCTCTCTGTCAAATAAATAAATAAAGTCTTTAAAAAAAAAAAAAAAGAAAAGAAAGAAATTTTGGTTTAGCACTCCAGTCTATAGTTTCTAGAAATGGCCTTTTATACTTTTTTAAATATGAGGACAATATTAGTCTGACCTCAAGCTTCTGGTCCTCTCAAACTATCCATGAGCACACAAAACTACCCATATGCTCCATAATTCTGCAATATTTACAAGTTACTCTAGTTCAATGATATAATTTACTTGAGCCTAGACACTTGAATTCATGGAAAATAGCTACATTCTTATTGTCTTGGGCTTCAATTATCCTTAATTTTATTCTTTCTAATAAATGATAACTATTTTTGATAGAAAATATAAAAGCAAAAGAGGAGTTAATCACTTTGTGTTCTGCCTATCATCCATGTAGATTACACTATTTGCCCCCAAGCACAGCTTCTACTCCTTGTCCTATCTGAGGCCAAACTTGGCCATTATATCCTATTTGGCCATTATATCCTATTTGTTGACCATAATGAGACTCAAACAATTGTTCATTCTGGGATTTAGCTACATCTGGAGAGTTCTTGCAGCTACTTGCGTGTGTCCTTCCTTGAAGACGTACAACTTTTTCTAACTTTTCACAAGTCCTTTGAAAATCTATGCAGGACATGGAGTAGCAGCATTTTATTTTTCTTTGTGAAGGTTCTACTGCTTTTCTTTTAAACCATATTTTGTGAAACTCTGGCACTCAAAAACCCCTGCAAGTGCTTTGAAGACAAGGACGATCTCTTCTATTTGTGTGTCAGATACGCTCGTAGCAGGTTGTCGATGTAATCTTTTAAAATAAATGCTATTGCTTGCCTCTCTGCAATTGATATCACCCATTTGCAAAATGGAGATACATTTTTGCTTAAAGTAATTGAGAAAATTAATATATGTCAAATACATTAAGTTCTTCAAAACTGCCATTTCCTCCAAAATAGATGCAGTGTTTTTAGTTCCTGACCCAGTATCTAGTACATAGGCACACTCAAGTATCTGCTGAATTAGTAAAGTACAATTTAAAATATACCTTCAGGGGCGCCTGGGTGGCTCAGTTGGTTAAGCCACTGCCTTTGGCTCAGGTCATGATCCTGGAGTCCCTGGATCGAGTCCTGCATCGGGCTCCCTGCTCAGGGGGGAGCCTGCTTCTCCCTCTGACCCTCCCCCCTCTCATGCTCTCTCTCTCTATCTCATTCTCTCTCTCAAATAAATAAATAAAATCTTAAAAAAATAAAATAAAATAAAATAAAATATACCTTCATAGGGGTGCCTTGATGGCTCAGTTGGTTAAGCCTCCAACTCTTGCTCTCAGCTCAGGTCTCGATCTCAGGGTCGTCAGTTCAAGCCCTGCATTGGGCTCCGTGCTGGGCATAGAGCCTTCTTAAAAATAAAATAAAATAGGGGCACCTTGGTGGCTCAGTCGGGTAAGTGGCTGATTCTTGATTTTGGCTCAGGTCATGATCTCAGGGTCCTGGTGTTGGGCTCCACACTAAGCGGGGAGTCTGCTTCAGGATTCTCTCTCTCTCTCTCTCCCTCTGCCCCTCTCCCCCTAAAATAAATAAACAAATCTTTAAAAATAAGTAAAATAGATAAAATAAAATAAAATATAACTTTATAGCTAAACTTCTGTAGTTAGCATTCGATAGTTATAATCTCACTTGAAGATTCAAATAATGAGTCATTTGTATTTTTTTCTCTTTCTATACTTTTAATACCCATTTTCCCAAAATCTTAAATACATGCCTAAACCTGCTCAGCAATTACATTCTTATATATTACAAATATTACAAATTCTAAGATAACACAGATACTTTTTATCCAGGATCTTATCACCCTGCCTATACAAGTCAGTGTTCCACAGTAGTTAGGATCAAGTCCAAAGGCAGAGGGTTTCCTCATTAAGATTACCTTGTAAAAGGTAAAGTTATCCTCTCCTGCTATCTTAAGAATGAAGGGGGGAAATTGGAGGGGGAGACGAACCATGAGAGACTATGGACTCTGAGAAACAAACTGAGGGTTCTAGAGGGGAGGAGGGTGGGGGGATGGGTTAGCCTGGTGATGGGTATTAAGGAGGGCACATTCTGCATGGAGCACTGGGTGTTATACGCAAACAATGAATCATGAAACACTACATCAAAAAAAAAAAAAAAGAGTATGTGTAGAAAAGAGGTAGCAAGGAATGGAGTGAGCTAGGAAGAAGTGGGGAGGAACATTGCAGGACGAGTAACCATATATCTTGCCTTTTATTATATTTATTTGTAAACTTAAGTTTCCTATATTTCTATACCATAGTACCCTAAGAGTGTGTCCTCCTTGTAATTGGATCTTGAATAGTAGTTCCCAGTGAGACTTTTGCTCAAATGTTTGATGGCAGATATTAAATTGTCATCTCCCAATATCTGAAATAAAACAATCTTTGCACTTGAAAAAAAATAAAAAATGAAAGATAAAGTTATCTGCAAGGACTTATTTGATGCTCTGCTCTTAGTAGAATAAGACCTAACTAAATAGTTGAAGAGTTACTAAATCTCTTTGGATTAGTTTGTGATCAATTTTGGAAATGTATTTTTTTCACATAGTCTGAACGACAAAACCATCTGTCATATGTTCTCAAAGTAATGTTTATTTTCTGTCTCTTTTCTAAAAAAATTCACAACCAAATTCTCTCCATTTTGTGTCTATTCTCATGTTTGAAGATTTCCTTCCTTAAGATAGTGCATCTCAGATACTTGTAGTCTGACTATAAATTAGTAATATTTTTAGAAGTCATTTCGGCAGGACCTATGAACATTTTGAATACACACATACTCTTTCACCTAGCAATCCTGATTCGAGGCCTTTATTCTACAGAAATAATGACAAAAAAATTTCTCCATCATTATCTATAAGAACACAAATACTAAAAATAATCTAACTGTCCATGCTAGGAACATGACAAATAAATAAATTATGGTACATCCAGATTGTGGAATGTGGGTAGTAAAAAGGGCAAGGTAGATCTGCATATATCGACACTGAAGGATGTTCATGACATTCCAGTGAATGAGGAAAAAAATCCACAGACTCTTTCATATAGAGCAAGTTCATTGTTTAAAGAATAAAAGATATTTTGTATATATGTATTTGTGTATATATTTATCTAGGCATTGAAAAAGGTGTATGAGAATACACAACAAGTAAAGGCATTGGGATAGAGCTCGTTCACTTTTTATTTTACATATACTATATTATTTAATTTTTTTCTAATTAGTACACATTATGCTTGCAATCTAACACTTCCTTCTGGATTTTTTGTTTCTTGCTAGAGTTTGTTTTAGGGCATGAGTGCTAATTGTTGTAAATCTTCTTAAGTCTAAAAAACAGCATTATTTTACCCTCTTTCCACCTCAAACTACTCATAATTTGGTTATGAAGAAAATTATAAATTCAAAGTATATTTCTCCTGAGTATCCTAAAAATATTTCTCCATTGTTTCTTGCATAGCACTGTTAATTACATATTCAGTGTTATTTGATTCTTTTTTTCTTTTTTTTGGTAGGTTGTCTTTCTACTCTAGTTTTTAGGGTCTTCTCTTTATCACTGATGTTTTACTGTATGTTTCTAGTTATGTTTATTTCATTTTTTTGTATTATTCTGCTAGAATTTAGTGAACTATTTTAATCTGAAGTTATCATGTCCTTTTTCAATTCTAAAAAATTAAAGTATCACAGTTCCTCTGTTCTGGGGAAATCTCGGAAATTTCCTGGAAATTCTATTAGTGTTTTTAACTTGGGGTCTGTTGATAGAATTCAGGGAAGTCCATGAACTTGGATGAAAAGACAATTTCATTTTATTAACCTCTAACTGAAATAAAATATCTTCCATCATTTGCATGGAGGCAATACACCACAGTATTTGTGACATTATCACCAATAGAAATCACAGATATTTTCATATCATATTATAATTGTAGCAGATATGTCAAAAATCATAGTAAACTATCAAATCTTCTTATTTAATTTAATATGTTAATATATCACAAAATTTTAATATTTTGATACTGCATTTCAATATAATTGATGTCTTTTATAATCTTATATATTTTATTTTATACATTTAAAGGTAATATTCTGGGAAGGTGCTATGATCTGAATGCTTATGTCTCCCCAAATTCATTTGTTAAAATTTTAAGGCCCAGTGTGATGGTATTAGCAGATGGCGTCTTTGGGAAGAGCTTAGGTCATGAGTGTGGAGCCCTCATGAATGGGATTAGTGCCCTTATAAAAGAGACCCCAGAGAGCTCTCTTACCCCTTCCACCAGATGGGGACACAGCAGGAAGGTACCAGCTAGGAATTAGGAGAGGACTCTCACCAGAACCATGTGGGCACCTTGATCTTGGATTTCCAAGCCTTCAGAGCTGTGAGAAAGATTTCTGTTATAAGCTACGGAGTCTGTGGTATTTTGTTATAGCAGCCCAATCAGACTTAAGGCAGAAGGGATCCACAGTATTCACTAAGCTGCTGAAGAGATCCATGGCACAACACATTTTTAAAACATCTGCGTTAGAACAATGATAAGATCTCCGTAACTCCAATGCCTTTTAGCTTCTCTTCCAGTTTCAGTCTTTCCATCTCCTCATATCTTTGTTTAAATGAGAGAGAAGTAGAAGGCCTCCAGTCAGGGCAGCACATGACCAAGAGCAATAGCTTTGAGATGGCAGGAGCCTCAGCTCCCTGCTCTGGTTTCTCATTTGATCACAGCTTCTGATCCAAAGAAAGTTCCTTCCTTGTTTTTGAATATTTACTAATCTATTGTTTATGAGTCCTACAATTTTGGTGAGAGAGGGAGAAATGATCAGTATGTACTCCATCTGCTATCTTAAAGCTGGGATGTACGTATTCATTTGCATTTAGAAAAAGAAGGAGAGGCAATGCTACATTCTTTCCCCTTCTGTTTTTGTTATTATTATTATTATTTACAATATATAATATCATTAGAATGAGCTCTTACAAGGCTATTTTACAAGTGAGAAAACTGAGGGAGGTACAGGATAATCATTGATTCAAAGTCATGTAACTAGTTAATAATAGGGCTGGGACTAGAACTCAGGTCTCCTGGCTTCTCTCGAGTTTGCTCTTTTGAGTTATCTTAGGACTCATCTCTTTCCTTTCCAGAAGCTAATGGTGCTGATGTTATAAACCATGGTCTAAAAAAATCATTGTATTATTTGTTATGGTACATGTGGTTCTATCTGCCTAAGACACTTTCAGTCATTTAGTCAACAAATATTCTAGAACATTTGATGTGTGCCCAGTGCTGAGGCATACAACAATGAACAGGCATACAACAACGAACAGGACCCAGTCCTTACCCATGTGGTTTTTACAGTTCATCTAGTAAGAAGGGGATCTGTAGTATCAATCAAATATTGAATTCCCCTCCCCTTCTTTTGGTGACCCTCTACCCATCTTTCAAGAAGTTTTCTAGAGTTAGTTGCTCTTTTCAGTGCTTCTGCAACACATAGTTCACACCCCTATTATAAACTGAGAATAAGCTTTTTATTTTAATATTTTAGTTAACCGTTTCCTGCCAACCCACTCACCTCTATCCCTTAACCGGGTGGTAAGGAACTTGAGGGCAGCTTTGTTCATTCATCTTGATAGCAACTTCAGGACCTAGCACAGTGCCTCGCACACAGTAGGCAATAAAAATTTGAATGAACGGAACTGAAGTGGAGAAAAAGGAATGGGAAGTTCTCTATGACTCCTTTTTCTGTATACTGTATATATTTATTATACCATGTTTTTAAAATTAAAAGTGGCACCCCCCATTGATAATGTTGAAGTTCATGATTGGCAAAATCCATTTTTATTGTTTGGGCTAGTGGCCAATATAAATAGAAATAGATGTGAGCACCTGCCAGCTATTGTTAATTATAGAATCCTAAAGTCTATTCAGAAACGTATGGAGAAAATCCACCTTTTGCTTCAATTTATCTGAGTTAACAATCTCCACCACCTACACCCACTAAAATCCACACCTCCAAATTAATTTAATTCTGCATGACCTATGACTACAGAAATTGAATCCCTAAAGAATCTCAATTTCACAATTTGGCTAACTCTAATTACCTTACCTTTATGAAATTCTTTTTGAATGACTGTTTTGACAAGCCAGGCATCTAAGGTTCAAGGAAAATAAATCAAAATTCGTTCCATATTGGGGCGCCTGGGTGGCTCAGTTGATTAAGCGACTGCCTTCGGCTCAGGTCATGATCCTGGAGTCCCTGGATCGAGTCCCGCATCGGGCTCCCTGCTCGGCAGGGAGTCTGCTTTGCCCTCTGACCTTATCCCCTCTCATGTGTTCTCTCTCATTCTCTCTCTCTCAAATAAATAAATAAAATCTTTAAAAAAAAAAAAATTCGTTACATATTTATGTGGCAGGGGAAGGGCTGTGTCCTCTGAATGGAGGAAGCAGTTTCTCTTTTACCCTCACCTCACAGCTTGGACTCCCCAGTGAGTGAGACCCTTGCAAAGAGCAGAGACCTCTGGAGGTAGACAACCATATAGCACTTGTAACTAGAGCCCCGACAAAAATGAGCCTGAGATTTTTGAAGGCTGGGGTAGGCAGAGTGGTTTCAACATTGTAATTTGAGATCTTCAAGTAGTTTTTCAAGAAGTAGAAATTTTCATCCATCTCGATGCAGATTCATCCTTGGTTTGGGGAAAATTATCTAAATGGACAGGATTAGATATACTAACGTTGAACCAGAACTTTTTCTGGAATGGAAGTTTGACAATGTGACTCCAGAGATCTCAACTTTTCTGCATAATCATATTAAAAGTTACCTTTATTATGAGCAGAGCTGCATCTCTGTAATTTACGATACCTTTGGAGAAATATTTCCTTTCAGGTGTGGGTGTAGACACCCCCAGTCTATATGGTGTTGTTTATTTTAGTTGAGGTATTTGTACTGCCTGTTAAAAAGCTTCTCACAGGAGATTGGGAGTAAAGACTTTAGGGACTACCGGGAAGCTACAGTTCTGGTTTTTTACCTCATGTGGATAAAATGTCATAAAAAGAAATGAGGAGAGTTGCTGGCGAAGTCAGCTAAGCATCGGACACTTGGTTTCAGCTCAGGTCAGGCTCCATGCTCAGTGCAGAGTCTGCTTGAGATTCTCTCTCTCCCTCTCCCTCTGCCCCTCTCCCCACTCCCTCTCTCTCCATCTCTCTCTCATCAATAAAATCTAAAAAAAAAAAAAAAAGAAATGGGACTGGGTGAGGCTAAGTCCGAAAAGACTGGCTTGCTATTATCTCACAGGTGCTAATACTCAAACACAGATTGGGAAAGGTAGTCCACTGGATTTTTTGCTTTTATGTGATGATCTCACAGAGGCCATTGGAATGGACCTGATACCATGAGTGGGGAGGGCTGGGGTTTCCTCAGAGTGGGGAGGTGGCTTGAGACCACAGAGACCACAGGGAGAAATGTGTTCTCCTCCTGGGCTTCTGGACATTGGGGCCTGGACTTGCAGGAGGGCCAACTCTCTGGAGGTCACCCCCAAGGGGAAAATATGTGCAGACCCTACCAGATGGTCTAAACCTGGGAACTCGGCTGGAAGGCACCTCCAGGGTCCAAGACAACTCACGTGTTGGCTTGTGGACACAGAGCACTCAGAATTCACAGCCATCTTTAAGTTTGTCAGTTTTATAATTCCTTCCTCTTATCCTTAATCATTCTGTAAAATTTTGCTAAACATTACAGCCTAGTCCCTGTCATGATGTGGGAAATTAAAGGGTCTGTGTCCTCCTTTGGGAACATTTAGTGAAGGGAAGAAAAGCCTTCTCTTGAGGCCAGCATAGCTGTGGTGGCTTCAATTGTGGAGTTGTAGGAGGTGAGAGGCGATGGGGGGTGGGGGCGGGGATCTGTGATGAGCAATCTAGAACCACAGAGGTGGCTGAACAGTATGGATTTGTGGAATGCGTGAGCAGCTGGGAAGTGCAAAGGCCTACTTGTGGAGGAGTCTCATAAAAAATGAAACTTCCTGTCATCAGATAAGATGAAAGTTGGAGCCACAGTAATTTGGACGTTACGAGGTAAACCTGACCTCATTGTTAATCACAGTCTGGTGAGGTCTGGGAGACTGGGTACATATGTCTGGAATGCACTATAAAATGTAGTCCTTGTATCTCAGTAACCTGTTTAACATAAGTTTGCAGAATACAAAAGCAGGCCTAACATGGGTTCCCAACCAAATCTGTGGACATGATATTGATCACATTCTGTTTTAGCCACTTGTTCGTCATCATGTACCGGATGCCCGCCTGTGCCAAGCAGTACGGTAGAAACCAAAGCAGAGCCACTGAAATGTCACTGGTATAAACTACTCCTTCATGTTCAAGGTAGAATTATGATCACACATCCAACTCTTCTTTTTTTTTTTTTTTTTAAAGATTTATTTATTTATTTGAGAGAGCGAGAATGAGAGAGAGTACATGAGAGGGGGGAGGGTCAGAGGGAGAAGCAGACTCCCTGCTGAGCAGGGAGCCCGATGCGGGACTCGATCCCGGGACTCCAGGATCATGACCTGAGCCGAAGGCAGTCGCTTAACCAACTGAGCCACCCAGGCGCCCACATCCAACTCTTCTAATTAAAGAAAAAATGACTCGAGCCCCCTCGTGCTAGATTAGTGTGGAATCTGGTGTCGCTTTCTTAGGGTCCCTTTGCCCTCTTCTGGATCTTCTAAGAACCCCGGAAGCTATACACTAACCCTTTAGGAGGTGCATCTGACTTCCCCTTCAGGCTAACATATGCTCTGATTTACAAACATCCACATGATTCCTTGAGGCCTCAAGGTGTTGCTGTCGAAAGTTAGTCCCCTGACTGGCGGCCTGGTTTTCCTGCTGGTCCAGTTCCCTGCACAGCCCAGCGCGGTACCTCCACGAACACTCCACGCTCTTGACGCTACAATCAATAGAGAATAGTCCTTGCCAGATTTCCCGGTCTGCAGCCCTTAGTGCTCAGTGCTCTCCATCCCGCACCACCATTCTCCTCCAGCCCCACCAGTGGTCATAAGACACTCCACTCACATCAGCTCAGGTGTCAGCCCTGCATACACTGTGAGACCACTGCATGCCAGTCGCTGGGAGCCCACCAGAGGCCGGCTCACTTTCCTTTCCAACCGTGCTATTTGCATCCTCTGCCAGACAACAGGCCCTTTCATGCCCTCAGCTAGAGTGACTACCTAGGAGGTCTCCAGGGCTCCCACTCCCCTGCTAGCAGCTTTGTTGACCTCTAAAGACGGAAGGTCTTTCCTTGGCAATAGGATTTAGAAAGATTGCTCTGGCCACCTTCCTTAATGCACAAATACCCTTCACAACTTTGATCCTAAACTGACACACCTTGCATGCCTTGGACAGAAGGTTCAGGGATGAATTGTAATATTTCGCAAACTTCTCTGAACCTAAAAGCTACTTATCATAAATAAGGATATCCAGGCTTTACTTCTGGAGATTCTGATCTGGTGGGCTTTAGGTTGGACCTAGGAATCTGCATTTTCCCCAACATTCTCATATGACAAAGAAGTTCACGTGAGGATGGAAAGCCCAAGTGAATAAGGATCCACACCCTTTAACCCAGTAGTTTCTAATACTGAACCTAAGACCACCTTTTGATCTGTGGACTTACCTGGGATTTCTCTTTTTTAATTTGGAAATAATCTCACATTTACAGAAAAGTTTCAAGAAGACTACAAATAATTTCTTTTTTTCTGAACCACTCAAGAGTTAGTTGTTAACCTGGTGCCCTAGCATTCTCAAATACTTCAGTATTTCCTACAAACAAGGACATTCTCTCACATAACCAAAGAAAACCCATCAAAATGAGGAAAGTGAACATTAATATGTTGTTACCTTCTAATCCTCAGATCCCATTCACATTTGTGAATTGTTTCCCAAACATCCTTTCAAGTAAAAGAAGAGTATAGAATCCTGTGTAGTGTTTATGACATGTATCTTCATTCCCTTACTCTGAAAACTCAAGTCTTTCCTTGATTTTTATGACCTTGACATTTAAAGAGTACAGGTCATTTATTTTGTAGAATCACCCTCAAGTTGTCTGAAGCTTTCTCATGATTTGATTGATGCCGGCTCTGGGCCTCTGAAAGGAACATCAAAGAAGCGATGCCATGTTCCTCTCACCGCATCCCATCAGGTGGCCCATGATTTTGATTTGTCCCATCCCTGGTGATGAGTATTTTGATCACTTGATTAAAATGGTGTCTGCCAGTCTTGTCCACTATGAAGTCATTCTTTTTCCTCTCTGTAATTAATACGTTTTTATGGGAGAGAAATTGAAGATTATGTAAATATCCAGTTCCTTACCAAACTTGCCATTTTTTCATTTCTTTCTATCAATATATATTGATGGATTCCTATTTTATCCAATGGGTTAGAACTCATTATTTTGATGTTCAAACTGTCCCAGGTATGGCCAGTGGGAGCTCCTTCAAGCCGGATCCTGTGTTCTTTAGATATGTCCCCGTATTCTTCGAGCACTCCTTTTTGGTTTTTTTTTGGTACAAGATATCCAGATTCATTTTTTACTTTCACTGCCCCAGCATGGAAATCAGACAATCCTGCAAAGAACTCCATTTCCTTACAGAAATCAAGATGCTCTGTATGCTCCTTGTTACTGGGGTGAAGCTGCTCCCAAGTCCTTCAAGTGAAGAGAGCTAAGATGTGTGCATGTGTAATATTAAGGTATACATATACACACAGAGATATATATGTATAAATGTACACATATACACACAAATAATTGTACATACATACACACATATATATTCATACATATTTGCACATACACACTATTTACATCTATATTTCTGTATCTATTTCTATCTTGAAAACCACAAAAGCCTCCAATGACAATCTGACACCGTAGGATTCATCCTAGTTTTCTCCTGTTCCATATTTGTAAGCGTCTGACAGTAAGAGACTTCCCATCAATAAATGTGTTTATTTACTAGTTTCTTCTTACCCCCAGGGTAAGGGGAACTTAAGTAAGAAGGAGGTGCTTATTTAAGGTAAGAACAGGTAAAACCCTTCCTACGCCTCTGGGACTCTGACACTTCATCCAAGCAGGAAGATGCTGCACGGAAATACCACCCTTCATCTTGCTTGGACACCCCATGGGGATGCCCATCTGACTCTGTCAGGCTCTGTTGCTCCTTCCCAGGCCAACACTGCATCATCCTCTGTGTGACTGCCCTTCTCACTCCGCTGTGGCTCTGATATCCATACCACATCACCCTCCCACCCAGGGACACTATTCATCCAGCTTAGGCTTTATCACCCCACCCTGGGGCTCCATCCCCTCACCACTATGGATATCTACCTTGTCCAGTTAACGGCGTTGGACTGAATTGTTCAAGAAAGAAAACAACGGGAAGAGGAGGGGAAAGAGGTAGAGGAAGAATCATCTGGGAGATCTGCATTGAGAAGAGCTACAGTGGAACATCAGTAGCTGTGTTTTTAAATGCTTCCTCAAGAGATTGTGATAATGGCCATGTTTGGGCTCCATTGGATTTACAACTCTTACACTAGGAAAGGCTGAGGAAACCAACCCTTTTAACTAAATATTTACTAAGTGCTGTTCATTATATTAACTCTTGAGACAGCTATGCAGAAAATAAGCTACTATCCCTGCCCTGAGGAGCTGACAATCCAGAAGAGGAGACAGAGGTTGAAGCATGGAGCTAGCATAGATGGAGTAACTTGTGGAAATGGGGATAGGTGTAAATGCTATGGGAGCAAAGTGGATATTAGGAACTCTATCTGGGGAGTTGGAGAAAACTGCGTTTTAAAGGATGAACAGAAGTTTCCCAGGAGAAGAGGAGGAGGGAATTTGTAGCAGAAGGAACTGCTTATTTAAGGTAAGAACAGGTAAAAGCTGGGATTGTTATTAAACACGAGAACCTGCCAGGAACATTATCATTTGGGTTGGGATGTGAGTTAGTTGTTCAGATCAGTCAACACGGTGTTACATGTAGGTCCATTAAAACAGCCAGTCACTCTTTTGAGGGCAATATCAAGAAACATGGTCATAATCCTACATGAGCCAATTTGTTTGTTAGAAAAATCAATAATGCCAATATAGAAAAATTTAAATATTCTAGGGACCATACAGTGTAGAAAATTAAAATCCCCACCTGCATCTCCATCTCCCAGAAATATTCCATCTCCCAGACTTAACCACAGCAATAATTTAGTATATTTTCCTCATGATTTTTCCTGTGCACACATTACCAATTACATGTGGATATATCTACATTTTTCCCCAACATAGAACTTAGGATATTTACCACTTAAACTTGCTATTTTTAATTTAACATTTCTTGGATAGCCTTCCATATTAGTTCATAGAATTTTACTTAGTTCTTTTTAAGAATATATTATTTTATTGTAATCATTTTTCTTTATGTTTATTTACACACTACATGAATAAAATGTCAATGTAAAAAAGGGATAGATGGACATCAATGGTGTGCTGTTACCCCCATGTATTCACACTTCCTTTCTCAGAGGTAACCATTGTTGTCTCTTGGCATATGTCCTACTTGTTCTTTATACACTTATATACACACACTCACACGTGTGCATTGGGGGTGGGTTTTCTTTTTCATAAATGGGATACGTTTCAGGAATTGTCAAATTTCGAAGGCTGAAAGAATACACAAGAAGGACTGCAACCGGTCCATCATTCCCGGCCTTTTTTCCCAAAGCCCTCCAATCTCACTTGTACTCTAGCCACTGCAAACATATCATGGGCAATGGGAGCCGAGCCACATTAAAGAAGGAGGTGCATCAGTAAGATCCCCCCGGGGACAGCACTCTTCTCTTGTGGCTTTCGCATTACAAAACAGAGCTGAGGAGAAACAGATGGAAGGGAGAGGAGAGTAAGGGAAACATGATGGGCCCCTTGGGACCCTAAGTGTCTGGGGCTTTAGATTTAGATACAGTTCTCACTAGGGCTCTAGACTGCTTTGCCTCTCGTCGCCAGAGGGACAGAGTTTGAAGCATGTAAGATCTTGGAAAATGTGCAACTGAGCAAGGTCTAATCATCAGTGATTGGAAGAGAAATGTGCAATAAGAGCCAACTGGGATTGAATTCAAAGGCGTTTTGAAAGTTTGCTTCAGTGAGTTAGAATTGCAGCCTTTTGCCCCAAATTTCTCCACAAATATTCTATAGGTATTTTTTAAGCCCCAGAGCCCTTCACTAATGTGAAGGCAATTTTATGTATATCTAATTGTAGATTGTTTGCTAACTCTTGAGCAAGAAATGATCTCTAAATCCCCTCGTGTCTACTGATATTTCAAGGTAAGAGAACGCTCTGGAATCCTTCCCATTTTCCAAATGTAATATTTTCCAAAATAAATGTTGGAGTAACTGCATGGTTGATACCATGTGAACATTTTAATTCACACAATAATATTCTGGAGTTTATGGAAGCTTGGCCTCTTTCCAGGAGGTTTGAAAGTCCAAAAGTTGGCTGTTTGTTCTCAGTGGGAGAAAAGGTGGAGAATGTGGTTCAGGATTGGTAAATTGGAGAGGAAGTCACAGCCTGAATGGCATTAAGTAGGGAAAAGTGCAGTGCCATCTTCCATGGGAGTAAAGCCAGTTGCACAAAGGGGAAGGACTGGTTACCATTAAAGGCTTCAAAATTAGGGCCTTGGAGGAGAGTTGAAAGGGAAAGTTAACAACCCCTTGTTTCTCTTCCTCTTCTAGAAGATGGAGCTGTTGTAATGAGATCCAGGTGCAGCCCTGCGATATCAGAGATCCCCATCCTTGTCTGTTTAGAAGCCCCCCAAACCTTCGATGTTTGTGGTTCAAATGCCTCCTCTTCCAAGGAGCCTGCCCTGATGGCCAGATTGCAGTCATCAGATGACATCACACTGTCAAGATAACCTATTTCCTCATCCTTTTCCCCATAGCCTGTGAGCTTCTTGAGATCAGGATGTGAAAGGCACACAATAATTATGTGCTGAATATTGACTGAATGAACTTCTCTGGCTGGAAATAATCCCCCTCCTCTGGGCTCTCTTGGTACTTTACACTTACCTCACTCATGTAATTTTTTTCACATTCTACCTTGTACTCTCATCTCTGTACATTTTAGCTCCATTATCAGAGTCAGATTTTTTCTACAAGGAAAATGAGATAATGCATGTAAAGTATTTGTGCCATATCTGCTGAGTAAATGATAGCTATTATTACTTGTGTAATGAGTGTAATTCTAGAGAAGCAGAAAATAGATCTTATTTTTAAAAAAAACAAACTTCAGAAAATCACTTTGAAACAGATCTCTGTTTTGCAAAAGTCACTTGAGTTGCCTTTCTCAATTATACAACTACAAGAGACCTACTGCCTTGGGAGAAGGTAGGATGTCTTAGTCTTGAAATATCCATTCTTTCTCATTCCTCTTGAATAGAAACCTGCGGCTGGGGTTAGGTAGGAAAGTTGGTGCTGAGTTGCACAACACCAGGGGGCACCATTCATACTGTAATCTGTTGTGATGGATGTAAATACTCCAAATTTGGAGATGTGCTCCAAGGGATACTCTTCCTTCTGAATACAATATAAATGGTGTCCCTGGAATTGCACAAGGAGGCAGCCCTAGGAAGAAGAGAGGAAAGGGTCTTTGACCTTTTTTCTTTAAGTTCAAGGCTATTGGACCACAGATGGATTGGGTGGTGCTCACTGAGATCTGTTGGCAGGAAAGAAGATGAAGGGCCCCAGAGAGGGATTTGCCATAAGAAAGTACTCTCTTTGGAGGGCTGGGCCCAACAGAGGTTTCTGAGTGACGATGCCATTGAGATACAGGGACAGAACATGCTGAATGTGTACTAAGTGAGCTGAGGAGCTGGACCTTGAGGGCAAACCTTGGTGCCTCATGCAGCCAGGGCAGGATCTGGACCAGCAATAGTACTGCCTCAGCAGTGGACTATGAAGGAGCAACAAGGACCCAGTATGGCAGAAAGAGAACTAAGAAGCCTTTGGATTGATCAGCTCCCCAGTTTTCTTTCAACCTGGCTGTTGGAAGTGGGTAATGACCTTTTGGATTGAGAAAATGTTTTGAATTCTTGAATAATTCAAGGGAGAGTGATATTGGACTTTCTGCTAATGAAGACATAAGAGGTAGAACAGTTAACTGAAGAAATTAAGGAGATGTGATTAGATTTGGATTTTCAGATGGTAAAATATCTTCCTTTTCATCATCATCAGCTAGCTTTAGACACTCAGAGCATCTGCCACATAGGTGGCACATAATGGGCAATGCATGAGACCAAGGGACCTCCGGAAGTCTATTTTCTCAATAAAATTGAGAATTCAGGTCTTTCTAGATTGAATCTGGAGTGAAACCAGAGTCCCAGTGTGAAACAGACTCCCAGGCCAACTCGAGAATGGACCTGAATCCCCACAGGGACACTGTAATCAAAATACCTTTCTGGACCGCCTCCAGTAGAGGTCAGAGACACCGAGGTGAATCTGGAACTCTCCCCCTCTTTGTGTTTCACCTGTTGCTTTTTCTCAAGCATCCAAGAAGTTGAGGTTGGTGTCTCATTGGCATTTCAGGTGAATTCACTGCTCTGTGTGATGCGTGCTCATCACATATTAATGATTGGCCAGGTAGCTGGCTGAGTGCAAAGGTTTGATGTTGAAAGAACTGGATTAGTTCATTATCAGCTGATTCCAGACATGAGATCAGAGTAACAATTCAAGGAAATCAGTTCCTTATGATTTTATGTGCATGACTTTTCCGATTAAAAACCTAAATCTAACATTTCAGAAGAAACATTCCACTTATAATTTTATAACCAGATAAAAGTGTCCCCTAGCTTCACATTCTCTTCCGGCCCCAGTGAGGTAGTCAAGATCTTAGGCTTTGGGTCAGTCAGTGCTAGGTTTGAATCCTGTTTTTGCAACCTATTAGCTGGGTGATCTTCAGCAACTCAACATCTAAAGTATGTTTCTGGTGTATAAAAGGGGATTATAATTACACACAGTTCATAAAATGAAATGAGAAATTATATGTCAGGCACTGTGCTGAATAAATTAATAAGTGCTGAATAAATGTCACTATTAGTATTTCCTTTATCACCAAATTCCTCTCTGCTTCCTTTTTCTCCTTTCTTCGTGTTCACACATGAACCCACTGCAATCCGCTGCCCATGCTCCACACACCCTGGATGTTGTGTTAAAGATCTTCAATGGTCTTCTCACTGCCAAGCCAATGAATACTTCTCACTGTTGCCTCTGCTTTCTCTGGAGGATTTGACATCACCAGACGCTCTCTTCTTTTTGGAATTTTCTCCCCTCTTGGTTTCCATGGCAATCCATTCTCCTGATTGTTCTGATGCACCTCAACATCTCCCAACCTTCTTAGCTGGCTTCTTCCTGTGCTGATCCACCCTTATACGTTACCATTTGTAGATTTAATCCTTTACCTGTTTCCTTTTCACCTCGCACACTAGTCCCTTGACTTCAACTGTGATCAATAACCTAAATACCCTTACTTACATTTATATTGACACTTCTATCTACGTGAATTTTTGACATTTTACCTGATGCCTGGATTTCCCTTGGGAACCTCAACCTAGTGTATATAAAGTAGAATGTGTCCTCTGCCACCCAAACCAGCTCCTTTTCCTGTAGTTCTTCTCCTGTTAGCAGTATTATGATTCCCCAGTCATTCAAGCAAGCTGATTTTGTCTGTGACTTCTCCTCTTCTCTCACCCCACCCCACCCCAGTATCCAACCATTCTATTATTCTACTCCTACACAGCTCTCAACTCTACCCTTTTTTTTTTAAAGATTTTATTTATTTATTTGAGAGAGAATGAGATAGAGAGAGAGCATGAGAGGGGGGAGGGTCAGAGGGAGAAGCAGACTCCCTGCTCAGCAGGGAGCCCGATGTGGGACTTGATCCCGGGACTCCAGGATCATGACCTGAGCCGAAGGCAGTCGCTTAACCAACTGAGCCACCCAGGTGCCCCTCTACCCTTTCTTCTCCATCCTCACTGCCACAACTTTGATTCAGGCCATCGTTACCTCTTGCCCAAATAGTGCAGTAACATTCTAAATTTTAGCTGCCATTTTGTTTCTAAAATACAAATATCATCATGTCACTTACTTGCTAAAATCCTTTACAGACTTCACCCTCAAAACTGGAGAGACCAGAGTCAGGCTGCTAGACAAAAACAATAAGAGTAATTTTCTTTTTCAAAATGAGAGCAGATTCAAGGTCATCTCTATGGCAACCTTGTACTCACTTGTATTCTAATAGGCTTTCTTAAGTAGAAAAGAAAGAAATGGAGCTAGAACCAGCACCTTGGAATTCATGTCAGCCTGGGACTGCCCACGGGAACTGTTCACGTGAACAACATTCACCACGTGTGTTGGGGAATAAAGGTTGAGAACTGCTGGCCTGTGTTCCAATGATCACCAATTTCCAAGATTTCTTCCTCTGCTTTGCTAGTTCATATGCTTGCTGAGTTCAGTGCTCAGGGATGACAGGGGCCTGCTGGTGACTCATGATAAATAAATAGCACACGAGACTAAAAACAGACACCAGAATGATAATTTAATAATCTTCAATGAGCAACGAAACTGTCAAATAGATTAAAATATCAGTGTTATATTGAGGGATGCTTTTGCTCCTTGTTATTAAGCTGCACAGCAAGCCTAATTATAATCATAATGATTGCTTTGTGAGCCTGACTAAAAAATTCGGTTACATCTTTCTCACGGTAAGAATGAGGCTGCTGGTGGAACTGGAAATTGGGAATCTCCTGTATCTATCGCCACTGTAGGAAGAGCCTTGTCATTAGACCTGGAAATAATTCAAAGTTTATCTCCAGCAAGGGCATTTCACCCCCTGGGGCAATATTGAGATGGGAAACAGTCACATTTGCTGCTTAGACTCTTGCTCTGTGGTTTGCAACTGAACGATCTCTCTCAGAGTTGTAACTTTTTTCTGTCAATCAAGTTACAGTCCAATTTGGGAACTTTCCTATCTCTAGGTGATTCTTCATTTCTGCTCTTATTCATTGACGTTAGGGTTTCAGTATCACGTGGGTGGTTTATTTTACAGGTTTCCAATTTCTTGGACTTACTATAGACCTTAAGTTCCAACAACCAGTACTGACGACCAGAATGGAGGAGTTGATCCTTCGCGGAGGTGACCGAAGGTGTCACAGAAGTGACAAATGAGTTGATTCATAAAGGATGGGTAGGGGTTTTCCAAGTGAAGTGACGCACATTTACAAAAAGACAAAGAGGCTTACAAAAGCATGATATGTTCTGGGAATGCTCAGAAATTTGGTATGGTTGTTTTGATAGAGTAGGAAGTGATAAGAGAGGAAACAGGTCACAGGGTCAGGATCAGATTGGAGAGCCTCGTGTACCATGATAGGTCATGGGTATTCAACACGGCCATTATGGACCCCAATGAAAAGTCTAATGCCCACCCAACCCCAATATAAGAAAAAGCATTCCTTTCTGTTCTCTTTTACATAGTGAGCAGGGTAAGTGAGCGTGTTCATGCTTAGATAAGGTTTTTGGGAGGAAGGTTTTTGATCTTCTACAGCAGAAGCAAGCTTACCACAGAACGAGCACTGGGCATATGGCCTGGCCATAGGAGGCACTCAACAAATCCTAGTTGAATGAACCATTGGATAAATGGATGGACAGATGAATGAATGGGTGGAGAGATGGCAGATGCCTTTTTAATGGAGATAAGTAGTTTCCAAAGCTGTAGAGTTGCTAGTGGGTACTTCAATAAATATATACATCAAAGGCAGCTATGATTTGAGGCCAAACAAGTCACAATCAGGAATGGGGATGGAGGTGGCAGCAGCCTCCAGTCCCTTGTTACCTCAGTGCTGCCTTGACTGTTTCCTCTTGGGCTCCTGGCCCATGATGCTCAGCAGTGCCCCCCCTCCACCACGCCTCAGAGAACCCACATTCACATTGCCCTGAATTGACCACACTACCTAATTTCATCTCATTTTGACCTCTGATTTCCAGACTTGCTCCTTTCTTAAAAAAGGCTTCTATCCTTTCTCTCTTGGCCAGGAATGGTCCTTTATTACAAAAATCTATATTATGAATCCTAAACTGTGTATAACTGCAAAGGTCATGGCCATTTTGGTAGAGAATTGCCGCAAAACGTTCACAATAATAAACATAAAGTGTCCTACTTCTCTAGCCCTTTTTTATTTGAGAGGATGTCAGTCCCTTTGTGTGAAAGGAATCAAGCCCCAGAGAAAAACCAGTTATTATTATTATTTTTTTTACAAAGGACAGAAAGTAAACAAATCGTTTTATTAAGCCACTGATAGAGCAATGCACTCTTCGTCTTCCAAGCTATTTTGCTGGAGTGTGTAGTGAGCATTCCAGGTATATGTTTACACTAAATTCCAGTTCAACATGAATTCAAACAAAAAGAAAGATCAAATATTTGGAATGTCTTCTGCAGATTACTTTTGTGGTTAATAGACAAAGGTGACCGTCAGCAAGCTTAATAGAAAGGAAGTATTTCTGAAGCAACATTGGGGAATGTTGCAGAATCAGTCCACACTCAATTCTACTAAACCCCTCAGGCATTTACTGAATCCTGCTGCATACAAGATGTCATCCTAGGCATTGGTGGGGTGGAGTACAAAGAGAAATACGGGCAGGATTAAGGCACTCTATGGCTAACATTCTATTGGAGGAGAAACTACAAGACAGGCAGTGATAAGTTATGCGTTAGCTCTTTCTTAGCATCAAGTGAGAGAAAAATCCCATTCAAATGGACTTAAACAAACAAACAAAAATTATTAGTTCATGTAATGAAAAGGCAAGAAGTGTTGGGCTTAAATGAGGCTTGATCTAAGTACTCATTGGGACCCCAACTCTCTCCACCTTTTGGATCTGTTCTCCCAAGTGTAGGCTTCACTTGCAGAGTTTATGTGAAGGAAAGATGGCTTCCCACAGCTCCAGGTCTGTCTTCACCCAGATAGAAGTCTAACAGAAAATAGGACTTCTCTTCCAAAACAGGGTGATATAAGTTTCAGATGTGAATTGCAGTGGCTTGGATTTGTTTGCAAGCTTCTCCCTAAACTTTTCACAGTGGCTACAGGGATGCCATGTTCTAATTGTTGAAGACTGTGTGAATTGCCCAGCCCTGGGGACAAGGCTGGAGTCAGCACCTGCCAAAGCAAGTGGACCAAGGTTGAGAGAATGGATGAATCCTCAAAGGAAAAAAATCAGAGTTCTATTACCAGAAAAAGGAGAAATTATTTAAAAAAAAACTACAACAGAGGAATAAACATTGTATGATGGGAGGATGGGGTACAGATATATTCTGACTTTAAGGGTCTATGAAGTAGGATCAAGAAGAGAAAGAGAGTTCACATCTCTTCCTATTCTGAGAATCTGTGATTATGGGGATTGCCCTAAAACACACAGCTATTATAAATGTTGGCAGTGTGATCGAGTGCCTGAGTTCTTTCTGACTCTGATGTCAAACAGGTTGGGGTGTGAGACCCAGATCTGCCCCTCACATGACGTTGGGTTTTAAAGCCTGTTTACATGTATAATATAGGGTAATAACAGTCCCTACCTCATAAGACTTTACAAGGATTAAATGTGATGTTTATTACAACATGCACATGTTGAGACGAGATCCCCAAATCTTGAGAGAGTATATATCTTTACCACATCATCTTCCACTTCCTTTTCAGCCCACTGAAGTTAGGGTTCCTCCTCACCATACCAATTAAACTTCTCTTACCAAGGCTATGAATGACCTCTTAATGGCTAAAGCCAGTGGATAATTCTTAGCCTTTATTTGATTTGCCTTCTGTATAATACTAATCCTCTTGATCACTGCTCTCTCCTTCTTGAAAATCTTTAATCAATTTTCTTCCATTACTTTTCTGTCTTTTTTAATAAAGATTTTAATTATTTTTTTGAGAGAGAGAGAGAGTACCATTGGGAGAAGAGGCAGAGGGAGAGGAAGAAGCAGACTTCCCGCTGACCAGGTAGCCCGATGCGGAACTCAATCCCAGGATCCTGGGATCATGACCTGAGCTGAAGGCAGACACTTAACCAACTGAGCCACCCAGGCGCCCTCCTTATTTTTTTTTAAATTTTCTTTCCATCTCTATCATCTTTCCTCCTTGGTATTCTTCTCTGGATCCTCTTCCTCTGCCCACACCTTAGATTCTGGGTTTTCTGGGGGTTTCTTTGTTCTTACAGTAGGTAGAGATTATAATCATGACTGACCAGTGTCTTCTGAATAGCCTTTCTATGTTAGGGGAAATTCCCGTATTTCAGTTGCAAATTTTCCAATGTAGTAGTCTGTCTCCTTTGCAATAAGGCTGCAGACACACAATCTTCCTACATCAATCAGTTCAAACTATGTGAGACTTCACGAGTCTCCTTCATTATTACTCTCCAGTTTCCCCATCTACTCAAGCTCTAAGCAACTATGAATCTACCTTCTATCTCTACAGATGTGCCTATTTTGTATGTTTCATATAAATGGAATCACACAATATGTGAACTTATTTCACTGAGCATGTTTTCAAGGTTCACCTGTGTTGTAGCCTATATCATACTTGATTCCTTTGTATAACCAAGGAATATTCCATTGTATAGATGTATCATATTTTGTTTATCCATATATCAGTTGGCGGACATTTGGGTTATGGCAATTTCTATTATTACTACTTCTGTTTTGTTTTAGAGATAAGGAAACTAAATCTCAGGGAAGTAACCTGTCTGCTAGAAAGGGACAGAACTGAGATGCACACAAACCCAGGTGTATCTGATGCTTTAATTCCTACTCTTAACCGCAACACCCCTGCCTCTGACCATGCTATACAGATTTGTAGAGGCCACATAAAAGTAGACGAAGCAGGCCCCTACAATTCTCATTGGAAATCTTCTTCGGAACATGACTGAAATTTCATCCTGAAAAGCAAGTAGGTACAACTATCCAAGAAACTTTTAAAAAATAAGCAATTTTTTAAAACAGGAAAAGAGACTGTAGCTCTAACAGATTCTAAAACAATATAAATCTACAATAATTAAATATTAATAGACAGCACTTCCATAGCACTTACTATAAGCCTCTAAGAACAGTTCTAAGTGCTTTACATATATTACCTAATTTTTAATTTTATTTTGTTTTTGCTAAGTAGGCTCCATGCCCAGTGTGGAGCCCAACATGGAGCTTGAACTCACGACCCCGAGATCAAGACCTGAGCTGAAATCAGGAGTCAGATGCTTAACTGACTGAGCCACCCAGGCACCCCAGTATATTACCAAATTTAATCATCATAGCAACTGTGTGAGTTGCATGTACATTAGTGTCCCCATTTTGCACATGAGAAAATTGAGGTGCTGTGAGTTTAAGTAACTTGACCCACATTGTAGAGCTGGTGGGTGGTAGAGCTGGTATTTGAGTTCAGGAAGTCTCACTCTAGATTTTTCGGTCTTAATCACTACCCTCCTGAGCCAAACAAACAAACATAATCAAAGCAAACAAAGAAAAGAATGGTTATCCAATATCTGGGAGGAAGGCTATTTAAGTGTCAAAGTCACAAAAGATAACGTGAAGTTAAAAAGCAATACATTGAAGTACAAAAAATGTTATTCTGTATCCTAAACAAACCAAAATGAAATGGAAAACAACAAATGAAAAGATGGTATTTATAGTATATATGTAAGATAAGAATTAATGCACATGAAAATTAACAAGAAAACTATTCAAGGACCAAATGAAGATGGGGAAAAAGGATATAAATAGATGATGATGTCCAAGAAGAAACACTTACTTGAGAAAAAATACTTAACCTCATAAATAATGGAAGAAATGCAAGTTACACCTCTGATGATTTTTTTTTTCCTATCAAGTAAGAAAACTATACAATATCAAAGGAGACTATCTAGTTTTGGTTAGGGTGAAATATACTGGCGTTCTCTAACATGCTGACACAAGCATAAGCTGGTAGAAACTTTCTATCAAATCGTCCTGTGATATAAGCCAAGAACTTAAATATTCCTATCATTTGATCTCTCCTGGGAATCCAGCCTAAGGAAAGAATTAAACATATAGAAAAGACCTTATGCTCAATGGCATTCATGACAATTCAGATGAAAAGTACTGGAACCCATGTAAATACCTAACAATGAGGAAACAGTGAAACAAATTAATCAATGATACATATTATGCTACTATGGAAATTTTATTTATCCAAGAATGGAAAAAATCAGGGAAATATTCCTATTCTATTTTTAAATTTAAAAAAAGCCAGAATACAAATTTATACTTATTGCAAAACGTATATAATCACAACTATTGAAGAAGTAACCTAGTAAAAGACTTAAAGCAAGACCTATCAAATATGCTAAATCGTTAAGGAATTTTTTTTCTTTCCACTTTTTGTTTTTTTGCCAGATTTTCTAATAATGAGCACTGATTCACTTTATAATGGGAAGAAATAAAAATAAACCTTGCTTTTAAAAAACAGCTAATGGGTTGTGTTATGTGTGGAGCTGAGTGCTCCCAATTACGCGGGGCCTCTCGCGGACACAGCTATCTGACCCAGGGGAATGGTGTGCACCGATCTCTTTGAAGCACCAGCTCTGGAGATAATCCCGCATTGACCTGCAGGCTTGCTGATTTGCTAGCAAGGCCAGATAAGGAATTCTAAACACAGAAGGAAACTACAGAGCCACTGGCTGGTCTGCATCAGGAGAGCCCAATCAGTGCTTTTTTGTTGTTGTTGTTCCCTCTGGTCAGCGGCCCTGAAAGAAGGCGAGATTACATTGGAGCTTTTGCTCTCTGTCCAGGACGCCAGGCTCCACCACTTCAAGAGCTGAGGTGCGCAGCTCTGGCAGTTGAGGAATGCCTGGCTGGAGAGATGGACGAAAATGACACCCTGTGGTGAAGGACGCAGATACAATCTCCAAACAAAGATACTTGTTCAGCTTAACAGTTTCCTCAGTCTGAGGAGCAAATAGAAACCTCCAGGAAGAGGGAATCACAGGTGGGTAGGAGTCCAGGGGAAGGCCGAGGAGCTCGATGAATTCTTCGTCCTGTTCTTCATTCTTTGCTTTGCCGGTTATTAACTGAGCGTGGAGGATAAGCCGGATGTGGCCCCTCATCGGTTTTGCTTCTAGACTCATACGAGAGACAAAGAGGCAGACAATTAGGTCCAGTGCACAGAAGGCTATGGCTGTGATATCAGGGGGCATTGTCAACTAATGGAGGAAGGCCTTCTGGAGAAAGACGACTCCAAAGTCAGTCCTCAGAAGTGGAGTTAGCTTGATGAGGGTGAAGGGGGTGGGGGAGAAGAAGGGTCTTCCAGGCTAAAGAAATGGCTAATTCCTGCAAGCAAGAGAGGTGGAGAGCATTTGAGGAAGCCTAAGATTTCTGGAATGGAAGATGGGAAGAAGGGACGTGGTATCTCCCGGTTCCCCTTAGATTGAGTTGTGGAGAAAAGGAGAGGAAAAAAGAAGAAACACGGATTTGTGAAAGCCCTCTTTTTCGTCGTCTCAAAGCTTTGCCCTTTTCCTTTGTCCCAGAGTATGCTGTTCTTGGCTCTTGTACTCCTCATGCTCTTGTTTCCAGGCAGAGGAAATGAAGGGACAGAGGCAGCCCAAGTTTGAAGCCCGAGCTTGACATGGATGCTGTGGCCACAAACAAATGACATTGGCCGGCCAGGCCAAAGGTGACTCCTGCTGCCCTTAAATACCACAACTGCAATCACTTTCAGTTCCAAGGGGCCAAGGGTGGGGGCAGGGATGTCATTCTGTCATTCTGTCTACGTTGACTGCACAGTGGGTATCCACTGATGTAATTAACAGCCTCACCGGGGACATAATATATGCAACCATGAATGGCATATATTTACTTGGTGTGAGACATTATGGAGTAGGGGGTATGACAAACAAATGTATTGAGCCCTCATTACGTGATAGGCACTATGTCAAGTGCTGGGGAGAAAAGATGAGAAAAACCTATCTAAAGTAGATCAGGGTCTATCAGCTTGTGTATACGCGTAGTTGAAAGAGAATCAGATGGGAAATGAGTATTAAAATACAATTTAAGGGGCGCCTGGGTGGCTCGGTCGGTTAAGCATCTGCCTTCGGCTCAGGTCATGATCCCAGGGTCCTGGGATCGAGTCCCACATCAGGCTCCTGGCTCAGTGGAGCAGGGGTGGGCGGCTGCTTCTTCCTCTCCTCTGCCTGCCACTCCCCCTGCTTGTGATTGCTCTCTCTCTGTCAAATAAATTAAATCTTTGAAAAAAATACAATTTAAAAGTAAATGCTTAATTATCTTGCGAACCTATTAAGATAGATCCATTGGCCCTCTGCCCTTTTGTACAACTCATTTAAGAACTGAATTGAATAACAGGTGAGTATCTCACAGCTCCTTCACAGATGGGAAAACTCACAAAAACAGGATATGATCAGAAAACCATGAATTCAGAGAGCCCTTAGTTGAACTTGGACCGTACTCATTCAACTTGAGTCCTTGGGCAGTTTACTTCCCTTTCTGGTCTTCAATCTCCTCATCTAAAACAAGTAACAGTGGCTGTGTCTGGAAGATAATGTTAGTGGCCTACCCAATGACAGTGTCCTCTTCTTGTTGCTCTTGAGGCTCTCCCAGTTTTGTTTTCAGAAGAGAAGTGCCTAACCTAGGTGATGGCTCATGAGTGGCTTATGGCAGAAATTGGTAAACGTTTCTGCAGAAGGGCAGATAGTAAATAATTAGACTTGGCAGACCCTTGACTCTTTGCCACAACTCTGCCGCTGTTGCATGAAAACAGCCAGAGACGGTACATAAATGAATGTGTGTGGCTGTGTTGAGACCACACTTTATTTACAAAAACAGGCTGTGGTCCAGATTTGGTTGTTGTTTGCCCATCTGTAGTCTAAGGGCACCTGACAGTTCTATTCTGATTTTCTCCAGCTCTTCTGCAACTAAAGGTATCCATGCAATCCAGTTTTGACCAATGATACCTATGTAGAAGTCTCATGAGCAGGTTTCTAGGAAAGTTTCTGCTTTCCTGATAAAATGGAGACTAATGTGGCTGGCCCTGTACTTCCCTCTTAATTCTACCTTGAATGTGGAAGTGATATCTGGAGCTGAGGCAGCCATCTGGCAATTAAGAGACGACAAGCATAAGACTGAATGTCAACTTGCTAAGGTTAATGATGCAGAAAAAGGAACTAGTTGTCATCACTAGATGTCATCACTGAGAAGCTGAATCGATGCCAGCATCACCTACTGCACTACTTAATTTTTTAAGTCACTGTAGTTAGCTTTTCTGCATTTTGCAGTGAATACTATTTTTAAGTAATTTCAATGTATCACAGGCTTACTGTGAATATGAGATGGGATTAATATACAAATCACATAGTAGATGCTCAAAAAAAATGATGGTTCTCTTCACAGTTCATTTCCCAGAGAATTGATATCATTCCCTCTGGGTTCAGTATTGTTAACACTTTGCACAAGGCCCTTTTAAGAATAAGTCACCTAGGATGGAATATTTTTTCAGAGCCATCTCTGGTTTCACTCCAATTTTAATTTTCCGAGGCCTCAGAGAGACTAGGAAAGGGAAGGACTAGAAAGAATATCTAGTTTAGCAGGAGCCTGACATGAGAAGATCCCAGTTAATTGTTAAACAAATTGGAGAAACAATCCTTCCCTAGGAACTCTTAATGAAAGGGTCCTTCCACATACCCGTCCCCAGCTGCACGCCTGCCTGCCTGCCTGCCCCTGACTTCAGATGTGAAGCTAGGAAGCGTGTAGTGTGCCTGGAGTCATGCGTGGCTCACAGGAGACCCTCCATGATGCTATTCGAAGTTCCCTTCCTCTCTTTGCCAGGCCTGGCACCCTCGCAGTCTTAGTTTATTAAAGTATCAGGCTCAGTATGCAAGGAAGCCCCATGAAGAAGACACCTGAGCCTGAAGGAGGAGGACAGGTTAGAGAATAATTAGTCCAAGGACTGGGAGCAAGAAGAAACAGGGGTTTAGGGGCGCCTGGGTGGCTCAGTCGTCAAGCGTCTGCCTTTGGCTCAGGTCATGATCCCAGAGTCCTGGGATCAAGCCCCTCATCGGGCTCCCTGCTCAGAGGGAAGCCTGCTTCTCCCTCGCCCACTCCCCCTGCTTGTGTTCCCTCTCTCACTGTGTCTCTCTCTGTCAAATAAATAAATAAAATCTTAAAAAAAAAAAAAAAAAGAAACAGGGGTTTAGAAATGTTAAGGGTCAAGCAGTTCAGAAACAAGTTTCTGAGAATCAAGTGTCTGGGATCTCTTTCTCTTAAAATAGTGCTCTGTGTGTATGTGCGTGTGTGTGTGTGTGAGCGTGTGTGCACCTCAGCTGAAAGTACCCATGCAGAGACGCAGTATCCCAGCAATGTTTGCGAAAGTACGGGTCAATGCGCAGGTGGATGGATGGATGGCTCCTTAGAGGCAGGACTGGCTATGTGAGTGATGCACAGCAGTGGTCTGGCCTGGCCTGGCTTTCTGAGAACTTTTCAAATTCTTGGTCTCAGCTACTCAATTCTTCTGTTATAGAGTGGAAGCAGCCACAGACAATATGTAAAGGAACTCCTAGAGATGTGTCCCCATAAAACCTTACTTACAGAATCAGGTGATGGTCTGGATTTGGCCCACGGGTCACAGTTTCGCCTGCCCCTGCTCTCTACTTTGTCTGTATCTGGGACAGCGCCTCCTGGGACTACAGCAGCCATATTGCTACCCGCCTGAGGAGGGAGACGGTGGGCGCCAGATAAAGGAACCTGGTCCATTGGCAGAAACCGCTAACCCCGATACACCTGGAACCCATCCTCACTCTGTTTCCTATCTTGTGAGATAGGTGATTTCCTTTTTATTCTGTCCACTTGAGTGGGTTTTCTCTGGTGGCCAAGAGCATCCTAGCTACCAGACTTCCCTAGAGGAAATGCTCCCTCATGTCTGTTTCCCTCACTAGCTTATGGTGGAATAGGAAATGTACTGAGGGCTGAAAGCAGTAGGAGAAAGAAGGAAAAAAGAAATGCCTCCTTACTGAAGCCTTGTCTAAACAAAAATCCACTTTAATTTAGGAGATTTTTAAATCCTTTAGGAATTGCTACACTGCCAAACACCCTGAACTATCACTTCTCTGTTACAGTAGTGTCCAGAGAGCTTTGGAGATGATTGGGATATGGCTCCTGCCCTTGTTTCGTGGGCAAACTTCACTGAGTTGTTCATTTATAGTGTCCTTCATCTGTCTCTTTGTTTCTTATGTATGGATTTTACCTCTACCAATTTAGAGAGATGCTCTTTCATGGTAGGGAACTTTTTGTAGCTCTGACAAAATTGGGCACCTAACAGTATGCAACATATGCATTAACTGAATTTTTGAAGGGGTATTTTCATGAACATATTACAGAAATAAGAACCATTGGTAGGCATTTTAAGCAGCCCCAATCTGATTTAAGCTACCTATTGCAAAAAAAAAAAAAAAAAATTGTATTGAGTCTATCTGGGAAATGTTTTAAAATTCAGCTAATTTTGAACTCTTGGTTCATTCTTTCCCTCGGGGGGAATATTTTCCCTGCAATGGAACTTGTATAGTATGAACTTGTCCTGCAGGAACAGTCTTTTAGCACGTGGTTGTTCCTATCAGCGTATCACAATAGGCATGGGTTTACCCCTCTTTTCCTGAAATTAACAAGACATTTATTGTTATGTATGAATATCAAAAATTGGCCAGTAACTTTGGGGCAGTTTTCAAACACAGTTGAGTAAAATACAAAAGACTAGTAGGTAAGGAGAAATTAGATTATTATGGGAAACAAGAAAAAAGAAGAGAAAAGAACAGTCTAGTTTAAACGTGCCTTCCTTACAGCCTCTATGCAATGAAATGTGGTAATTTGATCCCCATTGATTTTTTGCACTAGTAAATAGCCCCAAATTGCCTTTTGTATGAATTATGTTATAAGAAATGTGTAATTTTATCAGAGAGAGTGCTTGAAGGTGGTCTTAAAAAAAAACCATAGGGATCTTTTTAAAATTGAGATGCCTATAGAGTGTAAGCGCCTTTTAAAAAAAATTACATATTTATTTTCCTGACTGTGCAAATAATATGCACATACTGTTGAAAGTCCAAAGAAAAAACTAAAAATTATGCATATGCTCAAAATCCAAAGATAACCACCATCTTCCTCTCTCTCTCTCTCTCTCTCTGTCTCACACACACACACACACACACAGAAAAAGATCAATCTATTTTAAGGTCTATGGATAAGATCACATCGTTCATCATAAACTTTCTCCTAAACCATTAAGAATTTTTCATTAAGATTTGTAGATGATCTTTCATTTTATTTTTCAGTACATTATATCCTCCCCCTCCATTTTAGTTTAGAAGATATTCATGACATTTAAAAAGAACTTTTAGATATAAATTATTCACAATCTTATTAGTTTAGTACAACTACTCTTTTTTCCTACATTTTCCCTTTCAGAGCTGAAGCTATTTTGTATTCTATTACATAGTAAATATCTCTGAATTTGATCATGGAACCCCTTCTTCAGAGAATATTTTATGGTAGTGGTTCTCAAAGTGCGTGCCCTGGACCAACAGCAGTGTCATTTGGGAATGCTGTTGGAAATGTAAATTGTCAGGCTCCACCCTGGACCTACTGAATCAGAAACTGGGAGGTGGGGGTGGGGGTGGCGGGGTGGGGAGGGAAGGGGCAATCTGTATTTTTTTACAAGCTATCCAGGCATTTCTGATGCTCACTAGAGTCTGAGAACCACTGTCCTATGGGATCAACAATCTGCATGCAGAACACCCTTTGGGAAACAATTTGCAAAATTGCATTTCTGACTAGTCTCTATATTTCCTGGAAGGAAGATAAAAATTGCTGGTTGCCCCTGTTCCCTCATGGGTAGAATAAGGATATTCACTGCCTCCCGGGATAAGGATTGAACAGGATAATTAGTAAAAGTGTTTTGTAAACTAGGTGGTAAAGTGATATATAGATATTAGTTATCGTTATGGTGACCTTGAATTTCAGCTGAAGGATTTATATCACTAAGCTCTGGGGAAAGCCAAGTGGAATGTGGACACAGATGGTCCTTAACTTTCACATATTCAAGTTTTCTACAAGTCGATTTTCACACATTATCTATGCCACCCCTAAAATGCCTTTCCCACACCAAATCGGGAATTTCCTACACTTGCAATTTAATGAGCAATTTGAAGTATCCCATGGCTGCACCACCTGCCAACCCACAGCTCTGCTTTGGCAGGGTCACATCTTTTCCTATTTCACAGTTTTTGTGCATATTTTATTGCACTCAGCCATTATGATTTACAAAGAAAACAGGAGGAAAACAGTAAGCAACACAGTACTCAGCCATGTTTAGTTTTTCTTCCATTTCTCTGGCAGTCTTAGGCTGTGATTGTTTGGGTTTTTTGTTTGATGCATGGGATAACCTCTCAAATATCTCCTACTGACACAAATTTGTATTTCTTTCAAGTTCTCCTCTGCTCCCAGAGTTATTTCTGCTTCCTCTGGTCGTTTGTTCTTCTTGTTCCTTCTTAGTCTTGACATCTGGTGATCCCCAGATGCCTGGGAATCCCTAGTTGTCTATTCATATTTTTATGATTTGGGGTACTGGCATGGGATCCCTCTACAGCTGCTGGCCCTTGTTTCCCCCCATGGGTTCTCCCTGAAAAGGCAGGGTGGCTGTGATCTTCACTTAAGACCTTGACCAAGAGACCCCACTCCAGGGACTTGGACATGGAGAAGACAGGCTGAAGACACCTTACTCTCTCGGCTCTCACCTCCTGCTCTCGTTGCCTGGCACTGTTGGACTTCAATGAATTTTTCACCTCAGCAAAGATGACTTAGATATTTTATTCCTTCTGAGTCCATTTTGGAATTTTTTATTTATCTCTCTTAGCCCTCTATCCCTCTCCCCACCCCCCACATCACTATCCCTCTCCACACTATTTGAAGGGATATTCTCTTAGGGGTTTTATCTCAGGGTTTAAGCTGCTGCTGCTACTAGCCATGATGGTGCTGGTGGTGGGGTCAAAGACATGACTGGCTTTGCTACTCTGAAGGCTGGTCTGTAATTAATTATATTGTCATTAATGATCCCAATAATTAAGTATCTCAGAGCCCCCTACTGCTCTTGACTTGTAGTCATCCTAACTCTGAGCTGGGAGTTTCTTTTAACCTTTTTCTTTCTTTTTTTTTTTTTTTAATATTTTTTTTTTATTTTTTTATTGTTATGTTAATCCCCATACATTACATCAGTAGTTTTAGATATAGTGTTCCATGATTCATTGTTTGTGCATAACACCCAGTGCTCCATGCAGAACGTGCCCTCCTCAATACCCATCACCAGGCTAACCCATCCTCCCATCCCCCTCCCCTCTAGAACCCTCAGTTTGTTTTTCAGAGTCCATCGTCTCTCATCTAACCTTTTTCTTTCTGCTCTGATCTATTTTTTATAGATTTCTCTAGAACGGTAGTTCTCCAGTTATGGTGCCCGAGCCAACAGCATCAGCAAAACCTGGGGACTTGTTAGAAATGCAAATTGTTTATCCATAAGACCGCTGATGAGCATTTGGTGGTTTCTAGATTTTTGACTATTACAAATAAAGCTACTGTGAATATTGTTGTACAGATGTTTCTGTGGACATATTTTTTCATTTCTATTGGGTAAATACCTAGAAGTAGAAATGTAGGACAAATCCAATCTGACGCAATCCAAGAATTCTTCATAGCTATGATCCACTAATGGTACAGTGTTATGGATTTATTCTTTTTATGGTTGCCAGATAAAATGCAGTAAGTCCAAAATACTTCATTTAGGGCATATTTCTACTAAAAAATTATTCTTTGTTTACCTAAAATCCATATTTAACTGGGTGTCCTATATTTTTCAATTTTTTTTTGCTAAATATGCCCACCCTAATTCCTTTTTATTATCATGTATGTTATTTTAAGACCTTTGGAAGGTAGAAGGAACAAGATTTACTTGTATGATCATTCCATCCTCTTAATCCAAGATAGAAACTTGGCAGAAAACTAATAGCCTCATAATCCATTTATTAGTCTGTTCATTCCAATGCAAAATATGCTGCCCAAACCAGTGAAAATTTATCATCAGAAAGTCCTCCTTCCTAACACGAAATCAATATCTTATGTCTGCAAAATGTCATTTCAAGTAGGCTAGGAGCAGAATTTGAAGTAAAAAATTACATTAGATAAGAAATTCTATGGCCTGTCACAATTCCAGACTTCAAGCTCTATTACAAAGCTGTCATCATTAAGACAGTGTGGTACTGGCACAAAAACAGACACATACATCAGTGGAACAGAATAGAGAGCCCAGAAATGGACTCTCAACTCTATGGTCAACTAATCTTTGACAAAGCAGGGAAGAATGTCCAATGGAAAAAAGACAGTCTCTTCAACAAATGGTGTTGGGAAAATTGGACGGCCACATACAGAAGAATGAAACTGGACCAATTCCTTACACCACACACAAAAATAGACTCAAAATGGATGAAAGACCTAAATGTGAGACAGGAATCCATCAAAATCCTTGAGGAGATCACAGGCAGCAACCTCTTCGACCTCAGCCGCAGCAACTTCTTCCTAGAAACATAGCCAAAGGCAAGGGAAGCAAGGGCAAAAATGAACTATTGGGACTTCATCAAGATAAAAAGCTTTTGCACAGCAAAAGAAACAGTCAACAAAACCAAAGACAACCAACAGAATGGGAGAAGATATTTGCAAATGACATATCAGATAAAGGGCTAGTATCCAAAATCTATAGAGAACTTATCAAACTCAACACCCAAAGAACAAAGGATCCAATCAAGAAATGGGCAGAAGACATGAACAGACATTTTTCCAAAGAAGACATCCAAATGGCCAACAGACACATGAAAAAGTGTTCAACATCTCTCGGCATCAGGGAAATACAAATCAAAACCACAATGAGATACAACCTCACATCAGTCAGAATGGCTAAAATTAACAAGTCAAGAAATGACAGATGTTGGCGAGGATGCGGAGAAAGGGGAACCCTCCTACACTGTTGGTGGGAATGCAAGCTGGTGCAGCCACTCTGGAAAACAGTATGGAGGTTCCTCAAAAAGTTGAAAATAGAGCTACCATAAGACCCAGCAATTGCACTACTGGGTATTTACACCAAAGATACAAATGTAGTGATCCAAAGGGGTATGTGCAGCCCAATGTTTATAGCAGCAATGTCCACAATAGCTAAACTATGGAAAGAGCTAAGATGTCCATCAACAGATGAATGGATAAAGAAGGTGTGGTATATATATACAATGGAATATTATGCAGCCATAAAAAAAATGAAATCTTGCCATTTGCAACGATGTGGATGGAACTAGAGGGTATTACGCTAAGCAAAATAAGTCAATCAGACAAAGACAGGTATCATATGATCTCACTGATATGAGGAATTTGAGAAACAAGACAGAGGACCATAGGGGAAGGGAGGAAAAAATGAAACAAGATGAAACCAGAGAGGTAGAGAAACCATAAGAGACTCTTAATCTCAGGAAACAAACTGAAGGTTGCTGGAGTGGAGAGGGGTGGGAGGGATGGGGTGGCTGGGTGATGGACACTGGGGTGGGTATGTGCTATGGTGAGCGCTGTGAATTGTGTAAGACTGTTGAATCACAGACCTGTACCTCTGAAACAAATAATACAATATATGTTTTAAAAAAAGAAGAAGATAGTAGGAAGGGAAAAATGAAGTGGGGGAATCAGAGGGGGAGATGAACCATGAAAGACTGTGGACTCTGAGAAACAAACTGAGGGTTTTGGGGGGGGTGGGTTAGCCCAGGGATGGGTATTAAGGAGGGCACGTATTGCATGCACCACTGGGTGTTATACACAAACAATGAATCATGGAACACTACATCAAAAACTAATGATGTAATGTATGGTGACTAACATAACATAATAAAATAAAATTTAAAAAAAGAAATTCTATTGCCTGTATTTAATGTTTAATTTGTGTTTTGAACATTTTTAATAATCACATATATTGTATTAACATTCAGGTTTCTATTTTCAATCCAAGATTAAAACATTTATAACATCTACTAGGGACATTATCTTTTTTTTTTTTTTTTTTTAGCTCTTGAGGATAAAATTCCCCACATAACACGTAAGGCTATTGCTTGATTTTCATATATTAAACTTTTCATGTACGTTTTCAGAGACTCATTAAACACAAAAATAGACCTGCCTCCAAAAAAATGTAATGGGCAGAAAAAAAAAACTTAGATGTAACCATTAGACCCTTGGGCTAGAAAAAGAAATATCTAGGTGTTTTATGAGCTTTCTAGCAAGCTTAACCAATTTTGTTTCCCTACCATTTTCTTTTTGTTTTACCAGATAAAGCATGCTGGTGTCGTTAGTTCTCCCTTAGCAGTTATGGATATTATGAGATTATTATACATCCTGCCTATGAATATTTTGGACTCCAGTTTCTTTGTCCTGTAATTTTTAAAATATGGGCTCCTTCTACCCCACTGCTTTGGTACAATCTCTTGTGGTGAGTTAGAGGAAGGACACCAGCCTGGCTTTGAGGCTTCTGGCAGAACATTAGTCTTGTGTGGCTGTGGTTACCACTAGGTTATTGCTGAGAAATCATGTCAAAGGCCTATGCATTAAATACTGTTAGTGGTTTTAGTCCATTCATTGTTCCCATTTGAATAAAATAAAAACTCTTGTGCAACAGGATTTCTGGGGGTGGTGGGAAAAGCTTTAGGTTCAATAAAGGCCAGGTTGCTCTCTGCGTAGACTGGATTTACTTCTGTTTTACTCAGCCATTCTCTAAACAGGCAAGAGAAATTCTGTCTCTAAATGTTCTACATGGTTTTCATATCTGGTAGAAACATTAAGGATAATGATAATAATAATCAGAATGTACCATATACCAGGTTAGGTACTAGTGTAAAAACTTAGCATGTCTACCTTGCTTGATAAGAGTCATAATCACAACCAGTATCATTTATAAGTCCCATCTCTAAGCCAGGTGCTTCACCTACATTATTCTATCTCCACAACACCTTTCTGAGAGAGGTGCTTAGAGATCGGGGAATAAAGGCACTGACAGTTAAGAAGTATGTCCAAGATTACACAGGCGGTAAATCACAGAACTGGGATTTAAATGCAGACTCTTGGGCCTTTTTCATATAATGCAGTCGAATTGATTTTTATACTTAAAAAAGCACTTGGTCACTTATTACTTTATTTCACTTTGACAAGAAGATAGTAGTATCTCCACGTTAAAAGTAAGGAAAATGAGACACGAAGAGGGTCAACGGCTTGCCCAACTTCACACCTGAACGGCAGAGTTGGTCCAGAGTCCCCATTTCTGGCCATTAATGCGATACCTTTGCTGCTGTTCACCCACCCAATGACCGGGTGAGTTCACGTTAAGAGAGCACAGTTTTAATCCCTGCACTCCAAACAAACCTTAAGAGGGTCATCATCCTTGAATTCCTTGAAACCATTGTTTTACACCTAGTCTAATCACGGTAAGGAAATAGGCAGTTGTTTAAATATCCAAGAACCCAAAGTGCCTTAGTTTGTGCCAGCAAACATTGATCTTCAAAGATAGAGTTCTCAAGAGTTTTACATTCCAAACCACACTTCCCAATAAAAATGATCCTCCAGAGCAAGTTCCAAAGTAAGCTCCAGGCCTGGATCCCAGGCCATGAGTTCTATGGGAGGGCGTCATCCACAACCCACCAGAAATTTGGCACGTTGTTTAGACAACCCGTCTCCATCAAGCTGCCTTTGATGGCAAAGCCAGATGGGCTTCTCTGGGCACCAGCTGACCTCCTCCTGCTCACCTTCACGGGGCTCTCCTCTTCGGTCGCCCTTTCCCCTCCAGCTCCTAGAGCCCTGCACAAATGCTCCTCTTTGTCAAGAAGATACATTGACTCAAATGATCAGATAACTATGCTGATCATTTTTCTTGGCCAATCAATGCTGTGTCACTTCAGGTCTCTAGAAAATTTCCTCCAACTACTTGACAGCCTTATCCACTTACAGAGTTCTTAAAACCTAGATGCAGGTTGAGCCCAGATTCTAATTTCAAATCTCCGTTGGCTCGCACTTGGGATATGTTCTGTCTTCCATCTCCAGCTGGCCCACTGTCATGCCCTTTCCTCTGGAACGAAGACTTCCCCACATTCATCTCCACATTCCTCACACTTACACTAGTGGAATTTATAGCTTGCTAACTCAGCCTTGCCCCAAAGAGCAAGCAAAGGGGAATTTGGTTCAGGGCCCGCCTGCTAGGCAGAAAATAGTCAAAGTTCCAATTTTTGACCCTTTTGCCCAAATTTTCCCTCCTGTGCCCTTTCCCCATTTGAAAGACTTGCCTTCTAGAGGTCTCTGCTTAACATTTTCAGCACCCAGCACTTGACTTGAACACTGCCTTGTTAAGTTTCAGAAAAAAAAAAGGCCTACAGAAAGTTTATGGAATCAGACTCTTTTCCTGCTCCGAAGTATTCCTCAGCAGTCTAGTAGGAGGTGTTTTTGAAAGATGCGTAGACTCTTGCAGGCCATCTCAGTGTCCTTAGGTTAATCACTGCCCATGAAATGACCTGTGAAATTGGGTAAATTTCTACTCCACCGCACTGAATGGTAGCGTGGATGACCCTAAGAGCCCCCCTGACTCCTTAGAGTTCTCAAAAGCAACTTAAACAAAGAGAAGACCTCATCGACTCAGGGTCCCCTCAGCCATTTCCTCTTTTACAGAAAGCAGACACTTGGACTCATTTACTCATTCATTCAACAAACATTTTTTTTGTGCCCCGGCTCAGGGCCAAGGATGAGTTATGCTGAGGGTACACCAGGGAAACACAAAATAACAATAATCCCTCCTTTCAAAGAGGCCCAGAGCCTCAGGAGGGACTCACGCCTCAAGCCCCATTTCTATTTCGGGTGGCTTGACCCCTCCTGACCTCCTGACAAACTACTGAGGGCTGGGAAAGAATTGCCCCCCTCTTCTCATTTAATCCCTCATCCCCTTTGGCAGGGGGAGTGAAGTAGAGACTGATTGGGTACAAGCTCCCCTTCCTTCCTCGTGTTCATCATTTCTTAACCTCTAGTCATCTCAGTTACCTTGTCCATAAAAGAGTAGGTACTATTTCTTGTCTACTTTGTAGCGGTGTTAAGATGACTAAGAATCACATAAGTGAAGTGCCTGGCACAGAGCGATTGCTTGAAAAACAATGGCAGCTATTTTCATAAGAAATGGAAAGAGGTACAGTAATTGTCCCATAAGTCATAGCTATTAATATGGTAGTTCTTTGTCCTCAATCCAAAACTCCAAGGGCTGATCCATCAAGGTGAGGCTTAACGGATGGCGGTGGAGGATTAGTTTTCCCTGGCTCCTTTCTCAGCCTGCATCAGGCAAACCCTGTTTGTACAAGCCTTTCTGTTCTGTCCTCAGGAGCTCCGGGTGTCTCTGCTCCTCAGGAGCTCAGGGTGTCTCGGCTCCTCAGGCAGGCCACGTTCTACCTGCAGAAGCTTCCTGTGCAGCCAGGGGTCAAGCAGTTGGCAAAGTCAAGCCAGCCAGCTGCCGTGAAGTGATACGTCTGAAGGAAATCCTGGGTCAGTCCTGCAAGGGAGTTGTAAACTGCAGCCCGGATTAACCCAGGCTATTCATCAGTGTGTCTCAGCTGCTCATCCTCTTGGCTGGCTGGGCAACCGGGCAAGAACTCTAGGACCACCACTCCCCAGGGCCCAGAATGGCCAGAGGGAACAGTGGGGATTCCTGATCTGGACAAGTTCTCTTTCCCAGAAAAGGGATTAAGCGTGCCCTGACAAAATTCACTCTTCCATCATTCTTTCCTGGGGAGTGAAGTGGGTGAGAAAAGAGACCTGAACCACTCATTCCTTCCCCCCTTAAAATTCCCTTCAAACCACTCCATGCATTTTGCATCTGAACAAGCCATCTATGGATCTACTGCCATCAGATGGGTCTGTGTTCTTGGTAAAATGAGGATAATGCCAACCGTAGAGGGTTGCAGTAAGAAGTAAATGAGAGATCACACGTGAAAGCACTTACCCAACTGTGTGGTCTGTGATGAGTACAGAATGCATGCTAGGATTGCCTTTTTCTGAAGAATTGTGTAAGGAAGTATTGCACAGGGTGAGGAAAACAAGCCCACATGTCTCTCTCAGAGCTCTCTCGCTGTAGAGGTGACCAAAACCTGACTCAAAGTCGATTAGAAGAAAAATAAAAGGAATTCACTGGCTCATGGAATTCGTAGGTGTGCCTAGACCTTGAGGCTCAAAGGAGGTTTTCAGGGCTCTTTTTCTATCTCTCTTAGCTGGCTCTGCTTAGCTCTAATTCTCTTTGCTGTTGGCCTCATTCTCTCCTGCCACAAACAGCCTCTCTCCATGTGGGAAGGAAGACAGCCATGGAAATCATGATCCAAAAGGAAGAGGCACACGTTCTCTCCCAGTGTCCACGTTTTAAATCTCATGGCACGACTTTGGCCTTTTGTGGGTCACGTGCCCCTTCCTTGGACCAGGAGTCAACAAACTATGACCCACAGGCCAAATCTAGCCTACCTCCTGCTTTTGGACAGTGTGTCCAAAATGCTGTTGTCATTTTTAAGTGGGAAAAAAAAGCACAAAAGAAAGATAATATTTTCTAATACCTGTAAATTATATGAAATTCAAATTTTAGTGCCCATAAATTTCAGTTTTACTAGACACACCGCAGCCATTCATTTACATATTGTTTATGTCTATTTTCCTCTACAACAGAAGTGGAGTAGTGGTAACAGAGAAAAGATTGGCCCACAAAACCTAAAATATTGCTATCTGCTCTTTACAGAAAAATTGTGCTGACCTTGCCCTAGACCAGTCATGGTAAACAAGAAGACAGGACACTCTGATTGGATCTGAATCATGCGCCCACACCTAGGAGACAGACAAGGTAAGATAAGTAGTAATACTTTATACTTGTTGAGCACTTAGAGTTGAAGCAATGTTATTAGCACTTCATTTGTATTAGTTTACTTAGTCTTTATAATAACTTTTATTATCCCCATGCAATAGACAAAAATACTAAGGCACAGAAAGGTTAAGGAGTCTGTCCAGAATGACATAGCAAATAAGTGGTAGAGCTGAGATTTGAACCAAGCCATTTGGCTCCAGAGGTCACACACTGGCCACTGTTCAGGTCTCTTCTAGCCAAACAATGTGGGACGGGGAGTAGGACAGTTTTGAGGGTAAAGAGGGGTGTGGGGGAAAAGAAACAACAGATAACCGTAACAATATCAGATCACTATGGGTTCGAAAAACTTGTACTTAACTTCCTAGAACCTCAGTGTTTTTTTGCTTTTTTGTTTTGTTTTGTTTTGATCTAGTGTGAAGTGGTGTGAGATCTGCCCTTTGGGGTGGTAGTCATGGTGTTTGCTTACATTCATGGATTACTTACTTCGGGCTAATCCTAAGTACTTTGTGGATGTTGTCTCATTGAGGAAGCCAAAGCTTTGACAGGTTACACAGGTTGCCCAGGGGTGCACGGCATCCTGATGAGAAGACAGGTCTGTCTGACGCAAGGGCCTGGGCACATAGCCATTACACCACACTGCCTCCCATCCCAGAGGATGAAGACAGATCAGCTCTCGAGCGGACATAGTAGAGAGCCTGACACATTGTAGGCACTCCATTCAGGTTAGTTTCTTCTCTTCCTCTTTCCTGACTTTTCCTATTCACATAATGGAGAGGTGTATGAGCAAGGAATCCATATGTACCCTTTGGAAGAACACTTAAAGTAAAATAAAAAAAAATCTCCCTTTAATCAGTCTTGCTGTCAAAAAGGCAGAGCAAAAATAGTAAAGGTTCAGAGAAGGGCAGTGAAAATAATGTGTGGCATGCATGGCAGAAGAGCATGCCATGAAAAGAGGCATTCCAAACCCGGGGATCATTTCATTTGGAAGGGCAAGCTCCCAGAGGCACAGTGTTTACAGTATCACAAGCTGACGACAGGTATAGGAAACGCTAATCAGGACCTGGTATTTACTTTTCCCCCAAAATACAAGAACCAGACTGTTTAACGCATTGTATAATAGCCGTGTCACCTTCCACTTTGGAACACTATCAAAGTGAGCTCTACCCTCCCTTCCTACTGACTGTGGTGCCAAGCCACACCTCCAGCCCCAATCAGTACACAAGACACTGCGCTCTACACGTACTATTCAGCATCGAGGTTTCTAGCTGGAAGGTGTTTTGGGGCCAGGTAGATCAGCCTCCTGTGTTATACACGAAGTGCAAGCCCAGTAAGGTGAAATGGTTTGTCCAAATCTGCAGGGTGAGCTCATGGCATGTCTAGATTTAGCTGGGCCTTGCGACCGGTCAGAGGAACTGGACTGAGGTCCTGGCCAGACCTAGATGACCTTCCTGAGACTCAGTATCCTCATTTCTAACGTGGGTGGAAGATCAAATCGTGAAAGTACCCTAATGCTCAGTTTAGTATATCGCGGCTTACTGCTCAGTTTAGCACTTTTTCCTCTGTCCGTTCTGCTCCTTCGAATAGCCTTACGTAGGAAAAAGAGCGCAATGCTGGACTCTTGAAAAAAATTGGAAGATGCAGCACCCCCTCCCCCTCTTGACTTCCCCCCACCAACAATGAAGTCCAAACTTCAAAAGAAACACACTCGCAAATGGTGGCCAGTCTCAGAGGCCTTTCCCGGAGTGGAACCCTGCGGTCAGATACTGGCCAGGGCAATCCTTGAACAACTTGGTTACAATCCAAGCCTGTTTTCAGTGGGGAATAAAGTTCATGTTTTGGAGACAGTATCCTTGACTTTTTTATCCTGTTATTCAAATATTTCCTAATAATCTTCGGCATTTATACACTCAAGAGACCTTGAAGGAAAAGGATGCAGGGCTCCAGTCTTTTTTCCTTCCTTTTGCTAATGAATAGATGTTTTCTTTCTGAATTCACTGGCCCTATCACCCTATTTTTTTTAACACTCAAATAACCCTCCAAGCAAGAGGTCAACTAGCAAATGGGTAAGTTACCAAGTTTTGGTTTGGACTTACGCTATGAGTGCCTTTTCAACATGAAAAACCTAAGTGGAGAGGAATTGAAATTTGAGCAAATACATACATAACGCATCAATTAGTTGGAATAAGTGTGGGTGTTTCTGGTGCCACCTATTGGTCATACTGTAAGACTGACTATATGCAGTATGATTGGTCCTGCAAATGAATACCAAATGGAATTTATGCTGTAGCAGTACCGGTTAGAAATTTCAGCAGGTCAGCTGAATGTCAAAAGAGGGTGACTGTTGCTTGAACATCATCTTTAGTCACAGCTACTTGGAAGTGTAAGACTATTTTACTATGTGGTTTTTGCCTTGGTTTATTCACCGATTACATGTTTAGAGAGAAATACATAATGAGGCATAATCTCTGGGAACTCTGAGATTAATTAACCAATACTCACAGATTCAAATGATTTTTGTGTCTTGTGATTCAGAACTGGTGTTGGTGCCCTGCCCAGATCCCTTTACCAGCCAGCGCACCAGGCAGTTTCCCCGAGCTGCTGGGAAGTTGGCTAATCCAACGAACAGCTACCCCCTTCTCTGGAGAATTGCCCTTGGCCAGGAGGGAGCCACCTTGACCAGGAGACTACGTGCACACGTACACATTCATGTGGCCTCCACAACCAGTGGCCAATAGCTGACTGTCTTGGAGGCACAAAAGACCAGCCCTCCTAACCTTAAGGCAACACTAACCCTGTGGTGCAATTTGTTGCTCCAGAGCTCCCCATGGGATAAAGCCGAAGCCAAATTCTTGCTTAGCCCCCCTTCCCTGTCCTGTGTGGTTTCTCCTTGAAAACACTCCGTAAATCACTTGAACACAACTCATCTCAGGCTCTGCTTCCAAGGAAGCTGACCTAAGACAAGAACTATCCCATGGAAAGCCATATCTGTGATGATGGAAGAAATCATGAGAGCAAAATAGCCCTTCGGGTCTATGAGTGTGGTTTTCCCAACATGCTCGAGTGGCTAAACAAAGCGACTCTTCTCCATAGGCGGTAGGTCCCAGACTAAACAGCAGCAGTGATATTGCACTGTGGGACCATGGACCTGTGTGATGATATAAAATATATCCTTGAAATGGCACTATGCCTGCGTTTTCTGAGAAATGCATTTAGTTTCAAAATAGTACATCCGTGCTGGCATTAGACCTAGTGCTCCCAGGCGTAATGAAGAATGACCTGGAACCGGAGCACTTGAGGCCTTTCACATTTCTGCATCTTCTGGAGGAGCCAGGACTTTTTGGCTTGTGCCAAAGGAGAGTGTTGGGGAAAGGAGAAGGCTCTGCAGGGGATAGTTCTGGAAATCTCCTAAGAATGGGTGGCTGATTAAATCGGGTTCTGCCTGCCGAAGTTCCAGCTGGTTCTCCAGAAGTCGTCGTGGCCAGTAAGAAGAAGCTGGAAGGGTAGGGACTGGTCAGGCCTGGGTTTGAATGCTCCTCCTACTTACTAACTCAGTTTCCTCATCTACAGAATGGGGAACCTAATATTCACTCCCTCAAGTTTTTGGGGGGTGGGGGAAGTAGAAATAGTGTCAGGTTAGCACCTGGCATACGTTAGCCAGTGAATACAAGGCAGCTACTTTTCTGCACTCAGGCAGTAGCATCTACCGATCAGCCTAGCCTCTCTCACTAATTAGGGTGATATTTTGGCCTTATTTATTTATTTATTTACTTATTTACTTATTTATTCAACTTGTTTCAAACAAGTCGGGAAAAGGAGGCTGTTTATTTAGAGCTCTACTGGCCCCCCCCCAAGAGCTATTTTAATTTAATTTTAATTTTTTTATTAATCCTCAGATTATTATGATCCTCACATAATGTAAGGCCATCCTGTATGCTTGAGCAAACTGTACAGTGTTCAGATGTGCCCCACTGTGGGTAAGCAGGGCTAAAATCTAGCCTTCTTCCTCTCCCCAAGCCATCAACCCCACAGGTAGTGTCCACCAGGAGGTGATACTTTACTAGTTCTCATAGAAACTGGGCTAGAAGCAGCCCTGACATTGTATAAGCCCTTTGTTCAAGGTTAGATCCCCAGAGGGGACCACGAGGACCCCCCCTGAAGAGAAGACCTGAGCATCATGCTCTCTAGACCCACTTTCTCCCACCTATATGCCTGACCCTCACAAATAAAAGCCTGACAAAGATATTTTAGGCCATAGTAATTACCTGCCAGGGGTCTCCTCAAAATATGGTGCCTAGCTCAGATGTCCCCATATCATAATATGGTAGGGTCTGAAAAATTACCAACACCATCACCTGGGGTACTTGATGGAAAATGCAATATCCTGAGCCATACACCTGACCTTCTAGATTCTACAATCTCTAGAGATTAAATTAGGGAACAGCTGTTGAGATATGATTAGTTTCTTCCTCACAGGCTTGCTGACCATAAAGAAGGCTTCCTTGGTCAAGGATTCCCTTCATTAACAAAGTCTACAGAAGAGTCATGGTGAAGAGTTGAATGTTCCCTAAAAAGGCTCTTCCTCTTAGAAGAAGCCCAAAGATAAAAAAAAGCCATAGGCTTCCCTTTCCTCGATAACCTCCTTCCACTCCATATCCAATTCCCCCAACACATACATAATATTATCTCTCTTAGGGCTCTTCCTTCTCTCTCTCTTTCTTGTTTCTGGTTGCTGGTATATAGAACATATCCCCCAGCAAGCAGAGGCAACTTGGTGATGGCTATCCTTAAAATTCTTGTTTACTTTTTAGAATCACATCTAGCATTTTCTATTGCTCTTCCTAGAGTCCTGGGTTACCCAAGACCTTCCAAGCAACCTAACTGTATCCTTGGTGGCAATCCTAACAGTCAGGGACTGTCCATATGATGAGTTGTTAAGTTAATGATACCTTCAATACAGCATAGGTTTCACATAATGGTAGTTAATATATGAGCACATCACTTTCAACATAAGGTTCACCCATTGGAGAACCAAACTGACCTGTTCTATAACCAACAACTATACTACAAGGTACACATCTAGAATTGTGTCAAGTTTACCTTGCCCAGTTCCTACAATGATAAGAGAACATTAAGGAAGAACTAATTCATTAAAAGATAGGGTCTAAAAAACATTCAACACCTATGCTAGGAGCTAAAGCTAGAGATAAATCAAATGTGTCACAATCTTCATGAAATTCAGCCTAGTAGAAGAATGCCTATGGAAGCATTCTGTGGCAGACAGACTATACCACTTAAGGGATTATCATTATTAACAAAAGAGTCTTGTACTATAACTTAGATGCTGAGAAGAAAAGTAGTATTTACTGACCACCATTGAATTTTCACAAAGATCCTACTGCTTGGTTGCTGGGTCAGTTATGATGCCTCCTGGTGCAAGACATAGGAAACCCAGCTAAAACTGATGTAAACAAGAAGAAAACTGTATTATCTCAACCACAAGTCAAGATGTAAAGATTACTGGGGTTGATTAACTCAGTAGCTCACTCATAACTGCAAGAACCCAAGTTCTTTCTGTCCCTCTGCTCTCTCATTGTATTAGGGTTCTTCAGAAAAACAGAACCAATAGGATATATATACAGTTACACACACACATACATATACACTTATGCACATATACAACACATACCTATGTACACACATATACTTAAAGAGATTTATTATAACAAATTGGGTATAGAGGCTGACTAGTCCCAAGATCTGGAGGGTAAGTTGGTAAGCTGGAGACCCAAGAGAGCTGATGGTGTAGTTTCAGTCTGAAGGCTGGCAGGCTCAAGACCCAGGAAAGAACCAATAGTTCAGTTAGTGTCCAAAGGCAGAAACAAAACAATGCCCCAGCTTGAAGGCAGGAAGGCAGGAGGAATTTCCCCATTTCAGGGGAGGGCTGGCCTTTTTATTCTATTTAGGCCTTCAACTGATTGGATGAGGCCCACCCACATTAGGGAGAGCAATCTGCTTTACACGGTTTACTGATTTAATTGTTAAACACATCCAAAAATCCTCACAGAAACACTCAGAATAATGTTTAACCAAAAACCTAAACACACTGTGGCCCAATCAAGTTGACACATTAAATTTAATCATATATTCATCTTCAGCATTTGACCCAAATCCTTGTTGGTATGACAGCAACACTTCCAGTTATCACATCCTTACACAACATCCAAAAGCTGGAGTAAGAAAAGCTGGGTACTTTCAGAAAGCTCCTCTTCTTAAGAAAGCACTTGATACCCTGATACATTGTTGTTAGGAAGGAAGAAAGGTTTGGATTGGGCACGTAGGGGCTGGGGGAAGCTACTGGCTCAACAAACAACGTCTTCCATAATTTCTATTATCCCATTTTAAAGATATGAACACTGAGACTCAGAAAGATTGATTTGGTCAGCATCACAAACCTAGTAAACTGTCAAGCACGAAGTTCAATCAGATCTTTCTGTCTCTAATTTGCTTGCTCTATTTGCAGGTCTATTTGTAAATATTTCTAACTCCACCTGTACCGTAACCTTGGGTGAGTGCCTTATTCCCTCCAAATCTTCATTTCTATCACTGAGAAATAGACATAACAACAGTCCTTACCTTTTAGAGTATCATTTAACTTAGTGTATGTAAACTTTCATTATTACAGATCTTCCTTGACTTATGATGGGGTTATATGCTGATAAACCCGTCATAAGTTGAAAATATCATTAAGTCAAAAATGCATTTAATCTACTAAACATCATGGCTTAGCCTCGCCTATCTTCAAGGTGCTCAGAATACTTATATTAGCCTACAGTTGGGCAAAATCATCTAACACAAAGCCTATTCCTATTTTATAATAAATGCTGAATTATCTCACATGATTGATTGAATACTGTACTGAAAGCGAAAAATAGAATGCTTGTATGGGTACAGAATGGTTGTAAGTATATGCGTTGTTTACCCTCGTAAGCTGTGACTTGCCGCCACTGCCCAACATCATGAGAGAGGATCATCCCCCCATATTGCTAGCCTGAAGAAAGATCAAAACTCAAAGTTCAAAGTACGGTTTTTCCTGAGTGTGTATTGCTTTTGCACATTGTAAAATCATACTTATAAGTTGAACCATTGTTAAGTTACAGACTGTCTGTATTTGCTGTATTTGCTGCCCCACCACAGTATACAGTATACTGTACAACTGTAGGGGGCACTATTCACCTAGAATATACTATGAATTATTCCCGCTGGAGTTTCACCATAGCTTACTAAGAGGTACAGAAAACTTACCTCTAGAATGAGAAATGGAGAATTCTTGGGTTTAAGTAGTACAGCACTGGCAAGTTTTAACTCAATGCCACAACAAACAGGTGAAGGAAAGCTAACAGAATTTTCCAAGCCCAATGGTAAGGACCTTCATATATGTATCTCATTAATTCTCACAAAAGCCCTACAATGATAAAGAAATTTTGTTATGCTTTTGTTTTTCCTGTAGAGAGTTACCATGGTAGGTTTTAATTCTAAGAAAGAAACAGAATTTCCTGATTTCCTTGCTGGAAGATACTGTCAGTCATTCAACACTCTTTCCTGGGGCTCACTGTATTTCTGTGTTCTACCTGCCAAGGCTTCAGCATGATGCAATAAGTACTGATCTGTGAAGTCAGAGGCCTGGGTTCTCTAGGCTTACTCTGTGTCTAGCTAACAGTATCAAAGTGGACAATTAACATTTCCTTTTCCCTCTGTATCCACAATTATCTGCAAATGAGGTGATGAGGTAAGATTCTTTGGTTTCTAAGAATTTCTTTTTTCCTTTTTTTAGAGAGAGAGAGTGCACACACTCTTGCACGCTAGAGTTGGGGGGAGGGTGGAGAGGGTCAGAGGCAGAGGGAGAGAGAGAATCTTAAGCAGGCTCCATGCCCAGTGCAGAGCCCATCGCGGGGCTCAATCTCACAACCCTGAGATCATGACCTAAGCTGAAATCAAGAATCAGATGTTTAAGTGGCTGAGCCACCCAGGTACCCCTCCAAGAGTGGTTTCTAAGGGCCTAGTTATACTGAGCAATCTATCACCCAGCTCTCTGTATATGCAGACTGAACCCTCAGGTCTGATTAGTAGGTCTGCTGCTATTTACCCAAATAATCCTGGTTTGCTAAGGAGGTGGAAGGAAGACAGTGTGATGTGGTGGGAAGAGTCCTAAAGGTAGGGTAAAGGATATCTAGTGCTAACTCTGTCTTGGAGAAGTCATCTGCACCCACTGGGTCTCAGCTTCTTTTTCTGTTAAGTGGGGTTCTGCAAAAGATGATCTAGAAGTTTTCTTCCAGGTCTGTGGTAGTCTAACAGATGCTATCAGATGCTACTGTTCCTTTGCATGTGTCTGAAAATTGTTTTCTTAAAATGTGTCCTTGTTCTTGTTTTAGAACAGAAATGAAACCCCAGGTATAGATTCTTTTTTTTTTTTTTAAGATTTTATTTATTTATTTGACAGAGAGACAGGAGAGAGGGACTACAAGCAGGGGGAGTGGGAGAGGGAGAAGCAGGCTCCCTGCAGAGCAGGGAGCCCAATGCGGGGCTCGATTCCAGGACCCTGGGATCATGACCTGAGCCAAAGGCAGACACTTAACAACTGAGCCACCCAGGCGCCCCTCAGGTATAGATTCTTGAAGGCAAAAGAGATAATGGGAAAAAACAAAGGTAGGAAGGCCTAAAATCTAGTCAAATTCTTGAAACTAAAAAATTGAGGGCTACTCAGATGTCCATCAACAGACGAACGGATAAATAAGATCTGGTAATATATATATACAATGGAACACGACTCAGCCATCAAAAAAAATCTTGCCATTTGCAATGATGTGGATGGAACTAGAGGGTATTATGCTAAGCGAAATAAGTCAATCAGAGAAAGACAATTATCATATGCTCTCACTCATATGTGGAATTTAATAAACAAAACAGAGGATCATAGGGGAAGAGAGGAAAAAATAAAACAAGATGAAATCAGAGAGGGAGACAAACCATAAGAGACTCTTAATCATAGGAAACAAACTGAGGGTTGCTGGAGGAGAGGGCGGTGGGGGATGGGGAAACTGGGTGATGGACATTAAGGAGGGCACATGATATAATGAACACTGGGTATAAGACTGATGAAGCACTGGCCTCCACCTCTGAAACTAATAATATATTATATGTTAATTAATTGAATTTAAATTTTAAAAAAATTAGAAAAAACATTTTAAGAAGTTGAGGGCTGCTGAAGGAAAAACAGATAAAATGGAAATTCCCAGGATGTGATAAATGAGTGATCTTTAATGTCTGCCCTGTTTGGGGGAGCAATTTCTGTTACTTTAGCAATACACACTGTAAGAACTCAAGAAATGGTTGCTGACTGATTAAATTTACTATAATGATTAGGCAGGGAACCAGCTGATTATCAAAGGTTCCTTGTAGTTCTAGTATCCTATGATACATTTTGCTGAATTATAACACAGGTCTGCCTGACCCCACAGCCTGAGCTCTTGACCATTAGGCATCCTACTTTAGACAGCTTCATTGCCTCCACAAGTTGGAATTCAGCGTTCTCAGTGACTGTTTCCTCACCTTAAAATGGGGAGAATAATAGTAGGTACTGCATAGGTTTGTTTACTTAACAAATATTTACTGAGTACCTGCTGGGCACCAGGGACATCTTAGTGAATCAGACAGTTAAGACCCTGTGCTTGTGGAGATTCTTTCTAGATAGGAGAGAGAGAAAATTAACAAATAAGCAAGTGAATAATCAAGACAGTGACAGACATTAGTAAGTGCTGTGAAGGAAATAAAACAGGGCTAAGGAGTGACTGCAGGGAAGGATGAAACAGGAGTGTTGGAGAAGACGTCTCAGAGAAAAAGACATTTGTTAGGAAGGAGCAGCCCTGGGAAGATGGGGGAGAATATGATAATGGCATTCTATGCAGAGGAAAGACTACAGACCCTACAGCAAGAAGTAGCTGGGCATGTTTTAGGAATAGAGGGAAGGTCAATGTAGCTGGAGTGTGGTGAGCAAGGCAGGGGTGTGACCAAAGGTGAGGGAAGATGGCCAGATCTTACAGGACTTTGTAGGCCAGATAAATTTTCTTCCAATGGCAATGGGAGACCACTGACGAGTTTCCAGCAGTTTCAGAGAGGAGCATGATCTGTGGAAGCTGGTTTGAAAGCATCCCTGTTTGCCACGTAGAGAAGAGATTGTCAATGAGCAGTGGTGGAGAGAGGCCTGTCAGAAGACAGCTGTCCACGTGAGAGCTGATGGGGACTGGACAGTTTGTGGTGGTGGAGATAGAGAGTAGAGAGAAATAATTCAAATTTAGGATATCTTCTGGAAGGCATGTGGATTAAATGAGGTAATCTATACAAAACACCTCACAAAGTGCCTGACAGAGGGGCTCAATTAAGTGCTTGCTGTAAATAATACAGCCTGGTGTAGCAGGCCAGTCACAATTCCATAAGTCAAAGAGAAATCTGCCAAATACTTAGATCACAGAGCAGGTTAGCAAACTGGTTCAAGCACTCATTATTTATGTGCCACTTGGGAAAGTCACATTTGGGGCCTCAGTTTCCCCAATTATAAAATGAGAAGTGGGCCAAATGAACTCTAAGGCAGCTTCCAGAGCTAACATCCTCCAAATCTTTTTGATGGCATATATCATCAGGGTTTGCTCGGAGAAGCAGAGTCACTGTGAGTGAGATAGAACAAGGAATTTATAGCAAGGAGTAGACCTTACAAAACTGTGGAAACCAGTGAAGTACTCTATGCAACGCATTGCCTCTGTGCCTGGTGTTGGGCCCAAAGTCATGATAGATCAGCCAACCCTGCAATCAAGAAGGAAAGTGAGGCACAAAGTTTGGGAAGTCAAGGGCAAACTGGAACACACAGGGATAAACCGGATGCCAAGTCTGTCTAACCATCTCTAATCTTGATGCAGGTGATCTGCAGAAGCTAGAGCCCTTAACCATGGAGCTACTCATGCACCTAGCCCAAGACTCAGAGCAGATGAAGGCGGAGTTCATGCAGGTCCAAGTGCTGCCCCTGCCAATAAGTGAGCCAGCCGACTCAATGTCATGAACTGCCACTGTGCCTGGCACCCAGCTGTGACTTTCAGAATAGAAAACACGGCTTTGCTTCCACCTCTCCAGTCTTGTGCCAATTTCTCTTGTGGCCAATCCCAATCTGGAGCCATGCAGGGAAGGGAATTCTAGCAAATGAGTTCCATTGCAGCTAAATTGACAATAAAGAGCTACCAGAATCCACTCCTTGTCAACTTGGCATTCATACACACCTTTGAAAACCATACGTAACTGTTAAATAAAGACAATAGCAAAATCATGCTTCCACTTAACATGACCCAATGGTCCCTCATGCAACTGAAAACATTCTATCCTTCTCTCAAAGGGAGGATATAAGGTCCCTTTATGCACCTTTGGGTGATATTCATTCTTTTTCTAGCTGAGTCACCCTCTCCTTTGGAGGTAAGGGCTTTGGGAGGTGATTAGGTCATGAGAGCGGAGCCCTTATAAAAGAGACCCCAGGGAGTCCCCTCATCCCTTCTGCCCTGGAAGACACAGCAAAGAGACAGCCATCTAGGAACCAGGAAATGGGCTCTTATTAACACTGAATCTGCTGGTGCCTTGATCTTGGAGCTCTTAGTATTCAGAACCATGAGAAATAAATGTCTATTTATAAGCCAGCCAGTGTATGGTATTGTTATAGCAGCCCAAATGGACTAAGATAGGCATAAAACAATAACCATCATGGATTTTGTGTGTCAGGAATTTGGAAAAAGCACAGCAAGTGTGGTTCTTCTATGCCCCACAATGTCTGGGTTGAGATGACTCAAACAGCTGGGGGTAGGAACCCCTGGGACCAGAGAATCTACTTCCAAGATTCATTCATACTTCTGGTGCTCAGCCTGGGGTGGCTGAAGGAGAGGCTCATCTGGCACGATCAACTGGAAAACGGGCACGGTGGTCTCAAGGTAGCTGGACTACTTATAGGGCTGCTCAGAGCTCCAAAGCAAATTTCCCAGCAAATAATCTGCATGGCCTTTTATGACATAGCTTTGGAAGTCACCTGGTGTCACTTACACTATTTTATTGGTTGAAGAAGTCACAAGCCCTCCCAAATTCAAGGGGAGGAAATATAAACTCTGCCCTTCAATGGGAGGAATGTCAAAGAACTTGAGGCTATGTTTTAAAACCACCACCTGACACCTTGTCTAGTCTAGTTCATGTTTATCCACAGCAGGTGGCTAGTTCACACTTTTTCATTATTTAGCATTATTTTTATTACTGTTCATTTCTCACCTGTATCAACTGATGAGAATGCTGCCTGTGAGAGATATTATTACAGGTGCTTTCCCTTCCATGCTTCCCTGGGTTTCTTGGAAAGTCACACACCCCTCATAGCTAGACTCACATTTCAATTGTTCTACAAACTTACTACTTACAGGTGATCTCCTGACTTATTATAACTCTTTGGCTAGATACTCCTGCACATATGGCCTATATGATTCCTAATGCCTTCAGGTGACAATATTGAGATCAGTGATCAATTAGCCAGTGAACAGTGATAAGAAAATATCTTGGGCTGATTCATGAAGTTTAGAAACAGGCTTCTGAATCAAACAACAATTCTAGCCAAGACATTTTTCTACCTTAAAATATTTAAGAATCTGCAGAGAAAAACAGAAAAGGAAGATAAGTGATTGGCAAATCCTCCGAACTGTGAAGAAAGCAGAAAGCTATCTTGTAGGCGTGGCCTGTAGAGTAGACTTGACCATCATTCCGGAACCAGTTGGGTTGCATTTTGATGGCCTCCTATACCCAGAACATAATGAAGGCTCTCTTTTTCTGAAGAATTAGAGCACTTATAGCCTGAACTATTCATTTATTTATTCAACAAGCATCTATCGAGTGCTGCGGACAGGCCCGGTAGTGTCTCCTTTGCTGTTCAGGAACACAATGGTGAGGTAGACACAGCCTCTGACCTTGAAGGACTGTGAAAGGGATCAAAACCAAGCCAAACCAAAACCAATTCCGAAACAAAAACCCAAATTTATAATGAGTAAGGGAGCTCAAGAAAAAGCACTTAATTATAAATAAGTTTCACTGTGGGTCTCGTGTCTTAGTCTCCTCTAATGTGACTGTAAGCTCGTTGGAGGCAGGAACCACATTCTAATGCCTCCATACCTCCCAGGACACTGCTCAGTAACATGTCCACAAGAACTTATCACTAAACATTTGCTACTGGTTTGACTGACAGATACTGAAATGAAATGAAGTTGCAGAGGTACAAAGTGTGTTAGCAGTATTTTTTGCCTCCTGCGCAGGTTCACAGTTGCCCATCTGTATATTAAACCATCACCACCAACAAATAAGAATGTTCTCTGTACCATCTTATGCTCGGTAGGAGGAACAACAGGGCTTTGATTCCTTGACATTCAAGAGCTCTCTGGTGACTTGATTCTTCCCCAGCTAGTGGTGCAAGTGATAAGAAGGCAGGGGTTTGGCTCTGCCGCTTTAGAGCCGTTACTGAACCTCTTGGGGCCTGTGATTCCTCAACTTTGAGCGAGATTAGGGTTCCCTCCTGCTTTACTCAGGACACATGTTTTTGTTTCATAACTAGTTTGGGTGCAAAGGGAGATGTAGCACCCAGACCATCTATAAACTGATGGGATGTGACCTGGCTTCTCCCCATGCTTCTCTTATTCCACGATAAATTCCCAGTCCTTATGAGGTTTTGGTCCCAGTGAATTTTCCCCTCAAAAACCAAACAGGATAATAATGAACCATTTTCTTGCATTTTCTATCAAGACCGCTCTTTGTGAGTTCTAAATGTTCTGTCCATATTCAAAGAAGCTGGTTTCTTCATGAGTGGTTGGAATAAGACTTCTCTTGGAAGCTACTGAATATGGATTAGTTGGATTGTTTCGCAGGAAATAAAAAGCAGGCTCTGGGGTGACTACTTCAGTACTTAATTGGGTTAGCAAAGAACTGCAAATGAGAGGTTTTCCTTAGGAGGGAAAGGATGTTTACGGCCCCCCACCCCCTTAGGTGGTGGATTTTTAACCTAAACCCTAGTGTTCAAATGCAGCCTTTAATTTAGAAACCATTACAAGAATCTATTAGAGCAGAAAATGTCAGGTTGAAAAATTAACACATCACAGGAGTTAATTAGAACCCAGCCTCTCATTAGATGCAAATAGAGAGCCCTCCAACTGGCCTGCTGAAGTCACATTTGTTGTAGCTCCAAAGTGGCTGCCTCCTTCCTACTCAGAGAGTGGACAGAGGAAGCTGTCCAGGCCCTCAGGCCAGAGCCACTAGGGGCCCACAGCCTGCCCTTTAGGTTAATGGAAGGTTCCATTCCCCTGTCCCCATCTTCTGCTCCTCTCCTAAATGCTCTGCCTATCACAGGGCGGAGAGCCCTTGGTGTGGAACTCCCTCAGGGAAGTGTTTTCTGCAACAAAGACAAACATGCCAGGCCTGTCACTGGGAGCAGACTGGCGACTGTGTAAACCGCTCTGTGAGAGGAGAGGCTGAGGGGCTTCGGGCCATTCAGACTGAGCTCTAAGTCGTGGTCTTTGTTTTCTTTCCACATGCAGACTGAAATGTGACTCCCCTGGCTTTCTTTTCTGGAAAATACCTGCGATGAGTTCCATGCCGGGGAAAGAAAAGCTGTTGACAGGAAAAGCTTCTGCCCGGGGAAGGGGCTTCTTCCAGCGTTCTCCAAGGAGACAGTGCTTCGAGCAAGCCAGGGCAGGGACGCCGGGGCTAGGAAGAAAAAGTCCAGATGGCAAAAGGGGCATCTCTAACCAGGGATTAGGCAAAGCGCACACAGTTTCCTCTGTGAGAACAGTACCATGCCCATAAACAGGCACACGTCTGAGTCCCCTGTCACTTACTGTGTGATCTTGAACAAATTGCTTAACCCCTCAAAACATCAGTTTTCTCAAGCTGCTGAGTGAAATAAATGAGATAATGCACGGAAAGCATGTAACCCAGTCTCCGGCCCAGAGTAAGGGTTCTATGGAAGTTCTTGGTTGTTGCTCTGATAATAGTATCGCTTCCCTCAACACTGATGGTGTAGCCTCTTTGTGCCAGGCCCTGTGCTGCTCCTTGACCTCGGGGAGTTCATCCTTCAATAAACCATGCACATGTACCGTCAGTACACGGCAAGCCTTCCTCCCCTTCCTGCAAATGCGTCAGGAGAAGTGCCCATTGCACACTAACTCTGCTTTGTTGAGTAGCTCAGAATCCTGCAGGCCATCCACCTCTGCACAGCTCTGTAACCTCAGCTACCTCCACCCTCAATTTACCTACAATTCTCTCTCTATGTACTTACCACATTGAGTTAGAGTTGTCTGTTCCTTCTTTGTCTCCTCCTGTGAGTTCCTAGAGGGTGGGGATCATCTATTCATTGGATTCATTCATCTCATCATTTATTCATCTCTGTGGGCCTATGGTCTCCTGCATTACTCAGCACAGTCAAACGGAAGAGTCAACCCTACTCCTGAGTATGTAGACTTCCAGCTGGGAATATTTCTAGGGAAAAAACCCTGCCTCCCATCTTTGAGGGGCCCCTTTGGGCCCTGGTTTGGTTGGTCTTCCATTTTCTTTTCTTTTCTTTTTTTTAGGAAAGGTCTTCCATTTTCTAACTATTACTTTGGTTCTAGCCTCAGTTTCGTCATCTCTTTAAGAGGCTAATAGAGTCTCCTTTTCTGGGAGGTTGTGATGATGGCGGGAGACAAAGCAGCTTTTCTGTGCCCAACACAGTTCTAGGTACAGAGCCAAAAACCAAAACAAGTTGATTCCATTCTTGCCCTCAGCCAAGTCTAGTTGCCAGTATATGAAAATTAAAGCTATAAGGCAAAATAGGAGCACCACAGGAGTGGAACAGATATCCTTCCAACTTGTATCCAGCCTCTGCCATCTGCCAGACTTGGCTGAAATAGAGGACACAAACATGCATACAAACCTGGTCCCTGTCACCAAGGCCCAGGAAAACCTTGGCAAGTGTTGGTCAAAAAGATCTCAAGAAGAGAGTAGAAGGCTCTTTATCCAGATCTTCAGACCTGGGCTGCAAGGAGATGTCTTTGGGATCTGGCTGGAAAGCAGGAGGTCACCTCACAACGACAAAAACCAAGTTATTTGGCACTTACTTTGTATGTGCCAAACACTGTGCTAAATGATTTAGGGGTATTCTCTCATTTAACTCTTAGAACAACTGTGTGGGGTAGACATGAATTTCCTTATTTTACAGATGGCCCATTTGAAGCTCAGAGAGGCACAGAAGCTTCACCACAGTCAAGCAGTAAGTAAATGGCTTAGAAATCCACCTGCTGAGTGTTTCACTGGTCTGACTGGAAAGGGAAAGAGTGAACTAGCACAAACCTCCACCCGAGGGGTGGGCAGTGGGGAGAGGGAGGGCTGGGAATGTGGGGGGGGGGCGGGGGCGGGGAACTGGACCAAAACAGCGGTCGCATGATCCCGAGACCTCCAGGGCCCTTCGCAGCAGCAGAATAAGTTAGAGATGCAGGCTGCAGGGGAGGGATGCCCGGGAGGCTGGGGGAGGGTACCCTCGGTGGTTGTGCGCCTTCTTCGCCTCCTGTGCACAGGTCAAGCCTCTCCCCTCCCGCCCTCTCACCCTCCCAACCTTATTTAGAAACCGTGTCCTCGACACAGGAAGGGCGGCGGGCCGAGAAGCACGGAGCGTCCCGGTCTCATTTCCTTTTGAATCCCCCTGTGGAATTTCATTTCATACGGTGAGGAAATCGGAGCGCGAGACCTTCGGCTGGTCGGCTGCTCCGGGGCGCCTCCCCCACTCGCGGTTGGAGACAGGCAGCTCCCGGGCGCAGGTCGGGCCGAGTCTGGGGGCGGGGAGACGCGGCCCGGCTCCAACCCAAGCAAGTTAGCAGTGAAAATAGCTGCGAGCTTGCGTTGTACCAGGCACCGGGCTAAGCGTTTCACGCATTACCTCTAATCCTCCCAAGTCTCTTTACGGATGAGGAAACTGACGCCGAGAGGTTGAGCAATTTGCTCAAGGTCACACAGCCAGGATTTAAAGCCACAGTCTTTGCAAATCTAAAGCCCGTGTTCTTTGTGTACGTTTCTCTGCCTGATAGGTAGGTAGCCACGGGCCGAGGTGACAGCCGGAAGAGTGGAATGAAAGGGAGTCGACTGATCTGGGAGCATTTCTCACCTGGAAGAGGAGGGGGCAGGCTGGTCCGGCGGGAGCAACTCGGCTCCATCCCCGCCTGGCTCCCGAGCGCCGCGAACCGGGTGGGAGGAAAGTGAGAGCCGGGAAGCCGGGCGGGGCGCTCCGGGAGGGAGAGAGGGAGGGGCGGGGCAGGGGGGCTGGCGGGCGGGCGGGGGCCTGACCCTTCCAGCGGCAGAGCGGCCCCGCCCCTCGCTGCCCACGGCGCCCGGCCATTGGAGAGGCGCGCTGTCCGTCCCGCCCCGCCACCGCCCAGCGAACCTCTAGCGCCGCGGAGGGCTCGGGCGGTGAGAGCGGCGCGGCGCTGGGTGCTGGCGGGTTTCGCCGAGAGGCAGAGCGGACGGGGCCGGCGCCGGGTTGGGGGCTCGCCGCCTGTAGCCATGCCCCTCGCAGTCTGTCCTTCGGCCCTGGCCACGGGCGTCTAATATCCCACACAGTCGCGCCCAGCTGCCAGAGACCCGGCCGCTGCCCCTTCTTCGCCCTTGGCGCCTTATCACACTCCCTTCCCGGGAGTTGGGAGCAGCGCGGGCAACCGGCGCCCCGGTGCAAACTGGGGGTGTCTGCTGGACGCCCCCCCGCCGCCGCCGCCGCCGCTGCCCCCGGCTCTGGCCATGGCCTGGCGGGGCGCAGTGCCGAGCGTCCTGGGGGCGCCCGGGGGCGTCGATCTCAGTCTGCGGCTGCTGCTGCCGTTGCTGCTGCTCCTGGAGCCAGCGCGGGGCTTCGGGGACGAGGAGGAGCGGCGCTGCGACCCCATCCGCATCTCCATGTGCCAGAACCTGGGCTACAACGTGACCAAGATGCCCAACCTGGTGGGGCACGAGCTGCAGACAGACGCCGAGCTGCAGCTGACAACTTTCACGCCGCTCATCCAGTACGGCTGCTCCAGCCAGCTGCAGGTGGGCGCCCCCACCCCCACCCCTGGCGGGACGGGACCCCTTGGGCGGGGACGCCCAGACTAACTCCATGAAGCCCTTGCCAAGCCAAGCCCCCTGCCCCCTTCCAAGGCTGAAGGGTAAAACTATCCTGGAAAAGTGATTTCCACCCCCACCCCCACTTTTCTGTCCCTTCTCAGGGACTGGAAGCCAAAACGTTGTGTAAGTCGTCTGGCCTGCGAAAGAACCCACTCTTACACCCCGCCCTTCCGTTTTTCTCCCCTGCTCACCCGTGTCTGGCCAAGCCCCTAACCCCAGTGGAGCTGAGGGTTATCTTTGCCAAGGATTCTGGCCGCCGCTGCTCGGTGGGCGAGTCCGCAGCAGGGCAGCCAGCTGCAACTAAGACTTGGAAGGAGAGATAAGGAGCCGGGAACTTCTCCTCCCTCTCCGACCTCCTTTCTCCCCCATATTTTGGAGGTGGGTTATTAAATGAAACCCCACTGCTTCGTTTTCTGCGGAGTGGCCCCTCCTCGCGTCGTCCTGCATGACTTTAGAGGTCATGCAGGAAGGAATGGTTGGGTGGCTTGAGATCATTTTGGATCCTCAGGGTTGAGGGCAGATTTAGGATTTGGTGGGGAGAAAACACAGCTTGGGGAAAAGGTGATAGAGTGTGGTCAAGCTCCAGGAAGGTATTTTGTATATTAGAAGATTTTTTTTTTCAGTCGTTAAAAATTTTAAAGCTTCTGTAATGATAGAGAAAATGCTCAGCCTACAATAGGTGAAGAAATAATTTGCATATACAGGGTGATTATAATCTTACAAAACCAACAACCAATTCACTTTTTAAAAAAGGAACTGAAAGAGATTTTTTAAAAAGGGTTAGCACTGGTTGTGTTTTGGTTAGTGAGGCGATGAGTGAGTTTTAGAAATTTAGACAGGAGAGAACTTGGGAAAAAAAATAGAGGGTAGTTGTCCAGGCTGAAAGCTTCAGAAATCCGTGGTTCTGGTTGTAACTTCTGAGAGATAAGAAACAGGCAGGCAGCTTACTTAGGTGCGTGTTTTTACATAGGTCATTTTAAAAGTTGGACTGTGGTTTCAGAAAGATGGTTGGGATTAGACCTCTTGCTGCTGAAATGTCCCTTCGGAGTTTTCAGAACTTTAGAACTAGGTTATAAAAGCTTAAGAAATGATCCTCTAGCTCTCAGTTTGGAAACAGCACATATCCTGACATCAGTGGCAATTTTGTTGGAGAAACAGCTTTTGCAGGGATATATATTTTTAATTACATGTATCCTGGGGAAGCAGCCAAGCTGTTTTGAAGGACAGGACTGGATCCCTTTACATGCTGGAAAATAGTTACTTGTAACTCTAGACTTCATAGACAACATCTGTAAGGAGCCAAGCCGACTGTTTATCAATGCTGCAAGAATTGAGGACAGCAACTGGACTCTCCCCTGCTGGTACTGCAGTTCCAGGGACTTCACATTTATATTTTCCTATTGTGCTTCATTATTATTCATTGAGGAAACCTGGCCAAACAAAGCCCTGGTGACCAGAGACCTCAACCTGCATCCCATCCTTGGGTCTACTAGTGTCTCAATTAGGACATTTTCTGTTTCAGTATGGGACTGATTAAAAAAAATTTAGGGGATAAAGTAAAGTAGAGAAAAGAGAGAATATTAATAGGAGAAAAGCCGGACCTACATTTTTTTTTTAACATTTATTTTTATGGTGATAAAGAAATGAGGACAAAAATAAATCACCCCATCACTGGAATGACTCAGTCATTCAATTAGTCTGTTCAGCTCTTTCAAAGGGAGACGCAAAGTCAAGTCTTAAGGTTTATTTTCTTAAGCATTATGCAAAAAAGGGATTATGTAATCCTTTAGGTCCTTTTAATATATTTATTTATTTATGTTCTGCGGGAAAGGATTGCTAGAACCCAAAGAAGCAAAGTGTGCAAGCAACGGATTTTTTAGGCACCCTAGTCTGAGGTCGGAGTAAGCAGTCAGAGTCCCTATAGCTGGTTAAAAGTCGGTATGTACTTTGCCTGGAAGCATTCAACTCCGCTTCGTGCAAGCATTTGGTCAGACTTCCAAGTCATTGTTTTCTTTGTTCATTTCATTACTTTTCCAGTTCTTCCTTTGTTCGGTTTATGTGCCAATGTGCACAGAGAAGATCAACATCCCCATCGGTCCATGCGGCGGCATGTGTCTTTCAGTCAAGAGGCGCTGTGAACCCGTCCTGAAGGAATTTGGGTTTGCCTGGCCAGAGAGCCTGAACTGCAGCAAATTCCCACCCCAGAATGACCACAACCACATGTGCATGGAAGGGCCAGGTGATGAGGAGGTGCCGTTACCTCACAAAACCCCCATGCAGCCTGGGGAAGAGTGCCACTCCGTAGGCACCAACTCGGATCAGTACATCTGGGTGAAAAGGAGCCTGAACTGTGTTCTCAAGTGTGGCTATGATGCTGGCTTGTATAGCCGCTCGGCCAAAGAGTTCACGGACATCTGGATGGCCGTGTGGGCCAGCCTGTGCTTCATCTCCACCGCCTTCACGGTGCTCACCTTCCTGATCGATTCCTCCAGGTTTTCCTACCCTGAGCGCCCCATCATATTTCTCAGTATGTGCTATAATATTTATAGCATTGCTTATATTGTCAGGCTGACCGTGGGCCGGGAAAGGATATCCTGCGATTTTGAAGAGGCAGCAGAACCTGTTCTCATCCAAGAAGGACTTAAGAACACAGGATGTGCAATCATTTTCTTGCTGATGTACTTTTTTGGAATGGCCAGCTCCATCTGGTGGGTTATTCTGACACTCACTTGGTTTTTGGCAGCGGGACTCAAATGGGGTCATGAGGCCATTGAGATGCACAGCTCTTATTTCCACATTGCCGCCTGGGCCATTCCTGCTGTGAAAACCATTGTCATCTTGATTATGAGACTGGTGGATGCGGATGAACTGACTGGCCTGTGCTACGTCGGGAATCAAAACCTTGATGCCCTCACGGGCTTTGTGGTGGCTCCCCTCTTCACTTACTTGGTGATCGGAACTCTGTTCATTGCGGCCGGTTTAGTGGCCTTGTTCAAAATTCGGTCCAATCTGCAAAAGGATGGGACAAAGACGGACAAGTTGGAAAGGCTGATGGTCAAGATCGGGGTCTTCTCAGTCCTGTACACGGTGCCTGCCACCTGTGTGATTGCCTGTTATTTCTATGAAATCTCCAACTGGGCGCTCTTCCGGTATTCTGCAGATGACTCCAATATGGCAGTGGAAATGTTGAAAATTTTTATGTCTTTGCTGGTGGGCATCACTTCAGGCATGTGGATTTGGTCTGCCAAAACTCTGCACACCTGGCAGAAGTGTTCTAACAGATTGGTGAATTCTGGGAAGGTAAAGAGAGAAAAGCGGGGGAATGGTTGGGTGAAGCCTGGGAAAGGCAATGAAACTGTGGTATAAGGCTAACTGGGCTCCACGCTTTCCAAATTTTGAAGGCATTGGGGCGGGCGGGGGGGAATGCTAGCATTTTGGTGCAAGTGCGACTAAAAGTTTCCTGCAGTGAATCTCAGTTTGAGCAGACTGGCAACACTTAAGTGACCCCTGTAAGCCACCACCACCTGCCCCCCCCCCCCCACTCCCCAGCATCATAAAAGGATTTTGCTGCAGACTTTGGAATGATCCAAAATGGAAAAGCCAGTTAGAGGCTTTCAAAGCTGTGAAAAATCAAAACATTGATCACTTTAGCAGTTTGCAGCTTGGAGTGTGGAGGTCCTGCCTAGATTCCAGGAGGGTCCAGGGCGAAGCTGCTTTTCCCTGCAGAGTGAGATCTGAGCTGTGAGTAGGTAACTCGCAGGGAGAAAGATTAACTTTTTTAACCCTTAAAATCTTAAATACTAACTGGGTCTTTCAGATAGCAAAGCAATCTATAAACACTGGAGACACGGGGTTCAGACAAGTGTTACAAGAATTTTATAGTTGGGCTGATCTAACATAAACATTTTCTGTGGTGCGCAGTCTGCTGTTTAGAACTTTGTGGATTGCTCTCCCAAGAGGTGGTGTCAGAATCTTTCAGTGCCTTTGTCCTAAGACAGAACTGTTTGAAAAAACAAAGTACCGTACAAACACACATAAGGTGTCCAGTGGATTTTTCTTCTCTCTCTTCCTCTTAAATTTCAACATCCCTGTTCTAGGCTGCTGCTGTTTTCTTCATTTTACATTAATGACTCAAAATAGGTATTTTTATAGGATTTTTTTTGCACTGCAGCATGCCTAATGAGGGGGAAAGTAAGGGTGATTCACTTTCTGACAATCATTTAATTCAGAGGAAAATGAGATTTATCAAGTTGAGTTACCTTACCGACCCGGAGACCTATTGCATTGAGCAATGGGGACTTAATATATTTTACTTTGTGTGATTGCATCTATGCAGACGCCAGTCTGGAAGAGCTAAAATGTTAAGTTTCTTGGCAACTTTGCGTTCACACAGATTAGCTGTGTAATTTGTGTGTGTCAATTACAATTAAAAGCACATTCTTGCACCATGACATAATAGTATACTCAACTGACTTTAAAACTATGGTCAGCTTGCATTCTCAGAATGATAGTGCCTTTCTTTCCTTTAGCATAAGAATGTTATCAGTCTAGTCTACTACCCACAATGAAGACTTTTCTGTTTTGTAGAGAAAACTAAGGACAGCTAATCCAACTACTTGGTGCATAATTGTTTCCTAGTAATTGGCAACGGCTCCTTATAAGATTTCATTGGAGGCAGTGTGGCCTGGAGTATTTATATGGTGCTTAATGAATCTCCAGAATTCCAGCCAGGAGCTTGATTGGTTAGTAGGGAATAAAGTGTAGACCATATGAAATGAACTGCAAACTCTTAACAGCACAGGTCTTAATTGCCTTTTGCAGGGGTATCCAGAGCTTTTAAAATTTATGCTTTATGTTCCTCACAATGGGGTACCCCCCTAGCAGCCTCTCAAAAAGTTGCAATTCTTTTAAAATTGTAACTGGACTCTCTCAACCTGCCTTAGGCCTTCTAATCACCAGCTCTCTGGGACAAATTGTTGACAATGTCACAGGTTGCTCTCCTTGTAGCTCATACCTATCTTTGCTTCAGCAGCTACTTTGCAATGACTCATTTATTTATTCATGCCCCACCCCACCCCCCTTTTAAAAACAGGTAGGAAAACTCTTTTATCGCCTTTCTTTGTGGAAAAACATTTCCAGGGACTCAAATTCCCGAATAGGTGGTCAGATTCTGGAAATACGCGTGTCCTTTTCTGTCTTTTTTGAGTTTTATGTCCGTGGTTTGACACTTTCCTTTCTTCTTTGTTTTTGGGGGCTCCTGAGCCGTCTGAGGTGAAGATGCATATAAGGTCTGTTGTGTCTTTTGGGAGGGAAAGTCTCGGGGCTTTGAGGACAGATGCTAACTGGGCACGGGTGGTCCCTGGTGTGTGTGTGAGCCGAGCCCGAGTACCTTGGCTGGACTCTGGGTCAGGGTTCCAGGAGCATGAGAAATGATCCCCAGAAGGACCAGTTGAACTCCATCTGAGACTACGTCTCCTCTGAAATACAAAATGTGAACTCCCTGTGCTGCTTGCAGACAGTTCCCAGAGCTGGCCAGGGCCCTGGAGCATGCACCCAGGGGCAGAGCCTGCCCTTACTCACGCTCCACTCAGCGTCTTGGGAGTTGTGCTGAGACTCCGGCCCAGGAAAGGGAAGAAGGACGGTACAGTGGGGCACTGGCCTTGCTGTGCGACTGTAGGGCTTTGTCACAGGCACGGAGTAGGTGCTCAATATTTGTGAATAATGAAATAATAATAAGAGTACTTAGGTGAACCTCTACACCCACGTTCTGGAGCTAGTGCTCCGACAATTCTCTGGGTTTATAGCATGTCTCTTCTGCAAATCTCTGGCCTTCCCAGGGGAAAGTATATTTGATCAGAAGTGGCCATCGGTGCAGCCTGGATTAGTAGCCCTAGCTATCAGGGCTGTGGGCCTTTCCTTTCACATTCCAGACAATGGAGAGTGTTTACGGTTTCAGGAAAAGAGCTTTGTGGCTGAGGTCAGTTACCAGTTACCTTGACACGACTCCATCACCTCTTAAGTTGCTATTTGTTTAAAAAAAAAAAAAGTCAATTATTAGCACATTTATTGAGTGTCCACTCTGTGTAAAGCCCTGTGTTAGGCACCTCAGGGGACATCGAGGAGTACAAAGCTCTCTTCTTCTCAATGACCTAAACTGAGGGTGCTCCTGGGTCTGCTGAATTTTGCTGTTGGTTTTGGGGAAGGAGGACGGGCCTCTGAATGTTCATCCGTTTTACTGTCTCCCGTCCCATAAACCGCTTCCTGGGTCTTTCTGCCTTTACTGTCTCTCTCAGCCCTCCCCACAATTCCCTGCTAGTCAGTTACAGGGGTTTTGACAGAAGGCCTCAGCCCTGTTTCATGACCACCTCTGTGGAGATCACCGAGGAAAACTACGAACACTGGCTGAAAGGATGTGAGCTCCCACACCTCATGTGGCTGTGGGGACAGGCCGTGCAGGGCTTAGGGTGTTCCATGTGACTTGCACAGGGGAATTTGAGGACATCTTGCAAGGGAAAAGGTTAGGGCTGGGGTTTTTCTTGAAATCTAGAATAAGTAGGGATGATTGGAGCTTCCCACAAAATGCCTTGGCCTCTGGAGATTTTATTCAGCGGGGCCTAAGGGAACCCCTGTCCACCCTCTGCTCTGGCAAACCCCTCTTTCTCTTCCTTTGTAAAGGCCACCATTCAGGGCAGAGGAACATGAGGTAGGGTGGAACTGGCCAGAACCATCTGGTTGAGCTACTTGGTTGATTCATATCCTTTTTCCTCCCATTTCCTGATCTCTGAGACGGCTTCTGAGCTGGCAGCTTGCTCCGGGTCCTGAAACCAGAGAAGGGGGTGACACTGTTTATTTCCCTGAGATGCTCCCTGACTTTCCCCTCCCCAGTCACTCCCTCACCTGCACCCTGAAACCCAGAATCAGGGACACTTCTGTGTTGAGGTTCTGAATTGTGACTTTACCAGCACCCTGAGCTCTTGTCTTCTCTGCCCCCCCCCCCACCCCCAAGCCTCCCGGTCACTGAATTCAGGGCTTACTGTGTTAGCAACCAAGTCGGGACCCGAGGACATGGAGGAGCTCGACAGCTTCAGCCCTGGCGCGCAGACTCAGTTTACAGGGATGTCACCAGGCTGGTGCAGTCTGTGGCTTCTGGGGAGGTGGCCCCAGCAGCAGTCCGCGGGGAGAGCCACAGGGCACAGACTTTGGAAGGAGCCCCCCTACGTCCTGAATTTCATTCTGTGATGGGAGAGATTGGAGGGAGTTGCCTTTCCAGCCAATTATGTCCAGTCACTGGACTCTAATGGTTCCTGGTATTCTTTTATTGTATTTGGGTTCAGAGTCCTCCTCTGGGTTTGTATAATGCCTGGCGAAGGACCCAGGTTATCATTTTTCCTCTGGGCCTAGGTCATAGATCTTGGAATCTCCTAGAAGAGCATTTTGCTCCTACCGAGGATCAGATACCAGAACCTTAAATAATGGATTTTGTTTCCCTGTGGCCTGCTCAGGGCTCTCTGCTGCTGCAGCTTGCCATGCGCTGTGCGGTCACGGCACCCTGGCTCTCACCAAGAGGGAAGTGAACCCTGACCCTCCCCAACAGGCCGCTTCCCTTTGGGCGGCCCATTTGCCCTGTAGCAGCCTGTTCCTGTTTCTGATTTACCTATTTCCCTTCTTCTTCTTTGCACCAGCGAATTCCCTGTATTTGCCCAGGCAGTTCGGAGAGGGCCTGTTTGGGGTCCTCTGTGAGCCATGTCCTCCGGGCTTTGGTGGCCCCTGATCCCCTGCAATATTCAGGATCTGATCACTGTCATCTCAGAAGGGCTTCTGAGAAGAGGGGCAGGAGCAGTTCTGCTCTCCGAGGGCTGGTCCATCTTCTCCCCCAGGATGTGCTCCTCTCCGTGTCCTGCTCATGGGCTCGGGCCCCAACTTGGTTGTGCACTTTGGGAGAGGGAGGCTGCTCTCTCGCTCTCTCTCCAGTGGGGCATCTAGGTGGTTCAGAATTTTTTCCTACCTCACAGGGATGTTGTGAGACTTTCAAAGGTCTGAGGATGAAGGCCCCTTGAGCTCTTTGCAGGAAGGGTGGAATAACTATCAAGTGTGACGTGTGACAAGATGAACTGGGCCTTGGCCTGCTTGTGCAGCAGGCAGGCTGGTGCCCTGTGGCCTGTCCTTGGGCCCCCGCGCCGCCCTGCAGCTCCAGCCACCTTGAGGCCAACCCTGGGGGCTTTCAGATGTTCGACATACAGGTACCAGGCAAAGCCCTGCTACACGTGCCCTGATGAATTGCTGAACGTCAAAGGAAGTGGACCCTGCTTTTAAGGATGTACAACGTGTGTCTGCATTGATGTCTGTACTGTAAATTTCTAATTTATCACTGTACAAAAAAAAACAACTTTGCTATTTAATTTTTGTATTAAAGGAAAATAAAGTTTTGTTTATTAACTGGTCTGAGATGTGGCGTGTTCCTGGAGGAATATCATAGTTCCCAGGAAGCACACATTCCCAGCAGTGAGAAATCGAGAATTTGGTCTGCAGGGCAGATTGGGAGCCTCTTTCTGAGAGCCTCTTTGTTTCTTTTTTGCTGGTGCTATTTTTCCCCTCTGGGATTTCTCCTGGGTCAGCAAACCCCTGAGGTCCAAGGTCAACAGAATTTATCACTACTGTGGTCATCAGTATCACTCAAATGGTCACATGATGCTTTGGAGGTAACCATAGTTCCCAAGCTGTCATCCATGACACCTCTTTTTGGCATTTCCACTATGGGTGGCCATTTTTAATATTCTTTCCAAGCACCTTTGACTTAATCTGGTGGCTTGAAAAAGTTTTTCCTATCACCACTAGAGCTTCAGGGGTCTTTAAAAGGGGCGAGGGGAATTTTTTTTTTTTAACATTTTCATTAAATTTTTTTTCCTGGCTACCCAGTGGTCATTTTTGTATAATAGACATGGGAATATGTCGTATCAGTCAACCAGGATGATGACTTCTTTCGTTAATTTTATAAATTGGGTGGTCTATGTCTCCATATCCAGAAGTCATCAGACAAAGCAAATTTAAAGCCATTATCAGGACACTGTCCTGGAAGCAAATAATAAGGACACACAGACACAGATGAAAGGGGAACCACGGCCATTGGAGATGTCTGCTGTGGCCCAGAAGAGACCATCAGCCCTCTTGGTTTGCCTTTAAATTACTTTCCACACCCTGGTTTCACCTGAATACCACCCTGTTTGGTGTAAGGAAAAAGTCCAGGGAAGAAGGATCTGTAATACTATTCTCCTTCACTGCAGATTGCTATTGTACTTGTATCTGAAACCATAAATGAAGGGAGGTATGTAATTTAAATTCTCTTCCCTGGAAGACAGGCTGTGTTTCTCATTTCACTACCTACTCATTAAGTAGTTATGAAGTTGAGGAAAAGTCAACACAATCTGGAATGAATTCATAATTGCACTTGTAGGAACACTTTCCATATGAAAATACTTTTATACTTACATGATTTCATCTTATTCTCATGGCATCTTTAAAGTAAGCAGGGCAGGCATTGTCTTGTTTAAGGAAGAACTGAAACTTCGGGCAAGGGACTCGCCTAGGGAGGTAGCAGGTTGGACATCCTGGTCTTCTCACGCCCGGCCCATGGATTTTTGTTGTTGTCTTACACACAGTGTGGTGAGTGTGTGTATTCACGCAAAAGACATGTTGAAGTCCTATCCCCTTGTACCTGTGAATATGGACTTGTTTGGAAATAGGGTCTTTGCAGACGTAATCAGGTTAAAATGAGCTCACACTACATTTGGGTGGGTGCTCACTCAATGACTAGTGTCCTTATAGTAAGGGGGCAGTTTGGACACAGACACTGAGAGCAGAGATGGCCTTGTGAAGGCAGAGGCAGAGATGAGGGTGATGCAGCTGCCGGCCAGGCCGGAAACCCCAAGGATTTTCAGCCTCCCGAAAGCTAGGAGGGAAGCAAGAACGATTCTTCCTCAGAACCTCCAATGGCAGCCAGCCCTGCCGACACCTTGACTGCAGACCTGTAGCCTCCATACCTGCACGAGAATACATCTCTGGGTCTGAAGCCACCCGGTTTGTGACCATTGGTTATGGCAGCCCTAGGAAACGAAAACCTACTGGATTCCTTGGATTCCTTCAACCACTGCAAACAGTTTGGTGGGAATGGGTAAATGTTTTGTCAGGCAACTCTCTCAATAATGAGACCTGGCCATGAGCTTCTGTTGTTTAAGGATTATGTAGCATAAATCACTGGGATAAGTTTCTTTATCTGCAAACTGGACACCTCTAGAATCAACTCCATGATCCCTGACACTCAACTGACTTAAGCTGGTCTTGGCTGGTCTCCCACCCACCCACCCCCAATGGGAGCTCTGTGTGCAGGGCCAGGACCTTGACTGGAATGTGGCCCAAGGGTTTTTAGCATTTCTGTCCTGAGAACTGATTTTTTCTTTCCCATTTTAGCTTTCACATGCGATCACAATTTTAAAGTTGAGCTCACTCTTGACTAGAGAGGTCAGCCTCGGCTTCCTGTCTTCAGAGGTTCTGTGGACAGAAACAAATCATGCTTGGAGAAGGCTGTCATCCTCTCCTCAGTTTTCCTTCCCAGGGCAGCAGGGTTGGAGGAATGGGACCATCTCGCTAAATGTTGTGAAAATGTTGGACATGAAAAGGTGTATTCCAAAAGGCTTTCGAAATGGGCCTTGGCCCCATCTGAAATTCCTAAAATCACCCTGTCCTCTTTCTCAGTTCATTCTCAGGCTAAGAGAATGCATGCATTCACCTGCCCTCACGCAAAGGATTCCAACGTCTCACTCCCAGGAGAGAGAATAAAAATTAAAATTTACTACATTTAACCTCAGTGTCCTGATGCTCATTAGCCTCCTGTGTGGTTTCCTCTAAGCGCCTGATCCTGTTTTCACCCAAGGACGTGCCTAATCTCTTGGTGAGCCCACCTTATCAGTGCCTTTCTTTCTAACAGATGAAGTGATTGGCTATCGAAGTTTTCTAAAATGCCCGAGGGTTGCATCATTTCACATGATAGGAGGCAAATGGGTCGAGTATAAAACCATGAGATGGAATTGATAAATCACATAGAACAATTTGTCCACGCTTTCCCTCTCACTCCCTTGCTTTTTCATAGGTGTTTCCCTTTGCCTAGAATGCCCCTTCCATCTTTCCTCAACCAGGGAAAGTTGTGCCTGTTCTTCATCCAAGACTCGAGTCTTGAGTCATCTCTTCTGGGAAGACTTCCTTGACTCTCCTCCTTACACTTCTGGCCTTTCCTTCTTACCATAGTCTAAGCCTCTGGGAGCCTTCACGGCACTGTTTATAATGGTCTCCTCATGTGTCCATCTCGTCACTGGACTGATATCCCTGAGGATGACTCTGGGTGCCCAAAGGTGCCTGCCTGTGTGCCCTCGGGGCCTGGTGCTAGCCGTGCCTGACACAGGGCATGAGTCTCAGGAATGTCTATGGAAAGAAGGCTGGAGGGAGGCAGGGCTTTTAGGTAGGCGAACGGGGGGGGGGGGGGGGGTTGGTGACAAACATAACCAGCATAGGAAAGAAATCAGAGCTAACAATAAGAGCCATCACATAGGTAAGACTTTCTGGAAAGATGCTCTGGCAAAATTCTCAAAGAAAATTCTCTACTCTCAAAGACAGGTTTGAGAATGATCACCTACCCCTGTGTTGCTTATTGTTAGTTGTCTTTCTTCCCTTCTTTTTTCCTCCTTCCCCTCCCGAACAACATTTGCTGCGAGCCTACTGTTTGTAGAATATGGGCCAGGCTGGGGAAGGGGGAGATGGAGTGCTTGTAAAAAGCCGCAAAAAGACAAGGTCCAACTCAGAGTCCAAAAGTGCAGATGACAAAACAGAGAAAGAATTCAGCTGTTATTAACAAGCTTAAAACTCCAAACCTGGAAAAACAAATCCTCTACTGCTTAGTAAATATTTGTTGAATAGCTGAATGAGGGCCCATCATGCACCAGCCACGGTCCTCGGAGGGCACTGTAGGGGACACCAAGATAAGTAAGATACCACGTCTCCCTCCAGAAGTTCATTGGCTGCACCGCACGTCCTGGTCTATCCCTACCTGCTAAAGGATCAGTGCTCCTCTTCCTAGCTCATTTACTATGTAATTTCTCCCTAACCGAAGTCCCAGGACCTTGCTGGTTTTGCTCAGAAAGAACAGCTTCTGAGCACCGAGCACAATGGGAAAACGTTCTTCAAACTGTTGTCATGTCATCATTCAATCGCGAAAATGACACCTCTGCCTCAATAGGTAAATGTGTAGGGAGGCAGGGGGAAGAGGAGAAAGGAAGGGGTGGACCCCAGAGACCACCACTCTTAGGATTTGGTCTGCTCATCACAACCACCCGCTGATTTCAGTATGTAAAAAATAAAACATAAAAACGTACTCATGAGGGGCACCTGGGTGGCTCAGTCTGTTAGGCGTCTGCCTTCGGCTCAGGTCATGATCCCAGGGTCCTGGGATCGAGCCCCGAATCGGGCTCCCTGCTCCGCGGGGAGTCTCCTTCTCCCTCTGCTTGCAGCTCCCCTTGCTTATATTCTTTCTCTCTAAGAAATAAAATCTTTAAAAAACAAAACCAGAACGTACTCGAGACGTGCCGCTGAAGGCACTGAATCATCAGAACCACCTGCACCTGAGCATCTTTTCTAGCAGCCATGTTAATTTGGAATATTTGCTCTGAATGGGTGGCTGCGTAGGGGGGTGTGCCTTGTGTCCTCCAAGCCCGTTCCCTTGCTTCTCTCATGTCATAATTCTATAAATCCAAAGAGACTATTCTGTAGAAGTTTAAAAAAGCATGTGGTCAATCCCCATTTCCTCGTTTACGCAGAATGAGAGGAATAAATGTGCGAATCAACGCGCTGAGAAGAGTGGCCTGTTCGGGGTGCGGGCGGCCAGTGCTCAGAGGAATTGGAACCGGAGATTCTTGGAGTGGGAGGGAAGGTGGCCAGAGGCCAAGTTAGGAAAGGCCTGGGAGGCCGTGCCGTACCCCGCGCCCCCGCGCCGGGCACAGTGTGAGGGCAGGGAGGGCTCCGGTCCACGTCGGTAGTTCCACACAGCTCACCCTGGCTGCCGCAGGGGCGGGGGCTGGAGCCCGGGCAGACGCCGGGCAGAGGCCGGCCGACCAGTTTGGACGAGAAACCACGAAGGCCTGAGGGAGGGTGGTCGCAGAGGGATGGAAAGGCCAGGGCGACGTTCAGAGAAACCACAACACGCGGCGTCCTCCACGGCCCTGTTCTACGAGCCGAATCTTCGCTTTCTGGGCTGGGGGTGTCTCAAGGCCAGAAGCTTTCTGTTTGCTCTGCGCACCTGATCCCGCACCCTCCCTGCATTGTGAGCCACCAGCCGCAGAGAAATGACCACCCGCACCAAAGGGCCTCCGCAATTTGCAAAACACTGCCCAGGCGGCCCCGGGGGGAGCTGGGCTTTTCCTTGAATGAGGCTCCTTCCCTGGAAGGGCCCGGGTCGGCAGGACACCATTTGCAGGGCGCTGGAAGGAACAGGGAGCTTGTGTCTGGTTGTTCCTATCGGGCCGAGGGGCCCCACCACCTCTTCTGGACTCAGAGTTTCCTATCAAGACACACTTCCTAGAATAGCTGATACAAAGCCATAGGAAGGGCTGAATTTAGGACAAACTTAATCCCCAGTCATGTCCTTCCATCTAGATTTTATTTCTTGACACAGTTTTCTTTGCGGCTAGTCTGCACGGCCTAACCAGATCCACGGAAAAAGATATCACGGGCACACATTTTTCCTAGTCTTTTTCCTTTTCAGTGAGAAATTCTGTATAACATTTTCCATAAGTAAAAGAGAGAACCACTTCCTAGCTTTTTTTTTTTTTTTTTACAAGAACAGACCTTCCTTTTGGATTTACATCAGCATTTAGCTAACTTCCTGAACACTTCACCCATTTCCTGAACTTATTCTGAGGAAGGAAAAACATCCTCCTTCAGAAATAAATGCAAATAATCGCAGAGATTATTTTTATTAAATAAATAGTGTAAATGCAATGGAATTTCCTGCGCAATATACGTTTACTATGGGTATTTCAACAAAATCTGTGGCGAGCCTGTAGGAACCATCTTATTTACAGATAGTCTGAGGAATTCTAACCATTATGTAGCTACTCCAGAGATAAGTTCTGAACATTTGCCGTTTGTGTTCTTGTTAAAAAGCATTTTTTGCTGAAAAAGTCTGAACGCTAGGGGGAATTGTTTTCTTTAGGTCTGCAATTTTGAAGCTTTCTTGCTTTTAAAACGGGGTTTTCATGACATCTAGTGGTGATCAAGGGAATGACATCTTCAGGGCGGAGGATCTACTCCAATGAGTGTCCCAGTAATTAAGATTTTTCTTGTTTCTGCCTTTGCTTGGGAGAAAACACACCCCTTCCAAGGACTTCTTAGCCCATACTGCCCAGGAATCCTGAGAAGTGGTGACAAGGAAACAGCAACCGTTATGCGTTTCTGGAGATGTTCTCTTCTCTTGATTAACATTTCTTCTGAGGCAGCCCACCACCTAAGGCTAACCTGGTTCAATTTTAAGAATGAACAAAAAATGTGAGACCTTGCAGAGGAAACACATCATACATTGAGCTGGGATCAGGTTTTTAAATTTTTTTAATTTTTAAAATGAAAGTACTTTCTCTGTGACAAGGCCTCCTCCCCTTCAGCCGTCTTTTAGTGGAGAAGAACCATCCTTTTCTGGTGAATAAATCTCATTGGCGTCTTAGAGATCTATTTTAGGCTGCCTGCCCATCATTTTTGAATGCTTTCCAGGGCCCTTCTTATGTTCTCTAGTGTTTGGCAGTGGTTGATTTTTATGGAGAGGTGATAGGGATCTGAGAGAGGCTGCTTGCCCCTCATCCCTACCCCATCCCTGCCCGGCAGAAGTCCGTGCCCTCCTCGTAGTGTCCCCAAGAAGAGACACCTTCATCCATCACTCCGGCTGACATTTTTCCAAGGTCCAAGGCCCCAGAAGCCAGTCTCTTCCAGCACCACCTCCCACGTCTTCCTCAGACAGAGCCTATGTTCTAGCCAATCCCACCCACTTGTTCCTCATCCTTCTCTGCCTCCCCATGTGTCCGTCCCCTCAGCTAGAAGACTCTTTCCCTGCATGGCCCAGAGCCCATTCTTCAAGACCCTGTTATAGGAGTTTTCTCTCCCGGGCCATCTCCAGGAGCTGGTATGATCCAAGCAAGCAGAGCCGATGGTGTCCTTCCATATGTCAGCTCTCAGCCTAATTCAAACGTCTGTAATTACACACGTTCTGTTATATTCTGTTGTTGCTATGTGTCTCTCCTCTAGATGTCTGTGAGCCTCTCGAGGACACGAACTGTTCTTATCCCCAACACCTTGGCTTGTCAGGTGCTCCCCGAATGTTCACTAAGGTCCTGACATCAGCCATCTGTGGTTCTAGAATGTCCCACGTGGCAACAATGTTTTGGCAGGTGCACATTAGGAGTGGGACAACTACTTCAAGGGAGAGTTGATGATCAGGGGAGTGAGTCCTGGGAACCGTACAGAGCCTTTTATTATCCCAAATGACCTCGGTCTTCACCCTCTCCGAGGAATAAGACAATTTCATAAAAATAGTCTCTAAATTTCTGCAATCCTAGGTTCTGTAATTGGGGAAACTAGGCTCTAAAATGGGTTTTTAAAAAAATCTGGAGTCAGTGCAGGGAGTCTATAATTGTATGCAAAATACTTATGTACACATGTGTCCTTTTTCTGTAGAGATGGTCCATATTTTCATAGATGGGTCTATGATTTCAGAAGATTAAAAACCACTGATTCAGAATTGCTGACCAAAAGGGCAATCATAATCTCTGCTGGGTCCATAGGAGCAGACATACCTTGAATGCTTCAGGAGAGAGGCTTATAAACCAGCGTATACAGAGTCCTGGTTGCTTTTTCCCCACTGCCCTTCGTTAGAGCACACCTACAGGTCTGCCCTACAGTTTTTTTTTTTTTTTTTTTTTTTTTTAAGATTTTATTTATTTATTAGAGAGCGAGCGAGAGAGAAACAGCATGAGAGAGGAGAGGGTCAGAGGGAGAAGCAGGCTCCCCGCTGAGCCGGGAGCCCGATGTGGGACTCGATCCCAGGACCCTGGGATCATGACCTGAGCCGAAGGCAGTCGCTTAACCAACTGAGCCACCCAGGCGCCCTGCCCTACAGTTTTAACAAGAGAGGCTAAGAGGCTTTGGCTGTGTTCTGTTTGTGCTGCATTGATGAGTCCCTCCTCGGGGCGCCTGGGTGGCTCAGTCAGTTAAGCGTCTGCCTTCGGCTCAGGTCATGATCCCAGGGTCCTGGGATTGAGCCCCGCATCAGGCTCCTTGCTCAGCGGGAAGCCTGCTTCTCCCTCTCCCACTCCCCCTGCTTGTGTTCCCTCTCTCACTGTCTCTCTCTCTGTCAAATAAATAAATAAAATCTTAAAAAAAAAAAAAATGAGTCCCTCCTCAGGTTCTAAATGTAAAGTGAGGGTGTGATCAGAACCCTTGTCAGCCCAAGATGATCTATCTTTCCCCACACAGAAAAATGTTCCTTCTCTGGGAAAGCTACTGCACAGAGCCCCCAAGTTCTGACCAAGTGATCCATGCTGAGCCCTCTGGGTGACATCAGGAAGTGTGCACATGAAGCATGACCATTGGAAAATTCTGTCACTGAGGTCTGGGCCTCCAGTTACTATGATGCTTTTGCTCCTTGGGAGATGCTATTTGCAAAGTAAATTGTAGCTGGCAGGGCAGACTTCATGGGTGTGTGACCTGGACAGGTGTCCAGGGCCCCATGCTTAGAAAGGCCCTCTGCTTTATTTAATGCTCTACTGTACTGTCCTGAAATTCTTAATAATTTCTGAACAAATGGCCCCATATTTTTACTTTGCACTTGTTTCCACAAATTACGTTGCCAGTCCCGAGTTGCTGCATATACCTGAAGCAGTACCACATAGTGGAAAGAACACAAGCCTTGAAGTTGATAGTTGGGGGTTCAAATCCCAGTTCTGTAACTTCCCAGCTGTGTGAGCTGGGTGTGAGTAGATTCCTTAACCTCTCTGAGCTTCGGTGTTCTTTCTTTTTTTTTTTTTGAAGATTTCATTTATTTATTTGACAGAGAGAGAGACAGTGAGAGAGGGAACACAAGCAGGGGGAGGGGAGAGGGAGAAGCAGGCTTCCCCCGGAGCAGGGAGCCCGATGCGGGGCTTGATCCCAGGACCCTGGGATCATGACCTGAGTGGAAGGAAGACGCTTAACGACTGAGCCACCCAGGCGCCCCTGAGCTTCGGTGTTCTTATATCTAAAGTATCCAAAATGGTGATCATTATATCTAACTTTTATAATTGTTGGGGCAATTAAACAGTATGTAATGTAGTAATTGGTAATGGTTTATAATAACAATGATTATTTGAAAATAACTAAGTCAAGGAAGAATAAAATACATTAGTGTGAAAGGCAGATCAAAACAAAACAAATAAAGTCACACATAGACTTTTAAAGCTGGGTCAAGTTGTTTCCACCTTTGTCCTTCCATTGCACTTTGCACAGAGTACCAGTAGAATACTTAAAAATATTATTTTCCTTTATTATGCATATTTTCCCCAATTAAACTCTGAGGCCCCTTGAGCCTAGGGGTTTATCTATCCTTTAAAAAATATTTTCAGGGCCGCCTGGGTGGCTCAGTTGGTTGGGCATCTATCTTCAGCTCAAGTCATGATCCCAGGGTCCGGGGATCGAGCCCTTTGTCCGGCTCCCTGCTCAGCAGGGTAGTCTGCTTCTCCCTCTCCCTCAGCCCCTGCTCTCTCCCTCACTCTGTCTCTCAAATAAATAAATAAAATCTTTAAAAAAATTAAAAAAAATATTTTCAGTTCCTTGCATAAGGCCTGTCCCAGATAGATGTTTAGTAAGTATTTGTTGAAAGAATAAACTAATGTATTAGGTCATTTTATAGTTGAGGAAGTGAGGCCCAGAGAAGTGAAATGAGTTGCACGAGCTCACAAGGCTCGTCCTTGGCAAAGCCGGAACTGTAGTCCCCTTTGTTTGTTTAGAAGGGATTGCCTGGGGGACTGTGTGGACCCAGCCCTTGGCGCTATTAGACACTGTCTTTGTTGCTTGCTGAGTTGCAATTATCAAATTATCTGGTAAACGTTTGAGCCTTTTGAGCAAGTATATATTTATTTATTTATTTGGAGCAAAAAATCGGAGGGAAAGACCAGCCACTGAACCAGAATATACTTGAGACTATCCCAGGGAACTTCTGGAGACAGCAATCCATCAGATCACCTTTCCTGAGCTCACAATTCTGGGGCAGCTCAGGCTCCCCTCTTCCCTTCCCCAAGTGCTTCCATTCATGAGATTCTCTTCTGTGATGCTGATGTCCTGGGTGTGATTGATTACCTGCTCCTATCTTGGGGACCTGAGAGTGACCTTCTAGATGCATTTGTAAGGAACCAGCTTGAAAACAAAAACAAAAACCTGAAGACATCCTCTGGTTGGCCTGAGATAAGGGGGCCTTAGGGTCTTTTTTCATTAGCCTGGCAAAACAATCCAAACGGTAAAAATCCATAAGAAAATATTCTGCTTCCAGGGACTTAAAAGACGCTTGCTCTGCTCGTGTTTCACCCACCCCGTCAACATGAGACCATCCCTGTGTAGGAAAAAATAAGTGTGCTTGTGGGAGGAGAGGAAGGGAGGAAAGAAGAGAAAACAAGGAGAGAAACAGAGAAAGGGAGGAGGGAGGAGCGGTGGAAAGCCAGGGAAAACGTGAAGAGCTAGACAAAAACAGAGAGAGACTGCATATACTTGGACAGTGATGGGGGACTGATGTTTACCCGCAGAATCCCAGGAGGCCAAATCAAATCATGAGCGTGAGTCAGTGCAAATCCCTTTGTTAAGCCCAACTGGTGCAATAATAAATTCTTGTGCGGGGCAGGAGAGGGGCGTGGGGTCCAGTGAAAGGGTCTGGGTTTGAGTTTTCGTTCGGATGCTAATTTGTTGTATGAACACGGACACGTTACTTCAAATCCTGGGTCTCAGTTTTCTCATCCAGAAGTGGGGGAAACAGATGAAATAAAACATACGAAAGTAATTTGAAAAAAGAGTGTGAGGCAAGCAAACACAGTCTCAAATTTACACTCAAGCTAGATCCATTCCCCTTAAATCAAAACAGACTTCAGGGCGCCTCCAGCTCTGCTTCTCATGGGCTCAGGAAAGTTTTCTACCTTGGGTTTTTTAAATAAATAAATACATAATCCAGTGATCTCGTCACATCATTACGAACTCATTCCGAATCATGGATACAACTTGGAAATCATACTATAAAAGGAACAAGGCATACGGTTTACCCACCGGCGCTCAACAAATGTACTCAAGTGGAAAGGGCAGGTCTGGTTAGCAGTGCGGTCTGGCTCAGACGCTGGCTCTGCCGTCACGTGCCGCATGGCCATGGGCAAGATCCTCAGCCACCCAACCTCACTCCTGCCACTTCAGATGCAAAACACCTCCCTCCCCGTGTTGCCGCCACAGGGGCATCTGTTAGAGCCTCTGCCTCTGCTGACCCCCCACTGTACCCTCAGTCCTGGAATGCAGTGGATAGAAAATGTGTGGTTCTTTTTCCTCTCTGTTCTCTTCTTCACTCTTCTCTCCTCATCCCCACTCCCACGTGTGCAGGTGTCTTCCCATTGCCCCCAAAGTAAAGCTTTGGATCTGAGTGTCTGAGAAACTGCTTGAGAGTGTTTCTATGAAGACATGAGATGGGACATGAAACCACTATTTTATGATTGTGTGTTTGTCTGGGGTGTCAGCAGTGAAAGCAGATTCCAGGTAACTTACATAGAAGGGAATTTGCTGAAGGGCTATTGGAGGATAGAAATGGGTAGAAGTTAAGGGAGATTCTTGTGCTAGGCAGGAAGCAGTGGGGGTACAGTGAAAAATCTAGGTTTGAGTTTTGGCCTGGATGATAATTTATCATGTGAACATGGACACGTCATTTTAAGTCCCAGGACTCAGTTTTCCAATCCAGAAGTGGCAAATCAGAGGGCAAGGCCAAAGGAGTCACAGTAATGGTGTCTTGGTGGGAGTATTGGGTCAGCATGCCAACTTTTGAACAAATGACTTTTGCTACTTTTGAACAAATGACTTCCAGCTGTCTCCATGGATAACCACCAACCACATCCATGCTCTTGTATTGCTCCCCTGAGGCTCCCAGTTCAAGGGAATACCACTGGGTGGGCTAATCCCAAGTCAGTTACCCATCATCAGATTTTGCCAAGGCCAAGGGGGTGTGTGTGTGTGTGTGTGTGTGTGTGTGTGTGTGTGAGAGAGAGAGAGAGAGAGAGAGAGAGAAGCAGGGAGAGAGAGAGAGATCCTGTCTACTTTCAATGTGGAAGATGGGTCCTACCTCACACTAGGAGAAACTACAACAGAGATCAATTCTTAGAAAGAGAGGGGGATTAGGTGACAGATACTACATAATAAAAATATGGCAAATGCCCACTGTAGCTCTGAAGAGGATCTTCTAACCTCTTCTGGAGGTCATGGAATCTGACTCGTGCAGGGATGGCTCCTCTTCATGGACAAAGGGCCCAAAGACAGCACAGGGCATTCAGCGTCTGTTGGTGCAGGTAGGAAGGAGCCAGCCATGTCTGCTCATTCAAAGTGGTTTTGGGAGAGAAAAATCAAAAAGAAATGCAAGCAAATAATTAGGGATTTATTAACATTGAAAAAAGCACATAAAAAAAGTTGCGTTCGGTTAAATGGTGAGTAGCCAGTTCTTCTGATGGCTTTTGACTGGTTTCCCCACAGCTGTTTCTCTAAACCTGTCTGCACTCAGAGGCAGCCCATGTGTATTTCCCACACACTCTCAGCTCCCAGCGAACTCTCCTGAACCGTGGGTGGCCATGTCACTGATCGTTATGGTCCCTGCCTCAGGAACTGACAGCCTGCTTCCTTTTCTCGGTATCCTTCAAACCCTAATGATTCAAAAAATAAATTCAAGACTCAAGCCCAGGAGCTAAATGCATTTTTTTTTGTTTGGAAAGCCCAGTTTTTAGTAGAAAATTATCCTTGGCAAGGCAGCTCTGTACCCTGCCCCCCACCTCTCCCCACACTACTTTATTCGTTTTAAAATTTTTTTGAATATTTTATTTTTAAGTAACCTCTCTACCCAATGTGGGACTCGAACCTACAACCCCGAGTTCAAGAGATGCACGAGCCACTGACTGAGCCAGCCAGGCGCCACCACTGCTTTATTTTTGCCTCAAGATCAAGTATTCTGATGAATCGCAGCAGCCTCTGGATCCATTTCCTGCCAAATGGTGACAGACCAACAAGAAAATCATGATTAACAGCCCACAAGCCCTTCACTGCAAATAAACAGGACTGCCTCGGGCAATCAGATGTCCCACGTTCACCTCCAGAATTTGATATGGGTTAAGTTTGACTAAATCCTCACTTTTGCACAGGGCTTCACAGTATGTATAGAGCTTTATGGTTTGCATGGACCTTCATAGTTTGCCATCTTCTACACATTACTTTACTTGATCCCCATGATAGGGCATCAGGCGACCATGACCTTTCTCCTGGATTATTATAAACACCTCCTACCTTTCTCTTTTTTTTTTTTTTTTTTTAAAGATTTTATTTATTTATTTGAGAGAGAGAGAATGAGAGACAGAGAGCATGAGAGGGAGGAGGGTCAGAGGGAGAAGCAGACTCCCTGCCGAGCAGGGAGCCCGATGCGGGACTCGATCCAGGGACTCCAGGATCATGACCTGAGCCGAAGGCAGTTGCTTAACCAACTGAGCCACCCAGGCGCCCCATCACCTCCTACCTTTCTCAATGACCACTATTTCTTTCCTTTCCCTTCCTTCCTTCTTTCTTTCCTTCCTTCCTTCCTTCCTTCCTTCCTTCCTTCCTTCCTTCTCTCTTTCTTCTTCTTCTTACTGAGATATATGATACACTTAACATAGAATGAAAAGCATAAATCTCAGCTGTTCACTTTGATGAGTTTTGACAGTTGCACACACTGTGTAACTGCCATTTACAACAAGAAATAAAACATTTCCATCGCCCCAGAACATTCCCTCATTTTTCCAGTCAATTTCCCTCTCCCCCCCAGGCAGCTACTTCCTGATATCTATCACTATGGGTTATTTTTTCTGTACCTGGATTTCATTTCATGTCAATAGATTCATATGGTGTATGCATTTCTGTCCTTTTTTTCCCCCACAGATTTAAGAATCATTTGTGTTGTGTCTGTCAGGAGTCCCTTCCTTCATATTGCCGAATAGTATGCCAGTGTATAAATACACCACAATTTGCTTAGAAATTCATCTTTTGATAGAGATTTGTAGGGTTTGGGGAGATCATTTTTGCTCTTACCAATATGGCTGCTATAAAAATTCTTGTGCAAATACTTCTGTGAACATATGTTTTCATTTAACTTGGATAAATACCTAAGAATGAAATTGCCAGGTCATAGGGTAGGTGTATGTTTAACTTTAGAAGAAACCACCAGATAGTGCTCCAAAGCGGCTTCTCAGATATATGGGTTGTCAACATCCACTCTTGCTTCCCCCAGTCATTTCTCCTCAGAGGCTCCAGAGCAATCTATTCAAAACATAACCTTGATTCCATCACTTTCCTGCTTAAACTCGATGGCTTCCTACTGCCCTTCGGATAAAGTCCAAGTTTTTTAACATAGCTTGCATACTTTGGCTCCTCGCTGTGTCTTTAGCTCCCACGTGCCAGTCCCCCTACCCCTCGTGTCTGCAGTGCAGCTGTATGGGGTATCTTTCCATTCCTTGCAGATGAAGCCCCTTCCCTCCTCAGAGCTTTTGTACACGGGGTCCTTTTTCCTGGACAGCCCTCGTTCACTCATTTGCCCCTTTGCCTATTTCTCTGTCAAGTTTCATTTTAAAAAAGTGACTTCCTCAGGGTCTTCCTCTGCTGGCCAGGTCTGTACCCTGTCACCTACGCCCGAAGCGTCCTGTCCTCTGGCTTTGTGCTCACAGCGCTGCTGTTATTTTTAAATTATGTGTATTTGTTTCCATTTTTGAATGGGTTATACATTCATGAGGTTCAAACATTCTCAAAAGATTTTCAGCAAAAAGTTGTATTCCTACCCCTTTCCCCTTTGCCTGGGTTCCCACCTATATATATATATATATTTAAGATTTTATTTATTTATTCGACAGAGGGTACAAGCACAAGCAGGGGAGAGGCAGAGGGAGAGGGAGAAGCAGGCTCCCTGCTGAGCAGGGAGCCTGATGCGGGGCTTGATCCCAGGACTCTGAAACGATGATCTGAGCTGAAAGCAGACGCTTAACCGACTGAGCCACCCAGGTGACACCCCCCCCCACCTATATTTCTTTAAAAACCCAAACCACTTATATTGGTTTTAAAAGTCTTTCCAGAGATTTTTTTAAATGCCTATAGAAGATTTTACACACACACACACACACACACGCACTATACTAATTATTAGCATTACTATTACTAATACTATCACATGATTTCGTCATATTAGTGTATAACTATTTCTAATCCTATTCGTATTACTATACTATAATGAGTATTACTCTACATGGCTACATTATTCATATAACTGTACTATCACCTAGCATTACGTTAGTACACTCTACACCCTGTCCTGCACTTTGCTTTTTCTGCTCACCAACATGCCTGGGCAATTTTCCATTTTAGACCTTAGAGAGCTTCTACATTTTCTGTCACCGGTGCTCACTGTTTCACTCTCTGGCTGATCCAAGGCCACTCTGAGGGCCACTGAAGTCATTTTTAATCTGTTGCTATTACAAACAGTGTTGCAATGATGATAATCATATGCATACGTTACTTTTTATGAGTGTGAGAACATCTGAAGGATAATTTCTCAGAAACAAATTGCTGGTACAAAGAGTATATGAGCTTGTATTTTAACAAATTTTGGCACAGTGTTGTACCACTTTGTATTCCCACCCACAATGTATCAGCATAAATGTTTCCCCTTGGCCTCACCCATATGTGTTGCAGAACATTTGGACATTTGGCAATCTGAGAACAGAACAATATTATCTCAGCAGAGTTAGTTTTACTTTGCATTTCTTACTTAAGAAAAGAAGCATCTAGTAGGCTTCATTGTATTTTTGACTACTTAGCACAGTGCCTGGCATGTGGTAGATATCCAAGTACATTTACTGATACAATAACAGGCATCTGTATTATATAGTAATCTATAACGTCTCATGTGCTATATACGTATGTCTTAGGTATTAACATACAATATGCATAGGTATTATACACTAATATGTAGATTTGTTTAATGGATGAAGAAACGATTGATGATCAAAGAGCTTCAGGCGAAGAGATTTAGGACACACAGCTTGTAAGTGGAGACTTTCTGCAGGAGATAGTCTGCTTTCTATCAGTGCAGCGCCAACATTTCTAGGCCAGTCCAGAGAGAGGAAAAGGAGGTATCACTGAAAAGAGGAAAGTACAATCTTAGCTCCGCCTTGCTCTTAGTGTTACTGTTGAAGTCATTTTTTGTAATTAAAAAAATTTTTTTTAATTATTTGAGAGAGAGAGAGGGAGAATGCGACAGAGATAGTGAGAGAGAGCATGAGCGGGGAGGAGAGGGAGAAGCAGGTTTCCTGCTGAGCAGTGAGCCTGACGTGGGGCTCAATCCCAGGACCCTGGGATCATGACCTGAGCCGAAGGCAGACGCTTAATCGACGGAGCCACCCAGGCGCCCCTGTTGAAGTCCTTTTTTATATATGATATGTATTCATTCTCTTTAATGCTAACTAGAGAATACCCAGCTCAAGGCCAACTTCTGGGGCCTCACTGCTTGTTTTGTTAAGAACATGCCGTGAGGGTGAATTGGACCTGGGTAAGAATCTCAGCTCTGACATTAGCTGCGAGATTGTCCTCTCCTAAGATGCAACTGCCTGGACAACATGTACCTACCTCTAACAGGAATGTTGAGGCTTCTGCTCAGCCTGATTCTCTCCCTCCAATGAGTCTCCTCCCTCTTTGGACCTGGTGACCCCAGGAGCCTGGCAGAGCTGATTGGACCCGGGGTGGGCTGACCCATGTTAGGTCAGTCAGAATCTCAGAGGCATGTGGGCCTAGGACCCAGAGGTGCTGCTAATTCTTGGTCTGGGCAGTGGGGTGAGACCATGACTGGGTGGGCCTCTTTTTGACTGCATGTGGAGTTTGAGAGGACCCTCTCCTTTCTCTGCCTCATTTCAGAGCCAACTGAGGGATGGACAAGGGAAGAGCAATATATCAGCTTTTTGCAGATAAACCTGGCTTAGTGTGGCATTGCTGAACCCCACAGTGAGATAGACTTTTTGTAGGCAGCCCTAAATAGCCGGAGGCTGCGTCACAAAGATGGAGGAAGGGAGACTGGGGGCCTTCTGGAGGCTTTCAGAGAAGAAAGGGGAGGGAAAGGGCTCAGCTATGAGTGCCTGGTTCTTTTCCCAAATTCATGACCAAAGGCTGGAAGTGTAACCCTAATGAAGTCCTTATACTTGAAAACAAGGAAGGTCACCCTAACACGGGGGTAGGGAGAGAAGTCAGAACAAGAGACAACTCCTTCCGGAGAAGCAGGTCCCTTTGTCTGCACTCTGACGTCCTGACCTCTGCTTCTAGTCTCCCTCGGGAAGCCCAGCCACACTTCTTACCCTTACATTCTCTCAGATACAGCACAATCTTTATAATCAGATGTCTCCCTTTATTTAAATTCTTTCACATGGTCCTGTTACTGATAACCAGGATTCTGAGTCACACAACTGTTGTGAGGTTTAAATAGAAAAATGAAGAGAGGGCACCTTAACACAGTGGACTAACACATGTTTAGGTTTACAGATACGGACACAGATAATAGGTGGGGGAGGCATGGGGCCAAGTTTCAAGCCTCAGTCGGTCAATTCATTTCTGCTTTGAACATGACACCAAACAAACCCCGAAGTCTAGAAGTTTCGACTTGAAGGTCAAAGAGCCATAAAAAGTAGTCTTTTTGCTGTGAAAACATTGCTGAAGACATGTGTGAAGACATGGGAAAACTGTGTGGGGCGGTAGCTGGGGCCAGATACACTTGAGTGGCAATTCAGGCTCCAACACCCACTAGCTGAGAAGGCTTACGGAATTCATCACCTCTGGGAATCTGAATTTCCTCAATTTCAAGAGAAAAACTTCATTTGTGTGGTTGTCGTAAGTACTGTGTTCCTGGCACATAGTGAGTGCTCAGTAAATGGGAGGTAATAGTGTAATATTCTTGATATTCCCAAGAAGGGTCAACCTTTCTGATAATAAGAGCTACCTGCCTCAGCATGTTTCCCTTTTTGCCTGGAGTTCAGAATCAAACTTAAAAAACGCAGTCATGACAACCTCATTGCCATTAAAGCTGTCATGTCATAAACCCCTTTTTCTGGCTCTTGCTATTCAACCACTGAAGCTTATTGACCAATGAGAAGAAGCTTATCAACCTGAGCAGGGCATTCGTATATATATGTGTGTGTACACACACGCTCACAAGCTTCAGTTAAACAGCGATTTTTCAAGACAATTCCCACTTGGGTGATTGCCTGCCAAGAGAAAATGTGTATCATTTTTTCAGTTCAGCATCCAGGGGCTCTGCAAACGAGTCCAAGAGAAATTTAATCTTGGTGTACATAACAGAAACGGGGCAGCCAGCCAGCAAACTTGGGTTTTATGTTTTAAGAAAAATGGAGAGAAATGCAATGTGCTCTTTGTCATGTGATGTCTAGGGTGATGGAGTGTGGCCCTACTGAGCTAAGGGCTAACCCCAGGAAAAGGACAGGGGTACCTTGGTGGGTTGTGCTAAAGGACGGTCTTTGAGGGATCAGTTTCCTTGGGTGACTTAAAGGCTGCAGTAAAGGGTACCTGGGTGGCTCAGTCATTAAGTGTCTGCCTTCCACTCAGGTCATGATCCCAGGGTCCTGGGATCGAGCCCCACATCAGGCTCCCTGCTCAGTGGGAAGCCTGCTTCTCCCTCTCCTACTCTCCCTGCTTGTGTTCCCTCTCTCGCTGTCTCTCTCTCTGGAAAGGCTGCAGAAAACGCCAAGGAATGAAACACTGAGCTTCAGCATCCAGGTTGTTGGTGCTAAAAGTGTCACAGATCAGAAGCTGCTAAGGATGGAGTGCAGGGAGTGGGGAGATGGAGGGGTTATGAAGGCAAGAGGGAAGCTGGGAGATGAGCTGGGGCCAGATCACGGAAAGGAGATTACACCTTCCCCTCGGAATTGTGGGGAGCCTTTGGACCATTTTAAACAACAGTATTGTCTTTCCTACTCTTCAACGTCGACTGAACTAGGAGGCAGGAATTATTATCATGTAACTACTATGACAATGCTTGGAGGTCAATTTTATTACTTTTCTTCTCCAATTGAGTAAACTGAGACTCACAGGGTAACTCAATTGCCCAGGATTACCCCGCAGGTGGAGCCAACACTTGAACCTGAGTATTGGAGCCTTCAGGCCCAGTGACTGCATTTTCCAGTTTGGCTTCAAGGCAAAAGCATTATCTTATTTATTGATCTGTGTTTTTCTAGCTCTCCCTACTTAGTCCCAGCTCTCCAAAAGTCAGTTGAGTCTGGGGAGTTGAAAAAGTCAAACATGACCTGGCCTTTTATTTATTTATTTTTTAAAGTCCACCAGGCTCTAGAAATGGCTGTAGGAGCTCACAAATTAAGTGCACATTGAGGCCAGAGGCCCCTTTCTCCCCTTCTGAGCATATTCCCTTTCCCAGGCCAGTCTCTGGGAGAGGAATTTTGCCCATGGGAGCTGTCTCAGGTGCCGACTGCTCCCTCTGACCTTTCCTTGCCTCCCTACCACATTCTTGCATCTCAATCAGAACTGGTCAATGTTTCACTCCCCCAGCTGCCCTCCCCGCCAGATCTTCTGAGGCTGGTGAACAATTAACCTCCAGCAGCTCTTGATCTTCTCTCCCCGGAAGCCTGCCAGCACTTAACTGCTGGGTGTCAATGATCTACCAAACCTGACAGGTCCCGGGTGTCCTCTCTGGTCTCCCAGGAGCCACACATTTTTACAATGATTCTGACGATATAAGATTCTTCCAGACAAGGAAATACATCTTGGGGAACAACAGAGCCCAAACACCTGCATTAACTCCTGAGTCACGTTTTCTGTTGGAAATTCCTACAAAGAACCAGAGAAGAGGGAGGAAGATTCTAGTCTAGCTCTAGCCAGCTGGCCTCAGCCAAGACTCTTCACTTGTGCAGGTCTTCTCTTCTTCATTTACAAAACGAGCGTCATTCTCCCCTCACACTTTTATACGGATTAAATGGCAATGTGTGCAAAACTCTAACCCATGGTAGCAATTTAATAAGTATTCATACTTAAGAAATTGTAGCCTAGGGCACCTGGGTAGCTCAATCGGTTAAATGTCTGCCTTTGGTTCATGATCCCGGGGTCCTGGGATCGAGTTCCGAGTCAGGCTCCCTGCTCAGTGGGGAGTCTGCTTCTTTCTCTCCCTCTGCCACTTTCCATGCTTGTGCTCTCTCTTTTGCTCACTCTCTCTCTCTCACAAATAAATAAAAAATCTTAAAAAAAAAAAAAAAACTGTAGCCTCAAGTTGATCAAATCATAGAATGCTTCAACTGGAAAGGGCCTCATGGAGCTTGTACATCTTTTACCGAGAGGGAAGTCTGGCATGTATCCAATGATCTCTCAGCAAGTAAGGGGTCTATAGTCTAGCTCAGCTCTGTCTAGTAGAAATCCAACATATAAATCATACATGTAATTTAGACGATTCTAGCAATCATGTTTTAAAAAGTAAAAGGAAACAGGAGAAATTAACTTTAATAACATACTTTACTTAATTCAGTATACACAAATATATTATCATTTTATGTAAGCAATATAAAAACTATTAATGAAATATTTTACTTTTTTGTACTAAACCTTCAAAATCTGGTGTGTATTGTACACTTACTGCACAATCAACTCAGACTAGCCACATTTCAAGTGCTTGATAGCTATGCATGACTAGTAACTACATTATTGGGCAGTGCAGGTCTAGTTGAATTAAAGACAGCAAATATTTTGTGCACCTGTCATGTGCCAGGCACTCTGTTAGATGCAGGGAGATGAGGAACAAACAGCAGGGGATTAGGGGGACAGCTTTGGAAACCACAATCATAATCCAAGGCTGGGAGTCCTTCCCCCTCTAGGCTGCTGGATTACTCATCTGTTTGGTTGAGCAAGTCCAGAAGAAAATTCTCTTGGGAAAATATCGATACCTCTAGGGCATTTTCCTCTGCTTAGGTATCAGAGGATAGAAAAGCATTTATGGGACCACCTTAGATGGGACCAAGGGCAAGTCCTCCACTGGAACAGGATGAACGCAGATAGGCTGGCTGATTTTTGAGATGGGAAGTTTCTGTAGTTTTTTTTTTTAATTGCTTCTATGTTAATTTCTCAGGGAAATAGCAGGTATATACTTTTACATATATGCCCAAGAGAAAGAAAAACATATGTCTACTCAAAAACTTGTATGTGAATGTTTAAGGATTAATCATAAGAGCCAAAGTGGAAACATCCCAAATGTCCATCAACTGATGAGCAGAATATAGCATGTGGTATATCTATGCAAGGGACATTTCTTCAACAATAAAAAGGAAAGAAGTACTGACTCATGCCACAATAGGGAATAATCTTGAAAACATTATGCTAAGTGAAAGAAGCCAGTCACCACGAAAGATCACATATTATATGACTCTACTTATATGAAATGTCAAGAATAGGCAAATCTAGAGAGACAGCAAGTCTGTTAGTGGTTGCCTAAGGCTGAGATGGGGCTAGGGGGAAATAGGATGTGACAATTGATGGGTATAGGTTTCTTTTTGGGTGATGAAAATGTTCTAAGATTGATTGTGCTGATGACTGCACAACTCTGAATATACCAAGAAACATTGCATTTAAACTTTAAATGGGTGGATTGTATGGTATGTGAATTACATCTCAATAAAGCTGTTAAAAAAGAAAAAAAAAAGAAAAGCACTTATGTGTACTGAGCTGCTCTTACGTCCCAGGCGTTGCGCTCTGCACTCAACAGGTTGGATTTACTTCTCGTAGTGACTGTGTGGGGATAGTATTTTGTCCATTTTAAAGAAAAGGAAATAAAGGCTTGGAGAAGTTAAATAATTTGTCCAAGAGTCTTACAGTTTATCATAGGTGAACCTAGGGCTCGGTCTCAGAAAGCAGGCATCTTTAACTTGGTCATTGTCACCCCATGGGGATGTAAGAGAGATGAATGTTCATTGACCATTACTATTTTGGCCTATTCATAAACATTCCCAAAGCTTCTTGAATTAAGTGACTGAGGTTTATTTATTTATTTTTTTAAAGATTCACTTATATACTTTTAGAGAGAGAGCACAAGATGCGGGTGGGGGCAGAAGGAGAGGGGAATCCTGAAGCAGACTCCCCGCTGAGCGCAGAGAAGGAGGCAGGGTTTCATCCCAGGACCTTGAGATCCTACCTGAGCCGAAATCAAGAGTCAGGCACTTAACCACTTAACCAGCTGAGCCACCAAGGCGTCCCTGGAGGTTTATTTTGATAACAACTTCCCATCCCAGGGAAGTTCCCCCTGCCTGAAGCTTCTTTCAACTCAGTTCCTCTCAGCTGCTGGGAACCACTCTGTGCCTCAGAGGCCTCAAGTTGAAAAGGGTGTCAGGCTCAAGTTTATCTCAAGGAGGGTTTACCTCATTTCTCTAACCTGAGCATGTTGCCCACAGCTTCCCTTTGCCAGTGTGCTGAGGAGCCGGGCCAGGAATGGCTTTTTCTTTCCCACAGCCTGGACGGCTCTGCCTCTGGTTCCTGCTGCCGTCACTTGGGACCTGTGTATGCTGGTTAATAAAAGCCCCCAGAACGTGAATACACACCAAGCTGGAGCATGGGCTATGGCAGCTACAATATTTCCCGAAAGAATGTCAACTGCCCTGAGGGTCACAGATAAGAAGCTTGTAAACTCAGAATAATCAAGAGGAATACAATATTCTGATCAAGTTCATCAGTGTGATTTAATGGGGAAATCTCCCTTTAGAGGAGAGTAGACAGCGTGTTGGGGGGTGGTACCAATTCCTAGACAAGAGTGATACTTTGCATCAAGAAACAAATCAAAATTAGACCACATCCTAAAACATAGAGCATATGACACCCTGTGGGGCTTGCCTGGCTGAACTTGAACTAGATTGAGGGAAGGATTTTTAAAAAACCCTCAAAACTACAGGTTTATTCTGTCATTTGAAATAATGTATTTACTTATATTTCATTCAGTCAACAAATACTTTTTTAATTGCCCACTAGGCACTGTACTAACCATTATACATACAAGTTTGAAGAGAGTAAAGATGGATCTACCCATATCGGGGATTTTCAGTCTAGCAGGAAGCAGATGGGAAGAAGAAAAATACCAGGGAAAGGCACCCAACCTTCTGGTGCCAGAAGCTAAGACCCTAATAGTTGAGAAGTCTGGATTTCAGAAGTCATGTGTGGATATGCAAATTTTGGAGCCGATCCATGATATTTAAAACCATGGGAATGAATGAGATTCCCTAGGTAGGAGAAAAAAAAGGTTCAGGACTGAGCACCAACGGATATTGATAGTTCTCGAGGGGTGGGCTAGGAGGAGCTGACAAGGGAGAGGGCGAAGGGGAGGAGCAGAGAGTCAACTTTGGTGTGAAGAGTGCCTCACCATGCCTAACGGCTGCTGGGAGACAAAGTAAGCCAGCAACAACAAAGGAGGGTTGTTTGGATATGGTGTCCTGGTGACATCGGTTAGTCATTGAGGGGTTTGGGTGAAGTTTAAATAAGAAGCGGGGTTGTGAGGACAGAGCAAGAAGTTTGCTCTTTTGGAAAGTTTGGCCAAAATAGGCAGCTGAGAAATATAGTGATAGCTAGAAGGGGAATCCCTTGGGTTGGTCAAGAACATTTTGGGTTTTGATCTCAGAGAGGGCATAGAGATGATGTTTTTGTGTCCACGGTCACCCTGTTCCTTCTTCCTGGAGTGTCTCTCTGGCAAATTTCTAGCTATTCCGTAAGGTCCAGATTTAAGTGTGCTGTCATCTGTCAAACATTTTCCCCAGGCCCATGTAGATGTCTGTCTTGAGCCCCCAAGCCATTCTGTATGCATGTTGTCTTCCTTATCTGACTGCATGGTAATGGAAACTTTTTCTGTCTCTCTTCTTCATTAGACAAAAACGATGTCCTTGAAGCGTATGGGCTGTGTCTTCTCAAACTTGTGTCATGAGCACAGGTAGGTGCTTAGAAGTTGGCACTTGGAAGATATCCATTAAATATTTGACAAATGAATAAGTAAACGAATGAATAAACTAACCATGAGTTTGGAAGCAGTTTGAGTGGCAACTATAGGGTATGAATGGAAAAATGAAGGTACAGAGCAGTTTGGAGTTTGATAATTTCACAAAGTCGGAGGAGCACCTGCAAAAACCATCAAATCTCCGGCCTGACCCTGTTCACTGTTCCCAGGTCCCTGCCAGCCCGCAAGACACCAGCAGCTGAAACCCTCCCATTCACATCAAGCCTCAAACTTCACCACAGACGCAGAGACCTTGGGTATGGGTGGCCGGCCAGGGATGGGGGGGGCGGGGGGGACTTGGCTTCCTGCAGATGGAAAGCATCAGGCTGTGGGCTAGAAAAACTGAAGCTCAAGGGGTCCACAAGGTGTCACTGTTGATCCTCGGTTTAAAAAAACTGATTTGGGCAGGGACTTTAGAAAGCTTTTAAAAGCACTTACTTTGCAGATGAAGAAACTCAGGCACAGAGAGGTAAATATATTTTAACTAAGCTCACATAACAAGTTAGTGGCAGAACAATTCACAGAATCCAAGTCCCTTAACTTTGGAGCCAACATAACTACCTTCTCCCACTGCTCTTAGAGGGGCATTTAAAGATGAGGACCCAGCAGTCTCTACAATCATTCACTCAAGACAGTGGCTCTAGATTGGAAATAGACTAGAGAAAAAATGGAGAAAGAAAAGAGAATGAAGAAAAGCCCCCAGCTTTCACCTTCACATGTGCTGTATTCAAAGTGTCCGGGTTAGATACCGTCGCCGACAATGAGAGCACAGCTCACAGGCCTCCGTCTGCGGCGGGGTTTGAAGAGCTGAATAGAAAGTCTCAGGTAATGGATTTCATCCTTTTTATGGCTTCAGCTTAAAAAGGGTCTGGTTCCCAAGGAAAACAAGAAGCCAAGTTGCTTCAGCAAAGAATTACTGAAACCTAAGTAGGAACTAGATACAAACATTTGCTGGATAGGACAAGGATACATTTCTGGGCCCTGCTGTTCAGGGAATGGGAGGCTTCAGGGCAGAAGAGCCTTTGTGAGCCAGTGACCCCGAGACCAGGCATTTATCCCCGTGTCTGGAAAGAACCACGTAGCCGAGGAGTCCCGAGGGAGGGACTCTGGCCTCCCGTCCAGGTGTCCCATGAAGTCGCTCCCATGCTCCTTGGCCTGACTGCCACCAGCCCCTTCTGCTCCCTGTGTGACTTCTACTGGAGTCTCCTTTTCTTGCCTCCCAGGTAACATTTTTTTTTTTAATTAAAAGAGCTTTATTATTTACTTAGGTAATAAAATTAATATGAGCCCATGACAAAAATTCAAGTACCAAGTAGCAGAAAGAAGAAAAGGAAAGATCCATAATCCTTCCATTCAGAAATAATTGCTGTGAACAGCAGTTGGCCTGCAGAGCACCTACCCGGTGTGTGAGGTCCCGGGTTCAGAGCCAGGAAATGACACCCACCCATCTGACCTCTCCCAGAGCTTACATTCTAGTGGGGAGTGGGGGGGGGGGAGATATCAGTCAATTTTAAAAAGAAGTGAAACATATAGGATGTCAGATTGTAGTAAGCACTATGAACACAAATAAACCAGAGAAGGGGATGGGGACTGAAAGTAGGATATTTATTTATTTAGATTTATTTATTTGAGAGAGAGAGTGAGAGTGGGGGCGGGGGGCAGGGAAGAGGGGCAGAGGGGGAGAGAGAGACTCTGAAGCAGACTCCCTGCTGAGTGTGGAGCCTGATGTGGGGCTCGAGCTCACGACCCTGAGATCATGACCTGAGCCAAAAGCAAGAGTCTGACACTTAACTGACTGAGCCACCCAGGCACCCGAAACTAGGATATTTAGAAAGAAACATTTGAACAAGGACCTGAAGCAGATGAGGGAGCAAACCATGTGGACATCTGAAGAAAGACTTTCCTTTACCTTCTATTTTCTGTGCACATATAATAATGCAATGATAGCATAAGCAATGTATGACTACATCCTCAATGTGAAAGACTTCAAACGACACAGGAATATGTGAGTACCAAGAGTCCATCCTTTTCACCACCCTATCACCTCCTCCCTCCAAGTAAACACTTTGACAATGGGGCGTTCCCCACCTGAACTTTGTCTCTGCGTTTATGTCCGTTTCTGTATATCTCATGCACGCGTTTAGCTTTATTTCCTACATAAATGAGATTATTCTTTGTGAAAGTGAAGCCTTTTTCTTTTCAGCAGACAGGCTCTTCTTCTTCTTTTTTTTTTTCCTTCAATTCTCTCTTTTATTTTATTATGTTATGTTAGTCACCATACATCATTAGTTTTTGATGTAGTGTTCCACGATTGTTTTCGTATAACCCCCAGTGCTCCATGCAGTACATGCCCTCCTTAATACCCATCACCAGGCTAACCAACCCCCCTTCCCCCTCCCCTCTAAAACCCTGTTTGTTTCTCAGAGTCCATAGTCTCTCATGGTTCATCTCTCCCTCCGATTACGCCCCCTTCATTTTTCCCTTCCTTCTCCTAGTGTCCTCCATGCTATTCTTTATGTTCCACAAATAAGTGAAACCATATGATAATTGACTTTCTCTGCTTGACTTATTTCACTTAGCATAATCTCCTCCAATCCCATCCACATTGATGTAAAAGTTGGGTATTCATCCTTTCTGATGGCTGAGTAACATTCCATTGTATATATGGACCACATCTTCTTTATCCATTCATCTGTTGAAGGGCATCTCAGCTCTTTCCACAGTTTGGCTATTGCGGACATTGCTGCTATGAACACTGGGGTGCATATGGCTCTTCTTTTCACTATGTCTGTGTCTTTGGGGTAAATACCCAGGAGTGCAATTGCTGGGTCATAGGGTAGCTCTATTTTTAAATTTTTGAGGCACCTCCACACTGTTTTCTAAAGTGGCTGTACCAACTTGCATTCCACCAACAGTGTAAGAGGGTTCCCTTTTCTCCACAACCTCTCCAACATTTGTTGTTTCTTGCCTTGTCAATTTTCGCCATTCTAACTGGTTTTCTCAATGTGGTTTTGATTTGAATTTCCCTGATGGCTAATGATGATGAATATTTTTTCATGTGTCTGTTAGCCATTGGTATGTCTTCTTTGGAGAAGTGTCTGTTCATCTCTTCTGCCCATTTTTTGACTTGATTATTTGTTTTTTCAGGGTTGAGTTTGAGAAGTTCTTTATAGATTGTGGATACCAGCCCTTTATCTGTAGTGTCATTTGCAAATATCTTCTCCCATTCTGTGGGTTGCCTCTTTGTTTTGTTACTGTTTCCTTTGCTGTGCAGAAGCTTTTTATCTTGATGAAGTCCCAAAAGTTCATTTTTGCTTTTGTTTCACTAGCCTTTGGAGATGAATCTTGAAAGAAGTTGCTGTGGGTGATGTCAAAGAGGTTACTGCCTGTGTTCTCCTGTAGGATTTTGATGGATTCCTGTCTCACATTGAAGTCTTTCATCCATTTTGAGTTTATCTTTGTGTATGGTGTTAGAGAACGGTTGAGTTTCACTCTTCTGTATATAGCTGTCCAATTTTCCCAGCACCATTTATTGAAGGACTACCTTTTTTCCATTGCATATTTTTTCCTGCTTTGTCAAAGATTATTTGACCATAGAGTTGAGGGTCCATATCTGGGCTCTCTATTCCGTTCCATTGGTCTATATGTCTGTTTTTGTGCCAGTACCATACTGTCTTGGTGATAACTGCTTTGTAATATAGCTTGAAATCGGGCAATGTGATGCCCCCAGCTTTGTTTTTCTTTTTCAACATTTCCTTGGTGATTTGGGGTCTTTTCTGATTCCATACAAACTTTAGGATTGTTTATTCCAGCACTTTGAAAAATGTCATTGGAATTTTGATCGGGATGGCATTGAAGGTATAGATTGCTCTGGGTAGCACAGACATTTTAACAATGTTTATTCTTCCAATCCATGAGCATGGAATGTTTTTCCATCTTTTTGTGTCTTCTTCAATTTCTTTCATTATTGTTCTGTAGTTCCTAGAGTATAGATCCTTTACCTCTTTGGTTAGGTTTATTCCGAGGTATCTTATGGTTTTTGGTGCTATTGTAAATGGAATCGTTTCTCTAATTTCTCTTTCTACAGTTGCATTTGTTAGTGTATAAGAAAGCAGCTGATTTCTGTGCATTGATTTTGTAACCTGCCACATTACTGAATTGCTGTATGAGTTCTAGTATTTGGGGGTGGAGTCTTTTGGATTTTCCACATAAAGCATTATGTCATCTGCGAAGAGAGAGAGTTTGACTTCTTTGCCAATTTGAATACCTTCTTAATGTTTTCTAAACTTCAGAGGTCTAGGAGAACTATGGCCCATACTACTAAAATGAAATTGAGTGTGGGTGGAGGTTTCACTTCCTCCCCTGGGCTATTAATCTAGTATTCACTGCATTAAATTATACTAATTTGTTTCTGCCTCTGTCTCTTGTCCTGGACACTGAGTTCTTTGTGGTCAGGGGTTCTGTCTTGTCATCCCTGACTTTCCAGGGCCTGTACAATGCCTAGCATATGGTGGGCATCTGGTAAATGAATGGGCAGTTAATTGCACTTGTATACATTACCCGAGAAGACCTCCAACATTGGATGGGATAGAGGCTGAGATCGATGTTATGGTCTGTCCTAACAGGAGCCAATTTATTCTCCACTGAAAAATCTGTGTCACTGTTGGATACAGGGACTGTGGATACAGCCAGGATGACTGTGGTCAGGTCATTCAGATCATGAAGTCCAATGTTAGCATTAGAAATAAAAGACCAACTAAAGAGAACTAACTTTCACTCCCTTTGCCAAAAGAAATGGGCATTTAGTGAGTACACAAATATGCTAAGCATTTTATAACACATTCATCATTCAAGGCAGAAAACAATGAGTTTTAGTTTGCAGATGAGTAAAACCACAAATCAGAGGTTAATATGGATATGATGTGGGCCCATTAAAGTGTCACTATCCAGATTTTCTTAACATTTCCCCATATTTGTTTTAGATTGGGTTTTTTTTGGGGGGGGGCCTGGGTGATGCAGTCAGTCAAGCGTTGGACTCTTGGTTTCAGCTCAGGTTGTGATCTCAGGGTCATGAGATCAAGCCCACCTCAAGCTCCGCACTCAGCAGGAGTCCGCTTGAGATTCTCTCTCCCTCTCCCTCTGCACCCTCCCACTCGTGCTCTCTCTCTAATAAAAAATAAATAAATCTTTAAAAAATAGATTTTTTTTTCCAAAAAAATGAACCAATAAATATACCCTGGAGGGCCATATTCACGAATTCCATTGCCAACACTGGATGAGATAATTTAAAAGTCACTTAATGGAACTTCATCACTTAGTCGACAGACATTAATTGAGCCCAGGCGCTGGGCTAGGCCCTATGGATACAGAAAGGAATGATACATAGTCCCTGCCCAAAGGGACCCCACTTTTTAAGGGGAGAGGCGTGACAGATACAAAAGGTTTTACAGTTGAGAAACTGAGGCTCAGGGATGGAGGTGACTCTTCCAAGGGACAAAGCCAGGTTTGGAGGCCAGGGGCTAAGTGAAGCTGTCTTCAGGGAGGACCCTATAGCACGTCCCTGCCCAGTGACAGCAGGCTGGACCCTTACTGGAGGCGGCTCCTCTCTGAGTGGTGCCAGCTACGCAGCAGAGCTGGTCTGATACAATCAAGCCGAGTCTGTGAGAAACATGCACGGGTGTTTGCTCTCTCTTCACTAACCATCTTTTTGCTGCAAAGAATTAAATTCTTTCCTGGTGACACACATTTCCTGTCAGGATGAGGCACACCCAGTTGAAACACCCAAATTAAATGAAGAAAAATCCTTTTAATTCCTCTAGGTACACACTTTTGGGTTCCACTGGATTGTTGCCATTTTCCCAGGGGCCAAGCCAGATGTGGATTTGGGGCACAGCAAACAAGAACAATATACTAATAAGGGTAACAATCACAGTGACATTAAAACATCCACCATTTATTATCTCTAATTCCCATGTTCTGTAAAAGCAATTCATTCTCACAGAAAACTCAGAAAATGGCAAACAAATTTGTGTGCTTTTTGGTAAAAACAAAACCAAATCTGTAATTTCCTAGTCCAAACAACTACTGTTAACATTTTGATATAAATACTTTCTTTTTAAAAATATATGTACTTTATATCCTGCTCTGTTCATATAACTTTATACGGTAAGTATTACCCCACTAATTACGCTCTTTAAAACATAATTCAAATGATATATAACATTCTGTTATGCAGTTGCTCTGTGGTTGATCAATCTATTGTTTGACATTTAATTTCCCTCCCTCTCCCCACCCAAGTTTTGGTTAGTATATTATTACAACTCTTCTTTTTTCTTAAGATTTTATTTTTAAGTAATCTCTACACCAGTGTGGGGCTTGAACTTACAACCCCAAGATCAAGAGTTCCATGCTCTACTGACTGAGCCAGCCAGGTACCCCTATTTACAACTCTAAGCAGACACTTGCCTCACTGAGAGACACCACTGGTCTCTTTCCTTATATTATCTTATTTCCTCACCTTGAGCCTCCAGAGTGAGTAGTACAGAATTTTAGAAATGAAGGAATTGGGATTTAAAGAGGGTAAGGAGCCATCCCAAGGTCAGAGTCAGGTTTGGAACCAGGTCTCTCTAAATCCTGAGCCAGCCATCTGGGTGTGCTTGGCTCTCTCTACGCCACTGCTGCCGTGAGCTTTCTGTCTTCCCAGAGCATCATTGCCTACGATGGAAGAATGTTCTTGTACTTGCCTTTGTCCAAAGTCTTAATCCTGGTCTCACTCTTTTCATGTCCCCATGGATATCCTGGTCCCTTAATGAGATTCAAGACTTTCGAATTAAACCCTCTCCATTTGGAAGTTCCCAGGCAGCTGGGCTGATGCGATTGATGGTTCCCAACTGCTGCGCCATGTGTTCTCGGCGTCCCTCGCTCTCAGCTATTCTCAGATAGGCAGGCTGTGAGGCTAATCATGTCTCCACAGTGTAAAACTGAATCCTGATATACTCACTAAAGCCCTCATGTTTCCTTGGGCCCCATTTAGATTCCCATTTATATTCTCAACAATTTTCAAGATCAGAGGTGGCCTCAGCAACTCAGCACATTTTAAACAGGATGCTAAACTTGAAAAAAATACATTGAATTCAAACCTGTCTTTTGAATTCTGGTCTCATATAGCCAACAGTCTAATTGACATCCTTTCTCAGATATTTTGAAACTTGCCACATCCATATCAGAATTCTTGGTGTTGGCCGTCTCACCCGTAGCCATCCTCTGCCTCCTGCTCAGTTCACAGAACCTTGATTTTGTTTGGGGACAATGTGCCCAGAGCAGGGCTTGAACCAAGATTGGTCCAAGTCCATCACAGTGATCTCAGCCCCATCGTAGAGTACTCCCGTTCCTGGCCTCCAGCAAGGGGAGCTCAGTGAGATTTAAAGGAAGTCTGCTAGAGAGTTCCTAGACACAAAGGGTCTTCAAAAGAAAAGGAAGGCTGTCTTAGACACTTCTTATGCAGCACTTGAAGTCATTGGGGCCTCGCCTCTTACTCCAGCCATCCCTTGGGCCTCAGTTACTTGCAATATTCTACCAGCTTCCCACTGGTGCAACTTCAGCCCACAGCTGAGTGCCGAGTGCTCTCTGCCCTGGGGCTCCCCACCTATCCAGCCACCACCCTGGTCCAAGATAGCATCATCTCCCTCTTGAACTTTTACAACAGCTTCCTCATTGATCTCCTCCTTCCAACTCCTGCCCCTTCCCTGATACATCAAAGCAAGAGTGATTTTAAAAAATATAACCTGATTCATGCTAATTCCCTACTTCAAACCTTTTGAGGACTTGGCATTATACTTTGAGCAAAATCCAAACTCCTTACCATGGCCTGCAAGACCTTGCATGATATGGCCAACTGCCCCATCTCCAGCCTTTGCTTATCTCAATTTTCCCTTGCCAGAGTGGCCCCCTGGGTCTTACATGTTTGGAGCCTTCCCAGTACAGATCCTTCTGCCTGGTACACTCTTCCCTAAGGCTCCCCATGGCCAGATCCCTTTTGTCAACCAGGTGCCAGTTTTAATGTCTCCTCTTAGAGTAAGGCCTTCCTTACCACCCAGGGTTAAGTAATCCCACATGATTCTTTTTGTTTTCTTCATAGCACTTAGGGCAAGTTGCAATTATATATTTATTTGTTTCTTCACCCATTAATCTGCCTGGTAAGGTTAGAATCTTTTACGGAAAAGTCCAGATTTTTATTCTCCACCAAATACCCAGGTCCTTGTACAATGCCTGTCTTTGAATGTGTACTCAATAAATATTTGTTGAGTGAATGAATTGTGATAATAACAATACCAGTTTCCATTGAATGAGCTCCTTGTTTTTTGTGTTCAAATCCTGACTCTGCCATTTATTAGCTCTGTGAACTTGGGCAAGTAGCTTAACCTCTCTGTACCTCAGTTTTATCATCTTCAGTGGGTATAGTAATACTACCTAGTTGAGTTGTCAGAAGCATTAACTTATTTATTATATGTGAAGAACCTAGAATGGTGTCTGGCAAATAGAGAGCATCATATAAATGCTTAGCTGCTACAGTTGTTGCTATCATTAATATCTCTGCCTGGAACTGACTCTCAGGAAGATTAGAGCCGTATACTTAGTAATTGGCAGCTTAGGATCCCAAAGGACTGAAAGTATGAATTAACAAAAGTTATTCATGGACACTATAGACAGTGTCTGCCATATTATAATCTATTTGCCAATTGTTTGCTTCTAAATGCTTTTGAAAGCATAACCAGATAGCACTTTTTTCCAAGGATATTCATGTAAATATGGGGGCAGAAAATGGCTTAATGTAGTTACACTTTTCAGAAATTATGAAATTATGAAATTTATGTGTGGGGAAAGAACAGGGAAGACAAGGGAGGTGCATCTATAGACACAGAACAGTTGGCACCTCCTCACGTTCCATTCACTTTTTAACCCTTTCTGATTTGGCTTCTCCACCCTCCACTAAAACTACTCCTGCCAAAGTCAGCATGACTTTCCAATTGCCAAGTCAGAAGGCGACTTTTTGGATTCCAGCTTATTGCACTCATTTGACATACTTGATGTTATTAACCAACGACACACCTCTTGTAACTCTGCTCTCAGCACGACTACTGCCACGTTCTGGATTCTCTCTCTGGTTCTTCTTAGCCACCTTGCCGCCCTATCACAGTCTGTGTCTTCCCTAGGGTCCACTCCTGGTCCATGTCCCTTCCCACTGTGTCCTGGGAAAACACCACTCAAGACCATCACATCAACTCTCACCACAACCTACATTGCTACCCAGATACTCTTGACATTTTTGTCCAGACTCAATTGCTGGCCATTTTCCTGAAGAGCTGGAACCTCAGTCTGGACCTCTCACACATGAGCTTTCCTTTTCATCCACTTGCTGCTGCTGTGCACCCTCATCACCGGTTCCTGGGCATTCTACCAGAGCCCCCTGACTGATGTCTCTACCCTAGTCACCTCCAACCCATTCTCCACACTCCCATAGAGCACTTTCTAAAACGTGGTAATCTGAGCTTCCACTTCCAATAACGGTGGAATTGTTCCTGTAAGACAACCCTCCTCAAATAACAACTAGGAACTCTAGAAAAATAAAAAATAAAAACCAACAACTTGAAGGCACTAGAGAGGAACTAAAAGCAGACAGATCGTGGACAAGAGGTAGCACTTGGAAGAATGAAATATCATGTGTGAGTTCTGCATTTTTTATGGATTTTGGCCTGAGAGCAAACCCCAGTTAGTGCTAAGCAGGGCAGCTAAAACTCAGCAGCATGCAGTCTCACGAGATAGAAGAACCAGAGAAAAGCATTCAGGGTGATAAGCATAGCAGCAGTAACTTGGAGGGAGGGGGGAGTCCAAGACAAGAGGAAGCAACTTCAGAACTCATCCTATCATGATCCATATTGGTCACTTTTGGATTCCATTACTTCTAGCATAATTCATTACTTTGATTTCTTATTACAAAAGTGATGCATAGGACATTTAGAAGATCTGGGAGAACAAAGGCAAGATGATTCATTATTCAGTAATTATTCACTGAGCACTAATTATATGCCAGGGACTATCCTTGGTACTGGGAGCACAGCCTTTAAAAAAAAAAGTCCTTGTTCTCACTCTAGTATGTAAGTCACATGAAAAGAAAAGAAACAAAGAGATGTGTAATATAACACTCAAGGTGGGAATTTCAAGAAAATAAAAGTCAGTGATGCTGGACAACATTGAACAAGAGAGAGAATATTTAGAATGCTAAAAGTGGTCACTTATCTGAAGTCTTTTTCTTTATTGAAAAGAATTTAGCTCATTCTTGATACTTTAGAAATTACTCTCAAGTAGCCAATGGTACAGAGATACATAATTTGCATGTAGACACCTTATTCACTGTTAAGGGTATGTTATTTTTTACCCACAAAATGCTAAAATACATCCTACATAGGTACAATCTAGGTTTTGTGGCTGGATCTGTCTATGAAGCCAAACGATTTTTGACCAGTTTTTTTTAAAACCCTGAACTGACTCAGTGTTTTGGTGTTATTTCAATCGAGTATGAATTTCCTTGTCTGTCATTTAGAGAAGGCATTAGTACGAGGTATTAGTACAGTCAGAGAAGGGCTCTACTGAAAAGTGACCCCCCATCGTCTATCATCTCTCTTTGTCTAATGAGATGCTGCTGTGAGCTCCTGATGAAATATTGTGCCACAGAACCTTGCCCTGTCGTGCAATTTCTGCAGAAGACCTTACAGGGCCATCTGAGCTCAGGCAACATTAATTACTATTCCATCTGTCCATTTATCTCTAAATAATCATGTATTATAATGATCTTCTATTTCCGGTGCGTTGTACAGATGTTCTTTTGGAGACTCATCAAAACAGTTGAATTTTTTTTTTTTTTTTGAGATTTTTAATTGGACGTGCATTTCTCTTCTGAAGCAGCCCGTCTTCAAATTTCTGTTTTGAAAAGTGCACCTATGAGCAGCACAGCGCATGGCACACTGTGGCTAGCCAGGAATCCTGTGCCTTTTAGCAGCCCTTACCTAAAATGCTCATTTGATTTCTTTAAGCTTACCCTTTAAATGACTACTATTCGGTTTTGTCAGTGGTTAAAGAGGGGGAAGGCGCTGAGATGCACAACAGCTGGAGGGAGCACGGACATTCCTTAGTGGGGCAGGAGGGGCAGGAGGGGCTTCTGATCGGAGCAGGTGTGTGACTAACAGGGCGGCACAGCACTGGGGGAGGCTGCTGCAGACTTGTTCTGCGGGGAGCCCTCTGGACATGCCCGCTCCTTTCCAGCCGGCAAGACCGTTCCTCCCTTGCCAGTGCCTTTGCGGATGTGCCCAGCTACACCGTCCTGAGTTCCAGTTTCTGGGAAGGCTCTCCTCCTCACTCTGATTCTAACTAGCTCTGCTGCTTGGGTCAAGTCACTTGCCCTCTCTGGACCTGTTTCTCCCTCCAAAGTTGGATGAGGTTGGGCTCCATGAGAGCCTGGCTGGCTTCAAACTGATGCCATATGGTGGCCCTCTCCCCTGCTCACACCCATCCCCACAATCCCATGGTAGCTCACAAACACCAAGCCTCACCCTCCCGGGTTGGGGGTCAGCAGATTGTCATCAGGGTCTCATGGGAGAGCAAGGAATGTCCTCAGGAAACTCAGCTTGTCTTCTTCTTCTTCCTGGAATAGGGGCCCCTGGTGTCAGCGGGCTGTGCTGTTGAGCCTAAGGCAGAGGACCGTGGGTGCTCCAGCTTGGGCCATAGGTAGGAAGGTCTGGCCCATAAACGCAAGGCCAGGCAGGCTGTGGCTGGTGTGGATTCAGCTCCAGAATCAGGAGACAGGCTTGAGAGCTGATCCAGGCGGGAAACGGGATGTGGCCCTGGGCAGTCACTTAGCTCTAGCCTTGCCTCTTCATCTGTAGAATGGGGATAGCCACTGCTGTGCTAATAACTCAGGGTTGTTCAAAGTGAGGAAACGCACTCAACAGTATCTTTTTTTCCTTAAAAAGTTAATATATAACCGTAATGTGCATATAAATCACTTGGGGATCTTGTTAAAATGCAAACTCTGGGGGCGCCTGGGTGGCTCAGTTGCTTGAGCACCTGGCTCTCAGTTTTGGCTCAGGTCGTGATATTAGGGTGGTGGGATCGAGCCCTGAGTTAGGCTCTGCGCTCAGCATGCCGTCTGCTTGAGATTCTCCCTCTCCCTCTGCCCCTCCCCCTGCTCAAGCGCGCTCTCTCTCTCAAACAAATAAATCTTTTAAAAAGTGCAAATTCTGACTCAGTAGATCTGGGGTAAGGCCCCAAATTCTGCATTTCTTACAAGCTCCAGGGTGAGACTGCCCATGCTGTGCTGCGCCACCCTCTGGTGAGCAAGGATCCAAACCATTAAAGTTTTTCAAAATAAAAACAAGAAATTATCTAAATCCCACCACCCTAACACTACTTTCACTTCTGCTTTTTTTTTTTTTACTTCACATTACATCTTCAGTGGTTTCCATGTTTCTGTAAATTGTATGGGCCGTGAATTTTCTGTAATTATTACTTTTAAATAGTTGTCCAGCATTCCACAGTGCCAAAATGGTATCACTTAGCCAGCCTGAAGCTAGGCTTGAAGCTCTGCCTGCTGCCGGCCTCTGTGTATGGTTGGACCAGACAGTCCCCTGTGTGGGGGGAAGCCTGTGCTCCTGGGGCAGTAGGAGAGCACTTGTTTCCTCCTGTTCCTCCCTAGGATCAATCTGTGGGAGGAAACTGGCTTGAGATTATGAACATCTTCATGAACTCTTGTTACTTTTGACATACGATTCTCCTGAAGGTTAACAAAGTGATGGATATGCACATATTTTGATTATTAAAAATATGGGCTCCCCCTGCACACTGCTGGGGAGGTATAAGATGTGCACCACTATGGAAGACAGTATGGAGGCTCCTCAAAAAATTACAACTAGAACTGCCATGGGATCCAGCAATCCTACTTCTGGGTCCCAAAGCATCGAAATCTGGATCTCAAAGAGATCATCTGCCCTCCTGTGGTTCATCGAGGTACTATTCACAGTAGCCAAGGTGTAGACACAACCTAAGTGTCCTTAGGTATATATGCGGTATATACATACAGTGTAAAAAAAAAAAAAAAAAAGGACATCTTGCCATATGTGACAACAGGGCTGAACCTTGTGGACATCACACTAAGTGAAATAAGCCAGTCACAGGGCGCCTGGGTGGCTCAGTTGGTTAGGCGACTGCCTTCAGCTCAGGTCATGATCCTGGAGTCCCGGGACTCGCATCGGGCTCCCTGCTCAGCAGGGTGTCTGCTTCTCCCTCTGACCCTCGCCCCTCTCATGCTCTCTCTCTCTATCTCATTCTCTCTCTCAAATAAATAAAATCTTAAAAAAAAAAAAAAAGAAATAAGCCAGTCACAGAGATCATCTGCCCTCCTGTGGTTCATCGAGGTACTATTCACAGTAGCCAAGGTGTAGACACAACCTAAGTGTCCTTAGGTATATATGCGGTATATACATACAGTGTAAAAAAAAAAAAAAAAAAGGACATCTTGCCATATGTGACAACAGGGCTGAACCTTGTGGACATCACACTAAGTGAAATAAGCCAGTCACAGGGCGCCTGGGTGGCTCAGTTGGTTAGGCGACTGCCTTCAGCTCAGGTCATGATCCTGGAGTCCCGGGACTCGCATCGGGCTCCCTGCTCAGCAGGGTGTCTGCTTCTCCCTCTGACCCTCGCCCCTCTCATGCTCTCTCTCTCTATCTCATTCTCTCTCTCAAATAAATAAAATCTTAAAAAAAAAAAAAAGAAATAAGCCAGTCACAGAAGGACAAATACTTATGTGAAGTATCTAAAATACTCAAACGGGGGGAGGGGGGCATGGAGCAAGATGGCAGAGGAGTAGGAGACCTAAATTTCGTCTGGTCCCAGGAATTCAGCTGGATAGGGATCAAACCATTCTGAATACCTACGAACTCAACAGGAGATCGAAGAAAAGAATAGCAGCAACTCTCTGAACAGAAAAGCAACCACTTTCTGGAAGGTAGGACGTGCGGAGAAGTGAATCCGAGGTGAAATTGGGGAAGATAGACGGTGGGGGAGGGGGCCTCCGTCAGCTGCTTCTGGCAAGTGATAGAGCAGCGGAGCACAAAATCGGAACTTTTAGAAGTCTGCTCCGCTGAGGGACGTCGCTCCAGTGGCTAAGCGGGGGGTGGAACCCTGGCTGGGACAGTGTGCTCTCAGGACCCTCGGGGTCACAGAAAGACCGGGGGTGCCTGAGTGCAGCAGAGCTCCCAGGTATCAGAGCGGGGAAGCCAGCTGCAGAGACAGAGCCGGGGCACAGGCTCTCAGCTCGGGGTTGCCATAAACCATGATCCGCGGCACAGTTGGGCCACTGCTCCTCCAGCAGGGACCCAACAAGGCAGATCCAGGAAGACTCCCCTTCCTCCTGGGGAGAAGCACTGTGGGAGCGCACCACAGGGATCTGCTGGGTTTGGAGATTCCACACAGGGTCATGTGCTAGTGATAGAAACACTCGGTCACAGGCCGGGTGAGCACGGAGTGCGGCCGGAGCCCAGGGAGACAGGAGTGATTGACTTCTTTTCTCTGGGGGCTCACTGAGGAGTGGGGACCCGAGTTCTCAGCTCCTCCGGGGTGGAGATTGGGAGGCCGCCATTTTCGCTCTCCTCCTCCAAGCTGTACGGAAAGCTTGCAGGGAACAAAAGCTCCCGAGAGCACACCCGAGCAGATTACTTAGCCCAGACCGGCAAGGGCGGGGCAATTCCACCTCTGGCAAAGACATTTGGGAACCACGGCAACAGGCCCCTCCCCCAGAAGATCAGCAAGAACCGACAGCCAAGACCAAGTTTACCGATCAATGAGAACGGCAGAACGCCAGTGCTAGGGGAATACTGCACATAGAATTCATGGTTTTTTTACCATGATTCTTTAGTCTTTCAAAGTTAATTTTTTTTTTACTTTTTTTTAAATTTCTTTTTCCCTTTTTCAACCAACATCTTATCAATCCCTTTTTTAAAAAATCTTTTTTATTTTTCATTTTTAGAGTCATATTCTATCCCTTCATAGTAGTTAACCTTATTTTTGGTACATATATATAAGTCGTTCTCTCTTTAAAATTTTGGGATACAGTTTCTTCTAACAGATCAAAATATACCCTAAATCTCTAGTGTATGGATTTGTTCTAGTCTCCTGCCTGGTCACATTCTCTCCCTTTTTTTTTTAAATTTTCTTTTTTTCAACCAATTTCTTATCAATTCCTTTTATAAAATCTTTTATAATTTTCATCTTTAGAGTCATATTCCATCCCTTCTTTGTATTTACCCTTACATTTGTACATATATAAATTTTTCTTTCTTTAAAATTTTGGGAGGCACTTTCTTCTAACAGACCAAAATTCACCCAAAATCTAGTGTGTGGCCCTGATCTATGCACCACCCTGATCATATTTGATCATATTCTGTTTTTTTTGTTTGTTTTTATTTTTTTCTTTTTTCTTTCTTTCCCTTTCTTTTCCCCTGGTTTCAGGTCTCTTCTGATTTGTTTAATGTATATTTTTCTGGGGTTGTTGTTACCCTGTTAGCATTTGTTCTCTCATTCATCTATTCTCTGGACAAAATGACAAGACAGAAAAAATCACCTCAAAAAAACCCCAAAAAAACAAGAGGCACTACCAACTGCCAGGGAACTAATCAATACGGACATTAGTACAATGTCGGAACTAGAGTTCAGAATGACGATTTTAAGGTACTAGCTGGGTTTGAAAAAAGCATGGAAGATATTAGAGAAACCCTTTCTGGAGAAATAACAGAACTAAAATTTAACCAAGTCGAAATAAAAAAGGCTATTAATGAGGTGCAATAAAAAATGGGGGCGATAACTGCTAGGATAAATGAGGCAGAAGAAAGAATCAGTGATATAGAAGACCAAATGATGGAAAATGAAAAAGCTGAGAAAAAGAGAGATAAACAACTACTGGATCATGAGGGCAGAATTTGAAAGATAAGTGATACCATAAGACAAAACAATATTAGAATAATTGGGATCCCAGAAGAAGAAGAAAGAGAGAAAGGGGCAGAAGGTATATTAGAGCAAATTATAGCAGAGAACTTCCCTAATTTGGGGAAGGAAACAGGCATCAAAATCCAGGAGGCACAGAGAACCCCCCCCAAAATCAATAAAAATAGGTCATACCCCGACATCTAATAGTAAAACTTATGAGTCTCACAGACAAAGAGAAAACCCTGAAAGCAGCTCAGGAGAAGAGATCTGTAACCTACAATGGTAGGAACATTAGATTGGCAACAGACCTATCCACAGAGACCTGGCAGGCCAGAAAGGACTGGCATGATATATTCAGAGCACTAAATGAGAAAAATGTGCAGCCAAGAATACTATATCCAGCTAGGCTGTCATTGAAAATAGAAGGAGAGATAAAAAGCTTCCAGGACAAACAAAAACTAAAGGAATTTGCAAACACGAAACCAGCCCTACAAGAAATATTGAAAGGGGTCCTCTAAGCAAAGAGAGTGCCTAAAAGTAACATAGACCAGAAAGGAACACAGACAATATACAGTAACAGTCACCTTATAGACAATACAGTGGCACTAAATTCATATCATTCAATACTTACTCTGAATGTAAATGGGCTAAATGGCCCAATCAAAAGACACAGGCTATCAGATTGGATAAAAAAACAAGACCCATCGATATGCTGTCTGCAAGAGACTCATTTTAGACCGAAAGACACCCCCAGATTGAAAGTGAGGGGGTGGAAAACCATTTACCATGCTAATGGACACCAAAAGAAAGCTGGGGTGGCAATCCCAGACAAATTAGATTTTAAACCAAAGACTACAATAAGAGATGAGGAAGGACACTATATCCTACTTAAAGGGTCTATCCAACAAGAAGATCTAACAATTGTAAATATCTATGCCCCTAACATGGGAGCAGCCAATTATATAAGCCAATTAATAACAAAAGCAGAGAAACACATCGACAACAATACAATAATAGTGGGAGACTTTAACACCCCCCTCACTGAAATGGACAGATCATCTAAGCAGAAGATCAACAAGGAAATAAAGACTTTAAATGACACACTAGACCAAATGGACTTCACAGACATATTCAGAACATTCCATCCCAAAGCAACAGAATACACATTCTTCTCTAGTGTCCATGGAATATTCTCCAGAACAGATCACATCCTAGGTCACAAATCAGGTCTCAACTGGAACCAAAAGATTGGGATCATTCCCTGCATATTTTCAGACCACAATGCTTTGAAACTAGAACTCAATCACAAGAGGAAAGTCGGAAAGAACTCAAATACATGGAGGCTAAAGAGCATCCTACTAAAGAATGAATGGGTCAACCAGGAAATTAAAGAGAATTAAAAAAATTCACAGAAACAAATGAAAATGAAAACACAACTGTTCAAAATCTTTGGGATGCAGCAAAGGCAGTCCTAAGAGGAAAGTATATAGCAATACAAGCCTTTCTCAAGAAACAAGAAATGTCTCAAATATACAACCTAACCCTACACCTAAAGGAGCTGGAGAAAGAACAGCAAGTAAAGTCTAAACCCAGCAGGAGAAGAGAAATAATAAAGATCAGAGCAGAAATCAATGAAATAGAAACCAGAAGAACAGTAGAATAGATCAACGAAATTAGGAGCTGGTTCTTTGAAAGAATTAACAAGATTGATAAACCCCTGGCCAGACTTATCAAAAAGAAAAGAGAAAGGACCCAAATAAATAAAATCATGAATGAAAGAGGAGAGAGCACAACCAACTCCAAAGAAATACAAACAATTATAAGAACATATTATGAGCAACTCTATGCCAGCAAATTAGATAATCTGGAAGAAATGGATGCATTCCTAGAGATGTATCAACTACCAAAACTGAACCAGGAAGAAATAGAAAACCTGAACAGACCTATAACCACTAAGGAAATTGAAGCAGTCATCAAAAATCTCTCAAAAAACAAAAGCCCAGGGCCAGATGGCTTCCCAGGGAAATTCTACCAAACATTTAAAGAAGAATTAATACCTATTCTTCTGAAACTGTTCCAAAAAATAGAAATGGAAGGAAAACTTCCAAACTCGTTTTATGAGGCCACCATTACCTTGATCCCCAAACCAGACAAAGACCCCATCAAAAAGGAGAATTACAGACCAATATCCTTGATGAACAGGGATGCAAAATTTCTCACCAAAATACTAGGCAATAGGATCCAACAGTACATTAAAAGGATTCTTCACCACGACCAAGTGGGATTTATCACTGGGCTGCAAGTTTGATTCAACATCCGCAAACCAATCAGTGTGATACAATACATTAATAAAAGAAAGAACAAGAACCATATGATCCTCTCAATAGATGCAGAAAAAGCATTTGACAAAGTACAGCATCCTTTCTTGATCAAAACTCTTCAAACTCTTCAAAGTATAGGGATAGAGGGTACATACCTCAATATCATAAAAGCCATCTATGAAAAACCCACAGTGAATATCATTCTCAATGGGGAAAAACTGAGAGCTTTCCCCCTAAGGTCAGGAACATGGCAGGGATGTCCACTATCACCACTGCTATTCAACATAGTATTAGTAGCCACAGCAATCAGACAACAAAAAGAAATCAAAGGCATCCGAATCAGCAAAGAAGTCAAACTCTCACTCTTTGCAGATATGATACTTTATGTGGAAACCCGAAAAGACTCCACCCCAAAACTGCTAGAACTCATACAGGAATTCAGTAAAGTGGCAGGATATAAAATCAATGCATAGAAATCAGTGGCATTCCTATACACCAACAAGAAGACAGAAGAAAGAGAAATTAAGGAGTCGATCCCATTTACAGCTGCACCCAAAACCATAAGATACCTAGGAATAAATCTAACCAAAGAGGCAAAGGATCCATACTCAGAAAACTATAAAATACTCATGAAAGAAATTGAGGAAGACACAAAGTAATGGAAAAACGTTCCATGCTCATGGATTGGAAGAACAAATGTTGTGAAGATGTCAATGCTACCTAGAGCCATCTACACATTCAATGCAATCCCTATCAAAATACCATCCACTTTTTCAAAGAAATGGAGCGAATAATCCTAAAATTTGTATGGAACCAGAAAAGACCCCGAATAGCCAGAGGAATATTGAAAAAGAAAAGCAAAGCTGGTGGCATCACAATTCCTGACTTCCAGCTCTATTACAAAGCTGTCATCATCAAGACAGTATGATACTGGCACAAAAACAGACACATAGATCAATGGAACAGAATAGAGAGCCCAGAAATGGACCCTCAACTCTATGGTCAACTCATCTTCGACAAAGCAGGAAAGAATGTCCAATGGAAAAAAGACAGTCTCTTCAACAAATGGTGTTGGGAAAATTGGACAGCCACACGCCGAAGAATGAAACTGGACCATTTCCTTACACCACACACAAAAATAGATTCCAAATGGTTGAAAGACCTCAGTGTGAGACAGGAGTCCATCAAAATCCTAAAGGAGAACACAGGCAGCAACCTCTTCGACCTCAGCCGCAGCAACTTCTTCCTCGAAACATCGCCAAAGGCAAGGAAAGCAAGGGCAAAAATGAAGTATTGGGACTTCATCAAGATAAAAAGCTTTTGCACAGCAAAAGAAACAGTCAACAAACTCAACACCCAAAGAACAAATGATCCAATCAAGAAATGGGCAGAAGACATGAACAGACATTTTTCCAAAGAAGACATACAAATGGCCTACAGACACATGAAAAAGTGCTCAACATTGCTCGGCATCAGGGAAATCCGAATCAAAACCTCAATGAGATACCACCTCACACCAGTCAGAATGGCTAAAATTAACAAGTCAGGAAACGACAGATATTGGAGGGGATGCGGAGAAAGGGGAACCCTCCTACACTGTTGGTGGGAATGCAAGCTGGTGCAGCCACTCTGGAAAACAGTATGGAGTTTTCTCAAAAAGTTGAAAATAGAGCTACCATATGACCCAGCAATTGCACTACTGGGTATTTACCCGAAAGATACAAATGTAGGGATCCTAAGCGGTATGTGCACCCCGATGTTTATAGCAGCAATGTCCACAATAGCCAAACTATGGAAAGAGCCAAGATGTCCATTCACAGATGAATGGATAAAGAAGGTGTGGTATATATATACAATGGAATATTACGCAGCCATCAAAAAAATGAAATCTTGCCATTTGCAACAACATGGATGGAACTGGAGAGTGTTATGCTGAGCTAAAGAAGTCAATCAGAGAAAGACATGTATCATATGATCTCACTGATATGAGGAATTCTTAATCTCAGGAAACAAACTGAGTGTTGCTGGATTGGTGGGGTGGCAGGGATGGAGTGGCTGGGTGATAGACACTGGGGAGGGTATGTGCTATGGTGAGCGCTGTGAATTGTGTAAGACTGTTGAATCACAGACCTGTACCTCTGAAACAAATAATACATTATATGTTAAAAAAAAAAAAAAAAAAAAGAAGAAGAAGATAGCAGGAAGGGGAAAATAAAGGGGAGGAAATCAGAGGGGAAGACGAACCATGAGAGACTATGGACTCTGAGAAACAAACTGAGAGTTCTAGTGTGGGGGGATGGGTTAGCCTGGTGATGGGTATTAAAGAGGGCACGTACTGAATGGAGCACTTGGTGTTATATGCAAACAATGAATCATGGAACACTACATCAAAAACTAATGATGTGAGGGGGGGAAATCGGAGGGGGAGAAGAACCATGAGAGAGGATGGACTCTGAAAAACAAACTGAGGGTTCTAGAGGGGAGGGGGGTGGGAGGATGGGTTAGCCTGGTGATGGGTATTGAGGAGGGCACGTTCTGCATGGAGCACTGGGTGTTATGCACAGACAATGAATCATGGAACACTATATCTAAAACTAATGATGTAATGTATGGGGATTAACAATAAAAAAAATTAAAAAAAAAACTAATGATGTGATGTATGGTGATTAACATAATAAAATAAAAGAAAAAAAAAGTTCCTATCATGATGGATGATGCTCTAGCTAAGTTAAATTTAAAAAATAATTTTGATATTTTGGAATTTTGAACAACAGACTGAGACTTTATTTTTTTCACTCTATGATATATATTGAAAATATTTGGACTAAGCTTCTGAAGCATACTCTGTGAAAAGTGTCATGTTTGCAGTTGTTAAAATTCTTTAGTATATATATGTAAATGTTGTGAATCATTGCCAGTTTACAGATCTGTTGAACAAAATAGAAGAGCAATGAAGTCAATGATCTGTTGGGATTTTTTGCCAGTACTTATCAGTTGAGCTGTTTTGTAAAAATTTACAGTATTGTTAACTCTATTTTTTTTAAGATCTTATTTATTTATTTGTCAGAGAGAGAGAGAGAGAGAGCACAAGCAGGGGGTGTGACAGGCAGAGGGAGAAGCAGGCTCTCTGCTGAGCAGGGAGCCCAATGCTGGACTCGATCCCAGGACCCTGGGATCATGACCTGAGCTGAAGGCAGACACTCAACTGACTGAGCCACCCAGGTGTCCCTGTATTGTTAACTCTAATTCAAGATTTTCTTGAAACAAAATTAAGTCAAAGACAAAAAATGTTAGTGTGATACAATATCACACTACAAAAGAACAGGCTAAATTTGAAGTGTTGTGGAAAAGAAAAGCTTATTTGTGACCCAGCAAAACCAGTGTGAGAATTTGCTGAAATTAAAAATTCCATTACATAGAACAATAATAATAATTTTATGCCTTTTTCTAATGGGAATCAATATGCAGAAAATTGTCAGTGCAATTAACAAAATTATATACTTTGGCTGCAAAAATGACAAGAGAAATTTGAAGGGTTTTTTTTTTTTTTTTTTGGTTACTGGTAAATTTAGAACTCCTTTTCAATTTACACAATATCTTTTGAACCCAATGCTAACACTGAGTTGACAGAAGAGTTGGTGAATCTATTGTGGACATAGTTTTGAAATGGACATGTTTTAGCTTGAAAGTCAAATTAATTGTTCTAAAAATGATGAGCCACTTTTGTCAATGTGGATTTGAATATTAAAGGAAAATGATATATTAAAAAAAAAAAAGTCAAACTCCTAGAAGCAGAAAGTAGAATTGTGGTTGCCAGGGGCTGGGGTTAGGGGGAAATGGGGAGATGGCTGCTCCACAGGTATAACATTTCAATAATGCAAGACGGAAATGTTCTCGAGATCTGCTGTATAGCACCGCGCCTACAGCTAACAATATTGTATCGTGCACTTAAAAATGTGTCAAGAGGGTAAATCTCACCTTAAGTGCTCTTACCACCACAACAAAAAAATACATGCGCCTTATAGAAAAAATATAAAAATGACAATTGACCTAATACCACTGCTGCATTTTGATTCTTTTTTTATAAAGATTTTATTTATTTATTCATGAGAGACAGAGAGAGAGGCAGAGGCAGAGGGAGAAGCAGACTCCCCACTGAGCAGAGAGCCCGACCTGGGACTCGAACCCAGGACCCTGGGATCCCTACATTTTGATTCTTTCAGTTTTCTCAATCATTAATTTATTCCATAAACACTTACTGTACACTTAGAATGTGCCAAGTACTGTGCCATGCACTGAGGTTAGCGCAGGGAACCATCTTTCTGTCTAGATATATGTACAAAATGATCTACCAATCTCTATCACAAAACTATATATAACAGTGTGTCTATTATATATTACATATATTACAAGATACTTTCACTCACAAAGTTTTTTTTTTTTTTTTTAATTAATTAATTTATTTATTTGACAGAGAGAGACACAGCCAGAGAGGGAACACAAGCAGGGGGAGTGGGAGAGGGAGAAGCAGGCTTCCCGCCGAGCAGGGAGCCCGATGTGGGGCTCGATCCCAGGACCCTGGGATCATGACCTGAGCCGAAGGCAGACGCTCAACGACTGAGCCACCCAGGCGCCCCCTCACTCACAAAGTTTTATGTGAATAACAAAACAAAACAAAGCAACCCTAATTGAGCCAAAGAGATAGAAAACAGACCAATATGTGGGGAGAGCTATGGGTATTTTATGATTGCTAGGATACAAAGTGCAAGATGGGACTGTGGAAGCTGAGGAAATGGGTCTAGAGTTAGGTGATTTACTGGAGTTTCTGTGTCTAGGTGGAGCAGGACTAGAATCCAGTCTGACTTTCAGTCCTATGTGTGTGTGTATTTTTTTTTTTTAAATGTTTTTTTTTTTTTTTTTTTTTTTAAAGATTTTATTTGACACAGAGAGAGAGACAGCAGAGAGGGAACACAAGCAGGGGGAGTGGGAGAGGGAGAAGCAGGCCTTCCGGCTGAGCAGGAAGCCCGATGCGGGGCTCGATCCCAGGACCCCGGGATCATGACCTGAGCCGAAGGCAGACGCTTAACGCCTGAGCCACCCAGGCGCCCCATGTGTGTGTGTATTTTTAAGATTTTATTTATTTGTTTGAGAGAGAGCATGCATGCACAAGCGGGGGGAGGGAGAGGGGAGGGGCAGAGGGAAAGAGCAGGGGCAGGGGAGGGAGAGGGGGAGAGAGAGAGAGAGAGCACAGAAGGAGAGGGAGAAGCAGGCCCCCAGCTGAGCAGGGAGCCCGATGCGGGACTCACTCCCAAGACCCTGGGACGATGACCCAAGCTGAAGGCACACGCTTAACCGACTGAGCCACCCAGGCACCCCTCTTTTACACTTTTTAACTGCAGTTGTGCAAATTAACATTAGACATCTCATCTCTTAATCCATTAGGGGGAGAGAGTAAGAGAGGAAGAGGCAGGAAGGAGGAGAAATATATCTAGAAGATGCTGGATCTGGATCACATGGTAGCAGGAAAAGCTGTTTTGAAAAGATATCTAATCTTTGGAAATATAATGCATTTGGGGCAGGTGAGTTCCCCGACATCCCAGTGGGCAAGCTTTGTCTGCACTCTCATCTTCTGTATCTTGGCAAAAGGAAACTGAGGCTTGCAGGGGTTACATAGCTTTCCCCCACTACTCAGAGGTGGACCTAGAATTTCCAAAGTCCAAGCTCTTAACAACTCTTACATACGTCTTTTATCCTTAGGAAGAAGGGAAGACATTTCTAACTTAGGCCTGAAAACATAAAATAGTTGAGAGAAGCAATCTGGAATTCATTCAGATCAGGAAAAGTAAGCACCAATCTGTGCCTTGATGCTATTGTACTTGGGGATTGTATTTTTACTGTCTTTCTAGAAAAAACATAGGTAGTGGCATTGTGTGCACTAATCTCTCCTCCTCTGTCATTCATGTCTGGAGGGAGTTTAATAGCCAGGCCTGGGACACCATGCCTGTTACCTATCAGCTGGTGGCAGCTAACTGATGTATCCCATTTCTCTGGGATTCACTCTTTCAAATTTCATAGAGGGGCTTGGGCTGAGGGGAGGCAGGTGGACCCAAAGTGGCTGAGGCTTGAATGAAGACTCTTATCCAAGTCAGCCAAAGATGGGAATGAGATAGTCTGAATAACAGTTCTTAGGAAGTAGAAAATTGAGTACAAATGCCTTGTCCGAAAGGAGAGAAGACTCTAGCTTGGAGATACTGTTGTAGGTCAGAGGACAGGCTACGTCTAAATAGAACAGAAGTTGGGAGGAAAGCGAGGGGAGTTCTGGAGGTTGTAGAAAATGTGCCCACAGGGTCTGAGCACCGGTAGACCTGAGTGGAGGATCTATTATGTGCCTAGCATGGTTCTGGTACACAGAGAGAGCAACTTCCAGTTTCTGGCCATGAACCCAGTCCTGGTTCTGTAGAGGGAGACAGACATGAGTCATGAGTTTTTCTCTTTATTTACTTTTCCCTGGCAGTCTCCTGGTTTTCATAAATGACCATGACTTGACATGCACTGCCTTTATAATAATATTTTATAATCAGTGGAAAACCAAAGGAATGACTGGAAGTTGCCTTTAGTTATGGGAACAGCTGGGCCTCTCAGGATCACACCGGAAACTACTACCCCATGTGAGCAAGGAGCTGTGGGTTTCTCTGGAGATGCAGCTGCTTCTCTTTCAAATAACAACTTTAAATTCTGACATTTTAGCATTTACATGGATGGCTGTATGACTACAAAGAAACCTGAGTTGACCAGGTCTCCCAGAAAACTTCTGATTAGTGGCTTTCTGGTTTTGAAAAATAGGCCTTGTTTTTCTCAAAGTTCTTTATAACTTTGCAGCCCAGTGACCGCCCCCCCCCCCTTTTTTAGATTTATTTACTTATTTGAAAGAGAGAGAGAGAAGGAGCAGAGGGAGAGGGAGAGAGAATTTTAAGCAGACTCCGTGTTGAGTACCAGCCAGAGGCGGGGCTTGATCTCATGATCCTGAGCTCACCACCTGAGTTGAAACCAAGTGCCAGAGCTTACCAAACTGCTACCCCAGTGACCTCCCTTTATCACAGTTCTTTGGATAGAAGGAGAAGACAGTCTGGCCAAACTACCATTTTGTCTAATTCAATTCAGTTACAGGCGCTTTTAATAATTTGATATTTTGTCCTGAGCTGATTTTGGTCAGAAGCCATCAGCTGTGGGAGTCAATCAGCTTGAAGTTCTCTTCAAACCAGACATTCATTCACTTTCTGAACATTTGTCACACCCTGCGCTGAGCCAGGAGCTGTTGTGAGGTTCTCGGTATCCAATACACATAAAATAGATGTAGTCAATGCCTCCATCTATCAGAGATGGGGCGATAGACATTGAACAAATAACTCCACACACGCATTTGAACAAGAGCCACTAAGGAGAAGACTGGGCTATTGTGAGCGCATCATAGGGGTGGACCTACTTAGGATGGAGAGACAGGGAAGCCCTCTTTAAGAGAGAGACAATAACACTGAGATTTGGAGTGGGCACCAGCGAGGCAGAGTGAGGCGACGGCAGCCAGGCAGAGCGCAGAGTGTTAAGTGTAGACTGTGAGCGGGAAGGAGGAGGGAGTCACCAGCAAACTGTCAGAAGGCAAACACAGCTGTGACATAGCCCTGGTGGGGAAGAGTGACGCAAAGTGAGCATGGTAAGGCAGCTCAGAGCCACCATGCAGGGCCTTGCAGCCCCTAACGACTGTGGGTTGCATTCTGGGGGGCATGGGATGTCACAGAAAGGTCACAAGCAGGGACAGAGTGTGATCTGCTCACATTAAAACAATCTGTGAATTCTGTGGTTAGCCGGATCGGATGTATCACATTACAGAGCCTGAGACATTATGCACCTGGCTTACCCGCACTCTGCCCTGGACTGCTCGTTTGCCAAGCTCCAAGGCGAGGTGGGCCGGAAGCTGGGCATGCGCATCCTGGGCGTGCGCACATCGGCTTCCCTCTTACCTGCCCGAGCTGACGTCCTGCCTGGGAGGAGGGCAACATCCAGACCCTGAAACCAAGTGCCTGCGACTGCAGCACAGGAAGGCTTTGAGGGGGAAACAATAAATCAAGTTTCAAAGATGTCACCAACTTCGAGAACAAGATTCTAATCTCAGGTTGACTCTCAGGGAAAGGAGTCCACTTGGCTGCAAGCATCTCAGCAGCAAGTCCTTAGGGCCGGTTGATTTAGACACATCTCTATTTCCCAAGTGGTTTTAGTCAGCCCCTTCCTTTTCTAACTCGGTTTCCTACTTTTCTCCCTCACAGATCATGCATTCTTTGGTTATCTGATTTGCCTTTGTATTTTTTTTTTTTTTTTTATAAGACAAACACATCTTGAAAAATCCAGTCTTGTTAGTGTCACTTGTCCTTGGTTTCCCCTCCCAGTTGACTTCATGGCTGAGACCTCCCTTGGGGTGATATTTTTTCCTGACTTGTTGGAGTTAGCTTGGTTCTCCTCTCAGCCCCCATAGGCAGGGGTGCTGGGTTGGGTAGGGATCAGCACAGGAATGTGCTGGCAGGGTCAGGGTTTGTTGAAGTAGGTGGGTTGAAGGGCAAGGGACACATACCTCCCAGCTTCACAATGTGAACATGGTGGCAGTTCATCTGGGACTTACCAGCTGCACTTTGTCTGCAGGGTGTGCATGGACGTAGAAGGATGCCTCAGAGCACACGTGACCTACTGGTCAGGACACCTGGGTTTGATTTCTTATTGCTTCCTCGTGGGTAACCCTAGGACACAAAGGAATGAGCATGGATAAGTGCCTTTTAGCACCAGACAATGTACATAAATGCTCGTGGGCACTCAGAGATGTGGGTGCTGTTTTTTCCATTTAGACATGAGGAAATAAAGGTTCAGAGGAATTCAGTAAAATACCCAAAGATACACAGCTGATAAATTTCAATTTTTTAATCTGTTGAAGGAGGATAGAAATATATCACTGGCTGATAAAGCCTGAGGGAACAATTTGTACACTGGGAAAATTCCATGAAGACATGGCATTATGTGGCCCGTGTGGACCTCAGTGCACACATTTGAGGGGTCTCTAGAATGGGCCTGGGATCTCACCTATTCCTAGGAAGTTGTCTTTGTTTGGGGACTGGATCTCACCTGTTCCTAGGAATGTGTGCTCTGTTTGGGGACCTGCTCCTGGCCCATTCTTCCCCACTCCCATTCTGCATCTCCCCCTACAGACCAGCTATCAGGAGCCTGCACCCCTCTTCTCCCAAGCAGTTCCCTCTGCCTAGAAAGTCTTTGTCTGCCCCCTCCCTCTCTTCTGAGGAACTCAGATTCCATCTGTTAGTCTCAGCACATATGTCATGTCTTCAGTGTGACACACTTATCTCCCACATAAAACTTAGGCCCCCAGGGCAGGGACCCATGAAGGAACAACAGCAGAAGGATACAGATCTGGAAGGTGCTCAGTTCCATTTGCCCTTTCCCCAGATAATGTGGGAAAGGGGCCCATAGCTATGGCCAGGATCGAATTCCCACAGGGACTCTTTCCTTATGATTACCTTCAATGGAAAATGGAGTCCATAGGACTCTCTGATCTCTAAGAAGGAAAAAAAATAGATGATAGATGATAGATGATAGATAGATAGATAGATAGATAGATAGATAGATACTGGTTGGTAGAGATTGGTATTAATATTTAGCAACCTTATAATATCAAATTGGCTTTAATGAGTCATGGCATCTTGCTCATATCTTTTTTACACTATATTTGATGATGGAAATAAAAAAAGAATAATTCGGTTTCTCAATCTGGTTCAGTTTGGGGGCCTTCTTCATTATTATCTTTTTTTAAAACATGCATGGAAACAGAGGTGAAACCCTTCTCTTCTGGCTCCCTGCACTATTGACATTATAAACATTGACCTAAATTATAACCATTAGGTTCCCACTGAAATGAAAGGTCTGCCCTGGGGTTTAAATTCCTAACTTGCTGTGTAAGATGAGCCTCAATTAAAGTCTTCTAATAAGAAAAACAGAGATTTGGTGTTAAAACATCTTCAAATAATCTGTGCGGAGCTTTACTTGTAACTGTGTAGCACTTACCACAGTCTGATTTGAAGTAGGGCATCGATCTATCTCTCTCCTCTACTAAGGAGAGAGCTTCTTGAGGAGAAGGAATTTATCTCATTCATGTTACTATTTGGCACATGTCTGAGCCCATAAGAGGCATTCAGGAAACTCTGGTTAAGAAGAAAGGAAAAAGACATGCTGAGAGTAAAAGAGCAAGGTAAAGCCATTCTGGTCTTTTTCTCCTTCTTTGATGGTGATGATGGTGATGACAGCAAGAGTTACCCCTGAGGTGCTTGCTCTGTGCTAGGCACTGTGTCAAGCACCTTACATACAATGTCTCTTTTAACTCATATAATAATAATGTACCCATTTTCCCCATTAAGTACATGAGGGCCCAGAGTCATTAACTAAAGTGTCCAAAGCTAACTGACATTTCTAAGATATCATTTCAGGTCTGCATGCTTTTAACCACTCCGCTCTTTCCAAATGAGCCAACATTTCTTGCCTTTTTATGCAAATAATTGGGTCAAGTATTAGAAAACATTTCATATATTCTTATTTCAGCTAGTTTGCAAAGCAACCCCACTGGGGCTTGAATACGGTATAGGATGGGCCTGATGGGCCAAAGTTTGATACACAAATGTATAGGATGCATGAGATAATGTTGCTAACCCTGAAGGGTTAAAGAGAATTAAAAGTTTCAGTGTAACTACCAATTTGAGGCAGGAAAGTGTTAGCATGTAAGGAGGAATTTCCCTTCCTCTGAGCCACTGGCTCTTTGCCAAGGCTGCAGGGTAGATGCTGCATTAGGAGAGGACGAATTTGATCCAATAAGATGTCTTCTCAATCCCTGTGTAAGATTAGTCTGAGTAGGAATCACTTGGTAACAATTTGGAATAGAGTGTGTTAGAAAAACATAGCTTTGTCTGGGTTGAGCCTAGAAATGGGTGACAGATGTTAATGATGAACGACTGAACAGATGTTTGGGGGAGAATTACAAAAAGGTTTTCTATCACACAGGATCTAAACCTTAACCTTCCTGGCCGATGCTGAAAGGAGAGCTTGTTTATGAAACATGTTCTTGCAAAACTGTTTGGCGGATTGTGACAAAGATGAATGACCAGATACTATAATTTAAATTTGAAAATAAGGTAAATAGGAGTCCTTGTTTGTGTGCGAATGTATATGTGTTCTCTTTGACAAGAGTCAATGCCTTATTGAAGAGTAGGAAGGCCAAGTAAGTCATTCCTCTCTCCCTGTCCCATTTTTCTACCCCTGACTGGAAGGAATGTGCAGTTTTTGATACCACATCTTAAGGCTCAACAAAATTATTATTATTTTTAAAAGATTTTATTTATTTATTTGACAGAGACAGACACAGCAAGAAAGGGAACACAAGCAGGGGGAGTGGCAGAGGGAGAAGCAGGCCTCCCGCCAAGCAGGGAGCCTGATGCGGGGCTTGATCCCAGGACCCTGGGATCATGACCTGAGCCAACGGCAGACACTTAACGACTGAGCCACCCAGGTGCCCCAAGCCTCAACAAAATTATTAAAATACCACCGCTTATATACATTCTGAAATATCTGCCCTATAATTACATGTGGAAAAAGGAAAGAGTTTCTATACAACTTAATTGGTCATTTTAACTGGGGGCTCTGAGACTTACTTAAAGTTTTAAGGAGTCTAAAAAAGATCCCCCATCCAAAGTAAATAAGAAACAAAGGTAGATTTTTAAAAGCTGTATAGTTACTATCATAAGCCGATCTCCACTTACCCGCTCCACAGGAAGTTGAACTGTTAGTTACGTTATACAAATCATTATGATGCTTCTGATAATTTGCCTGAAATGATGGATGGGCTGAGCAGAGGCATTTGTTAATATAGCCTATAATGGACATAAACGTGACGTATCTTCTGCAGACTGTAGCTGTATCTACACAGCAATACCATGTATTTGGTTAAAAAAGATGAATGCAGTCAAAAAATCCAAATACTCTTGGTTTGGTGTTAAAATAATAATAAATGCCATTGAATTTATGACATTGTATATACAATAGCCTTATATGTCAGAATAGCCCTGCAAGGTGGGTTTATTATCCCCATTTCATGGATGAGAAGGGAGACATCCAGAGAAGTTAAATGACTCGCCCAAGGTCATGTGTGCTAGTAAGTAGCAGGATCAGGATTTGTATCTTTACTGTGTATTCAAAACTCCCCTTCCTTTCTTTCTCTTTTTCTCTCTTCCTTCCTTTCTTTTTTCTTCCTTCCTTCCTTCCTTCCTTTTCTTTCTTTTTAAAGGATTTTATTTATTTTAGAGAGATAGAGAGGGCAAGTGGGGGAGGGGGAAGGGGCAGAGGGTGAGAGAGAGAGAGAGAGAGAATACCAAGCAAACTCCACACTGGGTACGGAGCCCAATACGGGACTTGATCTCAGGACCCTGAGATCATGACCTGAATGGAAACCAAGAGTCTGAGGCTCAACCAACTGAACCATCTAGGCACCCCTTAAGTTCCTCTGACTTTCTAATATGCTAGACTGTCCTGGGTAGAACAGGCATTTTACTCTTTGATTAAGTCTTATGTGTTACTGTATATATAAATGAAATCTGAGTTGAAGCCATGATTATCAAACTTGGGATTTGAAGTCTCACTTTTTTTTTCAAATCATAACCAGTTTTACTGCAAAAGGACCCTGTACATATTTATCAATCCTAGTATCTTAATAGCTACATAACAACTCATTAACCTATAGAAACATGCATGACAAGAAGCAAGAAAGAACACCCATTCCTTCTTCATATTAGCAACACTTCACTGCTGAGCAACTCCTGCTTACAACACTGAGGTCTGAGAAAGTCATTTCTCACAGTTATCCTGAGTGAAAGATGGAAATAGTACTATTCAAAGACCACTGTTAACTCTCTGTGCTGTTGAAAGGGGAAGGGAAATACTAGACTCTTCTTTTGCTTCATACTGAAGAGAGACCAATAGGGAGCAATGTGATAAATGAGAAAGAAGTCAGCTGTGGGCAAAGCAGGATACTAGAGGCTGTGACGGTTGAAAAGACAAAGGAGGTACTTAGAGCCTGCAGGAGAGATAAGAGACATGCAGGAATAATCAGCGATGAGGCAAATGGCATACATCAAGGCATCTGGGAGCTTAGGAGATAATGAGATTTTTAACTCTGGGGATTAGGCAAGGCTACATACAGGGGATGGCGTTTGTACTGTGAGCTTTGGAGTTCAAGACCAGGAAAAACCAGTCCTTTTTCCTTTCTGTCTGACTTTCCCTTCCTGTTCCTGGTCTGCTTCTTCCTTTTCTTGCCAATTCTCAAAAGAGTAACCAAGATGTTCTGTCTTCATTTCTTCATTATTATTTAGTAATCCTTAAACTCAGGATTCTGCTTTAGGTCCTTTCGTTAAGATGACTAATTGTCCTCTAATATCTGTTCTATGTTCTTTAGGAAGAGAGCCCTCAAGTGGTAGGCACATGGCCACAGGGAATAAAGCCTACGTGTGCCAGCCTCCCTTGCAGCAAGGAATGAACATACGACTAAGTTCTGGCCTAACAGAATAGGATCAGAAGTCATGTGTACAACTTCTCGGTTATACCCTTAAAGGGAAGGGTATTAGTTTCCCCTTTCCCTGCTTCCTGTTGAAAGGAATGTGGTTGTGGCATTGGAGCGCCATCTTGGTCCATGCAGATGAAAGTGTCACTCTAGGGACGGAGGAGGAATAAATAAGTTAGAAGCAGCTGGTCCCCCAGCACAGGGAGCTCCACGGTGGTTCTAGAATACTTACATTCTCATATAAGAGAGTGCCAGGAAAAACTGAAATAATTTGAAATGAGCAATAAAAAGAGTCATGGGTGTCCTAAGGAGCTTATCCAGCAGTTATCTCTACCATTCATTATCTTTGAACTGTTTTACAGCTCTGTTAAGTTACAGATAATGGATAGTGGTCCAAATGATTGTTTCTCTTCCCCATGCAAACAAATTCTGTCCAGTGGGGGGATAGTCGATTCCCCTCATCCTTGTTCCCCACTCCTGCCCCATGGAAAAAGCCAATTTTACATGTATTTATAAATTGATTTCAGCATTCCTGATTAACCTGTGTAAGTGTGATACTTTGAACTCTCCATATATTACTGGATCCCTCATCAGTTAATGAGTTAAAATCTTTGACATGTAGTCCGTTTATACTGGTATGAGAGTTGAGATTTTACCTTTTATATAAAAAAAATTATTCTTTAACAACAGGAGTCCATTATTTAAGCCACTGCTACTTTGGGTCTTTGTTATAATGATCAAACCTCTATTCTAATCATCAGCTCCTACCATCCCTACTTGAATTATTTCCTTGCTAGTCAGCATTGACTCTTCCCTCCAACCCCCACTGGCTTCTTGATTGTGTTTATATTTAATGATGATCCAGAATTGACTCTTAATCACCAAGTCCAAATATCCTTTCTCACTCAACATTCATCCTCAATGAGAGACAAAGTAGAACAGTTTTTTTTTTCCAACTGTGGATGACAACCCATCAGTGGGTCATGACATTAATTTTAGTGGGTCACAACCAGCATTGATAGAAAATATTAAAGCGCATCACACATAGTAAGGATATTTTGTGAAGCTTTGGATTCAGATACCTATAAGCACATGTATGGGTTCCCTCCGACTGCTGTTAACAGATTACTACAAACCAGGTGTCTCAGAATGAGAGAAATGTATTCTTCCCGAGTTCTGGAGACTAGATGTCTGAAATCAAGGTGCTCAGGGCCAGACTCTCTCAGAAAGCCTAGAGGAGAATCCTTCCTAGATTCTCCCAGCTTCTGGATGCTGCCAGTATTCCTTAGCTTATAATAGTACACCTTCAATCTCTGCTTGCATCTTTACATCAAGTTCTCTGTGTGTCCTTTACTACCACTTACAAGGACACACTCATCGGATTAGGCCCCACCATAACCCAGCAGGATCTCATCTTGATCCTTGCCTAAATTACATCTGCAAAGACCCTCTTTCCAAATAAGCTATTTAGAATATTCCAAATATTCTAAAGTTCAGGGTGGGCATGAATTTTCAATGGATTCTTTGCTAATAATTTTCTTTCCCCCCACCCCCAACCTCTCTACCTTAAAAACCTTTCCTTTTCTGCAGCCCTTTGGAGCTCCTCTCTACTTGCTAGATCTTTAAAATTTACTCGGTTTTGAATTTGTATTTAACAATATATATATTTTTAAATTTTATTATGTTATGTTAGTCACCATACATCATTAGTTTTCGATGTGGTGATCCACGATCCATTGTTTTCGTATAACACCCAGTGCTCCATGCAGTACGTGCCCTCCTTAATACCCATCACCGGGCTAACCAATCCCCCCTCCCCCCTCCCCTCTAAAACCCTGTTTGTTTCTCAGAGTCCATAGTCTCTCATGGTTCATCTGTCCCTCCAAGTCCATCCCCCCTCATTTTTCCCTTCCTTCTCCTAGTGTCCTCCATGCTATTCCTTATGTTCCACAAATAAGTGAAACCATATGATAATTGACTTTCTCTGCTTGACTTATTTCACTTAGCATAATCTCCTCCAGTCCCATCCACGTTGATGTAAAAGTTGGGCATTCATCCTTTCTGATGGCTGAGTAATATTCCATTGTATATATGGACCACATCTTCTTTATCCATTCATCTGTTGAAGGGCATCTCGGCTCTTTCCACAGTTTGGCTATTGCAGACATTGCTGCTATGAACATTGGGGTGCATATGGCCCTTCTTTTCACTACATCTGTGTCTTTGGTAAATACCCAGTAGTGCAATTGCTGGGTCATAGGGTAGCTCTATTTTTAAATTTTTGAGGAACCTCCACACTGTTTTCCAGAGTGGCTGTGCCAACTACAATATTTTTATGAATAAATATGTGTTCTTGAACACTATGTAAAATACTTTTCTTATCATGGAGAGAAGTTTCAAAAGTTTAAAGGAAAGGACTAGAAGACAGACCCCTACTCCCTCTTCCACCCTGATTCCAGGGAAGCATTTAACATTGTTGGCCAGCTTTTCCTTTTTTGCCATAGTAATAGTAACAATTATGTAATATAAAACTTGTTTAAGCAATTTTATATGCAGTAAGTCATTTCAACCTCATAACACCTCAGGAGGTGGATTTTAATAACATCACTGTTTTAAAGATTATCATATAGCCAGAAAGTGAAGGAGCCAGGATTCAATTCCAAACCCATGTTTTCTCAGAGCATCATGGTCTTTCTTGGTTCCCATTTGTTATATTGATCTCAGTGTCTCTGACCTGGCTCCATTTTCTGGCTTCTACTTTTTTCTTCCCATCTCCTAATAGTATCACTTCATCCACCACTGGCTCTGGCCTGGTCTCCCCCAGTCTCATTTGCTACCTTGCTTCCTACTTGCCAGGGCTGGAGAAGACTGAACCCTATCTGCAGAAGGGAAGGAGGCAGTAGAGAGCAAAGCTCGAGGAGAGCTGAAAGACAGGAATGAGTGATGAGCCGAGGCTCTGGAGGGATGACTGAGTGCCCAGGAGGAAGAACTCTCCTTGGGAAATAGGACAGACACCTCTTCCTCTGAGACGTTTGGTCATTTCCATGAGGAAGACAGTGACAGCAGCAGAAGCAAGGGAGTTCCTGTTCCTTCAGCTGCAACAGCTTCTCCAGCCTCCATGTGGCGAGGCCTTGCCACATGGATAAGGTGCTTCATGTTACAGATCCGGGCCCATCCAGCCCGGGGAAAACAGGAATTACCTCCGCATGTTTGGTTCTGTAGTTTAAGGAAGAAATGATAAGCAGAAATGAAAATTCAACACCAGAAGCCTTCCTCTTTGTCACCTCATTAGCTGAGGTGATGACTCCCAGAGACACAGAGACCATGCCAGAATCCAAGACTGTTGCGTTCCTCAGCCAGGAGGAGCAGTCAACAGCCGCAGGGTCCCCGAGCACTGAGAAGCTGCTATCTTTGCCAGATGATTAATGGGGCGTCCTGTGGCAAATGAGGAAGACGCAAGCTTCAACAGTTTAATTTTTTAAATCTGGACCTTTTAAATAAGAATGTGTTGTTGAGGGGGCAATAAAACCATCAGAATGTAGCTCTGGCTTCTTTCCATCGTATTAGGCTTGAGGTCATTATCCAGGTAATTCAGGAAAAATAAACTCCATTGCCTGAATTACTCAGATAATTACCACACTGTTCCAATTCAGTCTAGTGGGGGAGGTCCAGCTGTAAATGTCTCACGGGCCTCAAATAGTCTGATAACTGAAAACAGCCTTGGTAATTTAGGAGTCAGGGTGAAGCACTGAAAGGGGCTGAGCTGACATAATTATAAAATCTGGGTGTTTCAGACCAAGCTCTGCTGCATATGACCTGCTTACTCAGGGTTGGCAACTTTTCCTCACTGAGCCTAAGGCCATTTTCAGGATGATAAGCTATAAATGCTAGCCAGTATACTTTATTATTTTTTAAAGACTTCTATTTATTTACTTGTCAGAGAGAGAGAGAGCACAAGCAGGGGGAGCGGCAGGCAGAGGGAGAGGCAGACTCCATGCTGAGCAGGGAGCCTGATGGGGCACTCCATCCCAGAACCCTGACCTGAGCTAGCAGATGCTTAACCCACTGAGTCACCCAGGCATCCTGCCAGTATACTTTAAGCAATTATTATCAGTACTACTTTTTAAAAAAAGATTATTTATTTTTAGCGTGAGCGAGTGAGAGAGAATCTCAAGCAGACTGCCCGGCTGAGCATGGAGCCTGACCTGGGGCTCGATCTCACGACCCTGAGATCATGACCTGAGCTGAAATCAAGAGTCGGATGCTCAACCAACTGAGCCTCCCAGGCGACCCAGTACTACTTTTTTGTTGGTGGTGTTATATTCTGGCATAACACTGAAAAAAATTATGTTTTATGCAACGGTATGAGATTTTAGGGCAATGCTTCTCACCATAGCTTCCTGTTAGACTCATCTGGGGAGCTTTTATAAAAAATAGAGGATTTCCCAGCCTCCAACCCAGGCCACTTACTCTGGATCTCTGGGGTGTGGTCCGTGACATAGGTTTTTTTTTTTTTTTTTAAGATTTTATTTATTTATTTGACAGAGAGAGACACAGCGAGAGAGGGAACACAGCAGGGGGAGTGGGAAAGGAAGAAGCAGGCTTCCTGCAGGGCAAGGAGCCTGATGCAGGGCTCAATCCCAGGACCCTGGGATCAGGACCTGAGCTGAAGGCAGACACTTAACGACTGAGCCACCCAGGTGCCCCGACATAGGTATCTTTTTTAAAATTTTATTTTATGTTATGTTAATCACCATACATTACATAATTAGTTTTTGATTAGTGTTCCATGATTCATTGTTTGCGTATAACACCCAGTGCTCCATGCAGTACATGCCTTCTTTAATACCCATCACCAGGCTAACCCATCCCCGCACCCTCTCCCCTCTAGAACCCTCAGTTTGTTTCTCAGAGTCCATAGTCTCTCATGGTTCATCTCCCCCTCCGATTTCCCCCTCTTCATTTTTCCCTTCCAACTTTTTTTTTTTTTTTTTTAACATATAATGTATTATTTGTTTCAGAGGTACAGGTCTGTGATTCATCAGTCTTACACAATTCACAGCGCTCACCATAGCACATACCCTCCCCAATGTCTATCACCCAGCCGCCCCATCCCTGCCACCCCCACCAATCCAGCAACCCTCAGTTTGTTTCCTGAGATTAAGAATTCCTCATATCAGTGAGGTCATATGATACATGTCTTTCTCTAATTGACTTATTTCGCTCAGCATAATACCCTCTAGTTCCATCCACGTGGTTGCAAATGGCAAGATTTCGTTTTTTTGATGGCTGCATAATATTCCATTGTGTGTGTGTGTGTGTGTGTGTGTGTGTGTGTGTGTGTATGTGTATATATATATATATATATATATATATATATATATATATATATATATCTCACATCTTCTTTATCCATTCATCTGTTGATGGACATCTTGGCTCTTTCCATAGTTTGGCTATTGTGGACATCCAACACAGGTATTTTTAAAAAGCTCTCCAGATTATTCTAATGGGCAGGACCACTGCAAGGCAGAGAAAGACTCAAAGATGGGAGATTTCTGTCACCTGAAGGTCATATCCAGGGTTTAACATGTCTGATGATGAAGCCTCAGAGTGACAGGTGAAGTTGTCTGGCTGTTCAAACCTGTTCCCCAGAGTTCCAGGCAGAGGGAACCAAACTGCCCTGATCCCTGGGTCCGAGAGGGTCCAGGCCGGAATGGCGAGGATGGCGCTCACTGTGCCTGTCTGCTGACATCCATCTGTAGACAAAGCACAAAGGTCCAGTGGTGCCCACCGTCCACACCGAATTTAAGTAACTGAAGGACTTACCCAAAACCACTTAACCAAAGCTAGTTACTAACAGAGAGGGGCTGAAAGTACCATTTCCATTTCCTTTTAATTCCTTAAAGCTTCCTTGGGAGGTCTCCCTAAGGGACATCGGTGTGTCACATGCACACACATTACAAGTAACAAGACCGTAACGGCTATGAGCCGTGACTTCATCCCAGCAGCAAGTGTTTCCCAAGGGCAAAGCTGCCATCGGATTGGCAGTGGTGGGAATTGGGCCAGCTCTTCCTTCTGAGGCAGCTCAGTGGATCTTCCGGCTTCAAAGCACCTGGTCGGCAACCGTGCCGTCAGCATGGAGCCACCCTCTCCGTGTAGTTTCAAATGCCTCCGGGTCAGAGCCTGAGGACAGAATTCCTGTGGTCTAGACACAAGCGCTGCTACCGGGGCTTACAGACGGGGCTCTCCAGTAAGTCTCTGGGGGAGACATGGCTTAGAAATGATCAAGCCATCTCCTGGAATGGTCAACCGTCTGAGAATAGAGCAGAACATCTGTTTCCTCTGTGGAGCTGCAGGGAACCTAGGCTGCCTTCCCTGTGCACATGTGGCTCCGGCTGGAGTCTTATGACACGTACATTCAAAGGACCATTTCTTTTGCCCCATGACAAGGCTGTCAAAGGATGAAGTGCTTGGATTTACAAGGATTCTCCAGGAGCATTTTCTCCTAGTTGTTGAAATATGGAAACCACCAAGTGCCTATGATCTATTACAAAACAATGCAGTGATTCTTCCCTGTGGAGTGCTCTCCACACTCTGGAGAAAAACAAATAGTTGTGTGTCCTTTCTCCCCTTAGAAAACAGATTAGTCTTTTCACATTCTCCTTGACTGCAGAGAGCTCTGTTAACCTTCAAAACCCTGTTCAAATGTCACCTCCTCGGGGCACCTGGGTGGCTCAGTTGGTTGAGCGTCTGACTCTTGATTTCGGCTCAGGTCATGATCTCAGGGTTGTGAGATTAAGCCATGCATCGACAGGCTTCACGCTGGATGTGGAGCCTGCTTTGGATTCTCTCTCTCCCTCTGCCTCTGCCCCTCCCCCCACTCTCTCTCTCTCAAAAAACAAAAACAAAAACAAAAACAAAAAGTCACCTCCTCCGTAAAGCCTTCCAGGGTTCTCTCAGGCAGAATTAAGCACACCTTCTGTGCCAGCTCACTCTCTCCACTGACTCCTCATTCAGCTGCATTGTGTGAATTTAGCTGTTTAGCGTGTGTGCCTGTGTGCTTCACACTCCCACCTCCACTCCCAGGACCCTGGACTGTGAGCTCCTTGAAGACAGGGATTGATCATGTAGGTATATGCCCATTAAATATTACATGGGGAATTGAATTTTCTTCTGGTTCATGTTTGGGGTTTTTTTGCAGTGGGTGTCAGGGATATTTGACTTTTTCAGGTGTTCCATAAAGATGTGTTCCAAGGGGCGCCTGGGTGGCTCAGTCGGGTAAGCGTCTGCCTTTGGCTTAGGTCATGATCCCAGGGTCCTGGGATCGAGCCCTGCATCGGGCTGCCTGCTTCTCCCTCTCCCACTCCTCCTGCTTGTGTTCCTTCTCTCGCTGTGTCTCTCTCTGTCAAATAAATAAATAAAATCTTAAAAAAAAAAAAAGATGTGTTCCAGGTCCTTGCAGGGAATATGTCCTGAACCTTCTCATTTGCTTCCTCACATTGGTCCTGGGACAGCCCTTGTTTTCTCCCTCTCGTTTTCCCAACTGTTTTCCTGTCGCCTTCCAGTTGTTTCCCATTTGCCATCTCACCTCTTGGATGGAGTTGGCACATGCTTGTAGTTCACTCCCAATCCAGGCTGGCCCTGAACTTTGCTTCAACAACCCAATCTCCACCTGCCACATACCTTCCTCCAGACATTGCATTTGGAGTCTCCAGAATGATGATGTGAAAGAAGACAGGAGAGCCTCATAAGGATGAGCATGGATTTGGACTCAGTCATACCTGGACTCGCAATCCCTCTTGAATTTTACTATATAAGTAAGTCAGTTACTTAACCTCTCTTATGTTCAATTTCTTTATCTGTAAAAAGGGAATAACAAGAGTACCTACCTGTTTAGGTGGATAATAACAATCCCATCGTTTGAATACTTGCTCTCTGTCAGGCCTTGGGCAAAGGACTTTCTGTGGATTCTTTCATTTAATCCTCACAACAGGATTGTTGTGTAGGTTGGATTCTTTGAGAAGCAGATTCTGAGATGGAGGTGAGCAGGGGGAACGCATAATAGGGATTGATGCTGGGATTCATACCGTGGTGGGGGTGGGGTGGCAGAAGGAAGAGGGAGAAGCTAGGCTGCAGTACAGTCTTCAAGGCTTCAGCCAATCTTACAGGACCATTTGAAGCTGGATGGCCCTTCAGACTTGTCTTAAAATCTAGGGAGGGAGCTGGGGTCTCCTGCATTGCCCCAGTATTGGAAGGAGGTTGTCCCTCCCCAAAGGGAATGTGACCTGTGATGAGGCAGCTCTTCCCAGCTGAGGGCAGTTTTTCAAAAGTCCTCACTGTGCACCTATTTTGCAGATAACACGTAAAATGCTTAGCACAATGCCCGCCAAAGAGGAAGCGCTCGGTAAATGTTAGCTGCTCTCACTGTCATCATCACCATCATTTTTCACCACCAGATACCCCATACGTGCCATCTTGCCCACAAGAATAGAATAAACTGCTCTGCTTGTAGAAAAGCCAATGGACCTATTTACTGAATTCGTCCCTTAAAATAATCGAACATCCTTTAGCAGCAAAGAAAAGCTAATGCTTATGCTAATGGAAAAGATTCTTAGGTATTAGTCAGGGTTCTCCAGAAAAATGGAGCCAATAAGAGGGGTGTGTGTATGTGTGTGTGTGTGTGTGTGTGTGTGTGTAGAGAGAGAGAGAGAGAGAAAGAGACATTTATTCATTTTAAGGAATCGGTTCATGTGATTATGAAGGCTAATAAGTCCAAAATCTGCAGGGTAGGCCAGTGGGCTGGAGACCCAGGGAAGGGTCAGTTCAAGTTCAAAGGCCATCTCCTGGCAACATTCATTTTTCAGGGGAGGTCAGTTTTTGTTCTATTAAGGCCTTCAGCTGATTGAATTAGGCCCATCCACATTATGGAGTACAATCTGCTTTACTCAAACTCCACTGATTTCAGTATTAATCTCGGCACAGTTGTCCAGCCAAGTTGACTTAACCATCACGGGAAGTGAATGGGAGATATCAGCTAATTTACGGAACCAGAATTAGACAAAGAGGGTTTTATGGTGTGAAGAACATTATTCATTGACAGTGCCAAAATAGGTTTTAGGTCTCTGTTCTTTTTTTTTTTTAATTTTGCCTATAAAGTACTTGGGATGAAATACGTAAGTCGGTAACAAACATTCTTTTTTTTTTTTTTTTTTAAGATTTTATTTATTTATTTGACACAGAGAGAGACAGCAAGAGAGGGAACATAAGCAGGGGGAGTGGGAGAGGGAGAAGCAGGCTCCCCACTCAGCAGGGAGCCTGATGTGGGGCTCGATCCCAGGACCCTGGGATCATGACCTGAGCTGAAGGCAGACATTTAATGACTGAGCCACCCAGGCATCCCGGTAACAAACATTCTTGAGTCACTGGTAGTGAAAGAAATTTAATGCTGTTATATAGTATGTGGTGGGGTACAGAACAGTGGGAGATTCAGTCATGGAATACCTGTTTTGGGCCAAGATTTCCTCTAGCACTGGAAATACAGAGATAAAAGATGTGCTCTACCTTCAAGAAACTATTTTCTAGTTGGAACACAAACATCCTAATGAGCACAATACAGTAAAATAACTGCCTTACTAGAGATGTAGATACCGTATATTGTTGAGCATAGAAGAAGCACCTAAGTTTGTCTGGGGAAACAGGGAATGCTTTCAAGAGGAGGCAGATTTTGACTGGAGGTTTGAAAGATGCTAGTTGGAAGAATGCCAAGTTTGGGAGGAGCTCTCTGGGAGAGGTAGTATCATTCAAGGTCATGGAAGCATGAAAGAGAGAAGACATGTTCAGTAACAGTATGTTCTGGGACAACCGAGTAAGGCATGACGGTATAGAGGGAACCATCATGGAGCTGGAACTGGAGCTGGTTTGGGAGGCAGTGGCCATATCTTGAAGGCAGTATGTCATGCAAAGGAATAGAGGGATTACTCTACTGATAATGGCGTTTTGAGCAGGAAAATGATATGATCAAATTTGAATGTGAGAATATTCTGTGGACAATGTGGAGGGTGAATGCAAGGTGTTGGGGACTAGAGACTAAGAAGTGAAAAATCACAATAATCTGGGAGAGAGAGAGTGAGAGGAACTAGTCTCTAGAATAGCACTGGCACAGAAGGAAGATAGAGAACAGGATGCGTGCCAAGATTTTTTGAGAGGATGGAGAAGCAATAAGACTAGATGATTTATTTATTGGCTATACCCATAAGAGAAAAGTGAATAATATGGGATGACTCTAGGGTTTCTGTCTTAGGAAATGAATAGAGATGCATATCAAAAAATTATAGAATATAGGATGAGAAGGCAAGGTAGAGAAGGGAGACCCAAAAAATGTTAGTTTAATTTTGATTACTAAATTTGAGATACTTAGGAAGCATCCACATGATTACAATTTATAAATATGTAAAATTAAACAACACACTCCTAAATAACTAATGGATCGAAGAAGAAAATCACAAGGGAAATTAGAAAGCACTTTGGGATAAGTGAAAATGAAAACACAACATACCAAAATTTGTGGGATACACTAGAGCAATGCTTAGAGGGAATCTATTTTTAAAAAAGGAAGATCTCAAATCAATAGCCTAAACTTTGTCTTGAAGAGTAAATTTAACAAAAGAGGTGCAAACTTGCACAATATTAAAAATCATTGTTAAAAGAAATTTTAGAAGACTTAAATAAATGGAACTGCATAAGGAGAAGAGTATACACACTTGATGGGCCATTCTGGTGGGCTAGAATGGGGACCTTTCGGATAGCTCCCAACTAAAGCTTCCCATGTGTCTCACAGTGACACCGTGTGGAGAGCTGGGCATTCCAGACAAAACAGATGTCCTTGACTTGAAGGAGCTCACAGTGCAGTGGAGGTGACGGACTTGAACGCATATAACAGAGTAAAATGGAGAAGGTTATGATAGAGGAGTAAATGAGAGGCACTGTGAGAGCCGGACACCTACTCTGCACACTGCCCTGAACAAACCCGTGGGCGGCCATCCTGATTTGAGTGCAATTGCCATAGTGAGCCCAGAGGACCACAAGGTGCCCTGGTCATTGAGGTGGCTAAAATGACCTGTTTGGCCAAGGCCCAGCTGTGCAGGTAGGGAAGAGAGTTTATACAACTCAGTCTTACAATGGAGCCTCTTTCCTGGGTGGACTTAGGGTAATAAGACTAAAGCATGTGTTCAAAATCCCACAACGCCTGCGAATCCTTAGCCCTGTTTTTTCCTTTTAACTGAAATCCTTAGAAATGGGCTTTTAATTTTTATTAGATTCTTATGCATGTTACCCATAGGTTGCCTTACAATGGATCTTAAACTGCTTTGTTTTTTACTTCATCTCGGGACGCCTGGGTGGCTCAGTCATTAAGCATCTGCCTTCGGCTCAGGTCATGATCCCAGGGTCCTGGGGTCGAGCCCCGCATCGGGCTCCCTGCTGAGTGGGGAGCCTGCTTCTCCCTCTCCCACTCCCCCTGCTTGTGTTCCCTCTCTCGCTGTCTCTCTCTGTCAAATAAATAAATAAAATCTTAAAAAAAAAATGTAGTACTCTCGTGGACCACTGCCTTGCAAGCATTAACATGCATAGCGGTCACCTGAGGGTCTTATTAAACTGGAAATTCTAATTAAGTAGGTCTGGGGTGAGGCCTGAGAGTCTGCATTTCTAACAAGCTCCCAGGTGATGCCAGTTCTGAATGGTCCCTGGGCCACAATTTGGCTAGTGATGCAAGACCACATCTTTAATATTTTAACATTTACAAAGCACTCAAATACCTACATCTTAGGTAATATTCAAAATAATCCTGTGAGGTAGGACAAGTGGTTATTATTATTCATCTTGTAACAGATAAGGAAACTGAGGCACATGCGGGTCAGCCAGAGGAAGCGAGGAAGCATCTTGCCTAAAACTCAGCCTTAGACTATCTGCTTCTCCACAACAGATATGGTACCCCCTAAATCAGCCATGATATCTCTGGTGACAAGAACTGCGCCCTGATCATCACTGTGTCCCCTGTGGTGTTGGCACATGACAAGCATTTGATCTTTGTTCATTCCAAAATGTCCTTTTATATCCCAGTAGCCACTGTGCAGTGTTCTGGCTGCTTTAGTTCATATTTATTATTCTAATCCTTAATGCTAACTCACTCAGAATTATTACCTGCATTGTGCATTGGGGAAACTGAGGCTCAGTGAAGTGGAGTGATTTGCCAAAGTCTACCTAGAAAGAAGTGAAAATAAAAATCTGCATCTGCCCTATGTTTTATTTTATTTTTAATTACACAGTCGTGCACACATCATACAACGAAGAAGTGCTTCTCAATCATTTCCTTATTACCGATACCCTGGTTGTCAGAAATCTGTAGAAACTTGATTATGAGAATGATAGTTGATCTGCCCAAGATCTCTGAAGATGAAAAGCACCATTCTCATTTTCCTGCTGCACATCCTCACAGCTGTTGCAACCTCTATCCACAGTTTTATGCCAAATGACAGAATAATTGATGCAGTTGGAGGGTTCTGTCTATAAAGAAATTAAGCTTGTTCTGGTGGTCCTGCTATGGTACGCAGTGGCTTAAATTTTTAATCAGAAATTTAGTCAAGAAATAGTGCAGAAAAAGTTAGTGGTTGTGTCAGTGCTGCTGAGGATGATCTGAACAGATGTTTGGAAAAGAATTTTATGCCATGGGCTTGGTAGGCATTTGAGTTCTTACTTTGGGAAAGAGTCAGAGCTCCTTACAGAGGGTCTCTGATAGACATTAAGAGGCAAGAGGAGTTATTAAAAATGACGGTCTCAAAAAAAAAAAGAAGGTCTCGGCTTGGCCAGCTAATGAGCATGGCACTTTAAAATCATGACTATGGGGGTGCCTGGGTGGCTCAGTTGTTAAGCATCTGCTTTTGGCTCAAGTCATGATTCCAGGGTCCTGGGATCGAGGCCCGCACATCGGGCTCCCTGCTCCGTGGGAAGCCTGCTTCTCCCTCTCCCTCTGCCCCGGCTTGTGTTCCCTCTCTTGCTGTGTCTCTCTGCCAAATAAATAAAAACTTTTTTAAAAAAAATCATGACTATAAATCCTTTCACACCAAAAGGTGAGATCTAGATCCCCTCTTCTTGACTCCAGGTGGCTTGTGACCGCTTTGACCAATAGAATACAGCAGAAGCAAGGCTGTAGGACTTCTGAGGCAAAGTCATAAAACGTTATGCAGTTTCTGTCTTATTTACCAGAACTATCATGCTTGGAGCCCTAAGCCACCATGTAAAAAGCCCAACTAGCCCGAGACAGCCATATTGTGAGGGATCCCAAGCCACATGAATACATGTGTAGGCATTCTGGATGACGAGTACCCGCTGAACCAGCCTCCAGGGCGCTAGATGTAGGCGTGAAGAAGCCTCCAGATGACTCAGTCCTCCAGCTCCTTATGTCATCCTTTGCTATTTGCATCCCAGATAAGGCCTCAGACATTATGGGGTAGAAATAAACTATGTCCTCTGTAATCTCTCCTAATTTAGGACACATGGAATCCACAAGCATAATAAAGAGGTTTTTGTTTTACACCAGAAAACAGGGGATGGTTTGTTATACATTGGTAGATAACTACAGAACCAACACGCCTCGCAGATCGACCATGGGAACATGATTGACCAATCGCCCCCCAGCTGCATTCTGACGGCCATCCCTGTGTTGTTCACACTGAGCCCAAGCTCCTCACAAGCTTAGTGGTGCCAGATTAAGCAAATAAAAATATAGGATGCCCTGTATCGGGGACTTATACTAAAAATAATTCATGGTTTATCTGAAATTCAAATTTAACCAGGTGTCCTGTATTAATCAGGCAACGCTGTACAAGCCGCTCCCAGCCAGTAACTTTGCTTACCTCTGGATCAATCATTTCTGGCCAGAGGTAGAGACTGTAAGAATGTGAAATTACCTATGCAAATCACATAGTGGTAATTGGGTGGGGGGGGGGAATTATTCCCAAAAGGAGAGAGATGTTTGTCTAGACAACATTATAGATAGGAGGGTCCACGATAGCCTCTGATCTACCAAGTAATGTCCACCAAACTTGCTGGTGTACATAAAAATCCAGAGTTCATTAACGGGCGATTGAATCAGTAGAATGGTGGGGAACTTAGTTTCTTGAGATATATTATTTCCTTATAATCTTCACAACAGACCCTGTGAGGTAGTTGTTATTCCTTTAAAAAAAAAAAGATTTCATTTATTTATTTAAGAAAGAGTAAGAGAGAGAGAGAGAGTGAAAGAGCACAAGCAGGGGGTAGGGGCAGAGGCAGAAGCAGACCCCCCACTGAGCAGGGATTCCAACGCGGGACTTGATTTCAGGACTCCGGGATCATGACCTAAGCTGAAGGCAGATACTTAACCCACTGAGCCACCCAGGCACCCCATCGTTGTTCTTCCTTTCTGATAGATAAGGAAACTGAAGTGCAGGATATTAGTCACTTATTCAAGGTCACTCATTTAGTAAACAGCGGGGAGCTAGGATCTGAAAGCAGGTCTCTGTTTCCCCATGTCTTTCTATTACCCTCAGCAGGCTGTTCGGTATAGAGTCAGTAATGGGGTGATTGTATTTTCACTTTTACAACACATTGCTTTGGTGTGGTAGATGCATAACTCCAATTTTCATTCCCTTGTGTGAAGAATTGTCTTTTTACTCCATTTAAAAAATTTAATAACACTTGAATGAAGCTACTGTCTATAAGAGATACAAATATGAATAAAACTGGCCTCTGCACTCAGAGGAGCTGAACCGTCTAAGATAAGAATGGAGGGGTGGGCGTGGAGAATAGACATGTTTATAAATAATACAAATGAGAGGATGTTAGAGTCAGGAACGTGCTGAGCGTGGGATGGACATGAAATTCTCCATTGTTCCTAGTCGAACCACTCAATTTTCAAGAACTTGAAACAACTCAGAAAAAATAGTATTTGTATCTGGAAAATATTGTCTGATTTTTAGACATGGACCAGTAAATGACGTATCATTATACTCTCTGAACATTAAGCATTTACAAAAGAGCAAATCATAATGATTATGTAGAATTTATGCTATTATTTTGCTAGGTGCTTTATGTAATTACCACGTGAAAGCACCACGGGGTTCCTGCTGGGTAGAGGCAGCCTACATTTTTCTCTGAGTGGAAGAAACAGATACTGGAGTGTGGGCTTCTGAGGGGGCTGGAACTTGTGGGGCAGGAGAAGGGGACACGGTGCATAAAAGGAGCTTCAGAAATGTGCATAGAGAACCTCTTGGGTCTCTGACTGAACACCAGTTTGCTTGTGTGCACGATCAGACTCCCAAAGGCCTGGGAGAGAACAATACCCAAAGGGCTGAGAGCTGAGCAAAGACTCCAGAGATCAGACAGTGCTTGGAGGCGTTGTACTTTCAACCAACTTGAGTGAAGGGATCTCATGAAAACTCAGGGAATTTGGTTGAGACATCAAAAAGGCCATGCTTTAGGGGAAAGGATCACATTACATCCTGGGGTAAGGACCACTCTGGAGCAACTCAAATGCAAAACCAAGTCTCAGCAGGATCAAGGTATCTGCTAGAACTTAACTCCTCGCTGAAATAAAACTCCACACTCTTTAGAGGACAATAATATAATCTAGACTGTCTACAATTGAGCAGTTAGGTGAGCATCCACTGTAGCCCCAGATCTGCTGTGTAATGTCAGCCAGACTTTTCTAGCTCACAGTAGAATGATAATTTCTAAGGTCCCTTCCAGTTCAAATTTCCAAAATTAAAGATCTAATCACAGCTTTCTTTCCTTGGTCCCAGCTAGTTACCCAGGTCACTAATTAGGCTTCAAGCCTCAGAATCTGTCCACCGAAAAATGACCTCGATTGATGCAAACACCCCCTTCCAATATTCACCTCCTAAAGAGCAACTACATGGTTGATAACCCTCCAGGAAACAGGACAGATGATGTTGACACAGGTAGGGTAATTTGGAAAAGACTTTTGGCTCAGGTGGGTTTTTTTTTTCCCCTTTGTAAAAAAAAAAAAAAAAAAAAAAATAATAATCCATCATCTCTGCTTAGCCAAGGCTGGTGAGTGCATCCGAGCCCGCCCTCTGCTGGTCATATCATGCTCTGCTCAATTGGTGGGGGAGACATTGGATTCTTGGCATGTCCTATATTTTAAGCCCTTGAAAAAAGAGGAGGAGAAGAAGAAGAGAGTTGAGAGGGGGAAAGAGAGGTAGGAGGAGAGAGAAAGAGAGAGAGTGAGCAAGAGAATCACAGAAAGCAAAGGAGTTAAATTTTATGAAGAATGGATGAGTTTGCCTCTCTCCTTTGACAATCTCTGACTGGACGGAGAAGAACTCCAGGCCTAGGCTGGGACGTTCACATGTTGGTGGTTCACTTTTTCATTCACTCTGTGTTGGAGGGAAAAGCCCAGGACCAGAATCAGAGGAGTTGACTTCTGTCCCTGCCCTGCTTCTTACTAGTCAAGTGACCTTAAACAAGTCAAATACCCTCTGTGAGCAACGTTCATTCATTAAGTCAGTACGCGATATTTATTGAAGACCTTTGCTCCAAACCCTGTGTTAGGTTTGAGGGGAATACAAAGATGAAAGAGAGGTGGACCTTGCCCTCAGGTTGCTCACCACTGGTGGGAGAAACAGGATTATCTCACAGTGGCCAATCTGGGAGATGCTGGAGCTGGCTCCCACCCTTTTGGTGCTCTGTTTTTAAATGCAAGAGAAATACACAGAAAAACATGAGACTGGTTTTCAACCACTGAAATATTCCAGCTCAGTTTAGATCTAGGAGGCCATGCAGGAGGTGAGGAGAGGAGGCTTTTCTCTAGTTCCAGAAACCTGAGGAATGACTCCCACACTTCCTCATCTGTGAAATCGAAGAAGGGATGATTGAGGACCATGTTCCCAGCCACGAATTTGTTTATTTGATATCACGTTGGCTCCTGTAGGCTGCATTTGTGACTTCAATTCCAAGGACAATGTGCAATCCATTGACATTTTCTGTTTATTCCAATGCATGGAAAATGAATTTGCAATCAGCTGTCTTCTTGGCCCGGTCCTGCTTTTTCCACTGAACATGAGAACACTTTGGCATCATTAGGTGGATAGGAGGAGGTCCTTGAGCTGCCAGCGCTGTCCGTGGAGTCCTCAGTGGGATCCAAACCAGGAATTGGCTGCCTGAGTAGAAACTGCCTGCAAGTGGAGGAGTGCAGACCCACTAACTGATGACCAGAGAGAGTCTGACCATCTCCTGAGCCTTGTACAACAGCTCACCACCTTCTTCCTGCGCTGCCACCCACCCGTCTTCTGGTAAAGAAAGGCTGTAAAGGCATTTCTGCAGAGGCCCACACAGGGACTCCTTCTGCCTTAAACATTTGGAGTTTGGATTCCCATCATTACCCTCACAGACCGTGCTTAAACATCAGAGTGACAGTTACGATGGCCCCTTGTTCATTAGGTTCTGCACGTTGCATGCATTATCTCCAAACCACACGAGAACCCTAGGAGGTGAGTGCTGTTGTCATTCCTGCAGGTGGGCATTGAAGCTCAAAGAAGTTCAGTCACTTGCCCAAGACCACAATTAAACAGTAGCGTTGGAAATCGAATCTCACACCTATCTGGTTTCAGAGCCCGTGGCCTCCTCACTGCATCGGGATGCCTCCTTAGAGCAGGAGGGCCAGTTCCAGGATAAAAAATATCCACCAAGCTCCTGCTACTTCCCTTGTGCAGAGACAGAATAATGCACTGCCCCTTTCCACCACCACCGAAGACAGTCACATCCTGATCCTCAGGACCTATCTGTATCTCACCTTATGTGGCACTTTGCAGATAGAGCTGTGTTAAGGATCTTGAGATGGGAAAAGCATCCTGGATTATCTGGGTGGGCCCAGTGTAATCTTAAGAGTGCTTGTAAGAGGGAGGCAGGAGGGTGACAGTTAAAGAAGGCAATGTGCAGAATCTGAGAGACTAGAAGCTGCTACCTGCTGGCTTGGAAGATGAGAAGCAGGCCGTGAATGAGGCCAGCCTCTAGGAGCTGGAAAAGGTAAGGGAACGGATTCTCCTCCTGAGCCTCCGGAAGGAACACAGCACTGCTGACACCTTCATTTAGTCTCTATGACCCATTTTGGGGCTTCTGATCCACAGAACTCTAAGATGATGAACTTGTGTTCTGGAAGTCACTAAATGTGCTGTAATTTGTTAGAGCGGCCGTATGAAACTAACACACTCTGGAAAATATTACATCCTGCCACAGGACAAGAGGTGCCTTTAGGGTCACCGTGAGAGCTGGTGATCGGGAGAGGCGGCCCCAGAGAGACGGTGTCATTGGCCAGAACTGTGGGCACCACTCGCGATGCTTCTCAGGCATGGCTGCCTGGCACCTCCCCCCCCGCCTCGCCCCCCCGTTATGGCTTCAGCCCTGCGGCCGCTCGCCTCCCAGCATTAGCCTGGCTCCTCCCTGTGACCCTGCCTCTCCCATCCAGGCCTGGGCCTGTGGCAGCTGCCTGCTTCCCAGCACTGGCTCCGCCACCCACCCTCTTTCTACCTTGGCCAGGTCCTCAGTCAGGCCAGGAAAGCCAGGCTTGGAAGAAAAAGAGTCCAGTGAAAATAATCCTCGTTATGGGCTGTGCGGTATGTGAGGCCAGGACCGCAGACTCGAGGCCAGGTTTTCATGTCTCAGCCTTGGTGATCTCATCTGTGAAACGAGGATAGGAACACATACCTCATGGAGCTGTTGTGGGGGAAAGCTAGATGATTTATGCAAAATACACTTGGTGCGTGAGGCACAAGTCAGTTCTCCCTGAATGACAGCTACTCTTGCTATGACTACACGTTTTAAACGTGAGTCAGGCACACGAGCTCCGGAGTGATCTCAGGCTTAATACCCACGCAGGTAGTTGGAAAGCACATGACTCCTCTGTGTCAAGCATGGTTCTGCAATACAGAAGGACGATGGAAGCTTGCTCCAGACTACAGACCTGGATTTGGATTTTAATTCTTCTGCTCACAGCTGGTGGTTGCTTCTTCCTTCTTTTTATGTTAATTGTTAGAAAGTCAAAATTTTAAAAATACGTGGGGGTGGGGAATGCTGAACTATTTGAGGTCTAGGAAGGGATTTTGTGGAAGAGCAAACAGGTTTGGGAAAATCTGGTAAGTGGAGAATAAAGAGAAAAAGGACAGTGTTGTAAGCATTTTGAGTTGCTGTGAGACTTTAAATTCCGAAAGTTAGGATTCTGCCATAGGAGAAATATCTTGTGACCCGCAAATATTCACAGCTCCTCAGGTGTCCGCATCCTGAGGCGTGTGTAGAGAGGGTTGATTTACCCAGATCCCTTCAACTGCCTGGCCCACCCCTGACTCCATGATAAGAGATCACTGGCTCTTAAGAGCACCTGTGCATTTCCCGTATCCCACTGGGTGCTATGAGCGTACTACGATGTTCGGTGTTCAGAGCCAACATTCTCTCCTCTAGAAGCTCCTGACCTAGTGAGGAAAAGGTTACAGGAAGAGAGGAGAGTTTTTAAAAAATCAAAACAGAACTCATAAGGCAGAAATTCTATTTTTAGCAACATTTACTGGGGGCTCACTCTAGGGACTGCCATTTATTGAACACCCACTATGTGCCAGGCCCTTTACCCCCATGCTCTACTTAACTCACACATTTGCCCTCTGCCATGTCCCACAGTGAGTTAGTGATGGAGCCAGGATCTGGAACCAGGATCTGACCGGAGTCTCTGCTCATACCACATGCCAGGCACTAGAATTGAGTGTGAATAAAAGGAACAGGGAGCGCATGCTCTTGGAATTCAGGGGAGTGACAGTTGTGACCTTAAAAGGTCAGTGAAGGCTTCGTGGAGCACATGGTTTTAGCTAAGCCTGGAAGGAGAGCTAGAATTTGGATAGTTGGAGAGGAGGGCGATGAGGAAAGGCATGAATAGCAGATATTCAGGAGATTTAACTGAGCACCTGCTAGATTCTAGACACCGGTCTAGGTGTTTGAATAGAGCCATGAGCGAAACAGACATCTGTCCTTGCCACTGTGGAGCTTACGTTCTAGTGGGAGCAGAAAGACAAAATAGTAAAAGCATAACAAGTAAATTATATGGTGTCATAAGAGGTGATAAGTGCAACAGAAACAGGAAAAGGTAGGGGAGTATATTCATTTTCTATGGCCACTGTAACAAATTATCACAAACTTCGTGGCTTAAAATAACCACATTTATTCCCTCACAGTTTTGGAGGTCAGAGGTTGTATATCAGTTTCAAGTTTCACTAGGTTCTAAGGTCAAGATGTCAGTAGGGCTGGTTCCTTCTGGAGGCTCTGAGAGGAGAATTCACTTGCTTGCCTTTCTCTGCTTCTGTGGCTGCCTGAATTCCTTGGCCCCTTCCTCCACCTTCAAAGCGCATCACTCCAACCCCTGCTTCTGTCATCAGAAGCCTTCTCCTGATTTCCCGCCTCTCTTTTAAAAAAAAAAAGAAATTATTTATTGGAGAGTGAGGGGGAGGGGCAGAGAAAGAGGGAGAAGCAGACTCCCCGCTGAGCAGGGAGTCTGTCATGGGGCTCAATTCCAGGACCCTGAGATCATGACCTGAGCAGAAATCAAGAGTCAGACGCTCAACAAACTGAGCCACCAAGGTGCCCATTTCCTGCCTCCCTCTCTATAGGGACTCCTGTCATTAGATTAGGCCCCCCCTCCCAGAGAGACCAGGATAATATCCCCCCCTTCTAAACCCTTAACTTAATCACATCTGCAAAGTCCCTTCTGCCATATAAGCTCATATTCACAGCTTCCAGGAATCAGGGTGTGGACGTGCTAAGGGGGCCATTATTCAGCCTTCCCCAGGATAAGGGGAATTAAAAATGAAGGATGAATAGGGTTGGTTGGAATAGGTGTTTTAAGTTGGAATCTTGAGAAACAGAGCTCAAGACAGGCATTTGGGTGTACAGGATGGATTTTAGGAGAATCCTGTAAAGGAGGGAGCAAAGCAGGACAGGAAGAAGGCAGCCAAGCAAGAATGTGGTCCCATGATCTTGCCTGGCTCAACCCACAGAGAGTGGCCTCTGGAGCATAAACTGTACCACAGACCACAGATTTGTTCCCTCTTGAGGCTAGAGGCTGCCTCTATTATTTTTAACTTTTTCTTCGGAAATTCTTCCAAATTTACAGAAAAGTTGCCAGAGTAGTACAGAGAACTCCCACATACTCTTCAGATTAATCAATTTTAAACTTTTTCTACATTTAAGATTCTCTGTCTCTACTTGTCTTTCTTTCTCTGTCTCTACAGACACACACATGCACATGCACACATGCATGTATGCACTTTACTTTTCTGAGCCATTGGAAAGCAGTTGCTACATCATGCCCCCCCACCCCCGCCCACACACACTCAAGGGTGTACTTCCTAAGAGATGATATGCACAGTGCAGTTACTATAGGCAGGGAACTTAACATTTATATAATAATTGCTATAGTTTTTATTCCATTTCTATAATTGAGTCTGTAGTTTAGACTCCAACTATGTCAATTGTCCCAATAACATCATTCATAGCATTTCTTTCCCTCTAGTTTAGGATCTAGTATTGCATTCAATTCTCTTTAGTGTCTTTTCCTATAAGAAAATTCCTCAGTCTCTCTTTGTCTGTCTTGATATTGACAATTATAAAGAATAGTTATTTTATAGAAACTTTCTCAATTAGAGTCTAATATTTCCTCAAGATTAGATTCAGATTATATATCCGCAACTGGATTACTTCTTAGATGACATGTTGCTTCTGGGTGTCCCATCTGGAGACACACACTGTCTCCTTCACCAGTGAGGCTAATGTTGATGACCTGGTCACAATGCTGTTCAGCTTCTCCACTGTGTGATTATGATTCCTCCCCCTTGCAACTATTAGCAATCTGAGGGAAGCACACTGTGATCATGCAAATATTTGGCATCTCATGAACCTTTCCCTCCTAGATTTGGAATCTACTGATGATCTTGCTTGAACTATACTTTATTATGATGTTTGTAAAATGGTTATTTTTGCCCCCAACTCCACCTGTTCTTCCACATTGATCAATTAGCACTCAGTTCATACTATAAGACAGAGCTCTCTTTTCTCCCCTATTAATTGATTTGTTTATTATCTATTGACTATCAGCATGAACTCATGGATTCCTATTTCAGTTAATGAATTACGTCTTTTCTGTCCTTAGTTCTTATGATCTTCAGAGTGTCCCAGATTTAAGGATCATGTTAGATAAGGAGAGTAAAGGTTTATAACTCCTGTGTCCTTTGGGTCAGCCCCACTGTTATTATTTTGAACACATCCTTACTTTATGGCCCAATGACGTGTCCCGGGCTATCTTGTACCTTCCCTCCCTTTGGAGTTTCTGCCTACATATGCAGGGCTTAGTCTTCAACAGCAGGTTCAAGGAGATCTAGAGATTTGGGGTGCTTTTTCCTGTGATTTTTTTTTCTTTTGGAAAAAATATATAAGTAGATATACGTATGCTTTATTTCTTCTTATTTCTTACACAAAAAGTAGCATACTATATATATTCTTTTGCTCTTGGCTTTTTCACTTAACAATGAAACATGGAAATGATGCCCTATCGGGTTACAGAAAACTTCAATGGCTCTCTGCACATCATCCAGCATTCTGGTATCTACTCCACAATTCCAGCCTCCTCAGATTCCATGGCCTCTGTCCCCTCAACTCGACAAGACGGCCCTGCTCTGCTTGGGTGCCGCCATCAGGCACAACGGTCCGGAGAGTACCTCCGGGCTGAAAGTGGTGTGACCTCGGAGCTCATCTCATCTGTTTCCCTTTATAGGGGTCACGCTCCTGTGCTGACGATTACTGAATGTCTTCAAACGACTGTTTGATACACTGTGTCCGGGTTTCCAGTGGTTAATGGTGGGAGCGCGAGTCCGTGCTCGGTTAACCCATCCTGGAGAACATGCCTAGGAAGAAACTCTGCATACAGAACAGAATGACTTCCTTTTGCTCAACCAAATGGGGTTCCTTTCTTCCAAACAAGCTCTTTTTGAACATAGCCAGAATGCTGGACACAAATGTCTAAAAACATGCACATATTCTCTGACAACTTTAATATAACTCATCGCCTTAAAACCAGTGTTGGCCCCAACCCTTTATCCTTACTTGCCTTATCCTTCCCGATCTGAATTTAACTGCCCAGTGTTCGTGGCCCATGTCCCCATTTCCTGATGCCTTCCGATTTTACTGTCCTATTTATTCTCATTTCTCTTTTAGCTCTGGTTGCTGCCCGGCTAAACTTCTGAGGTCTCTTTTTCAGATTATGGGTTTTCCATACAAAGGGAATCCTTATATAGCATGTTTTAAGCGTCTTGCATTTATTAACTCATTTCAACCTTATAACAGGCTCATGGGGCAGATAATTGCTGTTGCCCTCAACTTCTCCATGAGAAAACTGAGGCATGGGGGTTGGTAATTTGCCTACGATCACACAATCCGAAACTGGCAAAGCTGACATTCAAACCCAGGTCATTTCTCTCCAAAACTCATGCTCTCAACCCTCTCTACACTGTCTCAGCCCCATATATAGAGTGAGGCCCTGGGCTTTGGAGGGAAATGCTTTTAAATCTTAGTTTTGTTGTCTAGCAGTTATGTGACTTTAAGCAAATGACTTAGGCTCACTCTGCAAGCTTCAAGTTCTGCATTTATAGAGATGATAATAGCATCTAACTTGGAGTATTGTAAAGAGATTTAAATTATATCATATATATATTTTGTATTTGTATAATTATAGCATTATACAATGATCTATATCTATTTCTATTATTAGCAAAATACTTGCCAACAGTGTACCCTTAATAAAGTGCGGTTATTATTATCACAGGTCCCAGATTAAATCTGACTCTTACTTAGTGGCTCTATAATGACTACACCCCACCATTAAATATACCCAAAGGCCCTGATTTAGGTACTGCTATTTTCCATGCCAGCATCTATCTCATTGTCTGGCACAGAATGGGCACTTCATAAATGCTTGGTGCATATATTAATGAACAGATGGACTTAGTGAATTAGGGGCTGGCCAGACAGTAAGACTATGCAGCACTTTCTCATGGTTGATATCCTTGGGGCTCTGGCTGGGGGCCTGCAGATGGGTGAACCTCATCAGCTCTCAGAGGGCAGGTGGGGTGGGAGAGTGAGACCTCATTATCTTTCACAGCAGAAGGGCTCACCCGAGCTCTTGTTTACTCTGTTGGCTTTAATGTCCTCCACGCAGTGACCACGCAGGAGTCTCAGCCAGTATTTGGGGTTGGTTTTCTCCCAAAGGGACACAAATGTGGTGGATCTAGTTTGCTAGCTTCAGTTCCAGACAGTCTTCAAAGTTGCAAGGAAAATCCCAGCTGTTTTTATACCAAGAACTTTCTGGGTCCCTGTCATGGTAGTTGGAGACCATTTCTCAAATATACATTTGACTGCTTCTTGCTTTTCACTGCACTTAGAGCCGCTAAAGGTATGAGTTGACATCGCTGGGTTTGAACACTATTCTGCTACCACTTGGCTGTGTGAACTTGGGTGAGTTACTTAAGTGCTCTGAGCCTCTGTCCCCTCATCTGTAAAATGGGGGTTGTAAAGATTAAGTGATATGTGTGTGACGTGCTTAGCACAATGCCTGGCTATATTAGTCAGGGTTCTCCAGAGAAAGTGAGCCGATAGGATGTCTATAAATATATAGAAAGAGAGAGAAGTGCCATGATCTGCCATTGGCAAGCTGGAGGCCCAGGGCAGCCCATGGTGTCGTTCTAGTACAAGCCCGAAATCCCCAGAACCATAAACACTGAGATTTGAGGGCAGGAGAAGATGGATGTTGCAGTTCAAGCAGGGATCAAATTCACCCTTCCTCCCCCTCAAGAGATGGGACAATGACCTTCCACACTGGTGAGGAAGATCTTCCTTACTCAGTCTACCAGTTCAAATGCGAATCTCTTCTAGAGCCACCCTCATAGACACACCAGAAACAGTGTTTTACCAGCTATCTGGGCATCCCTCAGCCCAGTCAAGTTGACCCATAAAATTAACCATCACATTGGCCATCGGTGATGTTGAAGGTTAGGTGCCTTATGCCCCGCTCCTTTAAGCAGAGTGAGATTGTTGTCTCCTTACAAAGGATACTACCTAAGATGACCTGTCCTGCCCCTCTACTCCCAGAAAAGTCCCTACCACTGACAGATCCTGCCTCGGCAGGACCAGGTGACCCACTTTCACTACCCTGTATGTCTGAATTTCTGGCCACCACTCCTCAAATTCTGGAACTTCCCCACCCACTCTCCTCATCAGCAAGTTCTATCATGACAGGACTTAGGATTTGCTGAGACTTTGCTCTCTGGCAATTGTGGATATAGAAGGCTCTGGGGGTAGAATCCCTACACATAAAGAGAGGTGCTCACCATATCCCCAGTCTCCAGCAAGAGGGGGCCCACTTTCTTACAAGAACCATTATTGTCATCATGATTATCACTACCATAACAAACAGTCCCAATTCCCCCTTGAATGCTTTAGAGCACTTTTCCTAGGACTGAGGATTTTCTCTACCAAAATTAGTAGTGACCTTACTACAGTACTATACATTACAGTCCTATTCCAATTTTGCCTATTGTCCTGATCATGTCCATTATGATTCCTGCCCCCTCCCTCCATGATGAGGAGCTAATCCAGGATTCTGCATAGCATTTAGCTGTCACCTTGCTAGTCTCCTTTAATCTGGAGGTTGCACGGAGCTGATCAGTCCCGTTGTTCTTTCCACTACAGCCCTGCTTCCCTGCTCCCAGTCACGGAGAAAAAACTGAGCAAACTAAATCATCCTGTGCAAAACTCTCCTGGGGATTGCAGTAGGGCTGCTATTTAGGTACTGGATTAATGCCAGTGCCTATGAGGTGTCTGAATGGCCAGGGCGTCCTGCACTGGAGCTAAGAAAAGTAAATTATGTATTTGCCATACCTATTTGAGAACAAACCCATATCTTAGCAGTTCATTTCTTTCGACTTGGCAAAGATACATTGTGTTACTGAGGGAAGCAGCCGTGCCAAAGCTTTTAAAAATGTTTTTTCCTCTCTCTCTCTCCTTTTCTCCCCCTCTTTCCTTCCTTTCATCTCTCCCCTCTTTTAGTTATCTCAGCTCAAAGGTCATCTCATAAATATCTTACCATTTGAATAATAATAACACCCATGGTTCTTTGGAATGAGAAGCCCGAAATTAGGCTGGTTCCACCAGGCAGAAGTTGTTTTAAATGATGGCAGAACCTGGGCACTCTTGCTTTTGGTGGCTGCTATCAGACATATTAAAATCCACATATGACGGCTATGAGTGTTTTTAAAGTCTTTTTATCATTATGTTTTTGAAATTATTATGTTATTATGTGAGTGATGTGGGGCAGGACCTAGAATATGGCCAGTCCCATATCCATCCATCTACCTACCCATTTAACCATCCATCTATCCATCCATCCATCCATCCATCCATCCATCCATCCATCCCTTCAACAAAAAGTTTGAGCATCTACTACATAATGGTAATCCATCTTGGGAATTGTATGTGTATGTATGTGTTGAGGGGGGCATTTTGCACCATAAAAAGTTTACTGAGAGTCCAAATAAGTGACTTTAATATACACACTTTGACTTATAAATCACATGATTAATTCATTTATAAAATTTTTAAAGTTTTATCAAGGAAGAATCCAAGTCTTGAATAAGGTTTGCCACAGCCCAAATGTTGGGATTTTGTTGATGTCGGGGAGTGGCTAAAACAGAGAGTTAAGCAGTAGGGGAGTTGGACTCAATTTGAAGCTCAAACACTGAGCTTAGCAGCCTGGAGCAAATGATTTAACTTCTTTAGCCTGGAGTTTTTTCACCTGTAAATGTGTATAAGAGCAACTGTTATATTATCGACCTCAGGGAGCCTTTGGGGGATTCATGAGATCATGAATCTGTGTTTTATGAACTGTGAAGAACAAAACATCATTGTAAGAAAATTTGATTATGAAGGTGATGACCAGGGCTGTTATGAGAGGGGAGCAAGAGGGGTGTCAAATGATAAAGTAGTCTATAAAACACAGAGACCAAATTAAGAAAAAATGATGAACAGACACAAAGAGAGGGAAGGCTAGAAGAAACACCTGAGGGAATAAAGAGTGATCAAGACACACGCTCCTGCATTTCAATAAACATAAAGACTGACCTGTACATGAGAGCACAAAATCAGGACATCATTCATGACTTAACAGCCTTTCTATAATCTCCTAGAGTAAATATTTAGATTCTAGATTCAGTGATGCCATGGAACTGTTCCTCCCTACAAGAATGTGGGCCACAATCCACAAGGACTGGAGAGAGGCTTGCACTTTCTCCTGTTTTGGAAACTTGTTGGTTATGCTAATCTATTTGCAGAGTTGTTCTGTTCACATAGCTACCTAACTGTAATCTCGGCCCCATTTGCCTCTGTCCACAGAGGGAGGGAGGCCATGGCTTCCCACTATCCCACTCTGCAAAGGCTCCTTTCTGGGTTTATTGGATTAATGATACTTTCTATCACAGACAAGGTCAAGGGGCCGTATGCAATCTGGCAGGACGGGCACCCAAGCCTTGGTCTCAGTTCATGGCTCATACTGAGTGCCCACTAGCTCAATGTAAGAGTTGAGAGGAGAGATGTGGTAGAAACAGGTGAGATTTAAATCACAATGAAGGAAATCATCTAGGCACCTAGAAAATAGGGTCAGATAGTCACACGTGGTCCTTTGCCATTATTCACTGGGTTTTGTGGGATTAGGAACTCCAGAGAAGAGAGTGGGTTCTACCACAACTTCAGAACTCAAAGGCTCTGCTTCACTGTTCTCAATCCCTCCTTCTGGGCAGGGCCTTCTCTTGGCTTCAACTTCTCTTCCCCAAAGTCCCCTGCTCTGAATTCTCCATGTCACCTTTATGAGCGAGCTTTGCTCCTTTAAAGCGAATTGCACTCTCTTTGCAATGACCTATGTATGAACCTGCCTCCTTTACTCTTCGGTGAACTCCATGAGGGGAGGCCACCATCTTCTTTCTCCTGGTACCTCTGCTTCTAGCCAGGTTCTCCAAACTCGTATGTACCTAGGAGGTGATTCTTGAACTGGATTAGAAATTCTTGAGCCCACCCTCCCATTGAGGGGTGGAAGATGAGGCCCAGAGCAGGAGTGGAACCCAGGCAACCTGTTTCAGTCGAGAGCTCATTCCACTCACTAAGGAGGCACCGTGGAGGGCAGGAAGGACAGAGACAGTGAGCACAAGTCCTGGCCTCACTACTAATTAGCTGTGCAGCCTTAGGCTAATTAGTGAACTTCGCAGACCCTCAGTTCTGCAAAATAGGATTAATTACACCTACTTTTCAGGATGCTTTTAAAGATTAGAAATACTGAAGTAAGAGAAATATGCTCTGAAGAAATTGAAGGTGTGATGATTATTGCCATCCGCCTTTGTATGCGCGCGCCCAGCTGCTCCATACGGCCTCCCGACTCTCTTACCACAGTAAATCGCCCCATCTCCTGATAGGGTCTTTCCCACGCTCAGCCCTGTCACCAGACCCAGGGTGACCCAGACTCAAGGTGCTTGATTCCTGGAGACCAAAGATGACAGGAATTATGACTTCAGCTCATCTATAGCCAACTGGTATCTGCATTTACACTCCTTGATTCTCTGGCCAATGACCGAGGCTTTCCAACCCAGTCCCGGCATCTTGGAACTAAAAGGTACAAGGCAACATGGATTTCATGTATTCCCATCTTTCCCACACTGCAGAGATCCCTGATACTAGGTCCCAAATTTCACTGACAGAACATCCCCTAGCCCACCTACCCTCTGCTTCCAGAGGCAGACCCATTCCATTTCTGATGAGCTGTGATTACAACCAGGGTCTTCCTTACACTGAGTGAAAACAGCCACCTTAAAAGTCCATCCACTGGTCCTAGTTCTGCTTTCTACAACCACACAGAATGCGGCAGCCCCTCTCCATCATGACACCACAAGTCCCTAAAAGATGGTGGTCATTTCCCCGCTGTCTTTTTGAGGTAAGCTTCACAAGCACACACATCTTTTCAGTTTTACCTCAATGGTGCTTTACACATAATAGGTACTCAATATTTTCTGAATGAATGAATGAATGAATGGCCCTCTTTAAAGTGCTGTACTACTCATTGGGCCCTTTACATTCTCTATCTCTAATTCTCACAACTGTGCTGGGAAGAAATTACTAGTCCCATTTTATAGATATTTTTTCATATATTAAGGATTCACTTTTTTTCAATCATTTCATCTGTGATTTCAATCCTTCTTTTAGGATTCAGACAAAAGCAAGTTTGTTTGTTTTTTCTTAAAAATACTTTAAGGGGTGCCTGGGTGGCTCGTTGGGTTAGTGTCTGCCTTCAGCTCAGGTCATGATCCCGGGGTCCTGAGATCCAGTCCTGCATCAGGCTCCCATCTCAGTACGGAGCCTGCTTCTCCCTCTGCCCCTGCTAGTCCTCTCTTGCTGTCTCTCTCTCTCTCTCAAATAAATAAATAAAATCTTAAAAAAATACTTAAAAACTTTATTGGTATTCTTACCTACTAAATCAAGACAACTACTGGCTTTCTGCTTATTAAAGAAGGTTGTTCAGAGTGATGACTGTTGCATTGAGGGTCCCGGTTCTGGTCTACTTGGTGCAGGAGACTGGGACCCACATTCTGCAGAGGGTCGGGTCCATCACACTGGCGGGGCCCCACCCTGAGCTGGCAGAACCACAGAGGTGTCTTGTGTTATTTGGATGATACTCAAGTAGCTGGGCCAGTGTGTCACAGCCCTGGCTGCCCAGAAGGAGCCGAGAAGTCTGGGACTGACTGAGGCCTCTAAAATGGTGACTTGTTTATGTGGGTGAGGGTATGGGGCTCCCACCCAGCAGCATTCAACGGGCTTCATTGGCATTTTCAAGGCACAACACTGCCTATAAGTCCTTGTTTCATCCTTTGATTACCTGGCACCAGTCCAGTGGGATGTTGACAAAGGGAAGAGAGTGAGGGGTGGGCAAGTAAAACATGGTGCCATGATACAAAGAGGAAAAACAAGAGCACAGACTTGAGGGAAGGATTAATCCCCACCATCAGCAGCAGCGTGTCCCGATCACCACCATGTCTGGGTCACTTTGCTCATTGTTCACTTTTTATTTCAAGATGCTGTCTTTGGGCAAATGTGAGAAGGTGTGGAAGGAACAAAACTAAAAACATCCCAAGCAAACCCAGAGTTACCTAGTAGTATCTGAGAAATAGTCATAAGTCAAGTAAACCACTAGGGGGCGATCGAAGAATGCGCAAACGTCAGCCCAGGTGGCAAAGGAAAGTTCTCTTGGGGAGAGAGGCTGTTTTTAGTGTATTTTTCAGAAGCTTGAAGAAATCTGAGGTTATTAGCCTGAGCGTATAGGGCAAGGTGACTTTTCAAACTGTCAATTGGGCGGGGTTATTTTGACTTAGAGAGGAAAGGTCTTCCTTAAATGGTCAGGAACGTGTATTAAATAGAGTTGTGTAGAATTATGCTATCATGACAAACGATAGATTAGAACAACAGTGTATATTAAAATTTTAGATTCCTTCTCCAAGACACTTGAGAAACTTCCGAGTGTTGGCCATTTTAAATAGATTTTTAAAAAGATTTTATTTATTTATTTGACAGCGAGAATGCGCACGTGCGCGTGAGCGAGCACAAGCAGGGGGAGGGGCAGGCAGAGGGAGAGGGAGAAGCAGACTCCCCGCTGAGCAAGGACCCGGAGGTGGGCCCCATCCCAGGATCCCAGGATCAAGACCTGAGCTGAAGGCAGATGCTTAACTGACTGGGCCACCCAGGTGTCCCAAGATCTTAATTAATATACATAGGATGTGACAGTGTAAAAGAAATCTAAGAATACTTCATTAACACATAAAATGAATAGAATCATACATGAATTGTATTATGCTTGATGTTCCAAGTTCTTAGGTGTGTAACGTGGCTTTGCGAATATGTGCACATTTTTTTTCCTAGTGCATCTTCTTTCCAGATAACTCAGTATATGCTAACCAGTTGCTCCCAGGGATTAAATAAAGGCTTCATCAAGGCTCGAACATCTCTTGCTCTGTGCTGCATTGCCTGATGCCCCGTCCCCCAACTGGGAAGCATGGTTAGTTGCTAAATTCTCAGTAGTTCCACGGCATCTTGCTGTAAGTAGAAATAGAGCATAAACTCTGGAGGCAGACTGGTAGCATATGAATCCCAATTTTAACTGTATAATGTTTGTCAAGTGACTTAAGTTCTATATGCTTCAATCTCCCCTTCTCTGAAATGGAGAAAAAATCAATGCCGACTTTTGTAGAGAGAAATAAACAAATTGTTGTATGTAAACCACTTTGAAAAGTATCTGGCACATAGCAGTTAGTCGATAAATGCTTGTTGATTCCATGAATGAATGACTTAATACTTGCCTTGACTCAGTATAAGTTCAGTATAAGGACAAATTCATGAAGAAATTGCAGGATCCTTGGATGTGTGTTCACTGGCTATAAAGAGTCAATGGACCTGTGGCAGACAGGAGAGTTGAATAGTGAGATCCTCTACAAAAAGGAACTCTAATTGGAGTTCAGGTCTAACAGGCAAGCCTCTTTGTCTCACCTCTAGAATATGGTAACAATCAGTGAGCCAGAAATATTGGCACTTCAATAAAAGTATAGAGTTTTGTCTCAAAAATGCCTGCTAGCCACTTAGATAAGTTCTATAGTTCTATCTGCAGTCACAGAGATTTCTTGCTTTGTTTTTCATCTTTTCAGTTGTAACCATCTAAAGAGCTTTAAAAAGCGAAATCACTAACTTGATTCTTTGGACAGACTGATAAAGAAAGAAAACTTTTCAAAAGAAAAGTTTTTTTAAAAACGGCCTCTTAAAGAAACACTATATTATATAAAGGGGTTACAGAGCTCCAGAGTCAAGAAAAACATGATCCGAGGCACACTATCAATGAAATAGAAAATGTCAAGGGAAAAAGCAGCTCACAGTAAGAAGGTAATTTAAAAAATCAAATCAAAGGCTCTTTCTTACTCCAAAAAGCTAAACTGTCAAGCAAAAATGGGCCATTTGAAAAAAATATGGACTGAAAAGAAAACTGATCACAAATGTTAATGTCAAATGTGATTATATGTTTTATCCTCTCACACAGTGGGTGTTATAAATAATTGGATATTCAAGTCAAATTATTTTCCAGATGAATCTCCATAACATTTTACCATTTTTAAAATTGTAGATGAATGAAAATGAAGAGAATATGGTTATTAAACAGCTTGAATAACATAATGAGGACTAAGAAGCAGAACAATAAAAATGTAATAAAGGAACTGAATGAATTCTTCTTGATATTATGATACAGTCAACCAACAAACACATTTTTCCCTTGAGGATAGGAAAAAGGTGGTTGCATTTCCATGGGATCTTCTGTGTTTGGCCAGTCTGCTAAATGTCCTGGGGTGCTTACACGTGTCACTTTTAAAGGACATGTCCTTATGTCTAAGAACGGCTTATCCACGGAGGGTATGAGTCATGCTTAAGCTATACTGGTTTACCAAACATGGCATTTTCTACATCAGGAAACTGGGTGTAAAGCATGTATTAGTAAGTCCCAGGAAAGAAAGGTAGTAGCCAGGCAGGACAACCTAACTCAACGATTTATTAAAATGTGAGGAGAACATTCAATTAATTTAATTTACAAGGCAGCAACTCCATTTCACTGACACTAAGATAGTCTTAGAGAGAGGGTAGTTACTGAGCTTACCACTCGCAGAGGCAAAGCAAGAGCCACAACCACAGTGACCTCTAAAGAAGACGCGACACATGAACATCTTGAGCACAGCGGTGTGTCTCATTTGTCTCTGCAGTTCCAGGGTGAACACAGAGCAGCACCAAAAAGGGCTTATTTTTGAATGAATAACTGAATGATGAAATAATTGAAGAGGCGGGGGAAGGGCTACCTAGGCAGAGGAGGAGAGCTTGGACGAGAGGCTTGAAAGCACAGATGCATTTGGTACAAATTGCTCGACAGCAGGTTGTAGGACTGGGGAGCAATGGAGGCTAAACCTGACCACCATCTTGGATTAGGTGGTCGATCTGAGGCTTAGAAAACTAAGCGCTAGCCTCTAGAGGCCAGAAGCTAGTCAATAGGATACACAAGTGAGGGACCTGATCAGGTCTTCCCTTGAGAACATGCCTTGGGCAGCTGTGGGTGAGCTCAAGATCCAGTTCAGAGTCAGCTATAATGGTATAAAGAAGAGAGGGCAAGGGGCCAGAATCGGGGTCATGGCAGAGGAGCCAGAGAGAAGGACATGGGTAGCACAGACATCTAAGGGACATGTTGCCTGATTATTTAGGAGATGTGTGAGGGGAAGGAGTCTCTGGGCCACAGGCTAAGTTATAACAGACATCCATTAATTTTCTCATCAGATATTTCCTGTGCAGGACCAGGGACCAATGGAAGATATAGGAAAGATCAGGGTTCAGCCCCTGCTTTTATAAGACTTACAGTTTCATAGGAGAGACAAACACATACATAATAGCAATGTAATGCACGCTAGAACAGAACATGTACAAGACATCACCAGAGTTTTATTCTGGAATATATGTGGATGCAAGGAATATCCACACCCACATAATCCCAAGTCAGGGCATTCCAGGTTATATAAAGCTACTGGGCTTGCTCATTCAATCATTCGTTTGAAAAACAAGATGTATGGAGAACCTGTGTGCAAGGCACTGGTCTACGTGTGGGGGTAAGTCAGACACAAATCCCGCCTTCGCGAAATTACATTCTAGGGGCAGAGAAGGACAAAGAAGAGAAAAAAACACAGCAGAGTATGTGAGATAGTGCCCAGCAGAGACAATGAGGCAGGGAAGGGAAGAAGGGCATCCGAGGCAGGGGCTAGGGAGGATGGGGCTTTTCGAGAAGATGGCCAGGGAAGAGACAACTCCGCAGAGCCAGGCTGGGCCACTAGCTCTGTTTATTTCATTTTCCGAGCTCTCCTCTTTCTCTCCAGTGCAAACAACACTTCAGTCTTGCTTCACTGGATTGAAACTCGACGCTTCTCAAAACTGTCCTGGCTGTTTATGGAAGAGACAGTGCCTTAGTCCTATTTTTTTTTTTTTTTTTTTTAGTCATCTCCACTTAACATGGGGCTCGAACTCATGACTCCAGGATCAAGAGTCATGTGCTCTATGGACTGAGCCAGCCAGGGGCCCTTGCCTGGGTCCTTTTAAAGTCTGAAGACAAGGGGCAGTGATAAATCAAGACCAAGGGACACTTGGTATTTTGACACACTTGATACACACACACACATACACACACCACACTGAAGAGTCATCTTGCACCTTCCGCCCTCAGAAAACACCAGGCTGGGCAGGAAGGGACAGCCGCCCCTGGGCCTCCCTAAGCCCATGTTTTCCTGGCCCTTCCAAGTGCAGATTCCCCCAGGGAGGGTGTGACCCTGGATCCTTGCACCTCCTACGGGCAGAGCTATCCCAAGGCTCCCTGGGAGGGTTCCGTTCACACAGCACGCGCTCCTGCAGTGCAGAGCCCAGAGATGCACAAGGCCATGTTCTGCATGCAGGACCGTGTGGCCCCTCCCAGGTCTCCTGCCCTCCAGCCCGCTGCCTTGCTCACTGCAGCCAGAGGGACATTCCTAAATGCAACCTGGTCCTTGGCCCTCCCTCCTCACCCACTTGACTTTAGACCTTTTCTCTTGGCTTCTGTGAGACCACATTTTCGTGGTTTTCCTCTGACCTCATGGGCTGCTTCTTCCCAGCCTTTGGGCTGCCTCTTCCTCCTCCTCCATGAACCCAACCTCTAAACACTGGGGGACCAGGATTCTGTCCTCAGTCCTCTTCTCAAGCCTCATGCTCCCATTCTCTCCCCTGGTGATGTTATCTCGCTCTGCGGTTTTAAATCCCACGTGCTGATTCAAGATCCTTCTGCTAAACTCCACAAGCGGAGATCCTTACTGAGCAATAGCTTACCTGACATTTGGAGTGCTTATCTGACATCTCCACTTGGGTGTCTAGTCTTTCTCCTTCCTTCCTTCCCTTCCCTTCCTTCCCTTCCCTCCTTCCTTCCTTCCCTCCTTCCTTCCCTTCCTTCCTCCCCTTCCTTCTTTTCCTTCCTTCCTTTCTTCCTCTTTTCTTTCTTCCTTCCTTTTTTCTTCCTTTTTCTTTCTTTCCTTCCTTCCTTTCCTTCCTTCCTTCCTCTTTTCTTCCTTCCTTCCTTTTTTCTTTTCTTTTCTTTCATTCCTTCCTTTCCTTCCTCTTTCCTTCCTTCCTTTCTTTTTCTTTCACAGATTTATTTATTTATTTGAGAGAGAGAACACAGTGGGAAGGGCAGAGGGAGAAGGAGAGAAGCAGACTCCTTGCTGAGCGCGGAGCTCCAACACGGGGCTTGATCCCACCACTCTGAGATCATGACCTGAGCTGAAATGAAGAGTCAGACACATAACTGACAGAGCCACCCAGGCACCTCTCCACTTGGGTGTCTATTCTTTCAAACCTAACATGACCAACAAAAATTCTTGATTTTCATTCCCCTGATCCCAAACCTAGTCCCTCCCCCAGTCCTTCCCTTCTCAGCAGATGGTACCTGGAATCTGCCTGGAAGCTCAGCCCCCAAACCTAAGTGTCATTCTTTTTTTCATTGAGGCATAATTGACATATGATATTAGTTTCAGGTATACAACATAATAACTGTATATTTGTATTTGTTGTGAAATGATCACCACAAGTCTAGTTAATGTCTGTCACCATACATGGTGACAACAAATTTCTTTTTCCTGTGATGAGAACTTTTAAGATCTACTTTCTCAGCAACTTTCAAATATGCAATGCAGTATTTTTAATTATAGTCACCATGTTGTAATTACATCCCCATGATTTACTTATTTTATAGCTGGCAGTTTGTACTTTTTAATCCCCTTCATTCATTTCACCTCTTGAGCAGACCCTCAAGGGCCTTCACACTCCAGCTCCCTCAGCCTGGGACATTCTCTCCCCATACCCCAATCTTCAATAAGCCAATTATGTGTGACAAGCCTGGGCTTGGGGTATTTTGCTGGTTCACCACCGGAGGGGGCTGTCTGCCAGTTAAGTATGTCCCAACTGCAGGAGGCAGAGGGCTGCATCACTAGAGGTATGTGCTAAGGAGGATGGAAGAGCTGGTGTTACCTGAGAAGCAGCAATCACTGAGGAGAGGACACAGACGTTTCCCCTTTCCCTCTTTCTCTGCTCCACGCCAGCCCATTGGAGGAGCTGGACCTAGAAGAGAGAGGATCTTTGAATCAGATAGGAGGGTTTTAAGTTTTAAACTGCATTGAGATTTATTCACCAAAAGGAACCAGGCAACTCTGGAATCAGTCTGCCCAGCTCCAAGGCCGTCATGTTCCCACACCAGTCTGCTGTCCCAGCCCTTAGCCTTATTTATTCTAATCCTGGAAGCTGGTTTCTTTCTTTTTCTGGGCCAACAGCAGACTAAAAACAGATACGTTATCTGCTAGAAATGGTCCATGTTTACCACCTATCTGCTCTAGATGCCACCCCATCAAAAGGATTTTTAAATGCCCTTTCCCCACTGGAAGCCCTCTTCCAATGCTCCAGGCAAAGAAGGCTTGCAGTAGGAACCACTGTGGCAGCCCAGAGATGAGACAGGCAGGAGGCTTGCAGCCCCACCATTGCTCTGAGGTTACCAAGGCTGGCTGTCGGGCTGCATTCCAGACAGCACTTTGAAGGGCTTACCAGTTAGGGTTGAGCAGACATGCTGGATTTCCTGGGACCTACCTGGTACATGCCTGTTGTCCTAACCTCATTATTCACAGACTTCTCATTCAGGCTCAAAAGAACTCCATTCTGGATGATAAATTAAATAGCCGTTCTACCAAATAGCCATAGAAATCAACTGACAGTGGCAACTTCAAGGTATCCTTGAGCTGGTTCATAACAAGGACTGAGAATAGGGCCAGCCATGAAAAGGAGAACTCAGACAACGCAAGAAGGAGAGCCAGGCCAGTGCAGGGACCGTCTACTAGCCTCCCTGGCCCAGGACTGTGACCAGCCCCTCAAGAGCAAGTGCCGAGGACTGCCGTCAGAACTCGCCCGGAGCCCCCTGGGTGGCTGTCTACCCTCCAGTAGCACGTAGTCCGTAGAACAGAAGGTGTTTATTCCAGTACACACCTGTCGTCCTCGACAAGCTCTGGACCAGAGACTCTGGTAGGTGTTAGAGATCACTACCTTAAATACTGCCCCGGTGTCCCTGGGGACTTGCCCTCGTACTGAGCAGGGCATGGGGTCACACAAAGAGAAGAGCATGATCTCGATGTTCCAACTTGCTTTCCAGTCATTTTAAATCCATTTTTGGTCCCCAAAAAGTAAAGAAAAAATACATCTACAACTCCACTACTGGCTGGCTCATGTATCTTTACCTCTATTTTTCCATTTTTTTTTTTGGACTAGCTCATTTCTAAAATTCAAATTTCTGAATAAAGTCTATGGGAGAAAACAATGTCCCAGATTCTGCCACAACTTTCTCTCAGCGACAAATGATTTGCAAGTTTATTCTCTCCCATTTTACCCTCTGAACCTTTCTGAACCTGGATCCCGTGTTCTGGTTAAACCCCAAAGGCACCAACACCTGATGCCACTAAGGGCTCGTCATACTTTCGGCACGATCGCCTTGACCAAGGGCTGCTACAGAGATCCCCCAAATGTATTTATTAGAACACTAAATTGCTCATAGGCATTATATGACAAAACAAGGGTTCAGTGATCAAAGATCTTTATTGAAGTGCAGATTTTAAAACATTACCATGTCTCTTTACTACAGGACTTCTTAGAGCTTTCAAAGTGCAAACGGGCAAATGAATCCCTGATAAGGAAAGGGAGTACAGGGAGGCATCTCCCTCCTCCTCGATGATGGTGCCCTTTTTGTTCTTCGTAGAAAATCTGGAGGGATGAGTGTTTATGGCACACACTTTAGGAATGTTGTTCTACTAGCCTTACTGGAAATATATCCTTACGATGTATAACTAATACATGTAAAACACTAATTATATTAATATCATGAGTCCATTCTTTATTTCAAATTCCACGACAATTTAATACCATGCTTCCTTTTATTACCACTGAAGAGATGGACATGTTATTTTACCGTCTATGAGTTCTGTCGTGCACAGCACGTGGGTATTATTCTTGAGCAAATGACACCTATTTGTGAACTATATATTGATATTATTTTGACTTTGTGCCATTGCCTACCTTTGCAGAGGGAAATTTCAACTTTGCAAAAAATCAAAATCAGGAAATCAGGTGCTTCGCAAAAGGAGCATTTTTTTTTTTTAATCAGTCCTGTCTAGATGTTCAGTGAACTTCTTTTCCTATCAAGCAAGAGCAAAAACAAAAGCCCCCAAATACCAAACACAGGGATGCAGACCGCTCTTCTTTCTCACGCTAGATTCCTGCTAGATTTCAAAGCAAATTGTACTGGAACTCAGAAGAATCCTGGCGGCCTTACATCTCTTTGCTATGCATAGTATTTCTTACGTGATCTGAAGAAAGCACTGTGGCTGTACATTTCTTGAGTGTCTTATCAGGATTATTCTTCTGAAAAGCTCAAGAAACACAAGCAAAAAGCCACCCGGAGAAAATTTAAGCTTCAGTGCCATATCTGAATGTCCTCGCAGAGAGTTACAATTCAGGCTGATATTCCCTAAGGTACAAGCCCAGCAAACATCTGTCCAATAATCCTTTTGCTCTTTCTTCTCCCCACACTGATACATTTAGGAAGACGCGTTCAGGCTAAGAGGCATAAAATGAAGACATAAAATAAGTCACATTCTTTTCTTTACAAACTGTGATTATCATATGGATAAAACATTCATAGAGACGTTTCCTGGAGTGGGAATTCTGATCCACTTTGCATTCTCCTGATTTCCATTTTTACTACTGTACTTGATTATACGTGCCTGTAGCCTCAAGTATCCCCAGTAAAAGAGGCCCTTTTAAAGCCGGGGCAGGGGTCCTCTTGGTTTTTCTTAAAGCACCATCAAAATATTTTTATTATAAAATAAGTAGAGAGGTTTCCAAATTGCACAAGTCCATTGCTCCCTGAAAGCACACTGAAAACTCTGCAGAATAACTTTGATTAGGTTGTAGGATCGTGCCAGGCTCCAAACAAGTGCTTATTCTGTTGTAACATCTGCCAAGCAATGCGTCCATTGTTCTCTGGAATTTAATTCATTTGAAATTACTCCATCCAAATGATAAAACATGAGATGTGCTATCCTCCGGGGTAAAATGAAATGATTGTTTTTAGTGGGACCACAACTGTTCACTGGGAAGGGATACAGCCTGTTCTAATTAGGCCCTGATTATTGTTTTCTGGAAAAGAGCAAGTTCAAGAAACGTGAGTAAAATCCTGTTAAGTGGAAGGATGGGCATAAAGGGTCTTGCCCACTCTGGTGTGTCACTAAGCTGACAGGGCCATAGGTTGGGTCTTCCCCAAAAGTAGAGTAACAGTCTTCGGGAGAGAAACTATTTCAAAACTGCAAGCAGCTTGGGATACTGACTTACTGTAAGATATAGTTTAACATGTGTACCAATATAGTCAACAAATTCCTTTACTCATCAAGGACTACTGTGCAAACACCTCCAAATCCAAAATATTATACCTGCCTGTCTAAGAAGTATTGTGAAGGTTCCTAAGAGTTTTATGCGGTAGGGAACACTGCCACTGCAAATGTTAATGATTAGGCATTAAAAACAACAACAACAACAACAAAAACCCCAAGATGAATCTCAGGAGAAAATACACATATATACACACATAAGAATTTATATCTCCCATATGCCACATATTTAATATAAACCTTTGAAACAAGTTCAGATGAAATAAAAATCAAAGTTCTCAAAAAGTGAAATATTAACTTACTTGCTAAATATTCCCTATCATCCCAAACATCAGTATGGTGTTTTTTTTATTTCTATGCAAAAGTATGCCTTTAAAGTCCTTAAATGATATATGATACACAAACCAGTTTTCAAATAATAAAGCCAGGCATCTTGCAGTTTTAAAAAATTAGGTAAAAGATTTATCATCTCACACACACACCCACCCCAATGACAACATTTGGCCTCTCCTAAAATAAGTACATGAAGACCACCAGGTGCCGCGAGGAAGAAAGACTGTGTCACCCCTCCCTACAGTCCAGGTAGTTTCCTTTAATCCAATAGCAGATCTGGGCATATTTGAGAGGGGTGATTCTAACAGCCACGTTGAAATCCTGTGGAGAACCATTCATGTCGACCCACTGGTGCCCTGAAAAAATGCCAATAATTTTCCGCTCCCACTTCCGCGGCTGCCTCTTCCACATCCTGACGTAGACCCCGGAGCTGCTGGCCCCAGGCTGGGCGTCACACTGCTGGTACACCAGGTCATAGGTCTCCTCTTTGACATCACAGAAGCGGTATACCAAGTTGCCTGGCCGATCATTGTCATAACCGGAGAAGTGGATTCTGCCGCCTGGCAGCTGCTTGGCAGGAGGGCTCACCCCAATCTTCATGAATTTTCTCTTGTGGGGTTTTTTGAGTTCTAGGAGGGCGTAGTCATAATCCATACCAATGTCGTTGGCATTGCCTTTGATCCAACCCTTGGGCACGTGGGTGCGCTTCACCCGGATCCACTGAAACTTCATCTTCTCCGGCACGGCAGAGCTTGAGCTGTTGGCTCCTCGACCGCCATCTTTAAACTTGGGCTTCAGGAAGCCCACTCGAAGTTTCTGGGTTCCCTTCACATAGGTTTTCCCATCATGGATGCAATGGGCAGCCGTGAGGACATGCTTCTCTGCCACGAGGGTGCCCGTGCAGCCGGTGGATAACTTCACTGATGTTGAGAAGGGGTAGTTGAGCAAGAAGTCCTTCCCAAAAATGCTGAATCTGCTGTCATAGCCATAAATCTGCCGCTTCCTCCGAGACTTTCCTGAAGACTCTTGTCCCCCGCCCTTGCTGAGGACATAAATGCCCACCTGCGTCTCCGTGCGGCTGCCATTGGCATAAAGTGTTTCGTAAGACAGGTACTGCTTGGCCTCTTCGTAAGTGGGCAGTGGCATTCCCTTATGACACTGGGGTCCGCACGAGGAGGACACTTCCAATTTGGCTTCGGCCCCAAAGTCTGGCTTGCTTAGGTTGAGGGTGGACTGGGGCAAGACCACGGGGAGGCGATAAGTGGGCCAGGTGGGTTTCCAGTGGGTACCATAGGGGCTCACCTGCCCGACAGCACAGAGGAGGAGGAGGAGGAGAAGGAAGAGAAGCCCTGGGATCCCCGCCATGCTGAGCACCACTCTGTAGGAACAAAGATAAGCAGGTCAGGAGGGCAAGGGGCTGAGCACTGGCTGGCTGAGGAAACAGCCCGCCAGCATGCCTGTCATTGTTTCTAAGTCTGTGAACCCTCCTCAGGAATCAGGGTGTGGAGAGGAATCCCGAGATAATGGTCTCACTTACAATACAAGGCTTGACCTGGGAACTTTTCCATGCTCAAAATGAAATGGGGTGTTCATTCCCTTCCACGTTTAAGATGCCCCTAATGATGGCCCAGTGCAAGGCGGTGTGCAAACAGTCACTCATCCCCAGAGGAGCTGCTCTGGCAGCCCCGGGTTCTGTGTGATTTCGGGCCTTCTTTGTGCTTGGTTCTAAGCTTTTGTCCTCTCCTACCTCCCTGGTCCACCCGCCCTTCTTTCTGCTCATTTTCAATATAGCCTGCGCTTGGAAAATCTTCAGAGCAACTTGCTCATGTAAATTTACACAGCTGAGGGCTCAAGGCCTCAAGGAGGGATAGCTTCACAGCATCAGCTCACTGGGATTCTTATAGCTTCTAAATGCAGAGTGATTCCAAAGAGGGCTTGAGACCCCCCCTTTTTCTTCTTTGAATTTAAAACAACCTTAACCATTATGAATTTAGTTCCAGAGTCGTCAGGCCTCTAACAAACAAGATATTCCTTCTTCCTTTGGATTTTGTGGCACGCTAACAGGATCTCTGTCAAAGATCTGAAGCTCTAACGTAGCATCAGGTATCACATTATGAGCTTTACTGCTGGTTACTTTTCAGGTCTTTGTATCTATGTTCCTGGCTCAGCTGAATGCCTTGAATTTGGCCCCATGCTAGCGCTCAACAAAGATTTATTGAATGAGTACCTGTATTCATCGAAGAGTGAGTGATTAGTGTGGCTATAAAAACCACATTTTTGGAATGATGCATGCTGAGTGCTAATGACAGAGATGTATGTGGATGATGGGGTGGCTCAAGGAAATCCCATGCCCATGAAATCCAGGTGTGGTAGGCGCGCCTGGGTGGCTCAGTAGTTAAGCGTCTGTCTTCGGCTCAGGTCATGATCCCAGGGTTCTGGGATCGAGCCCCACATCAGGCTCCCTGCTCAGTGGGAGGCCTGCTTCTCCCTCTCCCACTCCCCCTACTTGTGTTCCTGCTCTCGCTATCTCTCTCTCTGTCAAATAAATAAATAAAATCTTAAAAAAAAAAAAAAGAGAGAGATCCAGGTGTGGGGAGTAACAAGAACGGGGGAGCCATTCCAGGGGTGGTGATGCTTGAGGTGGGTGAAGGTGAGGAGAAATTAGATAACCTAAGAGAGAGTGAAGGGGACACTTCGAGAGAGGGGACAGTAGTATACAAGGACACAGAGACATGTAACCATGCAAGGCATTTCAGAAACTGCTCAACAAGGGTGGAAGACAGCAGGTGGTAGACGCAGGGGGCAAGAGCCGTATTATGTGAGGCTGTGTACACTAACCGAAGAAGTTTGGATTTTCTCCTGAAATGTATGTTAAAAGAGCTGGCTCAATCATCCCAAAAGAAAAACAACAATGAAAAACGAGTCTGGGAAGTACTTTCATAAACATTCAAGCACCAGTTGCTTCTGACTGGCTGTGGATCTTCTGTTCAGGAGAAGCTGACGTGGCAGGTAAGGTAATGTGTTCACGGTGGAGTGTTCCCGAAAGGAGGACAGGGAAGGGTTAGGTCTCCCAGGCTTTGGAACCTAGCAGGAGTCAGGAAGAAACCATGTCCTTGTTCCCATTCTCTTCCTCTTGAGAGTACAGACCTGCTGGTCGCTTTGGGGTGCCCTTTAGCTTTCTTTTACATAAAACTGGAAAATCCCATTGATAGGCTCTAGTCCAGCTGACCATACCAACTCACATTCCCATATCCACACATGATATTACTAAGAAGTGTGCTTGCCCGCACCCCCACCCCCCCCCACCTCTGGGATCTTTTTGCTTGACTCTTTCTCTCTGATTCTACTTCTGTCAGAGAAAACAGGGATGGGATAAAAAAAAGAATGAGGTCCTGGAAAAGGTAATTCCTTGGGACTTCCTGACTCTTTGAAATTGTTTCTTTCCCTTTTTTCAAATAGGAGTCGTCCCTGGGCCCTTCTGTGGGGAGATAATACATCTAGTGGTTTCTCTAAGTCCTTGAAACCATGGGGTATGTGTGTATGTGCACACACGTGTTTGCATGTGCTTGTTGGTGGAGAGAGTGGATACTGTCATGACTAAAGGCTCTCAGTGGATGAGGGAGGGGATGCTAATGCTAGGAAAGCCTTCCTCCCCAATGGGGACTTCAGGGGTGGGCTAGGTGTGGTGAGGACAGCCCTTTAGGAAACTTCAGGAGATGGCTCTGTGTCTGATTATTCTCGTCTCCTGGCTCGGGACCCAGTCCTTAAACATATCTAGGTCCTGGACAGCGTTTTTCTCTATGTAAGTTGCTGTCTAGGTAACTAAATGCCCCCCACACCAGAATCTCTGCCAAGTGTGATATGTACTAGGAGGAATCCTGCGTCGCCCACAGGGCTGTGTCTTGGACCCCTACACGCCTTCTTCTCCTCCCTTGGATTACAGTGGAGAATGCTTATGCCTGCTAACACTGACCAGCAGATGTGTTAGGCCAAGTTTGACTTCAGCTTATCTAAGAAAGAAAACAGGATCCAGAGGCCCAAGCTGCCAAGTATTCCCGTTCTCAAAATGTGATTCTTAGGGGAGAGAGAGGAAGAGAGGAGATGGTGTTCTGCTATGAGGTATCGCAAGCCGTAGGTCATCTTTTCAGGTGCTTGAAGAACAGGGTAGTTAGGTCGTACTCGCATGGGTCATCATCTTGAGCATGCACCTTCAAATCTCAAGTTGGAAATTTATATGTGAATTGGATCCTGGGAGTGCAGAGCCTGAATTATCTACTGTAGCAGAAGTCCCCCAGTGGCACCTGTCTTTATCCAAACACTGAAATAGTCCATTGGCAAGGGTGCCAGGGAAGAGAATGGCAGGCAAGAGTCTGAAACAGTTAACTAGGAACTGGGTCTTAATGAATTAACCTCCTCTTAGGCAAAATTAACTAATTGCACTTTCCCAAGTGCTTTGCCTCTACAGCAAACCTATTTTAAAAATATTTTCAAAGTCCTTCAAACATGTCTTATCTCATAGTGAGGTTACAGATTTTTTTTTTTTTTTTCCAATGTCTGTCTTTCAAAAAATGTTTTGGAACCAGTTCCTGAGAGTTTGTGGGTCTGGAGAAATGGAGACAAGTCTTTTTGCGGGCATGAGGGCTGGGCAGTTAGCGAGGCTCCCTCACTGGCCACGGCTTCACTCCAGCCTCCCAACATACAGGATCGAATTTGTTTCTCAGAGAGAGGACAAACGACTGTGCCAAGAACCCCTGGGATCATTTACAAATCACAGGATGCTGGTAGAGAATGCTAAGAGTCTACTGTAGATTATTATTAGGATATTAATATTCCCTAAGGAATATCAATATTCTAGATAGAATATTATCTAATCAATATCTAACATTCATTCAATAATATTCCTAATTCAGGGTCCTTGCAACTTAAATTCTGATCATTTAGCCAGTGAAGCAGAAGTTAGCCATCTATAAGTAAAGGACTACTAAGCCAACAGGGTAGGGTAAAGATTTAATCCTTTAGGAATAAACTTTTTGGATACCTCAAAAACACGAACTTCCATTAGTCTGAAACACTGCCTGCAAGTTCCCTATGTTATTGCTTAAACTGAACTCATTAACTTGTGATAAGATCGTGTTCTGATGGTTTATATCTTGATTAAATTTTCTTTGTAACTCTGAAGGCTATAAAACTGCTTTAAAAAGACTTCAATTCAGATTGAGAAATTAATGCAGACTAACGCAGGTCAAATTACTCCAAACTGATTAAATTTTTTCATTATTATTTTAAATATTTTATTGAAGTATAATTATATTAGTTTGAGGTGTGCAAGGTAATGGTTTTTAACTGACTGTAAATTGGGAGATAAAGTTGTCTGTTCTCAGGCTCCCAAATGGGTTTAAGGTGACATCTGTATTAAGGTTATGAACTTCATAAACTGCCCACCCCTCTACCAAATGTGTGTTTAGGGTAGTTTAGAAACTATTCTGAATAGCAACCTGAACTGGATGATCTCTTTAGTCTTTTTAGTGCTGGTCTTTTCAGGCCCAGGATTTTCTAATTTTGTAATTTTCCAGGGTCACAAAAGTCCAAGGCAAACACTATGCTGTGCACAAACAGGGTCTGCACCACCATTTACTGTTTGGCAGCCTACACTCACAGAATTGAGGAGGCCGGAGGCAGAAGGGAAAAGGAAAATTTATCTTGCTAATCTCTTGCCTATCTGGGAGACAAGATTTCCCTCATCAGTTCGCCAAGGAAACAAAGGCCTCCAGCAGAGGGTGGCTTTCAAGAATGGAGGAGAAGGATGGTTGGGTGTGCTGGCTCTTAGAAAAGTATGAGAGGGGAAATCTCACCCACCAAGGCTCTTTCCCAAGGCATTCACACGCTACCCTGACTCCTTTCCCATTAATAAGACACCAATGATAACCGTGATGCTTTAAAATTAGGTTGGTGGCTTTGCATTAATTTCTCAACTCACCTGATGATAATTTCCTGAATAATTTCCCAGCAATTATTGTTTCCATTTTTATAAACTCTAAGTAAGCCTGCACTCTGCCCATTTAAGTTTACTTAAACACTCTAGGATGGAAACAGATATAATAACATTCATAATCTCACTGTTGGAAAGGTAACTAATGGATTCCATTAACTTGAAATGCTCTCTTGCCTTCACAAATGAATCACCTTATCCTTATAGAACTGTCTGAAATATGCACCCCTTAAAAAAAAAAAAAGAATAAAGATTTCCAAACCTTATCTTCCAAATCTTATCCTCATTATATCTAAATCCAGATGAAGAAAATTCAGGTCTATAATGTTTCATTTCTAGGAAAAAGCCTTTACTGAATAAAGATTCCTCACATACATAATTATCTTGTAAAGTTCTCAACCAAGTATTCTCACGTATCGCTTCACCTGAATGACAAAGCAGAACGAAAAACTAAGGTAAGCAAGTATTTTTTTTTACCATGCTTAGTAATACAGAAACTATTCCTTTTCCAATTCTGTATATCTGACTTACAAGAGTTACACATTCCGGGCTCCATCACTCAATATGAGCTACTCTCCTGCTGTCCACGGTCTAAAAATATTTATATTTTATGAGGATGCTGCTACTTCACAAATCCACTAATAATCTAATGGTGAAGGGACTGTGCACATTATCAGAGACATACAAATACCCACCATCTGCTTGGAGGTTGGGCACTGAAACTTCTCTGCCCCAGATCTGCACCTTAGTCTTCAACACTGCAACAACACAGCTCTCCTCAAGAGGGCAAGTGTTTGGGAGAATGACTGAACTCCTCTAGCAAACAAGTACTGGGAGAAAAAAAAATCTAATCCTCAGGACATACATTCTCTATTGTACAACAGATGAATTCCTGTGACCTCTATAAACAGTAATGTCGAAAGAAACAGTGGGCAAGTCTGTGGAGATAAAAGTTTTGGACACCATCTGGAAGACTAACAAAGGGTTTTCCATGGAATCTGTGACCAGGAATACTGAGCAGTGAAACCATGCTAATTCCTAAAGCAAATACCTAAACATGAACAAAGCTCTGTGAACCCTCTTGCTCTCATTTTCCTGAGTCACAGAACTTATTAAAGGAAAACAGACCTAATCATATAATGGTTTAGGAATTACAGCCCGGACAGGAAAGAAATACAGGGAGTTTACAAGCCCAGCCACCCTAAACATAATCTTATGGTCAAACCAAGTTTAACTTCTTCTGTATCAGCTTTTAGGCAAAATGAACTGCCCTAGTGAGCTTGGGACAAACCTGGTGGCAGAACAAGAACACAGTGTATCAAACTGTCAATGGTGAGACCAGGAGGAAGGAATTCTCCAGGGCCAGTGGGAGTTATGCATGAATAACGCTGGTGGACTGAATCCTCAGGGATCTATGAGAAGAACTATGTGGGAGAACCTGAGCCTATTAAACACTGCAGACTGCGGCCAGCAATGTCCTCAGACCCACTAATGGGCACTTTGGCACTGATACTACAGACGGAAAAGTGCACCCAAATTCACCATCTACCTGAATAAGGTGTGGGTGTTACAAAAATGAGATCCGTATTAGTTACCTGGGAAGAATGCTTCCTTTCCCGCTCAGGTACAGGAAAGCATGACAAGTTATCTCCTGACTATTTATGTGGGAAGAACACAAGTGAAACAATTTATTCGAATGCAGAAGGTTTGCATATGATCAAACTTTCACAAGAAAACATAGTGGTTTTTGTAGCATTTCTCCTAAATCCCTCCCCCCCACCTCCAATTCACTGTCAGGCTTCTTGAGAGACACAGTCCTAAGGCCTATTTTCAATGCTCTTATGCACAAGGAGGACCCTGAAACAAGTGCAATAAATATCCTCACATTAACTGGCATTAGGCTTTGGCCACAGCTGACTTCAAACTATAAACTCAACTCCTTCCCCTGTGGCCACGTGAAGATAACTCTGGCATTGGCCTATCTGCTCCTGAGGAGCACACAGGGAGGGACTCCTTAAGTCCAGTTTCGGGAGCTGAGGGAAGCCAGCCCATCCCCACACTGATCCTGAACAACCTGGAGCTTTCCACCAGCCTGGGGCTGTTTCTCTTTCTGAAGTCTCTTGGGTGTCGCCCGAAGGGCAATAAAACACACCGGATTTTTATCAGCTGCTTTTTCGTGAGATGTCGGAAAGCAACCCTAATTTGTATTCTGGAAGGGAATGGTGGTTTACCTTCACCAAAATAATTCTTCTCCCTCCTCTTCTAAAACAATTTTTAAACTTTTCAAACTTTTATTTAAAAGCTAACTCGTAGTGAACGTCCACAGGCCGAAGAAATATTTGCTTCCAACGACGGTGATAGTTCACAGATAGTTTAGAAGGAAGCACACGGTCATCAATTAAGGCTCCAGAGAAAAGATCCTATTCCCCAACCTGTGTCTGCTGCACTTTCTTGCTGGCTAAGATGTGTTCAAAATCACGTGCCCAGAGTTAAAAATTAATGTTCAGCTCATGTTGGAATACATATATGCAAAACCCCAAGAAAGTAAGTGGTGGCGGGTGCGAGCGCGCGCTCGCGGAGGAGATGGGGGTGTTGTCATCGCCCAGCTGGGGGAGAGCTTGCCCAGAGCCGGCTCTTTCTCTACTCCCACCCAGCATCCAAGATAGCACGTTCAAACCCATCTTTCCCATCCGCTGCACGGTGACACTGTGTGAATGCAGGCGCCCTGCAGCCCCTGACTCTCCGCGGAGCTCCTTCAGGCCGCGGGTCCCAGCCCTCCAGCCCCCAGGGCGGCCCGGCGAAGTCCCGGTGCCCCCCGCAGCCCGCAGTCACCCCACGCCGCGCGCACAGGCCCTTTGTCCCGCTGCTCTCGGCGCCGCGCTCCCCGCGCGCTCGGCTGTGTCCCCAGCCCGCGCCCGCACTCACCCGCTCCGAGCAGTCCGCCGGGGCCGCGGCTCACTGCGCCGCTCCAACAGGTGTGGGCGCCGGGAGGGCGCGTGCGACTCCCATGCCTGCCCCGCGGCGCGACCGAGTGCGAGCCGGCGGGCGGGCGAGCAGCGCCGGCAGCGGGCGGGTCCGCCCCCCGCGCCTCCCGAGGCCCGCCCGCCCCGCCTCCGGCCTCGGGGAAGCCGCGCGGCCGCCGTCCGCCCCCCACCCCCGCACCCGGCCTGCGCGGCCGCCCCCACCCCTCGCCGCCAGCCTCCGGCCCGAGAGGGGGCCGCTAGCCCGGGCGTTCCGCCGCCGTTGGGTCCGCGCAGGTGGGCCCCAGCGGCGCGGCGGCTCTCTCCGGTCCGGGCCTCTCTGCGCCAGTCCGCGCCGGTCTCGCGGAGGGCCCGCCCGGCCCAGGAGCCGTGCGCCTTCACCCTTCCGGCACCGCGCAGCCCCGGGGCTCGGCCGCAGCGTCCAGAGCGAGCTTCTGGCCTTCGCCCGCGGCACTCAGCTGCCTGCCCGTGAAGACCGGGTGCTCCCCAGGGTCGCCCCCCAACCCCAGCCTAGAACTGGGGACGCGGGCTACACCTGGGGCATGGGGAGCCCTCGACAAATTGAAGAGTTGCGAAAAATCGGTGCACTTGAGTTTTTAGGGGCGACCGAAGTCCTGCCCGCTTCACCCAGTTTCTCAGGTGCTTCCGAGGAACGCAAAGCTGCGCTGGGTGGCAGGACTGCCAAGACTTTGCATCCCTTTCTGAACACGCCGGGTGCGTGGGGCCCCGAGCCCAGCAGGCCTTGGGGGCCTCAGAGTGGCGGCGGGCTGCTGAGCCCACTGCCTCAGCTTTCCATAGGGGCACCAGCTGGTGGAGCCACCTCCTCGCCCAGCGGGCCTGCTTTCCTTGAGTTCACTCCTGGGAGCCCACAGTTCCTGGTCTCCCCCTAGCCAGGCCCGGTGATTGTGCCCTTTAAGAATCTAGTGCTAGACCTCACAGAATGAGTCTGGAAGCTTTCCTTCTGTTTCTATTTTTTGAAACAGCTTCGGTAGAATAGGTATTATTTCTTCTTTGAATGTTTGGTAGAATTCCCCAGGGAATCCATCAGGCCCTGGACTCTTGTTTTTTGGGAGGTTTTTGATCACTGCTTCAATCTCGTTACTGGTTATTGGCCTATTCAGGTTGTCAATTTCTTCCTGTTTCAGTCTTGGCAGCTTATAGGTTTCCAGGAAGGCATCCATTTCATCCAGATTGCTCAGTTTATTGGCATATAGTTGTTGATAATAATTTCTAATAATTGTTTCTTTTGTTAGTCATGATCTCTATGAGGCCAGCATTACCTTAATCCCCAAACCAGGCAAAGACCCCATCAAAAAGGACAATTTCAGACCAACATCCCTGATGAATATGGATTCCAAAATCCTCAACAAAATCCTAGCTAATAGGACCCAACAATACATTAAAAGGATCATCCAACACAACCAAGTGGGATTTATCCCTGGGATGCAAGGGTGGTTCAACATTCGCAAATCAATGTTATAGAACACATTAATAAGAAGGGAGAGAAGAACCGTATGGGCCTCTCAATTGATGCAGAAAAAGCATTTGACAAAACATAGCATCCTTTCCTGATTAAAACTCTTCAGAGTATAGAGATAGAGGGAACATTCCTAAAGTTCATAAAATCCATCTTTGAAAAACCCACAGCGAATATCATCCTCAATGGGGAAAAGCTGAGAGCCTTTCCCTTAAGATCACGAACATGTCAAGGATGCCCACTCTCGCCACTATTGTTCAACATAGTACTAGAAGTCCTAGCAACAGCAATCAGACAACAAAAAGAAATAAATGGTATTCAAATTGGCAAAGAAGAAGTCAAACTCTCTCTTTTCACAGACGATATGATACTTTATGTGGAAAACTCAAAAGACTCCACCCCCAAATTACTAGAACTCATACAGCAATTCAGTAATGTGGCAGGATATAAAAATCAATGCACAGAAATCAGTTGCTTTCTTATACACTAACAATGCAACCGTAGAAGGAGAAATTAGAGAAATGATTCCATTTACAATAGCACCAAAAACCATAACATACCTCGGAATAAACCTAACCAAAGAGGTAAAGGATCTATACTCTAGGAACTACAGAACACTCGTGAAAGAAATTGAAGAAGACACAAAAAGATGGAAAAACATTCTATGCTCATGGATCAGAAGAATAAACATTGTTAAAATGTCTATGCTGCCCCGAGCAATCTATACGTTCAATGCCATCCCGATCAAAATTCCAATGACATTTTTCAAAGTGCTGGAATAAACAATCCTAAAATTTGTATGGAATCAGAAAAGACCCTGAATCACCAAGGAAATGTTGAAAAAGAAAAACAAAGCTGGGGGCATCACATTGCCCGATTTCAAGCTATATTACAAAGCTGTGATCACCAAGACAGCATGGTACTGGCACAAAAACAGACATATAGACCAATGGAACAGAATAGAGAGCCCAGATATGGACCCTCAACTCTATGGTCAAATAATCTTTGACAAAGCAGGAAAAAATATGCAATGGAAAAAAGATAGTCTCTTCAATAAATGGTGCTGGGAAAATTGGACAACCACATGCAGAAGAATGAAACTCGACCATTCTCTAACACCATACACAAAGATAAACTCAAAATGGATGAAAGACCTCAATGTGAGACAGGAATCCATCAAAATCCTACAGGAGAACATAGGCAGTAACCTCTTTGACATCACCCACAGCAACTTCTTTCAAGATACATCTCCAAAAGCTAGTGAAACAAAAGCAAAAATGAACTTTTGGGACTTCATCAAGATAATAGACTTCTGCACAGCAATGGAAACAGTCAACAAAACAAAGAGGCAACCCACAGAATGGGAGGAGATATTTACAAATGACACTACAGATAAAGGGCTGGTATCCAAGATCTATAAAGAACTTCTCAAACTCAACACCCAAAAAACAAATAATCAAATAAAAAAATGGGCAGAAGACATGAAAAGACACTTCTCTGAAGAAGACATACAAATGGCTAACAGACACATGAAAAAATGTTCATCATCATTAGCCATCAGGGAAATTCAAAACCACATCGAGATACCACCTTATACCAGTTAGAGTGGCAAAAATGGACAGGGAAAGAAACAACAAATGTTGGAGAGGTTGTGGAGAAAGGGGAACCCTCTTACACTGTTGGTGGGAATGCAAGTTGGTATAGCCACTTTGGAAAACAGTGTGGCGGTTCCTCAAAAAATTAAAAATAGAGCTACCCTATGACCCAGCAATTGCACTCCTGGGTATTTACCCCAAAGACACAGATGCAGTGAAAAGAAGGGCCATATGCACCCCAATGTTCATAGCAGTAATGTCCACAATAGCCAAACTGTGGAAAGAGCCGAGATGCCCTTCGACAGATGAATGGATAAAGAAGATGTGGTCCATATATACAATGGAATATTACTCAGCCAACAGAAAGGATGAACACCCAACTTTTACATCAACATGGATGGGACTGGAGGAGATTATGCTAAGTGAAATAAGTCAAGCAGAGAAAGTCAATTATCATATGGTTTCACTTATTTGTGGAACATAAGGAATAGCATGGAGGACATTAGGAGAAGGAAGGGAAAAATGAAGGGGGGTGGGAATTGGAGGGAGAGATGAACCATGAGAGACTATGGACTCTGAGAAACAAACAGGGTTTTAGAGGGGAGGTTGGGGGGGCTGGGTTAGCCCAGTGATGGGTATTAAGGAGGGCACGTACTGCATGGAGCACTGGGTGTTATACGAAAATAATGGATCATGGATCACCACATCAAAAACTAATGATGTATGGTGACTAACATAACATAATAAAATTAAAAAATTAAAAAAAAAAGAATCTAGTGTTAGAGCTTTCCTCTTCTCTCCCCACTATATCAGTATTTAATAGAGATGATGATCTACTGAGTCCCTTCTGTGAACCAGCTTTACACATTAACAGTCGTGGTGAAGAAGTTGCAGATAACCGCTGTTTTACAGATAAGGAACTGAAGTTTAGAGGGTTAATGACCTGCCCCAGTGCATGGAGGCCACATTTTCTCTGTCAGGCCCCTTAGCTGTCCTGTTCTCTCATCAAAGCCCACTCTCAGAAAGGGAGGGTCTAACATACTATTTCACACCAGGCTGTTAATGATACACCTAAAGTGTTTGTGTTTGCAATCGATTTTAAATAAGAAAGCCCCAACACGTGCTATTGTGTAGTGTTTCTCAATGTGAGAGAAACCTATATCCTCCAGTATTTTAAGGGCAAGATTTTCTCAAGTCTCCCCAGTATTGGCTTAAATTAGTTTCTTTTATAATGTTACCTTACTATATATAAACAGTTATATATTAAATCAGATATAAATTTCTGTTACAGCTTATGAACAATTCTGGAATAAAGCCAAAACAAATTTATAAATTAAATATAAAAGTTCCTTCCCAGAACAGTAACGTTAAATTAGTAATGTAAATCTACTACTATTAGCATCATGTGGTACTGACTGCCCAGATATGGGTACATTTTAGCTCTGTGTGGCTCTCCCCCTCTCATTGGGTGTCAAGTGCCTGATATTGACACAATTTTCTCACTTCTTTCCTCTGTTCCAGCAACCACATCTTTGCTCACACCGTTTGGTATAATGACCTGAGCCGAAGGCTTAACTGACTGAGCCACCCAGGCACCCCTGTGCTATTCCTTTTTTAATAACACAAGGGGTAAAGTTATAACTCTTGGCACCAAGGCGCAGCCCACATAGACACGAAATCACAAGGCAGTTCTTGGTATTAGATGGTTATCCCAATGATCCAGAATGTGTTTGTATTCATTTTATATGAAAACTATGAAAAAAAGTTAATTATGGATCTGCAAGGGTCCATAGCTCCCAATTGGAAAAACAGCATTAAAAGCCAAATACCTTACTTAATAGAAGAGCTGGAGTTGGAATTGGAAGGAGAGGAAGAAGGGAGAGACTTCTCAACCATGCTTGAGTTTCATTAGTTTTACCCCAATTCAACAACTATTTATTGAGCACCTGTTACATGCTAACCATGGTGGTAGGCACTAAATCAAAGAGATGGCCACAGGAAGACAGTACAGCAACATAATTAAGAGTGCACCAGAGGCATTCAACTATGTGAGTACTATTCTGGGCTCTGTCACTTACTTATTAGCTGTGTAGCTTTTGGCTTAACCTTCCTGTGCCTCCGTTTCCTCCTCTGTAAAATGGAGACTACCTCATAGAATTGAATGAATTAATACACATACAACACTTAGCACACTGCCTGACATATAGTAAGCCCTTAATAAATATTACCCACTGTTACATCTGTTATATGAAAAGAACATGAGTTAGCTCTGCTTTGGAGCCGGCTCTTTCAGCAGGACCTCAGCCCACACTGACATTCATGGCTCCTTTGTCCTGACGGTTTAAAAAATTACATTGTAACCAATTTGGGGAGATAGGATGGTGGAAAATAAGATAACTTTCCCATCATTCAGAGAGAGAAACTGAGGCATGGAAGGACCCAGGAGCATATCCCTTCCCCATCACCACTCCCACGACTAGTCTCAGGTCCAATGCTCCCTACCCAAAGAAGCTCTGACTACAGATGTTCCCCGGGAACTCAGGGCATAAACAGGCACTACCCCACTCCTATTGTTTCCTGAGGCTGTCAAGAGTGAAATGAGAGGATACTACATGGCTCTTAGGTTATCATGGCAATTGCCACAGGAACACGAGCAACAGATCTTTAGAGTACCTTGACCTCTAAGAGAAATGTCTTGTGCAAATAGCAGATGTCCTCCTGCTGAGCCTAGATATTTTTCTTTATGTATTTGCCCCATTCTCCAGCCCCCAAAACAAAAACAAAACCAGAAAAATCAAAACCGTTACTGCTTCTTAAGAACTCAATTCAAATCCATGATCATAATTCTCAAATACTTTTCATGTGCATAAACAATTCAGTGGTTAAAAATGCATTCAGGGCAAGGCCCCCATGTTTCCTGAGTGCGCACTCTGTATAAGGTGACTGTGAGAGAGAGCAGATCTCCCTCAGCTCAAGGAATGTATGCTGTGGATATAAACAAACAAACAAACAAATCAAATACAGGAGCAAGTGAGATATAGACTGGATCAGGCTCCAGCTAGAGAACATGGAAGAGGAAATAATTAATTCCCACTCTGGCTTCCAAGAAGTGATGGAGTTTGAGGTGGAGCTCAAAAGATGAAGATCTGATCAAGGCTTTAACAAACTTCATCTCATTGAGTTCCTCCTGTGTAAATGAGCAAATCAGTGGGTGAACGAAGGGGGCAGAACTAGCACTGCATTGTAATAATTATAGCTATTGCTTCTTGAATACGTACTATGTGCCAAATAGTGTGAAATATACTCTATTGCACGTAATCTTCAAGACAAACAAAAAAATAGAGATGAGGATTATCCCCACTTTGCAGATGAGGAGACTGAGGTCCAGAGAGGTTCAGTAAGATACCCAGGGTTACACTACTGAGTAACGCGGCTGTGACTTCTGCCCAATCTGTCCCACTCTTTCATCAACTTTTTCATTCATCATTTTTAAAAAAATCTTTTTAGAAAGTTTTAATTCTTGCCGTTAAAAATCAGTCATGTCAACCTTTAGGGATAAACTTTGGGGTATTTAAAATAACATGTTTGGAAAACTGAACCACATTTCTAATTGCCAGCATTATGCTTTGTTCTTGGTAGAATCACCTTTTTTTTTTTTTTTTTTCCTTCTGTTTATTATATCCCAGTTATAACCCCTGGCCATATTGACTTCTGTGGTAGTAAACTGATCTCAAAGAAAGTCAAGGTCTTCTGCAAGAGAATCATGATTCTTCATGGCAGTTGATAAATTCCTTTCCAACAATGCCTGAGCTTCATCAATTCATATTTAGGCATTACATTAGCCCCCAATCACAGACACACTTTATTGGCAGGAGGAAGTGAAGCTTTGGAATACAGGGTATCTGCTAGTAAGAATCTGGTCTCCAGTGAACTGGTCAACTCTTTTCTCATGGTGTTGTGTTGCTTCCCCGACCTGCCTTTTCTCGAGCTTATGATAAGGAGGTTGAATCAGCTGCTGATGTCACTCCAGCTCTAAACATCCTTTCGATTCTACCTTCCTTTTGTTCCAATTATGCAATCACTAAACAATGTCCTATTAAATGGCCTTAGAGCAGCAGACAAGATGGAACTGAAAGATGATTGGAAACTTAGGATAGCAGGTAGGTTAGAGACCCAACACCAACTCTAAATCTAAACTGCTAAATGCAATTTTTAGGGCTAATTTTTCATGAGTTTGAGATCTGTATGCAGCTTCAACAATTTAAGTCAGTTCGAAAGTTATTAATGAGGATTATTTCTAAGGAGATACATTTACATACTTAAAAAATAATTTCCATGTGGTTTCTTTGGTGATAACATGGCTTCTTCTGTGGTGGATAATATGGATCTAGAAGTTTACTCAGATAAGTAGGGCTTTCCAGCTCCATGTAGTGAGTAAAGAGAGTTGAAATGAGAGATGACATAAGAGATTGGCGGCGGAGGCTGTGGGTGGAGGGGGAGTATTCTAAAACTGTCTATGTGACCTTGGGTAAATCACCTCACTTACCAGCCTTATTTCTCATCTGTAAAAAGAGAGCTTAGATCACCTGCTCTTGCAGCCGTTGAGTCCATGACACTGTAATCCTTACAGGAGGGATGATGCATGTATCTTGTGATCTGTCAGGCACCATGGGATCCTTGCATAGCAAAGAATGTGGAACTCTGGAGTCAGACTCTCTTGGATCCAGTTTAGAATTCATTTAGTCTCTGGATGACCATAGATAAGTATGTGACTTTCTGTGCCTCATTTTTCTCATCTGGGCTCTGGGGCTAATTTAAGACTATTGTAAAGATTTAATCAGTACAAAGCACATGGTACAGAGCTCAGCATAAAATAAATTCTAAACTGAACTTACCTAGTATTATTATTATTATAATTACTACTACTACGATTGTGAATGCTCAATAAATGTTTTAAAATTTGTTGAATGAATGAATGAATCAATCAATCAGTCAATCAATCACACTGGTATAGCATCAATGCTAAAAAGTTTAATGCAGGCTTTCTAAGGAGAAATGATCTCGGGACTCCTATTTAACCACTCTCAAGGCTTTCTGTCATAACTCTGGTCTGTAGCAACAAAGAATTTCTTAGAACTGAATTTAGGAGAAATTATAGATTCAAATGAGAGCCAGGGTTGTATTTTTTTGTCTCCTCTTCCAAGCCCCCCTGTGGTACCATCAGTTATATATTCCACAAATATCTATTGAACCCCTGATATTACCAGGTCAGTATGTTTGTCAGTGTTTTTGAGGGCAAAACCAGATTTTTTCTTATGATGGTGAATTGAAAATCTTACATGGTAAAAAAATAAAACCACAACAAACTCCTGTAATTAACCATAGTTTTTTGAAAAGCCAGCAAAAAGAATCACTAAAAAAAAAAATCTTTATAGCATTTAATCAAACAAATGTATTTGTATCGCACTTAAAACTTTTTAAAAATTCCTGTTTTTGTTAAGTTTAGATTATTGGTTTTTTTTTAAGATTTTATTTATTTATTTGACAGAGAGAGAGATAGAGAGAGCAGGAACACAAGCAGGGGGAGTGGGAAAGGGAGAAGCAGGCTTCCCGCCGAACAGGGAGCCCGATGTGGGGCTTGATCCCAGGACTCTGGGATCATGACCTGAGCCGAAGGCAGATGCTTAACGACTGAGCCACCCAGGCGCCCCTAGATTATTCATTTTAAGTGTTTAGAAATATAGGCACACTCTGAATATAAACATGGGAAGGTATAGTATGTAAAAGATTAATATATAAAGTAGTTATAGAATTAAACTGCCACATTGGTACACATGGTGCCCTTAAAAAAATGCTGCACAGCAAAGAAAAGCTTTACTCTAATCCTACTTAAAAGAATATAGCAATTTAAAATTATCAGGAAGAAAAACAGGCTTTGGCACTAGCAATTTCCTGTAAACTGTGGGCACGATTCTAAACTGAAAAATTAGAAACATTTTGAAATAACTATGTGTTTCTCATTTTCTCTGGTCCAATTCAGAAAGTCTCCAGAGGCCAGCCCTGGACTTCTCTGATGTCCTCTAACTTGCCTACTGGATCTCATGAGCAAGAACAAAAGGGAAAATAAAGGGGTTTTTCCTCCTTTAATTCAAGGAGAAGCAGCAGAGCCATTGGCCTCAAAATAGACATTAATAATCTTTTGATATTCTCTTTACATTCATGTGATAAAATTTTCTCCCAAATCTCTGTAACTTTAAAAGGCACTTTGGGGGTGAATTCTTTTGTTTTTATGTTCATATTTATCCATAAATACTGGGTTTTCTCTTTTCTGTCTTATAAGGAGCAAACTTTTATGTGGTTAAATATGGGGTCTGGATACTAAAAATCAATGTCTTTCAAGAGTTTTCTCTTTTTTCCTCTGGCAAATGTTACTTGTCCTTCAAACACAAATATCAACTCTTTTCTGAAGTTTTCCAAATCCTTCATTGCTAGATATGTAAGTTCATCCTCTATGCTTTTAGAGAATTGTATTGACATATCTTAACTTGTAACTACAACTGACCTTTAAACAACACTGGTTTGAACTGTGTGGATCCACTTATATGCAGATTTTTTTCAATAAATACAGTACAGTACTGTGACACAGCCCCCCATTACCCTGGCATTGTTCAAGGGTCAACTGTACATATTTATGTGTTCAACCTCAAGTGGTCCTAAGCTCCTTATCAGCAGAAACTCTATCGATAGTGTTTTTCTTTCTCATCTTTGTGGTTTTCCTCGATAGTCTAGCAGAGAGCCTGGCTCCTAGTAAAGGCTCAACTGATTTTTATTAACAAATGATTGAATGAATTATAAGTGAAATTCTAATCTGCTTAAAATATCCGGTCTGAGATAATTTGTCTTGCCTGTCACTAAGAGCAGGACACATTGTATGTACCATTTTACCACTAGGGCTCCAGTGTTTTCCAGGATATAAATCTGAATTTCTGTTTGATGCCCTTCCACCATTCTTACCTTACAGGGCATGTCAGGACAACAAATTCAATTTCCACTTGGGCTGCTTATTACATTTCACAACTCATTTTATGGCTACATGATGGTGTTCTAGGTATATTTGCTCACAGTTTGTAATATCCCCGTCGACTTTCTGCAGAACACTTTGGAATATGCTCTGAATTCTGGCTGTCACAGTGCGTTCTGAATTGGTATGCCGGGGAGTCCTATGGGATTGTAGAATCTTAGTGGACAATATGTGTTTCCCAAACCCTATTTCCTCACACACTTCTAGAAAATGTTAAAATAGGTTGTCCATGGGGAAAAAAAAAAAAGTTGAACATGTGTATTGGCCTTTCAAATGCTCTGAGAAGTCCTAAGTAGAGAAACCTGGTTAAGCTCCTTTATAGCAAAGTTATCTGATCTTATTTAACTGTGCACTCTTTTTTTCAATATGGTAGAACATTCATGGAACAGTAGAGTTCTCTAAGATACAGTTTGAGAAACGATCTATAAGCTTGCTCCATTTCTGGTACTAAACCACTTTGGTTCTCAAAATGTGGTTTGTGTTTTTTTTTGCATCAGTGCTTTTGTTTGCATTTGAAACACTATTTTTCATATCTACTTGTCTCAATTCCACTCATATATTAAAAGTCTAACATAATGGCTCATCCCCTACAGAGTATTTTTATTGGTCTTTGATTTTCCATAACATTTTCTACAACTTTCTTATGGCTCTTTTAATTTAATTTTTTTTTAAAGATTTTATTTATTTATTTGAGAGAGAGAGACTGAGATAGCACAAGCAGGGAGGAGAGAGAGAGAAAAGCAGGTTCCCCTCTGAGCAGGGATCCCAAGACCCTGGGATCATGACCTGAGCCGAAGGCAGACGCTTAACCGACTGAGCCACCCAGGCATCCCAATTTTATTTCTTTTACTGTTTACCTTTTCTCTCCCCAACTACTGAATATTTTGGGTTTGAATCTCTGGTCTGCACTCCTTTTGCTGGATATATCTGTTGGAGTCTTGACAGGAACACAATTTGCCCTTGATTGGTTCAAATGAAGAGACTTCATGAAGCAGCTACTTGCAGAGGTGAGAACAGGGTTGACGGAAGAGACAAGGACAGAGAGCACTCAAGGTCTAGCAACCGGGAGAAGCCATCACTGCTGTTCAGTTGGGAAGTGGACAGGAGGAAATGCTGTAGCCCCAAGGGTGTAACCCCAGGAGGAGAACACCTTGGAGGGGCCGGTTGCCAGAGCTGCATGGTCCAGGGAGGTCGCAGCCACTGCAAGGAATCCGACACAGGGAAGGGATGGAGTGAGATAGAAACACCCTGACCTCTTCTCCTCCTACCCTCTGATCTCTGGAGTCTGCCAAAGTCAGCTCACAGGGGAGCTGGGCTGGGGTGTGGGCAAGGCTCAGCCTCACGGGCACTGAGCAGGGCAGCAGAGGGTGCAGAATTGCCGGGGTTGGGGGGAGGCAGAGAATAGCCAGCACATTGGGAAAGCCTCTGTTTCCTCATTTGCAAAATAAAATAGTGACAATCCTTTCCTCACAGGATCATAGTGAGGATTAAATTAGGAAACGTGTCAAAATAGTAACATGTTGTATGGTGCCTGGTTCTTTAGTCAGGTTAGCTACTTAGCATTATTACTATTATTCACCCAAACAACTCTATGGATAGCTACTACTATAAAAGCTAGTTGAGGAAGATATCACGTGTTGGTTACTTTGTAGCCCTTACACATCCAGAACAAAACCCCACTTATTGTAGCAAGGCCCCAAATGGATGGTATTGTATAGGTGACAGGGAGCCCTTTTGAATGGAGACAAGAGGGAAGCTAGTTGGGCTGTTCTGACTGACATCATCAGCCAGTCTGATCTGACCTTGAAAACAGACAACAAAGAGCTAAATTTGAGACTTATTTTTAGTTTTCGGCAGATTGTTTGGCACTTCTTAGACACGGTCTTAGGCCTCTGGTTTCCTTCCCCTCAGCGGAAAGGGGAGTTACTACAAATCAGGCCAGTTGGCCAGCACCAGCACCCCACAGCCGTGCCTGGGCAGGCAGCGAGGAGCGCCAAGTCAGGATGGCCAGCCCGAGGGTAAAGCAGGACGGCTTGTGCCCGAGGGTAAAGCAGGAGGGCTTGTGTCTCTAGAGCAATTTGCTTCCTGTTCTTTCAGATCAGTAACCTGTTTTATTTCAAACACAGGGTCACCTAGCTCCTGCTGCCCTTGGTACATAGATTAGCGAAACCACAAGAATCAGCGCCCTTGTTCTTTTCACTTCAAAGCCTGCAGAAGGCCGAGAAGGGCTAGCTCTCCACCTGCACCAGGGAGGCTGATTCCAGAGAAGGCCGTTTCATCGGAGCCTGGGGGTGGGGTGGGGAACTTACCCACACGAAGGCAAGTGGATGATCGGAGCCGGTGGCCGCACAGGTGCCCTCTGCTGCAGCTTGTGCTCTTGGAGGAAGTGCAAGCTCTCCAGAGCCCGTCACCCTGACAGAGCAATGAAGGGCACGCTGGGAGGAGATTCCTGTACTGACACCAGCAGCTTCAGGTAGGGACTTCCTTCAAGGAGGAGTGACTTTTTATCCGGGTTTCCGGCCGACTAAAATTAGTGAGAAGGGGCACTGAGCCCCTAGATCCTGCAGCATCTGTAAGTAGTTGTTCATATTACCGTCCCAGTCCCTGAAAAATCAAGACATGAACCGACACTACTAATAAGCATCTCTGAAGTCACCACGCCCCTGAACCTCACGCTCTCCTCGTGAACCTGAGCATGGGTCCTCTGGCTTTTCCTGGGGCACACAGATGTTTTGTATCTGGACGCAAGGCTGGCAGAGGCCCTAATTGGACAACTGTGTACAGTTAGAGCAAGGGCAGACTCTCCGGAGAAGTGGGGCCACTCCATCAAACAGAAGGATCTTAGGTAACAGAGTAGTTTGGGGATTATTTTGCCAATAAAAATTAGCTCTTACCACGCCAGGTGATACTGTCATTCCAAGATGCTGTGATATTTTTTGTTTTGTTTTTTGTTTTTTTTAAGATTTTATTTATTTATTTGACAGAGAGAGAAACAGCAAGAGCAGGAACACAAGCAGGGGGAGTGGGAGAGCGAGAAGCAGGCTTCCTGCCGAGCAGGGAGCCCGATGTGGGACTCGATCCCAGGACTCTGGGATCATGACCTGAGCCAAAGGCAGATGCTTAACGACTGAGCCACCCAGGCGCCCAATATTTTTTGTTTTAATGTTGAAATGAAAAAGGCACTCGGCTCTAATCCAGGAAGACCTGGGAAGGCCCAGCCCGATCCTAAACTACTGTGACCTCACAGTTGTATAAATAGCATATCGGTAAAGTGAGGTGACTCTAGCTACCTTCCCGTTCTGGACAAGAGATGGCAAGGTCTCTCCCTCTCTCTCTTTTTGTAACAGTGCAATAAAATTTAACTATTAAATCCTTAAAACCCTTTCTGCAGGAAAATTAAAAACAAATAAATGACAAGTCTTTGATTTGTTAGACTACTCTTTGAAGAGTTGATTGCTGACTTCAAGGCAAATTCCGATCTTGGTAGCAGCCCCCCAACCTCAGCTCCAATAGTGATTTTATTATCAACGCTTTCATCCCCTGCCCAATGATCTCAAAGCTTCAGGGAAATGAAGTTCACTTAGAGGTTGGGTTTTCTTGATCTAAGCTTGATAGGAATCAACCTTTGTACTTACTCTAATGCCTGCCTGACTAGAGGAGAAAGGATGAGTGAACCAATAAAGTTGTTTTGTGTAAAATTATGGCTTAAAAAATATTTTTCAGAGGGCACCTGGGTGGCTCAGTCGGTTGAGTGTTCAACTCTTGGTTTCAGCTCAGGTCATGATCTTGGGGTCTTGAGATTGAGTCCCGCATCGAGTGTGGAGCCTACTTAAGATTCTCTTTTCTTCTTTTCCCTCTGCTCCTCCCTGCTCACTCCCTCTCTCTCTCTCTCTAAAAATATGCATATATATATTTTTGGGGGGGCACCTAAGTGGTTCAGTTGGTTAAGCATCTGACTCTTGATTTCGGCTCAGGTCACGATCTCAAAGTCGTGAGATCAAGTCCCACGTCAGGCTCCATGCTGGGCTTATGACATTGGTATGGTTAGAGTTCATCTTAACAATAATGGTTATTTATTATCTACCATGTACCAGACACTTGCCACTATTTATTGCATCTGACCAAATAACCCTCAAGTTATAAATAGTTAAGCAATATTCCTACTTTGAAGTGTTGGAAAGGAAATTCAAACCCAGGACTCTCTATCCCAAATCCATATATCATAATCCCATATTGTTTGTGTTGGGATGATTTCAGGTACAAGTAACAGAAAACCCTAACTCACACTGGCTTATACAATTAGGAAACTGATTATCTCACATATCAAGAAGTTCAAGCATAGGATGGCTCCAGGTGAGTGGCGCTCTGCTTCTCTCGGCTCGACCCTCTTCTCCATTGTCTCTGTCCTCAGGCTTGTGGCAAGATGGGGGGAGAAATAACAAGCAGACACCATATATAATTACATTCAGGAGAACAAAAAAAGGGGGCCTTCTCTTCCTATGTCTCCTTTTTGGGAGCAGGAAATTTATGCACTCTCTGGGCCTCTCCTCATATGGCAATGGTCAGAAGCAATGGCCATAAGGTCTTTATAAAATCAACCACTCTCGGGGGAATGAGTTGCCTTAGTTAGCCCGAGGTAAGCAACATGGAATAATCACGAGAGTGCTAGACGAGGGGTCAGAGATCTGGGGTTTTGGTCCTGGTTCTATCATCTACTTAGTTATAGAAATTCCTGGTTACTTAGCCTCTCTTAGATCTTACCTTTTTCTTGTTGGTAAACAGGGCTGATGATTCTTATCCTATTAATCTTATAGGTTGTGAAACAGGAATGGAGTAATGTCCACAGAAGCATTTTGCAAACTGTAACACACAACTTAGATGCATAGTATTGTGTCTATTAACATGGTTCAAAGAGAACTGTTGGCCATAATACATTTTCTCAATTACACTCATATGTGGGGCTTGATCATCATCAAGATGATAATTTAGAATTTTTAAGGCTTTGCCAAAGATTTACCTAAATTTTACTTTGGTGCTGGAAAATTAATAGTGCAAAAATAGGCAAAAGTGTGAAATTTAGTAACTGAAAACCAAATGAACTCCATGAACTCCAATAGGATCTATTTATATATGGGTAGGTTATTTATAGGTTATTTTTATATTCACCAAAAAGCAAGTTTCCTAAGAATCTATTAAATAACCTTTCTCATTCCTTTATTTATTTATACCAATTCAATAAACATGTGGAATGTTACTATGGGGGGAGGGGATGAGGATGCACACAAAAGTGAATCCCAAGCCGACCCTATCTGAAAGAGGGTAGCTATCTAGGATGGAAAAATTCTAGAGAGAAGACTACACAGAACATATCCCTGGTGGCTATAATATGTAGAAAGATAAGAGAGAGTGAGAGGTAAAGTCCTAAGGAGTGAAGAGATAAGAGGATTGACATGGTTCCCAGCCGTGGGGTTAGGGAAGGCTTAGGACAAGGTGTCATTTGACGAGGAAGTTGGTAGTTTTGGACATGGGAATAGCAAGTTCACCTTGGCTCTACCTCAAACTTGCTCTGAGGACTTCGATATCCAACCAGAATGCATAATCCTTGAGTATCAATAGCATAGAACTATAGTAGAAATAAAAGTTGGAAAGGTACTACATGAGGAAGCCCCCATAAGATCCCCAAATTGTAAGGTTCAGAGAGCTTTTGGGTTGATGAACACATCTACACCAGCAGGGTGACGTGCCCCAACTCCATGGGGACAGAAGCTCCTGTGCTCGGGACCCTCCCAGACCTCCTGTGTCTCTCTTCATCTCGCTGCTCACTTATATCCTTTATCATGTCCTTTAATAAACTGGAAAATGTGGAAAAAAAAAAGTTGGAAAGGTAGACATTGCAGCTAGATTATAGAGGGGTTGGAAATGTCAGACTGAGGAATCTAACCTTTATTCAGTAGGTGTGAGATAACAGAAAAAATATATATTGGCCTCTGCCCCCAGTTCCTGGAACAGAGCTCCTAAACCACTTGTAATTTCCTAAGTAATAAGAGTATTAGGAGCATCTTTTGTTCTTTTTGGTCTTGGACCTCAGTTCCTGACACAGGGCTCCTGAAACCCTTATAATTTCCTGGGTGATAGGAGTGTCTTTTGTTCTAATGAGGTGACTCTAGGTGAGCTTTGGAATGGCTCCTGGATGAGGGCTGGCAGCCAGAAAGATCAAGCCATGATTAGAAGTTTGGCATTTTTAGACCCCTATTCTCATGAGAAAGGAGAAGGGCTGGAAATAGAGTTCATAATTGGTCATGCCGGCATGATGAAGCCTCCATAAAATCCCAAAAGTATGGGGTTCAAGAGAGCTTTCAGATTGGTGAACACATCCATAAACCTGGAGAATGGCACACCCCAACTCCACGAGTACAGAAGCTACTGCCCTCAGGACCCTCCCAGACCTTGCCCTATGTATGGCTGTTCATCTGTGTCCTTTATTATATCCTTTAATGCACTAGTAAGAGTAAATGTTATCCTGAGTTCTGTGAACCACTCTAGCAAATTAATCAACCTTGAGAAGGAGGTCAAGGAAACTTTGGAGACCTACTACTTGCAATCGGCATCAAAATGGGAATGGTAGTTTTGTAGGACTGGGCCCTTAACCTGTGGGATCTGACACTATATCCAGGTAGATAGTGTCAGAATTGTGTTAAATTGTAGGACACACAGCTGGTGTCGTGGAAAACTGCTTGGTATGGGGAAACTTCTCCCCCCACATTTGGTGGTCAGAAGTCTTGAGAAGCAAAGTGTTCTGTGTGAGTAGTAAAGGAGACACACAGTGGGGTAAGACTAGGTTTGGTTTTGTTGTTGTTGTTGTTTTTAGTTCAGTAGGCAGTGGAGAGTCAGTAAAGGTTTTCTGACAGTGGAGTGAGTGTCTTCATTAAAGCTGCTTGTTGAGGATGAATTAGGCAGCTTCTGGGAAGATAGAAGGAGAGAAAGCAGAGGCTGAGGGACAGACTAAGAGTTTGCATGTTCAAGTAAAAGGTCATGAGAACCTGAACTTGATGATGAACATCAGGATGGGGATAAGCCAATGAATATGAGATCTTTTGGATGGAGAAATCATAGTTCTTGGTAACTGAAATAAAGACCAGTTGGGAAGGGGAGAGTCAGGAGTCTTTCATTTACAAATGACAAAAGGTCCACCCAAACTTGCCTAAGTGAAGAAATGAGTTTACCCATTCACTTAACTGAAACATACTGAAAATAGGTGTACCCTCAGGAACTCTTGGATCCCAAGGGCTCCAATGACATCATCAGGACTTTGGCCTCCTTACCCTTCAGTTTTTCTTCTGTGCTGATTTCACTTTATGGTGACCACCAGAAGCTACTAATTTATATTTTCTGATGATTAAATGTGGTGGAAGGGAGAGCTTGTCTTCCCCATCTGTCCCAACAAACATCCCAGACCTGCCTCCTGTTGCACATTCCTAAAGCAATCCCTCTGCTCTAAGAGATCGTTGCAGGTTGGCTTAGACCCATATCTTATCTGGTCTTTTATTTTCTATTAGTATTTTTAATAATTTGTTCATGAAGACAGCCTAACTGTAGGCCACTGTAAAACATTGCCGTGACCAAAGTCAGATCTCATTCTGATGAATTCTTGCTAACTTTAAAAGATACTGATTCAAGGGCGCCTGGGTGGCTCAGTCGTTAAGCGTCTGCCTTCGGCTCAGGTCATGATCCCAGGGTTCTGGAATCAAGCCCCGCATCGGGCTTCCCGTTGAGCAGGAAGCCTGCTTCTCCCTCTCCCACTCACCCTGCTTGTGTTCCCTCTCTCGCTGTGTCTCTCTCTGTCAAATAAATAAAATCTTAAAAAAAAAAAAAAAATACTGATTCAGAACAGTGATGGCTCCTCATTCCATTTCATCAAATGCAATAATTTTTGCAGGCAAGCTGCTCGAGAATCTGGCACATAGCTGAGTTCATCAAAATGAATAAAACCAAGACCATTTCTAGGGCAGTATTCAAACTGGGCAGTAGAAACGCTACATAAGTGCCAAAGGGATTTCAAGTCTGGGAAAGAGAGTTGTCTGAGAGGGCTGGACAGAGGACAAACCATTGACCTAAGTCTTGAAGCAAGTATAAGCTTTGCTTCAGAACCATCTCGGCAGAGCATTGAATGCCAGCCAGATGTTGACAAGTCATTTGTATTCCATTTGAAGTGGGGTAATGGCTCTAAAAATAACATGGGGCCATCTGCCTGAACTGAGCAGTTTTCGCTTTACATAGTACAGGTGATGTCTAAGCAGTGTTTTTAAATTAAAATTTTACAAAGTGTTTAAGTACACTAGGAAAGCATACCCCTTTCAGGAAACCCCCACGGACATTCTTTTGGTAAAAAAAAGGCTCATTCTGTAAAGTGAACCCATCAATCTGTAAAGTGAATCTCTCCCCCCTGCTTTGAGGGATGTACCTCCATTTTCACATAACGGATTTCCTTGAAAGTCAGGTATGTACACCTGCACTGCATTATGAAAAAATGATGAATCCCATTATGAGACTTTTAAATTCAGGGTCTGTTTTTAGGACATAGAAAACGTCAATTTGAAAAGTGTTAAAGGCACAAATGCAGCCTGAATCAAGTTGTCAGGAAAAAAAAAAAACCCAAAAAAGCAAAAAAAAAAACAAAAACAAAAAACAAAAAATAAACAAAAACCCAAAAATAAAAAACCAAAACCAAAAAAACCCCACACTGCACATTTTTAAACATATGGCAAAGCTGCTCTTTCAGCTTTCCAGAATGATTTGCATCAGCAGGATGATGATAACATGTAATTTGGAACGAGATCAAAAGTTTGAAAATGAGAAAAGACAATCCTGGCAGAACACTTGATTTTTGATTCTGCAAAGCAGACCCGTGCCCTGGTCTGGCCAGAGCCTGTCACTCCTCTAACCCCCAACAGGCCCTGCGAGGCTGTAGGCTTGCAGCAATATGTCAGCTTGATTTGCAAAGCCCAGGAGCCTCTTGGCCCTCATTTAGCTGTTAAGGATCTTCCTGAAAGAAGCATGGGTGTTAACAAGAATGCTGAAAGAAGACCCTGGATGGGAGAGAATCAATCACTTTTTCCTCAATTTTGCAGCTTTCCAACTGGAGCCTGGGAAGACTAAGGCAGCTGGAGGGGGGAAAAGATGATTTTAGTGATCTCTATTCCCTTGTTTTATTTAAGTGCCACCCCCCAAGAAATAAAGGAAAGGACCAGAGAAAGAGCTTGCATTTGGCCATCTGTACTTAGCATAATGCCTGACACATAGTACACAATCAGTAACAATCTGTTGAATAAATGAGTGAATGACTGAGTGATTGGGTGATTAGAAGGTAGGTTGTGAAAAGTGCTCTCGGTGTGATTTTTCTGGGAGTGGCTTATAGTAGAGCTTTCCATAGGATCACAGGATGGACACTGTCATTCTGGCTCCTGATTGGCTGAGAGACAAGGAATACGCAGAAAACTTACTCATCTTAATCATCTTGAATCTTACAAGGCCCGGGTAACTCCTTTCCAGACTTATTTTGAAATGCCTCAAACTCTTTTCCCACAGAAAACAAATTCTGGGAAAAGGAATTCAGGAGCCACAGTCCGTAAACAGAAGCAAAAGTCCAACCCTCTGTTGAATATACAACATTTCACTCATCTTAAAGTTGGAGAAATTGTTAATGATTTAACAGTAGAAAATCAGAGAAACTGTTTGAGGTCCAATGCCAAAATGATGCCCCCCCCACCCAATCTAAAAGGTAAGGAGGATGTGAATTGCAGGAGGGAACCTTCCCGACGCCTTGGAATGTTTGGGCTGACCTCAGACCTCTCTGAATCTGCAGATGGGCCATGAAGAACTAATCAGGATAATATCTTCTCTTCTCTGTCCCACCACTCAATATTTTTATTTTTGTGGATGGTCAGGTTCACAACTTCTAGTTTTGTCATTAGGTCTGAACATTGGGAATCTAAAAATTTTGAAGAAAGGAAAAATGGGAGGAAAAAGGCAGAGGTATTTCAAGAATCAAAATGAGTCTGACCCATACTGAAAGACCTTAATTAGAGCATGGGAAAGAACATTCCAAAGCAAGTCTTGGGTGTGTGTATGTGAGAGGGTGGAGGGAGAGGAAGAGGGAGAAAGGCAGAGGGAGAGAGAATGAGATTGGGAATGTATTTCTGAAGGCCTCTTTCCAGTCTGGTTCAGATGGAACTGTAGGAGGTACACACATCCTTTTGGGAACAGATGGCTCAATGATGAAGGTCCACGAGGCCCCTATGTCTCTTTGCCTTGAAAGCTTGTTTGCTTTAGCAGTTTGATAACCTGGAGGCCTGCACTTGGCATTCATGGACTTTTCTCTCACGGAGTATTCAGGGCCCCTCTTCAGGTATTAGGAGCTTATGAGCTCTGCTTTTCTTATTTCTTGAAGGCCAGTTGGTGACTCAGTTGGCCTTTTAGACCCCCCCACCCCAAGACCAATGCCTCCCACTGAGTCCCTGAAGATGCCTTCCCAGTCCTCTTGTCCTTATTGTCCTCAAAGAGGTAGACAGGAGCTCATGCAGAGTTTTAAGTGTGTTACTTACTGTTAGTCACTCTGACAGAGTTTCTCAGTGCTCAGGGGACCTTCATGAGAATTATGGGAATTGTTTGTTTGAAACTCTCAAAACTGTTCTAATAATATTCTGTTTCTTGATCTGGTTGCTGGGTGTATAGGTATATTCAGATTGTGAAAATTCAACAAGCTATTCACTTACAATATATATACTTTTCTGGTTGCACATTATATTCCAGTAAAATGCTTCAAAAAACCACCCAAACCAAATCAGAATCTCAGGGGTCTAGGGCCTGAGAATATGCATTCTTACTAAACTCCTCAAATGATTCAAGTTTGAGGGCCTTGGTGCTAGAAGAAAATAAACAAAAGATAAAGAAATCACAAATATTCAAAGACCATTGTACCAGTGCTCATGAATTGTGTTTCCTGGCCTTTTTCATCTACTCATTCACGAATGTCTATTTACTACTGTTGTAGGGTCTAGGGTGACAGACTAGGTCCTGGCCCTCCTGCTGTTGAGGGACCCTACTGGACCATCCCTGCCCTGAGGGAGCTCCCTGCTTCCAGGAGGAGATGATGAGCTAAGCATCCTGATGCAGGCCGCTTAGCGCTGAGGGAGGGAAAGCACAGGGTGATCTGGGAGCCTTGGGAGAACCACAAGTCATAACTCTTGTAGGTGGTGACTGCAGATCACACAGACTTATGGCTTCTGCTTTGAATCTTAGAATGGCATGGCCTGACTTTCTCCCCTCGCATGGAGGACTGCACTTCCTTTCCCGTCCTCAGGGATGACCTCGTCTCCCTGCACTTGGGACTGCAGGACAGTCAGGGAGAAAACGTGTGTCAAGAGGGGTCTCGCATTGTTATGGTTGAGAGCACAGGCTCTAGAGCCAAGGTCCCTCAGTTCACATCCCAGCTCATTTGCTTCGTCACTGTGGGAATGATTACTATAGTACCTACCCATTGGTATCATTTACTTCTAGGTATGGTTACTAGGAAGAGTGAGTGGACTGCTACCCATATAGTGCTCATGACAGTGCCTGGTATACAGTTAGTGCTGCATAAGTGTTAGCTGTCATGACTGTTGTTATTATTATTGTTAGTTAGTCTATTGTCAGATGTCCACTGACCTTGAGTGGATTAATTACATTCCTGAGAACTTTCAGACAGGGTGACACCCATCTTGGTGGGATCAGGCCACCTACTGGAATGATCCCCTTGGGGCAATTCTTCCCAGCTTGTAAGCAAATGAGCCAAATAGAAAAATGCTTAATTCAAACAAAACAAAAGCTTGATGATTCAACAGGAGGAGGAAGCAAAAAATATCAGTCACAGCCATATAAATGCCCTTCCCACAGGCTGTCTCCCCATGCTGGGGTGGAGGCAGCTTTCTTGCACCCCATCCATGCAGCTGTTAACATTACTCAGGGAAATATTCATAACAACAAGAGATGGGAATCATGCAGTGTTTGCTCCAAAACATTCAGTGGCCTCACATAAGGACAGCTTTCTTCTCTTCCTCACCACTTGAAGGAAACTCGCAGAAGCATCTTCTGTTACTGTTCGTTTTTCATTGATGGGGAAATGGAGGCACATCCAAGGTGGGCAAGCTATTGGCTCCTTGTCACAAAGGTAGTGAAGAGAAAAGCCAGGCTTTGCATCCTTGCCCCCTAACTCCAAGGAAGGTGTGCCTCATGAGAGAGACAGATAAGCAACTCCTGGCAATGTATGAAGCCTGATGTGGAAAGGTTCAGGATGGGCAGAGCTAGGGGCCCAGATACAACATGGTAAAATGATTCAGAGAAGAGTTTTGGATTGGACAGGTCTGGATTTGAATCCTGGTTCGGTCAGTATTAGGGCTTGAAAGTTTGTGTCTCCCCCGGCCCCCCTGCGTCCTACCGCCCAATTCATATGTTGAAGCCCTAACCTCCATTGTGGCTATATTTGGAGATGGAGCCTCTAAGGAAATATTTGAGGCTAAATGAGGTCAGTCATAAGAGTGGGGTCCTGATCTAATAGGATTAGTGTCCTTAGAAGAAGAGACACTGAAGAGCTCTCTCGATCTCCATGTGCATGCATTGAGGAAAAGTCATTTGAAGACAGAACCAGAAGGTAGTTAGCTGAGAGCCAGGAAGAGAGGGCTCACCAGAAACCAAATCAGCTGAAACTTTGAGCTTGGGCTTCCAGCCTCCAGAACTGTGAGAAAATTAATTTCATTGGTTAATCCACCTCGTATATGGTGTTTGATTATGGCAGATTGAGCTGGCAAAGACAGTCAGTACGACGAGCTCTGTGACTGAGCAAGGAAGTCTTCTCAACCGCCATTTCCTCAATGGTCAAATGAAGATAATAGTAATCATACTTCAGGAGATTGTTACAGTGATTAAGTGAGGTAATGCATTCAAAGAATATAGCCAAAAGACCAGCATGCAAATGTAAAAAACTTATTCATTCACCCTCTTTATTTAACACATGTTGATCAAGTACCTGCTTTCTGGCCAAGCATTGTTCTGGGTACAGGAAATCCAGGGATAACTATGAAAAATAAGATGGAGTTTGCCGTCTAGCTGGGGAGCCAGATGATAAATAAGGAAACAAATTATTGTGGGTTATAATAAATGTCCTGAAGGAAATAATCAGGTAAATGAGAGAAAGTCATCTGCCAAGGGTTGTAAAGGAAGGTCTCTCTGAGGAAGATATTCGAGTCAGGGACCCAAAGAATGAGAATGTGCCGATTGATCATCTGAGGAGCTGGTGAACAGGCATTCCAGGCAGAGTGAACAGGTGCCAAAGCCAGGAGGTGGAAGGGGCTTGGAGCACTCCACAGGAGAGGAGAGCGGACACTCTGAATGGAATGCATGAGATGGGAGAGGGAGGAAGGAGCCAGAGTTTGCTGCTCCTGGTGGGGTGTATTCTGTGAGCAACGGACAGCTATCAACTGACTCTTTGGGGTGGGGCGGATGATGTGGTCTGCTATGGGGTTGTAAGACCTGACTGGCTGTTGTGTGGAGAATGGATTTGGGGGATATGAGCAGAAGCAGGGAACCGTGTTAGGTGACCTTCACGCCAGTTTGGGGAAGGAAGATAGTGGCTGAGATAGAGGTGGGGAGAACTCAGGTGCTGATTAGGATGGCAGAAGAACAACAAGGGTTAGTGCTAGATTTGAAGGGGCTGAGGGGAAGGGAGAGTCAAGATGACTCCCCGGATTTCACTTGGCACTGTTAACTGACCATGGATGAGAGACAGGATTAGGGAAGCTGGGAAAGAACAGGTGGGAGAATCTCAGGGACCTGCAGAGGTTTGCAGATCACACTTGGAGAACTGCTAATCTAGGGAATAACAGGAGTGTAGTCCTCAAGAGGTTAGAAGAGACGAGGTGGAGAGCGCAAATAAGGGGGCGGAGCATTGATACGGAAGTGACAGTTCTTCTGTTTTAATAAGTGAGAGGCAAGAAAGTTGGTACACATTTTCTTTGAGGTGATTTCAGGCCATTCCTCCCTGCTAGCATGTATTTTCTCAGTGGAGTCCAAGTCAAGATCTTCAATTAAGAAGGAAAATGGTAAGAATGGATTGGGGAAATTTAAGGAGAAAGAAAAAGGTGTGAGCTGGTTGGCTTGGCAAGTGGGAAGTGAATTTGCTGGAGAAGCATAGTAAATTTTTCAGGCAGTGCTCATTTGATGTTTGTGGGCATGAAATTAAAGAGAAACCCGTTGGCTGAGTTTTATGCTTCTTTTTCCTGGGAATATTCAGCTGCTTGGGTATAGGCACAGAAAAGGCACATAACTTGGTTCAATGACTGCTGAAGTTTTTCTAAATGAATACAATGGAGAGAGAGAGAAAAAATCGGTTGAGCAAAGGCATTGAGGGTGACTACAAGGGAGGGATTGTTTAAACTGGGTAAGAAGAATCTGAGGATGGGGGTCAAGGACAGTAGGAAAGGGAGGGGGCAGGTAGCCTGGAAGTTTTGATAAGGTGGTTGTCAGGGAGTGGAATGTTTGAAATCAGGGCGGAGCTGTGGTCAACAGCAAGGTCTAAGGTGGGACCATGGGAGTGGATGTTTGTGATTGGGGAAGGTGAGAAAGGCAAGGAATTTGGGTAGTCCATTCATGTGTTTGTTGAAGGCACCCGGAAGATGACAGGTAGACCTGAGGCCGGAAAGCAAAGCCTTCAATGAAAGAAGGAGGATGAGTACCTGGTGAATGGAGGGGCAGATATTTGACAACCACAAGGCATGTGTGTGTAATCTGAAGACAGGAGCTTCAAAGGAGCTGCAGTTTTAGAGAGAGGAAGCTGGGAGAAATGGTTTAATAGGTGCAAGAGGTGCAAAGAGGATACTTACCCCACCTCCTAGCCCTGAGATAACCTGGTGTGAGAGGGAACAGGGCCTCGAGAGGCTGTAGTCAAAGCGTGGTCTCAGGGGAAAGCCGGGTTTCCGGAAGGCCAGGAGAAGAGGGAGTGGTAGGAGCAATGAGGACATGGGGAAGTTTGTGGATCACGGATCTAGCTCTGGAGGGCTCTAGAAAAGGGCTTGAGAGGAATGTGAGGGGTGAAGGATTGGGTTGGATGATGAAAAAAATACACAGTACTAGCCTTGAACTTCTGTGAGCTCTTGAGATGATCTGTTAACTCTCCTCCTTGTCAACCTCGATGGGACAGCAAGAGAGAGGGTCACCTAGGTCAGCCTGGTATTATTAGGTACAATTATCATCACCCAGCTCATCTCCCTGCCTCAGGACATAACTAAATATAGATCATCCTACTTTCAGGTCTCCCAGAGAAAGTGATTTTATAATTTCTCTTGATAATGCATTCCATAGTTTAACAATCAGTACCAAGAACACTGCCTGACATATAGTAGACGCCTAATAAGTTTGGTTGAGTTAATTGAATGCATTTATGGTGTGAAGATTTTCCTTTTTTTTCTCCTTTAGTTTACTCATGCTGTGGTGCTTGTCTGTTGTACTACTGTGACAAAATAGATCCCACAACTATTTTCCCATTTTACAATTTTCAGTATCACAGATAAACTGTTCTATATAATCTTTTACTCAAATGTTAATTCTATTGTTATTTAGTTGCGTCATATCTGTCTCTCGGGTCTCCTCAGCTAGACTTAAATACCCTCCATGGTAGATAGTGGTTTGCTGATTCTCTTCTCCACAGTGTCTACTGTAGTGAAGGCAGAGAGCTAATATTTACTAGTTGCTTTTTGAAAAAAAATTAATATACTCTCAAATTAATTCTTTAAATAATAAATACTTATTTTGAAAATTCATGTGTATTCCTAGACAGCCACTGACAGGTCCCATGAATCAACACCTGACCTGGCATCCAGACTGCCTGGGCAAAGACTATGGCTGTGTCCCTTACTTGCTGTGTGACCTTGGGCAAGATCCTTAATGTTTCTGTACCTCAGTGTCCTTGTTTGTAAAATGAAGCCAGTTAAGTTATCACAAATTTGTTGTAATGAATAAATTAATATGTGTAATTACATATTCATGGAATACTTTAATAAATGATAAAAAACTCAAGGCAGATCACCAATAAATGCCCATTGGTCTATTCAAGAGACTGTATTGTGACAGAACAGTTAGGCACATCCTCTACAAATAAAATACTATTAAATGTTTCACTTCTCAGGTAATTAAAACAGGACCAGATTGGTGAAGTTAGCATCGAAAAAGCAATGCCTCCCCTTTATAAAAAGGAGAAACATGAGAAAAACCTAGTAACTTAAGTTGAGGCATCCTGAAATAAAGACAGGGACTGCCAAAAAATGAGAGATCATAGCATGAGGCTGAGGGCTTTGAGAAAATGTTTGCTATATACAATTACGGAAACAGAAAATGCTGCATTCAGTCAAACTCCAGAGATGAAGAAAGAGCAGGAAAAAACAGAAAATACCATTGCAGGGATTATTATTTGTTTCCTTTCACAAGGAACCCAGAGCCCAGGAGTATAGAGAAGTAGGAGGTAATGAAAACACTATTGTAACTTTTGGTGAAAAGCAGGCTGGGGAGCGCTTTGCAAATAGGAACTTCACAGAATCCTCAGAGCTACACGAATGTTCCTCAGGGGTAAAGAAGGGGGTATTTGCATTAACGTGTTAAAGAAAAAGATAGGTCTAGAGGTCAAAATCAAAAAGGTGATTTACATTCAAGGACAGATGTAGATCTTGTTTCATCGGTAGTAAAATTATGAAACAATAAGAAATTTAAAAAGTAAGCCTAGAGACTTTAAAAAAAAACATGATAAACAAAATTCAATAAAGGTTTTTTTTTTTTTTTTTGAAAGAAAGTGCAATCAATCCAAATTGCTTTTCAAATACTAGGTCCCTAAATAGGCAAGGAAGAATTATGCATTTAATGTATTCATTTTTACAGTATTAGATATAGAATCCATAAGCTACCTATAGGAACATTTCTTTTTTTTTTTTTTTAAAGATTTTATTTATTTATTTGACAGAGACAGCAAGAGAGGGAACACAAGCAGGGGGAGTGGAAGAAGGAGAAGCAGGCTCCCAGCTGAGCCAGGAGCCTGATGCGGGGCTCGATCCCAGAACCCTGGGATCATGACCTGAGCCAAAGGCAGACGCTTAACTACTGAGCCACCCAGGTGCCCCAGAACATTTCAATTTCAAAGTAACGTCCTTTAGGTTTTCAGGGTGGTGGGATTAAATGTGATGTTTAATTTCTTTTTTCACAGATGATGTGTAATTTTGAAATAAAAAAATTTAAAAATTTACTTATAAAAAGTCACATTGATTAAAAATTGACCAAAAGACCCTAAACTGAGGAGAACTGGAGCTGGTTTGCCAGTGTTGGGGGAGAAGAAGATGGGGCCCAGTGGCCTCAGAAGCTGGCGTCAGAATCCTCTCCTTCCCTATCTGGGTGTGTAGTCTGGAAGAAAGTGTGACACAAATGAAATTTGCAGCTGACCCAGCATTGAGAGGTGTGGCTCGTATATTCAAGACAGCAAAACCACTGAAATCTGACTCAGAGACGCTAGAAATACTGCCTCACAGTAATTTTAGAAAAGAGAAAGAGAGCAAGGCTGGCACTGCACAACATTTAATTCGTCAGCCCTGACTGGAACTTGCTCTGGAACGGCAGAAAGGACACTGCGGTGTTTTTGCAGTCAGAAATCCTGAGCTCAAGCCCCCACTGGGTCTCTCAGGGACGGTGTACACTTGGGCAGATCCTTTAAACTCCCCGGGCTTCAATTTTCTCATCTTTTTTTTTTTTTTTTTTTTAAAGACTTATTTATTTACTTTAGAGAGAGAAAGAGAGAAAAAGAGAGACAGAGGCAGGGGAGGGGCAGAGGGAGAGGGAGAGAGAGAATCTTAAGCAGGCTCCACATCTAGTGTGGAGCCCAACGTTGGGCTCAATCTCAACTCTGAGATCATGACCTGAGCTGAAACCAAGAGTCAGACGCTTAACTGACTGAGCCACCCAGGGGCCCCTTCATTTTTCTCATCTTTAATTAGAAAATAAAATAGTTTTCTAAAGCACCGCAGGGATGTTCATAGGGATTGTTCCAAGGGGCTGTAGTGATGACGGCAAAGGTAATATTTATTCAAAATACCACAAAACAATAGAAAGAATGTCAAATTTAGAATCAAGCAGACCTGAATTCACTGGAAGTCAAATCATAGCTTTTCTTCTTAGTGATGGTTGGACTTTGGGCAAGTTTGTCTTACTCTCTATTTTTTTTTTTTAAAGGTATCTATCCCATATATTGGAAGGAGTAAAGCATTTATTTTGCTCTGGAAGCTCAAGGGTGATTGATTCTCATGGAAGGATCTTGAAAGGCACCAAGGAGGAGGTGAATTTGAAGGTGGCTGCTTGAGGGAAGGAAATTTCTAGGGACTAGAAGATTAGTGTAGGTGAGTTGGAGAATCCTCCTAGTAGGCTGGTGTCATTGGCAAATAATGGCCAATATTATTGAGCAATCTATTAGTTTTCTATTGCTGCTGTCACTAATTACCACACCTTTAGCGGCTAAAACAATATAAATTTTATATCTCGCAGTTTCTGTGGGACAGAGGTCCGACATCCATCTCACCTAGCTAAAAATCAAACCCATGCTCCCTCCTGGAGGCTCTTGGGCAAGAATTCACTTCCAAGTTCATTCAGGGTGTGGACGTCAGTTCTTTGTGGTTAGGACTGAGGTCCTTGTTTCCTTGCTGTCTGTCAGCCGAGGGCCACTTTAGCTCCTAGAAGCCTCTCTGTGGTCTTCCTCTGTGGCCTACTCCATTCTTCAACCCACGGTGGTGGGTCTTGGTCTTGTTTCGAAGAGCTCTGATTTCTTCTGTGGCATCTGTTTTCTGACATGCACCTTTAATAAACCCAGCTATCCAGTCATACTCAGCACTGCCCGTGGCTCCATTTCCGTGGGTGAGGACAGGGTGGAGGCTGGAGGGGGGCTTTGTGGCCCTTCTGTCCTGCTCACCTCCATCCTGGGTCCGTGAGCTGACTGCAGAGCCTGGCTTCCACCAGGAGTAAGCAAACTGTGACATGCTTGAGGAGACGCCTTCGGGCAGGTGTCTGGAGGTAGAGCCCAGGTGTGGACGCAGGATCCACCATGGCAAGGGAGGGAGGGCAGTGGGAGTGTCTCTGCCTGACCTCAGGGGGCTCTGAAAGGTACACAGTGCCCCAGGGCAGGCAGGCCCTGGAAGCCAGGGCCAAGCAGGGAGGCGTGAAGTACCTTGCACCAAAGGCAAGCTGTTAGCAGCTGGGGAAGGGTGCACTGGGGGCCAGGGGGCCCCCGGACAGGCTAGCTTTGGCATCCATTGCTGCAACTGGAGCCACAGCCACATTTCACCCCTGCCCCCCATGGCCCAGTTTCTGGTTTCCAGTTTTGGGGGTCTTTCAGGCTTAAACAAGGCTCCCCTTCTTCAAGGAAAGAGAAACACTTCCTGGGATGCTCAGTGTCACCCGTGTTAGGGCCCTGCTGTGGTGGGTCCCCATGCTTCTCTGAACTTCCAGGGACCGCAGCTCACGGAGTCACTGGCAGGCCGCCAGCTGCAGAGGGGATCTGATCTGAGGGACTCAGTAGGGACACCCATGAGCAGCCTGGCCTTTGGGCCACCTCTTGTACGTCATCACTTCTCTGGTCTTCTCATGATTTGTCTTCTAGGGTGAAAAGCCCTTTCCAAGATCCTGTCCTGCTCCATGCCCGTACACCTGCCCACAGGCAAAGCTTGCCAGGACCAAGGCAGCCCAATGAGGACGCCGGTGGGTGACTGACCAGCTCATCCTCTCACGGGAGCCCAGACATGATGCCCCTGTGTAATCAGATCCCGCAGCTAACAGGTTGGTCCTGCATCCAACCATGAACCAGAAAGTGCCTGCTAGAAGAGTACCCACGCCTTAGATCGGAGTGCTGGGGGTGCTAATGGGTGGCACCTGCCAGAAACCCTATCTCAGATCTGGGCCCTGCTGGGCAATTGCTCCTCATACAGCCACGGCCACTGTTGTGGAAGAGGGGATAGAACCCCCATGCTCTTCTGGAACTTCTGAGGGCCCACAGTTCGCACAGGGATGGGCAGAGAAAGCAGGATGAGTTTTGCCAGCTCAGTCTATTGGGATAATGCGGTGAAGCTTGGTCATCAGAGGAAGGGAGGGAACGATGGATGGACTGGCCTGCAGGTGCTAGGGACCCCACATGAAGTCCAACCTGGGCTCCCTGGCTCCAGAGTTAGCTCCAGGTACCGGGGCATGCCTAGGCCATGGAACAGAGAGCCTGGAACCTGTTTCTAGGACCCGGGGGCCCACATCTGAGGTGTGCTAGCTCAGGTGTGGTGGGAAGGATCGAAGGTTCCAGCAAGCCTGTGGTACACCCTGCCCAGGGGGCACATGCTCAGGCAAGCAGGTGAGCCAAGTCAGCCCAAGGAGGCAGCCATGGCCCCTGGCAGGGCCACCTACTCTACATGGTGAACATCCTGCTCTAGCTCCTCATAATTCAGCTGCAGCTGCTGATTCATGGCTATGTAGGCCAGGCTCTGGTGGTAGGGCTGCTCCAGCTGGACCTATGTCCTCCGCCCTCCCAGGGAAGTCTGGAGAGTCTTCTGGGACCAGGGTGGTGAAAATGGGGTCCTTGGTGGGTGCCTCCCACACATCCTCCAGGATCTGCTCCACCGTGGGAGGCCCTGAGCCAGTTGTCAGCACCACTCTCTTCTTGGCCTTGGAACCCACCCCTGGGTGTGCTGTCTAAGCTGCCAGCACCGCTGAGCACCCACTTCCATGTACTGCTGCATCTCTTCCACCTCTAGCCAGAGAAAGCGCTCATGTAATTAGATTTGGCCCACCCACAAAATCCAGGATAATCTCCCCATTTGAAGGTCCTTAATCTAAATTATATCTGTGCTATTTCTTTCTCAGGTTCTAGGGATAAGGGTGTGGACATTTTGGGGGGCCATTGTCCCTACCACAGGTCTTTATATGGGCCAGGCACTTTGCTAAATGTGTTCTATGTGTTATCTCATTTAATTGCCTCAGTAACTCCATGCAATTCAATTCTTTTGGTCACTCTATGACAGAGGAAACTGGGATTCAGAGATGTTAATCAGCCTGCCCAGAGTCATACAGTTAGGAAGCACGAAAGCCAGAATTTGAGGGTAGGTCATCTGAGTCTAGAGCTCATATCCTTATAGAGTATAATATCTAGAAGGAAAAGTCACCAAATTGGAGAGCCTTGAATGCCAGAGTGAGATGCATGGGCCCTTTTTTTGTGTGCAGCAACACTCCATGTCATCATGTGGGGAGAAAACACTTAAAACACAGACACTCTGGAAGACTGAATGGTATTTGGAAAGCATGGGTTAGACACATTCCTGGGAGACAGAAGGCAGACTACAATTTTCAGGAAACATTGAATTAGTCTCAAGAAATTATATTCTTGGAAAAAATCCAACGTGGTCTGTCAAGGTACAGATATGACCACGGAATAGATAAAAATACAAAATTATTAGCCTACCTTCTGGGAGGTCTCCATAGGCTGTGATGGAGCCTGAATGAAGGTCATTACTGGTTTATTTAATATCTTCACAAGTGATCTTGGAACACGGAATCTTCATCTTTTTAAACGAAATTCATGAAGATAACAAATGGCTCAAGTTATAGTCATCGAAGAGGACAGAAGAAATGTTGACAGGAAATATTTCCCATTCAACTTGGTTGGAGGGGGGAGGAAGGAATTCAAAACACAGATAGTCACTAAGATAAGGAGTCTGAACAGAGCCATCATGATTTAAGAGTCCTGCAATAAACAGAAAAGACAGAGAGGAAATCATGAAAGTGAAATGTGGTAGCTAGCCTGAGCACTGGTTCCCGGATGTGCAAATTTCCAGATGTCACAAACTTATGTGCTTTGGGGCACAGCTGGAAGGAGGCCCCTGGTCATGCCCTGGGCTGGCTTCCGGGGTACCAGGGAGTAGGAGTAGTTTGGGGGGAAGCTGAGGCAGAGCAGCACAGAGAGGGTTGGAGAACAGGGTCAAGTATGAAATGCATGTTATGGAGAGCAGCTGCACCTCCTCTCACCTTGCCCACCTGCCCTCCCCACTCAGTTAAAGTCTTTGGGACTGGCCCACAGGGGCTGTGCTTCTCCCTGAAGAATCTCTCAGGAACCTCCTCCATCTTCATGACGTCATTGTATGAGTCCGGTTGGTTGGTAATTACTGGCTTACTTGACTCTCCCCTTCTCTAAACTGGGGCTCCATAAAGCCATTTGAGGAAAACAGGTTAGGAGGCTGTCCACAAGGTGGCTTTAAATCTTTTTTTGGGTCCAAGATCCCTTTAAAAATTTGATAAAAGCTATAGGTATTTTTTTCCCTAGAAAAATAAAGGCACAATCACAAAAATATTTGTATACAAGTCTAGAGGATTCATGAAGCCCCTCCAACCCAGAGGGAATCCTCTGGTCTAGTTCCTCCAGGTTAATAACCTCATTGTTACAGCAATAGCAAATGCTCAACTCTCTTGTTATAATCTTCACCACTCCTTACCTCAGCGTCCCCCACCACATGCCTCCTTGCATTGGTAAACATTTTCCTGCTGAGCCTGGTTATGGTTTCAAAAATCTACCTTAACACAGTACTCTGCCAAGTAGTCCTACCAACACTTCAAAACTGGCACCAACTTCAATCCTAGGAGTAGCAAGAGAAGCTAGGAGAAAGACTCATTCAAGTCAAAGGAAATTTTCTAGGTGGAAGGAATGGGAAAAGGCTGAATAGGATGAGGATGGAGAAAAGGATTATTGGAATAGTCAATTAGATGCTTGGGAACTTAGAAGAGGGCACTTTAAGCAGAACTATGGGTTGCAGCCAGATTGCAGTAGGCTAAATTGATGGGTCTCCTTGAAGGTATTCTAAATAATCGGGTTGTATGCATAGTGACAAACATACAAGGATGTTTACTATGGTATTATTAAAATAGTACTAGTACAAATTGAAAACAGTCTAAAAGTCAAATATTAGAGAATTTGGTTAATTTGATTCTAATGCATCCATACTATGGAATAATATTATATTAGTAAGACCTCTTTAAGTAACAGAAACTTGAATCAAACTAGTTCAAGCAAAGGCAGAGAAAAGGAACTTGTTAGCTAATGCAATGAAGAGTGCAGAAATTGTCTGGATTTAAGCAAATGCTGAGATGATGTCCTCTGATCTTGAAATCTCTCTCTCCCCTCCCCTCCCTGCTTCCATCCCTTCCCCTCCCTCTCCCATCTCCTCTGAGATAGATTCATTTTTAGAGATTTCTCTACATGGTGGAAAGGATGGCCTCCATGGTTCCAGCATTTCTAGAGCTCACTGTCTCCACAACAGAGAAAACTTCCTGTCTCACCTTCTAGGCCAGCACACTGGCCCAAGAATATTGGTCCTGTTTGGGTCATTTGCCCATCCTTCAACCAACTGCTGTGTCCAAAGAGGTGGAGTACTGCAATTGGTCAGCTGGAGCGCATGTGCCTTCCTTGACAAACCCATCAGAGTCATGTTGTGTGAGGAAAAGGCATCCTCCAACGGAAGAACGATGATGCCCCCCAAAAACTGTCCATCATAATGGCAAACTTATTTTTTTTAACATAATGTAGATCTATATTATGAGCACAGAGGCTTTGGGAGATGGGGAGAGATTGAGGTCCCATCACAGCTCTGCCTGGAATTCTTGTGCCTGGAACCCCCACCTGACACTCCTATCCCTTCTACTTCTCTAGACTAATGACTACATGGGGCGGGCACAATAATGCCTCCCTTCTCTAAAGATGTTCACGCACAAATCCCTGGAGCCTGTGAATGTGTTGCCTTACTTGGCAAATGGGACTTTGCAGATGGAATTAAGTTAAGAATCTTGAGCTAGGAGATGACCCATGGAAAGATGCTCCATTTACACTGTGAAGTAAGAAAAGCAAGTTACTGAACACAATGTAGAAAATAATTTTATTTTTATCTTTAAATCTGTTTAACTATTTATGTACATATATGCATGGAAAAAAGTTTAGGAAATGTACTCCAAGATGATAACAGAGTTATTTCTGAGGGGTTGTGATAGTAGATTTTTTTCCCTTTTGCTTGTATGCAGTTTCTAACTCTTCTACCATGAGCAGAGATGACTTACATAATTCACATCTATAAGCCCAAGAGGTGAAGAAGAGGAAGCAGCCATTAAAGAGAAAGGTGGGATGGTATTGTGAATGGGAAGCATGTTGGAAAAAAAAAGTTATTTGCTTATTCATTTTTGTATTTATTTGCACCGGGAACACCTGTTTATCAGCTGAGGCAACAGGCCTGGGGATTCTGAAGAAGGAGAAGATGGACAAACAAGGAAATGAGACAGGGAGTAGCATCTCTAGGACTAGGGGTTGAGGGAGGACCTCATCAGGACTGAGAATGGGCCCCTCGAGGGGGCAGGAAGGAGAGAGGAAAAGCTGGGAAGAAATGAAGCGGCTTCTAATGGGAGGGGAAGGTAGTCAACAACCTAAGTCTTCTAAGCAAAGAAGCATGTGGGCGAGGGGGCTAGAGTGGGCTGGGGACTTCAGAAAAGTGGAAACAGTTGGAAATTGTGCTGTGGGGAATGGTGGGGATCCATCAGGATCAGTGGGGCTTTCTGAGCAGCACTGAGGGCCCAGCTGAGATTAGATAACAGGGATTTGTCATCGTGCTAATCATAGCAGAGGCATGACTTTTTCCAGTGACACTGAGCAGCTTGGGAACAGAAGCAAAGCCAGCAGGGAGAAACCAGCGTGCCTAGCTGCATGCACCAAGACTTCGGATTCTGAGCGAGGGGCTCCTCACTGGACCTCAGTGACTCCCACTGAGCTTCCTGATTCAGTTCATTGATATGGAGCCCACGACACTGCTCTTCCCTGTGCTGTACGTGATGGTTGCTGGGTATCGTTCAGGCCTTGCTGAGATGAATCCAGGAGCTCGCCAGTGAGAGTGTTTGAGAAGCCAAAAACAAAAAGCAAAAGCCAAAATAATGCAGGGAGACAAAGGATGTAAGCAAATGGTGCTATTGTGCTACTGGGAGGACCCAGGAGAAAAGTGGAAGGGGCCAGGGTAGTTTTCAAAGCAGAGATAAAGCCGAGGCTGACCTTCAAAGGATGAGTAAGAGTTAACCAGGCCAGGTAAGTGGGGAGGGCACCCCTGGAGGGGAAGCACATGAGCAAAGGAGGAGGCATGAAGATGTGTGTTGTATACAGATAGCCACACACAACTGCGCGTCATTACAGGGTGAAGTAAAGGGGAGGGCATGGTGGGAGACAGGGCTGGAGGGGGCTGTCGGACTCACCCCGAAGGGCAGAGGAAAAGGGTCCTATGAAGGAGCTTGAGAGAACAAGATCAGAGGAATAAAAAGAGGAAAAAAAGAGAGTATGGTCTCCGAAGTCAAGTTAGTCAAGAGGTAATTAGGAAGAAATGATTGACAGTCCGAAGTGTCCTAAAGATGCCCAAGGAAAACATTTTAAAAATCTTATCAACAGACTTGGCAATTAGATCACATGTGACTTTTGCCAAATGAGTTTTGATGGAGTAGTGGGCACTGAAGACCACAAGGAATGGCAGGTAGGGGTGAAAATAAAAAGAACAAGTGGAAATCATCTGAGAAGTCTGGCTCAGCAGAGTAGACAAGGGAAATAGAAGTGAGAAGGAATTGGAATTTTAAGAGAGGATGTATGCATTTAAGGATGGGAGAGATTCTAACAGAGGCTGTCAGGAAGACGCAGGAGAGGTGGAATGAATAGCACGGAACCCTTGGGATGGGAAGGGTGAGTTTCAACAGGAAGAGGGATGCCTCTTTCTCTGAGTTTAAAGGAGGGGTATCAGCAGGCATACAGGTGTAGCTATGTTGATGAGGAGGGAGCAGAGCTGTTCTTGTCTGACTGCCTCCATTTCCCTTATGAAGTAGGCAGCATGGTGATCCCCTAAAAGTGAGGAGGTGAGGAAAACAGAGGAGTTAGAAAGAGAAGGCCCATCTAGCAAGGCCCCATGAGAGGGCCGTTGGAGAGCACGGGACCTGTGCCGGCTGCAGGAAGTACACGAGGTCAAGTGCGGAAACTGCACAGATCAGAGCCAGGCAAATAAAGGCCCCCAGTAAATGGGAGAAATTATCCCCAGGCAAGAAGAATCCTGAGGGCCTAACAAACCTCAAAGGGACAAAGTCCCAGGTGGGGGCAGTGATGGGTCTGAAGGCCAATCACATGTGGGGACTTGAAGGCAGATGTCTAAAGAAAAGATTTTTTTTTTTTAGTAGTTTGAAAACATTGCTTTCTAGCATCTGGGTGTTCAGATTTGGAAGGAAGAGCCCAGTTCTCTAAAACAAAGAAAAATTGCAAATTCAGGAGCCATGTTGTAATTCCATAGGCAGAAACAACTCCAAACTCAGTCTCTCCTGTTAGGGACTGACTAACCTCAGAGACTCCAAATCCAGAAAGATTAAATTGATAAAGGGGACGTCACACTGCAGTCTGAGGTGATGTGGTTCAACATAGAGGGGAAAAAACCCGATCCTGTTGCTCAGGTAGGTTGAATGGCTAGATCTACCTCAGGATGTTATCTTTTTCAGTCTTCGAATGAGTCAACAAAGTCGACAAAAACAAGGCTTTGTGAGCGTGTCCCCAGTTAAGCTGGATGTTCTCGGGCAGGTGCAGGCAGTGTGTGCAAACACGCCAGTCCTTTTACTTGCTTGTGGCGCCACGCCCGCCACGCCCCGGGGAGCAGTTTCAGAGGAGCAGCTCTGCTGTTGCACTCCCCGGGGTCGATCCCACCTACCCCCACTCAAAGAGTCCCATCACCCTCCAAGCCACAGTTCTGTCATCTGTAAAATGTGGATGATATCAGCATCTATTTCCAAAGGTCCCTGTGAGCATTCAATGAGGTAATGCATATATAGTACTTAGCACTTTCGCCTCGCAGATGGAAAGTGGTCAGTAAATGTTAGTCCTTAATATTATGAGTAGCCTGGCTTTCCTAGAACTCATTCTCGGCTTTTTAATGTCCTTTCACCTGCTAAGTTGTTTCACTGATCCATGAGCCACAGTCAGATGAGGTCCTAGAAGATAGGGCGGCCAGGTTGTTTTTACAATATCACAATTTGCTGAGCTCTGTGGATGACAAAGAGATGCCATTCAGACAGAATGCCTTCAAACAAAAGCAGCTAAGTGGGTCTCATTAGTAGCATTAGTGTCCTAAGGAGAGAAAAGCACAGCCCCTCCTTAGCTAGAGGTCTTCCAGACTGCTCTCTTTGAATACTGGAGTCAGAGGAGGAATAAGAGAGAAATTAAAAACCTGTTAGCCCCAAACTGAGACTTTTCCCCCCTGAAGAATCAGAAAAATTAAAAAAGAATTGAAAAGGGAATAACTTTCTTATTATAGGTATCAGTGTTATTTAATGCTGTGTCTGTATGCCACTTCAAATCAGCTCAAGTACTCCCAGTTGTATGTGTCCCATGCTGGTCTAAGGCAGTCCATTTTACTCCTTATTTCAAAAGCTCTTCTAAGGTGGAGAGTGAGCTGTGTCAAGATGGGGAAGTGGCTAAGCAGGAGGGGCTCTAAGGCTGTACCCCTAAGTTAGAGCAGCTCTGCTCTTATTCAGTTATGTGAACTACTTCATTAAATTTTTTAAAAATTTATTTATTTGAGAGAGAGAGAGAGACAGCATTAGCAGGGAGGAGGGGCAAGAGGGAGAGAGAGGGAGAAGTAGGCTCCCAGCTGAGCAGGGAGCCCAAGGACATGGGACTCCATCCCAGGACCCTGGGATCATGCCCTGAGCTAAAGGCAGATGCTTAACTGACTGAGCCATCCAGGCATCCCAGTACTTCATTTTTTAAAGGGTTACATTGCTAGAAAAGAAAAATCTTGAAAGCCACCAGCCTACTGATTAATAGCATCCATTTATCATACATCTGCTATGGGCCAGATACTTTATATACTTTAAACTTCTCTCTACAAGGTAGCTTACTAATGGAAGAGGCAGTTGATACTCTGAAAAATGAAGGAACCCATCTAAAGTAATTCAGCTAGTAAGTGTTAGAATTGGCATTGCAACCTAGTCTGTCTGCTCCCTTTCCACTTGTACATCTTGCTCTGGAATTCTTTCAATTCAACAAACATTTATTAAGATTCTACTACTTTCTAAGCTCTTGTTAGATTCTGGGATTAGAAACTCACAATCTATTGGAATAGAAAGGCATGTGAATAATATTTACGCAAGTGTTTTGGAATGCTATGCTCCAATGAAACATGGAGCGAAGAGTGGTGAGTTCCAAGTGGTGGGGTGAGAGAGTGGTCATTTAGGCTTCTTACAGGTGGTGATGCTACAGGACACAGTGACAAAGAGGAATGTTGGGAGAGAGGACAATGGAGAGTGAGGAAGCCAGAGTTTATCAGGCTTTGTATGTCATCCATGCAAAGACGTAGAACCCTGGAGTCTGAGAATTGCATCATTTAATTGACTTACACTTTTTCTCCCCCTGTTCACTCTCCTCTAATATTCAGTTGTTTTGAAAATTCCAGCCTTACCTAAAGAATCTGTGGAAGAGATTTGTTGCCATTTTAGGAGGAAAATGGAAAGATGTCTGAAGAAAGATAGAAAGGTATTTGGAGGAGTAGCCCCCCTCCCACCAAGGTGTATGGACTTTAGACAATGGGGAGCCAGTGAAGGATTATAATGCTAATTTATCATACTGTAGCTCTGAAGTCAAGTAGGGCCTCCTTGACCCACAAGATCCAGCTAAACCGGCCTCCCAACTCCAATTTCACAGCCTGGGGAAGCCCTGTGTCTCCCCCAGTACTTGTTTCCCAAAGACTGATTCTCTCATGGCTCATTTGTCTGTAGATTTTGTCTTCCTCCAGTGCGTCTTTGTGTTGCACCAAGGATGACCCCAACCAGACATGAAAGTCAATGTCCAAAAGAATTCACTCACATAAAAGCACAAGTGAGCATTGTAGATTTGACTAAAGATTTCTTAGAGGCGTCAGGAGATTTTACAGCAGTCACATGAAGCTCCACTTCTAGACAATCCTATTCTCTGCAAATTGGTCTTTCATGCAGTATCCAGCCCAAAGCACCTTTCCTCATTTCCTGGATTATCTGTTGGAACATCAAATTCTTCTCTCAATTACTGAAAAATTCATCCATTTCCCAGACCCAGGAACAGATCTGGACTAGGGCCCAAGGATTAAGATCAACTTCAAGCCTCAAACACTTATAAAAGCTTGTTCAGTCCATCTCCCACAACTTTCAGGCCAAAACACGTTCTTCATAAGAGGAATCTTGGTGCATAATTTTCCCTATCTGGTTATTAAAGAATTAAGATAAGAGTAGGCTTTTGATCCAAAAGATCCAGGGACCCCTGGGTGGCTCAGTCGGTTAAGCATCTGTCTTTGGCTCAGGTCATGATCCCAGGGTCCTAGGATTGAGTCCTGCTCAGCGGGGAGCCTACTTCTCCTCTCCTTCTGCCTGCCACTCCCCCTGCTTGTGCTCTCTCTCTCTGACAAATAAATAAAATCTTAGAAAAGAGTAAAGCCGGGGCACCTGGGTGGCTCAGTCGTTAAGCGTCTGCCTTTGGCTCAGGTCATGATCTCAGGGTCCTGGGATCGAGCCCCACATCGGGCTCCCTGCTCAGCGGGAGGCCTGCTTCTCCTTCTCCCACTCTCCCTGCTTGGGTTCCCTCTCTTGCTGTCTCTCTCTCTGTCAAATAAATAAATAAAATCTTAAAAAAAAAAAAGAGTAAAGCCATAACAATGTTTGTAGTGGATGACCTCCCTACAAGAATAAAATCCCCCTCTTTAATCCCTGGGGGAAAAATGTGTCAGAACCAACTTTAGATAGTCAGGAGAGGGGATTCTTTTTCAGTCTTGTCAATGGGAAGAGTCAAGGTGATTAAAAGAAGATCCTAGGTGGTGGGGTGTCAATATGGCATCACCCATGCAACAATGGGATGGGAGCTTTAATTTTTTTTTAATATTTTATTTATTTATTTGAGAGAGAGAGAAAAACAAGCAATGGGGAGGGAGAGAGAGAGAGAAGCAGACTCCCTGCTGATCAGGAAGCCCGGTGCAGGGCTTGATCCCAGGACCCAGAGATCATGACCTGAACTAAAGGCAGAGGCTTAACCGACTGAGCCACCCAGGCGCCCCAGGATGGGAGCTTTAAAGTGAGGGTCTAGGCAAAGGCTCTGGGAAGTGATGTCAGCTCATTCGGGTAGTTAGCTCATTGCCATTCATGGATCCTGTCTGATACCGGAAGAGGAGAAATCCTGAGAACAATTCAGCTCAGGTGGAGTCAGAGCCTATGCTTTGAATCCCTCACCTCTTGAGTCTGGAGATGGTAAAGGAATGAACTTTTTTTGAAACATCCTTTGGTGGTAAGAGTAGAGGACCCTGGGAAAGATGATGGGAGGTCTGTCTGGGTTGTGGGGAATTTTGGTACAGATTCTACGTCTAAGGGACCTCAAGGGCCAGAAGAGGATTTTGCATTTTACTTGTTTATTTTGACTGGTTTACAAAGTGGTCTGATGAGGTACCTTTGTTGAATCCCCAAATCCATGGGTAAGGCTGAGGGAGGAAAATGTCTCTCCTCTCTCTCTCCATCAGGCCACCATGCAGAAAGCAGAATCCATTAGGGTATCTTCTCTGCCCTTCTTTTGTTCTTTCTCCTTGTCAGGCTTTCTGTAGGCATTCTCTAAGTGGTACAAGGCTCAGTTACCTTCTCTGATAAGCTAAGATCTCTTTTTTATACCCCGGTTATCTGGTATGTCTTTTCTTTTAAATGGAGCATGGTGTGGGGTTGTTGAAGGGAGAGGAAGAGGAGGGGACAGACAGGGTCTCTTGCACCTCTGTGAGTCCTGAATGACATAGGTCTTGCTCTGGCTTCAGATCAGATATGCAAGATCCATGGGAGTCAGAGGCAATCACATCAACCCATCAGAGTTTTGCTGCCCTCAGGAAGAATCCCTGGTACTGAGACCAGGAGCACAGCCTGAAGAGCTGGTGGCTGGTCAGAACCTCACTGGTAGAAATTTTGTGTTTATTTTTTATTTTTTTGAATCTTTTTTTTTTAAAGATTTATTTATTTATTTATTTATTTATTTATTTATTTATTTATTTGACAGCAAGAGAGCGAGATAGCGAGAGCAGGAACACAAGCAGGGGGAGTGGGAGAGGGAGAAGCAGGCTTCCCGCCGAGCAGGGAGCCCGATGTGGGGATCACGACCCGAGCTGATGGCAGACGCTTAACGACTGAGCTACCCAGGTGCCCAGAAATTTTGTGTTTAAACTTGGCCTGCAACCAGCTGTGTCCCCATCCCTCACCTAACCCAGTTCTCTCAGACAAAAGAGAATGGGGGTGGAGGGTGGGGATTACATTGCAAATGACACCACGAGCTTCTAGAATATTATCCAAAATTATTTCACAGCAGAAGGAAATGGATGGGTTCAAAGATATAGGAAGGAATCAGAAGCCTTCACTCTGAGGCAATTTGGTCTCATCTACAGCAAATAAGCCATGAGTGACTAGACCTTTCCCATATTCTTGCTCCATTCCCACATTCCATGAAAAACATTACACCAGTACAGCCTTGTCTCACTTTTCTGTTTCCCAGCCAGAACACTGATATGACAGGTCAAGTTATCAGTAAGGGTGAAGGCCAGGGCTGGCCACTCATCAGCAGGCCCAGGGCCCATGAGAGCAGTGGCCAGCGGGACCCTGCCAACCCAAGCACACAGTAGCAATAGCAGTGGCAGTGGGCATGTGGTTCCAGCAGTAATTTCTCTCCCTAGTGCATGGGAGTGTGGGGGGCTGGAGGGTGGTCAGTAGAGCCTCAAGCCCAGACAATTCTACTTTCACTCTGCCCACTAATTACTGCACCACTTACATCTCCTGGCCTTGATCATTGTAAGATTCGGGTTCATGTGGTGTTTTGTTTGTGCATCTATCTGAAAGGTAGCCACATATATATATTTATAATGGGTTCAAAAATCTACAAAATAACTTCTCTTAAACTGTATGTGATTTCTATTTTGTGCTATTCTTCTATCGGGTGGTAGAAAGTTAATCTCAGTCTGTTTGAGCATGCCCACTTTTTTTCCCTGGAGATGCTTCTAAGTGGTACGTGGAGGTACAGAGTGCATTGGATCTGTGAGGCTATGTGCCTGTGCTGGTATCTGCTGAGATGTCCAACAACCTTTTGGGTCCTCAATCATCTATCCACATGTGGTGCTTTTGAGTTAGTCTTCACTCGGACCTGAAAGCCCCTTTGGGGTTTGTGACAGTCTTGGCCTCTCGGGAATGATTCTGCAACTCCAGTGCCACATCAGGACACAGGGCATTCTCTGACTCTGTAAAGCTCCACCTGCCTACACAAAGGCAATCATTTCTTCTTGAACAACTTTCCAGCTTTCCAGACACAAGTTTTCTTTACACTTAAAGCCTACCAACATCCTAGTGGGGGTGCTTTGGGCAGAACACCCAACAGGAAGTGACTTAGAGCATAAGGTTACCTATTATCCTCCATGGCAAGAAGTCTAGAAGTCAGGGGTAATAAGAAGACTGACTTTTAGTCTCTCGTAACAATGTCATCGAGGACCCATGTACTTCCCACATCTCTCTGTGCCACTCTCAGCATGTGGACAGTTATCCTGAGGCTTCTTCCACATGGTTGGAGATGGCTGTCACTGTCTCAGACATTACCTTCTCACACAGCCATTCCAAAGGCAGGGGAAAAAAGCCTCCCATATCTTTATTTTTTTTATTTTTAATTTTTTCCCCATATCTTTATTTTTTAAACTGAAGAATGGGAAAGATGAAACAGACTGTCAAATAAGAAGATGATTTTATTCAAGCAATTGCAATAGGAAGAGTGTTCATGAATGAGAAAGTTCTCCAAGGAAAGGAACGGGGCCTGGAATTTCAATAGAGGCAGGTCAAGAAGAGGGTCATCCACCGTCTCATAAGGTCATGAAGAAGGATGGAGATCGGTCTTCAATATACGGAAAAGCTTTGAGGTAGCTGTTTCTTGGGACACAAGAGTGAAAGGATTTCAGAGAACAAAAGTGTGGGGAAATTTCTTACCTATCTCTGTTTTCTGTGAGCACAGGGCTCAGGTAAAGTTCAATACTATCAGTCTGCCCTTTTGTTCAAAATGAATGAATATTGCTTGTCACTGAACAACTCAAGGGTGATCATGAACTCTCCAAGTGGAGTAAAGCAGGGTCTAAGAAGTAGCCTTTCTAGGACTTTCAGTTGCCTCTATTCCTGCAAAACCAGTTGAACCATCCGCAAAGAGATGGTAGCAAAGGTTGATTATTTTACAGTCCTGGAAATCAGGCATCTTAAAAGAAGGATGTTTAAAGTGCAAAAGGAAACTATTAATTAGGTTTGTATTAAAGTAAAGAACCAAGAGTTGAACACTGAGTGTAACCAATCCAGTGGATTCCAACAGGCCAGTGGAGGTGAATCATCCAGTTATGCAGGATCACTCATTGAGTGTCTCAAAACTCTTGAGCTAGGATGTTGATTCTCTTGGTGATGTTGTCCACAATCTAGGTTAGCTCTCATATAAATGCATGAATGACCCAAGCATTTTGTCAGACTTCCTTAGTGGTCCAGACTTGTCCTGACTCACCCATGGTCTGCTGCAATGGTGAGTCCTTCGAGACTTATATACAAGTTATTGTGAGATTTATATCATTTTACAGGGCTTTTTCAGATCCTGGGAAGAATAGCCAGCTGCAAGGCAACCTAGAGTCCCAATACGGATCTGGACAGTCAGGTTATAGTTCTCAGTAATGCCATTAGGTGGGAGGGAGATAGATTGGAAAAGTTAGTTTGGAAGATTGCAGCCAGATATTGAAGGAATCTAGAATAATCGAAAATTTGGGAAATATTGACAGTTTGGGCAAGGTAACAGGATCCAGTCCAGTTTGCAGGTAAGTATCAAAACTGGTTTTTCCATAGGGAGGAAAGAAGTCAATTAATCTCTCCCACACAAGACTGAGTTTGCATATCAATCACCTACAATTTACAAAGAGGCAGAAAATACCTCAAAGACAATAAAAATCTCATAAATAAACTCATCAAACGTATCCAGCTCTGACCACAGTAAAATCCCCTTTTAGGAGCTTTCTGCGAATTTCACTATGCATTACACATCCCTTATAGTACAACTTCTCATGGTGGCAAAAGAGAACATATTCATTAATAGCCCAAATATATATAGCCTCTCTGCAGCTTATAAAAATAAGAAGCTAAAGTAAATGAATTAAATTATACTTAGTAATACTGTTTCGGTATTCTATCTTTTTTTTTAATTTATTTTTTTTTCAATTTTTTCTAATTATTATGTTATGTTAATCACCGTACATTACATCATTAGTTTTTGATGTAGTGTTCCATGATTCATTGTTTGCGTATAACACCCAGTGCTCCATGCAGAACGTGCCCTCCCTAATATCCATCACCAGGCTAACCCATCCTTCCACACCCCTCCCCTCTAGAACCCTCAGTTTGTTTTTCAGAGTCCATCGTCTCTCATGGTTCATCTCCCCCTCTGATTTTCCCCCCTTCATTCTTCCCCTCCTGCTATCTTCTTCTTCTTCTTCTAACATATAATGTATTATTTGTTTCAGAGGTACAGATCTGTGATTCAACAGTCTTCCACAATTCACAGCACTCACCATAGCACATACCCTCCCCAATGTCTATCACCCAGCCACCCCATCCCTCCCACCCCCCACCACTCCAGCAACCCTCAGTTTGTTTCCTGAGATTAAGAATTCCTCATATCAGTGAGGTCATATGATACATGTCTTTCTCTGATTGACTTATTTCGCTCAGCATAACACTCTCCAGTTCCATCCACGTTGTTGCAAATGGCAAGATTTCATTTCTTTTGATAGCTGCATAACATTCCATTGTATAAATATACCACATCTTCTTTATCCATTCATCTGTTGATGGACATCGTGGCTCTTTCCATAGTTTGGCTATTGTGGACATTGCTGCTATAAACATCGGGGTGCACGCACCCCTTCAGATCCCTACATTTGTATCTTTGGAGTAAATACCCAGTAGTGCAATTGCTGGATCGTATGGTAGCTCTATTTTCAACTTTTTGAGGAACCTCCATACTGTTTTCCAGAGTGGTTGTACCAGCTTGCATTCCCACCAACAGTGTAGGAGGGTTCCCCTTTCTCCACATCCCCACCAACATCTGTTGATTTCTGACTTGTTAATTTTAGCCATTCTGACTGGTGTGAGGTGGTATCTCATTGAGGTTTTGATTCGGATTTCCCTGATGCCGAGCGATGTTGAGCACTTTTTCATGTGTCTGTTGGCCATTTGGATGTCTTCTTTGGAAAAATGTCTGTTCATGTCTTCTGCCCATTTCTTGATTGGATCATTTGTTCTTTGGGTGTTGAGTTTAAGAAGTTCTTTATAGATTTTGGATACTAGCCCTTTATCTGATATGTCATTTGCAAATATCTTCTCGCATTCTGTCGGTGTTATCTTTTGGTTTTGTTGACTGTTTCTTTTGCTGTGCAAAAGCTTTTTATCTTGATGAGGTCCCAATAGTTCATTTTTGCCCTTGCTTCCCTTGCCTTTGGTGATGTTTCTAGGAAGAAGTTGCTGCAGCTGAGGTCGAAGAGGTTGCTGCCTGTGTTCTCCTTTAGGATTTTGATGGACTCCTGTCTCACATTGAGGTCTTTCAACCATTTGGAGTCTATTTTTGTGTGTGGTGTAAAGAAATGGTCCAGTTTCATTCTTCTGCATGTGGCTGTCCAATTTTCCCAACACCATTTGTTGAAGAGACTGTCTTTTTTCCATTGGATAGTCTTTCCTGCTTTGTCGAAGATGAGTTGACCATAGAGTTGAGAGTCCATTTCTGGGCTCTCTATTCTGTTCCATTGATCTGTGTGTCTGTTTTTGTGCCAGTACCATACTGTCTTGATGATGACAGCTTTGTAATAGAGCTGGAAGTCAGGAATTGTGATGCTGCCAGCTTTGCTTTTCTTTTTCAACATTCCTCTGGCTATTCAGGGTCTTTTCTGGTTCCATACAAATTTTAGATTTATTTGTTCCATTTCTTTAAAAAATGTGGATGGTATTTTGATGGGGATTGCATTGAATGTGTAGATTGTTCTAGGTAGCATTGACATCTTCACAATATTTGTTCTTCCAATGCATGAGCATGGAATGTTTTTCCATTTCTTTGTGTCTTCCTCAATTTCTTTCATGAGTATTTTATAGTTTTCTGAGTATGGATCCTTTGCCTCTTTGGTTAGATTTATTCCTAGGTATCTTATGGTTTTGGGTGCAATTGTAAATGGGATCGACTCCTTAATTTCTTTCTTCTGTCTTGTTGTTGGTGTATAGGAATGCCACTGATTTATGTGCATTGAGTTTATATCCTGCCACTTTACTGAACTCCTGTATGAGTTCTAGCAGCTTTGGGGTGGAGTCTTTTGGGTTTTCCACATAAAGTATCATATCATCTACAAAGAGTGAGAGTTTGACTTCTTCTTTGCCGATTCGGATGCCTTTGATTTCTTTTTGTTGTCTGATTGCTGTGGCTAGGACTTCTAATGCTATGTTGAATAGCAGTGGTGATAGTGGATATCCCTGCTGCGTTCCTGACCTTACGGGGAAGCTCTCAGTTTTTACCCATTGAGAATGATATTCGCTGTGGGTTTTTCATAGATGGCTTTTATGATATTGAGGTATGTACCCTCTATCCCTATACTCTGAAGAGTTTTGATCAAGAAAGGATGCTGTACTTTGTCAAATGCTTTTTCTGCATCTATTGAGAGGATCATATGGTTCTTGTTTTTTCTGTTATTAATGTATTGTATCACATTGATTGATTTGCAGATGTTGAACCAACCTTGAAGCCCAGGGATAAATCCCACCTGGTTGTGGTGAATAATCCTTTTAATGTACTGTTGGATCCTATTGGCTAGTATTTTGGTGTGAATATTTGCATCCATGTTCATCAAGGATATTGGTCTGTAATTCTCCTTTTTGATGGGGTCTTTGTCTGGTTTGGGGATCAAGGTAATGGTGGCCTCATAAAACGAGTTTGGAAGTTTTCCTTCCATTTCTATTTTTTGGAACAGTTTCAGAAGAATAGGTATTAATTCTTCTTTAAATGTTCGGTAGAATTTCCCTGGGAAGCCATCTGGCCCTGGGCTTTTGTGTTTTGGGAGATTTTTGATGACTGCTTCAATTTCCTTAGTGGTTATAAGTCTGTTTAGGTTTTCTATTTCTTCCTGGTTCAGTTTTGGTAGTTGATACACCTCTAGGAATGCATCCATTTCTTCCAGGTTATCTAATTTGCTGGCATAGAGTTGCTCATAATATGTTCTTATAATTGTTTGTATTTCTTTGGTGTTGGTTGTGATCTCTCCTCTTTCATTCATGATTTTGTTGATTTGGGTCCTTTCTCTTTTCTTTTTGATAAGTCTGGCCAGGGGTTTATCAATCTTGTTAATTCTTTCAAAGAACCGGCTCCTAGTTTCATTGATCTTTTCTACTGTTCTTCTGGTTTCTATTTCATTGATTTCTGCTCTGATCTTTATGATTTCTCTTCTCCTGCTGGTTTAGGCTTTATTTGCTGTTCTTTCTCCAGCTCCTTTAGGTGTAGGGTTAGGTTGTATATTTGAGACCTTTCTTGTTTCTTGAGAAAGGCTTGTATTGCTATATACTTTCCTCTTAGGACTGCCTTTGCTGCATTCCAAAGATTTTGAACAGTTGTGTTTTCATTTTCATTGGTTTCCATGAATTTTTTTAATTCTTCTTTAATTTCCTGGTTGACCCATTCATTCTTTAGCCTCCATGTATTTGAGTTCTTTCTGACTTTCCTCTTGTGATTGAGTTCTAGTTTCAAAGCATTATGGTCTGAAAATAGGCAGGGAATGATCCCAATCTTTTGGTTCCAGTTGAGACCTGATGTATGACCTAGGATGTGATCTATTCTGGAGAATGTTTCATGCGCACTAGAGAAGAATGTGTATTCTGATGCTTTGGGATGGAATGTTCTGCATATATCTGTGAAGTCCATTTGGTCCAGTGTGTCCTTTAAAGTCTTTATTTCCTTGTTGATCTTTTGCTTAGATGATCTGTCCATTTCAGTGAGGGGGGTGTTAAAATCCCCCACTATTATTTTATTGTTGTCGATGTGTTTCTTTGCTTTTGTTATTAATTGGCTTATATAATTGGCTGCTCCCATGTTAGGGGCATAGATATTTACAATTGTTAGATCTTCTTGTTGGATAGACCCTTTAAGTAGGATATAGTGTCCTTCCTCATCTCTTATTACAGGCTTTGGTTTAAAATCTAATTTGTCTGATATAAGGATTGCCACCCCAACTTTCTTTTGGTGTTCATTAGCATGGTAAATGGTTTTCCACTTTCAATCTGGGGGTGTCTTTGAGTCTAAAATGAGTCTCTTGCAGACAGTATATCAATGGGTCTTGTTTTTTTATCCAATCTGATAGCCTGTGTCTTTTGATTGGGGCATTTAGCCCATTTACATTCAGGGTAAGTATTGAAAGATATGAATCTAGTGCCACTGTATTGCCTGTAAGGTGACTGTTACTGTATATTGTCTGTGTTCCTTTCTGGTTTATGTTGCTTTTAGGCTCTCTCTTTGCTTAGAGGACCCCTTTCAAGATTTCTTGTAGGGTTGGATTCGTGTTTGCAAATTCCTTTAGTTTTTGTTTGTCCTGGAAGTTTTTTATCTCTCCTTCTATTTTCAATGACAGCCTAGCTGGATATAGTGTTCTTGGCTGCATATTTTTCTCATTTAGTGCTCTGGATATATCATGCCAGTCCTTTCTGGCCTGCCAGGTCTCTGTGGATAGGTCTGTTGCCAGTCTAATGTTTCTACCATTGTAGGTTACATATCTCTTCTCCCGAGCTGCTTTCAGGATTTTCTCTTTGTCTCTGAGACTCGTAAGTTTTACTATTAGATGTTGGGGTGTTGACCTATTTTTATTGATTTTGAGAGGGGTTCTCTGTGCCTCCTGGATTTTGATGCCTGTTTCCTTCCCCAAATTAGGGAAGTTCTCTGCTATAATTTGCTCCAATATACCTTCTGCCCCTCTCTCTCTTTCTTCTTCTTCTGGGATCCCAATTATTCTGTTGTCTCGTCTTATGGTATTGCTTATCTCTCGAATTCTGCCCTCATGATCCAGTAGTTGTTTATCTCTCTTTTTCTCAGCTTCTTTATTTTCCATCATTTGGTCTTCTATCTCACTGATTCTCTCTTCTGCCTCATTTATCCTAGCAGTTAGGGCCCCCATTTTTGATTGCACCTCATTAATAGCCTTTTTGATTTTGACTTGGTTAGATTTTAGTTGTTTTACTTCTCCAGAAAGGGTTTCTCTAATAACTTCCATGCTTTTTTCAAGCCCAGCTAGTATCTTTAAAGTCATGATTCTGAACTCTAGATCTGACATTGTACTAATGTCCATATTGAGTAGGTCCCTGGCAGTCGGTACTACCTCTTGTTCTTTTTGTTGAGGTGATTTTTTCCGTCTTGTCATTTTGTCCAGAGAAGAACAGATGAATGAGAGAACAAAATGCTAACAGGGTAACAATGTCCCCAGAAAATATACTCTAAACAAATCAGAAAAGACCTGAAGCCAGGGGAAAAGAAAGGGAAAGAAAGAAAAAAGAAAAAGAAGAAAAAAGAAAAAGAAAAAGATAAAAACAAACAAAAACAGAACAAAACAGAAAAAACCAGAATATGATCAAATATGATCAGGCTGGTACATAGATCAGTGCTACATACTAGATTTTGGGTGTATTTTGGTCTGTTAGGAGAAAGTGCCTCCCAAAATTTTAAAGAAAGAAAAACTTATATACATACAAAAATAAGGGCTGATATGATGAAGGGATGGAATATGACTGTAAAGATGAAAATTATAAAACATTTTATAAAAGGAATTGATAAGAAGTTGTTTGAAAAAAGAAAGAAGAGGATTTAAAAAAAAAAAAGAAAAAAAAGGGAGAGACTGTGATCAGGCAGGAGAGTAGAACAAAACCATACACTAGAGATTTAGGGTATATTTTGATCTGTTAGAAGAAACTCTCAAAAATTTAAAGAGAGAACAACTTATATATATATGCCAAAAATAAGGGTAACTACTATGAAGGGATAGAATATGACTCTAAAAATGAAAAATAAAAATGTTTTTTAAAAAAAGGATTGATGGGGCGCCTGGGTGGCTCAGTTGGTTAAGCGACTGCCTTCGGCTCAGGTCATGATCCTGGAGTCCCGGGATTGAGTCCCGCATCGGGCTCCCTGCTCGGCAGGGAGTCTGCTTCTCCCTCTGACCCTCCCCCCTCTCATGTGCTCTCTCTCATTCTCTCTCTCTCAAATAAATAAATAAAATCTTTAAAAAAAAAAAAAAAAAAAAGGATTGATAAGATGTTGGTTGAAAAAGGGAAAAAGAAAAATTAAAAAAAAAAAAAAGACAGTTAAAAAAAAATTTAGCTTTGAAAGACTAAAGAATCATGGTAAAAAAGCCATGGATTCTAAGTGCATTATTCCCCTAGCGCTGGAGTTCCACCATTCTCATTGATCGGTAAACTTGGTCTTGGCTGGCTGTTCTCGCTGATCTTCTGGGGGAGGGGCCTGTTGCTGTGGTTCCCAAATGTCTTTGCTGGAGGCGGAATTGCCCCGCCCTTGCCCGGTCTGGGCTAAGTAATCTGCTCGGGTTTGGTCTCGGGAGCTTTTGTTCCCTGCAAGCTTTCCGTACAGCTTTGGAGTACGAGAGTGAAAATGGCGGCCTCCCAATATCCACCCCGGAGGAGCTGAGAACTCAGGGCCACACTCCTCAGTGCGCCCCCAGAGAAAAGCAGTCAGTCACTCCCGTCTCCCGGGTCTCCAGCCGCACTCTGTACTCACCCGGCCTGTGACCGAGCATTTCTATCTCTGGCACCCGACTCGGTATGGAGTCTCCAAACCCAGCAGATCCCTGCGGTGAGCTCCTGCGCCGCTCCTCCTGGGGGAGGAAGGGGAGTCTCCCCGGATCTGCCGCTTGTTGGGACCCTGCTGGAAGAGCAGTGGCCCGACTGTGCCCTGGATCATGGTTTATGGCAACCCCAAGCTGAGAGCCCGCACCTCGGCTCCATCTCTGCAGCTGGCTTCCCTGCTCCGATACCTGGGAGCTCTGCTGCACTCAGGCACCCCCGGTCTTTCTGTGACCCGAGGGTCCTGAGACCACACTGTCCCACGAGGGTTCCACCCCCTGCTTAGCCACTGGAGTGACGTCCCTCAGCGGAGCTGACTTCTAAAAGTTCCGATTTTGTGCTCCGCGGCTCTATCACTTGCCAGAAGCAGCCGACGGAAGCCCCCCCCACCCCCCGCCACCGTCTATCCTCCCGAATATCGCCTCAGATTCACTTCTCTGCACGTCCTTCCTTCCAGAAAGTGGTTGCTTTTCTGTTCAGAGAGTTGTTGCTATTCTTTTCTTCGATCTCCTGTTGAGTTCGTAGGTGTTCAGAATGGTTTGATCCCTATCCAGCTGAATTCCTGGGACCAGAAGAAATCCAGGTCTCCTACTCCTCCGCCATCTTGCTCTGCCTCCAGAAATAGGCTTTTAAAAAAATGGTAAGGCAATGAAAGGTGACTATATAAATTTAAGTAATGGAGTTATAAAAAAAAATCAGATATAAATTACTTATAATTCCTCCATAAGCACATTTATGCATTTTGTTGTTTCTCCTTCCAGATTTTTGTCCTTATTGTCTACACGTGTGCCTGCACAGATGCAAACACACATGCTCAAAAACACAATAAAAAACATGTAGAATTGTATTATGTTCATTTTCCACGTTAATAACTATGGCTTTTCATAAACATGAGCTTGTAACTATTGTGATGTTTTTCTTTTTTTTTTTAAGATTTTATTTATTTATTTGACAGAGAGAGACACAGTGAGAGAGGAAACACAAGCAGTGGGAGTGAGAGAGGGAGAAGCAGGCTTCCTACGGAGCATGGAGCCCAACATGGGGCTCGATCCCAGGACCCTGGGATCATGACCTGAGCCAAAGGCAGACGCCTAACGACTGAGCCACCCAGAAGCCCCTTGTGATGTTTTTCTAACCTAGTGATTTGGTGAGCAACTGAAGGAGGTAAAATGACTAGGATGAAATGAAAACAAGAGCAAAGCCAATGCAAATTTGCAAAAAATGACACACTGTGAGTGCCTAATGATTGCTGAAAACTATTTGCAAGGTTCCACGGAAGCCTACTATTTCTTCCTCTGAAAGACTGATGTTTTCCACAAGAGTTTGGAAATTGACACAGATGACTTGAGGATGTCTGGTCGGCCCTTACTAGAGAGACTTCCCTCTTCTAAAGAGCCTTGGTCACAGCTCAAAAATCCTTTGGGCCAGCAGTGTTTATTTGGACATGGTTTCAAAGGTAGGAAGGAAGAGGATGGAAGGAAAACCCAAAAGTGCTTATTTAAGATGATGATTTATTTGGAGAAAGCAAGTTTCATATCCAAGCCAACCTAGAGTTGTTCCCAAAGTCAACCGTTAAAAGAGCCAGAGCAAACATGCAGACCAAGTCTGCCAGGGTGCCATTGTCTGTCAGGGAATCTAGCTTTGGGAAGGACATGAAGAACCTTTCTGGCTCAAGCCTCCCCTTTTACTGAACTTAATTCCTCACAGCACTAGAGTCTCCACGTGTCTGTGGGCTGGAAGCCTTGCTCATAAGGAGACTGTGTTTGCAGAATCGATGAGAGGAAAGGCAACTGACAATCTCAACCAGAGGCCCATTTTAAGGACACTCCCAGCACGGGCATGCTGAGTGAGTGTGGCTCCTTCAAAATAAGGCCTGGGCCGGAGTGCTGTCTTGTTCTACTTGGACACCACTGCTCAGAACAGCCTGGGAATTCTTCTTTGCAAACTTTCTTTAGAGGCCCACAAGAAAAATCCAATTCATTTTTTTATAGTACCCCCCTGAGAGATATATATAGATAGATATTGCCATGAGGATCTTATTTAGAATTCAAAAAAAACTAGGCTTGGAGTTGGACAAATCTGTGTATGAACTCCAATTTATCTACTTCATAGCTGTGTGACCTTGGTTAAGGCACACACTCTCCAAATTTCTTAATTCCCTTATCTATAGAGGATCATGATTCTTACTTACTTCCATCATATATCATGTGGGAAATTACCTTGATGCCATGGCCACCTCCAAGGTCACTACCAGGCTAACTGGTACTTCCTACCAGAGGCCATGGAACAGAGTCACTCACTAACCAAATTAAGACACTCAAATCACACATATTATAAAATAAGTTTAAAACACACAGTGAGAAGCAAGGGTGTGGGGGGGAGATTAGCGCTCTGAGATAGGGTATGAACACCATCCAAATCCTGGGATAGACTGTGTTCATCTATCCCATCTCTCTCTCTCTCCCTGCCACATCAGCCTTCCCCACTGATGGTTTGGTTACAGGACCAGAGTTGAGGTTTGGGCTAAGGGGCCCGCAGATGGAAAGGGCCCCACCTGAGAACACACACTTGCTGTACTTGCAGAGATGCAGGGACAAGTACACCAGGCCACTAGCTGTAGCTTGCCAACTCGTCTACTGAAAAGCTATGAGTCGTGGCCTGGAGGTGGCAGAGGATACATGGAGTCAGAATGGGTGTCATTAACTATGTGGCTGAATTACAGCCTCGTGAATATTGTTTGCTTGTGTATATTTTGTGTACCTGGAACATTTAGTGCCTCAGGTCTCATGCGTACTTTTATATCACTGATATTTAGTGCACAGGTGTTTCATGACTATTTCGTGCCTCATAAATATGAGGTATCTCTTGGCCCTTTCAATCTGTGTTAAATATACACATGCCATAGTTTCTACATATTTTATGAATTTTATTTATCTAATTTTTTTTTCTTTTTCTCTTTTGCAGAATTGGGTATTTTCAAGCAAAACAACAAATACACATTATAGCATTCTATTGGAAGGCTCCAGCGAGAAAGCACTTTGTACACTGCAAAGTCCTATACAATTTTAAGGGATCATTATTCTTCCTTATTACCATTATGACTATTAAAAAAAATTAGGGGTGCCTGGGTGGCTCAGTCAGTTAAGCATCTGCCTTCAGCTCAGGTCATGATCCCAGGGTCCTGGGATCGAGTCCCATGTTGGGCTCCCAGCTCGGTGGGGAGCCTGCTTCTCCCTCTGACTCTGCTGCTCTCCCTGCTTGTGTTCTCTCTCTCTCTTTCAAATAAATAAATAAAATCTTAAAAAAGAAATTAAACCTATCTTCCAAGGGTAAAGAGGAGGCAGTTTAGCCTAAGGACCAAGAACTGTCAACTTTGCCAGTAATTGGCTTTGCTAACCTTTGTTAGGGGTCAGTGTATAACCTCCCTAAGATTTTTTCTCATCTGTAAAATGGGAATAACAGTAGTTATTTTTATAGCACTATCATGAAGATCAAATGAGATAATGTGTGGGAAACACTCGGGAAATTGCTTGGCCCATAAGAATGGTGATACCTAACCTTTATCAAATGCTGACTCTGTACCTGGCACTCTCTGATTATACAATTATATAAGTATGATTATTGGTCCCCATTTTACAGATGACGATTTTAAGACAGAACCAGAATTCAAGCCCAGGCAACCTCACTACAAGCCCATGTTCTTAACCATTTTACAACACTAACTCTTACACAGTAAGTACTCAATACATGTTGCAGTAACATATTAATTAGATTGCCCACAAGAGCAGATATTCAAATATCACATGCTAAGTAAATGCCACTGCTATTGATATTCTGAATTGACTCTCAACTACAACTCTACCTTTTACCTAATTAGAGAGATTGGAAAACTATACATGACATTTTTCCAGAATCCTTTGCAGCTTGGGTTATAGATATAAATTCTGCTTTACAATTAGATGCATTTGTGAATAACATGGAAGGCAGAATGAGGGAAGCCATCATCCTGCTGCTAAGGCTGCTGGCAAATAAGGTGTAGCGGGCAGACTCTCAGGTAACCCCATGACCCCCCTTCCCTGGAGTATGGGTGGTGGGACCTTCCAACCAACAGAATATGGCAAAGTGATGGGATTATGTCTATATGATTATGTTGTATGAGACTGCAGCATCCATCTTCCCAGGAGACACTCTCCTGCTTGCTTTGAAGAAGCAAATGGTCATGTAGCAAGGGGTTAAGAATGGCTTCTATCTAATAACCAGCAGGAAACTGAGGCCCTTCCTCTGACATCCTGGAAGGAACTAAATACCGCCACAATCAGGTGAGCTTGGGAAAAGATCCTTCCCCAGTCAGGAGCCAGATGGGACTGCAGCCCCAGTCAACACCGTGATGGTGGCTTCATGAGGCATGACTCAGAGTATCCATCTAAGCTGTGCCTGGATTCCTGACCGCAGAAACTGTGAGATAATAAATGCCTGTTTTCAGCCACTAGGTTTGTGGTGAAATTGTCATGCAGCAATACAAAACTAACACACAGGATTATAAAGACTGAAGGTGGGCGTGGCAGCTACAGTGGACTGAATGCCCTTGAACTCAGTGGTCCAGGCCTGGCCCTTGACATTCACTCTTTCAGCACTTTTGGCAATTTTGTATTTCCCTAACTGCCGGCATTAAATCACTTTCTTCTTGAATTATTGAAAGTGATTTCTGTTTCCTGCATTGAATCACCTTGCTTCAAAGCCATGGCCCATCTATCCCAATATTTAATTCTGTTGGTGACCCAAAACATTTTACGGGAGAACAGAGTAGCTTCCTTTCAAACTGTTAAGGGAAAAGGGAAATGATTGTAATTGAGCAATGCTATTTCTTTGAATAGCCACAACAATTCTTTAAGGAAGACAATATTAATCCCACTTTATAATAGAGAAAACTTAAGTTTAGACCCCAAGTGATTATCCAAGATAGCACAGTTTGTGACTAGCACACCTATCATGTAATTCTAGGTCTAATGGACACCTGACTGCACATTCTTTCCACTGAACCAAGCTGTTAAGACTTTCCTGGGTTCCCATATGTCCTTACACTCATTCCTCAAAATTCAATTACATATCTACCATGTGTGCAGAGCTGTGCTAAGCACAGGGCCCATTTAGGGCCTTGACCTGGTGGAGCTCACAATCCACTAGGGCAGATAAATGAGAAAATGTACCATTACAAAGCAGTACATCAAGTCCCATGATGGAGGCTGGCATAGGATACGGAGGGGACAGTGGAGAGGAACATCAAGTAACCCAACATGGGCGTCAGAGAAGGCTTCCAGGAGAAAGGGGCTCATGGTGGCATGGAATAGTCCCCTCTGCAGGTTCCTTCAAGGATCCCTAACATAGTGGTGGAAAATTTTGAGCAATGTTACCAGGCAGGGACACTTGCATTAATGGTCGTGTGACTCGGGGAGACCTCTGGCAGCCTTGACCAGACACAGAGCTGACCCTCCCTGGAGACCCCACACTTGTTCTCCAAGGCCTGCTGGTTGTCAAGCTCCAGCAGGCCACAGCCTTGTTTTATTTAGTTGTTTGCTCTTTGGAATGAATATGTTTCTCATTAATTGTGGTTTTCAAAAAATTAAAAGCTTTTGATTTAGTCTAAAGATAGATCTAGCTAACTTTCTTTAAGCTTACCCAGCTGTCCCAACAATATTTGAGAGTTTAATTCTCAGGCAGAACTTAGATTAAGGTGGATGCAAGAATATAAAAGCTTTAAGGGCCCATGGGCAATTTTTTTGAACCCTTCTAAGCCTCCATTTGGGTTACCAATAATTCCTACTTGTGAGTGTGACTGTTTATGCGGACAGAATACTATAACATGAATGATCCTGTCCCTAGTGTGCTTGCCCTTGACAATGTTCCATACCCTTTCCCTGCTTGACTATGCACAGCTTGGGCTGCAGCCTATATTCCCGACTCCCATATCAGCTGGCTTCCCTCAGGTGTGATCAGTGGGACATGCTGATAGAAGATATAGAGTGGGAGGAACACAGAGGCAGGGGTGCTCCTCCTCCTTCCCTCTTTGGGTGAATCTCTAGAGTAGCTGCTTCTCCTCCTTGGCTTCAGCCTCCTGCAGGAGGCGGTCTGGTTTCAGTGAGTGAGGCCAGCATTCTGGCCCCAGGAACACCCTTCTCCCACTTCCTGCTGAGGCTGACCTCTGAGCTGCCTCATCCCCTCCTGCTTGGTTTTTCCCATCTTGTGTCTTCTCCCTAGCCATTATCTGGTCTTAGATTCTCTCTGTTTTGAATCCTTGGGGAAGTTCTATTTTCTGGTTGGACTCTGACTACTGTGGTGATTGAAATGTACTTCCCCAATGGGATCTATTTTCTCAGTGAATGATTAGGCAAGATATCAAGTGAAAGGAGGGTAGTAGAGCTTACTATGGAGAAGACTGGTTATCGACGTTGGGGTTTCTTAACCCAATGTCTACAATAGGTGCTCAACAAATGTGGCCATGACAGGAGGATTGTTCCCTTTCTGTTTACCGAGAGTATAATGGGAAACATGCTCATGACTGGAATAGAAGGGTAGAAAATCTAATGCTTTCTGCTGACAGTTGACAACTTCCTCTAGTGCCCTGGAGCCTGGGTCCACCTACTGGGAAGAGCAGGCCCAGCCTCCCAGCACCCAGGCTGTAACCACTGGATGGCCTGGGAGGGCTGGTCCCTCTGCACACAGAGTGCCCCTAATGAACGGATTTTTCCACCCCCACAATCTGGGGTGAGAGCTCCTTCTCCTCACCCTAAGAACAGAGGAACAATGTTTCAAGAATTTTTGCCACAGCTATTCAACCAAGATCTTGTTTTCACATTCCTGCTGACAGCTTTGCAGCGCCACACCGATCTGTTATGCCCCGTGGCCATCTTACTTTCATTCCCAGTAAAACCCAAGTCAGAGGCCATCCAGAACCCATCCCACCCAGAAGCAGAAAGAGGTCAACACGGTCTGTGCCCCTAGGAAGGAGACTGGACAGTCACTGGATGAGCTCCTGGCGGAAAGGAGGGGAGACAAGAGGTGAGGTTCAAGCATCTTTATAACCAAGTGCCCGGATGGTGCCTGGCACATTGGGAATGAAGGAGCGCAAACACAGTCCCGAGATGCAGACTCTGAAGTAAGCCTCCCTCTCTGCTCTCCTAATACCACCGCATCACCTGAGCTATGACTGTGCCAGGCACCCTACACGCACCGCTGCTAATCCTCACCACAGCCCTGTGAGGCACGGCTATCAAGTCCAGTTTTCAGATGATGCAACCCAGGCTCAGAGAGGTTGCGGGATCCGCCCGAGGCTGCACCGCTGGTCCGTGTCAGAATTGGGATCCAAAGCCACATCCCTCAGCTTCCAAAAATTGCATGACAGTAGCCGCTCCTTACCTGTGGTTTCACTTTCGGGGGCCTCAGTTACCCGTGGTCAACAGAGATGGGGAGACCCGGAAGGGGATCCTCCTCCTGGTCAGACGTCAGTGCGCAGTAGCCGCGGCGCGCTGCGTCAGCGCCTAGGCCTCCTTCACCTCATGGCTCGTCCTCACATGGCTCCGTGTCATCTCACGTCACAAGGGTGAGTATGGTGATGAAAGGTGTTTTGAGAGAGAGGGAGATCACATTCACGTAACTTTTATCACAGTATATTTTTATAATTGCTCTATTTTATTATTAGCTATTGTTAATCTCTTACTGTGCCTAATTTGTAAATTAAACTTTCTCATAAGTATATATGTGTGGGAAGAAACAGTATAAACAGGGTTAGGTACTATCCGGGGTCTCTGACCGCATACCCGCCCCCCCCCCCCAGCGGGGAACGGAGACAGCTGGGTTTCACCGATTCTGCGCTGCCTCCCTGACATGGTGGTGGCAGAAGTTTAAGAATATGCTGTGCAGCCGCACCACCTATTTTGCCGCTGCCTTCCCCAAAGCCTGGGTGGACCCCAGTTGGCAGAGCGGGAGGGAGAATGCCTCTGAGCCCGGTGGAACCCACTGCAAACTATCCTCAGGGTCTCTCCTGCCGCTCGGAAGCTACAGGCCAGCAGTTACCGGGGAAAGCAGAGGCCATCTGCAAAGGGCAGCGACACTGTGGAGGGAAGGTTCACTCAGGTACACCTCCCGCCACCCTGTGACTGAGTGACACAAAAAGCGAGGGCAGCTGTGAGTGCCTTAATGTCTGGCATGAGAACCAGGCTTTTGTATTTGAGAACGGTTACCACTGTAGTGAATGCCCGTAAACCAAGACACATAAGGAAAAAGCAACCACTGGAGAGCACCTACTTGCTGAGCATTGTTTCTTCCTTCCTTTCTTCTTTCTTTCTTTCTTTCTTCTTTCTTTCTTTCCTTTCTTTTCTTTCTTTCTTTCTTTTTCTTTCTTTCTTCTCTTTCTTTCTTTCTCTCTTTCTTTCTTTCTTTCTTTCTTTTTAAGATTTCATTTGAGAGATAGAGAGGGAGAGGAAGAAGCAGGTTCCCTGCTAAGCAGGGAGCCCAATGTAGGGCTCTATCCCAGGACCCTGAGATCATGACCCGAGGGGAAGGCAGATACTCAACGGCTCAACGGACTGAGCCACCCAGGCGCCCCCTGAACATTGTTTCTGACCTTATATTTCTATGATCTGAACATTCTAGACCTCACCAAGGCAATCACATTTACATGTGTACCCAAGTCTCGAGGGAACTGAGCCTCTACCTACTTGGCTGTAAGAAGACCACTCTTTGACAGAAACTCCTCTGAAACATGTCTGTGAAGCTCCAGGGATGTTTACACGTGTCCAAGAATCAGTGCTGGTGGTTGCTTGGCAAACATGACAGCCGCCATCCAAGGCTGGATGCTGCCAAGAAGGAAGAGGAAGCTCCTCATATATCACCCTCAGCCAGGGGTCCACAGCTTCAGCCACGTAGAATTGGTGAGTTTAGCAGAAGTTCATACATATATTCCCCTTCCAGCTGTGCATCGCGATGGGGTAGCCAATATCAACTAATAATGGAGATCTGGAAAAATGATTGCCCTCTAACCCTGGGTGTGTTAGGAACCCCTCTTAATCTGACGAATGATTCAATTCAGGAGAATCCATAGTTCCTCTTGGCAAAACTGGCTGTTATCGGACAGTTCGTATGCATTATATTTAAACATCACTGGCAAATAGAATTCAAGTCCCCCGTTCCTCTTTTAGTAAACTCTCCAGCCCTCTTGCAAATCAGTGGATAAAACCAGATGTATTTGAAAAGGAGCAGTGTCACTTTTTCTTTCTTTTGCCAGGATTACCTGAAGTGGTTGCTCAGCCAAGATTCCTTATTAGATTTCAAATATAGGAAAAAGAACCAGTATTTAGCCAGTTAGCCATAAGAACTCTAATTAGAATCATAGATTACTAGCTTTGAAGAGGGAATTTACAGATAACTTAGATCAGTGGTTTTCAGTTTGTAAGTTATATACTTAGGTGTCTGTGGATCATAATATTTTAATCCAGAGGATGCCAAACATTGTCCAGATCCTAAGTAAATAGTACATACATACTCCCTTCTCTACATACAATACTATTTTTCAAATATATATGCCCCTATTGAGATGAATGAACTACAAATGCATGTCAACCTGTGAATTCATGACAGCTTTTAATTTTATGTATTTCTTCAAACAACCAACATAAAAATCCACCTACATTTATAGGGAGAGAGCTTATGAAATTTTTTGATCAAAAAAGGGCATCCTCATGTGATACTTTCCTGTAGACCCATATTTCCTAGAATCACCTGGGCTGCTTGTAAAATGCACCCCAGATCTGGGAATCCATATCTGGCAGTAGGGCCCAGGAATCTGCATTTTAGGCACATTCTCCCAACAATTCACCTGCATACTAAAGTGTGAGAACTTCAACTCAGGTCCACCAACTTATTTTATGGGCGAGAGAATTCAGGCTCAGAGGGGACGTGACAGGGCCAAGGTCATAAATTCTTCATCAATAGAACCAATAGAACCTCATCTATCCTGTCCGTGTCTTGTCCTTCTCAGGCCCAGTAAGGGGCCAAGCAAGCTCCCAGGAAGGGTCCAGCTGACTAAGACCACATAGCCTCAGCATGGCGGCATGACACTGCCTCCCTGGGTGAAAAGGTTCTCTTTCCGAGGTTTCCACTTCCTGACGCCCTCCCTCATCCTGTTATTGGTAGGTGTCACCAATTCTCTCAAGTCCCAGCTCCGAGTTTTGCCTCAGTTTGGCCTTGAATCCCTCTGCACCTGTGCGTGTACTGGTTTCGATGCTGTTTTTGTTTGTGTCTCACATAATGTCTGGTGCAGAGCTGTGCATGGGGGTGCTTGCTTGAATGAATGTGTCCAAATATGCATGACACCAACTCCAAAAATGTTTAGTGTGGACATACACCCCATTCAGCCTTTTATTTCTTTATAACCCTACTCTCCAAGCACTTTTTGCCAGGCCCTGCAGATACAAAACAGACCAAATGTAGCCCTTCTCTCAAGAAATTTATGTGCTTTTTGGGTTTTTTTAAATATTGGCACAAATTTAATTTTCTCTGTGCTCAAATAAATGGTAAGTAATTATCTAAGTTTGTAAGCAAATAGCAAAATTGTGAAGAACAATCATCAATGGAAACAAAATCCTTAATGAATAGTATAATACTTATCTAATTTTAGAGCACTTGCTACATTCTGGACCATTTATAAACAGCATCTTATTTACTCCTCAATGCAACCCTTCAAATGCACTCTTCTTTCTGTTTCAATGAGGGAGAAAATGAAGCAAGTGACTTGCCTAAGATCCCATCAAATGTGATGCCAGGTTTGTGTAATAGGCAAGGATGTGTCTTTAACTGCTGCTCTGTGTCACTGCCCCATACCTAGTCGTCCTGCATCTAGGCTCGCATAACGCTGAGGCACAAGCAGTTGCCAGATAATGAAATGAGCAGTGATGAGTCACGGAGGGCAGGCAGCAGACCTGAGGTGACTGATGAATTTGTTATCAGTAAGTGGGGTCAGGCATTACAAAACCGCATTAGAACCTACTGCACAAAACCCCAGGCTCTCAGTGAGCCATACAGAAAGCCAAAGCGCGTCACCATTCTCTGATGTAGAGTTTGGTGTCTTGACCTGCCTTCCCACCCTTTTACCCTGGAGCCTTGTCTCCTTCAAGCATGGTTCTCTAGAGGCAGTCCAGAGAATTCAGATTTTAAAAGCTTGTTCCCGGCCTCCTCTGCCTGACTCATTGTGTGGTCTCTCACTGGTGAGTCACCAATCTATGACTCAGTTTTCACATCCTACGCAGGGCTCAGAGTTTGGCTGTTGGGATCCTGGGGACAGATTTATATGGAGGTGACATTAGGTTAGTGATGCGCTAGTGAACCCGGGATCTATGTTTATCTCCTTTGGCTTGTGGGAGCATCTGTTAACCTGTCAGAGGTGTTCATAGGTCCGCCAAAACTGGAGACTCTGATGGTCTCACCAGTGAAGTCAGCCTCCATTTTGGATGATGCTGTGTGTCAAGGGAAAGGGCTCATGTAACCTTGACTCTGGACCCTTATCCAAATCAAAGACAAGGAAAGGCTCAGAAAGAGTGGAGCAGGAGGATGTTAGAGAAGAGATTCCTCTGGAAAGAGCTGCTCCTGATCTCTCCCTTTGGGGGAGGGGTGGAGGCACTGCGGGAGAACATTGAAAGCTACTTCTTGCAGTAGGGAGATGGAAGGACTAGTGCCCTGGTCATGCTTGGTGACTGGTGCCTGGCTCCTGCCCCCAAGGGGTAAGGGATGAGACTTGCTCTTTAGGTGCAGTAACAGGAGAGAGGGCTGGGTGGGTTTGGATGCACTCCCAGAGTTCTTCAGAGTAGGGGATGCAGTCGTTTCCTGTGCATGAGATGTGGGCCATACCAGAGAGAGAATAATCATGTGGTTTGGGTCATCTAAGATCTTGTGTGAAAATGCCTGCTAGAGGAGTGAAGGGCTTTTGGCAGGAAGACAAGATGTGCTACTCTGCATTGACTCAGGCAGCACCAGGAATGGAGTCACATCTGTCAGGGTCAAGGGAAGTATAGGACAGAGGTCCCAGGAGGGGACCTTGGAAGAACCCATGGCATGACCCCATGAGAAGAGTCCTGCTCTGGCCCACCAGGGATGCTTTCTGTGGCCAAAGGCTAAGCTCAAGTCCAAGCTGTCCTACCCCTTACATTCCTCCTGCCCATGGCTTTCCCTTGAAACAGCAGAGAGCAAGAGTAGGATTGGGGAAGAATCAAGACAGGAGGAGTCAACTATAAAGCTGCATTTCTATTATGCCATGAGTCATGCTTGTTCAACATACTAGCTACACAAACCAGAACGGTATTGCCTATTTTTTTTGTCTGTTTATTTTCTTAATTACTGATAAATGCCTTCACCTTTCCCTTGGAGCCTGACCACATCCCTGCCTTTTCATTCCTTCTCTCTGTGTCTCATAATATTGTTATAGGCCTCTATGATAGCACGCTAGCTTGTATCCTGACTGTTTACCAGCATTCGCTGTATTAAAAGATGAGTTCCTTGTGGGCAGCAACTATATCTTATTCATGATAATATTCTCCATAACCAGCATAGTGATGGGGTATGGTTGGTATGCAGTCAATTCTTACTAAATTAATGACATAATGTATGCACGTTGATAGGAAGCACTTAGCAAAAGGGAGATGGATTTATCTCGATCTTTTGGACCTTCTCACATCTTACCAGCTGGGCTCTGCCTATTGTTTTTCCATGTAGCTCTAGTCATGTTCCCTGAAGACCTGGGTAGCTCTTTGCCCATGTGGATTGTTGAGGGAAACCCCAATTATACCCATGAGACACATGTCCCTGAGGAGGGATGGAGACATTGAAGAGAATAAGCTCTCGATCAGGATAAATAAAAAATGGGAGCTGAGCCACGCCTGCCTGGTTTCAACAGAACCCACTATTGTGCAGGGAACAGTGGAGAAATTGTTCATCCACATCTCATTGCTCATGGAAATATTCCGACTGCAAAGTCAGTGTCAGCTTTGATTTCCTGCCCTGGGAGGAGGCTTGGTCAAAAGGCACAAAGTGGGCCTCGGCGGAGTCAGAGGGGCTGTGAGGTTGGGTAAGAGGAGACCCTCACACTCCATCTTTGTTCTGTGGTGGGACTTCTAGTGCTGGGGCGGTCAACCCAGCCCAGCCCAGTGCTAGACTTAGGCTCCTCTGAGAACTCCATCCCCTCTTGCAACCACAACAAGATCACAGCAGAAGAGGTCAGACCAGGCCGGAGGGTCAGTACCTCAGTCCTTGAAAGGAGCAAGTCCTGGAGCATTGGGAATCCAAGGGGCTGATGGCTGGGGAACAGAAAGGTAGAATTCACCCACCCATTCTGGGTCCCCTTGAAGAGGACACCAACTAAAATAACCTGGAAAAGGCACTTACAGAGCCAGTTGCTGCCTCAAAGCTAATTTTAAGAATGTCCTTTTCTCTTGAAATTTCATCACCATGACTCATCTCACTGCAGGCCAAGATTCTGAAGCTCTGAGTCAGACTGGGCCCTGAGAGCTGAGGCTCAATGGGAGTTTTACCTAAATAAAGCCTGCAAGCCGGGCCTGCTGTGAGAGATGTGTTTGGAATTTGCTACTTCAGCAATGCACACGCCCCTGAACCTCTGCCTTGCAGTTGCCCACTTTTTATGGGGCTGCTGGTACGAAGTCTTCTCCTCAACACAAGATTCCCCTTCCTTTTGCTTGAACTTTCAGTTAGTATGTTTCCATAGTTTCCCTGCTGATTTAGTGCTTTTCCCACAATATAGTCAGCATTGCCATAGGTGCTTTTTAGATACTTGCAGCTGGAACAGGTGTGATGATAAAGCACAAATTCCAGAAAGGGCCCAGGCCCCCCTTCTCTAAATGCCAATCAAAGGGAATGGCATTTAAACTTGCATCCTAGAAAGTCAGAGCTGGGAGGGGCGTTGGCTCTTGTCATCCACCATCCCTGTCATTATATAGGTAAGTAATCCATATCTCAGAGATGTCAACCAATTTACCCAAGGTAACATAGCAAGATAGGAGATTCATCTCCAAGAAGCCAGGGGCTGCTCACATCTTAATCTCTTGACTAAACTGCCCCTGCTTTTATTTACTCTATGTCCAGATTGATCCCTGGATTCTACATAACCTACATCTGGATATGGGGTGGGGGGTGAGAGGTCCTATAGGAAAGAGGGAAGAGGCAATGTTCCGGGCTGACTGCCCGCTCCTTGGAGTCCCTCAAGCTTTAGACCAGCACCTGAGAAGATGGCTGCCATAGTCATGGTGGCAGTATGGCCACTCCTCCCACCACGGGAGCTTGGAGATAGGCCCTGGAAGGGAAGATGGGGCTGGTAGCGAGTGGCTTGGAAGCAGTGACCCAATTTTTACTCAGGGATGGTGGTAGTGGAAAGTTAACCAAAGCAACCGAAACAGAAACTCTGGCATCTCAGCTGTCCTTGGGGCACATGGTGTCCCCTTGTGAATGAGAACATGAGGGGGGGTGTAGCCAGGTATACTAAGAATGGCTTTGGCATCAGGCTGTTGAAATTAGAATTTTAGGGGGGTTGTAACAGAGGCCCACTCATATAAGCTCAGGTAGGAAGGATTGCTGTGAGGATAGGTGCTGTGGTTCAGCCAGGTCTCAGATCCAGGATCAGGGCTCTATCATGAAACCCTTCAGTTCCATGGAGGATGGTTCCAGGCTTCATTCTCTTTGGCTCTGTGTCCCTACTCCTTATCTCCTCCACCCTCTCCTTCTATCTGTGTCTCTCTGATTTTACACTCCCTTTCTCTTGACATCTCCACTTCTCTCTGTGCATCTACTCTGTCTTCCTCTCTCTCTGCCTGCAGTTCTCCTTACTTCACTTCACACATGGCCCAGAATGGCTGCCCCTCTGTTAAGTGCAACTCATCAACCAGTGCCAAGCTCAGCTTCCAGAGCTAAGTGGCTGTGATTTGTCCAGATTCTAAAATCATGAGAGGAGCCAGATGGGCCACACAAGTCATAGGCTACTGGCCACCTCATGGATTAGCTGCCCTTGGGTCCAATCAGCTGTGGCCATAGGGGCAGGATCTCCAGGCCACAGACAGTCGACAGAGAGTGGGCATCCTATGGAGGATTGACACGCAGAGTATCTAGCTATATATTCCGCTTTGCCACTTCCATGACTTGGGGCTTTGGACAATGCTCCTTACTTCTCCAAACCTTAGTTTCTTCATCTAAATGAGGGAAATAATACTCCACAAGGTTGTAGAGAAGACCAGATAAATATAATATGTCATCAACCCATGCCATCCACATGGCAAATATTCAATAAATAGTTGCTATTATCAACTAGCATTGATTTAAGAGAACCGGAATCTTGGGCATACATAGCACAGTCCAGAGTGTGTCCACAGGCCTTTTGAACTTCTCCTTCTTTTGTCTTTCTGCATTTGGAATTTTTTTTCTTTCCCCTCTTGATGTTTCTTCATTTTTCCCTTGTTGTCAGTGCTATAACCCAATGCTTGAGGATTTCACAACAGGATGCACTGAAGCCAATGTTTTCCATTTGGATATGACTTACATGCTCTGCCTTGCTGTTGTCAGTAACATTGAAGGGGTGGAGGGTGTAGTTTACTGTACTGAATAATGCTGTGATCTGCTTTTTTGAAACTGCTCCAACAAAGGAAGGAAGTTGTCTGTGATGGCACTGCTGGCTTTTATAACATAAATATGAAGGTCTGTGTTGTTTTTTGGCAAAAATCCCAAAATTTCCCTCAAGAAGCTCAGGCCAAGTTAAGAGCCAGCTACAGAATGCAGAGATATATTTAATAAAAAGCAAAAATTACTCTAGCTGCCAGAAATTGTTATAAATATTTTGCCAAACATACGCAGCCTTCTCTCTCTCCCTATCAGTCCCTTAATTATACACCCTGCAAAGTCATTGCTTGGAAAACTGCACAGGTAAGCTGTGTACATGATAATGTCGGGGTGTGAGCACTGGTCTTGGGGGAGGTAGGTTACTAGAGCTTTGGGAACTTAGGGCCAGAGTTACAAATGGGGGAAAGGGTTCACAGATAGAGACAAAGTCCTAATAGCCATGGCAAAGGCAGGCCTATTCCAGGTTAGAGCAAGGAGATATGATGCAAAAACAGAGGGATAATCTATGATAAAATTCTAGGTCATTGCAAAAGTTTCAGTAAAATCTTCCAGGTCCTGGGCTAACTTCATGGGCATGTAACCTGAGCAGTTGCACAGGTTCCCACACTCAGAAGGGTCCCATGCTTGCTTTAATGTTCTGTGGTTGATGTACTAAAAATTTTGTTTAAAGATTTTATTTATTTATTTTACCCAAAGAGAGAGAGAGCACAAGCAGGGGGAGCTGCAGAGGGAGACGGAGAAGCAGGCTCCTCGCTGAACAGGGAGCCCGACGTGGGACTCGATCCCAGACCCCAGGATCATGACCTGAGCCGAAAGCAGATGCTTAACCGATTGAGCCACCCAGGAGCCCCGATGTACTAAAATTCTTAAACATTTTTTTTTTTAATTTTATTTATTTATTTGACAGAGACAGCAAGAGAGGGAACACAAGCAGGGGGAGTGGGAGAGGGAGAAGCAGGCTTCCCGCCGAGCAGGGAGCCCGATGTGGGGCTCGATCCCAGGACCCTGGGATCATGACCTGAGCTGAAGGCAGATGCTTAACGACTGAGCCACCCAGGTGCCCCAAATTCTTAAACATTTTTTAACAAAAGACCCTACATGTTAATTTTTGCACTGGGCCTTGAAAATTATGTTGCTGGTCCTGACCCAGGAAGATTGAACCAAAGACTCATTTCCAGAAATACAGCTAATAGGAAGAACAAGGGAAGGATGAAGGAGTGACCTCTCCTGGTTATGGGGGCGAGGTCTAGGGGCAGCCATCAAGTGATTTTAGAACCTAGTAGAACCAGGCAGAGGTCAGTGATCCAGCTTGAATAGGCAAGGACCGTGGCAGCAACTGACAGCCTGTAGGGATGTGCCTTGAAGTGTGCCTGGGGTCATGGCGCACAGGGCACTGGTCTTAATCAGGAAACCTGGCCGGGTATCAGGTGTCAGTCCTTATCCAATCACAGCAGGGCCTCATGGCCACAGCCAATCAACAGGGAGGGAGAGGAATACAGGCAAAGTACAGGTACAAGGGAGTTCTCCATAGACAGACATAGATACAGAGGCCAGCTTTGCCCCTTACGGGTGTTGTGCCTTCCGGCAAGTCTTCTTACTTATCTGAGACTTAGTTTCTTCATCTGTAAAGTGAGGGAAACAATATCTATTCACAAGATTCATCAGAAGATTAGATGAGATGCAGTGTATAAAATTCCTGTCACTTTGTGTGGCACATGCAAATAATCAAAAGTTCCTATTAGAGCCTACGATTGATTCAGGAGAACCAGAATTAAGAAGAGTAAGTTCTAATCCCACTGACATGACCTTGGGCAAACTGCTTTACCTGTCAGTTTCCTCATAAGTAATGGAGAAATAAAAAAAAACCCATGCTTAAGACAGTGCCTTGCACTTAGCAGGTACTCACTAAATCTATACTACTAAGTGAATGAATGAAGGTGTGTGTCCTGCCTCACTGTGATAAGGAATATGAGAGCTATTTTCAAAGCTACAAAGGGCTTTTTAACTATATTATCTTTTTTGTTGATGTCAAAGAATCAGACTTACTACTTTTGCGGGGTAGGGATCAAATCTGTTTGGGATCACCTCATTCTGAAAATAAAATAACTTTCTGAGTGCTTGCCTGGTTGGGCATTTGGTCAAACTTTTGTTACTGGCATCAGCACATAGCTAACTAATCCAAATGTAACCAAACTGGGCTGGGAGTCTTTTCATTGCTTTTTTTCTTCTAAGTTTTTCTTTCCAGAATAAAAGGGAAATGCTATTATCACATGGCTTACCACAAATCAAAAAGTATAATTAATGACAAGACATTCAATCTGCATGAGCCTACATCAAATGGATTTAGAGCATGTCATTTCTTTTCATTATAGCTCATGAAGCATGAAGAATATTTAAAGAGAAAAAAAAATGTTTCATTCATAGCCTCTGAGATGCCAAAAGGGGAAATGATTTATGTACAAATGACATAAAGCACATATTTTTCTTGCTCTGAGTTTACATATCCCATATGGGATAAAAGGAAACCCAATGTCACCACCATACCAAGCGCCTTGGATGAGAAGATTTCCGGACTTCAAGGATAAAATAACAATCTGAACAATGAGTGGTCAAAGGTGAGCTTCACCAAACTGGAGTGACCTTGAGCTTGAATGGATTCTTGAGGCATTACATACTTTCTGTCTTGAATGATGGAATTGGGATATGGTTAACAATTGCTAGAAGACCAAGCTGGCTAAATCTCTACCAAAAATCTGTGCTCCTTCCTCCACTGTATAAAGTTGTGGCTTCTTAACCAAGTGCTAAATTTCCCAGGCTTCTAGCATTAAGTGTGATTGTATAGATAAATTCTCAACAATGGAACATTAGTGGAAGTGATGTGTTCATGTCTTCTTTGGAGAAATAGGAATACAAATCCTTGGCCTATGATTATTTGGATTATTTGTCTTTTTCTTATTGAGTTGTAATAGTTATTTATATATTCTGGTTACTAGCCCTCTATCACATACATGTATGATTTGCAAATATTTTCTCCCATTTTGTAAATTGTCTTCACACCTTCTTGATGGTATCCTATGAAGCACAAAGTTTTTAACTGATGAAGTACGATTTTTCTACTTTTTCTTTTGCTGCTTTTGGTGCAATAGCTAAGAAACCATTGTCTCATTCAAGGTTATGTACATTTTCTTCTAAGACTTTCATAGTTTTAACTTTTCCATTTTGAATTTTGAACCATTTGAGTTCTTTTTTACATATGATATGAGGTAGGAGTCCAAGTTTATTTTGCCTGTGGCTATCCAGTTGTACCAACACCATTTGTTGGAAAGATTATTCTTTTCCTTATTGAATATTTTGGCTCCTTTGTTAAAGTCAGTTGATCAGGGTTTATTTCTGGACTTTCACTTCTATTCTCTTGATCTGTATGTCTACCTTCTGCCAGTACCATGCCGTCTTGATTGCTATAGCTTTGTAGTAAGTTCTGAATTCAGGAAGTGTGAGTTCTTCAACTTTGTTTTTTTTCAAGACTGCTTTGCCTTTTCTGGGTCCTTGCATTTCTATTTGAATATTAGGATCAGCTTATCAATATCTGTAAAAAATTAAAAAGGCAGCTAGAATTTTATTAGTATTGTGTTGACTGTATAGATCAATTTGGAGAGTATTGCCATTTTACCAATATTGTCTTCAAATACATAAACATGGGATGTCTTTCCATTTATTTAGATTTTCTTTAAATTCTTTCAACAGGAGCGCCTGGGTGGGTCAGTCAGTTAAGCATCTGCCTTCAGCTCAGGTCATGATGATCCCAGAGTCCTGGGATCGAGCCCCCTGCTCAGCAGGGAGTCTACTTCTTCCTCTCCCTCTGCTCCTCTTCCTGCTTGTGATCTCTTTCTCTCTCTCTCAAATAAGTAAATAAAATCTTAAAAAAATTCTTTCAGCAATGTTTGATAGTTTTTAGTGTGTATTTCTTTCACTTTTTAAATTAAATTTATTCATAAGTATTTTATTCTTTTTGATACTATCATAAACGGAATTTTTTTCATAATTTAACCTTCAGATCATTCACTGCTAAATAAAATTGATTTAGTATGTTGATCTTATAAACTGCCACCTTGTTGCTCTTGTTTATTGTCTCTAATAGGTTTTTTGTAATAGATTCCTTAGAATTCTCTATATACAAGTTCATTTAAACTGTGAATGAAGATACTTTTACCCTTTTTTCTTTCTAATTTGGATGCTTTTTATTTGTTTTCCTTGCTTAATTCTCATGGCTAGACTCTCTAGTACAATATTGAATAAGAGTGGACAACCTTGTCTTGTTCCTGTTCTTAGAGAGAAAGATTTCAGTCTTTTACTATTAAGTATGATGGTAGCTATGGGTTTTTCATAGATGTCCTTCATCAGTTTAGGGAAGTTGCCTTCTATTCCCAGTATGCTGAATATTTTTTTTCATGAAATGGTATTGGGTTTTGTCAAATGCTTTTTCTGCATCTATGAAATGAGTATGCTGTTTTTGATCTTTATTAATGGTATATTATATTGTTTAATTTTTGTATGTTGAACCAAACATTAATTCTTGGGATAAATTCCAATGGGTCATGTGTATGATCCTCTTTATATATTGTTGGATTTGGTTTGCTAGTATTTTGTTGAGGATTCTTGCATCTACGTTTACAAGAGATATTGGTTGGTGACTGTCTTCTTGTGACATCTTTGGTTTTGATTTCAGGGTAATATTGGCATCATAAAATGAATCGAGAGGGGTTTCCTCTTCTATTTTTTGGAAAAGCTTGTGAAGGATTTGTGTGAATTCTTCTTTAAAGAAGTTTTGCCACCGATGAATCAACCTTGTTTTGGACTTTTCTTTGAGGGAAGTTTTTGATTACTAATTCACTCTCTTTACTTGATATGGGCCTACTCAGATCTTCTGTGTCATTTTGATTTAGTTTCGGTAGTTGGTTGCATTCTAAGAATTTGTTGGTTTCATCCAGGTTTTCTAATTTGTTAGTATACAGTTGTTCATAGTGTTTCCTTATAATCCTTTGTATTTCTGTAAGGTTGGTAGTGATATCCCCTTTCATTCCTGATTTTAGTAATTTGGATCTTCTCTCTCTCTCTCTCTCTCTCTCTCTCTTCTTGGTCAGTCTAGCCAAAGTCTTGTCAATTTTGTTAATCATTTCAAAGAAACAACTTCTGGTTTGGCTGGTTTTCTCTATTGGTTTTCTATTCTCTAATTTGTTTCCATTGTGATCTTTATTATTTCCTTCCTCTACTTGCTTTAGGTTTAACTTGCTCTTCTTTTTCTAGCTTCTTAAGGTAGAAGTTTAGACTACTGACCTGAGGTCTTTCTTCCTTTTTTCATGTAGGTATTCATGACCTTCACAAGTTCTAGCAGCAACCTTGCAGGGGTGTAGGGTTATACCCATTTACAACATGGAATCTGAAAGTTAAAGAGGCTAAATGACTTATTTAAGACTATACAGCCAGGGGCGCCTGGGTGGCTCAGTCGTTAAGTGTCTGCCTTCAGCTCAGGTCATGATCCCAGGATCCCAGGATCCCGGGATCAAGCCCCACATCGGGCACCCTGCTCCGCGGGAGGCCTGCTTCTCCCTCTCCACTCCCTCTGCCTGTGTTCCCTCTCTAGCTGTCTCTCTCTGTGTCGAATAAATAAATAAAATCTTTAAAAAAAAAAAAAAAAAAAGACTATACAGCCAGTCAGTGGGAAAGTTGGAATTAAAATTTCAATCCTCTAAGTGGGAAATGAGGGATTAGATTCAAAGTCACCATACTTTTCTTCTCTGCCACATTGCTTGTAGAAGCATTAAAATATTCCCAGAGAATTCTAGCTCACATTTTGTGTCACACTGTCTTATGTGATTCTGTAATTATTGTAACCATTGTGCATGCATGTGTGTGTTTTGACAGCTTATGTAATCAGTGTGTGTGTGTGTGTGTTTTGAAAGCTCAAGAAAAACACATTTTTTTGAAGGCAGAAAGTATTCTATGAACTTCTGTATCTGTAGCACTCAGAATGAGAAATAGTTTAATGTTTGTATGTTGTAAGAGAATCTACTCGATGTTTTTTCTCATCTATTGTGTTATTTTAATTTCAGCAAAAGCGTATAGATGGGTGATATTCCTGGCCCCAGAAGCTCAGACATGTTAGTATGTGGCCAGATCAGAGCACTAATAATAGGTGGATTATAGGCATAAAACCAGGTGCCTGAGTCCACATTTTGTGCTCTTTCTGTTCCACATATGGTGCTATGATAAAAATGGAGTAGGTGAAATGAAGTACTTTAAAAATAATGTTTCATTCATTCATTTACTTATTTCAAAAATATTGAGCCTCTGTTTTATGTGTCAGGCATTGTACAAAATACGATAAGTGGTGAGCCAAATTAGACATTGTCCTTTTACTTGGGAATAGACAGATATTAATCAAATGGTCCACAGAAATACATGTATAACTGCAACTGTCATAAATGTTAGAAGGTAGACTCAGCATGATGAGTAAATAATGAGGTGATCTGACTGGTAAGCTAGGTCATGTAAGACTTCCCTAGGGAGTACTACTTCACTGAGATCTGAAGTTAATAGGAGCCAAGTGAAGAGCAAGTAAAGAGCATTCCATACAGAAATAACAGTCTGTGTAAATGTCCTGTGATAGCTTCAGCTCTTTGAGAAACCTAAGGGTTTTGTGTACTTCATTTAAAACATTGTAGTCAAAACCAGTATGATACACCACAACTGAACAGTAAAACAGTGCAAGTGTATGAAAAAGGCAGGTTAATCCTAACTTCTTCAAAGACCAAATTATCTCTCTCTCTACTTATAATCATTCACATCAGAGGATAGAGAAAAGAGCAAAAAAAGAAGTGATATTACTACAGTTTTCTAAATACAAATCTGTTCATGTCAGTCCCTGCTTTAAAAATTTCTCCACCTCTTCCCCGCGTGCCACAAGATTGTTCTGCTTTTAGGTAGTGGAGGATTGAACAATTTTAGTTTCAATGGTAGTACATTTATTTTAAGGTATAGCAGAAATTGCACGAGTAATTTCATTATATTTCTTCCTAGGGGGATGCTTAAGTAGTTAATCCCACTATAATGTACCTTAGACAGTTGGCATGAATTACAGGTGCATTTTTCAGCCATGCCTATTGATCTTTTAAAACATCAGTAGCCAAACTTCTGCCTCTATAGTTTAGAAAGTATACAGTTCAGAAGTATACATTGTATATATAATATGGTTTGCTGAACATGGACCCTCACACCCTGAATTTCCGTGTTCAGTGCTATAAATTTTTCAGCCATACATCAAAATGCTATTTCTAATGGTACACAAATATAACAGTAACAGCCAAACATTTTTTAGTTCTTTCCAGGTGCCAGGCACTGTCATAGGCCCTTGGCATGACTAACACATTGTAGGAGGTATACCAATACCATGAGGTAGAATCTCAATTCTGCAATGAAGAAACTGAAGCACAGAATGGTAGATAATTTGCCCAAGGTCACACTGCCAGTAAATGGCAAAGCTAAGATAAACATCAGACTGGCAACCTAGTGCTCTTGCTCTTAACCATCATGTCCAGAGTAGTTCAAAGCTGTGATGGTGGCACAGAAAGGAGCAGTTTGGGAAACAGAAGAATAGGAGATGGAATCTAACTTCCTCATCCAGGTACACTTCTGGCCTCATTTCCTGCCCTTCATCTCATGTCGCACTGGGCCACTCGTGCCCCTCCTCCTCTCCACACTGTGTTGGGGCCCTTCAAGCCTGGGACCTTGAACACCCAAGCCATGAACACCCAGACCCCCATCCCCCATTCACTGCTGTATCCACAGCTTCCAACACAGAGCTCCACTCAGAGAGTCTTGTCTGCTGAGTGTTAGATCCAAGAATATTAGAGCCAAAAGAGACTTCAGAAATCATCCAGAAGAATTTCATAATTTTCTAGATTAAGGAAAGAGAAGTCTAGGGGAGGAGACCATGTTGCTTCCAGTCACACATCAAGTCACACACAGACAGGATCAGAACAAGACCCTGCTCCCAGGCCAGAAGCCTTGCTTATCCATGTGGCTCTCAGCCTTTTGTTCTTTAAGCTCGTCAAGGAAAATCTAAGAAAAAGAAAACAATAACTGAAGCACAGATAGCAAAGGACTTTGGGTACCTATTTCAATGTTTTTATTAACTCTTGAATACATTCCAATGCATTTCAAAGTGATCTAGAGACCGCAGAGGGAGCCTGGAAGTCAAAGTCACTCTAAGCAATTACAGTGTTTATCACATCAGCACTTCACAAATTAATCCAGAAAGCATCTGGGAACCTAAAATAGGTTCCCTCAAGCCAAGGGGAAAATCTTCATGCAGAGGTTAAGAGATTTGCTGGAAGGCATGTGGGGACTCACTGGTTTGGGATTAAGCTTCATGGGCCCATGCCCTCCAACCTGATTTCATCTGACTATCCACCAACTGCATTAGCACTGCAGTGAAGACGTCACTCCATTCATTCATTCATTCATTCAACACATTCATTGATGTCTGGTCTGTGTCAGGCAGAGTGCCAGGCATGAGGCACTAGATGCCTAAACAGAACATCACTGTCAGGATGGCATATGGTCACCTACCCTCAACAGCGTGCTGAGAGCCAGAATAAGGACACCAGTGAAGTACACATGGGATCCCAGAGGAAGGAATCATTCTGGTGAGGGCTGCACCTGTACCTGGTTTGAATTCTGTTTCCGACTTCCTAGCTCTGGACCTTTAGAAAGCTACTTAGCAGTTCTCGGTCTCAGTTAGTTTGACATTAAAATGGTAGGGGGCGTAATGAATGAGAGTATCTACTGCATAGGACTGCTGTGTGGATTAAATTAAATAACATCTGTTGAGCAGTTAGAACAGTGGCTGACTCATTAGTGCTCAGTAAAGGGTTTGTGAATTATTAGAGGTCGAGGGCTTCCAGCTCTAGCCCTATTTCCACTAGCCATGTTACCCCAGGCCAGGGACTTAATGTTCCGGCATTTCCGTTTACTCATTTCTAGATAGCAGGATGCTCCATAAGAAATCATAGATCTATGTGTCCCCTATTCTTCAGCAAAGAAACTGTAAGAAAGCCATTCTGAACTCCCAGAGAGTAGCCTCCAATAGAGAGGAAGGTGGAGGGCACTCTGTGGGTCTCCCTTAGAAGCTGTATTCATTTGCTAGGGCTGCCATAACAAAGTACCTCAAACTGGATGGCTTAAACAACAGAAATTCATTGTCTCACAGTTCTGGAGGCTAGAAGTCCAAGATCAAGGTGTTGGCAGGGTCTATTCCTCCTGAGGACTGGGAGGGAGGATCTGGTCCAGGATCACTCCTTGGCTGTAGATGGCACTCTTCCTGGGGCTCTTCACATCGTATATTCCCTCTGTGTGTGTCTTTGTGTCCAAATGTTCCCTGTTTTTATGAGGGCACTAATCATGCTGTGCTGGGTCCCACCCTAATGACTTCACTTTAACTCGATAACCTCTATAAAAACCCTCTTTCCAAATAAGGTCCTATTCTGCAGTGCTGGAGGTTAGGACGTCAACGTATAAATTTGGGGGGAACACAATCCAACCCATTACAGAACGGAATTAACATTTGAATCTCTGAAAAAGAACTAATAAAAATATATGGCAGATTCTTTTACTATTCACTAGGATCTGTTTTTTTCCTCTGGGAAAATTAAGTTCCCTTGCCCCTTGAAATTAGTCTTGGCTGGGTAATTTGTTGGGACCAATAAAATGCCAGCAGAAATGATACTCTGGGCAGCAGTGGTTTTTGCTTTGTCATGCCACTACTGCTGGCCTTGTTTCTGGGGACTCCTGCTCCATCGGCCTGGGTCCCAGAGTGAGGACAGCTATCAGTAACAGGACCCAGAATGGGAGTAAAACATAAATCTTTATTTTTACAAGCCATTAAGATTTGAAGGTTCTTTATTACCTCAGCATAACTAGATGAAGGGTAGGCAAACTGCTTCTTGGGCCAAATCCTGCCTGCCACTATTTCTGTAAATAAAGTTTTATTAGAACATAACCATGTTCATTCATTTGCCTATTGCCTATGGCTGCTTCTGAACTATAATGGCAGAGCTGAATAGTTGTGACAGAGACCACCTGGTCTGCAAATCCTAACATATACACTATCTGGTCCTTTATAGAAAACTTGCCAAAACCTGACCTACACAATTCTTATTAATGCAATATATTTGAGGCTTAATTTTTCTTTGGAATTTTGCTTTTGCAACATTCCACAGACTTTGATATGTGGTATAATAATGATCATTCATTTCTAAATAGTTTATAATTTATTTTAATTCTCTTTTTCATCTGAGTTATTTTAAAAAGTACAATTTGTTTTTTAAGGATACTATCCTTTTGTTGCTAATAAATACTATTACATTATAGTCAAAGAATGTGGCATATTAAATTCTGTTGTTGGAATTTATTGCATTTCTTTGTGGCCAAATACATAGCCTATGTTTATAAGTGATCTACATATATTTGAAAGGAATGTGTATTTTTCTTTGTTAGATGGTCAGTTCTTTCTCTGTCTCTCTCTCGTTTTCTCCTTTTATAGTTGTGATCAAGATAGTTAATGGTGTTATTCAGATCTTTTTCATCCATACTTGCGTTTGGCTTTTTGATTTGCCTATTTCTGAGATAATGTTAAATTATTCCTTTATAATTATGAATTTGTCAATGTCTAACTTATGTCCATCATATTTTGTTTATGTATTTTGAAGCTATGGTCCTATGTATATAAATGTGGCTGCCTCTTGAATTTTCTTGGTGAATTGTACCTTTAATGAATTTGGAACATCTTTCCTTGTTCCCTTGAATATGCTTTGTCTGGCATTAATACTTCTACATCTGCTTTCATTTGGTTAGCATTTGCCTGTGTCTCAACATTCTCAGCTTTTGTCTAGTTATTGTTTGTTTTAGAAGTGCTCTTGGATCTCTTTTTAGACCAAGCTGAGAGTCTCTGTCTTTGAATAGTGAGAGTTAATACAGTCATACTTGTCACTACAAATATGTTTGGATTTATTTTTTTGTATTTTCATTTGTTTTCTATTTAAATCGATTTTTTTTCAGTTTCCCTTTTCTGCTTTTAATTGGTTTATTGAAGTTTCTTCATTTCTTTCTTTCTTTTTTTCTTCTAGGTTTTAGATTAGATATGATTCCTTCAGTTCTATGGAAATTAGAATGACACACACTTTTTTCTTTTTTTTAATTGAAGTATATAATTAACATACATGTTATATTAGTTTCAGGTGTACAATATAGTGATTCAATAATTCTGTACATTACTTAGTGCTCATCACAGTAAGTGTACACTTAATCCCCTTTATTTCACCCATTCCCCACCCACCCACCCACCTCCCCTTGGCAACCACCAGTTTCTTCTCTGTATTTTAGAGTCCGTATTTTTGTTTGTCTCTTTTTTTCTTTGTTTATTCATTTGTTTTGTTTCTTAAATTCCCCATATGAGTGAAATCATATGGTATTTGTCGTTCTCTGACTGACTTATTTCACCTAACATGATACCCCCTAGGTCCATCCATGTTGTTTCAGGTGACAAGATCTCATTATTTTTTATGGCTGAGTAATGTTCCATTACACACACACACACACACACCACATTCACTTTATCCATTTGTCTATGGATGGACACTTGGGTTGCTTCCATATCTTGACTGTTGTAAATAATGCTGCAAGGGGAGCCTGGCTGGCTCAGTCAGTTAAGCATCCGACTCTTGGTTTCAGCTCAGGTCGTGATCTTATGTTTGTGGGGTTGAGCCCATTGTTGGGCTCAGCGTTCGATGAGGAGTCTACTTCGGATTCTTTCTCCCTCTCCTTCTGCCTCTCCCCACTCATGCTCCCGCATAAATCTTTTGGAATTGGTGTTTTTCTTTTCTTTGGGTAAATACCTAGTAGTGCAATTACTGGATCATTCTATTTTTAATTTTTTGAGGAGTCTCCATACTGTTTTCCACAGTGGCTGCACCAGTTTACATTCCCACCAACAGTGCATGAGGGTTCCTTTTTCTCCACATCCTTGTCAAACATGTTATTTCTTGTCTTTTTGATACTAGCCATTCTGACACATGTGAGGTGATATCTCACTGTGATTTTGATTTGCATTTCCCTGATGATGAGTGATGTCATGTGTCTGTTAGCCACCTGTATGTCTTCTTTGGAGAAATGTCTCTTCAGGTCCTCTGCTTAATTTTTAATCAGATTATTTATTTTTTTGGTGTTGGGTTATATAAGTTCTTTATATATTTTGGATATTAAGCCCTTATGGGATATGTTATTTGCATATATCTTCTTCTATTTAGTAGGTCACCTTTTTGTTTTAGTGATGGTTTCCTTTACTGTGCAGAAGCTTTTTTATTTTGATATAGTCCCAATAATTTAATTTTGCCTTTGTTTCCCTTGCCCAAGGGGGCATATCTGAAAAAATGTTTCCACAACCAGTGTCAAAAAAATTACTGCCTGTTTTCTTCTAGGATTTTTATGGTTTCAGGTCTCACATTTAAGTCTTAAATACATTTTGAGTTAATTTCTGTGTATAGTGTAAGAAAGTGGTCCAGTTTCATTCTTTTGCACATGGCTGTGCAGTTTTCCCAATACCATTTATTGAAAAGATTGTCTGTTCTGGGGCACCTGGGTGGCTCAGTCGTTAAGCGTCTGCCTTTGGCTCAGGTCATGATCCCAGGGTCCTGGGATTGAGCCCCGCGTCGGGCTCCCTGCTCCACGGGGGGCCTGCTTCTCCCTCTCCCACTCCCCCTGCTTGTGTTCCTGCTCTCACTATCTCTCTCTCTGTCAAATAAATAAATAAAATCTTTAAAAAAAAAAAAAAAAGAAAAGATTGTCTGTTCCCCATTGTATATTCTTGCCTCCTTTGTCATAGATTAATTGACTATTTAATTGTGGGTTTATTTCTGGCTTCTCTGTTCTTTTCTATTGATCTATGTGTCTATTTTTGTGCCAGTACCATATTTTGTTTATGACAGCTTTGTGGTGTATCTTGAAATCTGGAATTATGATACCTCCAGTTTTGTTTTTCTTTCTCAAGGTTGTTTTGTCTATTCAGGATCTTTTGTGTTTCCATACAGGTTTTAGGATTATTTGTTCTAGCTCTGTGAAAATGTTATTGATATTTTGATAGGGATTGTACTAAATCTGCTGATTACTTTGAGTAGCATGGACAATTTAACAATATTTGTTCTTCCAATCCATGAACATGGAATATCTTTCCATTTGTGTCATGTTCAATTTCTTTCATCAGTGTTTTATAGTTTTCAGAATGCAGGTCTTTTACTTCCTTGGTTTATTCCTAGATATTTTTTCTTTTTGGTGCTATTGTAGGTGTAAATTTCTTAATTTCTCTTTCTGCTTCTTCATTATTAGTGTATAGAAATGCAACAGATTTCTGTATATCAATTTTGTATCCTGTGAGCTTACTGAATTCATCTACCGGTTCCAGTAATTTTTCTATTTTTAAGTAATTTTCCAGTAGTTTTTAAGGCAGGTGGATATTCAAAGTATTAATTGTAAAAATAAAAGGGATATAATCATATTTGTGCACCAAGTTTATGGAAAGTTCTTACTGCATATAAAATGGAGGTAATCATCCTATCTGTTCTCCCTGTGTCACAAGAGGATAAGGCGATAAAAAGGGAAATGAAAGCCAGTTCTGTTCTGTCAGTGTTTATGTTAAGCTAGTTATAGCACCATTTAAGCAAGTTATTGAACTAATTCTCAACGCCTTAGCCTTACTTATTAGTTAAAAGGGATTGGATGAATTTCAGGCACAAGAAAATACGTAAGTCTGACTCTAGGTCAATACTGACTTTTCCCTGTTGGCAAAATTTCCTTTCTACACTGAAGGCCTTTGAGCAGATAAAAAGCTACAAGGTAAGATAAAGGACACAGTAGAGCTGCCTCGTTCAAGAGCTCAAAGTACCTTTTCTAACCAAGATCCATGATAAATCTGTGTAATTTCCTATAAAGCAAAAGAGGGAATTGTATCTGTTTAACAGTAGCTTCAGGTTTTGTTCACACAGCTCAAAATCTTGTTTACATGTCCTGGCTTTTTACTTCTCCTTTTCTTCTCTGCTGACATCCAGTTTATTCTCCTCTTCTAATGTTTCATCTGTCACATTTCATTGATTACTTCATTTGTTCATTTATGGAGTCAAAATTGACCAGATGCCTATAAAAATGGTAGATGCTAATGATACAAAGTTGAACAAAAGCTACTTCTTTCCCTCCAAAGCATAGAAGCTGGTTCTTAGAGGATGAATGGTAGGAATTTTATACACATGGGAATTCTAGGCAGAGTGAAAATTATGTACAGAATTCTTCTCTCTCCATGGTTCTGTTCTAATATGTCTGAGATGACTTTGGGGTACTTTGGGATGACAAACAGAGACCAGGAAAGCCTCTTTACTAAGAAAATTACAGGAAATTCCTCTGTCACATGACTTTTCAGTATGTGAAAGATCCCTTTTGCCTGGGATTCATTTCCACCTTTGGGGACACTGGTAGATGCGACCTGATATTAGTGTCAGAAGTCCCAAAGAGGGTGAAGACAAAAGAGGCAAGGGATGAAGATAACCTTTAAGTTAAATCATTAACTCCTGGATTACCTGGTGAGATTAAGCCATAATTCTCTTAGGCCTGATTGTAGGGAATTGCTTTTCTATGCAGTAAAATCCTGTCTGGAGTTGGGGCAGATCCAAGTTCTATGGGACCTGGTGATTATTATACAACTGGGGTGCAGGAAGGAGGGTGGATCTTTACAAACATGGTTACAACTACAAATCCAAAAGTAGATGCAGAGCCTTGGAAAAGGCCCATGCAATTGAGGGGCCCCAAAGCTTGTCTCTCATTAGATTCCTGGCAAATCTATCTCTGACCAGAGCTTCATCCATGGCAGGAGGGAAATATTTGGGTTCTTCAGGCATGTCTGGGCCATGAAGTCACTAGGACTTGCTTTTCAGCATGCTTCATAGGATGTAGCTCACCCAGGTATCTTCATGACATATCCTTGAGTATCAATTTTACTTAACCCTATTGGGTACCAAAGTTTTTAGAACCCTAAATCCATACAATTAATCAAGAAGAGTGTGTTTGTTGAGTATGACAGAAACCTCAGGATGCTAGTCTTTTCTCTGGGGTGGTTGTTAGTCCTCAGAGGAACAAGCATCATCATTCCTTTCTGGGCCTATGAGAGCTGTGAACCAAGAGCCTTCAGAGCCACCAGGGCAGTCCCTCAGACAGAGTAAGTAAGCTGCTTTGCTCTGGGGTGTCAGGCATGTTCCTTCATGTATTCCTATGTTAATCAACTTGAGGGATTTCTCCCTTAGAAATGCAGGGTTATATAGACATTAAGGGCTCTAGATTTAGAGAGATCCACCCTCCTTCCTGCACCCCAGTTGTATAATAATCACCAGGCCCCACAGAACTTGGATCTGCCCCAACTCCAGACAGGATTTTACTGCATAGAAAAGCAATTCCCTACAATCAGCCCTAAGAGAATTATGGCTTAATCTCACCAGGTAATCCAGGAGTTAATGATTTAACTTAAAGGTTAAAAATTAAGTGATTTACTTATATTATCTTTTGTAATTTTATACCACTTTGAGGTAAGTACTAGCCTTTATTTCATTGGACAGATGAGGGAATTGGCACATAGATACTAAGCAGTTTACTCAAGGTCACAGTGGTGATTATTGACAGAGCTAGGATTTGAGCCTGGATTTCACACCAATCTCTCTAAATCTAGAGCCCTTAATGTCTATATAACCCTGCATTTCTAAGGGAGAAAAAGTTGCTACATTGTAGGATAATTACTTTTTTTTACTCTTTATTCTCCCCCAAACTATGAGCACATTTAACTTAATTCAATTCTATTCATTTCAATAGATATTTACAAAGCACCTCTTGGGGTCAGATTCTCTGCTGGTCATTCCTTATAAGGCAAGGCCTTCTTAGGTTGGTGGGACTTGAGGACATTTGGGTTACACAAGGTTTTAAGTATTTACAATACCATTTCTTCCGTTAGGGTTTCTGTTCTGAATTTTAATCATTTTGTTCACCTCTTTAAGTGATAATTTGTAAGGAAGAAAAATAAAATCTAAGTGTCTGTTGAGAAGGACAAACTTTTCCAGTTTGGGTCCTGTCTTTGGGGTCTGCAAATTAATTGACAACAGGCAGATTAAGAGGAGAAAAGACAAAGTTTATTTATAGGAGGATAATGGCAGCTGTATTTCTCTACCATATTTTGTAGTTTTCAGTGTATCATATTGTACAGTATCCATTAAATTCCAATAAATTTCCATTTATTCCCAAGTATTTTGTATTTTTTGATACTATAGTAAATGTAGATTGTAAAATGTTTGTTTGAATTTTATTTTCCAATTGGTTATTGCTCATAAGTAGAAATATAGTTGATGTTTGTATATTGACTCTGTGGCCTTGCTAAATTCACTTCTTAGTTCTAGTAGGTTTTTGCAGACCTCTCAGCTTTTGTGTTTTTTCTTTCCTTTTTTTAGAACTGAATGAATTTTACTATATAGCTCACTTAGAAATCCTTAAATACACAACTTAAGATAGTATATATTGAGTTTTGAAAGACAATTCTACTCCCATCACTCAAGAACTAATGAAAACCAGTGCATTACCAGCTAGTTTGAGTTCTGATGTGTTCACATTTCTCTTCTAGAGCTTGCCCAAGCTCTAGCTGCTCCTCTTCTGTTGTAGGAGCGCCTGTCCTTGCCCCTTGCCAGTCTGAGATGCTGCTTCTTGCCCTCAGGACTCTGCACCATGATGGCTGCCAGCTGGGTCTTCACCTCTCGTTTGGCGTTCGGCTTCTCCCACACTCCCTCTCAGCCTCTGGAGCTGGCCAGGGTATACTCTCTGGCCCACCCACTTTTCAGCATCATGCTTCACCCTCCATTAGTCATGGAAGGGAAGGGTGTCATGGAAAGAGTGATTTCGGTGGCTGGGAATTGAGATAAACAAAGGATCTGGCCTTGGCAGAAACAAACTCCTGGGACTTACTGTGCAAACTATTAAACCTCCAAGCTGCAGAAGTCCAGTGACTTGGTTTCCAACTTGACCTTTTACATCAGTTATGTGGGTGGGGTAGGGATGAAAGTCTAAAAGCTGTTACATAGAAAATCACAATAGACGGTGATCACAATAGTAAAGCAGCCATTTTTGTTTGACCCCACAGCATTTCAATTCTCTTCATTGCTCAGTAATAGGAAAATAAAGTAATCTAAATGCTATACATACATATTCACAACATTGTTTCTTTTAAGATATGAAAGTATGTTCAGGACTTTCATGAATTTTAATTGTTCACCTACATAAAAACCTGGTCTTCTTTATGCCTTGCATGGTTTTTGATCTTTCACTATTATACTTTCCCCTCTACAGCATCTATTGTTCTCCCCCATGTAGATTGTAAAATGTTTGTTTGAATTTTATCTTCCAATTGGTTATTGCTCATAAGTAGAAATATATAATAATCCCCCATCTACTGCAAGACTAAGAATACCTTGTGTCTGGTATGGTCATTGGTTATCCCTGTATCCAGCACAACACCAAGCACAATAAGAGGGGATGAATCCTTAGCATTTTCTATGTAGACAGTCATGTTGTCTGTGAATAAAGACAGTCTTGCTTTGTTCTTTCCTATCTTTATGCATTGTATTTCTTATTCTTGCCTTATGGCACTGGCTAAAATCTTCTGAATAGTGCAGAATAGAAGTGGTAAGAACAGACATCCTTATTCTGTCTTTCATTGTAGGGAAAAAGCATTCAGCATTTCACCATTAAGGATTAGGTTAAGTGTAGGTTTTTTCATAGCCCCTTATCAGACTGAGGTATTTCCTTTTCTTTCCTATTTTGCTAAGGATTTTAAAAATAAATGGGTGCTAGCTTTGCTCAGTGGCAGTATCGTAACCAATGAGGTTTATCCGAGGTGCGATTATTGCTAATTAAAAATAAATGGGTGCTGAATTTTGTCAGCTGTTTTTGCCATCTATTTCAAGGACCCATGGTTTTCCTCCTTTATTTTCCTAATATAGTTAATTACATTGACTGATATTTGAATACTGAACTATCCTTGCACTTTTGAGGTAAGTCTTAATTGGCCATAATGTATTATCCTTTTATATAGTGCTGCATTTTATTTGGAAATATTTTGTTAGAAATGCTTTTATCTATGTTCATGAAGAGTGTTGATTTTTAGATTTTTTAATGTAATTTTTTTGACATCAGGGCTGACATGAATATTAGGAAGAAAATAACTTAAATAACACATTTTACATAGTTATTAACCATTTAATGGTCCTAACCATGTTAGAATTGTTTAGTTGCAAGTAACAGAAAGTAAGTTGAGCTAGCTTAGGCAGCTAGCACTGATCCCAAGATCAGACATGAGACATGTATCCCAGCTTCTGGAAGGAATTGGAATCACAAACCACCAAACTCTCCTTACTCCTCAGCTTCATCCTTCCCACTTTGAGGACTTTCTCTCTCTGCTCCTCTGATCACATGACATATCCTAAGCTTATTACTAATAAAAAAATAAGTAAATACATAAATGAGTCCCAGAAAGGTTCAGAAACCTTTCTCATGCATCATTAGTCAAATGCATGCACAGTTATAAAGTAATGGACTAGTCTTAGTCTGAGAAAAAGAAAAAGTGAATTAGATCAATTGATCAAAGCAAAAGTTTCATTAGTAATGATTGTAACTAATACTCACTGAATGCATACTATATGCTAGACCATTGGTAAGCCCTTCATCTGCTTTCTCTCATAAGACCTTAACCACACCCTTATGGATAAAAACTCATATTATCTCCATTTCACCAATGAAGAAGTTGAGGCTCAGAGAGGTGAGATAACTTTATATACGCCTCTCTGAATTATAAACTTCAGAGTCAATATTGTTGCATCTAAATGGAATGGAGGCCTCTGGGTAGAACACAAATTATTTGAAACAAAAAGGAAGAAATCAGAATATTAAAACTGTTAACCTTTCTATTGTGTCGGAGGTTGCATTTATTATCTATGGCAATATAAAGATGATTGCCAACAATAATGTTACAGGAAGACTTTTGTTTAACAGTGCTGCTGCATAGCCAAAATTGTAAGATCGATAACTTTTTATATTACAGTAAAGAAGCTTTTGTATTCTCAATAGCCAAAAGAGTACTGCTGTAGCAGAAGAATATCAGAAAGAAAAAGGAACATAAATTTAGTACTAAGGAAGAACTTTAAATTAGAAAAAAATAGCCAATAACAATATAACAATGATTACTACTTTATTAAGTATTTACTAAGTACTAGGTGCTCTGTTAGATGCTTTACTTTTACTGGTTTATTTGCTAGTCACACAACCCCAAAAGTGGGTATTATTGACTCCATTTTGGAGGCAGAAAAACTGAAGCACAGAGAGGTTCAAGAACTCTCCCAAGAATCACAGCAAGTAAGCAGCACAGCTAGGAGTCTAGCTTGCATGGTAGCAAGTTATATGAACACGGATTGGCTCTTGGCCTTTGGATTTGTGTGGCCCATTCATTATGGTTATTTTGAAAAAAAGTGCTTTATGATTTTATGCCAATTTTCAAGATTCCTTGCTGCCCTTTAGAATAAGACAATATTGTGAGTCCAGGAACTCTGAGATATTCTCATTCTGGCTCTCAACCATAGAGATTGCTGCATTTCCTTGACCACAGAAAACACTGGCTTCTACAGCCCAGAGGCCCAGGGCTCATAACCATTTCTAGTTCCCCAAAAGTGCTGAAGACTAGAATGTAAATAGTCCTTCAGCATGAAACAGAGCAGGGCAAACTCATCCTCAGGCATACACAGGCTGGAAAGTTTGCTCAATACACAGAGCTCTAATGGCAAACACAGCAAAGCAAACATGGCATTGAGACGAGAAAAGGGGAACAGGGCTGGGGAAAGTCAGCTGATCACATCCAGACGTTATCTGCCTGAACATCTGGTTCCCTGGAGGGGTATAGGGAAGGACCTGGGTGGCCCCAATTTGCCTCCTTCAAACACTTGCTGCCCTGATTTTGGCCTAGCTTACATATTGAGCAACAAAAGCCATTTGAGAGGCCTTTGTTTGGCCACATCATAATTTGGCATCCAAGATGAAAACATCTCGAATATTGACATTCATCGCAGATGAATTAAAAAAAAAAAAAAAAAAGGACAAATATCAAATCAAGGTGCTCCCAGCTGTTGAAGTTCACAGGCTCACTCTAGACTAATGAAAACTCAGACTAATGAAACTTGGCAAATGGAAATTTGGGGACGCTTCCCAGGGAGAACTCTATGGTACTTCCTTAGGTAAAGGCTGCCTCCATTCGGGGCTCTATGAGTTCGGAGGAGGAAATCCTTCCCTGCCATTCACCAACGCACACTATTCCCATGATCTTCACATCCACCCAAACTAATAAATCTTTTAATATGCTTCTTCAGTGATTACTGATTGATTGGCACTAAAATTTTGAGGGTAGCCAGTTGATTTTTAAGAGATAGAACCCTCAATCCTTACGGTTTTCCATTCACTAAAATAGAAAATGACATCACCCATGGATTGGTCAAATACATTTGTTGGCAAGTCTGGAACCCCTTCAGGTGAATGGCCAGTAGTACAAGGAGGCTAACTCTGTAGGTTATGAAGAGACAAGGTGAAGATCAAAACACAAAGCACTTTCTCGGTTCTGTCTGTTTGCCTGTCTTGAGAAGTAATGAGTCTTCCAGAAGGGGGGGGAGCAGCACATTGTAGAAGTAGCCAAGCCTGCGATGAGGTTTTAGCCACCCTGCCAGGTCAGGAAAACTGAGATTCAGTGTTCCTAAATTGTTTTGAGACATTTCTTGAGCTTCCTCTATATTCCAGGCATGGTGCTGGGTGCTGGTGGCATAAAGACGAAGACTGAGTCTCATCAGAGGCATGCAGGATAGCTGGGGACACAGACACATAGACAGACTATCTCCATTGGACATGTAGGTGCTGGACCAGAGTTCTGTGCAGGGCACTATGGGAGCACAATGCAGGGGACTGCTTAACCCAGGCTTGGGTGCAGGCAAGGGAAGAGGTGGAGAAGTGTTTCCTGGGAATGATGTCTGAGCTGAGTCTTAAAGAGTGACTTAGGAGAGGGGCAAGTGGAGATGGGGAGGTGAGGGCACCATACCGCAGTCTTGCCAGATCCTGAACTGGGAGCTGGGAAGGATGTGGAAATGAAGCCAAAGAAGTGTGTGTGAAAGAGACACCTCTACACCCATCCACAGAGCACAGAAGGGATGTTTCAAGAAGTTAGATCAAATGCCTATGATTTGAAGCCAGCCAGTCCTAAATTCAAATGTCAGATCTGTAACTTACTCCTTAAGTGAGCATCTAGCAAGTTGTTTAACTTCTGGGTCCCAGTTTCCTCACCTGCAAGCTGGAAAGAATGACAGTACCCACCTAATGGGGGTGTTGTGAGGACTGAATGAGGCAGTGTGTACAAAGCCCTTCATGTGGCCTCAGCACACTGTAAGCGCTCAGTAATGATAGACAGTAATTTTAAAAACATATATACATTTGCTCAAGATCTCACAGTAAATGGCAGAGTGTGGATCTGACACCATCTGCAGGGAACACCCAAGAAGACAATGGGAGTGACCTGCCTTGGGGGCCAGCAAGAAGGGGAACAAGCTCAGTAGAGAATTTAAAACTGTAACAAAACTGAATAAACGTTAGTCTGCTTTTTATTGTCGTCAAGCATAGAAAATTCCAAACATCGTTAGTGATAAAATACTCCTCCCCCTCCCATATGTTTTATTGATTTAAGAATTTCTAAAAATTGCTGCGTGATTACTGTTGAGTTTAAGGATATATCTGAAAACCAGTGTCCTCCAACATACACTGTCAACTAAAGAGCTTCTCCTGGATCTCATTCAGTGGAGCATAATTTTCAAATGATCACTCTAGCTGCTTTGTTTCCCCCTTTTACATTTTAGGCAGATAAACATTCCAAATGATCACTCAGGGTAACAGAAGTGAAGTGACTCAAATTCTCTTTCTTCATGTTTCAAGCACTGGGCTCTCATTGCGTAGTCTGAATCCATTGTTTCAATAAGGGAGTATGTACTTCCATAAGACTGGAAACCTCACCTGCACGCGAAGTGTGCTCACATGACTGTGAACTATTAGGAAACTATAGGGAGTTATCAGAATTAACTTCCATGTGGATAAAATGTTTATTAAAGAATAAGGAATAAAAATGGGCCAATTTAAAGCTAATTACTACAAATAATTTTTCCTATAGAAGAGGGTATTGAAAAGTTATCTGTTCCATGTTTCAAATATGCTAGGGTCTCACCTCTGCTGGTCTGTCAGGCTCTAATGGCACTGCTGATGCAGCCCCTCTTCCCTCCTGACTCCTGCAGGGCTCCCACTGTCCCTACATCTCTCCTTCTCCATGCTGGAACCCCCACACTCCCATCAGCAGAGTCAGTTACTTAGGTAAAACTGTGTCCATCTGAGGCCTTGCTGAAGTGCAAACTCATCACCCAGGATGGGCAACAACTCAGTGCTTAGTGACCATGACAGCTTAGCAGGTACGGCGCCCTCTGGAGTAGTGAGGTCTAGATGAAACCTTAAAATAGAGGATGAAGAGAGAGGAAGGAGGTAGGGTTCAGAGTGGGGGTGACTGTAGAGAAGAAGACCCAAGTGAGGAGAGAGCCCAGAAAAGAGAGGTGGCTTACAGGGTGGGGTCAGGAGGCAACATCAACAGTGAAGTTTTTCCACTTCACAGTTTTGCCCAAGGCAGAGGAGTATAAATTTGTTCTTTGTGTTCTGCTAGTTTGGAGGGATTCCAAAAAAATCCCCAAAGCTTGGAACTAATTACAGCAGATGATGGGCACTCTTGTAAATACATGAGGAAAAGACAGGAACAGCCTTCTTTTCAAAAGAGAATTTGAGTGAAGTAGCCAAAAACCTGACAGGGACAAAATTGTGGTATCTAGGCAGAGACCCTATAAACCCTCCTTGTTAGAAGCCTATGTGTGTGCCTAGTCTTCCAAGGAACTGGATTTTAGAAAGAATTTTATTTATTTATTTATTAAATTTTTAATTTATTTATTTGAGAGTGAGAGAAAGAGAGCACAAACGGGGGGGGAGGGGCAGAGGCAGAGGGACAAGCAGACTCCCTGCTGAGCAGGGAGCCCGATGTGGGGCTCGATCCCAGGACCCCGGGATCATGACCTGGGCTGAAGGCAGATGCTTAACCGACTGAGCCACCCAGGTACTCCTAGAAAGACTTTTATTAATGAAAGATCACTGTGGAGTTTACAGAAGTGATCTACAGAATGACAATGTACTCTTGAGATGGCCAATGCCACCAGCTCTCTTCACTATCTGGAGACATTCGTCCTATATTTGTTGGGCATTAACTTTGCCTCAGGCACTTTGCTTGACCCTGGAGAAGCAGTTATGAATGAGAAAAACACAGTCTCTATCCTCACCGGGATTAGGGTCTACCAGTGGTGACAGTAATTAATAATATAGTAATTAAACAAATTATTACCCATACAGTAACAAATTCAATGATTTCAAGTTGCCAAAGTGCTATGAAGGAGAAGTACCGGGTGCTATGGAAGAAATAGGCTGGCAGAATTCAACCATGGCAGTTCTTAGTAGAAAATCAAGAGTAACATGAGGCCAGGAATAACATGGTGGGATCATATACTCACCTATGAAATCCCTGGCATTTGCTAAGGGTAGCTATAGGAAGTTCTTTGGCACACTCAGACTGAGATACTCCTAATGGAGTGACTTACACTCACATAACTTTATCTTGGGGGAATCAACATTTCTAGATAGAAAATATACTTCCAAATTGCACACAGACAATGACAGCAATGTGTATGGTGGAAGAGCCCACACTGGGCTATGTACTTTCAGGGAGGACGTGGTAAAAGCAGACACTAGCCTCAAGGCCCTAGGACAAGCCAAATGCACTTACAGTGAAGAAAGACACAATGAAGAAAAAGACTTACACAAGGGGTGTTTTCCCAGGAGAAAGGGAAGGGATACAGCCTGACACAACAATTTAATATCTGAGAAATGGACATAACAAACTCAACAAATAATTAAACAATAGAGGCTAGAGGATAGAGATGGGCAAGAGTTTGCACTAGAACCCAAAAAGGATTATTAAGTGGTCTCATTTAAATGGAAACAGAGGTACCTAAACCTCTGGTTTCCCTAATCTGTGGCAAATCACAAATAGTGAAGATACTTTACATAAGTGTTCTCTTACTATTCTCACTTAGACTCCTCAAAATAAAAAAATAAATAAAAATAAGAGATATTCAATCGTACAGTTGGAGAGGGGCATAGGAAGTTTGTTAAATTTGATGAAGTATGGCCCCGAGATGGAAGATGGACCTTACTCAGAGAAGAGAATAGTGGTTTTGTTAGAGGAGGCAGTTGGTTAAGTTCTAACAGGATGCCTGGAGGCCAGCAAAGAGGAAGTCATGGCCAGCTCTTGAGGAAGTCAGAGGCCTGCCCTGGCAGCACTCCACAAAAAGTGGGATCAAACCAGGCAGGCCCAACATGGCGGATGCCAAGACAGGAAACCCCTGAACAAATAAGGAAGAAAAAGCACAAAACCCTGCTTCCAAGAAATCTCCACCCCAAGTAATGATATTCCACCCCCTAGTTAACAGCTGTCAATGAAAGATGGAAACCCAAGCCCCCAGGGCAGGCAGCTCTCTCTGTGCGCACCCCCCAACCCCTCTCTCTTTCTCACATCTCAAGAGTATAGTTTTCACTTTAATAAACTTTCCCACTTGTGTCACTCATCTGTCTGTCCTTGAATTCCTTCTCCAGAAGAGACCTCGAACCTTCTGCAGCTTCTTTGGGATGAGGTGGTCAAGGGTCCAGGGCCTGAGGTCTCCTCAGTTTACCCAGCAACAGTTTTATCTCCAGAAACACCTGGATGCATTGTACTGACCATTTCTTCTTACTGCTTTTCATGGTCTGGAATGATTTTATTTACCTCTACTTTTTACAGGAAAAGTCTCCCTACTCTAGTATATACAGTTTATGAGGACCAGGACTTTGCTTGTCTAGCTCACAGAAACAGTCCAGCTTCTCACAGTCCTTGGAGCAGAGTAGGCACCGAAATAAGTATTTAAGGAATGAGTGGATGATATTACATCAAGATATTACAACAAGCCAGATTTGGCCAGGCAATGAAGGAAGTACATTCCAGATAAGTGATACACAGCAGAGACCAGTACACATTGCTCCAAGTGGAGAAAACTCATCTTGAACAAACCCACAGCAATCCTAAGATTGAACAGGAGAGGAGTAAAACATGACAGATGCTTCATTCTTCCAGAATATAAGCTGAGCCTCACAGAAAACTCAAGAAAAATCAGTTTACTTTGGACATGATGAGTTTGAGATCACCAGTTCTCCATCCAGGTGGTATTATTAAAGTAGGCAGTTGGATGTACAGTTCAGGAGAGAAGTCAAGACTGGATTTGAGATGATAGTATGAAAAACAAAATTCAACTGAATAAATTTGAAGATATAATTGGCTTTCTTAAATGATTCATCAGTCAGGCAGCCTCCCATCTAGCAATAGAGGGGTGCTCCCAGGAGCTGTACAAAACAGAAGGTTTTTATAGGAGGGAGGATGGGGTAAGAAAGTTATCAGCAAAAGAAAAGAAAGCATTGTTCCAGGCTAGATCACCTTCCCAGAGGGGGGAAGGTCAGGGAGTCTTACCAGGCAGATTACCTCATCTTCCTTTGTGACAGATTACCTCACTGGTTCTTATCAGAAAATTCTTGATTAGTAGGTTAAGACTTCCATTTCTGGGGGAGGTTGAAACTGCCATTAGGTTAGCTATTAAGCCCTGATTTGGTGACTTGGCCTGATCCAAGTAACACCATTTTGGGCCTTTGGTTTTCTTTTTAACAACAGGTATTTCATTTAGCTGAACTCTAAAGTGTGAGGACAGTAGCACTAGAAGATAGGGCTGGAAAGGCAGGTTGGGGACAACATGCTAAAGGATTTTGAAAAGAAAGATACATTCTATGGCTTCATGGTGATGAGGATGAGGATGATAACTATAACTAACTTACCTGCTGGACCAGAGAACATATGAGAGTCAGCACTTAGCATTGGGAATAAGTGCCTAAGCCTGGGGGCCTTCAGAGATGGCATACTCAAGCATGAGACCTCCCGGATGCCTACGTACTTCCCAACTCCCTTCCGCTGAGTCCCCTGAAAGGAAAAGGAAAGGGGCAACAGGGGAAGATGACACAGTGACCACACAGACTTTGCACAATCTATTCCCTGCTTGGAGGGAACTGAATGTGGAATTAGTCATGTAAAAACACACAATAGGTGACCTTAAGGGAGTATTGTGACATTGTGCTAGAATGAGAAATATGTATTCGGTCTTCTCTGGTTCTAAGTATAGAGCTCATAAAAACCTTGAAAAGTGACGGCGGTAAGAAGAGCATCTTTTGTTGTTCCTTGTTAAGCCCCTTTCAACCTTACCTGAGTTGATGCTAATGAGATGACTCTGGAGGATGAGTTTATGCTAATGAGATGACTGGAGGATGGGATGGGTTGCCAGAGGAACTTTCAGCCCTCACCCCTCACCCCCTCCCCTGGCCTCACCAATGGCCAATGACTTAGTCATCCCTGCCTATGTATGGAAATTCCAGAAAAACTCTGAATGAAGAGGTTTGGAGAGTCTGTGGTGAACACACAGAAGTGCGGGAGGGTAGCCCGCCCAGAGAGGGCATTGAAAGCTCTGTAACTCTTTCCACATACTTTGCCCTATGCATCTCTTTCATTCGGGCAGTTCCTAAATTGTATCTTTTATAATAAACTGGTGATAGTAAGTAAACAGTTTCCCTGAATTCTGTGAGGTCATTCTAGGAAATTATTGAAACTGAGGCAGGCGTTGTGGGAACCCCCAATTTATGGCCAGTTGGTCAGAAGTACGGGAATCCCAGCCTTGTGATTGGCATGTGAAGTGGGGGGGCAGTCCTGTGAGACTGAGCCCTTAATCTGTGGGGTCTGCACTAACTCCTGTTAGGTAGTGTCAAAATTAAATGGAATCACTGGACACCCACTGTCAGTGTCCATAGAGTTGGAGAATTGGCTGCAGGCATGGGAAAAACCCACACATTTGGTGTCAGAAGTATTGTGTGTGAGTAGAGAAATAGTTTTCCCTTTAGCTATATAAACCTGTTCTCTTGACTAGGCATGAGGAGCTATAGGGCCCTGCTGCCATTTTGTGTATTTCCTACTATGACCAGACACCAAGAGGGGTGAATAAACCAGGCATTGGCATTTAAGGATTTATTTGTGTCAGCCATGGTTCAGTGGCTGTATTGGGCAGCCAGGTCACCAAAAATCCTCTGCTGTGGTAGCCACACCTATAGAGCAGCAGCAATAAAGGGCTCCACTGCCTTAGAAGAGCTTGCTAACATGGCTCTATTTCAAGCCCTTCTGCATGGCAAAGCCTTGCTAAAAACTTTATATATAGCATCCCATGTAAATCTGTAAGGGTGGAAAGGTTTTCCCTTCTTTCCTTCTAGGTTCTTTGGCTGATCTAATAACTGAATTAACGTAAGACAGATTAACAGGAGAAAAACAAGCAGAAGTTTAATAACATGTATACTCCTTGTATACACGGGAGAGACCCAGGAAACTGGAGTAACTCTCTGAAATGTCCAAAGCCATCACTTTAAATACCATCTTCAGCTAAAGACATAAGATTTGGGGGTGGGGAGCCAGTTATGGGAGGTTACCAGGAAAGGCATGGTAAACAACAGTAGGATCGTTATGCAGATTTAAGTTCCTGTCTTCTCTCATACAAGTTTCTAGAGCTTTGGTCATCCTCCTCTTTAAGTAAAGCAAGGAAGACATCCTTACAAATGAGGATTTCCCTTATAAATGCAAACGTCTCTTATGAAAGGATGGGTAACTTCTCAGTTTTCAGAGCTTCACCTGTGTTTGTTTCTCAAAATAACCAATGTAAAATAATATGTCAAAGAGGCCAATTTGGGGGTGGCAAAATCTGCTTTCCTTCAAATGCTATAACAAACATTTTCTGGTGGCCAAGCCAATAGATACACATCAAATTATAGTTATGACTCCATGATTGAACCCAATAGGTATATTCTAAATGGAGGACTGAAAATTGCAACTTTATGAAGACAAAATTTTTCCATTAAAAAAACTTCTTTGTGTAAATTCAGTTGGCAAAATCTAATCCTCCTGCTGATTTGTAGTTTGATCAATAACCTTAGAATTTGCTTAAATGGTCCTAAAGGCTATGGAACAAAGAAATATGCATTTGAAAGCTTCAGTGAAATAATTAGTTGCAACCCCAAAGATGCACAAATGTTATTTCATGATTTTGGGCCAGCTTCCTCTTCGTGTGTGGGGTAGGGAAGGACAGTATGTTTTCCTTTTTCAATTACTTAAGAGTGATAATGAGTCTTTCTTTGACTCAGTATGTCACACCACTGAAAAACTGGTTCCTATTTTAGTTAACATTTGTGAGAACTGGGTGAGCAGTATTTCTGCCAGAGAACTTTCTCCTGTTTTGTATATGACAGCATTATGTTAAGGAAAGAAGAGTCCCATTGCTTTGCCAGCTTAAGTTCTAGAAAAATGTAGGAGTTTTTAAGCCAGCCTCCAGGAGGATCCATGAACCCATAAAGCAGCAAGTGATATGTATTTGTCAGGTATGTGCATTTTTCTAGGATGGACCTATAGCTTTTATCTGAATCTCAGAGATGTTCCTGAGCTTACCAAAGATTAAGATCACTGTTGTACAACTTTCTAGAGGTATAACTAACTAAATAGGTGGAATAATAGAGATTCTTTATAACTGGATGTATTGTAGTAATTTTATGTAAATACAGTGTTGCAATCGAGTATGAAATAGTTATGGTCCACATTCATGATCCCCATGTTTTTCTCTCTCTGGGGTTCTCTAGGTCCAGCCCTTTGTCATCAGTATTCTGTCTATGCCCTTGATATGGTTTGAGAATGCTGTCTGCTGTTGCAGAGATACGGTGTAGAGGTGGTATTTTGATTTTTTTCTTTTAGTAGAGAGCATGGTCTTGCTCCAACATACTCTCTCACTTGTCAGTTCCCCTGGAATATCAGAAAGCATTTACTAGCTAGTTGATCAGGGTGAATACTGTGTGTGTACAGGAAAGCACATCGGTGTATACATGACAGCTAATGTTGAAAAAATGCCTGCTCTTTTAACATTTAGTGTGTAACCCATGTAGGTTTTAACAGCCTGGTGACTCCATCTTTGCATGGTTTCATGTTGAAAGAAATTTGGCCCTGCTTCCCACACAACTGAAGAGAAGTTTAATTTTTCATTAAAGTTTCTCAGACAGCACTAAAATGCAAAATAATGAGAAATAAAAATATTTGATATCCTCTTTTCCTATCTCATGTTCTCGTATCATTGCTTGTGCATAGTGTCTGCTCCAAGTATTTCTCCTCTCCCACTGCATGCTCTCCAAAATCTCCCCCAATTCAGTGCCTTTAAGCTTGAACATCACTCTTCCTCTCACCGTCTTAATCCAGTGTTCTGTAGAACAGCTTGATCTTTTTTGGTTTCTTTCTTTTGCCTGTTTGTCACAACCCCAATTCTTCCTCCTTGCTCCCTCCCCCAAAAAGCTGATCCAGCAAGCAAGGTCTTTTCTGGAGGGTAGGGGAAGAAAGGAGAGAAGATGAATTGCTACTGCAACTTCAATCATTTATCTCTGACACCAATGTAAAAAAAACCACCACACTCATTTGAGACCTAAACATAACTTCAATTTGGGATCGTATCTATCTTAATTAACTTGTCTAATTAAACTGTTCACACCTGATTAATTTGATAAGAGGAACTGTTTATAGGCATCAGCCCATACAGAGTTGCTCTTTATCCTCAGTGATTTCATTCTGCTTATGTAACACAGGCACACGCACGCACAGGCGTGAACACACACCCCATCACCCTTCTCTTGTTTAGCTTTTCATTTAATTGAACCAATCTTTCACTCTAAGGGCCCTGGTCCAGGAAGGAAGAGCTTTAAGCTCCAGGCAAATGGAAAACAAATTTGCATAAAAGCGGCTTTGCACCAGTGAAAGTCTGGCACATTCTAAATGCTGTAAGTACTTAGCCCCTCTTTGCTTTAACCATTAAAACCTGCAAAACAAACCTCCGGGGAAAACGTCATGATGGGACTTGTGGAGTAAGGCACATTGGTAACTCTAAGTTTAAGGAGTCTTTCATCTTCGTTCCCATGGCAAGGGAGCCCTAAATACCACCTGATGTGAGGCTGTGCCCACACATGGATTTCAGAACGTGCCAGGCCCGAATCCCAGAAGCCAGTAATACCAGGAATGATTGCCGCTGAAATCTGCCTGGGTTTCAAAAGCAGGGATAGCACAGGACCATCAAACCTGCAAATATCCCTCTGAAAATTTCCATTAGTAGTAAAAACAACGTGAACTCAAGAAGTCAACAAGTGGCATTGGGGCACTGCATTACACATTTCCCATTTGGAGCAGGAAGTTTACCTCACCTGAAACCATTGTCACCCATCATAAAGAAATCCACAATCAATCAGTCAACGCGATGTGGGGCACCCACAGAAAGAGCCTTGGGTTACGAAGGAAGCATCAGACTGGGCATTGAGAGACAGCTCCTTTCCTGGCTCTTTCACCGATTACATGTATGATTTTGGCCTTGAGAATGCCTTCCAGGTCTAATATTCTCTGATATGAGCACCTTCATAATTCATGATTTGAAAACAATGTACACGTGAAACCACGTAAGATAGTGAACAATAAAGACACTTTTGCTTCTGGGCCTTGGGTTCCTCATTTGTAAAAGGACTGGCGCAGAGCAGGGAAAGCAAAATAATCTCCTGAAGGGTAGTCCTGCTTAAATGCATGTGCCGGTTTTTACAAAGTAAATACTGACAGAAGCCCTGTAAAGAAACATAAACAAAACAAAGCAAAGCAAAATCCACCTCTGCCCACATAAGAGTTCCCATCTAGCTGAAGAGAAAATAGATCTTCTCTTGTTAGCTAGATGGGAACTCTCCGTGTGTGTGTGTGTGTGTGTGTGTGTATAACAACACCAGTCAAACAATTTATGAACAAGAATTTGAATATCTATGTCAATATTAGCAAGTATTTGGAACAGGCTGTTAGAAATAATAGTGTATTATCAGAAAGTGCTAAACATAGTATGAAAGATGGTAATCCTGCATTCTTTGCCTGGCTCCCAGCCCCACTGTTCATTCAGGCCTGACTTTTACAGGTGAATCCCATAACCCTTGAACCCTTGTTTGCATGTAGCTCCAAGCACTGGCATCAATTCCCCCTGGTTTGGGGAAACATAAGATGCCATGGCAGAGGCTCTCTCAGTAACATGTCACTCCTGGTACTTGTCTTGAAGTTACCTTGGTCCGCTTGCCTGGACCCTCATTCATTCATTCATCAGAGAAGCTAAGCACTTTGTTAGGCACTTTGGGGTGCAAAGGAAAGTCTCAACTTAAACATCACTCTCTCAGGAAGGCCACATTACTCAATCCCTCACTGCAGAGACCCATGGCTCCTGTATCCCTCTTGAAGTCTGTCCAAGTTGCCCATGTATCAAGAGTTGTTCTTTTTTATTGCTGAGTAGTACTGTGTGGTATGAATGTCCCAGAAGTTGTTCAACCATTCAGTCCTTGAAAGACATTTGGGTTGTTTTCAGTTTTTTGCTATTATGAATAAAGCTGCTATGAACATTTGTGTACAGGCTTTTGTGTGAGTGTAAGTTTCTCTTTCTCTAGGATAAAATGCCCAAGAGTATGATCACTAGGTTGTATGACAAGTACAGGTTTAATTTTGTGAAAAACTGCAGGACTATTTTCCAGAGTGGCTGTACCATTTTACATTCCCACCATCAATGTATGAGAGATCCAATTTCTCTGCATCCACCACTTTTTATTTTAGCTGTTCTTGTAGGTTTGTTGTAATATGTCCTAGTGGTTTAATTTGCATTTCATCAATGACTAATGATGTTGAAAATGTCTTCATGTGCTTCTTTTGCCATCTGTATCCCCCCTGTAATGAAATACCTGTTTATTTCTTTTCCCACTGTATAATTGGATTGAGGGTTGTTTATTTTTTTTTATTGTTGAGTTTTAAGGTTTTTTTTTTTTTAATATCTTGCAAATGTAAGACCTCTGTCAGATAAGTGTTTTGCAATATTCTTTTCCAGTCTTTAGCCTTTTGATCTTCTGTTGGGAAGTTCTTTCGCAGAATGAAGTTTTTAATTTTGATGAAGTCCAATTTAGTAGCATTTTCTTTCATGGATTATGCTTTTGGTATCATGTCTTATAACTTGTCACCTAATTCCAGGTCTTGAAGTTGTTCTATGTTTTTTTGTGTGAAAGTTTTATAGTTTTATATTTTACATTTAAATCTATGATCTATTTTTGAATGGTTATATATGATGTGAAGGTTTAGGTCAAGTTTCTTTTTTTTTTTTTTTTTTTTGCCTTGGGATAACAAGTTGTTCCTGAACAATTCACTGAAGAAATTAACCTTCTTCCTCCATTGAGTTGTTTTGCGCCAGCAATGGACATCTTTTTAAAATTGACTTTCATGAGAGCTATGGACCATGTCCTCATGGAGGTGACAATCTCCAGAGGGAAACAGCAATAATCATAGCAGCTTAAGAGAAAAGCTGGAACAGGGGTGTGCACAGGAGTCTGGGGAAGCAAGGAGCTGTGTCTCAGTTCCTGGCTTCCTCTCCATCTCCCTGCATCCACACCCTTCTGTGGTTAAGTGCTGGGGACCCAGCCCTCCGCATACAGACCTTCCTGGATGAGAACAGTGAGGTATAACCAGCTACATTGGAACAGTGACCCCTGAACTATTCTCTAGGGTTTTCACCCCAGATCTCTGCTTGCTCCCCTAGCAAGTTGACTAGACTCATTCTAGGTCTACTTCAGTCTTGGCCATCAAATATCACCTGAGATGCTGTATTCCCAAGTATGAAACCCATTGTTTCTCCCCAATTTTGTTTGACGTTGCCCACCCAGACCAAGGATATCAGGAGAGAGTAAAGCAGAGAGCTGTGCATTCTCTGTGAACTGGCACTGTGCAGACAACCAGTCAGGTGCACTCTGACTCCAGGTTAAGGAGATGGTGGGCAGAGAGAAGAAAGAGGCATTTCTTGCTAGAATGACAGCCTACTTGACTTGAGCTCATTGGCCCGCAATGTGTAAAAAATAAGTTAGTAGCTATAATAACAACAACAACAATAACCCACTGTGTGGCCCAAACTGTCTGGAGTGTTGATCTCTGTGGTTAAAAAGATTAGCCACAGAATTGCTCCACTCCTCCCATTAGAGGATTTGTTTGGCACTTATCATATTTAGCTATCTCTGCTTAACTATTTATGGCCTAAACTGTGAATCAAAGTCTTTGAAGAAAACTCATCCTTGCAAAAACAACTAGTAGGGGTCCTGGCGTGGGGGAATTTTCTCCTATGGCCACAGTGACTGCTAAAATTGAGGGTTAATTTTTTCTTGCTGGAAATGTGCTTAATCAATTAAGGGCTGGAAACACTGGACTTTTTCATCACTCAAATGCCCAGGATGCTAATCAACCAGAGTCATCCTATTTCCATAGAAGACCTGGTATGTAGTCAAGTTTTAAAAGGAAAAATTCTAAGCATGACCTGTTAGTAGTAAGGAACTTTCCCATTTTATAAGATCTATTCATTAATGAGGTCCTCCTGTCTTGGGATATGTTCTTAACCAAAGAGATAATCCCTTTTTAGTTAATGCTAGTGGCTATAACACATAAACTCCAAAATATTAGTAGCTTAACAAAATAGAAATATGCTTCTTGCTCATTTAAAGTTCAAATGGATTTTCCTACTTAGTGGTTGGTTCTGTTCCAAGTAATGATTAAGGAACCCATGCTCCTTTCATCTTAGAGTTCCTTCATTCTCAATATGTGGGTTCTAAGATCCTTGGCTTGGGAGAAGGAGCACAGAAGATGGCCATTAGGTGATTTCATGGACCAAGCCTGCAAGTTGCTCAGATCATTTCTGTTCATATTCCATTGCCTAGAACCTGGTCTTATGGACATACTAACTTCAAGGGTGCCTGGGAAATGTAATAAAACTGTCCAGGAAGAAGAAGAAACAGGTTTAGTGAACCTGCCATAGTGTCTGCCATAGTCCCTGAAGTCACTGCACATTAGTGATCTAGAGCCAAGTAATTTGCAATGATTTGGAGATTTTCCAGGGCATATGGTCCCATATAGCCTAACTTGCTGAACATGATGGTGATGATGATGATGATGATGATGACAGTAGGGCAGTTGATGCATCAAAATTCCTGACAAGCCAGTGAGCTCACCACCAAGAGTTGTTCAGTTGTTTTGTTTCTTTAAATCTGTATATGAGTGAGAATATAAATTGGTGAAATCCTTCCTTTGCCATTGAAATAAATTAATGGTAAAAAGTCACTAGCATGATCCTCGTATCTTCACCCAAAATTAATACATTGTCCAAGAGTTAAGCAATTCTTTGCCTAGAGAGGCAATATAGTGTAGTGGCTATAAACGTGGCCTGAAATTATTCCTGGGTTCAAATTCTGTCATAGACTAGCTTTATTAATTAAGACTCCTTAATTACAAGGAACAGAGACAAACGAGCTAGTTTATGCTGATAAGGGGTATTGTCATAAGGATAGGGGTATCTTCTGGAAATCAAGAGTAGGAATACAGCTAGAGCTCAAGAAGGGATGGAAGAAGGCTATCATTACTCTGTTCCTCATCTCTGCTTCTTTCTTTGCAGCAGCTTTATCCTCATTTTCTCTGCCTCCTATCCTTTTTTCACCATATTATTGCAATCTGCCTCCCCAAGGCTGTCTAGTCAATGTGTTCCAGCCACAAGCAGGGACTCGCAGTCTCTGAATTCCAATTTCAAATTTCTAGGAGAAAGAACCTGATTGGTTCAGCTTGGATCACATGTTCTAGGTGTTTCCAATCAATAATGACAAGGGAAGCAAGGTTCTGTCCAAAAATAACTTCCAGAGGCCAAGTCCTATAGATGTAGGCTCAGTTTCTTGGTAGTGCGGGGGAGGGAGAGAGAAAGAGAGAGAGACTCTGCTAACAGATGTCTTATTTCTGAGCCTCAGATTTCTCATCTATAAAATGGAGTTAATACCAGCCAACCCAAAGGGTTATTCTGAGTATTAAATGACATACTGTATACAAAGGCTTGTGTTGTACCTTGCACAAAGAAGGTATTCAATAAATAATGAATGAATGGATGGATGTAAAGTAACAATACATCACTCCTTTTATCAGAGGCTGCAAGCATTAAGAGATAAATTTGATTAAATAGGTAGAAGCTCTGATATAAAGGTGATTGGGTTTCAGTTTTATGCAACTACACTTTTCATGCTGCAATCCTGAAAACCTGAAGTTGTTATGCATAAACAATGAAAATAATAAGGATTTTGAACCCTGATGTAGGTATTCAGGCTTGCCAAATTCTACATCTGAGCTTTGAAAGAATTTATGGAAGAGCAAATAAGCATATTACAATAGGAAATTATTGTTCCTAACTCATCTGATTTGATGTGCAATGGGTTGAGCAGACGGACGTTTTATAAAAACCATTCATTCTCTGGTTTCCAACCTATCATGGAGTTGCAAGTTCCTGCCCAGAGGTAGTCTTTACCACCATGTTTATTACTCCAATCTTCCATGCCAGCATGGAGAAGTTGAAACTCCTCCAAACCCTATGCTGAACACCATTTGGCTAACATGGTACAGGGTATAACATAGATTTCAATCCCACTGCCACTGCCACACATGGGACATCACTGTATTTCTCTTGGGTCAGAGAAATGGTTCCCATGCTTATCCTCTTCTCACTCCACTGCCGCAGACCTTCCCAGGCTTGCCCCCCACAGAACAAATAAACCTCAGACTGCTCAGCTTGGCATTCTGACCATTTAAGACCTGGTCCCAGAATATTTTCTAACGTTATTTCTCATCACTCTTCAGTCAATTCTAATAGCCTCCTTTCTATCTTCTACACACTCTTCAGTGTTTGCACTTGATTGCTCTGCTCATGCTTTTATCTCTAACTGGAATATTCCACCTATTTCTCTGTTTATTGAGGTCTCATCCATCTCAACTCAAACCTCAACTTCTCCACAGAACTTTTCTTAATGTCTATAGGTAACACTTGCTCTCCTCACCTGTCCAGACACTCGTTACCTACTGTGGCAAGTCAGTTGTTTGTATCAGTCGTTAAGAATGGCCATACAAAATTCATTTATTAAAAATGTATAGTTAATCCGAAGTAAGTTATGGTAAACTCTGAGAACTGACAGAAGGATCCTTGACAAAAAAAGAGGCATCTCTAAGGAAAAACCTACTTGTAACCTTGAAACAAATTGTAATTTATTTTGAGAAAATTGAACTCTTGTAGGATAGAGAGCTCATGAGATGGGGAAATAAAAATCATAGTCCAGGTTTCATTTTAGTTAGGGTAAGAGGAGTGAGAGTAAAGAAGCTAATGCATAGAAACATCTACTTTTGGTTGGGACTGTAATATATTTTCATATCAATAAAGAAATAAAGCGTTTTTTTTTCTTAAAGATTTTATTTATTTATTTGTCAGAGAGAGAGAGAGCACAAGCAGGGGAAGTGGCAGGCAGAGGGAGAAGTAAGCTCCCCGCTGAGCAAGGAGCCCGACGTGGGACTCAATCCTAGAACTCTGGGATCATGACCTGAGCCAAAGGCAGACGCTTAACTGACTGAGCCACCCAGGTGTCCCAAGAGAAATATAGGTTTAATATGACTCCATTATCAGCTAAAAACAGTGTAGCCCTCCTACTAAATAACAGAAGAAGAAATTTTAAAAACTTGATCAAACTAGCAAAAAGAAGAAAACAAATAATTTACAATAAAAGGTAATAAATAGGATGTGTAAAATATGATGGAAGGAATAAAAATAAGCATATCAATAATAATAATAAATGTAATAAATTCAGTTATCCCATCAAATGACAAAGGGTCACCAATTGGGATAAAAATCAAAAAAAAGAAAATAAAAATGCCCCCAAAATGATTTTTAAAATAGTTAACTAATAACGGCATGGGAGCTAACCAGTCAGAAGAGACTTGTGTTATAAAAAGCTGACAGTGGTGTGTCAGTGAATACCAGCTTCCTGCTAGCCCTGTCAGAGGAACATCAAAAAGTGTACAAGACATATGAAACCAAACTATAGCAAGAAGATAAAACTATTATCAAATTAAGTAGAATTCAGAGCAAAAGTTTCAATAAGACAGAAAAGGGTATTTGGAATGATAAAAAGAAAATATAACTTCCACAAAGGCTGATGTACCAACCAAAATAGGAGTGAACTGCATATGACAAAAACTCTTAGAAATAGAAGGAGAATTTGATAAAACCACAATCAAAACCATATTGGTTCTTTCCAATTTGGGGCTATTTGGTTATTATAAATAAATCTGCTATGAACTTTCAAGTAAATACATTTTTTATAGACATATGTTTTTATATATCATGGGCAAATACAGAGTGGAATTGCTGGGTCATATGATAAGAGTATGGTTCACTTTATAACTGTCAAACTGTTTTCCAGAGTGGTTGTACATTTTATAGTCCCACCAGCAATGTGTGAGTTCCAGTTGTTCCATTTCTTCTCCAACACTTGATATTGTCAGTGTTTTTTATTTTAGCCACTCTAGTGAGTATGGTAATAACATGGGGTTTTTATAAAGATTGAATGAGATAATATTTTAAAGCACTTAGTCTAGTATCTGGCAACTTAAGCACTTAATAAATATTAGCTATCAGAATTACCAGGTAGCAGAAAAGAGATTAATAAGCAGGCAATAAAAAGAATGTCTATAACTTTTTTTTTAGAGAGAGAGAGAGAGAGGTGGGGGAGGGGCAGAGAGAAAATCTTAAGCAGGTTCCACACCCAGTGCACGGGCCAACACAGGGCTCGATCTCATGGCCCTGAGATCTTGACCTGAGTCAAAATCAAAAGAGTCAGACATTTAACTGACTGAGCGACCAAGGTGCCCCAAGAATGTCTATAAATTATTAGGAAAAGGATTATTCAGTTGAAATATGGATCAATGAAACAAATAGTCACTTTGTAGAAATTATAACCAGACGATAAAAATATGAAAAGATTCTCACGCTTATTAATGGTCAGAAAAGTAAAAATTATTATAATGAAGTATTGTTTCCCAACTGATTAACAAAACTAATGAGACTGATAGCATCAGTGTTTTTAAGTGTGGAAAGAGGGACATTTTTGTATACCAGTGATGAGAATGTAAATTGCTATAACTTTGAGAAAAGGAATTGGCCACTATTTATTAAAATTTTAAATGTGGACATATTTTAAATTGACACTTCTACTTCTAGGCCTCTGTCTTTCATCAATAAAAGCATAAGAACATGGTAATATAGTTTATAATAGAAACAATGAAAACTCTCCTAGTCACCCATTAATGGTACAATGGAGGAATAAATTTTGTCCAACTTTATTAGGGAATACTGTGCAACTATGAAAGGAAAGAAGTAGGTCTATATGTATTGTCTGGGGAATTTCATATGCTATATTGCTAAGCAAGTCACAGAGCAATATTTATGGTATGATCCTGTTAGCAGGAATGACCTTCATGGGCCACAAACTCAGATGTGCAAAAAATATATAATAGTTGTCTTTATTTTTCTATGGCTGAACTTAAGTTCTATCTTGAGTCCCTGTTCTGCCTAATGATGAAAACTGAGTCCTAGCCAATGTGAGATTTCTATCTCCTCCTCCTTCTCTCTTTTCCCTGGAGGTAAGGGAGGGTTTAAGGAGACACAAGCCTTGAAGTATGTGAGTTGGGCAGGCATCAGGCAATTGGTCCTTGGTCATCATCTGCTACTGTGTCCTTCCCTCTAGACTGTCAGGTCCCTTGGGTCTGCCAGCAACTGGTGTCACCCAGTTGATTACAGATCACAGCACAAGGGAAAACATTCTGTTGCTCCCTGAGGAACCCTGAGGGCCATAAAGACTGCACGCGTGCCACAGTCCTATTCTACACTGCTTTTCCTTTGAGATATTTACTCATTCAAAAGCAATGAGGTGTGAAAAAGGGGGTAAACAGAAAACAAGCAGAAAGCAGCCCCTGAGCAGAGCCTGGACAGTCTTACAGAGACAGCATGCAAGAGTCTAAGGTTACCAAATGCTATGGACTGCATGTTTGTATCCCCCAAAATTCATATGTTGAAATCCTCATCTCCAATGTGATGATATTTGGAGTTGGGGCTTTGGGAAGGTAATTAGGTCATGAGGGAAGAGCCCTTCTGAAGGGGTTAATACCCTTTTAAGAGGAGACTGAGAGGGGCACCTGGGTGGCTCAGTCGTTAAGCGTCTGCCTTCGGCTCAGGTCAGGATCCCAGGGTCCTGGGATCGAGCCCCACATCCGGCTCTCTGGAGCCCCACATCCAGCTATCTGGAGCCCCACATCCGGCTCTCAGCTCGGTGGGAAGCCTGCTTCTCCCTCTCCCACTCCCCCTGCTGTGTTCCCTCTCTCACTGTGTCTCTCTCTGTCAAATAAATAAATAATTAAAATCTTAAAAAAAAAAAAAAAGGAGGGGCTGAGAGAGTGTGCTCCTTTTCCTCCCCACCATGAGGGGATACAATGAGAAGACAGCCATCTGTAAATCCGAAAAAGGGCCTTCACCAAGAACCCAACCATGCCAGATCCCTGATCTTGGACTTCTAGCCTCCGGAACTGTGAGAAATAAATGTTTGTTCTTTCAACCACCCAATCTATGGGATATTTGTTGTAACAGCCTGAACAAAACACCAAGGCATGCAGGACTTGAGGGGCTGAGAAACTTGAGGGAAGGAAAGTGTAGAGAAGTGAGTCCTTGAGGCATTTGCAAGGTCCTAAGCAGCCTCAAACAAAAGCAGCTAATAGGAGACTGAGAAGCTTCATTGAGTTGCCCCACTATCTTATACTTGAAAGACAAAAATTAGAGTTCAGGGCTTTCTAAGGAGAAGGGACACTAGTAGATAATCCAGATCCTCAGTGGACCCCCAAAGGGCTATACTCTAAACATAGGGTATATGTGACCATACTCCAGACATAGGGTGAAATTAGGAATTCCTTGTCTTTGTGACCCTCTTCAAAGACCCTCAACCCAAAGAGTTTGTATCTTTTCTGCTGCATTCAAAATTCACTTTGAAAGTGTTCTTCCAAGTCTGTTGTTCAAACTTGATAGAAAAAACCATATTCTTTTGGTTCTCTCTTCATTTCTGTTGTAATAACTTGTGGATAACCAGTGTCAAAGGTGACTTGGAAAGAGTAAGGCACCAGTTTTAAAGAGGAAAAAATTAATTGCACAAAAATATAAATTCATATGTGTTCGATGGAGATGATAAAACCTAATGTGTAAAGCTGTTGGAATAGAAATAATGAATGTGAACTGTCTAAATCAGTGTCTAGCGCACAGTAGGACTGCAATACATTATAACTCTTACCACTCTTATGATTCACTTTTTAAAAATTGTCTCATTGCGGGGCGCCTGGGTGGCTCAGTCCCTTAAGCGGCTGCCTTCGGCTCAAGTCATGATCCCAGGGTCCTGGGATCGAGCCCCACGTTGGGCTCCCTGCTCAGTGGAGAGTCTGCTTCTCCCTCTCCCTCTGCCTGCCTCTCTGCCTACTTGTGCTCTCTATCTCTCTGTCAAATAAATAAATAAAATCTTTTAAAAAAATAAAATAAAATAAAAAAATAAAAATAAAAATTGTCTCATTGAGACTGAAGAGAAGTGTTTATTCCAAGCTCAGGCAAGTATGTGTTTGGAAAGGCAGGACACTATAGTTGACTCTCAAGGTTTACCTTTAATAGCTACTATTTGACATTTTGGACAGTCATCTATGATCAGTGTTTTTCTGGAAGCAGACCTTTGAGGTTACAGCAGTGTTGAGTTCAGCTGAGGGTTGGTGAAAGAATCAGAGAGGATTAGAATAAAGGCTCCTCATTCTCAGTCCAGCCTCCCCAGAAACTTAGGGGCTTTAGAAAGTAAAGCTGAAGGTTCAGAAGCTATTTTCAGCATTAAATAAAGCTTTGCAGAAACCAAAAGCTTGTCACACCAGCTAAAATAAAAGGTCAACTTTCTTCAGGCTGAAATACACCAATTCTGTGTTAACACTGCTTAGCTCATGTTGGTCAATAGCTTTGATGGTTTGTTAATGACGCTGGAATTTCTAGGATGCAATCGGTGGGTAACATGTTTTTACAGACACACATTTGGTGGTTTCAGTATCCCAATGGAACATGTCTGGAACAGGCATGGCATTGGACACAAGTATTATAGCACAACAGCTGGTGTTAGGCCAGTAACTGCTGACTTAACTTTCCCCTCATTATTATAATTAGTGCCACAACCATGGCAATGACTCATGTGATTACACAATTCATCATGCTAAATAGAAATGACATTATTGATAGTTACACAATAACTGCCCAAGCAAAATCACTAATTGAATGGCTAAACATTTTCTTAATAAATTTTGTTTACTTGGGAGATGCACCTTTTCAAAACATGGAATTCATAGAAGGGAGAATAGGTCTCGGGGATCAAGATTTGGGAAATGACCTACTTGAAGCACAGACCAAGACTTTGAGTGGTGGTGGTTCTAAGAGTTAAGATGTGTTAAGAAAGCTCAGAGGTGGCATATGAACTAGGCAGTGGGGAATACCTATGATTTAGATGTTGCTGAGTAAAGAGTACTCCAGAAGGAGGTAGCTGCTAGAACAGAAGTAGGGGGAGCAAGGTGAGAGCAGCATCCTCAGGTACCGAGTTGGGGAGGCCAGCATCAATGCATTCCTGGTCTTCCTGTCTCAGAGAAGAAAGTCCATGAAATATATTTTGAACATACCCTTTCTTGATGAACTGAAATTGCAGACATCTTGAAAGATAACTGTGAGACTGTTAAAGCCAAGGCAAGTAAAGGAGTGTATTGTATTTCCTATTCTGTACCTTATACTTATTTGTACAGCATCTATTACCTTGGGCTGTTAATAATAGAAGCTATAAAGCTACAATAAAATCAATTTAAAAAGGAACAAAAATAATATGCAACGTGTTGATATGTCATTTATTTGTATATATTGTACATATTACACACACACACTTAATTAAAACTTGATTAAAACTTTGTCACCTAAACACTGATGTTTATATTTGTTCCAAGAAATACACAAGATATAATCCCCAAGCAGTCCCATAAATTTGGGTTAAATACATTCAGTGTTAAGATTTGGTTTTAGCAGTATGGAGATTCCTCAAAAAGTTGAAAATAGAGCTACCCTACGACCCAGCAATTGCACTACTGGGTATTTACCCCAAAGATACAAATGTAGTGATCCGAAGGGGACATGCACTCCAATGTTTATAGCAGCAATGTCCACAATAGCCAAACTATGGAAAGAGCCTAGATGTTCATCAACAGATGAATGGATAAAGAAGATGCGGTATATATTTACAATGGAATATTATGCAGCCATCAAAAAAAATGAAATCTTGCCATTTGCAACTACGTGAATGGAACTAGAAGGTATTATGTTAGGCTAAATAAGTCAATCAGAGAAAGACAATTATATGATCTCACTGATATGTGGAATTTGAGAAACAAGGCAGAGGATCATGGGGGAAGGGAGGGAGAAATGAAACAAGACAAAACCAGAGAAGGAGACAAACCATAAGAGACTCAGTCTCAGGAAACAAACTGAGGGTTGCTGGAGTGGAGGGGGGGTGGGAGGGATGGGGTGGCTGGGTGATGGACATTGGGGAGGGTATGTGCTATGGTGAGCACTGTGAATTGTGTAAGACTGATGAATCACAGACCTGTACCCCTGAAACAAATAATACATGATATGTTAACAAAAAATAAATAAAATAAAATAAAATAAAAAATTTTAAAAAGATTAAAGAAAAGATTTGGTTTTAGTCTTTCTTCCTAAGCTTTTATAATATCCTAACAACCAAGTAGCTGTTTTAATCTTATAAAAAAGATCACTGTTGTCCACAGTTTTTAAGTATAGAACATGCACTGTGATCCATTGTGGCAACCAAAGAGTTTAGAGTTGAGTCATTATGGGCTCATCTTTTCTGCTTTACCAATTTTGGCATTGGGGTGGTTTTGCCTATTGGGACTCACCATGTACTTCCCTATGAGTCAGAGAGGGTTATGAGCAAATCTGCTTCGGAGTCCCCAAGGAACCAAGACTGTCTGGAAAAAGCTATGTGGTATAGGATCCCAGACACTGTCAGGACATCCAGGGCAGAGACACCCAGAGGTTTTCATGTGTCTGCATGACGTTTCACTAATAACAATAGTGAGTCAAGAGGATCCATGCCTGGCATGGATTACTGAATGAGATTTAAATATGAGTCATATTTACTTAATGTAAATCTAAGTTTCCCATACTCAGTAATCCTTAATGCTCTGGTACTGTGATATAGTCCATGTAATTAAGCTCAAACACCTCAAAATGTGATGATAGCATTCATTCACTTTCTTCCTAGTGATTAATAAATTGGTCCAAGTCCACTGGGTGACACCTCTACCTCTACACAATGGGAGTCAGACAGGTAGTTATGGAACTCTGGCCTTCTAGTTCTTTTTTTTCCCTGCTAAAATTCTCCATCAGAGTAATGGTATTTGGTCCATGAGCTACAAGCTAAATGCCTGTGCCCCAGAGTCACTTCATCTCTGAACTTCACATATCACTCATGTCTCTTGTCAATTCTCCCTCTTACTAAATTATCCCTCTAACCCCTTTCTCATTATACCCCCCACTATCATTTAAGGTAAAGAAAAGGAGAATAGGAGACTTATACCAAAAATCAGAGAATGGTAGTAACTGGACAACAGATTTTTCCAGTTAACACAGAATTAAATGGATCTTTTTTGTTTTCACATCTTGTTGAAAGTTAATTAATCCACTTTTTTGGTTGTCTTGGCCTTGAAATTATGAAAAGTTTTAAAACGCAACACGAATTCTCACTTTGAAGCCCTGTAACTAAAGGGGTAGAAGGGAAAGGCTATTGGGCAAAATGAGATTGAGTCTAACTTTACCGTGTAATTTTTTAATTTTATTGACTTTGATATTCTTTCATTTTGTTGATGTTTCTCTAAAAACCCTAATCCTGCAAAAATAACTAAATAAGAGCTTCTGAGTGTTGATTTTTTAACAGACCAAATACAAGATCAGTGGCCTCTGCTGGCTCACCACAGAGCTCAGTTCCATCCCAAAGTTCCTGTTAATGCAGTCTCAGAATGCCAATTTACCAAATGTGTGGATGATACAAAACTCTGAGCAAGAGATAATACATGAGAAAGAGAAGTCAACACTATGAAGTTGGCAACAAGTAGAAACAAGATCTGAACATGAACAAACATGAACAAAATTACAATTAAAAAGCATGAAAGAACAAAGGTATTTAGGTTTGAAATTTTCTGTAATCTCAAAAAAATCAATTGTTTAAGTAGACCATTATCTCTTCAGCAGTTCATTTGACCTTAGGACTTCCATTAATAACAACTCAATCTATCCAGCAGTATGACAGAGCTCTTACACATTTCAAGTGATCTGAGGCTGCATTATTAGAATTTTGAAGGATTAGGGTAGGTAATGGTCCCACTGGACTTTCCTTATCAGTCCGTATCTGGAGTTGGGGGTGAGGGAGGTGTGTGAGAAATCTGCTATTAAGATAACTGCTTATTTTCACTCTTTCTGCTTTAGTGATTGACATTTAATACAATTTTATAGTTTGGATTTCCAATGGATATTTGTCCAAACAGCTAGTCCCTTCCTCATATAATGGTCCCTGAAAACACATAATATCATGCTTTACCTCAAATTTGTGCTTTTCTTATTAAAAAAGAAACTATGGTGAGCTCTGTGAATTGTGTAAGACTGATGAATCACAGACCTGTACCTCTGAAACAAATAATACATTATATGTTAAAAAAAAAAAAAAGGTAGTAGGAAGGGAAAAATGAAGAGGGGGAAATCGGAGGGGGAGATGAACCATGAGAGACTATGGACTCTGAGAAAGAAACTGAGGGTTCTAGAAGGGAGGGAGGTGGGGGGATGGGTTAGCCTGGTGATGGGTATTAAAGAGGCCATGTATTGAATGGAACACTGGGTGTTATACGCAAACAATGAATCATGGAACACCACATCAAAAACTAATGATATGGGCGCCTGGGTGGCTCAGTCATTAAGCGTCTGCCTTCTGCTCAGGTCATGGTCCCAGGGTCCTGGGATCAAGTCCCACATCGGGCTCCCTGCTCAGCAGGAAACCAGCTTCTCCCTCTCCCACTCCCCCCTACTTGTGTTCCCTCTCTCACTGTGTCTCTCTCTGTCAAATAAATAAATAAAATCTTTAAAAAAAACAACAATGATATAATGTATGGTAATTAACATAATAAATTAAAAACAAACAAAAAAAACAAAAAAACAAAAAACAAAAACTCTTATGTTAGAAAAGCATAAACCATTAACTATTTATTAGTGTAACTAGTTTATTGAATGTACTGAACCAGTGTAATACAACAGGAAATGCCCGTTTATCCCTTTCCATTATGGCCTTGGGTTATGCTTGGTCAGGTCTCCCCCTCATGACTCGAGAAAATATCAGGCAGATCTCAAAACTTTAGAGTTAACTTTGAGGTGATATAAGTTTAGTGGGTTCAATTGAAAATTTCAATCTCATGTTCATTTCAAAGATTCTTCTCCAAGCTAGGCCTGTTTTACACCAATGGGAAATGTTTGGGGGAGAAAAGCGTATGTTTAGTCTGTTGCTTGCCTCCTCTTACCCCTTATCCTGTGTGGTCCTTTGGAGGCTTCTTTCTTTGTCTACCAACAACAAAAGAGCCGTGGGCTCCAGTCTTCTGCCCTTGGGGGTGAGAGCAACCCTGAAGGCCATGCCTGATGGCTCCTTCCTTCCTTTATAGAATGTGGGGTACCACTTATTGTCCTTAGCTTGGGGATGTAGATGAAATCCTGAGATAATAAGAAAAATCCCATTCGATATCTTGTCATATGGTATATAGATCAGTAAGCAAGATTTAAGAAATGCAAATATGTTGTTCCAATTTGATAGCCTCTCTACAAATTCTAATCTATTATAAGTTACTTCTTATACTGTCCAGGATTTTCATCTTGGCTTGGTAAGAGCCAAGAACTTAGAGTTCATTAATTGCCATGAACTTTCTCTCTATGCTAGCTCCAGTGCTCAGCATGTAGATCATTTATCTATCCAGTCTCTGACTTTCCTCTTCTTTTTTTAAAGATCTCTATTTATTCGAGAGAGAGAGTGCACATGAGCTGGGGTGGGAGAAGGGGCAGAGGGTGAGGGAGAAGCAGGCTGCCCACTGAGCAGAGAGCTGGATATGGGGCTCGATCTCAGGACCCTGGGATCATGACCCAAGCAGAAAGCAGACGCTTAACCGACTGAGCCACCCAGGCACCCCGCAGGAGTGGGGTTTCTAATGAAATGAAGGAAATCCTCTCCTTTGAGGAAGAAAACCATTCCTTGTGATTAAAAAATGATCACACTCAGCTGCCTTATTCTCCCCTCCCCCATTGTTCAGCTTTCATCAAGCCTCATGTTGCAGAAAAGCATTTTTTCCTTTACAGGAAGAAAGTGAGAGGGGTGCCTGGTGGCTCAGTTGGTTGAACATCTGCCTCCCGCTCAGGTCATGATCCCAGAGTCCTGGGATCGAGCCCCATGTCCAGCTCTCTGCTCAGAGGAGAGCCTGCTTCTCCCTCTCCCTCTGCCTGCCAGTCCCCATGCTCGTGCACATGCGTGCACTCTCTCTCTTTCTCTCTCTGTCAAATAAATAAATAAATAAATAAAATCTTTAAAAAAAATGATAGAAATCCCACTGCAGCATAAATGATGAGTGTCTTCCTGCTTCCAGAAAGTTCTTTCCAGGGAGCAAAGTTTCTGTTCTTGGCACCATCACGGATTTATTATAAAACCTGGATGATCTCTAAGGTCCTTTCCAACATTAGAATTATGTAATTTCATATACTCTGTAATTATCGGAAGTTTTAGAAAGTCCCCAACTCAACTTCAATACTTCTCCTGGTTTGTAAAGAAACTCCAATCCTCTCTTCATTTCTGTCACACTTATCTTGGTAAAGCAAAGGTTTTTAAAGACAGGTGTCGGGGCATCTCGACTAAGAGCTGGACTTTGGATGCAGTTCTGTAGAATCACACAGCTTCTATTGGAGGTCTTCTGTATGCTCTAGGCAGGCAGATGTCTTCAAGCGGACAGGGTGCTTAGACATTTAAGCCCCTGTCTGGACACATCTCTGATTTGTATAAGGTGTTGGAGACTCATGAAGAGAAACTTGGGCCTCATTGTAGTTGACTGATACATATGTCTATTGAACCTGGTAGGCCAAGTGAAGCTTGAATTTAGACAGGGAAAATGCCTCTCCTTCGGAAAAACCATATTGGACAGAGAATGTTTGCAGGGTAGGCGAAATTAGAAGCTGTGACGGGAGGAAGCAGAGGTTCAGAGTTGTTCTGGAATCCACTGGGTTGTTCTGGAATCCACTGGGTTGTTCTGGAATCCTCTGGGGCCCTGTCTTTCCCCAGCAACATTTGTGTGCTCTGAGAAGGGGAGAGATGTAATAAATGAGTCCAGAGAGGCCCATGCCATTCTGCCAGGTAAATCTGAAAGGACCATGCTGAGGAGTCCTAGACCTTCTTCTCTACCTTCGCCTGCCACCACCAAGAGAGCTAAACTCTTTGAGAGTCTGGCAAGAGAGCAAAAGTGGGGAACCACGGAAATTCAGAGACAGGAAGAATTATCGAGATTTTTCAGACTGCCCTGCCGGAGAAGGCAGCCACCCTGAGGACTTCCAAAGTTGTAGGGGTCAATGCCACTAAGTGGGAATCTGAGCAGAGTTTCACCTGTGCTGGGGACTGGAACAGGAGGCCACAGCCCCAGGGGGGAGAGGGGAGCAGAAGAGTCATGGGCATAGTTCAGATTATAAAACCTACGTCTCTTCTGGTCAGGCTCCTAGATACACACAAAGTTTGAGTGAGCTTAGATCCTGGCATTTGACAGGTGGAGGGAGACAGATTTTGCCAACTAAAGGCCAGGCTGCAAGTGAACTTCCCTGCAACACGAGACAGGAGGGGCCTGGGAGACATTCACATGACTCCCATTTTAATAGAACCTGACAGTATCAGGGTGCCTGGGTGGCTCAGTCGTTAAGCGTCTGCCTTCGGCTCAGGTCATGATCCCAGGGTCTTGGGATCGAGTCCCACATCGGGCTCCCTGCTCCGCAGGAAGCCTGCTTCTCACTCTCCCACTCCCCCTGCTTGTGTTCCCTCTCTCGCTGTGTCTCTCTCTGTCAAATAAATAAAATCTTTAAAAAAAAAAAAAAAGAACCTGACAATATCTAAGAGGTTCACACTCGTGTGTGTGTGTGTGTGTGTGTGTGCGTGTTTGTTCTATGATCATTAAAACATAACTAAAATTTACTGAACATTCAGCTTCTACGGTTACCTTTCTTTAGAGCTATACCAGTATTTCACACTGAACCTTTGCAAATTGAACCTTCGAAAATTCAGTTAAATGCAATTTAACCAATGTTTATTCAGCAATTATTATGTGCCCAGAATTGTTCTGTGGGAATACAGAGGAAGTATTGAAATAGTTAATATTTATTGAAGATTTACTATGTACCAGATACTGCATCCTCACGACCACCTTACGAATTAAGTACTATTATTATCATCCTAATTTTATAGATAAGAAAACCGAGGTTCAGGAAGATCAAGCAAATCCCCCAGAATCACACAGCTAATTACTGGCAGAGCAGGGATCCAAACCCCGATGTATCTGACTGCAAAGAGAAAGCTCTCAGCTCCTATACAAAGAACTTGAAACTTATATTAGCAAAACTCTAAGATGAAAACCCCAAATGGTGGCCTTGGTTTCTATCCCTTATTTTATTGTGCAGAGTAAGGTGTTAAATAACATGTTAGTGCAGCTCAGTTTGAAAACCTGCTTTGAACATCAGGGTCAAGCCTGTAAAAAAATAAAAAGGCACGTAGCTAATTCTGATACCTGAGGAGCAAAAGGGCATCTTTCCAGTCCGTATCACCTGAATGCTGCTTGATCGGTCTCCACTTTTACCCTCTGTAAGCCAGTCTTTTAGATTTGAAACCAAGCCCCAAGTTCAAACTAAGGAGAATTAAATCTACCTGCTTGGAGAAGTGCAAATTCCTGAACATGAGCGACCTGCAGGGAGCAATTGGTGGGACCTGGATGGAGGAACACTGACCTTTGGGTTAGAATCCACATTCAGTTTCCCAGCCCAGTGAATTCTTGCTCTGTGGGCTGCCCGATGACACAGATAAGTCCAGTGCAGTAATAAACTGTGTAAGCCAGCAGCTCTAACAGCTGGATCCACAAAGGAAACAAATTACACCTCTTCGGGGACAAGGCTCAGTGAATCGGGCAGGGGGTATTGGAGGCTGAATTTGAGCTGCGGGGAGGGGTGGAGCAGTGAAATTTTGTGAGAAGGGGAAAACAAAAACCACCTGAAGTGATAAGGAGCTGAAGAGAACCCAGGTTCACTGGGAAGAGCATGTCAATCTCAACAATTATAGAAAATGTACCTTCACCTGGAAACAAAAAATAACCCAAACTCTAGTGCAGTCCTCAAGATTCCTCCAGAAAGCTAATGATTTTGGTCCCACTGAGGAATAAAACTGTCAACAGAGGATAACTTTTTTTCCCCCCATGATGGAAGTGGGTTGGGACTGTTGCGAAGTCAATGAGGAAGAGGCAGGACATGCTCATTACAGTTTAACAAGCCTGGAGCTGAAGAAGCAGGGGTCAGCAGGTGCAGGGGATGCTGAATGGGCCAGACGGGCAAATCACACCATGGACAAAGAACTCTCCCCTTCGACTGCTGGGCCACTGCCCTGACCTCCACACAAACATCCAGGGCACAAATTTGTTCCCCCTTATCAGCTGCTTAACTCAGCAGCTGCTGCCATGAATTTCTGTTTCCGTGTCTTGCCTTTTTCCCAACAGTTGCCTTTTTGTCTAACTTTTGTGTGAGGAGGGAGGAGGCTGAGGGGCCAGGAGCAGAATGGAGAGATGGCGTGGTCGCTGTTCAGAAAACTGAGGGCTTGAATGGAGGGTTTCAAGAGGGGCAGAAAATAGGTTTTTTTTTTAAACAACCTCTGGGAAATCTGGAGGCCTAGAAAACACATATGAAGTGCTAGTTATTCATTCTCTTCCCGGTCACTCTGATCAAGGGCATTTTCTTCTTGGGATTTCTGTTGCAGGGCAGAAGTGGTGGGTATGTGTGAATGGATAATAGAGTGTTTGTGCCTAAACCAGCCATGAAAATAAGAGCTGGCCCAGAGGCCAGGCCAGGAAGGGGAGCAAACTTGTTGAGGGTTAGTGTGGAAGTAAACGAGAATCAGGCAGGGAGTCTGATGAGAAGGAAATGCAGTATGCTGTACTCTTCTCTCTGGAAGCAATTACGTGTGGTACCGCAACTACTTAAGTAGAAGCCTGAATAGGTTTATAAACAAGGATTTCAAAGTGTTTTTGTGATAACAGGATGCAGGGATAATGGAGTCTGGTGGCCACCTCTATGAGAAATGTGGGTACTTCAAAGATATCCTTTTCTTGTGAAAATTAGGTATTAAAAATGAGGGCAGTGCAACAGAATAGGGCAACAGAATGCAATGAAATAGAAAAATAAGAAACATGTTTTCTTCTCTTACCCAACCAAATTACCGTCTCATTTCCCCTTGTGGCATTTTCAGAATGTCCGGGAACTATTTATTCCCGCTTGATGGAGCAAGGGGAGGGTGGCAGGGAGGTGGAGAGAGGGAAAAGAAGAGAGGGAGAGTCAGTCACCCTGAAAACAACTCCAAAGGAGGAGTTTCTAACTTGTGCCCTCTGCACCACTTTGGCCTTCCCTATTCAGGTGAATCAAATTCGGTCCGGCAGGCATTTGTCGCAAACAACCCTGTGTTAGGTGTGGTGTAAGATACAAAGCTGCTGAGTTAACAATGAAGATGATAATTGGGGATCAGATGACCACAGTACATTTAGTGCTCACCTGTACCAGGCCTCGCTGAGCGCTTCCCAAACGTAAGCCTTTAGTGTCCTGATGAGTGCCAGGGCCTCTGGAGCCTGGGTTAAATCCTGGTCCACTTCAGTGAGTTATTTGACTTCTCCAGGTTTTATTTTGTCATCTGTAAAATGGAGATAATAATGGTGCTAGTATCAGGCAGGGTCCAGTCAAGAAGACCAGATTCCAGTTAAGTGTCGCTCAACAAAAGAAATTTAACAGAAAGAACTGGTTTCACAGGTGCTCCAGGGCTGAATGAGAGGGAAGGGAGTTTTGAGGCAATCACAGAGGGTAACCAGAGAGCGAGCAGCTCCCACCTCTAAGGCTGGAGGACCAAAGGGAAGAGGCCTGAACAACCAAGAAACTAGACCCGTGGAGGAAAAGACCTGCTAAGTTTGTGGGGGCCTGTGAGGCTTTGTTTCAGAATGTGGGAGGACAGTGGAGGCTGGATCAGCCGCTGATGCTGGGTGGTTGGGGGCGTGGCGGGTGGGGCGTGGGGGTTACTGAAAGGAAAAAAAAAAGCAAGCCCAGCAAAAGGAGGAAATGCCTCCTCTCTGGCCTTCCATCTCTCTTGAGTGCCCCCTATTGGCAGAAATTAATAGGAAACTTGCTGCCAAGGAAGAACTGGTTTGCAGAGTCCTAGCACCAGCGATAAACCAGAGGATACAAAGGTAGATCTGGAGCTGAGAGTAATAGTTTAATAACAAGCTCAGTATTTCATAAAAATATGACATTACATGAGTTGATATTTATAAACCACTAGAACAGTGCCTGGCATGTGGGAAGTTCATTATAATGTGCTTTTAAAAAACAAATAAATACATTAACCCACCAAAAACCAATGTAGGAAGTAATATTAGAATCCCAGTTTTATTCATGAAGATGATGGGGCTAATGGAGGTCACATAAAGTGCCCAAGGTTATAGAAGTTCGTCACTGGTGAAGTCAAGACTGTCTGAATGCAAAGCTGTTGCTTTTACTTCTATGAGCCCCTTTGAGGATCAGAGAAGACCAGCACGTAAGTCAATTACTTCACAGAGAGACAGACTATAAAAGTGCAATAGGACAGATGCAAATAACAGAGTTTGGGGACCATGCAGGAGGCAGGGCAAGCTGCTGCGGGCTGGGGAATCTGGGAAGACTTACCTGCTGGAGGACGTGGTGTTTGAGCGGAGCTGGGGAGGAAGGATGGGGTCTAACTGGCAAGTGCCGGAAGCAGAGGAAACTACTTGAGCTAAGTCCCAGAGTGCAGGGCATGTGTGCTGAGTCTGAGGACAAGGACATAAATGTTCCTCACCATTCTCCTTTGGCATAAACAGTAGAGTTGAAGTATCTCCAAATATTACTAGCAGCAATGTGAATTAAAGAGTTCTTTTAGGGCAATCATGAACATGAAATGTTGTGTAGAATACTACACATTTGTGAGACAATGGGATTAGTCAAAAATTAATGAATTTTTAATGCACCTTCATTTTTTTAAACCCATATGTCAAGACATTAAAATCTGCTTACAAAAGACAAATGGTCTTGTTTCAAGATAGCTGACTGAGCTAAAACGCTAATTTGAAGCTATTATGATGCCCTTTTAACAATGCACCAAATTTGGTTTCAATCAAGTCCACTCCTTGGAAGGTTATGCACACATTTGATTCACATCAGTTTTATTTAATTCAACAAACTGAATGCATTATTGATGCCAGGCACTGTCTCAGGTATTGGACATGCAAAGAATTGCAAATGGTGGTTCCGGCCCTCAAGGAGCTCAATCTAGTAGGGTAATGGATAGCTATGTAAATCTCGGTAATCAAAATGGAAAAGCAAAGGCACTAAGTGCACTGGAAATATGGAAACTGGCCAGAGAGGATGGGAATGAGATTCCTTTCCAGCCACCCCAGGAAGCAGCATCACCACCATGGCAGAAGCCAGTAAATGGAATGTGCAGGGAGAGAGGCCAAGACAAATTATGGAGACTCGTTAGTTTTATCTAGTGCTGGACCAGATCACAACATTGACTAGCTAAGGAAGTCAGAGTTGTAGGGAGTTGGAAGAAGTTCTGGAAGGTTTCTATGGCTCTGAACCTGGTCTCTATAATCCTATGTTCAGCTGTAGAAGTAAAGAAGTTGTCCTGAAACCAGAGATGGAAACCATGCATGCCAATAATAAGAGCTAACAGTTTCTGAGTATCCACTCCATGCCAAGCACTTTAATATAAAATGAGTATTATATCTAGACATGTAGTTTTTAGTCCCCAGGAACCCATTTTCCCCTTCTTCCTTGTAGTAGAATATGTGCCTTTCCCACTACAGACAATATTTTCCAGGCTTCCCTGTAGCTTAATGTGACTGTGACTTAGTTTTCATCAATAGAGTGTGAGTAGAAGTAATGTGGGCAACTTACACGTTACTTCCCTAAAGGAGGGCCCTTCGCTTCCTCTTTTCCCCTTTCCACTGGCTGGGAAGCCCATGTGGTATCAGTGCTTCTGGGCAGAGTAGGACAACACCTGGAGAAAGAACCTGGGCCCCCGAACAGCTCTGTGGAGCAGAGCCCTCACCTCCTCTTGCTACGGCCTTCTGCTGCTAGCACCTCTCCTTTCCTGTGGCCAAAGATCAAACACACGCAAAAGAAAAACAATATTACTAGAATTACGTCTGAGTTAAGAAAGGAGAGGCTACAGATGGGGACATGTGAGAGACTCTCAGATGTAAACTGTGCATGCTTTAGTGAAAAAAAATTATATTGGCTTGTTTGGAAACCTTTGTTGTTTCTGTCCTGGCTTCCAGCACAGTTTCGAATGACTGAGGTTTATCTATTAAATGTCCTCCAGGTGAGAGAAAGGTCATTGTATCAAGCAAGGGCAGGCTTGTTCAACAAACAGGTTTTGACGATTTGCTATGTGTCAGGAACCAAAGACAGAAATACACCCAGATACACAATCTCCCCCCTCAAGATGTTTCTTGACTGTTGGGAAGACATGCAAATATAAAAACAGTATTAAGAGGAAAGTATCAGTTAATGCTCTTGGTTGTAAGCAACCAAAAATCTGACTCAAACTGTTTTTTTTTAAAAAAATCACGAATGGGCTTATGTAAATGTGCATTTCAAGAGTTCACCGTGTCTGCTGTTGCCCCTGCCTAGATTCAGGATCCTCTCCTCTCTCTCAGGAAGAATCTCCTCCTTCAGTCTCCTTTCCAGTCCAATCTTGATGAAAGTGGCTGTCCCTTTCCTTCATTCACCCAACTATTTATTGTGCAATTTTGTACCACACCCTGAGCTGAGAAGTGAAGATACAGGGGTTTACAGGCAAAGAGCCTTTCCACATGAAGCTTACATTCTAAGTGGAGACAGACAATAAACAATTAGAGAAAGGAGGTAATTACTGGCTGTGGCAAGTTCTGTGAAGGGAAAAACCATTCACTCTATAGTCCCTAGTGGAGGCTGACATTAGATGAAGTGGAAGAAAGGCCTTCAGTTGACAATTTTGTGGAGACCGGAGAGAATGAACACTGTAAGTAGAGGTGATAGCATGTACAAAGGCCCTGGGGTGGGAAGGAATTGGATGGGGTGGAAACACAGGAAGGAGCAAGTGTGGCCACAGTGCGGTGAGAGGGAGACTGGAGTAGGATGAACCTGAAGAAGTTGGCAGAAGCCAGGCTGTGGGATAACCCATAGGCATCAAAAAGAGTTTGGATTTTATTCTACACACAATGAAATGTTTGCTTTAAAAGGAATCTCCTGGCTACTATGTGGGTCAAGTGTAAAGTTAAATTCAGGACTAGATGGACCTCAGGTCCTTGTCTGTCCACAGCAATCCATGCCTGGCTCCAAAGGTGCCCAGGAGCCCTTTTGGCAACTGTGGACCCTGTGCCAGTGATTTCCCCCAGAACTTACCGCAAGGATGTAAATGTTCCGTATCTGTGCTATCCAATGCCAAGCTGCTATGTGCCAGCGGCTCTTGAGCACTTGAAATGAGGCTAGGTGTGACTGAGGAACTGGATTTTTAATCTTATTCCATTTAAATTAATTTATTTAAATTTATAGAGCCACATGTGCCTAATGGCTATTGTACTGTGCAGTGCAAAGCAACACTGAGCACTGGGTGTCTGAGGATTTCAACTTTGAATCCGAAAGCCAGGGCCTTCCCACAAAGGTGACCTAAACGCTAACACCCTCCGTGCTTTCAGCTGGTCAAGATGGAGACGCTCAGGAGGCACTCTGAGCTTCATTTTGTCACTGGGGAGGCACGTGCACACGGTTATGAGGCGCTCCACGCGCGTCTTCAGGGGAAGTCCCGCACTGCGAACAAGGGTTTGGGGACCTCTCTTTCCAGAACACTTAAGCCCTGCGCTCCCGCGGCCGCGGGTGCGGTGCAGCCATTGGCAGGAGGGGAACAGCGGACCGCAGCGCCTCGCCCCGCCTGCGACATCAGCTCTGGGCGCAGCACAGGTGGGCTGGGGAAGGAGGGATCCAGGCGAGCCACCGAGCGAGGTTGGAGGTTCGGGGGCCCCTCGCCACGTAGTGGCCTCTTCCTCGCGGGGATGGGGGCGGTGGTGGCGCGAGCGGTCACCCGCACCCGATCTGCTTCCTGGGCTTGCTTTCGCTTTGCCGGGGGCTTGGCTAGGCCTGCGCACCGCAAGCTAGCCGGGAGAGCCGCGCAGGTGGAAGCCGAGGAGGGGCGGTGGACTGGTGCCTTTCACCCTTCAGGGCCCCCTGCCCTCTCCCCGAGGACGCGCTCCGGGCTCAGACCCGGTGCCCTGCGGCGCGCGTGGCTCCTTGTTGGCCGTCAGGCGCCCCTGACCTTGGTTTCTCCCCGGTGCCAGGTCTGCTCAAGGACCATGGGCGCCGCGCTGGGCACGGGCGCGCGGCTGGCGCTCCAGCAGGGCCGGGCCTGTGGTGGAGTCCCGCGCTGGACGCCCTCCGCGCCCGCCCGAGGCTGCCACTCCAAATCCGGCCCGGCTCGCCCGGTGCCTCTGAAGAAGCGCGGATACGATGTCACCAGGAACCCGCATCTTAACAAGGTAATGGGGGTAGGGTGGCCCACGCCGCTGTCCTGTGGCTGGCGGGGAGGGGCGCCCCGCCCCCTGGGTCTGGGCTGGATCCTCCCAGGAGCCCTTTCAGTTTTGCCTTGCAGAGGCTTGATGTGAATTGGTTTGGCTTTTTTTTTTTTTTCTCCCCTCCCCACCCCTCTTCTGCGTGGAAAAAGATGACGAGTAATGCAGGGAGCCTTATTTCTTCCACAAGAACAATAAAGACTGGGTCAAGGTCTTCTTGGCCAGTACGACCTGTGGTCAGAGCTCCCCGAGGCTTACTAATTCTGTTGGTCGTGGGTAGTTCATTTAGCCTCTGTCAAGTCCACGTTTTCTTATCTGTAAATGAGAGACAGTTGTCCCTGGTGTGTTGTGAAATTTAAAGAGAAAATGGAGGCAGAGTTCTTAGCACAGTACCTGACACCCAGTGAGAACAAACGTCAGCTAAGGCTATAATTATTATTCTGAGAAAAAGATTATTTTTGAGAGCTGGGGGGGAAAAAGAAAGGCTAGAATTACAGAACTTTTAGACCTTGATGGGGCATCAAAGATCCTAATTCAAGTCTCTCCTTTTACAGATGAAAAAACAAAACAAAGGGGATTAGCTCAAGGTCACCAGCTAGTTAGTTCTGGCCCTGCCACTGGAATCCAGAACGTGGTGCTTAAGATTCTGGGAGTAGAGTTTAGTATTACTGGAGTTAAAACCCTGGAAGCAAGAGACCTGGATTTAAGGCCTGTCTCCCGACACCTTCTCAAATTAACTTGGGCATCTCATTTAATATCTACTTTCAGGTAGATAATTCAGGTTCAACTTTCTCCCGCCTAAAATGGATATTATGCCATTCCTACCTCATCTGGTTATTATGACAATCAAATGAATTACTGAACTTGAAATAGTATTTTAAACTATATAGAGTGCTTGATAAAGACACTTTCTTTGGGAGGGGAGGATACTTTCTCTGAAGCCTCAGAGAAAGAGTCCTTCTGTCTCATCAACTCTGATTAAATTCCCTTCCTATTCTCAAACCAATTACCGTAATTTAAGCCAGTCAGGGCTCACCCCTGGAATTAAAGATAAAGTTTAAGGTAGGGCCACTCCAACTGGTTTGGAATAAGGGGATGTTGCTCCTCCACAGCAAATCTGTGTCCTGTCATCAGATGAAGAAGGGATTGGTGCTGGAAAGCAAAACAATAAATTCCCACTACAAACTCCAGTCGTTTTGACAATACTTGCCTTAGAAGTACTGGCATATTATCAATCAGCACTTTACTGCTTTGTGACCAGTTAAAAAAAAATAAAGGGGGGGCTTGAATGTTTTTTTTAGCCCTAGGTTTATGGCTCCTTAAAAGCACTCTTCCCTTGTCCCTGATATAATTTTTTTCCTTCTAAATAGTATAAATGGGATGTTGTCCATAAATCTAGGGGACCTGACCCTTTCGTAATGCTCAAGATTGTTTTGGTATGTCCCTGAAGTCAGTTGATGCTGGTCTGGAGTGAGGTGGGTATCTGGGGTGATGCAGAGGGAGCCTGATGGCATCCCTGTTCACCCCTGGGGAGAGCAGGGGGAGAAGCAGTGGAGGGAGCAGCAGGGTAGGGAGCTGTTGAGGACGCCCTTCACTTCCCTCTGGAGCGTCCCCCTCTTGCTGTCCCACTGACCTCCAGCACTCTGAGAGTCTCCAGGGAAGGCTTGAAGGTTGGCTCTTTCCATCAGCCAGCCGGGGAGAATTGCTGAGTTAAACAGAACTGAGGTTATCCCTGAGGAAGTAAGAGAACAGCCGCTTGGAAGGTAACTGCACTTAGAGGGCAGGTCTGTAGATGGATTTTTTTCTGCTAGACTGTGAGCGCCTCCAGGGCAGGGGCTGAGTTTCATGTGTTTGTGGCTGGCATAGGGTAGTTCCTGAAGGATCTAGCAAGGCTATGAACATGAAAATTAGCATTACATTCTGGGAATGTGTTTACTAGATTCTTTTTAATTTTAATCTTTAACTATTTTTTTAAATTGACATAGAGTTGACATATAATATATTAGTTTCAGGTGTGGTTGTTGCCAGAGGCGAGGAAGGTGGGGGGATGGGTGAAATAGGTGAAGGAGATTAAGAGGTGCAAACTTCCAGTTATAAAATAAGTACGGGGATGTAAAGTATAGGACGTCTTCTATTATTCATGTTGACTGTGGCAACAGAGCAGATCTTTGATTATGTATTACAAGATATCAGCCATATTTTACTTACATTAAATAGGCAATGATGAACTCCATTTCATTGGGGTATCTTCATAGGCAGGTATCATCCCCATTCTATTCAGGTAGCAAATGGGTCTTCAAACCATTTCTGGCCTCAACTTACCTATAGCCTCTCTTGGGAAGGGCTGTCCTATTCCCTGCTCCTGAAACAAGATTTGAGTCCCCACCCCCCCCCACACACACGTACTTGTCTTATTGCTCTGTGTTTGTTTCCTTTTGGCCCTGAGCACCCTGTTATAAGGGCTGGATGGTGTGTCTTCCACATTAGACCCTGAGCACCATGCAGACAGTTTTGACACATGATATTCTCTGTGTCTGACTTGAGATGCTCAATGAATATTTGCTCTTTAAATGACCTCAATCGAGTCATGACCCCTTTGCTCTCAACTTTATTAATATTAGTGCCACTACTTTACAGTTAGCCTGATGCCCTCGTTGTCTAGAAAAATACCTACCAATGGCCTGTTTGGAGCAATTATACCTACTTGGCCCTTATCCCCAGATAATGCCCCTTAAGGGGCATTTCACTGAAGGAGTCTGTTATCTCTCAGAGCGCATCAACTTCCTCCTTTGACCCACATGCCAACAATGATTTTTGCCTTCCACCACCCCTCTACTTGCTTCTCTGCAGTTTTTTCTCTTGAGCTTCATAGTCAGGGAAAGAACGAGTGAGAACAGTGCTACGTCAGATCACCGTGATTATGCGCCAGTGCGTTTCATGCAGGGGGCCTCAGAACTGCAGGACCCTGTAGACCACCTCCTTCCTACGTGGACCTGGTGCCTGGAGGTTACTGAACGTGTAAAGGTCCAGTGGCCAGTGCTGCAGCATTGGCCACACATCTGAGGTGGCACGGGTTTCAGCTCCATCTCTTCTGTATGCAGTGGTGAGTCATTAGATCCTTACACGGCGAGGACATGACTTTGGTTAAAGTATGTGTTTTTATTTGGTGCCAGCTTAGAACTTGATCTTGCCTCCTTTGCACGAGGGGAGTCTGTCCCACACTTGGCTCATCGATCAATCAGGAGATGGTGGCTGGGTGGTACGGAGATTTAGAAGTCTGTTGGTGATGCTGTTTTCTGCCCCCAAAGCAGACAGCATAAGGTGTCTTCATGAGACCCCTGCTTCGGACAGGATGTTGAATTGGGCCCCCCTGACTGACAGAGAAGCAATGGGTTACTAAGTCAACACTATTTCCATGAAGCATGAGTTCACTCTACACTGGAGTCTCTTGTGCAGTGACTCAGGGCATTGAAGCTCAAATATTGCTCCAATATTTTAAGAGCAAACAAGGAGAGGCAGGTTGGAATTAAATCCTACCTTGTTGACTACAGTTCTGACTTCATGGGATTGATAGCATTTGGTGTCAGGGCTTTGTGCTTAGAATGGCTGACAGAACTTGTATTAGTTTGTCCAAAGTTTAGGCAGCTGTAAGGAAGCAAACCCCAATACGGAGGCTTAAACAAGATAGAAGTGTGTTTCTCCCTTATCAACAAGCCTGGGTAGACAATTGCAGGTCAGTGTGTGGCTTGATGTTGTTGCTCTCCATCCTCAGTGTGCATCTTACGTTTCATGGTCCAAGATGGCTGCCCTAGCCTCTGCCGTCGATTCCACACAGAAACCAGAAGAAAGGGGAAATGCCTTGGGAGGGCACAATTTGAACATTGCTGATATCATTTCCACCCACAGTCAACTGGCCAGGACTTGGTCATAGGCTACAGCTAGCTGCAAGAGAACCTGGGAAATGTAATCTTTTGCCAGGGATCCATATGCACAGCTAACATTCCTATACCTACTAAGGAAAGAGAGACTGGATATTGGGGAAACTGCCACAAAATGCTTCTCTGAAACTTTAATGTTTTTACTGTCAATTTTATCCCAAACTTTAAAATCCATCCGTTTCGGGGCACCTGGGTGGCTTAGTCGGTTAAGCATCTGCCTTCGGCTCAGGTCATGATCCCAGGGTTCTGGGATCAGGCACCACGTGGGGCTCCCTGCTCAGTGGGGAGCCTGCTCCCTCTCCTCCCCACTCATGCTCTCTGTTACTATTTCTGTCTCTCTCTCAAATAGATAAATAAAATCTTTAAAAAAAATAAAAAATAAAATCCATCTGTTTCTCTACATCCCTTCTACCACCAGCCGTATTCACTCCATCATCTTATGTCTAGATTTTGCAGGAGCCTCCTCATTGGTCTACCACCTTCCTGTCATCTTCCCTCTGATTCTCATAACCACCTCTTGGGAGGCTAAAACCTGGTACACATCCTCAACTACTCTCTTTCCTTCAGACCCCATATCCAGTCCCCCAAATAGTTCTGTCGCTCTATTTTTGGACTAGGTCTGGAATCCAGCCCCTGCTCACCATGGGTCCCACCCTGACCTAAGCCACTGACATTTCTTGGCTGGGTAACTGCAGGGGCCTCCTAGCTGCTGTCCTTGCTCCCCGCTGAGCTCCTCTTGTTTATTCTGTGCACAACAGCCAGCGTGATCCTTTTAAAACTGTTTGACCATGTCACTCTTCTGCTCAAACCCCACTAAGTCAGAGTCCTTAGAATACCTTGCCTGATTGGACACCCTCTGACCTCATCTTTGCTGCTCCTCAGCCTCACTCGCTGCCAGCTGGCCTCCTTGCTGTTCCTCACACATGCTAATCATGCTCCTGCCTCAAGTCTTTGCATGGGCTATTCCCCCTTCCTTGAACACACGTCCCCTCAATAGCCACATGGTTAACTCCGTCACCTTCTTCAAGGCTTCTCCCTTTCTCAGTGAGACCCACTCTGCCCCACCAGATGCACTTGTGAATGTCCTGCAATTTTCTTGGTCCTCCTTAATGTGGTATACTTCCCCCCCAGGTATTTGATACTTCCGAGTATATTATTTAATTACCTTACCGAATATATCTCTTATTTATTGTTTGCGTTTCCCCACTGTAATGTAAGCTCCATTTGGGCAGGCATTTTTGACTTATTTGTTCATTGATGTATCCAAGGTACTCAGAACAGTGCCTGGCCCGTATTTGGCGCTCAGTAAACAGTTATTGGATGAGTGAGTCATTCAGAGACACATCTGCTGAGGCTCCTTCCTCTCATCCCTTCCTTTCACCTCCCTTTTCACCAAAGCCCCCGTCTTTCACCCTGGTGCCTCTCCTCCCCCAGGGCCCCTCTATGCAGTGTTGGTATGCCCAGGATCACGTCTATCTGGATTGCAGATCACTAGGGCCAAGTAAATAACATTCAGACCAACTTTTAGAAGTTCACTCATCTCACACGGGTGACATTTGTATTCTGTGGAAACCCCATAAAATAGTCTTATTTCAAGGTTTGCCTGCATACCATTAGTTATCTTCTAGAGGCAGTGTGTTTATTTTCATGTAATAAAATGTTAACACAGGAACCCTGCCACCTGTTCTAAAAATGATTGTAAACAGCAAAATCTAGATCATGGAAATAGCGACGCCGGAGGGTACATCCCATACAGAAATACATGTTGTCTGGCTCAGACTTGGGCCAGCTGGCATCTAAGCCAATCTACTCTGGGCTTTCAAGGTGGAATGTCTGTGGATACTTTCTCGGGCTCATCCCCGGTCTCCCTGTTTCCAGCTTCTCTTGGTCCTCTTGGATCTTTGTAAGCTCTGGGGTTATGGCTTTATTTTACTTTAAATTTTTGTCATTTCTACCAAAGGTTTCTTTTATCGTTTACCCTCTTCTTTCCAAATGCCAGTTTTGTAGTGAGAGGGGAGAAAAAGGCCTTTCATTTACATTTTCATTTATTCCCTTGCAAAGGGATCACTAATGTGCAGCACTTTTGTTTGCAAAGACATGGACTATAGTCTGCTTCCAGACCTTCACTTTGATGTGTAGAAAGTACATTGGGAAATCCTTTGGGGGTGGTGTCTGACTGCCTCTCTGATGCAGAGCACAAAAGATGCTCTATGATGGTGTGATGAAAATCTGAGGGATACCCTCCTGTTGGGGTGCTGAGGTCAGTGGTTAAAAGCATGCATTCATTCTGTACCCAAATGGTTGCCGGGCAGCCTGCTTACAACACAGTTCCGACCAAAGTAAAGAGTAAAATGCACCCAGTCACTTGAGGAGAGGGATTTTTTGATGGAAAGATCATCAGCTTTGAGGAACTTGAATAAGAGAAAATCAAAGCTGCATTTGCTTTTAGAAGTTTTATTGAAAGCTGGAGGGACTATAGAATTGAATTGAATGATTAGCAACTTGAGAATATTATTTTTTTTTTAAAGCATCGTGTCTGGATTCTGCACTGTTGTTGGGTAGTAGAGCTACATGATGCCCATAGCACAAGTGATCCTGAAACATACTCCCTGGAGGTGTGGAACTCTGGAGGGAGCAGACCCTGTGAGTTCCTTTGTTTTGTTTTGCTTTGTTCTTTCCGAAAACAGAAGGAGGGAGCTACTGTCTGCACGAGTTTGCATCCCTCCTAAGTTACTGAGGTGTCCCATGACTTTCCCAATAAGGAGAAAGGAAGCCAAGTGCCTTCACATCTAAAGTGGAGCTGGGTCTCCACTCACAGTAGACAGCCTCTATTACCTCTTTCTCTGGTTTCTGAAGGAGGTTGTGAGTTTTCCAAGCCAGATTCCTACCATACCGAATTTCTTTCCCTAGGGGAATGCCTTGTGGAGGGAACTTAAGTAATAATGATATGAGCTAGCATTTTTTTAGGACATGCAATGTGCCCAGAATTGTTCTACGCATTTTCGATGCATTAACTCATTTCATATAATACCACAATGTTGTGCAGTACACTGTTATATTACAGATGAGGAAACTGAGGAACAGGAGGTTGGCTAGGTTAGCTAACTCGCCCACAGTCATAATGGCAGAGCTGGGTCTTGAACCCAGGCAATCTGGTTGTAGGTCCACGTCCTCCCCCACTATGATGCACAGCCACTTCTGGGCTACAGGTGCCCTCACGCTTGAGACTGGCACATGGAGTCTGATGCTCTGGGGCATTCCCTGTCATGGGCCTCTGACAGACTGTTAGTACTTCCACCGGCTCTGTTAGATCAGACTCTGGGAGTTGGAGAGAATTTTAAGGATCACTGGATGCCTTCTCTTCACCGTTTAAGTGTGTGTAATTCTCCCAAGACTCGTTTGTTTATCAAAGTTATTCAATCGACATTTGCTCCATTATCTATTCTTTTTTAGGCAGTGGAAACCCAGTGGTGAATACACTTCTTTGGCCTTCAAGGAGCCTATAGTGTAAGAGGGGTGATGGTGGAACCGGTTAGTAAGCAGGAAGTTCAGTTCAGGAGGTCTGTGTAATGGGAGGCACACAGGTACTTGTGCTCTCCGGGGCCACCTCTGCCACACCACCTTCCTTGATGAGCCGCATGGAAGTGACTCATTCATTCTTTCCACTCCTTGGGCATTTTGCTTATATAGTCATGGCTCTCTTCCACATTTGGTCTCAGTAGACATTCATGGTATGCATGATTGTCTCCATCTTGATGTCATCTTCAGAGCCAGGACCACATCTTAGGCATTGCATGGCCAGCCACAATGGCTTCTTCGAAGTGTACCCCCAATAACAATTAGTTACATGAATCCCTTTCACCTTCCCTCCTGGACTGATCAGAAACCACTATGGTGAAGACGGATAACATACAACCCCATTGGCCATCTCTTCTAAAAAGATGGTGACAATATAAATTATATTTAGATTCTCCATGGGACTTGGAGGATTTTGGAAGCCTCTCTTAGATCTTTTATTCTGGTCATAGAAGTTTCGGGAATCCATTGCTTTAAGAGAGTCTCCTGCTCTGATGCTGGGCCAGATGTACTTCATCTAAAGAACAGCACCTTTATTGTGAGATTCTTTATTCTCGTCCTTGAGACAGCTTTAAAGACGTCAGATTCAGGGCGCCTGGGTGGCTCAGTCGGTTAAGCGACTGCCTTCGGCTCAGGTCATGATCCCGGAGTCCTGGGATCGAGTCCCACATCGGGCTCCCGGCTCAGCAGGGAGCCTGCTTCTCCCTCTGACGCTCTCCCCTCTCATGCTGTTTCTCTCTCACTCGCTCTCAAATAAATAAATAAATAAATAAATAAATAAATAAATAAAATCTTAAAAAAAAAAAGACGTCAGATTCAGGCCTGCTGTAACTAACAGCAGGTTAAAGGGTTTTGGAAGTTGAAGGAATGTAGTCAGCTCAAATCAATTGCGTGTGGCCTCCCAGGGGCATGGACTGTGACCAGGTGGTATGCAGCAGAGCACTCAGGCTACCAGCTAGGTATTCGGACTCAGAGAAACCCAAGGTTCCAGCTCCAGCTCGGTCATTCACTAGATTTGGGACCTTGGAAAGGCCCCTTCATATTTAAGCCTCAGTTTCTCATCCGGGAATGGGGATGATAATAAAATATACCTACCTCACAAGTGTGCTCTAATGATTAAATGAAATAATGCATGTCAAGCACATTGTAAGTGCTCGGTTAGTTCTCAGTCAATCCATGTTTCTGAAGCTTCTGTTCCATTCCTAACACAAGGCATCAGACTGTAGGGTGTGGACCTGCCCTCTTAGAGCATCCAGTCCCAAGGAGAAGGGAAGATCAGGAGATCCAAACTCATTTTCCATCGGCATGGATACATCCGATTTTGGCAGAGGTTCGGTACAAGAGGAATAAGTCAGGGAAGAGGCATGTTGGGTAGAGAAATGATAATTTCTTTGTACTCGATGGAGCTTAAGCTGGATGTTATAGATGTTTGTCTGAAAGAAACTTGAATAAAAATGTCTGCAGCAGCAGAAAACTCAGACCATTTGAAGAGCTGGTACTTCTGGAAGTTGAAACTAGGGTCGAAGGGAGTGGCTACCGTCATACCCTGCAGGAATCCTGGGACTTTGTCCCAACATTTTGGCACATCCTAACCAAGGTTTTAAAAACTGACTCTGAAAAATCCAAATTTAGCTGATCTGTTTATCTGCCAGTGTGTCTATGTATCATGTCTCTGTCTTTCTATCTGTCACTATAGCACTCTCAGTCTCATGAGATTATGGTATCAAGACAGCAAGACAAGAGAACATCGGCTATGGGCGTTTAGCATAAAAGTTAAAATGTTGCTTCAAATCCAGCTAAATCGGGCATGGTGCACTTCACTGAGTTGGCGGCCAGATTGGGCAGGGAGTATGAGAGTCCTACTGTCTCCATACACTCTGCTGTGGGTAATTAATAAATACAGGCATGAAAATATTTTAAATGAGCATCCTCCCACTGTTGGAACTCAGGATGAGCATTCCTCCAAAGACTATTAATAGGTCATCTTGTCCAGTCCTCTGTCTTTGGGCAGACAATATCCTAACACATTACAATGATTTTACAGGTAAGGTTTCAGAGGCCCAGACGGCCTGCTCCGGAAGTGAGTTGAGGAGGGTGATCCTGGCCCTTCTTGGATGGTGTCTGTGTCCTAGACCTGCTGCCTTTGAAAGGTAGCACTTTGCCTGCCCTCCTAAAATAGTGCCTGCATCAGCCTCATCGACTTACGTGGCGTGCCTTCCAGTCTCTCCACAGAAAGGAGATGTTTTAATATTGAACATTGTCATATGTTGCAAATCTAACCATCTGCTGTCACAGTTCCTGCTGTCATTCCTTGGATGTCCATTTCTGAAGAATAGACCTGCTCCTGACTCCCACCTTCATTTCAGGTTTTGTGTTTTCCTCTGCAGTAACACGATCATGAAGACAAAGCATTTGACAGGAAGCTTACCCTCCCATCGTGCTCTCCCTTCTTATCTCTTTTATTTTTGGTCTTTTCCACCCCATGATTATTTGTTTTGACTAGTAAGATCTCTTCAGGTCACAGGACAGTGAATAGCAATGCTGTTGCCACCTGATAAAGCAGGCACAGATATAGTAGGTGTGGAAAAAAAAAACCCAACCTATTAACAGCCATTTTTAGAAACAGGCTTTGAAATCTGCCCATCAGAGCTGAAAGATTTCCACTGTTCTCACGCTCCAGGAGCTGGCAGCAGCTTCTCCTCGCATCTCAGGAGCCTCGGGAGCCGCCTGGCCATGTCTGGGGGAGATGATCATGGGTGCGGGGCGGGGCTCGCCTGCCAGGAGGCACTGGGAGGGAGGGCCTGCAGAGCAGAGGGACCGCCCTGCCTCCAGGAACCCACCTGGCCTGGAGGGTTGAGCATCCTCAGCTGTTCCTTTGTTGACTGAGCTGCTCGGTGTTCTGTGACCTTCTACCAGTCAACTGGACACAGAGTCAGCTGCCTCCTCTGGAACTCATAATTGCTGGAATGATAATATTAGAAATAATAAGAATAAACACATAATGCCTACCCAGTCAGGCACTCTTATAGATGCTTTACATATGTTCTTGCCAAGCAGAGAAAAAATTGTGAAGAAAGTAAGCTTTTCCTGTAGCTCTCTCGCGAGAAAGATAGCAAGTCAAGGAACAGAAATATACAGGCGGTTATTGGTGGTGGAGAGGAATTGAGCAGGGTCCAGTGTGAGGAAACAACAGAGGGTTGACTTCAGTGGAGGGAAGACCTCTTAAGGAGATGATATTTGTGAAGGTCCTTAACGTAAGAGGAGGCAGCTGGAGAGGAAACCAGGGTAAGAGTGTTTTGGGCAGAGGGAACAGCGCATTCAGTCTGGAGGCAGCAAGCCGCTTGTCCTGGAAGGTTCTGAGCGCCGACAACATGCATTCCAGTGGGAGTGTGATGAGCAAGGGCGGGGGTGGTGGGGGGCTGCCTAAAATCAGGGTGGAGAGGACTTGAGGGCCAGAGTATCAGGGCCATGGAGTCTGTGGGCCGGGTTTCGTTCCCAGTACAGGAGGACCCTCTTAAATCATTCTAAGCAAGGAAGTGATTGTGACTGGATTTACGTTAATGAAAGATCTTTCGGTGGAGAACAGCTTGGAGGGCAAGAGTAGAAGCAGGAAGATCAGAAGGGGCTTCGGAAGCCATGGGAGCAAGAAAAGATGGGGCTGGCACGTGCGGGGTGGCAGGGCAGAGGAGAGAAGTGGCTGGATTGGAAATGGAGTTTGAAGGTGGAATGGATGGGACAGGACCCTATGTCCTTCTCCTTCAGCTTCGCCAGGACTCCATCCTGCAACTTTCCCTGTCATGCTGCCTACCCTCCATGCAGCTGCTCCCCGTTTACTGCAACACCTCCTACCCTTCCTCAGCACATCTCATAATAATAAGGAAGAAGGAGGTTGGTGTCTTACCTTTGGAGCTTATGAAGTGCTTCCTGATGGGTGATCTTATTGGATCCCCACAAAAACCTTGTGAGGCAGGCATTTGTTTTCTGGGGGGGGAGAGCAGGGCCCAGAGAGCCCAAGTGAGCGTTGGGTTTGAAAAATAATGAGATGCATCAGTCACAATCCTTACCCTCAAGGAACTTAGGGTTCAGACTTAAAACCTCATAAATGTAATGCAGTATGATAGGTTTTATAGTACATTAAAAATATGCTATTAGTAATGTCCAAGTAATTTTTACCTTGGTGGGGAGAAAGAAGGGTGAAGTTTCTTAAAGTGGTTGACCTTTGATCCTTATATTATAATAATGTGTTCCATAAAGTAAAAAGGGAAATCTGCTCTGACCTCTCTCCTGAGGTAACTACTTAATTTTTTTGGTGTGTCAGTGCAAATATCTAAAAGATATAAAGGGGTTCCCTGGGTGGATGTGGTGGGGGAAAGGTGTCCCAAGCAAATATGGCAAAACGGCATGGCATGTGAGGAAGTGCGGTGATACTGAAGGACAGAGTGTGTGGGGTGTTGAGGCTGGAGAGCAAGGCAGGGGACACAGCTGGGTGGGGGTCTGGGGCTGATTCTTGCCTGCCTGAAGAGTGTGACCTTCGTCCTGAAGGGAGGGGGACACTCGAATGTGACACTAGGGGATTCGAGCAGTAGGCAGTTCACTCTGGCCTGTGGAGGGCACAAGAGCAGAGTCAGGCAGACTAGTTAGGAAGGAATTCATTCCCAAACAGGAGATGAGGAGGGCCTGATATGGTGATGGTGAGGTGGACACAGACGTGAGAGGTGCCAAGGAAGCAGAAGTCTGCATCCGTTCCAGAATTCCTTAAGTTCCATCATAGCAGTAGGAGTCCAAGATTTATTGTCAGTATCCCAGAAAAACAAATGGAAACCTAATATTTATCCATTGGGAATTCACACAGCTTAATCAGGATATTATATTCCTTTGTCTTTGCCTAGAATTAAACAGATTAAAACTATTAATACTGGTTATCTTATACCAGGATCAGAAATTCTGCTTGGTTTACACATTGTATGTCTTAAACATTGGAAAATTATTGTTAAGTGCAGGAATTCTCAAAACATGAAATTCCGTAAGGAGTACTTTGGCATTGGGGAAACACAAGGAATTACTAACTTGAGGTGGCTTTATTTTAAGTGTTTTACTCTGCATATTGGTGTGACTGGCCTTTATCTAGCTAAACATGGTCACCTTAGCCAGCATTTTTGTCATTATGGGGACATTGCCCAGCCTCCCATGCGGTAACTGGCATTTCTGCCTTCCCCCTATCACAAAGACTGGGCAAGACCCTATTTTAACACCTACAGGAGTCCAAGGGCCTTCGTTTTTCTTCCATGTTTTCCTTCAGTCCCCTGGAAAAACAATAACTCCTTACATTGAAAATGGAAAGAATATTCATCGTTTGGAAAGTGTATTTTCTAGGTGAGAATTTCCTTCCTGTGTTTTGTTTTTGAGAAAACTTAGGTGGACTAGAAACAAGGATTTGAAGTTCATGCAATATGAACCTTTCACAAATTTGGCCCTCCGTGGACAAAGTGTTGTCACTTTCTCCATTGGATTGAATTTTAGCTCGTCTTTCCCTTTGCTGAGTCCTGGTTTGTCTTTATGGACCGTGATTCCTGGAGAAGGAAAATAGAAGGTCAGAAGTTTATAGGAATTATTATTATTATTTTTTTTCTAATTCCACCCAGTATCAGTCACTCGTCTAGGTAAAAAGCTATTTAAAGATTTTTAAAGAGGTGAAGTTTTAAAAGAATCAGCAGCATGAATACCACAGTGAATCAACTCTTGTTTTTTCTACATTCTTTGGTGTCATCTGGGCAAAGCCATCTGTCACATGCTATGACTATAATCACGAAACTATGAACATCATAGAAAACCCAATGATGAAAACAAGCTTTCCAGAATGAGAATTCTTGGGAGGCTAATAGTCTTACAGTTCTTGCAGAATTGTAAAAGATCTTTGGTTTTACACCATGGGTTTCCCAAGACTTTGATCTTGGGGAACTCACTATGTCCGATCACTGCAGTGGTCGTCTTTAATTTACTACTTCTTCAAAGGAGTGAATTTTTATAATGGGGCCTAACCCTGTAAACATTTCATAATATTGTAGCTTCAAAGAAGGCAGGCTGTAAACACATTTGCATCCACTTAGCTGATGGTTTATAGATCTGAGGGACTCTTCATTCTCTGCGTTCCACAGGGGAAGCATTTATTTCATTGGTTTTGCCTCTGAAGTGGAGTTCCCATCAACCCACTCAGAGAGGAAGTGCTACATTAGCATCTTTGGTAGAATAACGTCTTCTGATGTACTTGCCTCTGGTGTTGGTGGTATAATTCTACTTCTGCCTTAAACCGTTTTATTAATTTTACTGTCGCTTTCTTGTTTTCCGTACCAAGGGAGTGAGACTTTTCTCCTACTTTCTTCTTTTCTTCTTAATGTCAGGATGTGGTATTTAGCCCATTGGAGTTGCATAGGGGTTACTAAAAATTATACTTAATTTAGATATATATTATGCATTCATTCTCTTGAGATGTACTAACGTGTGTCTCTCACTGATCTCAATGAAACAGATCAGATTATGTGTGTTTGATTGACTCCCAGGTTGTTGAGCATGATGATGTTAGCCTCTGGGGGTCAGACACCCTCTCTTCCCCATTTCTTCCCATCAGAATTAAGTGCTCAAGTCTGGAGGTGAGATCCTGGGGCTAAGGTGAAAGGGAGGGATGTATCCCCAAGTAGCAATAGGGGAGACATCAACCCAGGAAGGAGAGAAGAGAACCCGAGTGGGGAAGTGGGCCAGTGGTGGAGGCGAAGAAGAATTGAGTCCTGTGTCTTGTTGGAGACCATAATTGAAGGAAGAACATGACAGACAGGAAGAGAGGTGAAGAGGGATGAGGGAGGAGCAAGGTCCGTGATAGGTGAGATGGGATAGTTCAAGGTCGGAATGAGTGGCTGTGGCTGCCTGTGGAGCATTACTGTTTTGGTGGGTCTGGGAACCTCTAAAGAGGTAAGGCAGCTTCTTAAGAAAGCCAAACTGGGCTGGACGGCTGCAGATGGCCCCATGAGTGCAGGAGGCCTGAGGTCCCAGGTGGTGTCATTTGAGCACACAGTGGTCACAGGCTAAAGCTGTTGCCCCAGCACTGGGTTCACAGCCACTCACCTCTGCATACTATGGGAGTTTCCTTGCACAGCTGCAGCTTGAAGGACGTCAGGGCCCCCAAGGTTCAAAGAAATAAGACCCAGAAGCCCTCAAGCTTTGGGAAACTCCATACTCTACTCTCTTTTGTTTCCATGCTGTGGTAGCCTTTAGTGCCAGAAGCTAATGTGCTCTGTGGATCTCCACCAAGCCTGAATTCCCCTATTGCAGGAGCCAGTGTGCCAGAGATGTCCTTGCAAGAGTCTTGTCTAAGCACCAGAAGGCTGTCCCACTGTCTTGTTTCTGTTGTCTCTTCTTCCTATATCAGGGACCTCTCAAATTGTTATCCTTTAACTATACCCCCTTCTTAATAGTGAGGGAATGGTAGAAGTTAGGGCAGAAACCTGTAGGTGGCTATGGTTTGACCTTGAGGCCAGAGGTCAGTTCTGGCCTCACATCCACTCTCTCTGCCCAGTGGTCGATGTTCAGATCACATGCCCAGAGGTGGGTTCTGATTCCCATCAGCTCCACTCACTCCATTCTCTTCCACCTCCAATTAACCACACTCACCTCCAGTCACCCACCCAAACCAAGCATGGTTAGAGGACTGTGTCGCCACTCTCTGCCCATCTTGCAGACTTTGAATCACATGACTCTTAGAGCAAAGCTGTGTTTCTAGCTTAATTTGAAAGAATATTCGTGTTTCTTTCGCCTTGAGATTTCCTGCTTTAATGTGGAGCTTCATTTTCATGCCCTTGATCATTGTAATCTGTAGAAAACAGGGGATTTCTGTCCACAACATCATTGAGATCAGCATGACTGAGTTTATGAATTCTTTTTTTCCTTTGAGGAAAGATCAGCTTTGAATCCAGACACAATAGAAAAGCTCAAGTCTATGATTCTAGGATTTGAACACTACACAAGGGTGTCCTCTGAGTCCTTTTTATGGAAGTGATCATTTATGTCCTGGATATGGGTGCTCAGATGTATGCTTACGTGCCAGCAGGAATCGGTTATGACAACATGTGGGGGAGATGTTTCTCCTTGGGACAAATATTTGGGTGGGAGGTTTGTGTTTCAAGACACTGAGCGCTAATTGTAAATAAAACCATTTTGCTGTGATTTAATCACTTCTTACTCATTCTCTTGGAGGATCATGTGGAAGGAGATTATGTATATTGGGGAGACTCAGGTCATGCTTTCCCATTGAGTAGATCTGCTAGAGGAAAAGTCATTATTCCCTCCCCATCTCCTTTTTAGATTCAGATGAGAATAGAAATCTTATTAAAGAAGAAAACAAACAAACAAACAAACAAAAAAACAAGAATAACAAGGCTTTGTTGGAAAGTCCTGACTCCTGAGACGGAAAACTTCAGGCTGATACAGTGAGGTGAACACTCGTTAGGGAGAGAAGTGTCTCAAGTTATAGACTGAGGGGCCCTCCTTCTTGGCCTTGGGGCCCCGGGGGAAATGATCCACACCCATCTCCCAGCTTCTGTTTCCGGAGGTCAGGAGTTAATTGTTTCCAAGGCTCTTTCCAGGCTGACATTCTGTAGAGCTAGGAAATGGTACCATGAGGGTGATTTCCTCAGGGGCTTTCCAGCCAGGGCGGGTGGCAGAACCATTCACATTTCTGTGAGGAGGTGCCATGGGAGGAACTCAGGCTTTGGAGTTCCTGGAGGGACATGGGTTTGCATCCCACCCTTGCCACTTACCTGCTGTATGATCTTAGATAGGCTACTTGATCTTTCTCTCCCCACCTTTCCTGTATGCAGACCGAGCTAACAATTCCAACCTCCCACAGTTGTTTTCAGGATTAAAAAAAAAAAAAAAAAAAAAGAGGTAACATATATCTAAAGTGCTTGCTTAACCCAGCATCTGATGCATTGTAGGTACCCAGCATATGCTACTTAGCTCCCTGACCCTTTTACTAATGTTGACATCCTATTATATGTAGGAGATCCAGAAATTTGAAAGATCATGTATCCTCCACCCACATCCTGCACTCCACAGGAGCTTTTACCTTCTTTCCAATAAGAGCTTCTCGGTTAACGAAGGCACAGTAAATACTGCCTATTTCCTTCAGTGCATGCTGTGGGTTGCGATTTTTTTTTTTTTTTTGCATTTGTTTATAAAAATCAGTAGTAAATGCCAATTTCCCTTTCCCTTGGTAGCTGTAATTGCCATGTTCATTTAAAGGTCTGATTGCAGAAACGAATGCAGCTGTTGTATTCTCCATCTGCACGGCCCCAGGGGTGCTGTCGGTGTCAAGCCCCGCCGCGCTCCTGGTACTTTCATCACTCAGGAAGAGGTTTCCAGTACCACAACCTCATAGGCACTGTTGAATCACCTCAGACTCTGGGCTTGAGGTTAGTCTGGAAGGGAAAAGCCATTTGGGCTTACCACCGAGGGGAAGTAGGAGGATAGGGTGTAGCTAAGGGGAACCCCTGGGAGGCAGAGCCAGGCCTGGGGGGCTCTGTGGGAGCTGGAAGCCAGGTAGGATTCATGCTAAGGTGTTTTAGTAAAGGCAGAACCCACTGTGTGTGTGTGTGTGTGTGTGTGTGTGTGTGCGCGCGCACATAGTTCAGGATCTCATCTTTTCTCATCCGGATGTGTCTGTGGCTTCCTTATTTATTGCCTCATCTCCAATTTCTCCTACCCTCAGTCCAGCTTCTACTTCAGCCTCCACCAGATGAGATTTTTAAAACATGGACATTCCCCTTCTTAAAACTTTCTGTGGCATCTTCCCACCCATAACCACAGAGTTCAAACTCCGAAGCACAATGTCCAAGGCCTTTCTCGAGGGGTCTCCCAATCCACCCTCCTCATCTCTCATCCTCACCATGTGCTCTGTGCCTGCCCACACGAGACTCGCGAATGTTCTTAAGTGCACACCAGGCTGTCTCTCCTTCAGGTCTTTGTGCCTGCTGGTCCCTGGCTCCTCTTAGTTCTGACAGGCCCAGTGCCCCTTCCTCTGGAAATCCTCTCTGGCAGCTCCAGACCAAATACAGGCCTTCCCCTCCGTGTATCTCCACGTTACGCCACTGCTGTGGCTCTTACCACACTCCTGTGAGGATTTTGTTTTTCTCTTACCCACTGTGCTGGGGTCCCTTACAGCAGTGACTGTTCTATCGGTTTTAGTGGCCCCAAGAGCCTGCTTTGGTGAATCACACACATAGCAGATGCTTCAGTGTTTGGTGACCATGTGAGCTCGTGAATTCCTCCACTAAGTGTGTGTGGGTAGATGACAGCTGTGGGTAAGACCAGCCATTGTTGGTCTTGAAACCCTTTGGGGATTCTGGATACAGACCTCTCTAATGATTTTCTCATTTTGGATTCCATTTTATTCCTTGTGGAGATGCCAGAATAGTGGTGGGCAAATGGCAAATCCTTGCCACACAAATCGTTAGCTTCTCATTTCCTTCATAGATCCACTCCGGTGGCCTCACGGCCTCTGAAAGCCTAGAGTTTAGACCCCACTCAGCTGCTTACCAGCTGCTGTGTAACTATAAGCAAGGCACTGAAGGTGAAACCATCCCTAACATTTTTAGGGAACACTGTGACATGCCTTTCTCATTCAACCCCCACAACACCCTTGGAGGCAGCCATTTATTAAGTCTTTTTTTTTTTTTTTTTGGATAAAGAGAGTGAGAATTGGAGAAGTCACTTGCCCAAGATCACATACATAGCAAACCAAAGCTAGAGTACATGCTGCTCTGATTCCCAAACTTGCACCTGTTCTACCCGACTGCTTTCTCCTCTCTGAATCTCAGTTTCCCTATCTGTAGCCTCCCAGGCTGTCGGGGGGAGGAGGGGAGGACTGGTGGCCCATGTTTCCTGGTGTGGGGAGTGTTGCCCCTCTGGTCTCTCTACTGGACGATGCTTCTCCGGAACCAGCGCTGGCTGCAGTGGTCAGGCACTGCTCTCCAGCCCAGACCATGACCTTGATCCCTCTCTTTATGACTGTTTACTCTAAGAGGTAAATACCAGAATACGATAATTAGTTCCATTTTATAGGTAAGGAAAACTGAGGCACAGAGAGTACAATAGGCATCACTAAGGCCTTCCAGGGAATTAAACCTAGAAAGTCTGAAGCCAGACCTCCTTCACCCTGCCTCCCAACACCTAATCACTCCACAGAACAGCCTCCTGTTCCCTCACCCATCAGAAGCATCAGGTTTCCCCTCTATGACCGTAACGGCTGGTAAACGGTCTCTGCCCCCTCTGCCTGACACTGTGGGAACTTTAGCCCTGAGCCTTCCTGAGACCTGGGGACTAGGTTAAACAAAGTAGCCCCAGGAGAACCTGGAAGGGAAATAACCAAGTCAAAAGATCAGAGTTGCAATCCTGCCTCTGCTCTTTCACCAGCTTGTGCTGGTCCCTCAACCTCCGTGAGTCTGTTTCTTTGTGAAATGAGGATAACATCACTGAGTTGTTCTGGGAAATGACATAGGTTCTCTGATATTTATAAAGCCCTTGCTTAGCTTGAGCTGTCTTAACAAAATACCATCGACTGAGTGGCTTAAATGACATTTACTTCTCAGTCCTGGAGGCTGGAAGTCTGAGGTCAGGGTGCTCGCATGGCAGGGCTCTGGCGAGAGCCATCTTCCTACCTTGCAGTCGGTGGCCTTCTCGCTGTATGCTCACAAGGCCTTTCCTGTGTGCATGCCCCTGTGGCGAGAGAAAGCTCCTGTGTCTCTTCCTCCAGCAGGAGAACCCTACCCTCACAACTCCATCTGAACCTAATTACCTGCCAAAGGCCCACCTCCAGTCACACTGGGGATTAGGTTTCAACATAGGAATTGGAGGGGGTGGAGCACAAATGTTCAGTCTGTAATAGCCCTCAACCTGTAATATTTGTCATCATGATGTTAATAAGGAGAAAGAAGGGGACTGCGGGACCAGCCACCAAGACCTTCTAGTTTAGGGGACATCTTAAGGTCACCTGCAGAGCTCTCATGCCTCAAGTCCACGGGCAGTTCCTAATTCTTTAACAGTGTCCGGTGACATCCAGAACGGAGCAAAGATACAGTCTCACCCCTGAAGAATTGCCATGGAGAATTCTGTCTAAATTAACTTGCATTGTTCCTTATCATCGATTAGAATTTCAGTTTGTCCCCGGGGAGCAAGCCAAGGCTATTGTTCAAAGGGACCAGCCAGAAAGTTTCCAAGAAAGACAACAGTGGACACACCCACTGCTATCTATGACTTCTTTTTTTTTTAGAATAAAAAACAAAAACACAAACAAATGCAAAACCCACAAGCATTTTCCAGCCCTTAAATGTGACCTTCTCTCTTACCTGAGCCTTCATGCACCGTAAACGATGCCTCGGGTGTGGGACTAACATCCTACCAGCCACTCTTTGTTGTTTGGGTATTTCAAACCAAAAGCCACAGCTTTTCTGAAAGAGGGGTAAGCAGCGGATCTGATTGTAAGCTAAGAGCACTGGGAAGTCCAGTGTTTAAGATGCTTTCCCAGAGGGGCGCCTGGGTGGCTCCGTCGTTAAGCGTCTGCCTTCGGTTCAGGTAATGATCCCAGAGTCCTTGGATCGAGCCCCACATCAGACTCCCTGCTCAGCGGGGAGCCTGCTTCTCCCTCTCCCACTCCCCTTGCTTGTGTTCCCTCTCTCTCTGTCAAATAAATACATAAAATCTTAAAAAAAAAAAAAAAGATGCTCTCCCAGAGGTCATGCTGCCTGCCACTTAGCCCACAGGACCAGCCAGCACCGTCGGGGTACAGGTGTGGAGCCAGCACCGTCGGGGTACAGGTGTGGAGCCAGCACCGTCGGGGTACAGGTGTGGAGCCAGCACCGTCGGGGTACAGGTGTGGAGCCAGCACCGTCGGGGTACAGGTGTGGAGCCAGCACCGTCGGGGTACAGGTGTGGAGCCAGCACCGTCGGGGTACAGGTGTGGAGCCAGCACCGTCGGGGTACAGGTGTGGAGCCTCAGCTGCTCAGGCTGCTGGGGCTCAAGCGTAAGCTCAGGCAGGGGTGAACGTGGCTCACATGTAGAGGCTGTGGCCCCCATGCTCCCTGGTTCATTTGGGGAGAAGGATTTTTTTTTTTTTGGCGGGGGGAGGGGGATTTAAATCAGGGCCTCTACTTCTGACTGACCAGGGAGAGACTTCCCTGAACACCTCTCTCAGGTCTCCTACCCTTTTCCTCCCTCTCCCTCCTCCTTCCCTTTCTCATGCCCCCAAATGGCTGTGTTTTGGAGTGGAAGGAGAGGGGTGTATTTGGGGTAGGAACTGGGGACTGAATTAATGGAACATATCAGGGTCAATGGAGAATAAGTGTAAGAAGAAAATTCTGGTTCCTTGTCATTCTCTTGTCTGGAGTCCAAAGGCACCATGGTGGCAGAGTCAGCTCAGTGCTGTGAGCTGGTGGCCTTGCTCTCATGTCAGCTCAGCTGCTAAAGGTGGGCCAGCCATTTAACTGCTCTGAGTCCCGGGTTCCCCATCTAGATGGTGAGATGTAGCCTTACAGCATCGCCATGATAACCCAATGAGATAGCAAATGTAAACATGGCTTGAAAGGCATGAAGTGCTATTTATGTTAATACTTGCATTAACTATAACATTAACTATCTGTCATAGCACTTTCCATGGGGCAAGTACTGAACTAAGCATTTTTTATATATTAACTTTTATATCTCAATAACTTTCAGAGGTAGGTGCTATTATTAGTATGCCCATTTTACAGAATTTGAAACTGAGGCACAGAATTAAGTAACTTGCTCCGGATCACACAGCTAGTGAGTGGTGGAGCTGGGATTCAAATCAGAGCACTCTAGCTCCAGAGTCTGTGCTGTTAGCCACTCTTCTATAAACATGAGCTGCAGTCTTGCAAGGAAAAAGGTGCATGAGTCTTGGTAGAGTAGATGTCCACACTATTCCCTGGCTTCCCTTGGTCCAGTGGCCTCAGTCTCCTCTACTGGGAGCCACCATCCTCTGTGCAGCCCATCTTGCCTGCCACCTCACTAGGTCTGCTCTTCCTCCAAGATTCTAAACTGTCTCTGATGAAATTCACCTCCTTCCTCCCTATTCCACCAGATACTCAGGGTAGGCACCTCTGGGCTGTTGAATTCTTCTATACCTTTTCCCCACCCCCACATGTCTCCTGTCCTGAAGTCCTATTGATTCTTCCTTCCCAAAGTGTCTCTCAACTTGGATTCTTGGTGCCACTGTCCCAGGCCAAGTCTCACTGTGTGCTGCCTGTCACAGCACCCTCTTAACGGCTTGCTGCTCTGCTCTGGCTTGAGTTGACCAGACATCCTGCCCCAAGACAGCTTCCACGGGCTGTGCTCTTTTGTGTACTGCCCTGTTTGGAAAGACTCAGCTACTCTTGCCTGACAAATAAACCCAACCTGCTTAGCCTGTTGCTTCAGGTCTCCTGTGATGAGACCTCTCCAAACTGGCTCCCTCCATTATTTCCCTTCAAACATACTGTGATCCAGGAAAACACAACTCTTCCTTCTTCCTGAAAGTGCCTTGACTTCCCTGCCTCTTGGCTTTTGCTCAAGCTATTCCACCACCTGAAAGGACCTCCCCAGACCACCACCACGCCACCTTCATTTGTGCCTAAGAAACCCTAATGCCCATAGCAGATACTTCTTTTTTTTTTTTCATTAATTAATTTACTTGAGAGAGAGAGAGCAGGGGAGGGGCAGAGGGAGAGAATCTCAAGCCAACTCCCCACTGTGCACGGAGCCTGATGTGGGGCTCATTCTCACCACCCCAAGATCATGACCTGAGCCAAAATTAAGAGTCGGACGCTTAACCAGCTGAGCCACCCAGGCACCCCCATGGCAGATACTTCGTATGAAAACTTTCATGATGCTCTCTTCTACCTCAGAGTCTTTCTAGCTCTGATCTCTATTGCCGTCTGGCCTGAGGAAGAACAAGCTTTTGGATTTCAGATCAACCTGGATTTGTATCCCAGACACCTATAACAGACATTTCTCTTCCTCACTTCCACTTTCCCATAACAATGGAGTCCCAATGTCCTATCTGGTTCCCTTTTATTTCTCTTGTTATATTTCTCCGCCATGCCCTGATTTTCTAGTTATTCAGTGTAGATAGTGGAACACAGCATTTAACAAGAAAGACTGTAGAACAAGCATAACATGGGTTCAAATTCTGGCTTTGCCTCTCCTAACTATGTGACTCTGGGCGAATTGTCTAAGCATACTGTGCTCAGGTTCCTCATCTATAAAATAGGGTTATTAGCAATAGGACCCCTCCTGTTCTCGTTAATGAAAATGAAATGAGCTAATACCACGAAGCTCTCAGCACTGTATCTGCTACACAGTAAGTGACTAAATGTCAATCTATCCTTAGTCCCATCTCTCCTGTGTGTCAACAAGCTGACTGGAAACCATAAAGCCACTTTATACTCTGCAAAGAGGAGTTTCTGTGGCCAGAGATTAAGAAACCAAAGCCCCAGCCAGGCCACACAGTGCTCGATGGTGACTCAGTGGTCACTGTTGGAATGCATATTGGAGACCCACAGCGTTTTTCTGTGGGAACCCTCAGCATCCTGACTCTGTGTCCCTGGGCGCTGGGGCTCGTGTGGTGCTGGGGAGGAGAGTGACTAAGAACAGCCATTTGGCCGTGGTGACTGACTCACGAATGAGAGGGTTGAGTGGTGGGGACTCTGCCAGCCCACGCCTCTTTGTGTGTTTCCTGTCAGTGCAGCCCTGCTCCATGGCCTGGGGCTTCCATGTAACTGCAGCACACCCCACGTTTCCCTGAAGGAAACCACCTGACTGGACCACCACTCACACCTTCTGTGCCCACCCATGGCCCTGAGAGGACAGTCCTGCCCTTGGTCTCCCCAGCACGTTGTCACAGAGAATCGATGCACACGGGACTGGGAAGAGCCTTGGGAATGGGGCACGGGGCAGCTCCCCATTTTGCAGTTGTGAAGACCGATGTCCCAGGGGAAGCAGGGTAGTTAGCAGCAGTCAGGACTGGAACCCTAAGAACTGATCCCCAGGTCTGTGTTCTTTCCTGGAAACCCTGTGAAAGTAAAAGAACGAATCTGTTTGGCCATCGTGTGAAGAGTAGGCAGAATCAAGTATAGATGAGCAAGTCCCAGGTACACAGCTTAGCAGAGCCCATGCTACCTGGCTCTACCCAGCTGTCTGGTTTTGCTTCTTAGCTCCTCTGTTTACTTACTCTCTCCCCAGCAAGCTCTGAGGCCGGGGAAGCAGCCCTCCCGGAAAGAGGCTCTACTCGGGCTGCCCACTCCAGCTCCCAGCCTCTCTTGAACACACCTTGGTTCCAGGTACCCAGTCCACACCACCATGACCGTGGCATCAGGCAGGCCACTGTGGGGCTATGGACAAGGTGCTTAGCCTCTGGGAGCCTCCGTTTCTTCTTCTGCAATCTTCTATGCTAAATTAACTGAGATGATTATAGCCAATCCTGAGCACAGTGTCTGGGACAGAGAAGGCATCTACTGGGCAGTACTTATTATTTATTATTACCTGTTCATTTTAAGACCTTCTCTCAGGTTGCCTTTATTATGCCAGTGGTTCCAGATGCATCAGGATCGCCCGAGGAGCTCTGTAGATGATACAGCCTGATTTAGTAGGTCTGGGATGGGGTCGGAAATGTTCTTTCAAGTTTGTCAAGGAGATTCTGCTGTGCGTTTGGATTTGGGAACACAAAGCCCCCTCCGTGCCCATTGTTTTCCCATCATGAGTGTGGCTCTAATTCTTTCACATTTCTTCATTCTCTACAAATGAAAGGCAGTTTTGTGGGTGGGCTGGCCTTAGCTTTGGAAAATTCTGACTGAAGCCTCTAATTTGTATCCATCTTAATGAGCTACGTCCCACCAAGACATGGATGTGCAGCGAGGGGGCCTCTGTCCTCTCAGGAGGCAGGAGAGCACAGGGATTGAAAACGCCGGCGTCAGGATTGGAAATCCCTGTGTTCAAATCCAAGGTATGTCATTTACTGGCAAGTTCCTTTATCTCCCCAGGCAAGCCGCAGGACCCCCATTTTTGAAGTGCTTATTATGCATTTTGTTCTACTCAGCACCTACAATCCAGTGCATAGCATCTGCCCCCCACAGGGCAGGAGGCTGGAGAACCCCCCTGTTTTCCTCCTACCCCCCCAGCCCCCCCTCCCCCCCACGCAGTGACCTGGGCTCATCGGTGACCTGGTTGGTGCATCCACTCCAGCATCTTTCCCATTCACACCCTTCCTGTCAGCCTTGCCTTCCCCCTTTCCAGGGTCTGCGTGGCCCCAGACCTGTCCCCACCAGGGGCTCCTGGTGAACCGTCACTTCCTCTCAGCCCCCCCACTGCCTCCCTACTGCTGACAGACCCAGCGCTATACAAGCATCAACCTCAGCCTGAAAAGCCCTTTGAAAATCCTGACGCAGGCCTCTAACAGCTCACTCACACTTATTAACATGATTATTCAAGAAATAATCAGTTTCTGAGGAGAAATGCTGGAGGTTGGCATTCTGAGAAGATGCCAAGAATCGTGCTTTCTCCAGGCCAGAGGCCTCATTTGATCAAATCGGTTTCATCCTGTCGGTTTTTCTTGGCATTTGGACGTGTTTGAGGTAAATACTGTGGGAGGTTTGTTTTTTTTTACCTAAAATTGTAATGTTGCTTTTTTTTTTTTTTTTTTTTTTTTAAAGATTTTATTTATTTATTTGACACAGAGAGAGAGAGAGGAATCACAAGCAGGCAGAGTGGCAGGGAGCGGCAGAGGGAGAAGCAGGCTTCCCGCAGAGCAGGGAGCCCGATGTGGGACTCGATCCCAGGACTCTGGGATCGTGACCTGAGCCGAAGGCAGACGCTTAACGACTGAGCCACCCAGGCGCCCCTGTAATGTTGCTTTTGGGCTTGGAAGCTCGTGTATAAAGCACCAAGTTGCTGTTTAACCTCCATAGCAAAGAAAAGGCCAGAAACACATTCCTAGTGGTCTTTTTCATGGAAACCCAGAAGCGGTGCAATCCATAGCATGATGAGGGACACAGGAGAGTCACTGGGGACAAAAGCCAATGAGGTGTCCAGCTCAGGCCCCTGGGGTGGGAGGCCCAAGCCTGCAGAGTCCATCTGCATTGATAAAACTTTTCCAGCAAGTGCTCTCAGTCAGGGTCTTGTGATCAGAAATCCCTATTTGTGCTGCTCGCTCTTTTTTCCTTTATTAATACCAGCGCTGAGTCAAGGTGGCTCATACGCTGTTAACGTGACCTTGAGCTCTCTTCCTAGAACTCTGTTGGGAAACCGTGTACAGAAAACAGGTAACCGCAATGAAAGGTTTGCCGGGGGATTTAGAGTGAGTAAATGACAAGTAAGTCATTGTTTGCAGAACTCCTGCAGCTCCCTGGGTTCTGGAGCTCGGAGACATGTACCAGTGTAGGCATGGTTCAGACACAGTGTCCTCTTCTGTGTGCTTCGTACAGCTAGCTTCCTTGTCACGGTGCTGGGTTAGCCTTAAACCTCAACAGTTCACATTTTATTATTCACATCCAACTTCAATCACAGTTCCTCGCCCATCAAAGCTGACTAAGGAGGTGCCTGGCAGAAGCGGGTAGGCGGGAAACTCAGCCAGCAGGATAATTTCTGGAAGCTGCCTTATTAGGTAAGAATGATCGCTTTGCCTGAAACCTCAGGCACCCCTGACCTGTGTCAGGTGGGCTGTGTTTGACCTCTGGAAGCCACATCAGAAACCTAGGGCTCGGCAGATACCCAGGACTGTCAGAACTGACCTTAGGATGGGAAGACAGTATAGACTGGCCAACACTGTTTCTATCAGAGAGGAAAACCAAAGCTTAAATGGTTGGTGTTCATACAGTGCTTACGGCTCCCAGTGATGAAGGAACTTGGAACCAGTCTAAGCATACCTGTTCCTGGGAGATAATAGGAAGTCTGAGGTGGACATTTGGTCAACCTTCTTTCTTCAGCTTAAGAGACTGTTCCTAAGTTTTTTTTTTAAAAAAAACAAAAACAAAAACTGTTTTCTAAAGCTCAGGGCTTCCTTAAGAAAACAAATGATTACAAACACTGCAACTTTCTCTTGCAATGTGTTTTGAAGCCCCGTAGACAGAGCCGTGCCTCTGGGAATAGTCTAGGTGCTCTAAATGTTATAACAAAGAAATACAAGTTCAGGGACATGAACCTGAAATGTTAGACATTCTCATGACCCCTGTGAGAGAGATAGTAGGGCTCCAGTTTCCAGGGCTGGGTTTTCTTTCCCCAAAAGACAAATCATCACTCAGGCCCATTGAATTCTCTGTATAACCAGCCAGCTTTTGTAGGAGCAAGGGGCGTGCATGGGGCTCACAGGTTTCTGTCTGCGCGGACGGTGGGGTGTGTCCATGAGAACATCGGGGAGGAAGAGTGGACTGGCTCCATGCTTGGGCTAATCAGATGACAGCCGTAGTCACCTTCCTTGTTTGATTTTTTCATCCCATATTTGCCAATGGAAAATACTAGATTTAGAGGCTTCTCTCCATGTGAAGTTTTTTCTATACCTCTGTAGACTTTTCTGTTGGTAAAACTGAGAAACTGGAGGCACAGAAGCCCATAATTTAGTCAAGGCCTACATAGTGGAGGGGTTGGAACACTGATCTACGTAAATCCAGAGTCTGCATTTCCACCTCCTGTCTTAGTTATCTAATCCATTACCTAAAAAGGAGCTGGGATCCTGGGCAGGTGACCAAAACAGAAATGTTAAAGTTTCCAGGGGGGACTAATATCTGGATCAAGTTGTTAGTTATCAAATCATCTACAAGGTCAAGGGCAGACACACTGTAGGACACTGGTTCTCAACCTTGACCACAGTGAATTATTATTATTTTTTTAATTCTTTTTTTTAAGATTTCATTTATATATTCGACAGAGAGAGAGTGAGCAAAGTAGGCAGAGAGGCAGGCAGAGGGAGAGGGAGAAGTAGGCTCCTCACTGAGCAGGGATCCTGATGCAGGGCTCGATCCCAGGACCCTGAGATCATGACCTGAGCTGAAGGCAGCCGCTTAACCGACTGAGCCACCCAGGCACCCCCACATTGAATTATTTGAGGAATTTTAAATAATACTAATGATAGTTCCTACCTCCAGAGGTTTTGATAAAATTTGTCTGGGATATGGCCTGGGCATCAGACATTTTTAAAAGCTCCCCAGGTGATTCAGATGTGCAGCCAAAATTGAGAACCACTGCTTAGGAAAAACAAAAATGGTATCTTAGAAGGAAAGGCTGGAGCTGTTTGAATATCTGCTGCACCAAGGATAGGACCCGGAAGGGGTTCTAGCAGTCCCTGCAGTACTTGGGAGGAGGCTGGACACAGGGCAGGCAACAGAGCTCAGCCAAGGCTGCGAACCAGACTGTCATACTAACTACCTGTGGTGATCATTGTGATTGCCAAAAGGTTGACTCTTATATCAAGCTTGTTATTATTTTGCATACTTAAATCTTGACTCTCCAAACGAATTAGAAGCCCCCTCAGAGTTTGAGATGTCAGTACCCAAAAGATGTCTACCATCTTTGCCATCATCCCCAAACTCTGTGATCGGGAGGGCAGGACCTATAGTTAACTTTTCTTAATCTCCCAGGCTGCAAAGCACAGGGCTTAGCACATGGTGCCTGGACGTGGGGAGGATGGGGGCATCTTCAGCTAGATGCATGGTCATCCCTGGGAAGGGTAATATTTTCATGTTAATTTATTCCAGAAGCCATTCTGCTTTTGTGTCTGAAATGGGCACAGTGTTTATGTACGCTGTAACTGAAGCCATCCTTTTCTGGCAAGTTCATGGGTCTCTTGCCAGAAGGTTAGCCTCCCTGCTTTTCCTTTGGTGCAGGTACATAGGCTTCTGCAGCACAGCAAATCTGCTGGTGAGGAGGGCCTTGGTAGAGAAGCTGTAGGAGATTCACCGGGTCCAGCGGGTTGTGATTTTGAGGTTGATACTGAATCCTTCAGAGTGAGGAGAAAGGGGCAGACTTCACAAGTCAGCAAAAAAGCTGCCAAGAATGTGCTTGCCAAATGGCTGTGTACATGATTCTCAGAGCCTTGGTAATTTCACTGTGTGTCTGATTGAAAAATTATATTTGTGGTCTTGGCAAGGCAAGAATAAAAGAAATAACATAATGTTTGTATGCTTCTGGGCTGAGAAACTTTTAGTTTGAAAAAGTTGTTCTTCCAAGTCGAAAATCACAAGGGACAAGCAAATTTGGTTAGAATTTTGTCAGAAGTCCAGCAACAGTCCTAGTAGCCATGATACAGAAGGGGCTAGAAGAAGGAAATTGAAATTTGTTGAGCAACTATTTGATTTACAAGTTGTTTTGTAAAGGTAGATCGTTCGGTACTTGCCACACACCATGTTACCCATGAAGATATTTTCAAAATACAAAGACAAGACTATAACCCATCTGCTTAAAGCCCTTCAGTGGCTTTCCAGAACTTTTTGGAACATATAACCAATCCGTGACATGGCCTACAGGGTCTTGCTGGGCTGGTCCCACACTACCCATTGTCTGTCTGATCCTTCCCACTGTAGGGCACCTACAGGCATGCTTCTCTCTCACACGACCCACACCAAAGCCTCTAGTCACCCTTCACCTTGTCAGTTCCAACCCTTCCTTCAGATCCCAAGGGAATTTTGATCAGAGGATTGGCTGGGCTCCTGGGTGGCTCAGTCCGTTAAGCGTCTGACTTTGGCTCAGGTCATGATCTCAGGGTCCTGGGATCGAGTCCCGTATCGGGCTCCCTGCTCCCTCTCCCTCTGCCTCCCCAACCCCCACCACTCACGTTCCCTCTCTCTCTCTCAAATAAATAAATAAAATCTCCAACTCCCTCTCTGGTTTTGTCTTGTTTCATTTTTCCCTTCCCTTCCCCTATGATCCTCTGTCTTGTTTCTCAAATTCCTCATATCAGTGAGATCATATGATACTTGTCTTTCTCTGATTGACTTATTTCGCTTAGCATAATACCCTCTAGTTTCATCCACGTCGTTCAAATGGCAAGATTTCATTTTTTTGATGGCTGCATAATATTCCATTGTATATATATACCACATCTTCTTTATCCATTCATCTGTCGATGGACATCTAGGCTCTTTCCACAGTTTGGCTATTGTGGACATTGCCACTATAAACATGGGGTGCATGTACCCCTTTGGATCACTGTGAATTGTATAAGACTGATAAATCACAGACCTCTACCCCTGAAACAAATAATACATTATATGTTAATTTAAAAAATTAAAAAATAAATAAATAAAATCTTAAAAAAAAAAAAGATCCCAAGGGAAGTGTATCAGTGAGGATCTAGGAAGAGACTGAAACCACACCAGTTATCTGAACCGAGGGGATATCCCATAACAAACCATTGAATAAGGGCAAAATTATTAACTAGATAAGTAAAAAGAATAAAAAGAAGGCTCCAAGGTGGGGCTGGGAAACTATGGCCCAGGGGCTAAATCCAGCTCATGTCGGGCTTTGTATGACCAGTGAGCTACGAATGGTTTTCATGTTTTTAAAAAGCTGTTAGAAGCAGAACATACAGCAAAGACAGTCCGGGGCCCACAAAGTTGGCAGTGCTCGCTCTCTGACAGCCCGTGCTCAGAGGCGTCACAGAGGGGACAGCCAGCAGACACGGCCGCCACCCCTAGGTCTGCGGGAACAAAAGTGGGAATTATTAAAACTCAGAAACTTAAAGGGGGGGCCCGATGGCCTCCGACCCAGACCGGCTGCTGTCTCCAAGGTGGGTGTGGTGACGCTGGTGTCCCAAGGAGCAGCAGACCGCCCAGTCCCCCGAGCTGCTGTTTTGGGAAGGACCGGTGCTGCCGGGCAAAGAGGCACTGCGGGGACACGTGCCACGCGCGGGGACGGGAAGCCCACAGGAGCGCCCCAGGAAGCGGGCAGGAAGGAGCAGGTGCCTTCTCTCCCTTCCAGGCTTTCAGTCTCCCTCCATTGCCCCCTCTTGGTAGAGCCCCGCAGGAGGGCAGTTTGCAAGACGGAATGTGTACAGCATCCCAGCCCCCAGATCACAGCACAGACCATCGGGAACAGATTTGGGGCACAGTCCTGCTATACTTTGGCGCAGGAAGCCTTCCCTGAACTTCACCATGTGCTCAGTGCCCTCTCTCCTATCTTTATTCCACTGTGTATCTTTTCTCCACAGCTCCTCCTACCGAGAACAAGTGACCATAGCAAGCACTTCACAGTGCTCACTGTGCACCAGCACAGTTCCAAGTACTTTCCAAGATTAAATCTTCACAACAACCAGAGATGGATACTCTGTCATCCCCATTTTACAGATACTGAAACGGAGGCATACAGACATGAAATAACTTACTCAAGGTTTGACTCAGCTGGCAGGTGGAAGAACCAGCCTTTGAACTTAAGATGGTTTTGCTCCGGGGGTCTGTGTTCTCAACCCACCCTCTGCTGCCCCTCAGTTTCAATTTTATGTTTGTGAATCTTGGTTCAGCATGTGTTTCCTTCATGAGACTGGCTTCATGAGGGTGGACATCGGATCTCTTACGGCTGACCATTGGGTCCCCTGCGCCCCCCACAAGATCTGGCACACAGAAGCCTGTCAATAAATATTTGTTGAATGGATGCATATATGGATGAGGAACGGGAGTCCCAGAAAAGTGACGCCAACGGTTAACTGTCGGAGCTGGGATTCCCACACAGATCCGTTGGACGGTGGAGCCCACGTTCTTCCCAGCCATGAGCTGGCACACAAGGGCTTGCCAGACAGTGATGCATGAAGGTCCTGAGGATGGCCTTCAGGCGCTGCAAATTCCCCACTGTTCTCTGTATTTTGAACAAATGATAGTATTCCTTGTGGTCTTCAGGTTATCCAGAATGTGTGACCAGCTATAATTCTGCATTCCCTGATCATGCCGCATGAGAGAAATCACTGTGCTCTGTAAACACAGTCACCAAACCCAGGGAGCGGGGCCTTCCAGCAAAGCTGTCTCAGACACACACTGCGTTAACTGACCGTAGTTGTGTCTGATGAGGAGCTTAGCGATGGGAGCAGGGATTCTTGTCCTTTTTATTCCATATACAGTATATGGCATAAAATATTTGGACTTTGTTTTCAATGAGCATACTAAAGAAAATCTTTCATTTAAAATATTGGAAAAATCGTGTTATTTTAGCAAATTGGAACAGAATTAAATGGTGCTTGTGACTTCAGGACCGCATTCTTGCCCATTAGCATGTCATCTGCTAGTTCACGTCTGCCTCCCTGGTCTCCCCTTCTCTCTACCTGAAAGAGCTCAAATACTTGCTGGGCTCCGCATGCTGCATTTTCTCTTTTCTTGCAACCTTTTGCAATACCGTTCTACTCAGAGAAAAGCCAACATCAACCGTATACGAGGCACTCTGTGATCTGGCCCTCAGAGCAGCCCATTTGCCATGACTCTTTTCCTCGGTCTGATGCCAGAGTAGAAGCTCAGAGGAACTGGAGAGAAAAAACAGAGAAAGGCAGCGGTAGGTTTTACCAACCTTCGTTCATTGTTAACCTTCCAGCTAACTAATAAAATACAGTCAGTATAATAGCCCAGTTTTCTGCATGGGCTATTTTAAGACCAATGAAATCGATCTTAGTTTCCTGTGCTGGTTGTCTCAGATATTCCTATGAACAGTAGCAGCTCCAGAAACTGTATTAGGTGTGACCTAGGGCAATAATCTCATTGGATGGGGCATTGGGAGGGGGGAAATAGGGGAGTGGTCGCAAAACTATATTTGTATGGTAAGCATATTGTTTTTAGTTGATTCTGTGTTTATTAGGTTGGAGAGATCTGTCAGAGAATTCACAAATTTCAAAGCCACTGCTAGTGAAAGTAGGTACTAGATCTCTTCTGGCTAAAACACGCTTGATCTAGATTAAGTAAAATAGAGAATCAAAGGCTATAAGTTATAAGGGTGTTGGACAGACCCAGTCAGTGGAATTCAGGCAGGCCTGGGGGGATGCTAGAACCAGGGACTGGGAGGCCCTTAGAATGTTCCAGCTTCTCTCTTCTCTTATTGCCAACAAGCTAATTTCTTCTACTTCTCAGTTTCTCATTGTGGGAAATATGGCTGCTCCACAGCTCCCAAGTTTACATTAAAATGCCAGTTTCAAAGAGATACTAACTCGACCGTCTCTTAGTCCCAATACTAAATTATGAGAGAGAGAATGGACTGGTCCAGCCTGAGTCGGGTGGCCACCCCCAGTCCAGTCACCGGCTGTACATCATGGCTGCTGGAGGGTATGTGGGGTGGTGGTGGGGATATCCACTGTGTTAAGGAAAAAGCATTTGTAATCACCATAAAGAAACATGTGGATACCCAGAGTGTTTGATAGCTGCTTGCTGTTGAACTTATCTATTGATTGAGCTGTGGATTAAGCTGTTACTTCTATAACAGTGCCTTGGTTATTTGGCTCTTGACTGGTAGCTTCAAACAGTATGAAAGAAAATAATAATAGTAGTAGTAGTAGTAATAGTAATAATAATAATAGCAAAGACTTACATTGTACCTTAATAAACCAGACTGTTCTAAGCGCTTTGCTCTTTGTTAGTTCATCTAAATTAATCCTCACAACAATGGCATCAGGTAGATACGATTATGATTTCCATTTTAAAGATGTGGTAACTGAGGCACAGAGAGGTGAAGTCATTTGCTCAAGGTCACACTGTCAGTAAGAGGTGGAGCCAGGATTCGAATCCAACAGCCTAGCTCCAGAGTCTATACTCCCAAGGGGAGCAGTTGGGAATGGCTGGAAGGTTCCAAAGACAAAGCTGGAAAGACATTCCATGTTGGATCAGTTCACCAAATAACCAAGAGGGACTCTCTCACTGGCCGACGATGGGAGCTAGAGCCGGGAACAAGAGAAGCTGCACCAAAAAGTGAAAAGGCAAGAAACCATCACAAAAATATGGATGGAAGGAGAAAGAGACTAGGCAAAAGAGGTGCTCTGAGGTACTGTGAAGTCGGAAAACCATAGAACAGAACTGGCAGAAAGCAGAGAAACACCATCCCAGTGTTGTTCAAATTTTGGTCCATAGACCTAAAAGCTCTTGAAAAGAACGCAGTTGCCTAGCCCCCGCTCTGGACGGCAACAGAAGTCTATCGGATCCACCAGAAGGCCACATGGTTTAGCAGACACTGTTAGGCACTCTCATTTCATGACTGCACTGAGTGAGCAGCGCACAGCCTTGTGCGCCCCCAGAACCCTGTAGGCGTCACTGCCTATGCCAGTGTCTTCCTTAAACCAGCTCCTGGGGCAGGGAAGTGTGTAGTACATTTTTAATGACTTCCGTGGATAGGAGGATCTCAAAGGAGAACCGAGACTGCTTAAGCTTTCATTCTAGCTCTGTCACAAACTAGCCACGTGACCATTGGCAGACACTTAATTTCTCTGCAGTTTAAGGTTTCTTTTGTCAAGGTTATATATAGGTTAGACTGGATCAACGAACAGTATCTGGAATATGTCCTTCCACACATGTCTTTCCGTCTGTCCTGCAGCCTTCCACATCCTCCTCTGGCCATGGCAGACATTAATCAATCAGACACTCCTCACTGAGCTTACCTCCCAGGATTAATCACAATGCCCCAGGCACCCACTAACAATTGCTTAAAGTTGGCCTCCAGTTGAAACTAATTTATCTCTAGAATAGATGATCCACAAAGTTCCTGTAAACTCTGAAAATTCATAGCTCTCTTCAAGGAAAAAAAAAGTAATTTCATTTTTTTTGCCTTAAAGGATTCATTTTCATTTATATAAATATTCATCCAACAAATATTTTCATATTTTGATTTTAAGTCTCCAGCAGATCTTCTCATTCCCAATTATTCCAATTTAGATTGTAATTATGATTTGAATGTTGTTCGTACTAAAAACCCTGTAAATCTTCATTATTCAGTTATGCTAAGAGGTTGGACTAACTTGACCTTTAACTTATGTTTTAGGCCAGCTTGAATTTGGATACAGCTTTATTTATAAAGACAAGTTTAAAGTTTGAGGATTTACTATTTAAAAAAAAAAAAAGGAGGGGTGCCTGGGTGGCTCAGTCGGTTAAGCATCTGCCTTCGGCTCAGGTCATGATCATCAGGCTTCCCTGCTTCTCCCTCTCCCTCTGCCCCTCCGCCTGCTCGTGCGCACTCTCTCTCTCTCAAATAAATAAATAACAATCTTTAAGTAAATATTTTTTTAAAAAAGGAAAACCCTGAATTTTAAAGTATTTTAGGGAAAAAATATAAATAAAAACTTAATCTTAAGTGTTGAAACCAGGCCTCGCCTGTTGATTACTTAAGAGAAATTCTTAGACCAGTTGTAAATAATTCAAAGTTTTGCGTTTTTGTTTAAGAATTCTAAGGCCGATGCTTACAAATTAGCAAGTCTAAGGAGAAAAAAAGTTTTAAAAATATGGTATAATTGACCTTTATTGTTTTAAGTTCCATGAATTCTGTGCCAATAAAAACATTGGTTTTTTTCCCCCTATTGGCACTGGGTTGAAATTGTTGAAAATAGTGATTTTGCTCCTTTTATTAACCTCAAGGAACATTGTGTCGGGATGGGAAATGAATATTTTAAGCAGGCAAACAATCTTCCCAAAGCAATTTTGGAGAAATTTGGAATTGGCATGAGTAGGTAGGTTTTGATATTCTGATCTGGACTCAAAACAGAAACATTTCGGTTCTGGACACTTCTTTGTGAGGTCTGGAAGGGTTCCCTTGACATCAACTATGTCCTGGATCCCAACCCAGACCTTATTTCTGAGGAGGCCTAGTCCAGAGCTTGGGCTGTGTTCCATTATTTAACCAATTGCAAGGCCTGAGAAACCTCACACTCTGATGGGAAAATGTACTAAGACAAGTGGCCCTGGGTCAGATGGAGCCCATTATGTAAAGCCTCAGGAAATTGGACTAAGGCCCTGGAGGGCAGAGAGATTGGTTGAATTAGTCAAATGTCTGAATTATAAAATATTTGACCAGAAAAAAAATGTATTATGTGAAGACACAGAAGTAGCTGAAACTAACTCCTCAATGTGAATTACCTGGTAGAGATGCCTAGAAGGTGACCTCTTCCTTTGTAATCAGGAGAATAAATACGCAAATGAAGCGTGTGATCAACCTCCTTAAATGATTGTTCACTTACACCTGATTGAAGTTCCCCCTGCAACTGTATGGCATGATGGAAAGAGGAGTGCCTCTGTAATCCAGTGGTCAGAGTTCATACACTAGCTCTGAATTCTCTTGCATAAAGCCTGACGTATTAGAAAGGAGAAGATGTATATTCTAATACACTAGAAAGGAGAAGACCCTATAAGGAGACAATATGATGACAGCTAACGGTGGTCACTGATGCCATAAACTGATGCTTCAACTCTCTGATCTTGAGTTGGCTCATCTGTAAAATGGAGCTGTGGCCTCTGCCTCACAAGGAAAATCCAATGGCTCATGAGGCCCTACCTGGTTGTCCTCTCAGCAGGGCAGTCTCATCTCCTCCTGGCCTTTGTCTTGCTCATGCCACCTGGTCACCTGGCCTCCTGGCTCTTCTCTATTCTGGCTTTATGGGCTTTGCTGGGCTTTGTCCTCAGCGTGGAACCTGGTTCCTTCAGTTTGCTTGGCAAACCCCCTCCCCGCCCTTCAAGTCCTCCTCATAGGCCAACTTTGACAAACCTTTTTAAGACAGTGACCTGCTCTACCTGTCATGTCTCACTCTAGATCTTCCATATCACATTTGACTTTTTTTCTTAGCACTCATTGCTAAGAAATACCTCTTTGTTAACTTATTATGTTTATTGTTTATTATATGTCTCCCAACTGAAATATCCTTTAAAAGGGGTAGAGACTTTTGTATCAATTTTTTTCATTGATGTTGCACCTAAAAGAGTGACTGGCACAGAAAATGACACTCAATACATTTTTTTTTTTTAATGAATAAATGCAAGCTAAGTCTCCAAGCAACCAAAGAGTCCATGCAACACAACACATGATTTATTCTGAGGGCGGCCCTAGAGTCCCTTGCATAGAGCCCTGTTAGCCCTTAGTTTTGATATCATCTCGACAAACAAGCTCTCTGGTTTCCCAGCTTACAACATTTTAGAAAAGGGAAGATCCTAAAAGGTGGCAATGTGAGACCAGCTAGCAGTGATCACTGACCCCTTGATACCAAGAGAGGAGATGGAAAACTTAAAAATAAGCTGGAAAAATTAGATCACATGTCTGAGACCATTTTATGAAGGCAAATAGCCCCAGAGGACTTCACTCCCATGAAATGTTATGCATTTATTGCATTGAGAATAATGATTGGAGTTGTAAAGATAAGGTTGACTCATGTTCATCAAACACTACTTAAGAAGATAAGAATATGTATCATACACTGCAGTTCAGTAGGATGTTTAGTGAACGCCTAGTACGTGCTGGGCACTGTACTTAGTGCTAGAGATTTAAAGGAAGATATGTGCTTGTAGTCTGGAGTGTGAAACGGATAATGTAAACAATTTTAATTTTGTTCAGAGATATTGAAGTTTTAGCATTTAAGGCATAATTAATTATACTGGAAAGTTTACTTAAATGAAAGAGCTCATTCCCTGGATATGCTGCTATGAATTATTGTGAATCCCAAAGTTGGTAGAGTATTAGTCAGCCAATCAGGCTTACACCAAAGGGATACATTTGCTGCCCTAATTAATGTACAGTATTTGATCCAAGCTCTTAACTTCTCTCCACTTCCCAAAGATACCATGTTGAAAAGTAAGGTCAAATTTGGCAACTAAAAGAAAGCTGACATTAGTTGGTACCATATTTTTAACACTCAATTTAACACTCTATTATGCAGTTTCAGTATTCTATAATTTTTCATATGAATAGTTTTTTCACCAACAAGGTTGCAGATTCCTTCACATTAGAAACAAGGTCAAAAATGTGATCAGGTCAGTGTTGTGTATGTTCAAATTTAGATCTAGCTAATATTTATTCTTTGTCTCTTATATGTAAGCTCTGTGCAAAGCATTTTTCACGCTATCTCACCCCTTATATTGTTTCATAAAGAATCTTGTGATGTAGATATTCTTATCACAATTTCTAGAGTGAGGAACCTGAAGCTAGTTAGGTTATTTATGACCCTACCTCTTGTAAGTGGATTTGAATTCAGGTCCTAGCCTGAAGTTTAGGACCAGTGGTGTTGAATAATGAGCTTTGGTTATGCCCATACTTAGTCTTTCACTGAAGTTTAATGTCTTCTCAGAATATTTTTTAGATCTTGGATTATTTATTTTCTTTCTGTTGTTTGGACCCTACTTGTAGATCAAGTTTCACATCTGTGCTGCAGTTTAGCACCCAAAAAAGAAATTTTATATATGATAGAGCCAGAGTGTATTTTTCTTTATCCTTTGGTTATTTTTCCTTTCCTACTCACATAGCTTGTGGTTAAATTATTTTCTTAGACTTTCATACTAAAATGATTTGCCTTTGGGTAGAGGCCAAGCACAGACCATTTTCAATTCTCTACAAGGTTGTTTTTCTAAGCAGTTCAAATGAAAGAATTCCCATGTCTTACAATGGGCATTTGTAAGTTGGTTATTTTGGGCAATCAGTGCTAGAATGTAGTCTCATTTCAAAACCTTGCATCTTCTCACTACACCTATCCTTAGGAAACGACCCAATAGGTACATAGAAAACAAGAGCAATGATCCAAAAGCCCACACCAGTTACTGTTTCCAGATTCACATAACAGTTTGTCTCCTTCGTGTTGAGTTTGAAATTTTAATGAGGCTATTTAATTTCCCACTTTTTACATAGCTATGCATAAAAATTCCTTCTTACCTTAGAGGGAACTAAGAATTGGAATGAAGAACCCTCGAACTAATCAAAATAATCCTATGGCTTACATTTATCAAGCACTTACCTCGTACCTGGAATAATGCTAAATGCTTTATCTACTTTATTGTAGCTAAGACCTACAACCCCCTGTGGTAGATAATTTTCTTCATATAAAGTAGATGTACTAACACTCAAAGAAATAATTTGTCCAAGGTCACTCAGCTGGCACAAATGCCAGATCCAGGACTCAAAACCAAATCAGGCTGGCTCCAAAACCCTTGTCTTCATCTCTTTAAAAAACAAAACAAAACAAAACAAAAATCCAGACTGTTATTTTGAAATATTTTAGACATACAAAAAAGTTACAAAGAAAATACAGAGAGTTCATGTATACCCCTCACCCAGTTTTCCCCAGGCTGGCATGTACATTTCCAAGATCATTTGTTAAAAATAAGAAACGGATGTTGGTACATCGCTATTAACTAAACTCCAGATTGTATTCGGATTTCATCAGTTTTTCCACTAAGGCCCTTTTTCTATTCCAGGATCCAATCCCAGGGAACCACGTTGCATTGGGTTGCCATGTCCCCCTAATCTGCCTGGTCTGGATAGTTTCTCAGTCTTTGTTTTTACGACCTTGGCAGTCCTGAGAAATACTAGCCAGGTATCCTGTAGAATACCCACCCCCCCAAACTGGGTTTGTTTAATGTTTTCTCATGATTAGACTGGGGTTATCAGTTTTTTGAAAGAATATCGCAGAGGTAGAATCCTTGTTTTTAAGCATTTCCTGATCCTGTATCACTTTCAGTCATGCCTATGTTATAGACGAGCAGAATATTTCTGTTTGCCATTCTACCTGAGAATCAACTACAACCGTAGCGTGGTTTGGAAAAACACAAAAAGGCAGAGGTTCATTTAAGTTTGTAACATAATGAGAAATCACATGATGACTTACTTATTTCCATATTGACAATTGACAGCTTGATAATTAATGTCAGTGCGGAGAAATTCCTAATGAACTCCTAATGTTCAGGTGAAGAGAAGTTCCAATATTTTCATGTTGGAAATCCTTCCAAGAGAAGTATGCCTAAATATGGCAAACATTTTATTTAAAAAGAAGAAGTTTCTTTAGTGCTACTTACAATAATAAAATGTTTAAAAAATAACATAAATGAGGGGTGCCTGGGTGGCTTAGTCGTTAAGTGTCTGCCTTCAGCTCGGGTCATGATCCCAAGGTCCTGGGATTGAGCCCCACATCGGGCTCCCTGCTTAGCGGGAAGCCTGGTTCTCTCTCTCCCACTCCCTCTGCTTGTGTCCCTTTCTTGCTGTGTTTCTCTCTCTGTCCAGTAAATAAATAAAATCTTAAAAAAAATAACAAATTCCTGACAACAGGAATATTTATGTAAATTGTAGCATATCCCCACAATGGTATAACATACATTTTATACATATATAAATATTTTAAAATGATGTTTATAAAAGGTAAATATTACTATAGACAGAACATAGTGGAAAAAGCTAGACACAATATTGTATATTTATCACTGTCACAGCTAATGATGTATGCATTGTCCAAAAATGACTGCAGGAAAATAGACCAAAATGTCAACAGTGGTTGTTGGGTGGTAGGATTATGAGTAAGTTTTACTTCCTTCTACTTTTCCATACATTCCATGCAATTAGGATGTTTACATTTTCCTTTGTTAAAATATATTTATTTATTTATTCATTCATTCATTCATTCATTCATTCATTCATTCAAAGGAAGAATCCTTGAGAACCAGATGCATGAGTTAGGCCTGGTTCTGTCTCTAACCCCCGAGCCACCGAACGCCCAAGGTCGGAATGCTAACATTCTCTGAGGGTGGGGAGTTGGGAAGAAGCAGGAGGTGCTCTGCCCCCACCCACCTCACACCACTGTCAGCACCCTATACACACACTCCTATATCTTGACAGCCCTCCAGAGGCAAAGTGCATCCCTGTAGTCACCTGAAATTAGACTGAGACAGAGGTGAACACTTACGAGCTCTGTGATCTTGAGTCAAGAGATAAAGGAGTGGTCAACGGGAGTCCCACAGCTTAGATTTGAACCTTGGCAGATGATTTTACTCTCTGTGCCTCTGTTTCATCATCTATAAAATGGGAATAATAACAGTATCTATCTACCTTATGAGATTTGGGAGAGGACAAAATAAGTTATACCTATAAAGTGCTTAGAATAGTGTGGAGCATGGGGCGTCTGGCTGGCTCAGGGCGAAGAACGTGTGACTCTTGATCTTGGGGTCATGAGTTAAGCCCCACATTGGGTGTAGAGATTACTTTAAAAATTTTTATTAAATTAAAAAAAGGGACACCTGGGTGGCTCAGTCGGTTGAGCATCTGCCTTCGGCTCAGGTCATGATCCCAGGGTCCTGCAATCGAGTCCCACATCGGGCTCCCTGCTCAGTGGGGAGCCTGCTTCTCCCTCTGCCTGCTGCTCCCCCTGCTTGTGCTCGCTCGCTCTCTGACAAATAAACAAATAAAATCTTTCTTAAAAAATTAAAAAGAAAATGAAGAACAGTGCATGGCACATAGTAGGTACCCAATGAATGGTCTTTAATATAATGGCTTGTGATTGAACTGTTAATTTTTATTCACCAGGAATCTGAGAATGCTCTACTAAATGATTTCTTGGGCAGCCTCCAACTCTAAAACGTGGTGATTCTGATTATCCAGAGGCTATAGCTTCTGAAACTGTGACTCTGAAAATTATGTGTGGGGTCTAAAGGTGGCCAGAAGCTCACTAACGTCTATTCGTGTGGGAGAAGAGTATATAAATTCCAGCTTAGATTTGTGAAGGTCAGAAAAACATGTCCCAAAAGGACCTCCAGCTGAAGGCCATAGCTCTTGGTTTTTCAAGCTGGATCACATAAAAAAAAAGAATGTGCTTCTGCCAGAGTGGATGTATTCTTACAGCCAAAAATCCTAAAAGTTCTCTTGTGGCCACATGTGACATGATTTAACATTTTGGACATTATATGAAGAAGTAGCTCATTAATTTATTTGAAGTGGTGAATGCTACAGAATTGGGAACAGCAAACACTTAATATTTAATACAATATTAAGAATAATGCCAGTATAAAAGAAGCAGCTTGAACTGTTCCTAGGTTAGGGGATACAGAGAAGCTATTGAAAAGCTTAATTTCCAGAGCACTTAATTCAGGGTTGGCAAGTGAAGTGAATGTTTGGGTTTGAGGACCTAGCTTTTAGAGACTACAAAATAAATCCTTAGGCACCTAATTGGTGACCATTGCCAAGAAGCTGTGAAGACAAAGAATTGAGGTCCAGTGTAAGAGCACCACCTTGGGGATTGGGAGACCTGGGTTCCCCAGGGAAGGTTGTTCTTGCTTTGGGGACCCCTTCATGTCCAGCCTGGCTCACTGAGTGTCCAGACAGAAAGGAACACAGGTCTCTAGTCTGCTCGTGTGGAGCAAAAGGGGTCTTAGACTCACAGCAAGGATGTAATCCAGCCTGTGTGTTTTGGATCTAAATTAATCCCCAATCAGGCCAGTTTAAGAGAGGATGTTTTAACTTGATTGAAATGAGTTTGCAACTTCTACACGGGTAGTAGAAATAACATTTTCAAAGCACTTTGCAGCCTCTAGTGCTCTAAGTCTTCGGAGCCAGGCAAATTACTTAAGCTCTCTGTTCCCCAGTTCCTTCTCAGAGGTGCTGAGAAGTTTAGATGAGATTCTGTTTCAAAGTCCCAAGCACAGAGCTAGACACCCAGCGGCCACCACAACCATCACCTAAAGGGTCGTCTTTGCTCCTCATGATGACCCTTTAGGTGATGGTTGTGTGGCCCCTGTTTTGCAGAGGAGAAAACTGAGGTTAGGAGAAGCTGAGTACTTGTCTGAAATCAGACACGTAGAAGCAGAGGAAGAGCCAACATTCACGGCTCCATCTTCAGACTTAACTTCTAGCTTCCCATTGCATGACAAGGCAATGCCTTCCTTTTAATGCACCAACCAGATACTCATTTCTATCAGTCAGACAAGTGTTTTTGGAGCAGCTACTTCTCTTTGTGCACTTGGGAAACCAGCTTTTGCCCCCAGAGACTCTGGCAAAGTGGCCTAAGGCTGTAAGTTATGCTGTCCCAGATTTTCTGATCCAGAACCCAAGCAGTTGAACAGCCAGTGAGAATAGGTGAGCAAGGGGGAGTCCCCATAGGTACAGGAGGTAGAGGAATGGGTGGAGGCAGGGGTAGGGTTGGGGGTGGGGAGTGAAGAGTCTGCGGCCCAAGTTCAGGACAGTGTCATCTGGCCTGGGGCGATACTGGACTTGGGGGCTGTCTGGACCCAGAGCCACAGCTGCCTTAAAACTGGACTGCCTGAAGTCTTCCATTGTGCCCTGGCCTTTCTGCCCAACGGTAGGTTCAGTTCTGGTCAGTGAAGCACTTAGGCCCTATTGTCACTGTCTGGGTTTTGAGTTGCAGTTGAGTCCCCATCACCTCTTCCCAAAGTCAAAAGCAGACACTCGGTCAGTAGTTATTCATGCCCGTCAACACAGACTTCCGCATCCCAGCCAATCTGCTTTTGGGTAGCAGACACGCGCCGCCCCCCCCCCCCCAACACACACACAATCTGAGAGAGAGCCACAGGATGTCAGAGTCAAGCCTTCCCGGGAACCCCTGTCCACCCAGGCCGAGAAGCTGAGGGCTCCCAGTTCCCTAGTCTCCAGCCACAGAAAGGAGTCCAGATAGACAGTGGAGCCACCAAATCCAGGGGCTAAGTCCCTCAGGCTTGACCCCCAGGGGCCTTGGAACAGAAAGTAGAATGTCTTTCAATCTGAGTTTGCTGCACCTTCCACTTTTATGCACGACATCCCTCGCCTGGCGTACGCTCTCATTTCCACATTTGCTAGTCCAATGTAAATGCCCCTTTTGGGGGCCCCTGGGTAACACAGATGGTTAAGCATCTGACTCTTGGTTTCAGCTCAGGTCACGATCTCAGGGTCATGATCTCAGGGTCGTGAGATTGAGCCCCGCATCCAGCCCCACGTCAGGCTCCATGCTCAGTGTGGAGTCTGCTTAAGACTCTCTCTCCGTCTCCCTCTGCCCCTCCCCCCCCTCAAATAAATAAATAAATCTTAAAATATATATGAATAAATAAATAAATGCTTATTTCTCTGTGCAAAATCAGGAACAATGTTTCTTTACCTTGAGACTATTTAATATTTAGGTATTTCGTTTCTGCTTATTGGTCATTTTTTTATTATGAAATATTTTAGACATAGTAAAAGTATAAATATAAAGAATATGTGGCAGTCATTACATGAAACATTATAAATACATTTGATGTCCTCTCTAATTCCCTCCTGGATCATGGCCCTCTCCCTGTCGCCACCCCTAAGGTAATCACCATCATAATTTTGGTATTTAATGATTCCCATGCATGTTTTAATACTTTTAATATATATGGATGTATTCTTAAATTATAGTCTTTTGCATATCTTTAAACATCTTCGCAATTATGTCGAAGTAGGTATCTTTCAACTTCCTCATTTCTAAGATGGGTTTGGTGATAATATCTACCTTTCAAAAGTTTGTTGTGGGGCGCCTGGGTGGCTCAGTTGGTTAAGCGACTGCCTTCGGCTCAGTTCATGGTCCCGGAGTCCCGGGATCGAGTCCCACATGGGGCTCCCGGCTCAGCGGGGAGCCTGCTTCTCCCTCTGACCCTCTCCCCTCTCATGCTGTTTCTCTCTCTCTCTCTCTCAAATAAAAAAAATAAAAAATAAAAAAGTTTGTTGTGAGGATGAAATGAGTTAATACATGCAAAGCCCATAAAGTTCTACCTGGCACTTAAGTGTTAAATAAATGTTAGCTATTATTATCATTATGTTTTCTACTTATTGTGCTTTAAGAGTTATCCATGTAATACAGTTTCAGACCATTTATTTTAATCACTAAGTATAACATTCCATTATATCAGGAAACTGAAATGTACTTCTCCAGGCCTCTGTTGAGAACTATTTAGTTGTTCCCAATTTTTTCTATTAGAAACAATTTTGCAGTCAACATTCTGGTACATGTCTCCTTGTACGTAGGCAAGTTTTTCTGGCTACATGTAAAACGAAGAATGTGAAATTGCTGGTATATAACTTTAACATATTTTAACTTACTTCTACTAATAATTATACTGGGCTGTGTGTGTGTGTGTGCAGATCTTGAACATTGCTAGCAGATTGTAAGCTCTTAGAAGACAGCCAGTGTCATTCAATCATTCTTTGATTCATGCACCCAGTATAAGGAGCATATCGGTCTAGGTGACAGGATATAAAAATCAAATTGCATGGACTGCCTCCCAGGGGTCTCTGTGTTCTGGAAGGACACACTCAGGACACAGGTAGTCAGATTGGCGGTCATTTTAAAGGCGAAGGTTTTCACTGAAAATCCAGGATGGACCAGGCATCATATGTACACTCTCAAACATACCTCTCATTAATGGCACCACTTGCTTGTTGGGTGTTCAGAACTAGTCATTCATCTTGCAGAGTCCAGTTTCCTCTGATGAGAAAACACTGTTTTATTGTGTTTAAAAGCACAGATCAGAGTTTGAGTCCTAACATCACATATGAACTGCATGCACTTGTAGAAAGGATTGAACTCCTGTAAGTCCCTGCTTCCTGATCTGTCAATGGTGCTCATATAGTATGTATCTAAAAGGGGGCTTGCGAAGATTACATGAGAAAATGTGAGTAAAGTTTTTAGCACGGTGCCTAGCACATAAAAAGTGCTCAACAACTGGTAGCTATAATGATGATCATGTTGATTATGGCATCCATTCACCAGAAGATGCATGCCTTTTTAGAAGTTAGCACAGCTAGGAGGCATCAAGAACTTTTACTTTCTTCATTGCACTGTCAATCATCAGCCTATTACCTGATCTGAAATTTTAGGATATTACCAGTTACTACCTCTTCTATGTGAATGTATATTCACGACATATTTGATCCCAGCCTTGCTTTATTTGGAGAATGGTGATGTTTTGTATTGTTCTCTAATTTATTTTTTTCAGCCAACAGATTTGGCTCTAATTAACAGAAAAAAATGGTAACTTCTTGTAAGTCTCTTGATTCCTCTCTGCACACTGGGGCAGGCTTCCAGGCCCAGGAGCTCTGCTGGCGGCTGCACGCTTGAACCTCTAGAGGGAGCTTCCAGGGTGTTTGAATCCATTGCTTTGCCTCTGGGCAAAACTGCATTTAAACTATACTTGAAAACATCGTTATCGTGAGTAGATTCTTAGAGAAAAATTCCAGGATCAGTTTCCAAAACAGATTCAGAGAGTCCCCAGCCTGCTTCCATCACATGCATCCTTAATTTTACTGGAATTAGGTTTCCTTTCAGAGTGGTCTCCAGCTCCCCACAGTGGCCCCTCCTAGGAATTTTCCTAAATTAAGCAAGTGTGCATGCGTGAACTCCGAGAGATGTGCAGGCCTTATCTTTTGGCTGCCTCTTTGTCTCTTTTCTAGAAGCAGGCATAGAATTTCACAAATAAGGAGCTGCTGCTAAACTTAATCTGCTAGATTTATCACAGAATGTATGGAGCTTTTCCTGTCTCTAAGAAATACCTCCTGTTATTTTTGTTTTTTATTTTCTTCATTTGTAACCTTATATTTAAGGGAGTGTACCGCTATGCTTAAATTAATCAACTCTGGGATAAAATGTATTTCTGTTCCCCCAAACAACAGCCTGGTGACAAGCACTTGGAAAATAACATAATGGGTACATTTGGCTTATGGGGCAGTCAAGGCATGATTTTCTTGCAAGCATGCCTGAAAGAATGATTCCGGAACCCCAGTCTCTTTCTGAAGGAGAGAGAGCAGAGGAGTGCCCTCCTCAAGTATCCGAAGGGCCATCAAGCAGACTGGGGAGTACACTTATTCTGCATCTCCAGAAGGCAGACCAAGGGCATACAAGTAGTGTTGAGTATGAGGTCAACTTTTGCTCAATGTAAAGAAAAACTTTCTAAAAACCACTGACTGCTCCATCTCTGGAAGTACTTGATTGGAAGCTGAAAAAACATCTATCAAGGATACTGCCCAAGGGGGTGGGGAGGGCCCTTAGATCCCTTCCAACTCTGAGATTCTGTGACTCTCTTATGGGAAGGACCTACTTTCCTATTTGCCTCTTGATGGTGGTATTAACTTGACTCTTTGGCATATTTTTCCCCTGTAGTGAAAAAACTGTGTCTCTTAAGTCATTGGTGTTATACAGTCACTGGCATTATATATATTAGTGGCATTGGTGTTATGGAATTGGAAAGGACAGAATGGCAGTGTGTGTGGTGGGAAAGGGAGAGAGGACAGGTGAGGGAAGGGCTCACAGACCTGAGGTCACTGAAGGATGAGAGGAATTAGGGAAAGCTAGGGGTCTCCAAGGCAAAATTATGAGAAGATGAGAGATCTTGGTTTATTTAAGGCATGAGGTATTTTCTGGAATGGCTTGACTTAGTGCCATCAGGGTAAGGGGAGAAGTAAAGGTTAATAAGGAGGTATGATACTCAAAATATTTAATGACCTGTATGGTTTGGATCTAAACCAGTCAAAACAGTGGCCAGCTATATCTTAGTGCTGTAGGAATACCAGATAAATATCAGCCCAATCAATAAGTCTGCAAAGTGATTTTTGACCAGAATATCCCAAACAAGGAGTAGCACAATCACATTTGCAATTTAGAAAGATCACTCTGAGAGGAGAATGGGTTGCTCAAATTCTTAATGACTGTGAGTGTAAATTGAATAGAGTTTATTCAGCAAGCTTCAAGAAGCTACATTAAGCCATAAATCCAGCTATGGAAAATAAGCCTATTCCTCAGCCCACAACAACGATAACGAAAACAACAAAACCCGCAATGTGCCAAAATGAAAATCAAGCTGTTGGTTTACAAGAAATGTAACCCTATCTCCTTCAGTTGTTCTCCGTGCCAGACTGGTTTTCAGGCGAAGCCTGGTTTGGCATGGATTCCTGACAAATTTGCTGAAAACCACAACCTCACATGTTTACACTTCTTTCTCTGGGGGACACATGGATTAGAAAAAGAAATAGGGGTGATTAAGACAGGAAGGGTAAGCATCAGATAATCCAAAGCCAGACAAGTGACCAACAAATCAAAACCAGTCAACCAACCAAAGTCTCCACACCGCTCCACTGAAATTCCTCCTCTCCCCCGTATGGGGAAGAGTAATCAGCACTGTGAACTATCAGTCAGTTCCCAGTGGGTAATGGTGTATTTTTTTCCATCATCCCCGTGTAAGAACACGAGGCCCGAGCAGCATCTGGTGAACATCGGTCACTGAGGGTGTCAGGGGTATTCTAAGGTACTGTCAAGCTCAGGGGGCACAGGAGGAAGCCTGTGTAACAGAATCTGAGAACCCTGATGGGGACCCGAAAATAGCTTCACCAAAGGCGGACCACCGATTGATTCTCTAGGGTCAAGGCCAGGTTTCCATTTGAGTGGCACTTGTGTGTGTAGCTCAAAGTGGCCTGAGATACCCCTTTCTCTTCACTGACCACAAGGAGAAACTTAGGAAGACGTGTCCCTGAGAGATTTCCCCAAACTCTAGCTCAACATGGTGTGTCAAAGGCTCAGGGGGGAAGCAATGTACTTGGAGCCAAGTATGTGGTCATGGGCAAGGGAACTCCTGAGCCTCAGTCTCCTCATCCATAAAATCAATCCTCACTTGACTTATGGGATTGCTAGGATCAATTGCTCATTGTTATGTAAGTGTCATATGATATTGTTGTTATTGCTCTTCTCAGATGAGCTCAGACAGCTGTGGGAGTGGGGGGATGGGGAGGTGGAGTCTTTTCTCGGTGGCAACGTGCAGCGGACTCCCAGATCCTTCTCTGGGAGGGACACACAATAGGCTCTGGAAGCTCTTAGAAAGCTGGAGTGGAGAAATAGTCCGTTGTTTCTGGGCCAATAAGTTGGGGCGTGGAGACAGACTCAGGGAGGAGAAAATCATTGAAAGTGTCCTGGAGGAAGAGACTTGAAGGGAAAAACTTTGAGCTTTGGAGTCAGACTGTCTGGGTTTGAAGCCTAGCCACCTCCCCCCTCTCTGGCTGTATGACCCAGGGAGGCTGCTTGTCCATTCCATCTGTAAAAGCAGGCGTGATTTTTATAAATCTGTTTTGACAAGTTTGTTACAAAGATTCCAAATAATGTAGTTGAGGGGCATCTGTTGGCACAGGTGGCCGAGTGTCCAACTCTTGATTTTGGCTCAGGTCATGATCTCAGGGTCATGAGATCAGGCCCTATGTCAGGCTCCGTGCTCAGGGGGTAGTCTGCTTGAGATTCTCTCCCTCTCCCTCTGTCCCCCCCCCCCCCCCCGCTGCACTCTCTCTCTCTAAAATAAATAAATAAATCTTTTAAAAAAATAATGTAGTCGAATAGAGCCTGAAATAGTAAATATCAATGAATAATGACTATTGTTAAGTACCACTGATTTCAATGTACAGCTAGCCCTTGAAGGAACAAGGTGGTGGTTAGGGGCACCGACCCCCAAGCAGTTAAAAATCCTTGTATACTTTTCACTTCCCAGAAACTTGACTACCAAAAAAGCCTACTGTTGACTTGAAGCCTTACCGATAATAGGAACAGTTGATTAACACATATTTTGTATGCTATATATATTATATTTACTGTGTTATTACAATAAACTAGAGAAAAAAAGGTTATTAAGAAAATCATAAGGGGGGGCACCTGGGTGGCTCAGTCGTTAAGCATCTGCCTTCAGCTCGGGTCATGATCCCAGGGTCCTGGGATCGAGCCCCGCATCGGGCTCCCTGCTCCGTGGGAAGCCTGCTTCTCCCTCTCCCACTCCCCCTGCTTGTGTTCCCTCTCTCGCTGTGTCTCTCTCTGTCGAATAAATAAAATCTTTAAAAAAAAAAAAGAAAAGAAAATCATAAGAAAGAGAAAACACATATACAGTATTGTATTTTTTTTTTTAATTCACCTAGAAGTGGACTTGCGCAGTTCAAACCTGTGTTGTTCAAGAAGGGTCAACTGTAATTCAACAAAAAATACTTATTCATACAAATGCTACATGTGGCAAACTTACATGTGGAATCTTAAAAAAAAAAAGAAGGTGAACACACAGAAACAAAGTAGAATGATGGTTGCCTAGGAGTGGGGGAAATAGGGAAGAGTCAGTAAAAGGGTACGAACTTTCAGTTATAAGAATCTGATCTAATGCATAACATGGTGACTGTACTGTGTAACTGAAATTGCTAAGAGAGTAGAACTGAAGTATTCTCACACACACAAAAAGGATAAATATGTGAGATGGTTACATTAATTAACTCGACACAGGGTGTACATGTATGGAATCATCATGCTGTATACTTTAAATATATTACCATTTTGTCAATTATACCTCAGTAAAGCTAAAAATAAGTACTTGTTCATAGAGGAAATGCCAAGTCCTAGACTGGAAGGGACTCTGAGCTCCCCTGAATCACAGATGAGAAAGCTGAGGCCCAGGGAGGCTGGCCCAAGGTCACACGGCTACTGGGGGCAGAGTTGTGCCGTCCACACTAGTCTTCAGAAGCAGAGTGATCTCCTCTCCATCACGCCTCTGAGATGGAGGCCTTCGCAGGACCCACGCCTGCTTACGGTTGTCAGATCCCATGGCTCAGAAGCACACCCAGCTTCTGAGTGCTGGTGGAACAGCAGGTACAGGTGTTCTGAGGAGTCGCGGAGGGTGGTGCAGGCCGGAAACCCGGGGTGGCACAGCCCGGTCTGGGGCCCTGGGCGTCAGAGTCAGAGGAGAGGTTGAAGAGTCACATCACCAAGTCTCTCTTTGAAGAGAGGGAGCCACTGTAGGGCTTTAGAGGACAGAGTAACACAGTCAGATTTGTGTTTTAGAAAACACTCCAGGAATGCTGTGAGGAGGACACCATCCGACCTGGTTTGCCCAGGACGACATCAGTACAGCGGATGAAGTTTACGAAGCGCTTTTGTGTGTGTGCATGTGTGTGTTGGGGTGAACAGGGGGATCCCAAAGAGCTCTCGAATTCCTTGGTGCAGATTCTCATTTTTCTCATCTGATCCTCACAGCCCTAGGAGGGAGTCAAAGCAGTTACTACCAGCCCTGTGCTACAGATGGGGAAAACCAAGACGCAGAAGTAAAGCACCTTGTCTGGGCTCGACAGGCCATGAAGCTGACTCTCATTCCAACACTTTACACCACACTGGATTGTGTATGCTGTAGCCATGTCCATAGTAAAAGTCTTTTGCTCCAAAGTAAATTAAAATACATTGAGGACAAGAGACATAGACATAGCAGATGCTTAGTAAATACTTGTTAATTTTTTCTACTACAAACTACAAAGTTTAATAACAAATTTCAATAACAAATATTTCCATAGCAAACATCTATAGTGTCAAGGGTATAACAGTATTTATAAATATTAAAGCAAACTTTTTAATATCCTAGGAAGTCTCTTTGAGTAAGAGACTTAGAAACTCAGCTTTAATATAACAAAATAACCTACAGAATGGGAGAAAATGTTTACAAGTATATAAAGAACTCTTATAACAACAACAACAAAAAAAGACAAAGAAACTTTAAAATGAGTAAAGTTACTTGAATAGACATTTCTTCAAAGAAGATATACAAATAGCCAGTGGCCCAGGAAAAGATACTCCACATCATTTATCATTAGAGAAACGCATATCAAAATCACAATGAGATGCCACTTCACATCCACCAAGATGGCAGTACTAAAAACAAACAAACAAACAAAAAAAACCACACCGGGAATAACAAGAGTTGGTTAAGATATGGAGAAATTGGAACCTTTGTACATTGCTAGTGAGAATGTAAAATGATTCAACTACTGTGGAATTTGCTGTGATTCAGCCACTGTGGAATTCATTGTGGGAGTTCCTGTAAAAGTTAAACATAGAATCACTGTATGACCCAGTAAGTCCTCTCCTAGGTAGATACCCAAAAGAGTGGAAAAGAGACACTCCAACAAATGCATGTGTAAGAGTATCCCTAGCAGCACTCTTCACAGCAGCGTAAAGGTGAAGGAGCACAGATGTCCACCAGTAGATGAAAGGATGAACAGATAGTAGTGTATATTTACAATGGAGATGAGTCAGCCATTCCAGGGAATGAAGCATTGATACATGCTACAAGATGAACCTCAGAAACACGCTAATGTGAAAGAAGGCAGACCCAAAAGGTCACCGATTATACTATTCCATTTAGATGAAGTATCTAGAATAAATATATCAAAATAGTGAGATCTATAGAGACAGAAAGTAGCTGAGTGGTTGCTTAGGTCTGGGGGATGGAGGACTGGGAATATGGAGAGCAGCTGCTTAATGGCAAGGATGTTTCTTTTTATAAGTCAAACAGAGAAAGACATGTATCATATGACCTCACTGATATGAGGAATTCTTAATCTCAGGAAACAAACTGAGGGTTGCTGGAGTGGGGGGTGGGGTGGGAGGGATGGGGTGACTGGGCGATGGACACTGGGGAGGGTATGTGTTCTGGTAAGCGCTGTGAATTGTGCAAGACTGTTGAATCTCAGATCTGTACCTCTGAAACAAATAATGCAATATATGTTAAGAAAGAAAAAAAGAAGAAGAAGAATGTAGCAGGAGGGGAAGAATGAAGGGGGGGAAATCGGAGGGGGAGAAGAACCATGAGAGACGATGGACTCTGAAAAACAAACTGAGGGTTCTAGAGGGGAGGGGGTTGGGAGGATGGGTTAGCCTGGTGATGGGTATTGAGGGCACGTTCTGCATGGTGCACTGGGTGTTATGCACAAACAATGAATCATGGAACACTATATCTAAAACTAATGATGTAATGTATGGGGATTAACATAACAATAAAAAAATTTTAAAAAAAAGGATGTTTCTTTTTGGGGTGATAAAAATATTTTAAAACTACATACATAAAGGTGTTGGTTGCACAACTTGTGAATGTACTAAATGCATTTTTAAAAATTAATTTATTTTTAAAGATTTTATTTATTTATTTGAGAGAGAGAGCATGAGCAGGGGAGGGGCAGAGGGAGAAGCAGACTCCCCGCTGAGCAGGAAGCCTGTTGTGGGACTTGATCCCAGGACCCTGAGATCATCACTTGAGCCAAAGGCAGACGCTTAACAGACTGAACCACCCAGGTGCCCCCTAAATGCATTTTTAAATGGTTAATTTTAATTTTAAAAATATATAAAATACAGGGTCACCTGGGTGGCTTAGTCAGGTAAGTGTCCAACTCTTGATTTCAGCTCAGGTCTTGATCTTAGGGTCATGGGTTCAAGCCCCACACTGGGCTCTGTGCTGAGTGTGGAACCTACATTAAAAAAAAATGTGTATACATACATATATATATATATATATATATATATATATATATATGTTTAAATTATGGTAATAGGTATATTCAATAGTAATTTTTCTTAAATTACTAAATTAAATAGTTTCTTAACTATCTATTAAAATGTCATTTCTAATGTAGTGGTTTTTCTTTATCTTTTTTTTTAAGAGTTCAGCTTTTTATTGAACAGGTTACAGAAGAGGTTTAGTTGGAAAGACCAAAGCCCATGTCATCATCAGCCTCCTCTGATTCTTCTTTGCTTCCACCTCCTTCTCCTCGACTGGGGCAGCTGTGCTGTGGGGGAAGGGGAGGGGGCCAGGTCCAGCTGCTGGGGCAGGTCCACCAGCCCCTACATTGCAGATGGGGCTCCCGATGTTGACATTGGCCGGGGCCTTTGCAAACAAGCCCGGCCCGAAAGGTTCAACACTTACCCCCGGCCTTTAATGAGGGCGTTGCTCTTATCCTCCGTGTGACCATCACCTCATCCTGGAGCAGGATGAGGGCCGAGTAGATGCAGGCGAGCTCCGAGAAGGGCATGCGAGTGTTGGGCTGGTGCTGCTGGGCACAGTGTAGTCGCCGGATGAAGTGAGGGCCTCACCCCAGCGTGGCCTTAGCTTCCTCTTAACATATTGGATTTTCTACTCCAGGGTTAACTGTCTCCCAGGTTACTTACAGAAACTGTGCCACAGTTTCCTCATCTGTAAAATGAGCATCATAATTGCACCTGCCTCAGTTAGTTGTTGAGAGGACGAAATGAGTTAGGCAATGTAAATCTATACCTATGTAAATCTGCTTACATCCACATTAATCTATTTACATTATGTAATTTTGATATATTTGTATATGTTTACATTTATATCCTATAGAAATTCCCTACTTTTATCCAGTTCTCAGGTATTTCTCAACAAAACAAGAAGTTATAATGTGCAGAGAGCATTGGTTTTATGAGGGGACACTTCTTTGCTCTTTTTTTCTTCTAGGAGACAGCCCCTTTGCAGCAAGGTATACCCTTGTGCTCCAAGGCATTTCCCAGGTAGACATTAAGTCCTCATGTCAGAAGGTCATGCTGTGTCCAGTACTTCACAGAATTGGATGAGGGGACAAGGAGCCACAACAAGCCTGTTCTCAGTAGGTGTCTAGTGGGCCTCCCCCCAGCAGCAACAAGATGTGTGGCTTCCATGATCTCCACTTGCCCTCACAGGCTAAAAACAGTCCATGGTCCCCGTCCAGCTGCAAGGGAGGCTAGATTTGTGGAGGTACGTGGCCTCTTTGTTCAACTACTAACTGTCTCTGCCACACTGGTTTGGAAGAATTTAAGGAACTCTGGGCAGCAGTTCACTGCTGGTTCTGACCTGACCTTGTAAACATGTTCCTTGAGACTGTATTCCAGTTTCTGGTTCCAGGTCCCAGTACCAGGACCCCTGTGGTCACATCCCTTGGTACCGCACCTCAGGTCTTATGAATGCAAGTCCTTATCACTGAAAGGCCATTCCTGAGTCTGGGTCCCTGCTCCCTGCTGCTCATCTAATCTGCTTATACATTTCTGTGTGTTATCTGATGTCAAATTCCCAGCTCTCCACATACCACCTATCTACCTGAGCCTCTACCTTATGCTGAACCTGTCAGCCAAACTTTTTCTGGCTGCCTCTGCCAGAACCTTTCCTCGGTTTCCTGTTGCACCTTGTTGCGGCTGTTCTTCACAACCCGACCCACTGTAGTTTGACTCACCTCCTCATCATCCAAGACCTGGTTCTCACAGGGGAAATGGAAAGCAGTAACAAAAAAAGGAGAGAAAGTACAGGAAAGGAAAGCAGAAGAGAGAGGCAAGGTGACATAATGAATGAACATTACATGTAGAACGTGGTTCAAGTCTACACTCTGCCACTTACCATGCACGTGACCTTAGCCACGTCCAGAACCTTTCTAAAACTGGTTTCCTCTGTTACAGCTTGAGAGAGGTAGACCAGATGATTGTTAAGGTCCCTTCTGGCCAGTATTTTCTGATTCTACATGTAGGTAAGAAGCCTTGTGAGAGTCTCTTGGACTCTTCTGAGAGGAAGGAAGGAGGCCAGAGCATACGCACTGACTGGAGGTGTTACGGGCTGAATTCTGAGTGGGAACTACTTAGGAGTATCCAGTCCTTCTGGTTAAACATTTTCCTGGATTTGACTGAGGAAAACCCGAAACCTGTGCCTTCAAAAATGGAGGAGGGGGAGAGTTGGCTTTAAATATATTTCATCTGACTATGATGAAAGTATTAAAATTGCACAAGTAGGAAATTTACAGGGCACTTTACATTCTGCTCATTTTTGCACTAGTCACAAAAGCTGAAATTCAGTATGTTCTCAAATTAGCTGAAGAAACCCCTTGTCAAAGACCCCTCCATCCATCTGGTTATCATTATTAAAGCATTATGGGGTATGTGTGTTTCCATAGGAAAAAATTGAATAATCCCTTCAAATATGTAATTTTATAGGTTTTGAAATATGAAGGCAACCATGAAGGGAGCTATCAAAGCAGTCTGAGGTACAGGGAGAGTTGTCAGGGGAAAAATATAAGAGAATTTTCAATAACTGAAGGTTCAACTGATTTTAATGCCAAGGCCAAGGATTGTTACAGCACTTCTTGGAATTCCTAGAGACTATTGTTCATTGCATGGAGGAATCTGAACCAAAAAGATATATTCTGAATCACCTGGACCGTATTAAAGTGACAGGGGCTTGAAGGGGTAGAGAGGGGCCCCCCAGGTGCGCTGGGAGCACAACTGCCCCACCCCCCCCAGCAAAGCACAGCACAGCTGCGAGCCTCTGTTCTAATTCTGGCATTTTGTTCCAAGAGCGCTGTGCCCTGGTCCAGCGTTGCCTCTTAGACATCAACCCAAACAAGACAACATTTTCCTTTAAGCAAGACGTAGTAGAAAGAATGAGAGCCTGGATTCAGACAGATCTTGAGCCAGATCCAGACTCCCAGCCCTCCCACCCATGAGCTTTGTGATCCTAGGCCAACACAATGCCTCGTTCATAGAAGATACTCAGTAAATCCCTCCTGACCTAAACTGTGTTTCTTCATCTATCAAATGAAGATGGTAGGATCTATATCATAAGCAGGTTATAATGATTATATGGGTCAACAGTGCTCAAAGCAGCGCCTGATACATTATAACCACTATTATGTATGTATTGTAAAAAGAGTATTCTGAAAGTTTCTAACACATGATAAAACACTCCCCAAATATTATATATATTATATAGAATATTGTCATTTTCCTTATTTTTTATTTTGTTTTATTCACTTTTTAAAATATATTTCCATACATATAAGACCCTCTCGAAGTCTTCAACATCCTCCAAAGGTCTCCCTTCTAACATTCAGTGCTTTATAGCCTACCAAGTGCTTTAGTTAAAGAACTGATTTGACTCTGACCTCAGTCTTGTGCTGCAGAGATCCCACCTGGCTCGTCCTGCCTGGTCCCCCAAGGAGACCGGGCATTTGGCTGGAGAAACTTGGTGCTAACTCAGCTCCCAGACACGTCAAACCCTAACAAGACACAGATTTGTCATCATCATTCCCTACTACCATCAAGGGCTCCCTTGCAAAATATAGGGGGTGATTTCACTGTTGTCATCCCTGATTTGGGGCTAGGATTGTTTTCTCACTGGATGAAAAAAAATAACGCTGAAACTTGCCATTTGGATGGGAATCTAAACGTCTCTTTATCTACTTGTATTTTATGAGTTGGTAAATGCACGGAGGCAGAGAGGAAAGGGGGAAAGTCCTTAAAGAATGCAACACTGCCATTAACTGTAATGAAATTGTCAAAAAAAATTTAAACCATAATCCTCAGTGCTAGTGAAAATGCAGTAGGACGGCTACTTATGTACTGATTTGGCAATATACCTAAAGAGACTTAAAATTTAGAATGTAAGTTTCATGAAGGCAGGGATATTTTGTCTGTTTTGAAATTTTTTTTAGAATGTTGTCCAGCACCTAGCAGGTATTCATTAAATATTTGTTGAATGCATGAATGAGAGTTATCAGTCTCTAAAGGCCCATAGTAGTTTAATCTAAAAAACAAAAAAAATAAAATAAATAAGAAGAAAAAAACAGAAATGCAAACCAAGTGTGTGCTCATCAAAGCATAATTTATAATAGGGAGAGTTGGGAAACAATTCGACAAAATAGGAATTATTAGATAATCAGTTGGAGCTCTTTTTCAGTTGTATAGTAATGTTTTAAGTTGAAGTTTTAGTATATGGGAAAATGCTTATATAATTTTAAGTGAAAAAAGAATTGGAAATTTTATGTATAGTATGATCTCAACTTTGTTTAAACAAGTTTTTTTCTTAAGCACAGAAAAGATATTAGAAGAAAACAGGCCAAATGACTCGGTATTTATCTCTGAGTGATGAGACTAGGTGTAATTTTTATTTAATTTTCTTAACTTTTCAGTGTATAATAAGCATATATTACTTTTAAATTTAGGAAAGATATATGTTACAAAATCCCTGTTGAACTCAGAGTCCATTGGAGCTGAGGCTTGTGACTCCTCTTTGCAACTTGCCGGGTGTGTGTTGATGTTCCAGAGACTTTGTGTAGCTCATGTGAGGTCTGTGAAACTTGTATGTTTCACAAAATATTAAGCATAAAACCAAAGCATGTGCTGATTGCTGTTGATACTATTCTTACTCCTGGGGTAGCAAAGTGGCACCTTTTGAGAAAGCTGTCCAGAGCATCGTGAGATCCTTTTGTGATGAAGGGTGGAATTCCTGACAGTTTGGGAGTGACCTTGTCAGTTCCCGGAGTGGGACCCTGTCTGTTCTATGTAGCACAGGGCCGGCATATAGCTGGTCTGCTGCGTTTATTTGTCAGGGTTCCGGTGAACCGCAGCGTGGGTGCACAGAGGGGAGTCATTTTCCCCGCAGTGAGCCTAATCCACAGACTCCATCTCCATGCCCCTTCTCTGTTATCTTCTCATTCATGGTCACACTGAATCCTCGTCATAACCCTGTGCTGAGAGCTGGGTTGTTGTCAGCTTTGTGAACCATTTGAGGGACTCTAGAGAAAAGCACCAGTCCACTGCTATTAACAACCCAGTGCCATTCTCATTCCAGTGATGGAATTCTTTGGACTTACCTGCCTGTCTGTTGTCATGATGCTGTGACTACAATAACAAAAGTGGCCAGTGGAGAAGCTGGACTGGCTGGAGAAATAACAGGAGGGAACACGGCCCCAGTTCCCAGCCCTTGCTTATTCTGATTTCAGGCAGGCTTGGGCTCTGGGTGAGATTTTGTATACAGGAAGTATATTACTGTGCTGGGGCTCCCATAACAAAATACCACAGACCATGTGGCTTAAACAAAAGAACTTAATTTTCTTACAATTCTGAAGGCTAGAAGTCCAAGATCAAGGTGTTAGCAGGTTGGGATTCTTCCGAGGCCTCTTTCCTTGGTCGCACACGGCTGTGTTCTCCCTGTGTCTTCATGTGGTCTTCCCTCTGTCTGTGTTGTCTGTGTCCTAATCTCTTCTTCTTTAAGGACACCAGTCATAGTGGATTAGGATCCACTGGAACAACCCAATTTTAACTTAATTACCTCTTCTAAAAAAGCCTTAGCTCCAAATACAGTCATGTTCTGCGGAACTAGGGGTCAGGACTGCAGCACATGAATTTGGGGGGAGGGGGCGTTGTCGGAGAAGGGAAACAATTCAACCCATAACAGGAGATCTGTAGAGACTCGGAATCAGAAAAGAACAGTCATTTGCCACATTCCAAACCATGAAGGCTGATGTCAGGCAACTCCTCCAATGCTGGCACGGCTAATCAGACCCCAGCAAAGGAAAAGTGTCAGGGAGACTGTGAGGACTCCAGCACAGATACCTAAGCAGGCTGAGAAATAGAAATGGGGACTGGCCTCAGTCTCCCTGGCTTGAGACATCCAAGGCCTGCACGGTTTCTACCTTCACCCAAATAGCTCAGTACACAAGGAGGCAGCATATCTTGCTTTCCCTCCCTCTGAAATGTACCTTGAAGCTATCCCTTTCCTTCCACTCTGTTTGCTCTGCCCTGGTATAAAGCATCTTCCTCCTTCACCTGGACAGTGGCAGGAGCCTATCACTGCCTTGTGGCCTCCAGGCTCCTCCCCTCCCTGGTCCTCCAGTCGGCTCCAGAGGGCTCTTTAATGTGAAGATTGGATCTGTACCTGCACCTGCGTGCTTGATTGCCCTCCCCGTTGCCTACAGGACAGTTAACATTCCTTAGCATGGCACATGGAGACTATGCTTTGAAACCTTTTAGGAGCACCCTGCTGCCTCCAGAGTACTATAATTAGCAAAGCTTGCAGGCTAAGACCTGCATTTCAATCTGGTCAGACCTGTTCCCACCCCCCAAATCCTGCTGCCTGTCATACCACTGCCCCTCAGCCCTGCCCGCTCCCAGTATGATCCCCCTCCCCAGATCTCTTCCTATTCCCTCAGAAAGCCTGCCCTCTCCTGCCTCTAGGCTTGAAGAAATGTCCAAAGCCAAGGTCTAATTCAAATGTCGCTTCTCTGTGAAGCCTTTCCCACTGCTCGCCCCAGCCCTCAAGAAGAATCATTCTCTCCCTACCCTCTACCCCAGAGCGCTTGATACATTTCTCTGTGTGCTTAACATCTTGAATTGTTTCCTATTCTTAACTTCGTCTCCATCCCTGGGATGTGAGGTCCTTAACGAAGGGACTTTCTCTACTTCATCTCTATATCCCCACTGCCCCACACAGCCCCGTGCATAGGAGGTGCTTAATAGACAGGCTCTAGGTGGGTAAAGAGATGAAGTCACAAGAGTCTCTCCATCACGTTGTTGATGGTCTCCGCTGGGAGGTTGCCAGGTTGTCTGATGACGTACTTTTCAAACTTGAACAACAAGCTCTTCTTTGATAGTGTCCATGACCCTTCTGCCCGCAGTAACACTGGGGTCCCGTGTGGGCCGAGCCCCCTCCCGGTTTGGGGCCATGCGCAAGAGTGCCATAGCCCCTCACCCTGTCACCGTGCTGGGGGGCAGCACACCCGAAGCAAGACAGACCCCTCTATTCCCATGACAAATCCCTGCTTCACACCTCTGTGGAAACTCTGAGGACCCAGCAGAGTCCTTCAAGTCCACAGTGGCATCTCCTAATCCTGTTGTCCAGCCCTAAAGACCAATATTTGTTCATTCATTCATTTATATTCATTCGTTCTCCCTCTCCCCCCACCCCCCAAACATTTATTAAGCTCCTACTACAACACAAGCACTAAGGTAAAAATAAGTAAGACACAGTACCTGCCATAAGGAAACCTGAGAGTCTAAATGGGGAGTCAGACTTTTGTAAACAAACACTTGCAGTAAATCTGACAGATATTTTTAGAGCTCTGGGGCTGTGTGGGTGACAGAGAGGTCAGCACCAAGAGAGGAGAGATCAATTGATTCTCTAGCCAGTGTCCAAAATAAGGATGCTGCTAATCCCAGGCCTGCAAGATTTATTCCCTACCATCTGCTGCTAAAGGAATAAAAGAAGGAGCTTTCGTGTTCGGACCTCCCGGCTCAGGTGGTCTCCCCAGCAGTGCAGGTGCCAAGGGCACAGAGCAGGTCCTGGGAGGTGACAAAGGGCAGGGGAGGACATCTCTCTCCAGCGGCTCAGGACACATAGCCACCACCCCACAGAGAGCAGGGACAGCGCCTGGGCCTGATTCTTTTGTCCTAGGGCACTAGGGAGTTAAGAAAGCCTTTGTGCCCAGAGGTCTTTAATTTCCATTGTCACTCCTGAGGAAACCTGAGGGAAACCCAGGCTTTCTTTCACCAGAAATGGATTGAGCACATTAGTCAAGGGCCCTCCCCCACCCTTCATATTCCAGTGAATGGACGGGCCGTGGAGAGGGCAGTCGCAGTGTTCCCAGGCCCCACTGGAGGCTGCCATTTTTGCCCCCTCACGGCCCAGGGCCTGGAACAATGCCTTACCCCATCGGTTAGTGTTTGCCCTTTCTTCTCTAGTGAGCCACAGGTTTTTGGAGGTTGAGGTATGTGACTTGATGTGGTCATTTTCTACTGAGTCTCCTTTGACTCAGGAGCCTGGAGAGAACATGAATTTAGTCACCTTGCAGTGGTCTCCTCAGTGCCCCATCTGTGTTTGTGAGGGCCTGACATGGCACCTGTTTACAGCGAGAGCCCTGACCACTTCGGAAATAAGGAACTCGCATGTACTTGCAAACAGGACGTGTTACCTCCCTCTGGGTGAAGTTAAGAAAGTGAGAGAACTAACTTAGTGTGTATTGGGAATGCATCTGAACCAGACGCCAAGCTTGGTGCCTGGCTCCCTAGATTATTACACAGGCAATTACTGTGATATTATTTCTGTAATATCTCTCCCTCTGATCTGCAGGCTCCAGGAAGGCAAGGTCTTTGCCTGTCTTGTGCACTGCCATAGCCCGGCCCCTAGCAGAGTGCCTGACACACAGTAAGGCACACAATAAATATGTTGAATGAATACACAAATGATTTAAATGACCTTCTGATGACCTTGTGGAATTGGTATTATTAGCCCATTTACAGATTAATAAATTGAGGCTCTGAGAAGTTGAGTAACTTGCCTATGGCTACATGGCCAGTCATTAACTACAACAGTATTAACCCACAGCTTTCCAGCTGAACCCTTGCTTATACTTGAACCCGAAAGTTGAAAAGAGAAGGAATCCTTTTTTCCAATGTTCTAGGAACAACTCTTGTTCTGCCTTCTTTTTAGATGAGCCACAGTTTACTTTCTCATAATTACAATTTTATGTCCTACCAGGTCTCTGGTAGTGGAGGAGGGTACTTGCGAACACAAAGGCTGAAGGATGGCCTTTTCCACTGTCTTTCTTTTGGGGTGTGATTCTGACTTTAAGAATGGAAAACATTTTGGAAAATGGAGGAAGGGGTGGACGAGAGTAGCTAAAGGGCTTTATCCCAGGGCTAAGACTTGAGTTAGGTTTGGGATGAGTAAGATTTACCAGAGGATTGAGGCTGGACACTCCAGGACAGTGGGAGCCAAAGCATGGAAGGGGCAGTGAGGAATTCAGAGGTAGAAGTCAGTGATTCATCAGTCTTCTATAACACCCAGTGCTCATTACATCACGTGCCCTCCTTAATGTCCATCACCCAGTTTCCCCATCCCCCCACCTCCTCCCCTCCAGCAACCCTCAGTTTGTTTCCTGAGATTAAGAGTCTCTTATGGTTTGCCTCCCTCTCTGGTTTTGTCTTGTTTTATTTTTTCCTCTCTTCCCCTATGATCCTCTGTTTTGTTTCTTAAATTCCACATGTGAGTGAGATCATATGATAATTATCTTTCTCTGATTGACTTATTTCGCTTAGCATAATACCCTCTAGTTCTATCCACATCACTGCAAATGACAAGATTTCATTTTTTTAATGGCTGAGTAGTATTCCACTGTGTACATACCACATCTTCTTTTCCATTCATCTGTCGATGGACATCTAGGCTCTTTCCGTAGTTTGGCTATTGTGGACATTGCTGCTATAAACATTGGGGTGCACGTACCCCTTTGGATCATTGCATTTGTATCTTTGGGGTAAATACCAGTAGTGCATTGCTGGGTCTTAAGGTAGCTCTATTTTCAACTTTTTGAGGAACCTCCATACTGCTTTCCAGAGTGGCTGCACCAGCTTGCATTCCCACCAACAGTGTAAGAGGGTTCCCCTTTCTCCGCATCCTTGCCAACATCTGTCATTTCCTGACTTGTTAATTTTAGCCATTCTGACTGGTGTGAGGTGGTATCTCATTGTGGTTTTGATTTGGATTTCTCTGATGCCAAGTGATGTTGAGCACTTTTTCATGTGTCTGTTGGCCATTTGTATATCTTCTTTGCAGAAATGTCTGTTCATGTCTTCTGCCCATTTCTTGATCGGATTATTTGTTCCTTAGGTGTTGAGTTTGATAAGTTCTTTATAGATTTTGGATACTAGCCCTTTATCTGATATGTCATTTGCAAATATCTTCTCCCATTCTGTCGTTGTCTTTTGGTTTTGTTGACTGTTTTCTTTGCTATGCAAAAGCTTTTTATCTTGATGAAGTCCCAATAGTTCATTTTTGCTTTTGTTTCCCTTTCCTTTGGAGACCTGTCTAGCAAGAAGTTGCTGCGGCCAAGGTTGCTACCTGTGTTCTCCTATAGGATTTTGATGGATTCCTGTCTCACATTTAGGTCTTTCAACCATTTTGAGTCTATTTTTGTGTATGGTATAAGGAAATGGTCCAATTTCATTGTTCTATGTGTGGCTGTCCAATTTTCCCAATACCATTTGTTGAAGAGACTGTCTTTTTTCCATTGGACGTTCTTTCCTGCTTTTGAAGATTAGTTGACCATAGAGTTGAGGGTCCATTTCTGGGCTCTCTATTCTGTTCCATTGATCTCTGTGTCTGTTTTTGTGCCATACCATACTGTCTTGATGATTACAGCTTTGTAATACAGCTTGAAGCCCAGGATTGTGATGCCACCAGCTTTGGTTTTCTTTTTCAACATTCCCCTGGCTATTCAGGATCTTTTCTGGTTCCATACAAATTTTAGGATTATTTGTTCCAGTTCTATGAATAAAGTTGATGATATTTTGATAGGGATTGCATTGAATATATAGACTGCTCTAAGCAGCATAAACATTTTAACAATATTTGTTTAACAATATTTGTTCTTCCATGAGCATGGGATGTTTTTCCATTTCTTTGTGTCTTCCTCAATTTTTTTCATGAGTGTTCTATAGTTTTCTGAGTACAGATTCTTTGCCTCTTTGGTTAGATTTATTCCTAGGTATCTTACGGTTTTTGGTGCAATTGTAAATGGGATTGATTCCTTGATTTCTCTTTCTTCTGCCTTGTTGTTAGTGTATAGAAATGCAAATGACTTCTGTGCATTGATTTTATATCCTGCCACTTTGATGAATTCCTGTATGAGTTCTAGCAGTTTTTGGGTGGAGTCTTTTGAGTTCTCCACATAAAGTATCATGTCATCTGCAAAGAGTGAGAGTTTGACATCATCTTTGCTGATTTTGATGCCTTTGATTTCTTTTTGTTGTCTGATTGCTGAGGCTAGGACTTCTAGTACTATGTTGAACAACAGTGGTGAGAGTGGACATGCCTGATGTGTTCCTGACCTTAGGGGGAAAGCTCTCAGTTTTTCCCCATTGAGAATGATATTTGCAGTGGGTTTTTCATAGATGGCTTTTAGGATATTGAGGTATGTACCTTCTATCCCTACACTGTGAAGAGTTTTGATCAAGAAAGGGTGCTGTACTTTGTGAAATGCTTTTTCTGCATCTATTGAGAGGATCATATGGCTCTTGTCCTTTCTTTTATTAATGTGATGTATCACATTGACTGATTGGTGGATATGGAACCATCTCTTGCAGCCCAGGAATAAATCCCACTTGGTCATGGTGAATAATCCTTTTAATGTACGGTTGGATCCTACTGGCCAGTATCTTGGTGAGAATTTTGGCATCCATGTTCATCCAAAATAGTGGTCTGTAGCTCTCCTTTTTGTTGCAGTCTTTGTCTGGTTTGGGGATCAAGGTAATGCTGGCCTCATAGAAAGAGTCTGGAAGTTTTCCTTCCCCTTCTATTTTTGAAAGAGCTTCAGAAGAATAGGTATTAATTCTTCTTTAAATGTTTGGTAGAATTCCTCTAGGAAGCCATCCGGCCCTGGACTCTTGTTTGTTGGAAGATTTTTGATTATGGCTTCAATTTCTTTGCTGGCTATGAGTCTGTTCAGGTTTTCTGTTTCTTCCTGGTTCAGTTTTGGTAGTTTATACATCTCTAGGAATGCATCCATTTCTTCCAGATTGCCTAATCTTAGCTTAGATTTAACTGCTTTTGCAGTCACCATATTTGTGACCCCTTTTGTTTTTGTTTTCCCCTTCTTCACACCCCCAACTCCTGCTCTGTTTGCATCTATTTCTCCATCAGACTTCATGTCTATATATCCTTGCCCCTGGCCCAGCCTTCCATTCCCTGCCTCATACACTTCCACTTGGGTTACAGGAAAAACAACCTCCCTTATATCTTCAGTCCCTTCCAGAACATTCTCTCCAACTCCATCTATTAACATCTATAACCCTCACCCTGAGTTGACTTCTTGTTAACCACTCTCACACCTCTTTTCACACTCCCCAGCCCTCCAAGTCAGGATATAGGTAAGCATCCATTTCATTTCCTCTTATTTTAGAACTGCCTTCTCCCATCCTCCTATTTAAACAAACAAATAACTTCCACAGTCTGCTTCCCTTCTCTAAGAGATATGCTATTTAGAGATACTGACCTTTTCTCCTTTTCATCACCGTCACTTACCACCTTTCATTCCTTGAGGATTTTGGCACCAGCTTATAGACTTTCTCCACCCAGTCCTGCCATCATCTTGGACGATTTCAGCATCAGCACGGCTGGCTCCTCCAACACCCCATCCTCTCCCAACCAGGAAATGTTTCCTCTGCATTCCCCCTGCAGCTGCTCCCAGAGTCACACCCTGGACCTTGGCATTGAGTGAAATTCCTCTATGTGAATCACAGAAATCCTGGAATCATAGAAATCGGTGATTCTAATGACACTCTCCGACCAGAGACACTGTGTGGTTGGCCAACCCTCTGCGCTCCGCACAGTTTCCCATCTCCTGCACAATCTGCCTTACCCACCCACCTACCCGTCCCAGTCATCGCACCTGGCCACCTACCTAATCCAGTCCAGGTTGGAGTCCATGGTCCACCATTCCCACTCCTCCTGGCAGTACCCCAGATTTTGTGTGCCTTTATCTTTCACTGTACTCTTGAGAAAAATCACAACCCTGGATAAACCCAGTGCTCACTTTCTCCATGCCTGTGGCAGGCAGTCAAGCCGTGCCAGAGGAAAATGTGCAACAGAAGAAAGTGAACAACTATACATTTAAGCATCAACAGAGGCCTTCTTGGGGCTCAGAACTCTCACAGTTCTCTGATCACCTTGTTCTCACACTCTCCACAACCTCTCTTTCAAAACTTCTTCACTCTGACATCACCAACCCTCCCCTCCTGCAGATGATTTCTGCATGGAGTATAGAAGCGCACAGCACCTCCATGTGTCCGTGCTTCCTTCCGTCCTGTTATAGCCGCTAAGGGGACCTCCTCAAACCTCTCCACGCAGACTCTGGCTCTCATTCTCTCCCTCCTTGAGGAATTCCCCCCATCAGCCTTTCAACATGCTCAAGCCTCTGCGCCTGATACCACTCACCTTTAGTTTTGGAGAGTTGTGTGCATTTGCTGTTTGTTTCCTCACCTCCTGCTCTCTTTTCCAGCACTCCAGTCTTCCTGGAGCCGACCTTCACTGGCTTACAGGGGATCTGCTCTTTGCTGAATCCAGTGGATGGGTTTCAGTCCTCATGTTACTTGACCTTTCAGAGAAATTCAGCAGTGTTAACCACTCCTTCCTTCCTTCCTGAAATGCTCCTCCTTGGCCATCTTGTGACAACCCAACTTCTGGTTCCCCTTCTGCCTCTCAGCTGTCCCTTCTCAGCTTCTTCCAGCAGCCTATCCTCCTTCAAATGCTGGATTTTTCTCCAGGCTCAGACCTAGGCTCTTTCCCCACTCTAAATTCTCTCCGTGGAGTCTCAGTTACCACCTGTTTGCTAACAGTTTTCAGATTCATTCTCTAGTCCTCTCTCTACAGCCCAGATGTATAGATGTCCAGCTGCCTACTTGACATCTTCAGGTGGCTATCTCACAGGCTGTCAGACTCAATGTGTATCAAGTACAATTTGAGATGTGCTCCCCTCCTTCCACCCCCTTCCCCAAATATCCTGGTCCTCATTGTTTGGTGTCCCACCTCAGCAATGCCCCCACAGTCATCTATCTGGTTATATTGGCAGTGATCCTTGACCTCCCCCTCCCACTCAACCCCAAACATCGTCCGTCACCAGCTCCTGTGCATCTTATCTCCTCTGTACATCTTTTATCCTTCTAGTTCTCTCCATCTGCACCCACCGTTCTAGTCCAAACTGCTGTTACCTTTTACCGGGACTATTGCAGGAATCTCCCAAGTTATTCACACATTCTTAGTCCCTCCAAAAATTCTCCTCACTGTAGCTAAAGCAATCATTTGCAAAAATAAACAAACAAAAAACTATGAAGTTAATTGTATCTTTTTTGTTTCAAACCTTTCTGTGTTTTCCCATTGCCCAGAGGCTGAAAACCCAAGTCCTTAGCAAAGTCACCCACATGCTGCACCATCTTGGTCCTACCTGTGTTCCTTTCCCCTTCCCAAGCCTTTGAACATGCTGTTCCTTCTCCACTTAGAGTGTTTCTCTGCTCAACTCTGCCATGGCACTTGGCCTAATTAACTCTTTGTTTAGCTTTCATATCTCATCTCCAGTGTTGCTTCCTTAGGAAAGGCTTTCCTAATCACCTTCTCCCCCAAGGGAAGCTACATCAGGGCTCCCAGTTCCTCCCATGCTTTAATAGCATCCTCTGCATCTGCTCTGTAGTGTTTCTTATCATAAAAGGATTCCTTGGGTAATCATTTATTTAATAAGTGTCTTCCTTGCTGGCATGGGAACTTCTCTTTTTCACAGCTGTATCCCCAGCCTAGCACACTGCCTTGCACAGATTAAGTGCTCAAGAAATTTTTGTCAAATGAATGTCATCACCTTGTTTTGTAACTTTGTTTGAATAACAAATCACTTTGTCTTTTATCTTCTATGTTAATTTCCCCTACTGGAACATGAGATTCGGGCTTTTTCCTCTCTCTTTAAACCTGTATCTAGAATTGTGCATGTCACACAAAATGTGCTAGTTGAATGAATGAATGAATGATGAGTAGGTTAAGAAGAATGGGCAGATAGTGGACATCTCCACAGAGACAGCAGTGAGAAAAGCATTCTTGATAAAGATGTTTTAGGTTAGGAAGTGAAATTGTCTAATCTGTTTTTTGGAAAATGTCTGGCAGAAGTTCTAGAAGGTGCATTCCAGGAGCAGGACAATGAGAGCTTGGGTGACTGTAGCTGAGCCCAGAGCCCAGCTATTGAAGAACCATTCATTTATTAGAGACCAGGGATGATACTGAAGAGAACAGGAGGAGGAACATGAGCAAGCTGGACAAGAGAGGAAGAACTGGAACCATTCAGGAAATAAAACTCCACCTGGACTTAGCAATGACTGCATATATGGGTTGAGTTGTGAGGAACACAGGATGCCTCTGAAGTTTCGCCTGGGCTCATGAGTGGTTCTAATGTTGAGGAGAGAATGCATGATGGAGGTCTGGCAAGGGAGATGAGTTTGATTTGGTGCATGTGGTATTTGATGGGCTTATGAGACATGTAGGTGGGGATGCCCAGGGAGCAGATGGATATATGCATCTGGAATTTAAATGATTCTGGGACATGATGCAAAGCATTGCCCTTGCCTGCCACCAACTGATCACCCAAACTGCTGTATTTAATATAACAATCGCTGGCATTTAGTTAGTGAGTCCTTACTAAGTGTCAGACACCCTGCTGCACATGACGCATGTTATGAAATAGGTACTGTTACCATCCGTTTTACAGAGGAGGAACCTGAAACCTGAAAAGTTAGGTAAGGTACCTAGGCCATGCCCCTCGGAAGGGTCAGAGCTGGGATTCAAACCGGCAGTCTGATAATCACTCTCCTGTGCTACAGTGTTTCTCAAATGTTAAAGCTACGCTTGCAGTTAAAAGTACACTTTACATCACAGGCCAGCACCCACAGATGCACATTACACATGTGCCCACACACTCACACAGGCAACTATGTAAACAGTGGGCAAAACAGTGCCTACCCTTACTACTACTACTAATGCAACCTGATATTTTCTATTCAAGTCTTTATCATCTTTTTTTTAAAAGTAGGCTCCACGCCCAATGTGGAGCCCAGCATGGGGCTTGAACTCACGACCCTGAGATCATGACCTGAGCTGAGATCAAGAATTGGATGCTTAACCAACTGGGCCACCCAGGCGCCCCTAACATCTTTTAAAATGGTGGTTACTCCCTACTAAATTGATTTCACAGCCAGAGTTTGGCTGAGTTTGACAAACATTGCTCTATTTCGTTCTTCTGGGGAGCAGAATTCATTTCTGTTCCCAGGCCTTGTCATTCCCCCCACCTTTGGGGAGAATATATTGAGTGTTGCTACATGTGTCCCACTTTTCTCTCTCAAGAAGGCATTAAAGGTAAAAGGGATGAGGCCAGCCAGGAAACACTCACTTCAGTAGACGGATCAAACCTCGCCTTTAATGGGGCTGATGAAGGTTAGTGCAGAACGTGCAAAACCACAGCACAGAACACAGTGCAAAGCAGTGTGAGCAAAATAGCAATCGCTAGTGTGGCACCCAGGCCTGGGTGTCTAGTCCAGCTCTACAGCTTATTAACTGCATCACGTTGGGCACATGTGTTACTTCATATGGTACTGTGGAAGGAGAAAATTGAAATGGTGTGTTGGTTCATTCAACACCTACCACGAGCCTGTCCCTTAGTAGGCACCAAGAAATAGTACTACTATCTTTATTCATTTAAGTTATAATATATAGACTAACTTACAAATTGAATATTCCAGACTATTCCATAATGACCCAGTCAGTCATTCAATGATGTATGGAGTCAGCCAGCTATTAGTAGCTCATTTAAAGAAGACTTTAAATATTGATTTCACTTAGCACAGGATGTAGGTCTTAGAAGAGGCCGGTAGCTCAATGTCAGTAAATATGGCCTTAGACACAGAGTTGTTTATTTCGAGCCATCTACAGGTCTTCCTTCAGAGTAGACCGGGTCGCTCTAGACCAGCCATGCCACCTGTGCAGGAATCCCCCCCGTCCAGAAGCCGTCGGTGGGAAAGAGCTATTTGATTACATACATGTTGTCCCTAAACATGCGGATCCCAGAGCTAATAATGTTTATGAAGCGAGAACTTTTTTAGAAGACTTTCAAGTTCATTAAGTGCAAAAAATGAGATTCTATCTCATGGGGGAATAAAGCACCAGTTCAGTGCTGATTATAGAAACGAAGCGCTGTGAAACAAACAGAAACAAGCCATGTGAGCTTGAGGTTCTACACTTCCTTTACCTTTCTTTTAATATAAATCTGATTTTAAAATGGAAATACAGTTCAGATAGGATTCCTGGTACTGGAGCTTTTAACTTTCAATCCAGTCCCTTTTGAGCTTCTCTCATTAATTTTAGATTTGCATCAAGTCCTTATTACTAATTAAAATTTATCGGGCACTTTCTCTTAAATTCCAGGATTAAATACCCTGGAATTTGGGGGCCCTAACTGTGAGTACTGAGGAAGATGAATATAGTGGATTGAGGATAGAGATTAGAGAGGGAAGAATAAACAGGAGGGGAAATTCTAAGGACACTCTAGGCTGCTGTGCCTCTCAGGAGCATGCCATTCACGCATCCTTGCTTTCTTTGCCACACTCGGCATCTAGTAAGGACCCAGTCACAGCTCTGTTGACTGAGTGCCTCAGATGTGCCGGCCATTAGCTGGGCACACTATGCAGGGGGTTTCAATTGGTTCTAACGGCAATCTTGTGAAATTATATTATCTTCATTCCACAAATGAGGAAACTAAGGATCAGAGAGGTTAAGATAGTTGTCCAGGATCACACAGCTGGTGGGGGCAGAGCCACAGTTTGAATCCAGGGCCAGTGACTTCAAAGCCTCATCTCCCTCCTCCTTTGTGGCCTCTCATGGGCCAATCTGTACTTGAACTCCAGCAAAAATACCACTAGTGCTATTTTGCTGAGCACCCCAGCCTGCCAGGCACTAAACTAGTCTGCATAATTCCAAATTAATTCCCAAATACAAAGGGGTATAAAGGACACTGGTTTGAATGAAAAGATCACTAGACTGAAATTCCATGGAAGCGGAGGTCATATATATTTGGCCTCTCACTGTATATTAGGTGCCTATTATGTGGCTAATCCTCAAAACAAACTTATTAAATGAAAAGTTACTGAAAAAATTAATGAACCAACAATTTGAAATGGAATTCAAAGTTCAAGTCCCATTTCCACAACTTGCTAGGGCCTTGATTTTAGGCAAATCATTTAATTCCCTTAGCTTCAGTGTTACCATCTGCAAAACGGGCATAACACTTCCATAGCCTGCCTTATAGGGCAGTGGTTCCCAAACTTTACTGTACCTTGGAGCAACCCATGGACCTTTAGAAACTCCTCATCTAAGCTTCTGTCCCCAGAATTCTGACTTGATGGGATGGGATGTGATCTGGGCATTTAACAGCTCCCTGGGTGGTTCTAATGGGTAGCAATGTTTGGAACCACTGTCATACGGATATTCTTTTCCTTTTGGGGGCTTGTCAAACATAGCAAAGGAAATAAACCTGCTCTGTAAAACCTAAAGAGGCAGTTAAATAAAAACAGTTGTTATAAAGTCAGTCCAAAATGACTCCGGGCCTTGAACTCCTGCTTCCTGATGTCATGACAGAGAAGAAGGCTGGTTACACTGGTTTCCTGTGTGTCCCTAGGACAAAATGCCCTCCTTCCTGATCAGGTGATCAGGTGGCAAAGTTGAGGCAGAGGAGGAGGATTTGGTTGAAATCAGGGCTGGAACAGGTTAACAGTGACCTGCTGGACCATTGTCCTGTTGGATGAACTTGTCCTTGGGCAGTCTCACGTGCTGTTCTGGTACCCCCACCCACTCACCCACATGCACCGGGCATACGTGTACAATGCCTATTCAGAGACCCTCCCAAATGGGTCTGTTTGTTTGATTCTTCCTGGTCATAGTTCACTTTTTGACCCAGGCCTCTCAGGCTGGGCCTGTGTTGTGGAAGGAAGGAAGCGGTCCTCCCTTGCCCTCAGTAGCTCCCCTGTCTGTCACCTTCCTCTGCTGTTACCCTATGGGGGTCAGCTGAGTAAGAGGGCCACCAAGGTGCCAAGAACAATGTTATTTAAATTTTAAATAATAGTCTCTTGGGAAGAAAGGGTCATGAGGCTTTCAAACCGCCACAGGGAGTTTGCCAAGAGAATGATTCATAAGCCTTCCAACTATCTACCTCTCTCCCCTTGTTCGCTTAGGACAAAATCCTAAAGTCGCCAATTATTTCAGGAGTGGGTTCTTCCATTTCTCTTGCATGTTGGTCCTTATCCAACAATTGTGCATTCACCAGTCTCCCGATGGCCAAACAACTGAAATAGCCACTATTCTCACATGCTTTTGAACAGTGTGTGTTAGCCACGTGCTCTCAGCGCGTCATTGACCCATCTGAGCCACAATCAATTTCCTCTTCCATACACCTGCCCTGTCTAGGACCAAATGACATGAGCCCTCTGAGACCATTTCAGAGATAATAAAGCAATAAAAACATGCAAGTCATGTTAGGCGGAAGGGGCACCCGGCTCATATAGTCATAATCCCTGTCCTCAAGGAAGTTACTGTCTTGAAGGGAAAAGAGACAAGAAAGGGAATAAATACCATCAAGGGCAATTGCTAAATTGCTTAGATTCCTGAACCCATAGGGATTTGAAACTGCAATAGTCATAGCATTTTTTTTTTTAGCCTTTCTGCCACTTTTTTTGAATTTAGGAAATCTCAACATCCACATTCTCATTTGGCTCACACACCACCCAGCGAAGGCAGCAGACTGAGAGAGGTGCGGTAACCTCCCCAGGATCACACAGCCTGAAAATGGAGGAACCGAATGTAAAACTTTTGCCTGCAGTTCCCTTCCCATTCCCCCATACTGACTGTGTACTCACAGCACCTCCGTGTCCCAGTCCTTATCCCATGGAAGGAAAATGGGATTGTATTTCCCACCAGAACAAGAATTTCTCCGTACATCACAGATGGAAAGGTCACAGGCAGCCTCTGTGCATTTGCAGCCCACAGAACCAAAGCCCAGGCTTTGAGCTCCAAACTGGGTTAGGGTTAGTTCTGGGCACTAATGAGCTGTGTATCCTCCACTTTCGGGAATTTACATTTTGCACCTGATCACAGAAGTATGTCTGTGGGGGCGGGGGGGGGGGGCGCGGGGGGAGGCCATTTTCGGGTCTGCGTCTGCTAAGACTTCCCAGTGCATGATTTTCTAAGACCCCCAAATAGTCATCCCAGGAGTGTGCTCAGGGGCCCTCATAAACCTGGGGGGGAGGTTCAGTGAGAGAACAGCAACCTCCTCCGTAACCCCGCTTCCTACCTCCAGGAGTCCATGTCACCCTAACTCCTCAAAATCCAAACGGATGGAGTCATGAAGTACTATGCAAAAGGCGGAGGAAGTGCCTTTGGTCCTGCAGCAGCTCATCAGCCTTCACCGTACAGCTGGGGGGGCTGGTGGCGCACAGATGTCGCAGCTGTAGCTCCTCTCAGCTGACTGATGGAGGAAGCGGGTTATGGCAGAAGCAGTCCACTCCAAGCCTGATGTAATGGTGGTGGAACAGAGCGCCTTTACTGTTACACACGTGTCTGCTCCCCTTCCTTCCATCGTAATGTGGGTCGGAGGGAACCTGGCTGTGTGTGTGTCATGTGATCTCCAAGGCACGCGCACACCTGTTTGCCAATGGGCTGACTGGCCCAGGACTGAGACGGAGGATCACTCAGCAGTAGCTGCACTGTTAAGGTCACTGACTCTACTTGGAGAAGCAGAATACCTTCATCCCTACTCAAATAAAAGCCAATTTGATCAAAAACCTGTTTAATCTGTGAACGCTCAGGAGCAGTTGGTCAGCTCAGAGGAAAGAGTGTGAACTCTGGGAACATATGGACCTGGGTTCTGCTCCTGGTTCTTCCATCAACTCGCTGTGTGACCTTGGGCAATTACCCCTCTGGCCTCAGTTTCTGAGTCCACACGTGGGGATAATAATCACTGGATTCTTAACCCAGGGTTGCTGTGAGGATTAGAGATGCCAAGTGTAAGGTGCCTATCTCGGTGCCTGACCCAGCCCAGTGGGTTCTCAATAGAGGTAATGGTTGCTGTTGTTATTGATGATGATATTATTGTGCTGCAGGCCTGTGTGAGCTGCTTTGAAGCATCTGCTTCTTAGCACCCCCTCAGGGCTTACCTCCAGCATCTGCGAATGAACTCTCTAATGCCACCCCGCCCCGTGAACAAAATAGTCATGGTTATCAGGAGAACACCTAGCACTCATCATTGAGCACTTCCTCTGTGCCAAGGTCTGTGCTCAGCATTTCACGGGCATTGTTTCATTGAATCCCATAACATATGAAAGAGATCAGAGAAGTGGCTTGCCCAAGGCAGACGCCCAGAATCTCCATTATGTGTTAATCCACGTGACACCTCTGATAGACTTACGAGGGCAGTGAGCAGCTCCCATTTCCTTTGGGACTCCCCAGTGTCTAACATGGTCATCTTGGCACAAAGTAGGAGCTCATCGATGCTTGTGGAATGAATGAGAAGAGATTGTCCTGTATACAGCAAGGCTCTGGATGCAGAGGCACTAGGCAGATCACCAAGTGGGGCGGGGAGGCCTCCCCTCGGAAAAGCTAAGTCATAAGGAACCAGGCCCTGGGCAGCTTGGATCTCTGAACAGCAGGAGGCTGGGTCAGGGGCACAGCCTCATGTGGCTTGCTGCCTCTGAGCCCTGCCATTGGACGGTAGGGTCTGTTCAAAAATCTCTCTGATGTCAGAAAGTTTTGTCTGGGGAACTTGGGCAATGCTGAGCCCATGGGCAGAGTTCAGCAGCTGGGCCAGAGATGATCATTCAGAGAAGATGATAAACTAGGGAAAGTCAGGGGTGACAGTTAAAAGATTCACACTGGTACAGCCTAGACACTGACCAATCAAAACAGTCCCAGGCCCTTAGTTATAGAATAGGGTCTGGAGACCATCCACTCTGCCCAACTCTAACCCCTTGGCCATTGGATCTTGGGGAGGTCCAAAGGTTCCCTGAGAGAAGCCAGAGCTGGTTGGGAGGTACACTTGGCTGAGGGAGTGATCAGAGCAGTGGCTCTGTAACAATTGAAACATTTCAATTGTTTCAGCATAACAGCTGTAGGTGCCTACTGGTATGTGCTGAATACCATAAGGTTGACCTATGACTAAAAGAGTTGGCCATTTTTCAAAAGCCACTTGTTCTATTTTGAGAGCTTTGTTAAAACTAGATAATATAGGGGCGCCTGGGTGGCTCAGTCGTTAAGCATCTGCTTTCAGCTCAGGTCATGGTCCCAGGGTCCTGGGATGGGGCCCCACATCGGGCTCCCTGCTCCGTGGGAAGCCTGCTTCTCCCTCTCCCACTCCCCCTGCTTGTGTTCCCTCTCTCGCTGTGTCTCTCTGTCAAATAAATAAATAAAATCTTAAAAAAAAAAAAATCCCTAGATAATATAATGCGTGACTTTTCTTTAACCAGGCACACAGAAACTATAATTTCTCAATGTGATAAGAATGAATAAGGGCCCCACTGCCAGCTCCTCCGTGTTGTACAAGCCCGACGTCTATGTTAGGGTTCCTGGTATACCTTATGGGAATTATGTGACTTTTTGACATACAGACCAAGAGTCTTGAGTATCAATTAGCAAAGCGTATTTCTTTTGTAGAGAAATATGAATTCTAATACGTCTCTCCCACAGGCTAGTGAATCATCTTGTGCCAATCCTATTTTGGAGGCCATGGTACCTGCAAAGTGCATTTCTGCTTTACAAACTTGTAAATCTGAAGTTGCCTTAACATTAGCTTCAGGATGAAAAGAAGCTTCTAGAAGTATTTTTTTTTAAGATCCATGAAATTACCAGTTGCTAAACAGTCATAATTTTTTCCTCAAATACAAAAGAAGTTGGTGGCAGTCAGCCAAAAGAAACACTTAGCCTGTAGAGAGAAGCGGGCTGTTATTAAACGCCACAGCAGTCATTACCGAAGATGATGTCATCATTCAGGGCCTGGGCCTCCCTGGGACCCCCAGGGCCAAGAAGAGACGATTCACAGTCTTTACCAAGCCAGCGAACAGTCACCTGCCTAATGGTGTTTGGTGAAAGTGCTCACTCTCCAGGGCAGGTAATTTCCTACGAAATGATCAAGGACCTCAGTGTTGCACCAGCTTGCAAAGCTGGTGGCCAGCACCGGGGTTTTATGACCTGGTGCCTTTGGGCTTTGATGAAGAAAAGGTTTGGAATTCTTTGTGTGAAGAGTACGTAGAGAATTCTCTGTGAGTCATACTTTCAAAGTGGAGCCTATCTTCGGGTAGATCTTTCTTTCAGTTCCAGGACTTCTTCTGAGAGGAGGGACAGCTTTTTAGGATTTTCATTAAGCTGAGGTGTCATTATTGCTTTTTAAAAACACTAGAGGAGCCCAGTATTCATAGTTCCAGAGATTCGTAAGTTACAAAACAAAACAAAACAACAACAAACAGAAAATTAGGAATAACTAAGGAGTCTAAACTTTAATTTGCTTCTTTTCTTTATTTTTCTCCCTTTCTATTCCTCCCTCACCACCCCCACCCCAACTCACATTTTCTGAGATCCATGTCACCAAGGTCCTGGCAGGGAAACACTGTAGCGGCAAGAATGCAGCCTGTGATCAAATCTTGGTTCTGTCACTTGCCTCTAGTCAAAGAAATCATCACAGGAAAATGATCCCACTAAATGGACTTACTGATTATAAGAGACACCCTGGTTAAGAAGCAATAAAATATGGGGAATAGCTATGCAACTTCCAAAGCATGACAGAACCTCTTTTGCTTATTAGCCTTCTCATCTAGAAAGTGGAGGTTGTAAAACCTCCTCACAGCGTGGTTGTAAGGATACAGAAAGATTGAGTATTTATTAGAGTCCCTTTCTTGGAGCGGACGATCGCAACAACCCTAAGGTGTGGATGATCAACATACGGGCTTACGTCTCCCTGTCATTATTGAAGTCTCTATAGGAGAGCTTGTAGTAATTATAGTAGATGAGGTCTTTTTCAGCTGGCAGAGCAATGTGGGGAGCTCTGATGCTCCTTACCTTTTCAAGCTTTCCCTCCCCAAGGGGTCTGGGAGAAGCTAGACTGCCCTTCAAACAATCTAGGTCTGGATTATCACCCCCACAGCCTTCTGCACTTCAAGGAGGAACCTAGCGTTACCTGGGGCTCATTATGAATAGAGGGCTTAACCAGAGTTGCCCCAGGTATCTTCAGCCTTGGATACAATGAGGGTCATCTTAATCGTATTCATTAATTATTCCTTCCTTGTTGATGTCCTCCACCCGTGGCAGCCCCTCAGGGGCTCCCTACTGTCATCACTGCCAGGACCCTTCATGAGAAAGCCAGAGGGCTGAGGAAGCCAGGATCTTCGAGGTTGTGCTGCCTCAGTTCTACATAGAAAAGGTCTCCTTTACACCATGGGTGGCACCTTATCCTGTTGGGATAAAGGTGGAACAGCTGTGGTCCCCATGCCTCCCAGTGTCCCTTGGAGAACAGTCCCTGAATTCCTGCCAGCAGACACTCTCTCCATAGGGCTTAACAGGGCCAGGGAGCAGATTCCATGATGCTCCACTGATTCCCCGTCTCCCTGCCAGTGCCCGAACCAGGAGAGGCTTGTTTGTGAAAGATTCTGGTGAGAGAATGAAAAGACAAGCCACATACTCAGAGAAATATTTACAGAATACATGTGCAATACAAGACTTGTATCCATAACATGCAAAGAATTCTTGTAAGACAGATTTATGGAGTTATAATTCACCCATTTAAAGTGTACAACTCAATGGTTTGGGGATATAATATATTATTAATTTTTTAAAGTTGTGGGAAAGTAGAACAAAATGTGCCATCTTAACCATTTTTGAGTGTACAATTACGCACAATCAAGTGAGACGTGTACTCACAGTGTTGTGCAACTATTGCCATCATCATCCCAATACGTCATCATCCCAAACAGAAACTCTGTATCCATTAAGCAATAACTCACAATGCCCCTCTTGGCCCTTAGTGATCTCTAATCTACTTTCTATGGGTACCTGGCTGGCTCCGATGGTGGATCATGCGAGTCACAGTCTCGGGGTTGTGAGTTCGAACCCCACACTGGGTATAGAGATTACTAAAAAAAAAATAAAAATAAAAATCTCTACTTTCTGTCTTTATGAATTTGCCTATTTTAGGTATTTCATGTAAGTGGAGTCATGTATTTGTCCTTTCATATCTGGCTTATTTCACTTAGCATGATGTTTTCAAGGTTCATCCACGAAGTAGCATGTATCGGAACTTCATTCCTTTTTACGTTTGAAGAAATCTTCACTATACACGTATGCATCTTGTTGATCTGTTCATATGTTGGGTTGATTCCATCTTGAAGCTATTGTGAATAATGCTGCATTGGATGTTGATGTACAAGTGTCTGTTCAGGTCCTTGCTTTCAATTCCTTTGGGGATATACTTGGGTGTGGAATTGCTGGGGTCATATGGTAGTTCTAGGTTTAGCTTTTTGAGGGACTGCTAAACTATTTTTCCATAGAGGCTGCAAAACTTTCCGTTCCTACCAGCAGTGTATTTACTTTTACCACATCCTCATCAACACTTGTTATTTACTGTTGCTTTTATTCCAGCCATCCTAGTGGGTGTGAAATGGTACCTCACTGTAGTTTTGATTTGCATTTTCCTGCTGATTAATGATGCTGACATTTTTTTTTTTTCATGTGCTATTGGCTATTTATAAATCTTCTTTGGAGAAATGTACTTTCAAGTTATTTATTTGCCCATTTTTCAATTGGGTTCCTTTTTGTTGATTGTTCTGCTGTAGCAATTGTTTATAGATTCTAGGTATTAGATGCCTTATGCTATTTCCAAATATTTCTCCCATTCTGTAGGTTGTCTGTTCACTTTCTTTTTTTTTTAACTTATTTTTAAAGATATTTATTTATTTATTTACTTGTCAGAGAGAGAGCACAAGCAGGGGGAGTGGCAGGCAGAGGAAGAAGCAGGCTCCCCTCTGAGCAGGGAACCCGATGCGGGACTCGATCCCAGGACCCTGGGATCATGACCTGAGCCAAAGGCAGATGCTTAACCGACTGAGCCACCCAGGCACCCTTGTTCACTTTCTTAATAGTCCCCTTTTTGCATGAAAATTTTTAAATGAAGTCAATTTACCTAATTTTTCCTTTGTTACTAGCGCTTTTGGTATCACTCTAAGAATTCATTGCTAAATCCAAGGTCATGAAGACTTACCCCTGTGTTTTCTTCCAAGAGTTTTATGATTTTAGCTCTTATATTTTAGGTTACTGATCCATTTTTAGTTAATTTTTGTATTGGGTGTGAGGTAGGGGTCCAACTTTATTCTTTTGCATGTGGAAATGCAGTTGTCCCAGCACCAACTCTTTAAGAGACTGTTCTTTTCCCCATTGAATGGACTTGGTGTCCTTGTCAAAAATCAATTTGCCATAGATGTATGAGTTTACTTCTGAACTCTTGATTCTATTCTGTCAATCTATTTATCTGTCCTTATGCCAGTACCACACTATTTTGATTACTGCAGCTTTGTGTTATATTTCAGAATCTTCTTTTTAAAAATGGTTTTGGGGGCACCTGGGTGGCTCAGTTGTTAAGCGGCTGCCTTCGGCTCAGGTCTTGATCCCAGGGTCCTGGGATCGAGCCCCGCATCGGGCTCCCCGCTCAGCGGGAAGCCTGCTTCTCCCTCTCCCACTCCCCCTGCTTGTGTTCCCTCTCTCACTGTCTCTCTCTCTGCCAAATAAATAAATAAAATCTTTTAAAAAAATTTTAAAAAATAATAAAAATGGTTTTGGTTGTTCAGGGCCCCTTGCTATTACATGTGAATTTGAGGACCAACTTTTCTACTTCTACAGAAGAGACCATTTGAATTCTGATGCGGGTTGCATTGAAACTGTCAATCAAAGAATTCTTAAAACTCAACGATAAGAAAACAAAACAAAAAATGGGCAAAAAATTTGAACAGATACCTTACCAAAAGATATACAGATGGAAAATAACCATATGAAAAAATCCTCAACATCAATATGCCAATAGGGAATTGCAAATTAAAACAATGATAGTATGACAGTGCCTAAAATTTAAAAAACTGACACTACCCAATGCTAGAGACGGTGTGGGGCAAGAGAAACTCAGTCGCTGCTGGTGAGAGTGCAAAACAGTGCAGACACTTTAGAAAACCATTTGGCAGTTTCTTTAAAAAGCTAAACATAGTTCTACCATATGATCTAGTAATTGCACTCCTACGTATTTACTCAACTAATTTGAAAACTCATGTCCACACAAAAACCTGCGCATGAATATTTATAGCAACTTTATTTATAGTCACCAAAAACTGGAAGCAACCAAGATGAATAGATAAATGGAGAAACAAACTACAGTACAGACTGTGGAACGTCACCCCATGATAAAAAGAAACGAGTTATCAGGGCATCCGGGTGGCTCAGTCAGGGAGTCTGCTTCTCCCTCTCCCTCTGCTCTTCCCCCCACACTGCTCATGTTCTCTCTCTCAAATAAATAAATAAAATCTATAAAAAACAAAAAAAGAAATGAGTTATAAAGCCACAAAAATGGATGGATGAACCTTACGTGCTTATGGTTAGAAGCTAGTCTGAAAAGGCTACATACTGTGTGATTTCAATTGTTTGACATTCTGGAAAAGGCAAAACTGTCCAGACAGTGAAAAAAAAAAAAATCAGTAGTTGCCAGAGGTCCCGGGGAAGGAAGGGAGGGATTAATAGGTAAAGCACATGGGATATTTGGAGCAGTGAAACTATTTTGTATGATGCTGTAATGATGGATTCATGATATTATGCATTTGTCAAAACTCATAGAACTTTACAGTACAAGAATGGATCTTAATGTATCCAGATTTTCTCAAGTCATTTAATAGGCTGTTGGATCCCAGGCAGGAAGGCAGATTGTGACAGGAGAATGTAACTGTTTTATAAATGTATGATACAACCTCAGTGAAGGGGGTGGGAGGGAAAGTGCTGACCTAAGTAACTCAGGAAATAAGTGGAGTTTGTAAGACTGAAGGCAAGAGGAACAGCTCGTAAGCAGTATACTCCAATGTACTAAGTTGTTTCCCATTGTGGCGTAAATTAACGATTCTGTTACATGTATACTGGAATCCAGTAACTAAGTACATGGATGGCAGGTGGCGGGAGCTAAGTCTGTCACGGGTGGAGTGAGAATTTACAGATTAGTGAAGTGATGAGGCTAGAATGATCCATGTGGTAATGGATTAGAGACATTAGTATGAAGTTATGTTTACCTTAGTATAGATTCATTTCCTTGCTCTTTCAGCTGAGAGGGACTGGAAACAATAAAACCCCAGTAGTAAGTAGCACATGTATTAAGTAGGGCCCAGATCTTGGGTTCTCATACCATGCTTCAGAGAAGGAATCAGGCCTCATTGGGAAAAATGGCTGATTCTAGGACTGGGGCAGGCAATATACAAGGTGAGCCTGGAGCATCCTGTCCCAGAAAGTAAAAAGTAGATGGAAAGAAAGAAAAAGAAAGAAAGGAAGGAGGGAAGGAAGGAAGAAAGAAAGAAAGAAAGGAAGGAAGGAGGGAGGGAGGAAGGAAGGAAGGAAGGAAGGAAGAAAGAAAGAAAGAAAAGGAAGGAAGAGGAATGAAGGAAGGAAGAGAGAGAGAGAAAGAAAAAAGAAAGAGAGAGAGAGAGGGAGGGAGAGAGAGAAGGAAGGGAGGGAGGTGGAGGGGAGGGAGGTAGAAGGAGGGAAGTGGAGAGGCGGAGGGAGGAAGGAATTAAGAGAATATGTTAAAGGGATACAGGAGCCAACTGAAAGAGCTCCCAGTGGCCAAAGCTGAGCAACAAACAATTTGAGTAATAAAATAAAGAAAGGAGTATTGGCTTATAATCCAAAGTATAAAATAAATACCCATGAGTCCATTCTAATATAAATAAGTGATTGAATAAAAATACATGGGGGAGAAGAGACAAATCTCCCATGCGGAAGAGTTCCAAAAAAAGAAGTTACTTTACAGCAGAGATTCCTGACAAGCACGACCCAGCCCGGTATTCAAGGTCATGATCAAGGTTGATATCAACAGTGATAAATCATGTTGAGAGTATCGATCTTGATCTGATGTGATCAAAATGGCACTTCACTTCTGTGGTCTTCCTTCTAAAAACCCATAACCCCAGTAGAGTCATGAGAAAAAGGAGACCAATGCCAGTAGAAGGGTACTGTATGAAATACATGAGCGGTACTCCTCAAGACTGTCACGGTCATCAAAAACAAGGTCTGCTGACCAGACCTCTCTGTTCCTCAGTTTCACGCATATCCCTTCATGTGCGTGTGTTTCTTTCTTGTTCTCTCAGGGGATGGCCTTCACACTGGAAGAAAGGCTGCAGCTTGGAATCCACGGCCTGATCCCCCCCTGCTTCCTGAGCCAGGACGTCCAGCTCCTGCGGATCATGAGATACTACGAGCGGCAGCAGAGCGACCTGGACAAGTCAGTGCCTAGAGTCTGCTCTCTCCCCCCAAGCTCCGGGCTCAGGTGTTTCCTGTGGCACACGGGTTTTCTGGTACTCTCCAGTAGGAAAGGCTGAGAGCCCTGAGAGATCCCAGCCCTGGCCCCACCTTCCACAGGGTGGTGGTCTCCCTGAGCGATGGGGCTTGTTATGACAGAGGCACAGTCAGAACTGGGAAGGGAGACTGGCTTCCAACAGGTGCAATCTGGTTGGGCCTCTGGGAGATGGTGGTATCTGAGTCAGCCTGAGAAGCACTGATAAGGCTTCAGCAAACAGTGGTGGGGTTCATGGAAGGCATTTCGCTCAGCAGGAAGAAGGGGACCGAGTGGGACAAGTGTGTCGAGGAAGTGGTCCATGGCCCAGGTCCCTGGTATGAAGGGAATGTGGGGGGAGCAAAGCGGAAATGCACCCCAACACCTTGGAAAGGACCTAGGATGTCATATGTTAGAGGTTTATGGGAACCGTTAATAACCCTGCCGCCCCTCTGGGTTCTCCCAGGGGGGATATTCCATGAAGAGCCAACGGAAGGATCACAGGGTCAGCTTTGTCAGTTTCACTAAAGAAGGTAGTGAGCTCCCAGATCACATGGCTACGCATTGGTACAGCCAGGATTTGAACACAGTTCGCTCCAGAGTCTGCTTTTAACTGCTCTGCTCTGCCATAGCTGGAGGCATTGGAGCTTAATGGCTACAAAACTAGACTCTAGTGTCAGACTAAGTTCAAATCCTCATTCTACCACTTAATAGCAAAAATTACTTAGCCTCTCTAGGTCATTCCTCATTTGTACCATGAGTTTATCAGTGGCATCTAACTCATAGGGTTATGATGAGGCTTAAATGCATTAGTATTTTAACGTGCTCAGAACACTTACATAGTAACTGTAACTTATAACAGGAGGCACTATGCAAAAGCTTGTAAAATAAATATGGCACCTTGCTATGGGCTCCAGCAGAAATTTAGGGGGAGGATATGGGTTTCCCTACATATCTATAGAGCTTAATGGCCAAGACTTGGGGTCGTTGAAGGTGTGGCTGCCCCCTAGGGGTAGAGCTCAGCAGCATGTTAGGGTGATCCTGCACCCACCTTCCTGAGCTCCCCCCACAGTAGCCATTGCTTCTAAATGGTAGGGGATAAGGAAACCTCTGCCTATTCACCCCGCCCTCTATTCCTGAAGGGCTGAACACTATGGATATCACTCCCATTAACTCCAAGGCCATACTGCAGCCCAGGTCAAATGCTCTTTCCCTCTTGTTTATTCCACTCATACTAGGTCTAGTACCCTGAAGAGCAAACCAGAAAGTACACAATGAATTCAACCGACAACATTACACATGCTCTAACTTTGAACAACCTGAACTTTCCTCTTTTGTTAAATTTACAAAGAATTAAAGTCTAATGTGAAATCCCCTTTCCTTAAAATTAGAAGTCCCAAATCCTTACCTCTCCAGTTTTTTTTTTCAGCTAGGTAGACCTTACTTATATGCCAGGGAAGATGTGGCAGGCCCAGGGAGCAGGGGGGTCATGCCTGATTCTGGGAGCTCCAGAGAGCTAGCTCCCGATGCTCTGCTGACTACTCTGACCCACTCATTCCTAGAATCCCTTGTTTCAGCAGGTGCTCAGGGAAATGCTAAGGAGGCTCCCCAGCTTCTTTTGGATAAGGGTAATGGTACGCTGGTAAATGTTTACTAACTGGTTCTGGGACACCGAGGGAGCACTGATTTGTAGCATTTGCCCGTATACTCCCAACCATGACCGATTTCAGGTTACCATTCGACATCACTGAATGCAGAATTGGGAAGAGATGTGTACAAATGGCTACTGAGTAAGAGAATGCTCATGCTAGTAATGAGCTGAGACGCTGTCTGTTCTAAGCAGAAACCCTCCCTTCCTTCTGAACACTATTTTTAGTTCTGGACCAGTGCCTTCGGGGAGGAAGAAGAGACTGAGGCCCCAAGAAGTCATGTGACTTCCCCAAAGTGACAAAACTAGGAAACAACAGAGCTGGGATTCAAATCCAGGACCCTGGTGCCACACGCAGGGATCATTCCCCTACGGGAACAACTCTCCCACCCCATTCCATGCCAGGGCTCAAGTACCTCCATGCTCTCCTAAACTGTTATCCAGAAAGGGTGTCATATCAGTAGTCATCTACACCGTATCATGAATTTCAGACCCTGGGTTTTTTTTTCTCCCAGGGTTTTTGCATTTTCAGGACTGTGAATGAAAGGCTCTTTTCCTGGCTTAGTGATATTAGGCTTCAGGGAATAATAGGTGAGAAAGAGATTTTTTTGGAGCATGCCAAGCAGTACTCAGCCACTTGTGAGCTGTGGTTGTGATAGGAACTGGCCCCTTGGGGTGGGAAAGCCCAGTTCATATACCACTGGTGTGTTCGGTATCTTCCTGGACCCTACTCCACCCCAGCGTGTTATGATTCTGTTGTCATTCATCAATGTCCACATAGTAATAACATAACTAGCCATCTGGCACCATGGTTGAGATTCTAGAGTCAGATTGCTTAGGTTCAAATCCTTACTCTGCTATGAGAGCTGGGTGAGTGATTTCATCTCTCTGTGCCTTAGCCTGCTTATCTCTAAAATAGCCAGCATTTTAGCACCTATCTCACAAGTCTCTGGGAGTTTTAAATGAGTTAATGTAAAATATTTAGAATTGTGCCTATGCCATGAGTAAGAGTAAGTACTAGAAGGCAGATGATATTCTCATTTCATAGAAAATGAGACCCATGCTGAGGAGAGATGGTGATTTGCCTATGAATGTGCCATTGTGAGCAGCTGAGTGGGAGCCCTGGGTCTGGGCATCAAGGGCCCTTAATGTTGCCACCTGTGGGGCTCCTGTGACCAGCTTGGTTCTTGTCTCCCTTCCCAAGGTACATCATTCTCATGACACTCCAGGACCGGAATGAGAAGCTGTTCTACCGAGTGCTGACGTCAGACGTGGAGAAATTCATGCCCATCGTGTACACTCCCACCGTGGGGCTAGCCTGTCAGCACTACGGCCTGACCTTCCGCAGGCCCCGGTGAGCCGTGCTGGGGCATGGGCTGGGGAGGGGCTGTCTCATAAAGGGGAACCAATTCTTTCCTCTGGCCTTGCTTAGTGGGACTCTGGAGGCTATGCCTGAGCCAAAGGCTCGACAAGACATGTGATTGTAAGCACTTGCTCAGGAAATTACCCCATGCACAGAGAAATGAGCTGAGAGAGTATCCAGCAAGGGGAGAGCGGAGCTCCTCCACCTCCGGATGATAAATGCCCAACATGTTGTTAAAAGCTGGCCTGAGAGGTATTTCAGATTGTTTTTCTCTCATTATCCACCTACCTCCCACCTCCTGCTTTTCTGGTCATCTCCACAGTGCCGACAGCTCTCTTGCCAATTCAGGCCAATGAATAATGGAGTGTTGGATACCAAAGACTGAATTCTTTTGCTGACTCAAAGAACCAGTATTCATTCCTTCATTGGGGCTTGACTCAGATTCCACTTAAAATGTCATTTTATTAGGCAAAAATTTGGCACTACATTTTCTTTCAGAGCCAAAGAATTCGGGGTCAGTTTTCTAAAAAGATTGCTTGTTTTTTTTTCCATGATGAGTTCAGAAGATATATTTTTAAAAATATATAAAAAAGGAAAAATGGGAGTATTTTCCAAAAATCCTCAGTGCAAGGTGCCTGGTAATTATCAATACGTATTTCTAATGCTGATGATAAAAAAAGTTGCTTGTGTTTATTATATGTTATGGGACATTGTTTTAGTCTGTGTTAGAACATGTAAAGATACAGTATACTGTGCAGAGATGTGTCATTTATGTTTCCATAGAATTTATAAATCTCCGTGTATAAATCATTTGCTATATGATGAAGATGGAATCATGGATCTCGAACATCTTTTGTTAATTTGGAAAAGCAGTCTTCCAGTGCTGAAGCCAGCATTACGGCTGAGCCTTGCAGGCTGAGCCCAGAGACTGATGCCGGTTCCCCTCCTTCCTTTTCTGGCCCCACATCACCCTTGGCAGAGGGCAGTGTGTCAGATCTCATCTTCTGGGGGCCGGGGGTGTGCAGCTGTGGACACTGACACGGCCTCATAACTCAGAATAGCCATGCTCCTGCAGTCCTGTGGGGGGCGCTGCACCGGGGCCTGGGAGCAGTTCTGGTCTTCAACCTAGCTCTTTCAACAGGAAAGAGACTCCTTTTCTCTTACTCTCATTTGGAAACCAGTCCTGGCAGAGACCTTGGGAGCTGACAGTACCTTTCTGAAGGATGCAGGACCCTATTTACCTCCCAGTTCCTACTCAGAAATGATCCTCCCAGGCCCTCCCTCCTGCCCAGTGCAGGTCAGCTCATTTCCCTCCTCTGAGGCTGTCCGCAGCCTCCAAGGCTTAAAGAAACAAGTCCAGTATTTTGACAAAAGCAAGCCTGTCACAGCCCAGCTCCTACTCAGAAATCCCATGCCCTAGCTAATGCTGATCTGTTCCCCATGCCCAAGGACGCCTGGCACTCTGGCCCTCCGCCCCTTCACACATGTGGTCCTCTCTGCCTCCCACATCTGTGTGCTCTCCTCTCGTCATTCTCTGTCCATCAGAGTGGAGGCTAGCCATAAAGTCACCCAAGACTAGGCTTCTTTGCCGTCCCTGATCCCCCCAGGCTGAACTGCTCACACCCCCCTCAGGCTCCCTTGCAATTCATCACATACTTCTAGTCCATAGTTACATTTTTTGTGCTTCATGTTTTTAATTATGTGTATACCAGCCTCCTCTACCAGAACGCAGATCTCTTGAGGGGCTGGAAACACGTCAGATCCATTTGTGTGGACTAGACCAGTACTTGGCAAGCACCTGACACTCTGATGAGAAAGTAGCATTGCATACTGACTAGGAAGAACTAGATCTTTGCCGTCGGCCCTGAGTTTTAGTCTCCTTGACCTTGGGCATGCTCCTTATCCTCTCTCAGCCTTAATTTCCACATTTATGAAATGCAGGGAATAGTACTACCTACTTCAAATATCATTGCGGGGTAAAATGTGAGGCATGGATAAGGGACCTGGCATAAATGTGAGTGTCGAATTGCCTTCAGTGACCATTACAGGAGGAAGGAAGAATTGCTAAATGTAGGGTCATATTATACATAGACGCTATTAAATTTTTAAAAAGAAAATCGAGTCATTGAACACTTAATGAACTCACACGTTCAACTATAGACACGATTTGGCTTTTCCAGAACCCGCTGTTTCCTGAAGTCCTTTAGCCGTAGCTCACTGCCTCTACCGGCTTGCAGCTGAGATCCAGTGGGAATGCAAGGCCATCCCACTCCCAGGCTGTGTGGGAGCCCTTCTCCATAGACTCCATGGACTAGATTGTAGATTCAGTTGTGGTTTCCACATGAACCAGTAATAGGGTCAGGATCCTGCATCTACAGCAGGATTTGCCTCCAGAACCCACTCTAGAATCCAGGGAGCACACAAAACAGAACTTGAGTTCATGAACATCTATGGAGCAGCTACTACGTGCTGGGCATCATGAAATTCCTCCCAAAGAACAAAATATGGTTCTTGACCTCAAGCAAATCCCCAGCACAGTGAGGGGCCAGGCAATAATGATAAAAGTTAAAAAAAAATAAGAGATTTAATAGAGACAAAGAATTACAGGAGTACATGGGAGAGAGAAATTTATTTTCCCTCGGGGCAGTAGGAATGCTTCACAGAAGAGATGATATTTGAGCTGGTCCTGGAAGATTGACTAGAAATTCCATGGGTAAAGAAGGAGGAATGGCCATTCCAGGAAAGGGCTTGGTTTTGTAGGCTTTGTAGACACCTGTGTGGTGAGCTCACTTGGGTATCTCCCCATCTCCTGTGCCTGGGAAGGAACGTGAGGGGAGGGGAGGTAGGTTTTTACATCCATTGGCTTATAATGGATCCTCCCAGTGTCCTGTCAGGTTCATTTGGTAGCAGTATCTCCATTTCACAGATGGGGAAACTCCAGCCAGAGGAAAGGAACTTGTCCAAGATCATAGTTGAGCAACTGTGATGTTAGAATTCTGACCATGAGAATCAGGGAAAGCCACACCAAAGACGTAACATTTGAGCTGGGCCATAAAAGACGAAAGTGAAGAATGGAGGCAAAAGTATTTGTTGATCCAGGCACACCCACCTTTCCCCTTGCTAGAATGTAAGGCCTCTGGGACCTCGTCGTGGGTGAAATGGGAGAATAGAGAGACAGAAGAATTGGCCAGTGGCTCTGCCCAAAAAGAGGAAAGTGCTTGGTATCCTTCCCACCAGCCCAGGGGGTTGGAGTCATGGGGAGCCGTGTCATTTGGGTTCAGGCCCCATTGGCAGTTCTTCGATGGGTCAGCAATGGAGAGGGACGTGGTGGCCGAGTGGGGGGTTCATATAGGTGGAAACAGGGCCCTGCCACCAACTTAAGCCCAGAGAACCAGGTCAGCCCTGAGTGGGTACAGTCAGAGTAGTATAGAAGCTGGACACATAGTATGGAAAACAAGCATGCCATCATCCCAGCAGGAGACCTGCAGTTGACCCAGAGCAGGAGAAAAGGGTAATAATCACGATGCATAACTGTTTGCTGAAGGCCAGGTACAATCCTAAGATCTTTATATGTATGAGCTCATTTAATTATCGCAATCCCCCTAAGAGGTGGGTACTACTATCATCCCATTTGTAGATGGGAAAACTGAGGCACAGAGAAATGACTTGCCCAAAGTCACACAGCTCACCCCCAGCAAGGCCAGCACTCAAACCCATGCAGCATGAACCAGAATGTGGACAGGTACCACTGCACTCCACTGCCTGCTGTGGTCTGGGACTGGTCACATTTGGTGGGCATTTGGGGCTGGGTGCCCTTGCGGCTCCAGGAATGCTTGCTTGCCCGGAGCTCTTAAGGTGGGGATCACTAGATCCTGTTTCCTGAGCCTCTCTTGGGAGAGAATGATCCAGCCAGGTCCTGGGCCCCGGGCTGAGTGGGGCTGAGGCAGGCGTAGGCAGACTGAACTGTATTCTTGGATTCTTCCCTCACACTCCTGGTACAGACTTCCCGCAGGTTTTGCACAAACCCTCCTTCAGATGATTACCCAATTAAACTATTTGACATGTGACATTCTGAGCTGTTGCTCCAGGTTTCCATTTGGCTGCTTTCCAGGTGTTGATTCCACACCTGCCTTGCTCTTGAATGAATTGAGAGTTTGGGCTCCACCTCAGCCCTGAGCTTCCTCTGAGGCCTGGCTTGGAGTGGCTTTATGGATTAACATCTGAAAGGAGGACAGCCCCAAGGCCAAGAGGGAGAATGCTAGCTCCTTCTGGGTTTCTGAAATGATAAACACTCCTGCCAGGTTCCCAGGAACAATGGAGTCCTCTGTGAAAGGGCCTACCCCCCTCCAAACTAACTAATTAGGTCCAGCTGATGCTAAAATTAAACTCCCAGCATGCCTGGGGCTCTGCATCACCTCACAACCTTGAGGGAGATGCTAGACTATCTCAGGGGCACCTGAATATCCCCGGGCAGACAAACACAGCAGAAGTTTCTGGGCTCTGTGGAGCCTCCCCCGCCCCTTCCTGCCTCTCCCTTGGCACACCCTCTGCATGTGCCTCCATGGGCCATCAACCCTGCATAGCCTGGCTTGAAGCAATGGCCTTGAATGTTGTTAACATGTGACTCAGAAGAGGAGCAAGCCCCGAGTGAGGCCAGGCAGGAGTCCAAAATACAACTCAGCTAAGGAGGGGCTGCGGGGGTGTAGACTGCTGTCCAGTGAGAGGGAATACCCTCCCTTCCCCCAGGCACCTCCATCTTGACCAACCTGGTCAACCCTGGATCACAGGAACTGTCCACCTTGTGGGCATGTCGTAAAGGTCAAGTGAGCTAAATGTGTGTGAACGTGCTTTCTCCATTGTCCATTTCCTCCCAAGCTTAAACCTTGTCTTCACTTTCATCCTCTTGGGCTCTGAGAGATGTGCACATCCCTGGAACCCTAACATTTCCCAGCCTCTGTGTGGGGGTCCCACCTGTATGGGTGATGAGGGCTACGTTGTGGGTAGTAGGAGCATGGACTTTGAAGCCAGGCAGACTTGGCCTTGAATCCCAGTTTCCAATGACTTTTGATGATTTAGCACCCCCTCGGTCTCCTCATGTGTGAAGTGGGAGTGATGCCCATTCATGTGGCTGCTTGTGAGGATTCAGGGAGATTCCATGTGTAAAGGGCCCAGCCCTCCTGAGTGATCCGCAGCTGTGACCTTCCCGAGCCACCAGCCCCAGGCTCAGTCACCCTCCCCAAGAGTCTAAACTGCGACCGGGTGGAAGGCAGCTCTGTCCTCTAAAGTGCCACCACACTCTCTTGTTGGACGCAGACCTGAAATGATCTGTACTTGTGCCCACCGGGCAAACCTGTTGGCAGAGACAGGGGCAGACCTAGAGGCTGTGGTGAGTGGGAGAATCGAGGGTAGGAAGTGGGCCTTGGCCTCACTGGGCAGAGACTCTGTGGAACACACCTGAAGTCAGGTTTGGATTTGGACAAAGCAGCCCTGGGCCCTGAACCAGGCTGTTGTCTTCCTTATCTGCAAACCCAGTGACATGTTTACGGGACAGTAACGGCTACCATCTATGGAATGCTTATGATGCTCGTGGCGGGCCCTCAGCTAGGTACTTCAGGTCCTTTATCCCTGAGCCCAGAGCAAAACTAAGGCTAACTTGTCTAAGACGTCACAGCTGACCAAGCGCCCGTTTCCCATGCTTCTCCTGCATTCACAGTTGAGCTGTTTGTAGCCCTGGTCAAGGTGACACCTCAGAGATAAACATTTGCATGGCTGCCTTCCTGTAAGTTCCCTTGCATGACTGGCCTGCACACATGACGGACACACACACACTCTATCCCACGGTGGACAGAGCACTGGGGCTGGAGTCCAGAGGGAATGGGTCAGCTCCCCCATTAACCACATGGCCTTGGAGCTTGGCTACTCTCCCTCCCCAAGCCCAGATCACAGGGACTGTCCACCTCGTGGGCATGTCGTAAAGGTCAGATGAGCTAAATGTGTGTGAATGTGCTTTCTCCATTGCCCAGTTCCTCCCAAGCTTCAAGGGATGTGACTTTTTCATTGCTTCTTCTCCTTCATCCCAACCTCCAAAAAGGGAGTGGTTAAGGCTCATACTCACCTCCTTGGGCTTCCTGCTTCCCCGTCACTATGTCTGTTAAGCCGTTGCCTCATTTTGTTTTTGCTCCGAGGGTTATGGGTTATTGTTAAGCTGCTTTTGTTTTTGAATCCCTACATGCTTTTTATTTACTCTTTTATCCGTTTTGTTTTTACATTGGAACCTTTTTATCTTCAACCCTCTCTACCCACTTCCATCACCTCTCCCCACGTACAAACATCCCCACATGCCTCTGCTTCCCAAATGCCTACTGAAGCCATTTCGAACCCTACATGGGACCAGTGGGCACCAACATCTTGACTTAAAGCCCCTCTGGAAAACAAAGACAACCTTACATCAGCAAACGTCAGAAGAGCCCCAACACCCAGGGACAGCCTTTGAGCCCATCATCACGTGGACTCCAGCCCAGCGGTCAGCTGATCGGGACCAGACGCACACACTCCCAGCGTAATTGGGAGGCAGGCAGAAAGCAAGGCTTAGTGTCATCAGACCGGTTGCCTCCTCCCCATCCTCAGGGCACCAAAGTGCTGATTCCTTGGGCCAAGCCTGCGCCCCATCCAGTTACACCAGGTTTCTCTGCCAACCTGTTTCAGCTGTGCCGCTGGAAAGGCTCCCTGGAGCAGAGCAAGGCCACGGTCTGCAGCTGGGTCTGCTTAGCGTCTCATCTGGCAGCCCTGGTGTGGTGCGTGGAGCACTGGGTGAGGAGTCGGGAGACGTAGTTTGGAGCCCTCACCCCCCGCTTCCTGGCTGACTCTGTAGGCAAGTCACTTAGCTCCTTAGTCTCAAGTCAAAGTGTGGGGTTGGACTGCGTGGCTTCTGTGATCTCTTCCAGCTCCAACCACTTAGGATCTATTAACCCAAACTCTATAACCAAGTTAGGAAGGAGATCTTTAAATGAGCCACAGTCAGTCACATTATGTAGCTGAGCCTGTTTCCCCACCTGTAAAACGAAGAGGGTCAAGTTAGAGCTGTAGCTCTCGGTGACTGCCATGCATTAAAAGCAAGGGGGAGCTTTAAGGCAGAATCCCCGCGGTGGGTCCCAGTTTGCTTTCCTTTTCAAAAGCTTGCCAGGGATTCTCATGGGCAGCCCAGGCCACAAACCACTGAGCTGGGTGATCCCTACAGTTTTTCCAGCTTGGAATTTCTGTGACTTTTGGGGTGGATAACCTGCCGTCCCTATTTTCCAGGCCACCTCAGCCTGGCAGTATATCGAAGATTAAGGTCATAATATAACAGAACCTCCATCTCCAGCTCACCCCTCAGCAAGCCTAACTGTTGAAGCTGCTGCCAGCTTCCTTCGTGTCTCATTCACAGGATTAGTGGAGGGGGAGGTGGGAAGGAGTCCCCCGGGTGCTTCCTTCCTCCTCCCCCAGTTTCCTCCTGAAGCCTCGGTCACTGCACCGAAGTCCTCCCTCTCCCAAACTGCACACGCCTCCCATGTCAGCAGTTGATTAGACAGGAAAATGCATCAGACTGAAGATGACCGAGCATTTGAGTGAGCACGTGACCAGCGTGGCCTGGCTCAATGTTGGAGTCCTTGTCAGGAATGTGATGGAAAAATGGGAGAAGTTCCGTAGGGAGAATTTGGCAATTAGGAAGAGAAATTAAGGCAAAAATGATGCTGTGGTTTAGACTTTAGAGTCGGGTCGTGGTAGACCAAAAGCAGATGCCAGCTATGAAGGAAGAGAAGAAAAGGAAGTAAATAAACAGATCTGTGGAGAGAGAACAGGGTAGGTAGGAGCAAGAGGAAGACGTAGATGGAGCGAGTGCCGGTCCCTAGCTTTCCACTCCAGCTCCATAAACTCTTTCCCCAGAGGTAACTTAAGTGAACGTCCACCTTAGGTCCCTCGAAGAGCCAAGCCGAAAAGGGGCTGTGAAATTAGATGGATCTGATTAGTGCCCTGATCCCCTTGTGAATTGGGTGGGTGGGGCGAACAGGTTAAACGTAGGGCATCACAGATTAGCGTGCTTTAGAATCACCCAGAGTCTCGGTAAGACGCAGATTTGAGGTGACCTGGATGTTGCTGGGGCAGGAACCACATTTTGAAAGCCACTGGATGAAAAGCTGGCAACAAGTTGCCCCCTGAAAACTTAATGGAGACCATCTGAAGGAAGCAGGAGCAGATACTTCCAGGCCCCGCTGGGCGTTGGTAGCAAAAGCTAGGAGTCATGAGACGTAAGCTTTGATCCCAGTTTTAGAGTTTTAGCAGTGTGACTGTCAGTACATCACTCCCCATCTCTGGGCCTCCATGTGCTCATCTATAAAACGAGAGAATTTTATGAGGGGATCTCGGGGGCTTCTTGCAGTTCCAACCCTTATAGTCTGTAAGTGTCGAGCAGACTAGAGCACTATGGCTATACATTTGTCTCTGAGTGTCTGGCATTGAAGGCAGGAGGATGTAAATTAGATGAAAACACATACTTTTCATTTTCTGACAAGAAAAAGCTTGCAGGCTTATCTGCAGAAGTGTCATTTTGCTGAGAGCTCTGACTCACATACGGGCCCTTCCCAGGCAGACCAGCTGGGCCATCCAGGGTCTGTCATGGGTTCTTCCGTGCTTGGGAATTGATGCTGGAAGAGAGCTAAGGAAGTGCCACGAGGAGTCCTTCCAAAGCATGAGGTGGTTCAGCACTTACTTGACACGAATGTCACATGGAGCAAGTTAAATGTGTCTGGATCCCACATCAGTGAAACACTCTGGAACAGAGAGATACAGAGGAGAGAAGGATCATTTTACTCTTGTGTCTGAATTACACTGCTTTCCATGCCTAAGGGAATTGGCTTTCTCTTTTGTAGAGGAAGTTTGAAGATTTACATTTAAAAAAAAGTGAGTTTGTACTTAACTGCCTGTGATCTGCCTGGGACCTTAGCATCCAGAAGGAGCATCCTACTGTTTAGGGAGGACCATTCCTAGGAACCCCTCAGCCATCCATGAGTTTGGGTGTGGGAGCTGCAAGTGAAGGTGGGAAAGATTGAGCTGCCCCGCAAAGATGCAGAGATTCTATTTTTCTGCTCAAGCTGGAAGAAAATGAGCTTTATTAACTAGAACAGGATGTTCTGGGTTTGACTTCCTTTAGCTAAAAGCAGATTTCCCTGGCAATTTAAACAAACTGATTTTTGTTTCTTTTTTATCTGACTCTGTCCTTTTCCTCCTTTGTCCCTGGCAATCCCAGCCATGGTGATCAAAAGAATAGGCGTGGGAGAATTTCCTTACTGAGAAGGAAATACGTACATACAGGCAGGAGTTGAGTAGACCTTTCCTCAAATAACCTTGATCTCTCATTAACCTGTAAAATGCACGACAGCTTGGGTTTGCTTATGCTAAGTTTAGTCCAAAGGGAATGGCTTCTGAAGAGATGCTGCCAACAGTGCAAATATTTTGAAAGGGTCTGGACTAGACGAAGAATAAAGGATCATTGGCGTAGAATTTCTTGAAGAAGAGTGAATTTCTGCCTTGCCAGAAAAGAACTCCATCACCAGCTGGTAGATTCCTAAAATCCACTATTATAGTCAGATCCTTGGATTGGTTCATTGCACCTACAGGAGTCCCCTCAAATTTTCCATGTGCCCTGGAGGGTTAACATTGAAAACTTTATCAATGAACTGGTTTCTTAGAGACTAATCTTAAACCAGAATTTCCTAAAACCATAGAGATTGTGGGCACCTGGGTGGCTCAAAGTGTTAAGCATCTGACTCTTGATTTTGGCTCAGGTCATGATCTCAGGGTCCTGGGATAGAGCCCTGAATCTGGCTCTGAGCTCAGCAGAGAGTCTGCTTGAGGATTTCTCTCCCTCTCCCTCCTCTGCCCATCCCCCGCCCCGCTCTCTCTCTCAAATAAATAAATAAATAAATAAATAAATAAATCTTAAACAAAAAAAGAGAGACTGGGAGTTAGGAAGGATAGGTTTTGTGTGAATGGGAGAGGGATGGGAAGGAATAGGTCAAGAAGATTCCATCTGGGATGCTGCAGATGGAAACAAGGCTCTGGCAGGGTGCCCCCATGTTATCTCAACATTGTCCAGAGGTTACTGGAGGGGAACAAGTGAAAAAGCCAAAAGAACAAAAAATAATGTGGGTGGTGGAAGACGGACTTCTCCAGCTTGACAGCACTTATCAGATGAGCTCCTCTCCTAAACCCCAAGCTTCAGGAGGGAAATGAACTGTGGTTTGTTCTTCTCTGTGTCTCCCAAGGTGCTAAGCATAGTACCTGCAGGCACTTAACCAGAGAGAACACTTAAAGACTGTCTTCTGATTAGGTTTAACAAGCATTGATTAAGCACCATCTTTATGGTTGGCCACCATCAAATACATGGAAGATCCAAATGGAATAAGATAGTTTATTCAAGGTCTCTGACCCTGAGGAGTTCACAAGACAGCTGAGAAGAGCATCTCCAAAGCAATATAAGCCAGTTAGTAAAGTGTGGTGGGGATTGTCTAGTTTACTCTGAAAGTATGCTGGTAATTCATTGTGGTGAGAAATCTCTCCACTGAATTCTTGGTTCTTGATCTTAACCTTGAAAAACGGATTTTGATTCCCCTTGGGAAGGTGGCCCAGTACAGTCCCTGGCATGCAAAGATTTAGTGGATGAGCTCCAAGCAGGAAAAACTGCATAAGTAAGACACGTGTCTGGAACAAGCCAGGAATCACAGACCCTCAGGACCGGGAATGCAGAAGACACCCCAGGTTGCCCCTTCCTCCTTCACAAAACCCTGGTCATGTTTTGTTTTGTTTTGTTTTGTTTTGTTTGTCAGTGATCTTTCTTTCCCCAAATGGCCATGTGCTTTGAGGAAGTCTTGGTCTTTCCCAGCACCAAGCAGTGGGTCCTAAATAATCCTGGCCAATCATAGTAAAGTCCTTTGGCCAGTGACAGTTCTGGCCAAAGAGAGGGGATGGTAGTCTGCCCGAGGACTTCTGGGAAGGTGTTTCTTGTCCCAAGAGAGCTCCTTCTTCCCGGGACATTTTCATGTCTGCGTGGGACGCATGGAACTGTGATGATCATCCTACAGTCGTGAAGAAAACAGCCCAGGGACCAGGCCAGACTCAAATGGTAATGCAGGCAACCTGTGTCCTTGGTGACATTGTTGAGCCACTAAATAAACAAATCCTGGAGCTGCCTTCCCCTGGACTTCTTGTTATATGAAATGAAGTTCCTCTTTCCAGTCAGTTGAGTCAGTTTTGTGTTGCCTGCCGCTGAACGCAGTGTCCCTTCCTGAGGGGATGCTTGAGTCACCTCTGTCACATAGCAGCAGCTCATGTTGGTTTATTCAGAACTTCCGATGCACCAGGCACTCTTCTAGGTGCTTCACCCATTTAGGCCCCACGGCATCTGTCTGTGGTAAGTAATACTATTAGGCCCATTTTCATGAAAAGGGAAACTGAGGCACTGCACATTGAAGTAACTACAAAAGGTTACACGTCTAGTACACGGGAGAGCCGCCCAGGCTCCAGAGCATACACCCTCACTGCTGCCTGCACGTCCTTCACGAGCCTCTTCCCTCTGGTGACTGAGCATGTCCGGCCGGAGGGCTCAGCAGGCCTGGCCCGCGGCCCATGCAGGCGGTGTGAGGAGCTCATGCCGCTGATGGGCTGGGGGAGGTAGGGCTGCTGTGAGGCGGAGGGCGGGGTTGGGATTCCATTAGTCCGAGATCATGGTGCACTTCCGAGTGGGGGACTGTAACAAAAGTGTTTTCCTAAAAGGATAATTCTTGAGGACTCAAGAGGAGAGGCCACAGGACACTGTTGTCTTTATGGAAGCACCAGGAGAGCAGAGGCAGAGAGGCTCCTAGATGTGGAGATGAAGGTGAGGAAGAGGACCCTGCAGCTCTCGGATGCTGGTGGATGGGGTGGTAAAGGGAGAACTGTCAGATCCGAGGGTGTCGGGGCATAATGGCGTTGTGGAAAGTTGAGATGGGCTCCAGAAATGGACGCTCAAGCTGGGTGACTACCACCACCTCCGCTGCCTTTCACTGAGTGGCCAGTATGGTGACAATCATGGTACCTTTATTGTCTCTGACTCTCACAAGCCCTGAGAGGTCAGAAGCCATGATTGTCCCCCTGTCACACAGGTTCGGAGGTCATGGGGGACTTGCCTAGAGCCATCGGGCTAGTGAGTGGCAGGGTTCAAACCCAAGTCCGTCCTATTCCAACGCCTCCCCCTCCTTCCTCATTGGAACTCCTTCTCATCCTGCATTGCTGAAACTTGGCATTTCTGAATCATGGGTCCACAAATATTCACACCCCCCGCCCCCAAACAACAGGGGCAAAGCCTACGTTCCGTAGACTGAGTGGCGTCCGAGGCAGGTGTCTGCAGGAGCCCCACGTGCGTCAGCTCGGCCTGAGTCTGCTGGGCGGTACCGTGTCACGGTGCCCTGTTAGAGCACAGCAGGGAGAGAGCCAGAGCTTGCACCTCGGCAGGTCACACCTGCACAGACAGAGCCTTTTAGGCAGGCAGCAAGGACACGCCAAACGCTTCACGGCTCCTGCCCCCATGACCCTCCTTGAGCTGGTGTCGGGAGTAGATGACTCCAATTTTAGAAGCACAGATGTTACCTGTGTGCCACTGGCAGCCCATTCCCCAAAAATCCCAGCCAGCACTCCACTCTGGGTTCTGAGACAGGCGGAGGCACTGGCCTCTTAAGAGGACTTTGAAAAGAGTTGCCACCTCTTCAGGAAGCCGCAGCTGGAGCCCTGTCTGTGAGGAGGCGGAACTGATTAGCTCTGAAGCCAGCCTGGGCTCTGTCTGCGATGCTGTAGGTTCACCTCCCTATGCAGCTATACATAGTGAGAGGGTCCTGCAGCTGGACATCAACCAGCTCAAACAAAGGCCCAGGGGTACAAGTCAGGGGAAATGGTAGGACTAGATCTCAGGTCTAGAGATAGATGTCCCCCCATCATTTGAATCAAGCTTAATTCATAATTATTACTTATATGTATAAAGTAGTTTGAAGTTTTAGAATGAATTAACATACAGTCCCACCAGCTGCTCTGTGAAACAGGTCAGCCCCTGTCACTTGAGGAAATGGGGGATTCCTAAGGCTGACTTCCCTAGGCTGTACAAATAGTAAGAGCTAGAACTGAACTGTTTCTCTTTGCCATCCAGGACTCTTCCCACTCTGGACGGTAAGCTTGTGATGGGCAGGAGCCATGTGTGTTTAGCTCACCATTGGACACCCAGCACCCAGCACAGAGCCTGGCATATGGCCTTGTTGGATGGAAGGAAGGTGTATGGAGGATCAACAGAATAGGAGCAATGATAGAAGAAACTTGCAGTCTCATTTTCCTGATGACTTCTAATAGAATCCTAGATGAGGGGCGCCTGACTGAGGGGCTCAGTCAGCTAAGCATTTGACTCTTGGTTTTGGCTCAGGTCATGATCTCAGGGTTGTGGGATCGAACCCCCAATCATGGGTCTCCCCACTCAGCAGGGAGTCTGCTTGTCCCTCTCCCTCTGCCCCTCCCCCTATGCTCTTTCTCTCTAAATAAATAATAAATAAATCTTTAAAAAAAAAAAGAATCCTAGATGAGTGAGATTCTATTACTAATGACTCCTTAAAAACAAAGATCTTTAACTCTATTAATTTTGTTTAAAATGCTTAGTGTCTTAAAATTTAACATTAATGTAAAAGATTATTTGATTCCTTTAAGAATCTTCAGCAGGTAGGCCTTCCAGGACCTGGGACAGAGTAGCGCTCAATAAGTGCCAGGCTGAGTGTTTCTGGAATTTAATAGAATGTAAAAGCTAAGCTGGGGAGATAAAAGTAATTGCAGAGTTTCTATGTTACTGGGATGATTAAAGAATAGAATTTATCCCCTTCTTTGCAAAATAACTTTATCCACCAATCTAGGCCTATCAGTTGGGAAGAAATCAAAAGCTAGAGTGGAATGTGGGGCGCCTGGGTGCCTCAGTTGGCTAAGTGTCTGCCTTTGGCTCAGGTCATGATCCAAGGGTCCCAGGATGGAGCCCTGTGTCTGGCTCCCTGCTCAGGGGGCAGCCTGCTTCTCCTTCTGCCCCTCCCCCCTTTTCGTGCTTGCACACTCTAGCGCACTCTGTCTCTAGTGTGCTCTCTCTCAAATAAATAAATAAAATCTTAAAAAAAAAAAAAAAGAGTGGAATGCAATTATGACCTACATTTCCAGAATCTTGGGTTCCAGAGGATTAATAACCATGTCCAGTCCTCATCACAAATGCGATGCAGTAGGTTTCACTTTCTGGCCAATGCGGGCTCCCCTGCAGGAGCCAGTCAGCACTTCCTGTGTGCAGCCTGGGCAGGGATGGAGATGTCAGGTTGTCATAGTAACGTTTCTACTGACCCAAAGAACAGATGCAGCCGGAGTGAACCTCCTTTGATCAAATGGGGGTGGGAGGAACAGAGTGGTGAGGAACAGAGAAACTTTTCTCTTTCTAGACAAAGATGGTGCAGGAAATTTGAATTTGAGTAATAGTAGAACACACTTAGGTAAGGTGCTGGCTAGAATAATTAAGATAAATACGCAATTAAGTTACTCTGATTATCAGACTGGGAGGTAAAACCTCTACGGAGGCTGGTGGTTTAAGACTTCTATAAAAGTCCACTTACTACAAATTACAGCCTCCAACTTTCTTTCCCAAGATTCTGATTCACTGTGTCAGGAGTGGGGCCCAAGGATCTCCATTGTGAAATTTCCCACAGCTCATTGTCCCCCCCAGGAAGTTTATTATGAAGTACACTGGCATCATATGGACCCTATTTTCATAAACTCTGCTCTGGGTAAACACAGAGCATCAGAAATCAAGTTGGAACAGACTCAGCTGTTCTCACCTGATGGGAAAACTTAGGGAAAATAAAGGCTCTTTCCTACTTAGTCCTAATTTAAAAACAAAACAATAATAAGCTACTTTAGTTAATATAGTGCACTTTCTTTTAACCTTACATTTTGCCAAATGCTTCATTAATTGACAGAAACCAGGAGTTTTCCCTTTGTCTGATGCCCTCACCCCAGGCCTGACTCCCACCTACCCTTTAAAACCCAGCCCTGGGCGCCTGGGTGGTTCAGTTGGTTAAGCGACTGCCTTCGGCTCAGGTCATGATCCTGGAGTCCCGGGATCGAGTCCCACATCGGGCTCCCAGCTCAGCGGCAAGCCTGCTTCTCCCTCTGACCTTCTCCCCTCTCATGCTGTTTCTCTCTCTCTCGCTCTCTAATACATAAATAAATAAAATCTTTAAAAAAAATAAAAATAAAAAAAAAATAAAACCCAGCCCTGATATCTTCATCTCTTGCCACCTCCTTTGTCACTCTCCTCCCTCCCTCACGGCAGAATGTTTTGCTCCTCCATCTGTGCACAGTGGCTTCTGCTAATACTCTGTTAATGAACTTATTACATTATTATTCAGTGGTTATTTACAGATCTGCTTTATCAGGCAGGGAGGTTATCAGACCATGTGTCTTAACTCATCTCTGTGTCTTTGTCCTTTCCCTTTCTGTCACTCCTGGCATGGCAGTTCCCTATATTGAATGAATGAATGCATATGAGCCCCATAAAGGCAGGAATTTTTGCCTGTTTTGTTAATTGAAATAAATATCCCGAGTGCCTAGAACAGTGCTTGTTACATAGGGGGGTCTAATAAGTAATTATTGAAATAGTTCATGAATGAGTGCTTCACCTCACACAAGCCAATAGAAAAGAAAGACTGGGGGACGCCTGGATGGCTCAGTTGTTAAGCATCTGCCTTCGGCTCAGGTCGTGATCCCAGGGTCCTGGGATCAAGCCCCGCATCGGGCTCCCTGCTCAGCGGGAAGCCTGCTTCTCCCTCTGCCTGCCACTCTCCCTGCTTGTGCGCTCTCTTTCTCTCCCTCTCTGACAAATAAAATCTGAAGGAAGGAAGGAAGGAAAAAAAAGAAAGGAAGGAAGGAAGGAAGAAAGACAGACAGACAGACTGGACCTGCTATGTTTGTCAGCATAACAGTAAAAATTATTCATAGTGTCATCAATATTATCACAGTCTCCTGAACAGATGAAGATCCCCATTAGATATTTCTGTCATCTAATAGTTTGGGGTTTTATTGCAAGCATATAGCTCATACCTACATAAATCAGATCAAGTCAGCTTTTCTTAGCCTTACTCATTACATTCTTCTACTAATAGTAAGCCCGGGATGCAAAGGATTCCCTAGGCTAGTTTACATGGAATAATAGGAAAAATAGCTTCCATGTATTGAGCACTGACCAAATGTGCCAGGCATTGTACTTTTTTCTGTATAGTTTTTCTTTTAATTGTCATATATAACTTTATTAGAAACGTTTCATTATCCCTATTTTACAGATGAGGAAACTGAGGCTCAAAGGTAGTCATTTGTCAAGGTCACTGAGCTACTAGCCAGAAGACTTGAGACTGGAGTCTATGTCTGTCTGAGCCTCTGCTCTTGAGCTTCACAGTAACACTGGTGTTTTGAGTTGAGTGGATCCAGTTGGGACTTACTTCTAACCAGAGAAGTATGCATCTTTCCCCAGTCATTTCAAAGTAAATACTTTCTTGTCCTTGAACATTCATGATCTTGATTTTTCTGAGACTTCTTCCTTTAAGGACATTTATGGTTGGGAGGCTACACTCGGTCAGTAGGACAAGTCAGGTCAGATGTCTCCCCACCCCCCATCCCATTTATCCTGATGAGTGGCCCTTTCAGACATTTGGTTCCAGGCACTTAAACTGTCTCTTACATGTGCTTCCAGGGATCAGGGTCCTTGAGGTTTGTACAAATGTTTTCCCAGTGAACTTTTGTCCTCTTGAAAACTGCATTCTGTTCTCCTTTATTAAATTCCAGCTTTCATGACTAATATGCGCTGATAGCTCTAGAAACGTTTATATAATAAATGAAAGTGGGCAGAGTCTTCCGCTTACAAATTGCTTCAAGATAGGATGCAGATGCCTGCTCATAGAATTGTCTCGTAAATGCTAGCATAAAATGGATGCGAGCTTTTACAATTTCAGCTCATCCTTGGCCTAGGGGCTGATGTGTTTCAGCAGATCTTGATGGGGTTCTGAGCTCCTAGCCCATTTCTCAAAGGCCACAGAAATGTTTGACTCAGTGGGAAAAACTTTGTGTGACTACTTCTCAAACCTGCTTTGGAAAAACAAACACATAGGATGTTTTTTGCCTCCCTATCTTGCACATACCTGTAAACAAGCAGCCCACTGGCAGGGCCTCTGAGTCAGAGGAATAGCAATTTCAGACTCTCAGGTTTGATGATTATTTGCTTGGATAAATCAGAAGTTCATGTTAGAACAGAGTCATGTTCCAAAACGCATACTGCCCAGAGACCCAGATTAACTAGCGTGCTTCTAGACGGCAGGAAGATGTTTGTTTGTTTTGTAAAGTGGAGGCATGTGTGGGTCTGTGCCATGTTCACGACCATAAAAGAAAGTGAAGAGTGTTAAGTGTGACTTCTCAGGAAAAGGGGGCCCTGAAGCCTCTGTGATTATTATTTTTGGAGGAGTAAATATTTCAGTAGAAAAAGAAACTCCTTTGTACCAACTCTGAGTTTTCTTGGCACATTTTAATATTTTCAAGTAACAGCTGAAACCACATTAACCTTCCCTGTTCTAATTGGAAGCATCTGTGAATTGTAAAATTAGAATTTTTCGATTCTGCACTGATTTGCTATTTGGACAGGGGTGTCCGTTTCAGCTGAAATTTCCATCTATGGGATGGTTTTATTTTTCCCTCCTGATTATAAATTGTCCAGTCAGCCAATGATGTGATGGAGATACGAGGCACTCTTCATCAGCTTTTCCATGTATGCGTGCTTTTTAAATGAAAACCACACTTTCTTCTTCAGCTATTTGTACACCTTATCAGGATCCTTTTGATTCAAAGAGAACAGATGGAGAAGTTCCCCCAATCCTTGGAATGTGACTCGAACAATTTTCTCCTGCCAAAAAGCATTCATAATCAATGACACCCGAGCAATATCTGAGATTTGCAAATTCTGGGGAGAAAATACAGAAAAATAATTAGAAAGTTACTCCTGTTTTTTTCTGCTAATAGAAGCCTGTATCCTAAGGGGCTTTGTGTTTTACAAATATCTCCTCAAACCAATGAGAGACCTGAGGGCACAGTGCCTTCTCGCCCACTTGCCTGTACTACTTAGGGTACTTGGCTCCGGGGTCCTACCTCGTCTCACCCAGCCTCAGTATTCTCATGTGTGAGTGGGAACCACACCTGCCTCCCAGATCTGCGGCTATGAGTAAAGGCTGTAGCATCTGTAAAATGTGCCCAGTGGGAGTGTCTGAGTCCGTTCAGTCGGCTATCACAAAATACCACAGACTGGGTGGCTGTAAACCACAGAAACTTCTTTCTCATGGTGCTGGAGGCTGGAAGCGTGAGATCAGAGTGCTGGCCTAGTTGGGTGAGGGCTCTCCTGGGTGGCAGATTTCTCCTTATCCTCACATGGCAAAAGGAGCCCAGGAGGCTTCTCCAGGACCTCTTCTAAGACACTAATCCCTTTTCTGAGGGCTCCATCCTCATGACCTCATCACCTCCCAGAGGCCCCACCTCCTAATACCATACAATGGGCACTAGGATTTCAACATATGAATGTAGGGGAGGGGGGACACATTCTGAGCATAGCAGGAGCTAAATAAATTTTGGCTTTTTTTCTTTCCTACTTTCTACACACGGTGACGGAGGTAAAAATGATGAGTTACCTGAGGCCAAGGATCAGACTTGCCAGGAGGTAAGACCAGCCTGAGGTTGGTGGGTCTACCACTGTTAAAGCTTCATCCTTTGTCTGGGTTCAACACCATCTCTGCAGCGTGTGGCACAGAGGATGCTGTCGACCTTTCCTGAAGGTTGAGAGAGCAAAAGACTGGGTGATTATAGCCACTTCACAGGTGCTCTGTGTCTTTCGCCAGGTTAAAATTAATGACATCACAGAGAAAGGATTCAAAATGAAGGCACCAGAGAGATAAGCTTGACTTTGCATAGTAGACACCCCACAAGTGTCTTTGAGTATTGAATTTAATAGACTGGACCTGCAGAGCAGTACGTTTTTGAAAGTGAAAAGGAAAACAAATAATAATTGTGCCAAGACACAGGCAAACCAGAATACGTAGTCAACCTGTCTATGAACCATGGTTCAAAATTCAGCGTCTCTTGGAGGGGAGTTGATATTCATTCCTTTGGTAAATATTTGTTAGGTTCCAACTTAAGATTTACTTGAGAGACTACTTTGCCAGCAACATTGTATTATTTTATTTAATGCGCACACAAACTCAGTAAGATGATTTAATTATTAAATTAATGATTAATTAGAGTTCCGTTTAAATAATAAGCAACTAATACTGAGGTTAAGTAATTTGCCAAAGTTGCCCAGCAAGTAAGGGTTGGTTAGAGCTGGGATTTGAACTGGGGTCTGTCTAGCTCCAAATCTGTGCTCTTGCTGCTATTCCATGGATTTCTTTCTTCCTCCTCCTCCTCCTCTTCCTCCTCCTCCTCCTCCTTCTTCTTCTTCTTCTCCTTTCTTATGCTATAAAAATTTATGAAAACTCCATCTTGGTTTTATCATGTGTTTTTATTACTCAGTTTCTCCTTTTGTACCTACTTGTTATGAACTACAGAATTGGTGTCACCAATTCATTGTCTTTTCTCATGTCTTTGCGTCCTTGCAGATAACAACTTGGAAAGTGCAGAGCTTGCTAGATTATGTTGTGGAATTCTAGATTTTTAGAGGTTATCTCATCTACCTTCTACATTTTTCAGAGGGGGAAACAGACTCAGAGAGGTCTGGTAATTTCCTCGAATTCACAAAGCTAGATAGAGTAGTGGAAACACTAGCACCCTTGTCCTGGCCGCTCCAGTCCCACCTTCAGGGAAGGAGAGAAAGGAAGAGATCATCTTTTTGGAAATCCCTTTCTGAAGGGGATAAAGTGTCCATAGGGCTGTATTAGGGGACCCGTGGAAATCAGTGGAAATGGTGGATTTGGTCTCTGCCCTTCTGAGGCTTCAAGTCTGCTTGGGGAAAATCATCCCACAGCAGCAAGAGGGAGGAAAATGGGGCAGTGGAGCCAAAGGGCCCTAGACTGAGGGCTCCAGGCCCAGCCCTGCAGCTCTCTCTCAGCTCTCTCTCAGCTGTCCTGGGCCTGCTTGTTCTGTGGTTCTTCCCATCTTCTAGCAATGTCTCAGTTATACCCCAGTGTACTTTTTTTTCCTGGTCTGCCTCCATCAGAAAACCCCACTGGATCAGAGGTAAGGTCTCATCCATCCTTGTTTCCCATGTGCCCAGCACAATGCGTGGTGCAAAGTAGAATGCATGGAGCCTGTGAAGGGGCAAGGCAGTTGTTAACCTCCAGCACAAGAGATCCAGGAAGCCCAGCCCACTCCAAGGTCCCCCTGAAGGAGTCACAGGGACAGGTGTCTCGGTCCTCACCTTTATGTCTAACTCCAAGGACAGGAACACTCCACATCACTTGTCATCTGGGAGGATCAGGAGGAAAGGGGGCCTCCACGGGGCTTTGTAACATCCCACCTAGAGGGAGACAGAATGCAAACAGGATGTGCTGTTCAAAGTATAGGAAATTAGCTAGGGTTGGTCAGTGGGTTAAAATAATCAAAATGTTCCTCAAGATAGAAAATAAAAACAAAGAAGGATCGTGAGCGGCCTACCACGAACTGATCCCTTACTTCAGCCACACTCCCTGAGGACAGTTGACAGAAGCAGGGAAGAATATGATTTTTGAGTTCCTCCCAGGCAGGGCCGGCTTCCTCACCTTGGCCCCAGGCTGGGCTGCTGCTGGGCTGCAGAGGCCTCGGGACTTCTCAGACCTACCTCTGCCGCTGTGCTGCTGGACCCTACCTGTAGCTTCTTGCTCTATTTCAGAGGATGGCTCTCCTTCCTGCCCAAAACGTGTCTGTCCTGGCAAAAACGTGTGCGCTGGTGGTTTCGTGGCAACAGGGAGCCTTTGTTCCAGAGGTGAACGTGTCCACCCCTCCTCCTGAGCCTGGCCTCGGTGGTTTGCCTAATGTCACGAGCCCTTTTTAATTAAGTCCTCCTTTTGTGGTGGACTTGGTGCCAAGAAACCTAAATGAATGTTGTCTATTGGAGTGGATTTTGCTAGGCCCCCCCACCCCGTTCTATTTTAGGAAACTTCTGAGGGTCACTCCTCTGCAGGCAGAGATAAGGGTTAAGAGTCTTTTTCTCAAGAAATAACATTCTCCTAAGTGAACGTTATCTTGGCTTTTCTTTCTCTTCCGTCTCACTGAATTCTAACATTCCAGAGGATTTTTCTGGCTCCTGATGGAAACTGGAGATAGTGATGTAATTGACAGGCCTTTGTTGGATGGAGGAAACTTCACCTGCACTTGCCCTTGCAGCATGCCAACAGACTCGAGCTCTCAGGGCTGTACAGGGAAGGAGTCGTGGTCGCCACCGCTCGTGGCTCCTGCGCGGAAGCTGGCGTGTCGGTACATTCGCTTCCTAAAGCTGCTGTAATAAAATAGCACCAACGGGGGCCTTAGAACAACAGGAATTTCTTGTCTCAGAGTTCTGGAGGCCAGAAGTGTGAAATAAAGGTGTCGACAGAGCTGTGCGTGCTCTGAAATCTATAGGGGAGGACCCTTCCTTGCCTCTTCCACCTCCCATTGTTTGCCAGCGACCCTTGACATCCCTTGGCTCATAGATGCATCAGTGCGGTCTCTCCTCGATCACCCTGGTCATTTTCTCCTTGGGTGTCCCACCTCTTGTTATGAGGACACTAGTCACGTTGGATCAGGGTCCTCCTGTGACCTCAACTTAATGATGGCTGCCAGCACCCTATTTCCAAATAAGGTCACAAGTACCGTGGCTTAGGATTTCCATATATCTTGTGGGGGAAACACAAGTCAACCTATAACTATTGGCTTGGAGTTTTTCTCACCTGGAAAATACCTGACTATGTTCTCAGCTTTTAGCCTAAGTCATCAATATCAGCTACCACTGACAGAGTACTTCTCACAGGCCAAGCACTCTGCAGTGCACCTTTACAAATTACTTCATTTAATCCTCACAGAAGGACTTTGAGGCAGGTATTACTATCTGCCCCGTTTATAACTGAGAAAATAAAGGCCGAGAGCTGCCTCATTTCGGCATCCACATTCTGAGCCACTCAGCATACCCAACTTTCTTGCTTTTGGGGTACCTATTGGGTGCCTGGTGCTGTGCTAGGCCTGGGGCTGGGGGGTGGGGGACAGCAGTGAGTGAGACAGATGTTGTCCTGACCACAGAGAACATTCAGTCCAGTGGAAGGAGATACACATTAAAGACGTGATTTCCCAAATGACAGGTACTAACTCGCACTGCCATAGCGCCATTTCCAGACAGGAATTCTTTTTCTCGGCTGTCACTGTCCGAGATCCATTGTAGGAACAGGACTGCTGAGACCTAGAGCACTGAGAAGTCCCGAAGAGCAGGAGGGCCCTCACCTCTGCTCAACCAGAGCTCCGACATTTTGTCTTACCTCATGGGCATCTCGGAGAGGTTTTGTTGAACGAGTGTACCCTGACTGGGTTACACTGCAGAACAAACAACCCTAAAAATCTCAACCCTTAAAGCAAACCGTATTCTGTGCTGCTGCATCATGTCCGTTGTGGGTCAGCTGGGCCTTGTTCTTTCTGTCTTCCTCCCTCCGGGACCGGGCTCCTGAAGTGGCCTCCTCTGGAACTGTACAGGTTGGCGTGGCGAGGGGAAAGAGAAGATAGTGACTCACACCCTGGCCCTGAAACATTTGCACCCCAAGGTGTCATGTCAACTCTGTTGCAGGGTGAACAGCCTGTCACAAATATGCCTGTCAGGCCACATGCTGTTAAGTACAGAGAGCTAGTGTTCAATGCAGTTTTGTTACACATCAATCCATTCCCTTCCCCATCTGCACATTCATCCCAAAACTCCTGCAGGAGGGGGTCGCCCCGCTTCTCTGGCCACTCCTTCTTAGCTCGGCCAGTGGGTCCTGCTGTCCCGGCATCAGCTAAGAGAAAATCTGGGTTCTGTTTCTAGAAACTGAAGTCAGAAAGTCCAAATTGTTGAGTCATAAATCAGGGGGACAGTGATCAATGTTCACTAACTGTTCTCAGCAGGGGTCCCCCTTAAACAGCAAACCTCCCAAGTCCATGTATAATATAATGTTAAGTATAGATAATTTATTTACTCATAACTTTTCAAGAATAGGCTGTATGTTATGTAGAGCAGGGCATGTATTCAGATAAGCCCCGGATTCCAGAGGTTGGCAGCTGGCCATATTCACTATAGGTATTTTTTCTTCTCTCAATTCCAAAATTGTTTCCTTGAAGTAAACAGGAAAAACTTGGGGAAGTCATCAATAGCCAAAGTTATTTCTGTTTTTTTCCTGTTCCACTGAATGACTATTAGCAGCGAGAGAGTCCCCGGAGTGCCTCTGTCCTAGTGCCTCTGTCTTTGCCCCACCAGGCATGGTGAAGGACACTCCGTGCCAACTACTCAGAGGAGTCATTAGCCTTGATGAATGTTCGGGTTACATTAGCTCACCGCAGGATGTTCAGCGCCTTGGGATCCCCCAGGGCAGCCTATAACTCACTCAAAAGCTGGAAATGCCTCTGCGTCTCAGCCCAAGTCTTCCTGGAGCTTCCCACCTTCCTGCCTCCTGTCGTGCCTCGGAGCAGGATGATGACATCACACCAGCTGTCAAAGGCAATGCTTTACAGGGCATCACTCATTTCGGGGGGTTCTGGCTCCTTCTCAAGGAAAGAAGATTGAAGCAGACCCAGCTGTGGACTCAGACAGCTCCTTGACACCTAAGTGATGGCCCCATTCATCCATCAAGGACCACCAGGAAACCAGAGAGACTGGCCTGCTCCTGGAGAGCTTCACATTAGCCCCCTCTCAGATGCTCCCTGCTGGACAAAGTCAGACGAACACCAAGATTCACATGTCCATAGGGCTTTCCAGTGTGCGGAGTTTTTGTGAACTTGCCTTGTTTCATCCTCAGTCACTCCATTATGGAGAAGCCATTGTTCCCATTTCAGTGAAGAGGAAACTAAGGCACAGAGAGTTGAAGTGACTTGCCCCAAATCACACACTAAAGGAGCCACATTTCTGGGATCCACGATACCTGTGCTTTGATCTCACCTCCACTTTCACATCTGTAGTTCTTAATTTCCTCTGTGGAATGGTGGTGGTGCCCATCTGATAGTCTTGCGTGAGAATTAAGGTTACGTACATAAAGGGCCTAACAGCATTCCTGGAACAGAGATATTCAAAAAAGCCTACCGGATGGATGGATGGATGGATGGATGGACAGATAAGTGAATGAGTGAACGAATGGTGAATGAGCGAGTGAATGAATGAATATTGCCCATTTGTGCCCTGGTTTTCCTTTCAGTTTACCCTTGATATCAATCTCATTGAATACTAACTCTTGCAGGGAACATGGAAAACTTTTAGTCCCGACTGTGTATCACCTCAGTGTTTTGCCCACACTTAGTGACCCACATAATGAAAGATTTTCCACCAAACTTTATGACTGTCTTCTTGTTTCACCAAATGCACATATAATCGCCAATTGTGGCTCCTCACAAACATGCACACTGACTTGGAATAATTCTAGTTAAAATATAAATTCATAATTAGCTACTAACATCCACTGAGCATTTACTATGAGCCAGGTGCTTCACTGGCATTTTGCCAGCGTTTGAACCCAGGCAGTGTGACTCCTGAGTCTGGACTCAACCACTACACTAGCCCAGCAACACTAAGAGCTGTCTGTTGTTCAGGGCTTACTATATGCCAGCAGATACTATAATAAACTCTTTTAAATGCACATTGTCTTCCTTAGTCCTTATAGCAAAGGTATGAAGCAGCTGGTATCATGTGCTCATGTTACAAATGAGGAACTGAAGCTTGAGGAAGGGAAGTAACTTGTCCATAGGCCACATAGCTGGTGGGTAGCAGAGGCAGGCTTTGAACCCAGGTGCTATAGTTGTAAAGCTATATTTATTATTATATTTAACCCCTAGTTTGTGCCACCTTCCATCTGCCATTTCCCTAAAACCTCACTTGAGTCACTTGCAGCCCCATCATTTTCAATGCTTTGGATTATTGGAAGTTAGGTGAAGATCTGCATTCCAGCCTCAGGGACTCCTGAGGGTCTGAGATCTCCAAATGAGACTAAGCAGGTATAGGTAGGAGCACCTCCCGTGGCACTTACGTATTCTTCCAGAAGTCACTAAGAAGGAATGCAGAGGAGTGACTGCATTTCTCACTTGATCAGAACCTCAGGGAAACAGAGATAACAACCAACCCCATCATCAGGTACTGCTGGGCAAGATAGTGTCCCCCGAGTGGAAGTGGCTGAAGCTGCAAACAGGTTGCTGAGGCATTGAAGAGTTTTCTTCCCTGGCGGTCTCTTCTTTCTGAGCCAGTCTAGAAGCAGTTCTGCCTGGAAATGAGTGGATGGGCAAGAGACCCCCACAGGGTCCCGCTGGAACCTGCAATCCATTTGTTTATCATCAGAATCCCTCACTCTGCACATTTTACTTCCTCACCAACATGCATCAAAGAAAAATGTTCCATTACTGGCCCCAAGGAGCATCTCTGGTACATTTCACTCTATACCTCTAGCTGTTTGTGGGAACAGGAAGTCTGAGTCTATGGAGAGAGCCTTGGACTCGGGACCTGGGCTCAACCAGGTTCTGCTGCTTATGATCTGTGTGACCTTGAACAAGTCACTTCACCTCTCTGGATGTCAGTGTCCTCTTTTATAAAATGAGGTCTTTGAACTAGATATTTCAAAATCGCCATTCAGTCAATCCATTTGGGATCATTTGTAGCTACAATTATGATAATAGATGGAAAAGCACTTTGAGAAGTGATTAAAAGCTCTTAATACATTTCAAAAGTGTTATTTTTGCGGCATGATCTCTGCCAAGCATAAAATTATATATGCCAAAAAAATAAGAGAGTAAAAAGGTCTGTTGAAATTTTAGTAGCTCAAATTTAAATGTAAAAGCCTTCATTTTAAGTGTCCCTTCTCCCTCTCCTTATCTTCAACAAAGAGGGACTGTTTTAATGTATCAAAGAATTTCTGTAATTATACTTTTCCTGTGTTTAGAATTAATCACGTAAGACCTTTGCTAAGATCTAGAATAGGGATCATACCCCTTAGTAGTGAGCTTTTTGTTAAGAACTAAGCCTCAATCTTGTCAGGGGAATGTTGAGAACCAGAGTTGTTTGGGTGAGGGACATTTCCAGAACAGGGCCAAGTTAAGAGCTTCAAGAGGCCAAGGAATGCGTCACTGGGATTAATTAATTAATGCGTCACTGGGGTAAATGACTTCCCCAAGGTCACTCGGTGAGTCATCAGTGAGCCTGGGGCTGGGATGCAGTTCTTCCAGCTCGAAGAATTGGCATCCTGTTGGCATTATTGTTCCATGTGACTAGCTCTGGACAACCTCGGCGGGAAATCACTTATGGACATTAGAATCACAGCTGTGGGAAAGTAATAACTGGCATAAATACACCCCTAACAGAAGACCTCCTCAGGCCAGGCCTCAGAGCAGTGGCTGGTTTGAGTGGAGGAGAAGGTGGTTCTTTAAAAGTTCCAGGCTTATAGGCTCACCTTGACCCATTTATCTTACTGCCACCAAGGCAAGTACCCCTGTTTAAATTTCAGGAAGCCGGAAGCCGTGTGTGGCTGCTTTTCTCATCTAGGGCAGTCCTTGAAGTTCATTATTACCAACATAGTACGATCTTCCAAACTCAAATTTCCTAGAGATGATTCTTATAAACAAGTTCCAAGAAGCCAATCCAGTGCTTTGTTTTCATCTTGATCGATACAAATGGCACAGTAAATGCCTGGAACTTGCTCTCAAACCTTATGAATAAGTTAATTCAAACACCCACATTGCCCTCCACTAGTATGATGGAAAGAGCCCTGCATCCCCCAAGTCTTAGGCTCTGGAGTTTTTTCTTCCCTGGCCTGTCCACCGCCTTCATACGTGCATTTCCCTGGTCTAAGCCTCAGGGCACAGCCTAACCCAGGCCAGCCCCACCCAGCCTAGATGATCCCTTGAGCATTTACAACACAGCACACATGACAGTTTCCCTCACTCAAACTTTATTCAACACCTTTCATGCTCATCCCTCAATCTTCAGCCATCATCAAGTTCACGTGCTCACTTCTGCACTTATTCAAAAAGTAGGTATTGAGGGGCGCCTGGGTGGCTCAGTTGGTTAAGTGTCTGCCTTTGGCTCAGGTCATGATCCCAGGGTCCTGGGATAGAGCCCTGCATCGGGCTCCCTGCTCAGCGGGGAGCCTACTTCTCTTTTTCCTCTGCAGCTCCCGCTGCTAATGCCCTCTTGTGCTCTCTTTCTGTCAAATAAATAAATAAAATCTTTAAAAAGGAAGAAGAGGGTAGAATTGAAGGACCTGGCATTGGGTTATATTAAAGGGGAGAGGACCGATTCCAGAGCTTTGGGATTGTTAAACTAGATGTATGTTCTAGATGTCCTAGTATGGAGTGGGTTACAGTGATAACATTCACTGAGAAAAAGAGGAAGGGAAGAGAATCAGGTTTGTCTTGGGTCTTTGTTTTGTCTTGTCTTTTAGTCATAGTGGTGGAAGATTAGGGTCAGAGACTTGGTTTTGGACCTGTTGTGTTTGATGTGCCGTTGAGACATGCAAAGGGAGATGTCAGGTAAGTTGAGAACAATGGCTCTCAAACCAGCCGTGGCGTTGCCTCCCAGGAGACATTTACCAACCGTCTGGAGATATTTTTGGTTGTCACAAAAATGGGGTGCTATTGGCATAGTAGGTAGAGACCAGCGATACTGCCAAACATCCTACAATGCACAGGTCCTCACTTCCCACAGCAAAAAAGTAATCAACCCGATGTCAGGAGGACCAAAGGTGAGAAACTCTGGTCTGCAGATCTTTGAGAGTTACTGGCCCAAAGCCTGGGACACTGATGAGATCACAGAGAGAAAGAATAAGACTAAGAAGGAAAGTGGAGTAAGTACAAGTTTTTGAGGAACTGTAACACCTAATAGCTGGATGACCCTGCGTGAAAGACTAAGAACTTCAAGCAGCCAGAGGGAAGAGGAAAACTCAGAGCAGAGTCATGGAGGCCAAAGGTTGGGGGGTGGGGGGGAGTAGGTAAAAGTGTCAGATGCTACTGACAAGCCAAAGGCAGTGAAGACTAAAGGTCCCGATTGTATTTGGGCCATGGCAGTCATCATGTGGTAGGGTCTTCACAAGCACCACTTTGGTAGCATGACTGTGAGGGAAGACGTCCTGCTGTGGGAGTCGAGAACTGGAGGCAGCTGGTGTAGACAGTGCTTTTAAGAAGTTTGGCTATGGAAGGGAGGAGAGAGAAGGAACAGTATTGGCAAGGAATGTGGAAACCAAGAATAGTTTGTGGTTCTGTGGTGGTTTTTGTTGGTTTATTTTGTTTAAATTTTTTTATTATGGAAAATGTCTAACATGCATAAAGTAAGCAGAGTATTATAAAGGACCTCTGTGTAAAACCCTGTCTCTCCCCATCAGCTGTAACCGAAACTTCTGTTGAGTTTTTGCAGCTGCCAGGTGCCGCCGCTTTGCCAGGCCCTCAGTGCACACAGGTGATGGTGGGCAGGTAAATAACGTGGGCAGCTTTTATACACAGATGGGGAGTTCCTTCTTTCCGTGGCTCCTTCCCTTCCAGAATGCCCCCTTTCACTTCCTGGCTGTTCTTCCAGCCCCTCAAGCCAGTAAGCCTTTGGCTCCCGGCTGCCCTAAGTTGCTGGCAGATGAGACTCCCCTCAAAGAGCTGCAAGTTCGTAAATCTCGAGAGGTATCATTCCTGCTTTCAGAGGTAAATGCCCCTTCAGTTTCTGCCTACTTTTGGCCAACCTCCATTGCCTTAAAATATATGTGTATTTTATACACTCTAAGAGTTGTAACAATAATATAATCATTTTTTAAAATAACAGTTCAGTTGAGGTAAGATGGCGGAGGAGTAGGGGATCCTGTTTCGTCTGGTCCCTGGAATTCAGCTAGTTACCAAATCATTCTGAAAACCTGCAAAATCAACCAGAGCTCTGAGAAAAGAATTGCTACCATTCTACAAATAGAAAAGCGACCACTTTCTGCAAGGTAGGAGGTGGGGAGAAGTGAGTCTGAGGGGATATATGGGAAGATAAGCCGCAGGGTGTGGGAGGGAGCCTCCATAAGCTGGTGCAGAGCGCAAAATCGGAACTTTGAGAAGTCTGCTCTGGTGAGGGATGTTTCTGCCTGAAAGGTGCTCCGGAGGCGAAGAGGGCTGGAATCCCAGGTGGGAGAGTGTGGTCTCAGGATCCCCAGGGTCACAGAAAGAACAGGGGGCCTAAGTGCGGCAGAGCTCCCAGGCACTGGAGTGGGGAAGCCGGCTGCAAACAGGGAGACCAGGCACCAGCTTTCGGCTAGGTGTTTCCAGAAATTGTGAACCTCGGCACTGTCGGGTGACCGCTCTCTGAGCAGGGGCCCAGCAAGAGGCAGAACCTGGTGAGAGCCCTCTCCCTCCCGCAGGGTGCGTGCTGCCAGAGTCTGTAAAGTTTGGAGACTCGAAACCGGGTTGCATGTCTGAGATAAAAAAAAGCTTGGTCACAGGCTGGGTGAGCACAGAGAGCGGGTGGAGACCAGGGAGGTAAGAGTGATAGACTGCTTTTTCCTGAGGGCTCTGAGGAGTGGGGGGCGTGAAATTTCAGGTCCAGGGCTAGAGAGCAGGGCACCGCCATTTTCACCCCCCTATCAGCTCCGGAGCAGCTGACACTGAGCTGGGCAGGGCCAGGGCGGTGCGATTCTGCTGGGGAAGGACACCTGAGAATCAGAGCCACGGGCCCTCCCCCAGAGGAGTGGCGGGACTTCCAGCTAATACCAAGGTTACCGATCACACAGAACTGCAGATCTCCAGCCCAGGGAAAGAAGAATGTAGCATTCGTGGTTTTTTCTTATTATTCGTTAGTCCTTTGGTTTTATATTTTATTACCCTTTTCAGCTATTTTCCTACTGTATCAATTTTTAAGTCTTTTTAAATTTTCATTTTTTCACTTACAGTTTATATTTTTTTCACTTTTGATTTCCTTTTCATTCTATTCAACTCTATTTGTGTGTATATATAAGCTTTTCTTTCTTACTTATTTTGGGATCTAGTTTCCTCTAACAGACCAAAATACATCCAGGATCTAGTTTATTGTTCTGTTCAACTTCTTGTCTAACTTTATTCCCATTTTTTTCTCCTTCTCATTTCTGTTTGGTTTCTGTTCTCTTCTGATTAATGTAGTATATATTTTTCTGGTAGAGTTCTTATTCTTTAGTCCTTCAGTTTTATATTTTATTATCCTTTTCAGCTATTTTCTTATCAATTACTTTTTAAGTCTTTTTTAATTTTCCATTTTTCACTTACAGTTTATATATATTTTTCATTTTTGGCTTCCTTTCATTGTATTTCTTTCTTGCCTATTTGGAGATCTAGTTTCTTCTAACAAACAGACCAAAATACACTCAGACTCCAGTTTATTGCTCTTGTTCTGTTCTACTTCTTGTTTGATTTTTATTCTCTTTTTTTTCCTTTTCTTTTTGGTTTCTGTTCTCTTCTGACCTGTGTAGTATATATTTTTCTGGTGTTGTTGTTGCCATATTAGTATTTTCCCTCTTTCATCTGTTCTTTTCTGGACATAATGACAAGACGGAAGAACTCACCCCAGAAAAAGAGAACAAGAGGCAGTACTCACAGCCAGGGATCTAATAAATATGGATATAAGTAAGATGTCAGAACTGGAATTCAAAACAACGATTATAAAGATACTAGGTGGCCTTGAAAAAAGCATAGAAGACACTAGAGAATCCCTTCCTGGAGAAATAAATGAACTAAAATCTAATTGAAATCAAAAAGGCTATTTCTGAGATGCAATCAAAAATGGAGGCTCTAACTGCTGGGATAAACAAGGTGGAAGGGAGAGTCGGTGATACAGAAGACAAAATGATGGAAAATAAGGAAGCTGAGGAAAAGAGAGATAAACATGATCCTCTCACTTGATGCAGAAAAAGCATTTGACAAACGACAGCATTCTTTCTTGATTAAAAGTCTCCACAGTGTAGGGTAGTGGGAACATACCTCAGTATCATAAAAGCCATATACAAAAAGCCGACCCCAAATATCATTTTCAATGGAGAAAACCTGAGGGCTTTTCACCTAAGGTCAGGAACACAACAGGCATGTCCACTCTCACCACTGTTGTTCAACATAGTACTAGAAATCCTAGCCTCAGCAATCAGACAACAAAAAGAAATCAAAGGCATCTGAATCAGCAAAGAAGAAGTCAAACTCTCACTCTTTGCAGATGACATGATACTCTATATGGAAAACCAAAAGACTCCACCCAAAAATTGCTGGATCTCATACAGGAATTCAGCGAAGTGGCAGGATATAAAATCAAAGCACAGCAGTCAGTTGCATTTCTATACACTAACAATGAAGCAGAAGAAAGAAATCAAGGGCTCAATCCCATTTACAATTGCACCCCAAACCATAAGATACCTAGAAATAAACCTAACCAAAGAGGTAAAGGTACTCTGAAAACCATAGGACACTTATGAAAGAAATTGAGGAAGACACAAAGAAATGGAAAAATGTTCCATGCTCATGGATTGGAAGAACAAATATTGTTAAAATGTCTATGCTACACAGAGCAATCCACACATTCAATGCAATCATTATCAAAACACCATCAACTTTTTTCACAGAGCTGGAACAAATAATCCTAAAATTTGTATGGAACCAGAAAAGACCCCGAATAGCCAGAGGAATGTTGAAAAAGAAAACCAAAGCTGGTGGCACCACAATTTTGGACTTCAAGCTGTATTACAAGGCTATAATCATCAAGACAGTATGGTACTGGCACAAAAACAGACACATAGATCAATGGAACAGAATAAAGAACCCAGAAATGGACCCTTAACTCTATGGTCAAGTAATCTTTGACAAAGCAGGGAAGAATGTCCAATGGAAAAAAGACAGTCTCTTCAACGAATGGTGTTGGGAAAATTGGACAGCCACATGCAGAAGATTGAAACTGGACCATTTCCTTACAACATACACAAAAATAGACTCAAAATGGATGAAAGATCTAAATGTGAGACAGGAATCCCATCAAAATCCTAGAGGAGATCACAGGCAGCAATCTCTGTGACCTCGGCCACAGCAACTTCTTGCTAGACATGTTTCCAAAGGAAAGGGAAACAAAGGCAAAAATGAACTATTGGGACTTCATCAAGATAAAAGCTTTTGCACAGCAAAGGAAAGTGTTGACAAAACCAAAAGACAGCCAACAGAATGGGAGAAGATATTTGCAAATGTCTTATCAGATAAAGAGCTTGTATCCAAAATCTATAAAGAACTTCTCAAACTCAACACCCAAAACAACAAACAAAAATCCAGTCAAGAAATGGGCAGAAGACATGAACAAACATTCCTCCAAAGAAGACATACTAATGGCCAACAGACACATAAAAAATGTTCAACATCACTTGGCATCAGGGAAATACAAATCAAAACCACAATGAGATACCACCTCACACCAGTCAGAATGGCTAAAACTAACAACTCAGGATGCAGAGAGGATGCAGAGAGGATGCAGAGAAATGGGAATCCTCTTACACTGTTGGGAATGCAAACTGGTGCAGCCAGTCTGGAAAACAATATGGAGGTTCCTCAAGAATAAAATAAAATAAAATTAATAAAAATATATAAAATATAATATAAAATATAAAATATATAATATATAAAATAAAAAATAAAATATAAAATAAAATAATAAAAATAGAGCTACCCTATGACCCAGCAATTGCACTACTAGGTTTTTTTTTTTTTTTTAATTTTATTATGTTATGTTAGTCACCATACAATACATCATTGGTTTTTGATGTGGTGATCCACGATCCATTGTTTTCCTATAACACCCAGTGCTCCATGCAGTACGTGCCCTCCTTAATACCCATCACCCGGCTAACCAATCCCCCCTCCCCGCTCCCCTCTAAAACCCTGTTTGTTTCTCAGAATCCATAGTCTCTCATGGTTCATCTCTCCCTCCAATTCCCCCTCCCCATTTTTCCCTTCCTTCTCCTAATGTCCTCCATGTTATTCCTTATGTTCCACAAATAAGTGAAACCATATGATAATTGACTTTCTCTGCTTGACTTATTTCACTTAGCATAATCTCCTCCAGTCCCATCCATGTTGATGTAAAAGTTGGGTATTCATCCTTTCTGATGGCTGAGTAATATTCCATTGTATATACGGACCACATCTTCTTTATCCATTCATCTGTTGAAGGGCATCTCGGCTCTTTCCACAGTTTGGCTATTGTGGACATTGCTGCTATGAACATTGGGGTGCATATGGCCCTTCTTTTCACTACATCTGTGTCTTTGGGGTAAATACCCAGTAGTGCAATTGCTGGGTCATAGGGTAGCTCTATTTTTAATTTCTTGAGGCACCTCCACACTGTTTTCCAAAGTGGCTGTACCAACTTGCATTCCCACCAACAGTGTAAGAGGGTTCCCCTTTCTCCACAACCTCTCCAACATTTGTTGTTTCTTTCCCTGTCCATTTTTGCCATTCTAACTGGTGTAAGGTGGTATCTCAATGTGGTTTTGATTTGGATTTCCCTGATGGCTAATGATGAATATTTTTTCATGTGTCTGTTAGCCATTTGTATGTCTTCTTCAGAGAAGTGTCTTTTCATATCTTCTGCCCACTTTTTGACTTATTTGTTTTTTGGGTGTTGAGTTTCAGAAGTTCTTTATAGATCTTGGATACCAGCCCTTTATCTGTAGTGTCATTTGCAAATATCTTCTCCCATTCTGTGGGTTGCCTCTTTGTTTCGTTGACTGTTTCCTTTGCTGTGCAGAAGCTTTTTATCTTGATGAAGTCCCAAAAGTTCATTTTTGCTTTTGTTTCACTAGCTTTTGGGGATGTATCTTGAAAGAAGTTGCTCATGTCAAAGAGGTTACTGCCTATGTTCTCCTCTAGGATTTGGATGGATTCCTGTCTCACATTGAGGTCTTTCATCCACTTTGAGTTTATCTTTGTGAATGGTGTTAGAGAATGGTCGAGTTTCATTTTTCTCCATGTGGCTTCCAATTTTCCCAGCACCATTTATTGAAGAGACTGTCTTCTTTACATTGCATGTTTTTTCCTGCTTTGTCAAAGATTATTTGACCATAGAATTGAGGGTCCATACCTGGGTTCTCTATTCTGTTCCATTGGTCTATATGTCTGTTTTTGTGCCAGTACCATGCTGTCTTGGTGATCACGGCTTTGTAATATAGCTTGAAATCGGGCAACGTGATGCCCCCAGCTTTGTTTTTCTTTTTCAACATTTCCTTGGCAATTCGGGGTCTTTTCTGATTCCATACAAATTTTAGGATTGTTTGCTCCAGCACTTTGAAAAATGTCATTGGAATTTTAATCGGGATGGCATTGAAGGTATAGATTGCTCTGGGTAGCATAGACATTTTAACAATGTTTATTCTTCCGATCCATGAGCATGGAATATTTTTCCGTCTTTTTGTGTCTTCTTCAATTTCTTTCATGAGTGTTTTGTAGTTCCTAGAGTATAGATCCTTTACCTCTTTGGTTAGGTTTATTCCGAGGTATCTTATGGTTTTTGGTGCTATTGTAAATGGAATCGTTTCTCTAATTTCTCTTTCTACAGTTGCGTTGTTAGTGTATAAGAAAGCAACTGATTTCTGTGCATTGATTTTGTATCCTGACACATTACTGAATTGCTGGATGAGTTCTAGTAATTTGGGGGTGGAGTCTTTTGAATTTTCCACATAAAGTATCATGTCGTCTGCGAAAAGAGAGAGTTTGACTTCTTCTTTGCCAATTTGAATACTTTTTATTTCTTTTTGTTGTCTGATTGCTGTTGCTAGGACTTCTAGTACTATGTTGAATAATAGTGGCGAGAGTGGGCATCCTTGACGTGTTCCTGATCTTAAGGGAAGGGCTCTCAGCTTTTCCCCATTGAGGATGATATTTGCTGTGGGTTTTTCATAGATGGATTTTATGAACTTGAGGAATGTTCCCTCTATCCCTATACTCTGGAGAGTTTTAATCAGGAAAGGATGTTGTATTTTGTCAAATGCTTTTTCTGCATCAATTGAGAGGACCATATGGTTCTTCTCCCTCCTCTTATTAATGTGTTCTATCACATTGATTGATTTGCAAATGTTGAACCACCCTTGCATCCCGGGGATAAATCCCACTTGGTCGTGGTGGATGATCCTTTTAATGTATTGTTGGATCCTATTAGCTAGGATTTTGTTGAGGATTTTGGAATCCATATTCATCAGGGATATCGGTCTGAATCTCCTTTTTGATGGGGTCTTTGCCTGGTTTGGGGATTAAGGTAATGCTGGCCTCATAGAATGAGTTTGGAAGTTTTCCTTCTGTTTCTACTTTTTGAAACAGCTTCAGTAGAATAGGTATTATTTCTTCTTTGAATGTTTGGTAGAATTCCCCAGGGAATCCATCAGGCCCTGGACTCTTGTTTTTTGGGAGGTTTTTGATCACTGCTTCAATCTCATTACTGGTTATTGGCCTATTCAGGTTGTCAATTTCTTCCTGTTTCAGTCTTGGCAGCTTATAGGTTTCCAGGAAGGCCTCCATTTCAACCAGATTGCTCAGTTTATTGGCATATAGTTATTGATAATAATTTCTAATAATTGTTTCTATTTCCTTGGTGTTAGTCGTGATCTCTCTCCTTTCATTCATAATTTTATTAATTTGGGTCCTTCCTCTTTTCTTTTGGATAAGTCTGGCCAGTGGTTTATCAATCTTATTCATTCTTTCAAAGAACCAGCTTCTAGTTTCCTTGATCTGATCTACTGTGTTTCTGGTTTCTAATTCATTGATTTCTGCTCTAATTTTAATTATTTCTCTTCTAATGCATGGCTTAGGCGTCGTTTGTTGCTTTTTCTCTAGTTCTTTAAGGTGTAGAGTTAGTTGGTGAATTCGGGATTTTTCTATTTTTTTGAGTGAGGCTTGGATGGCTATGTATTTCCCCCTTAGGACCGCCTTTGCAGTATCCCATAGGTTTTGGACCGATGTGTTTTCGTTCTCATTGATTTCCATGAATTGTTTAAGTTCTTCTTTGATTTCCTCGTTGACCCAAACATTCTTGAGCAGAGTGGTCTTTAGCTTCCAAGTGTTTGAATTTCTGCCAAATTTTTTCTTGTGATTGAGTTTCAGTTTTAGAGCATTGTGGTTTGAGAATATGCAGGCAATAATCTCAGTCTTTTGGTATCAGTTGAGACCTGATTTGTGACTCAGTATATGGTCTATTCTGGAGAAAGTTCCATGTGCGCTCGAGAAGAATGAGTATTCTGTTGTTTTAGGGTGGAATGTTCTGTAAATATCTATGAGGTCCATCTGGTCCAATGTATCATTCAAAGCTCTTGTTTCCTTGTTGATTTTCTGCTTAGATGATCTGTCCATTGCTGAGAGTGGAGTATTGAGGTCTCCTACAATTAACGTATTGTTATCAATGACTCTTTATTTTGGAAAACAGTTGGCTTATGTAGATGGCTGCTCCCATGTTGGGGGCATAGATATTCACAATTGTTAGATCTTCTTGTTGGATAGACCCTTTAGGAATGATATAGTGTCCTTCTGTGTCTCTTATTACAGACTTTAATTTAAAATCTAATTTGTCTGATATAAGAATTGCTACCCCAGCTTTCTTTTGAGGTCCGCTGGCATGGAAGATGGATCTCCATCCCTTCATTTTCAGTCTGGATGTATCTTTAGGTTCAAAATGAGTCTCTTGTAGACAGCGCATGGATGGGTCCTGTCTTTTTTTGTCCAATCTGCAACCCTGTGCCATTTTATGGGAGCGTTTAGGCCATTCACGTTGAGAGTGATTATTGAAAGATATGAATTAATTGTCATCATGTTGCCTGTGAAGATGTTGTTTTTATAGATTGTCCCTGTAAATTTCTGTTGTATATCACTCTTGGGGTCTTTATCCTTTTATAGAACCCCCCTTAATATTTCTTGCAGGGCCGGCTTAGTGGTCACATATTCTTTCAGTTTCTGCCGGTCGTGGAAGCTCTGCATCTCTCCATCCATTCTAAATGAAAGCCTTGCCGGATAAAGTATTCTTGGCTGCACGTTCTTCTCATTTAGTACCCTGAATATGTCTTGCCAGCCCTTTCTGGCTTGCCAGGTCTCTGTGGATAGGTCTGACATTATTCTGATGTTCCTCCCTCTGTACGTAAGGAATCTCTTCCCCCTAACTGCCCTTAAGAGGGTTTCCTTGGTTCTAAGATTTGCAAGTTTTACTATCACATGCCGGGGTGTTGGCCTGTTTTCCTTGATCTTGGGAGGGGTCCTCTCTGCCCCTAGGACGCGAATGTTTGTTTCATTCCCCAGATTAGGGAAGTTCTCAGCTACGATTTGCTCAAATACAACTTCTAGTCCTCTCTCTCTCTCCACTCCCTCTGGGATTCCAATTATTCTGACATTAGAACGCTTCATGGTGTCACTTATTTCTCTGATCCTATTTTCATGGATTCTGAGTTGTTTTTCCCTGGCCTCCTCTTTTCCCTTTTTATCTATTATATTGTCTTCCAGGTCGCTTATTCTCTCTTCTGCCTCAGTTACCCTAGCTGTTAGATTATCTAGATTGGATTGGATCTCATTGATAGCATTTTTAAGTTCTGCCAATTCACCTTTTATTTCTGCCCTTAGAGACTCTATGTTGCCATGAATTGATTTCTCCATTCTAGCCATTGTCTTCACAATTGCTAGCCTGAATTCCATCTCCGACATCTTGGTTATATCTGCATCTATTTGTAAATCTGCAGCATAAGTCATAATCTCTGAGTCTTTTCTATTTTGGGGGCTTCTCCTCCTAGTCATTCTGTTGATGGGTGTTTGAGGGAATGTATAGAGTCCAAATTATTGACCAGAACCCAAGCAAGATGCACCTGTTTTCTTGGGACCTTAGGGTTGCTGGCCTCTTGTTTTCCCAGCCTGTCTTCTGTGGGAGGGGCCTGCCACGCTGTTACTCAGGCACCCCTGTTTGGGCAGAGTTGCCCTGCGCTCCTGTGGTGGGGGATGGGCTCAGCGGAAATCAGTTTTTGGGGCTTTTGTTCTCTGGTGGCTTTCCCTGGCGGCTTTCTGCGTCTCTTCCGCGAGTCAGAGCAGAAGAGACTGTTTCCAACCCTCTGCCTCAGAGCAGAGAGATCGCAGTCTGTTCTTCAGTGAGCTCTCCAAGCCACACCGTCTCCATTTCTGTCCGTGCTGCTATAAACTGCAGCGTCCTGGGTTGTGTGCCCCTCCGCAGCGCCCCCAGTCCTCCCTCCAGGTCAGGGCACGTCTGCCCTTTGTGCTTCTAAAACTGCCAGCTGCTCCCAGTTCGCGTGTGCAGGACCCCGCCACTCCAGGTTTCTGTCTGGGGCGCTGCAGTTCGCAGGCGTGACCCCGCCGCTCCGGGTTTCCGCCCCAGGGGCTGCCCTAGAGTCCTTTCCCCGCCGCTACCAGTCTGCGAGTCTGTGCCTGTCCGCAGCGCGCGAGGCTGTCGCTCACCGGAGTTGTAGGATCCCCACGGCCAAGCACCCTCCCGCTGCCGTTTATCCTCCGATATCTGCCCGCGGAATCACAGCTCCCTGTTCATATCTCAAAACCAACCGCCTATGATATTCTGTTTGTAGAGATCCAGATCTTCTTACAACTCAGGCTGGTTTCATGGGTGCTCAGAGTGGTCTGGTAGATATCCAGCTCAATTCCGGGGACCAGTTGAAATAGGGTCCCCTACTCCGCCATCTTTCCCCAGCCTCCTGCACTACTACGTATTTACCCAAAGGATACAAACACAGTGATCCAAAGGGGCACCTGTACCCCAATGTTTATAGCAGTGATGTCCACAATAGCCAAACAATGGAAAGAGGCCAGATGTCCATCTACAAATGAATGGATAAGGAAGATGTGCTATATCTATACAATGGAATATTACTCAGACGTTAAAAAAATGAAATCTTGCCATTTGCAATGACATAGATAGAACTTGAGGGTATTATGCTGAGCAAAATAAGTCAATCAGAGAAAGACAATTATATGACTTCACTCGTGGAATTTAAGAAATTAAACAGATGAACATAGGGGAAGGGAGGGACGAATAAAATAAAAACAGAGAGGGAGGCAAACCATAAGAGACCCTTAACTATAAGAAACAAACTGAGGGTTGCTGGAGGGGAGGTGGGGGGGCGGGTAATTGGGTGATGGACATTAAGGAGGGCACTTAATGTAATGAGCACTGGGTGTTATATGCATCTGAGGAATCACTGAACTCTACCTTTGAAACTAATAATATATGTTAACTAATTGAATTTAAATAAAATAAAATTTTAAAAAATAACAGTTTTGGGTGCCTGGGTGGCTCAGTCAGTTAAGCATCTCACTTTGGCTCACATCATGATCTCAGAATCTTGGGATCGAGCCCTGCATTGGGCTCCCCTCAGCAGGGAGTCTGCTTGTCCTCTCCCTCTACCCCTCCCCTGGTTTGTGCATTCTCTCTCTCTCTCTCAAATAATTTTTTTTAATTTTTTAAAAATAACAGTTTTATTATTGCTATCTACAGAAAGTTTACTCTGTTCAAGAGACTACCACTAACAAAAGTCAGAAGTCTTTAAGATGATAAAGACTTGGGGAGATTTTGTGGCTGATGGGAACTTAATGGAAAATCTAGGGGAGAGAGGAGCGTCATTAAGTATAAGACTTTATAATATTCACTGGAATGGAAGAAATAAAGGAACTGCCTGCGGATGCAGAAGTTTGTGGGCTTGGTGGTGGGAAGCTGACAGAGACGCCATCCCATGGCTTCACATGACATCAGAGGCAAGGTCACTAGGGGAGTTGGGGGACGGGGAGGCCGTTGGAGGTTTGAGAACAGAGAAGTTTAAAATAGTCTTTGCAAAGAGTGGAAAGAGTGACTGTTGAGCAGAGAAACACAGAAAGAACAAAGACTGAGCGGTTGTTGAGAGTGCATGTGGGTTGCCGGTGAAGAATTTGTGGTGGTGCCCGTCAGCCTTTCCTGTGGTCTGGCTTTCTCCCCCTGCCCTTGGCTGCCTGGGTGGGGCCCACAGGAAACAGACAGTAGGTGTATCCAGGGTTGGGAGTTTTACAACACTGCTGAGACCAAAGAGCAGGGCCAAGGGCCTTTACAGTGTTGACTAGGGCATGATTTAAATAACGGATCCAAAATCCAAGCCTCTCATGAAGCCATGTAAAGTACTGTTTGGAAGTCTTCTCTGAGTTAGCCAGGGCAGTGAGAGTGGGGGACGCTGCTCTCCACACCTCCCCAGCCTACTCACATTGGCGAACCAGAGTGAGTACCTCGTTAGGAAAAGGAGCCTTTCTGGATGCATTGGAGGAACAAAGGAAAGGAAGGAAGTGGCACAGATATTCTCCAGGTATACATATTCTCACACCCTTGATCCCAGGGCAGAAGACTTAGGTCCACATACAGAGGTCTAAACATAAATAAAAGTTCTAAAATCAAGCGAATACACTGGTAAGTAAAATACATCCCCCCTCCTGCCTTTACAGATGTACCTTCCTGCTGGTATGGAAGGCCACGTTTGAATTTAGAAGTCACACGCTCTAGTACTGCAAAGAAGAGTGGCTCCTGGCTGGTAGCCCACCCCTCTTCCCATCCCCAGCCTTGTCCCCCACTGCCCCGGGGCCTCCCGTACCTGTGTCTGGTACCACAACTCGAATGTCCAAGCTCCAGTCACAGCCCCAGGCCTAGGGCTCTGCCCACCATAGTGTGGTCTATACTCAGAAACGGGGGGACCCAGGAAGAGGTCAACATGGTTTCCTGAAGCAGCCTTGGGGTCCCTCAGAGAATTCTGGGGTCCTGTGTGCCTGGTCTAGAAGAAGGGAGGGTGCAGGCTCTGGTGAGCATAGGCCCCAGGTGGGCACATCCCTCGGCCCCGTGGACTCCTTGCCTTGTGGAGAGGAGAAATTGGAGGAAGGCCAGGGCTGGGCCCTCCAAAATGTTGGGGGCAGGGCCCCGCCTTGACCATGTCTGTGGGAAAAATTAAACGATGCAGTGATAAACAGTACTGTGGTCTTTGTTCCTAGTCTGACTGCCTGGTTTCTCTCTGTGTACGTGTTTTTTCTCCTAGTGGGCTGTTCATCACCATTCATGACAAGGGCCACATTGCAACCATGCTAAACTCTTGGCCAGAAGACAATATTAAGGTATGATCCTGTTTTCTTTGTTACTGCTCTGTTGTTGGGTGAATCCTTTCAACCTGAACCAGAGTCATCCCCAGCTAGAAAATGAGCCATTATAACACTGAGGGCGAGACACTGCAGGCCTTCCCCAGCCCAGAGTCCAGCCCGGTTACCGCCAGGCATAAATGCACCACAGAGCAGAGGTTTGCAGTGACCCACACCCAGGTGAAATTGCCCTTATCATTATTATTAATAGTAGTGCTCTGAAATCTGTTCAGCATGTATTGAGTAGCTACTATATATACAACACCAGTTTCCATGGAGGATACAGGGAAAAATCAGAACTTCTTCTCAAGTAGCTGACTTTCATTAGGAAAATAAGACAGAGACACAAAAGACTAACAGGGAACTTGGTCAGAAGTAAGTGAAGCACACGGAGAGAGCTGAGGGTGTTCACAAAGGCAGAGATTACTTTTAGCCTGAGGGGAATCTAGGAAGACTTCATGGGAGAGGTGACATTGGAGCAGGGCCTTGAGTTAAGGGGTAGAGTTTAGCCAGATAGGCTTTGGAGATGGTAGGACATAGAGTGGGGACATTCTGCAAGAAGAGGCAAAGTTTATGGTGAACAGTACTTTCATGTGTGTGCACACAGTTTGGGGGGAGGGGCAGGGAGACAGGTGGTAGTTCTATGCAGAGTGAAGAAAGAAACCTGCCTCTTTTGCCTGGAATATCAGCTTTACTCAAATAATCTAAGGAAAAAACATTTTTATATAATAAACAGGATATAATATAATATGCAAAGTTTATGTTAGTTTTGAAATATAAAACCTGCAGCTTTGTAGAAACTTGTTATCCTCTGGCTACATGCCCAGATCGCCTCCTGCTAGGGAACTTCTGTGGAAGAGTATGAGGGGCTTTCCCGTCTAAGATGATCGTCGCTTCTGCAAATGGGTGAAGCAAAAATGTGAAACACCTGCTAGCTGCTTCGCGAGGGCATTTCTGGCACCCGAGCTGGGGAAGGATTGGAGCTGACTGGGAGGCACTCCACCATGGCTTCCTCCCCAGGCCTGCCCTCCCTGTTCCTGCCAGTTCCCTCAGTTACCCCGTCTCTCTCCACTAGGCACTAAGCACAGCTTCCCTCTGCACACCTCTCTCTGTGTCCTGCCCACTTCTGGCCCTCCCTGGGGAGTGGTAGCATTCTGAGCCAGAACAAGGAAGGCAGGAGCTTGGCTCTTAGGAGCCAGGCCCAAACCACCACCAGGGTCTGTGGACTTTATGGCCACGGTGAAGAGCTCATTTCATACATCTCTGTCTGGGTGTGATTTTGCCCTGGGCATTTCTGCCCTGCTTATCTGCTTAGACTCTGGTTTCGTGCAGGCCTGGGCCCTGTAGGTTTTGGTCTCAGTCCCAGAAGAAGCAAGTTTCTAGGGCGTGTCTAAGATGAAGCTATAATAAAATCTTCAGCACATTCAGGGAAGCCAGCTCACTGGATGGGCAGTGAACTCCAGCCTGCCCTGTGCAGACAGGCTGCTGAGGTACTGCAAGCTGATCTATCCTGGGCACTTCACCCACGGTGAAAGCTTGTGCAGACTGGGCATGCAGTAGACGCTTGAGGTGCATGAACTCAGGCAGCAGACATGATGAGCATTTCCCATGTACCAGGCACTGAGCCAGGAGCAGAGAAATGGAATCCTCACCAACATACACCTGCCTTTGTGCAAGCTACGAGGAATTAAAGAGAACAACAAAAAGCCATTGCATCTTAACCAGTAAGAAGAAGGTGCTCCTTTCTCTGGGGTGGCACAGAGGCTCAGTGAGGGGCTCGTGGGCTGGATTTCAGGCTCTAGCTGCTCCTTTTGTCAGGGCACAACTTATAAAATACTCGTTGACTGACTTCAACACACATAGTTTGAGAACCTTCCTACGTACTAAGTGCTAACTACCAGAGAGCTGGAGACAACCACTTTTGTGATTTTAGAGGAAGAGGAATGCAGCTTTAGGTCACCCCAGAGCAGGCGGGGCTGGAGCGGGCCTCAGAAGGGGAGAGGCATCCAAAGCCTCTCAGGAAAACAGAGGTTCCATGGGGACATCTGGACCAGTGCATCTAATTCTGTTGCACTCAACGCTCATTGAGTAAACATCTCTGTAGCTTCCGGGATCAAGAAGGTGTACAGGCCCAAAGTCTGGCTGGAGAGACTGACCTGGAAACAATTGCATAGACTGTGTCTGTGCTGCCAAAGAGGGGAGCAGTTAGGGCTGCTCAGGCTGCTCTCAGCTTACCCGAGTCTCCCACCTGCCCCGTCCACCAGCCTTTTCTGGAGGGTCCTTCCCCCCCACCCCTAAGGCTGCCCTTTCAAAGGTTCAGAATGTTCTAAGTCCTAGTCTTTCTTGTTTGCTCGTGTGTTTTCTCCAGTTGCCCTAAAAAGAGGAGATGAAGGTCTCCTTCGCTAGGCAGGGAATCCCTTTCATGGTATTTTGGAGCTGGATTCCCTCTCATTATTTCCTTTGGGTCTCACAGCCCCTGTGATCAGAGTGGAGAAGGAAGGGGTGCGGCTGGTGCCCCCAAAGTGGGTCCTGAAGAAAGGGGTGTGTCGTTTCTCAGGCGAGCAAGCTGAGGTTCCGTGACTTGCCCATGGTCACCCATGAGTAGGTGTCGACGCCCCCAGAGCCCTGCAGCTGAGCCACCTCCTCCCCAGCTGCTGAGTTGAGGAGGCAGTTTTCCAAGGCACGGGTATCTTTAGATCCTGATGTTGGCGGCCTCTTGGCTGGAGGGGAGAAGTGGTTCAGAGGAGCTTCTGAATCACATCCGAAGATAAAGGATGACTTTCCCTGGTGTCCCAGCCAGAAAGCAGAACTGCAAACTGCAGTGTAGGAGAAGCAGGCTGGGAGGGAGGTGAGGCCAAAGCCCAGGGCTGGGGGGACCATGGAGTTTTGTGGGCCCCTCTTGTTCAGGGAGGAGGGGGTGGGCCAGGTCGCCCAGAGCTGTCCGGCTATAAATCATGAAAAGGAGTGAGAACTGCTTTTCTGACTCTTTCCCACAGTGGCCACTGCCTTGAGCCTGAGGAAAATTCAGCTGAGAACAGCCCCCCCTCCCCACAGCTTTCCCAAGCTCCTAAATCTCTCCCTCACCCCAGGCTCAGCATCTTTGGGGGGAAGGAGGGAAGGTGCTGAGAGGCAGCTGGGTAGGGGAGGCCCAGGAGCAGCCTCTGCTGCTGAGCACCAACCACATGGGCGTCCCAACTTGGACCAGGTGCTGGTGCCAAGTGCCTGCCCGTTATGCACAGGCCCGCCACGTGTTAAACCCACTCTGTCCTCGGTGTCAGAAGGTGGGTGTCCTGGGAAACATTCTCTGAGATGGACATTAGCCTCTCAGGGAGTGCTCTTGGGATCAATACCTCTAGAAGGGAAGGAAGCAGGAGAAAGGCTAGAAAGAGGTTGGGTGGAGTGAGGCCTCAAGGAAGCCTCAGCTGAGCCCATGAGGAGCCTCTGGAGCTGGGGTGGCTCTTCCAAGTCCAACGGAGTTGGGGCAGGGGAGCCTTTATACCCCTGCATCCATCAGTCATTGGTTGTGGGCTGCTGCCCTTCGGAACAGGGTGTGACTTGGGGCAAGGTGGCTCTCTTCAGTCAAGGAAATTCTCCAAGTGGGCTGACACCTGAGGGCACAGCTGAGGGAATCATTCCTTGAGTCCTGAAAGGGAGATGTGGGCAGCACATCCCTGTATCCACCTCATGCAGCATCTGACCTCATCAACTTCTAATGACCTATAAGTGGTGAGGATTATTATTACCCCCATTTTATAGACAAGGAAGGTGGCTGTTTGCCTTTGAAGGGTTGAACCAAGATTTGCAACTGCAGACTGTGTGTTATTTATGTAGTGGAGAGAGAAGGGGAGGAAGAGGAATAAAAAAGGAAGGATGAGAGAGAGGGAGGAGGTGAGGGCTGTGGGCAGCCCATGACATAACTACAGATCCAAGGAACCTGGGGCTACAGCAAGTAAGGAAACTGAGGCTAGAGCAATGGGGCCAGCCCCATTGGGTCCACCTAGGCTAAGGGACATGGGCAGTAAGGCAGAAAAGGCTGTAGGTCCACGCTAGGTGGACAGAGGAAGAATGTGGCCCACGCTTCTCCTTTGTCATCTGAAATACAGAGGAGGTATGAGTTGCAGATGCCATCCAAACAAGGAAGCTGCAATCCTGTAGTTCACTGATAGTTACTGCTGGACTCTAAAACCCCACTGTGCTGCTCAGGCTTGTCCTCAGATTTTGACTTCTACCGTACTAGTGGCCCTTGGCATCCAGCTCCATTGATGTCATGAAAAATAAGATCCAGCATCTTCTCCCTGAACTTGTTCATTCACACCACGTATGAAGCAGTCCTGTGGAAAGCCTCTGCTCTCTATGTTGGATCTATCATATTGGCCACCATTTATCCAGTTCCTATCACATTGCAGGCACCAAGCTAAGTGCCTGAAGAATCAAATATGACAAGACCCATTACTTGCCCTAAAGAGCTTAGAACTCCTATGAAAGATGAAGTTATCATCTAACTAACATAATACGAGGAAAATGCCATGGGAACTTAGAGGAAGGAGTATGACTTCTGGAAGGGGAACATCATGGAGGAAGGTGACTTTTGTACTGTTCCTTGAAGCATACAAGGATGGTAGGATTTGGATCAGGGAGATCATAGGGATTGAGGGGTAAAATGGCATGTAGTTGGGAAAGTACAAACCTTATACAAGGTTGGAATTATTTTATTTGGATAAAGAAGAAATTCAAAGAGCGGTTAGGACCTAGACCATGGAAGGCCTTAAACGCCAGTCAAAGATGTTTGAGCTTTATTTCACAGGCATCGAGAGACATTGGAGGTTTGGGGTAAGGAAGTCGCAAAGCTGGGTGTGCTTTGGAAAAATGAAATGGTGCATGGGGAATCCAAGAGTGGAGGGACCTGTGAAGAGACCATTGCAGTGGTCAGATGAGATGGATGGGCTCACCCGAAGGCAGCAACAATGCAAGTGAAGATCATGGAACAAATGGAAAAGTAAGGAGCAGATGGAATCAGCAGAACTTGGTGACCAGTTGGCTGTGGTTGACGACCAACAGAGAGGAGTTGTAACAGGACAGTTTTGAGCTTGGGAAATCCAAGGTAACAGAGGGAGGACAGCAGAAGTGAAAGGTTTAGAAGAATAAAGGGAAAGCAGATTCATTTGGTTAGGGACTCGGGAATTTGGGGGGACTATTGGACATCCAAATGGCAATGTCTGCTTAGAGAGGACGTAGGAGCCCCAAGCTTTGCATGGCCGACTTTCTTGGCCAATGGCCACTACGGTCTCCTCTTGGTTCCATTTCATTCACTTATTGAACAGATGCTTACTGCATGGCCTTCCTGTGATAATGCTAACTAGAGAGAAGATAAAACAATTAAAAATCCAATATGGGATCTTTGCCCCAAATAATAACCATCATCATAATCATAAGAGCAGTAACCGTTTATTGATCACTTACCCAAGGCACCTGGTTAAAATGAGACTGATATTACTTCATCATTACAACCATCTGATGAGTTAGGTATGATTATCCCCCACTTTATGGAAAATTAAAACTCAGAAAAATTATCTGTTTACCCAAGATTACATATGGTGCATTATCAAGGAGCCTAAATTTAAATACTGGTTATCAGACTCCAGAACCCCCGCCATTAATCTTTAGGTTGTTTGGTGAGATAAAATGTGCATTTTTAAAAATGTTAAATAAGAACCCAAATATGTAAGCAGAACCTTATGCAGGGGTTGGCAAGCAGTAGGTACTTAGTCAATGTTTGTGGCAGGCAGGCAGGCAGGAAGGGTGTGCAGGCTAGCTGTGTGGTAGCCCTAACAGGTGCTAGGAGAAATCGCATTAGATTGTAATGGAGCAGGGTTTGCATGCTGGAGGAGGACCTTCTAGGAGAGAGGACCATGGGGGCTGAGAGGGAGGAGATCATACGTGAGTTCAGAGGATGTCTGGGAGGAGTGAGGAGGTCAGTTTGGCTGGAGTAGGCACTTGTGTGCAAATGAGTAGCAAGAGCTAAGTCAGAACATATACTGGGTTCAGATCATTAAGGTGTTAAATGTTTTGGACTCTATTCTATGGACAGTTCGAAGTCATTCAAGGTCTTTGAGCCTGGGAATGGCATGATGAAAATGGGTTTCTGACACAATGCATGCGGAGAGACTGGAAGGAGGAAAGCTGAGTCTGGTCATGAAGCGTTGTAATAATCCAACCAATAGCACTGAGTGATGGAGAGAGGGTGGCAGACGGAAGTGAGGAGGCAGCTGTGCAGGAGAGGGCCCTTGCACGGTTCAGGCTGGGAGGGCAGCACTGGAGAGCCCTGTCACCATCTGGGAAGGCCCCAGAGTTGTAGGGATAACACCCTGGAGTAGGAGCCGACCTCCTCTGGTTAACTCACTGCCCCTCAATGGAGAGAAATTCTGAGAGAATGGGAATTGGAATAAGGAAGCTTTGATCAGGAGAGATGGTAGAGGAATGCCCTGAGTCTGGGCAGCATGAAAGCACAGGCTCCCCCAGGGGGAGGTCAGAGGCAGGGCAGAAGTTGACCAAGAGCACAGGTGCTTTAACCCAGTTGCAGTGGTGGTAGAAGGAACCCAGAGCCAGGAACCCAAAGCCTGATTAGAATTCTGACCTGCCACGTGCACAAGCAAGGTGACTTTGGTAGGCCATCTAATCTTTCTAAGATACCTCATGTGGAAACATCCAATCCAGTGCCTGGCTTCTGGCTGATACTTAACACATGTATATAAAACATGAAGGTCTTCGAGCTTCTGTTTGCTCACCTGTGAGACGGGGATAACAATCTCAGACTCACCCACCTGCCAGGGCTGTGGGGAGAATCAGGTGGCATGTGGGTTGAGAACACTCTCCATAGAGGCAGTAGATAATCTGAGGGGGAAAATCATGATCGTCATGGGTCTCTTGCTCTGCCCGCCCCCCCAAGTCCCCTTTCCAGAAGTGGAGGAGTGTTTTTAAGAATCTCTATACCTGTTTCTACAGAAAGGCGGCACCTCTGTGTGCTCTTACTCTTAGAGAGCTGGAGAATAGAAATGATAAGATGCCATGGGCCCTTTGGGTCCTGGATCATAAACTCTTCCAGAGCAAGAAGGGGTCTTCATCTCTTTATCCCCAGGGCTTAGTGTACCTGCATAGATTGAGCTGAGCCCCATGATGCCCAGGAGCACCACGCTTGGGGCACTGGGATGTCCATCACTCAGAGCTGGTCCTAAGCCCTGGTCAAAGCCAGGCTCGCAGTGGAGGGATAGGTAGCCCCATAAATGTAACTCATTTCGAGATGGAGGGAGGCAGTGATGGTGAGCAGGTCAGGATGACTATAAACAACTTCACTGTCACCCGAGGGGATTTCTGTGGCCTGACTTTTAAGACCCTTCACCGTCTGACTCCTGCCTGACATTCTGTTCTCTCCTTTCATGCAACCTGCACCTCCTCATTCCCCACACACAGCCCACACCCTCCCCACCTCTGTCCTGCATCCGAATTTCCTTTTGCATCAAGTACCTTCCTCCCCAGGGGGACCCCTGCAGACAGTCGTCTCCTGTGTGCCCTCACCCTTACGAAGGGTTACCCTACAGGAAGTAATTCTCCCTTTTCAGTCTCGGCTGCCCTCGTGCTGCTCCACTACCCTCACTTTCCTCCCAGAGTCATTAATTATAAGTAGACATGTTTCATCTCTTTTTATTGCCCCTTAGTTCTTTAAGGCCTGAATCCATACAGACTTGTTATTACAAATGAGCAAAGTGATGCTCCTTCTCCCAGGATCTGGCATAGTGTCTGCCAAGTAGGTGCTTCATAAATATGTAGTAAAAGAATGAATAAATGAATATCTATCAAAATCATAGTAATTTCTATCACCATCAGCTTCTTCAGCATCTGTTAATTAACAGCAAGCAAGCCCCAAACTAGCACGAAGTATGCCTCCAGTGATTATTTGCCAAAGCACAGTGGTAACCCCAGTACAGCTTGAGAACCCTCCTGGGTTCCTGGGAAGTAGTGACCCCAGCCGCTGTCACAGGAGCCCTGCCCTTTGCAGGTTGGACTTACTGTACCCCAGGAGCAGGCGGAGGGCATTTCCATCAGCCTCAAAACCGTGGGCTTGTGGCAGCAGCATGAACACTTGCCCCTCAGGGTCTCCTTTCATTATGGTCCTGTGCCCAGATCTCAAGCTGGGAATATCTGCTTAGTTTCTTTGAGGGAGAGTGACCAGATGTGGTTTCCCTCCAGCTGTTTCTGCAGCCCCTGTCGCAAATCTCAGAATGTGGGGTAAGGTGTCCGCCCAGCTCACCAGCCTGCCAAGATGGGGGACAGGGAGAAGGACTGCCACCTGCAATGGAAGGAATACCTCGGCCTTTTCCCCGACCAGGGTTCCATCCTGCAGCAGAGGAGGTGGGCATCCACCTGTCAAGCCCAACGCAGGAGGGGTGATAAAATGAGCACTTTGTCACAAGAGGCTCTTCCCTGATTGTTTCCAGGCCGTGGTGGTGACTGATGGGGAGCGCATCCTGGGCCTGGGAGATCTGGGCTGCTACGGCATGGGCATCCCCGTGGGCAAGCTGGCCCTGTACACAGCGTGCGGAGGGGTCAGCCCGCAGCAGTGCCTCCCCGTCCTGCTGGATGTCGGCACCAACAATGAGGTAACGCACCACCTGGGCCTGGAGCCCTGGGGCCAGAAGCTGATGGCTGGAGTGGGGCTGGGGCATCTTTGAAAGGGGCAATTATATCTGTAAAGCACTGGGACATTTCTTTCCTGGGTCCCCTTCGCCAGGGCACTTCCCCTGCACGGCCGAGAGGTGGGGACCTTTCTTCTCCCTGCCTGCGCAGCCCATTCCCTTCCCTACCTCCCCACCCCCCACCCCCCAGCCACGGGGATTCCTGGCTCCCCTTCCTCCTCAAGGCCCTCTGTGCCCTCCACGACCCCAGCTTGGGCCTTGTTTGCTTCCCCACTCCATGACTGCCCTCCGAGGCCTCTCTCTGATTCAGTAGTGAGGAGGGTCCCTTGATCCAGGTGGGAGAGGCTGCTGGGAGGTATTTTTTCAGCATTGTAGAGGTAGGCTGCCTCAATGAAAGAATTAAAACCCAAAGCACCAGGGCCAGGGGATGAAATATCTGAATCAGCCAGATGAGTGTCCTGCAAGCCCAGGGAGAAAACATGCTCCAAGCTGTGGGTGAGATCCACCTGCAGATGCCAGATGGTTTGAGATTTAAGGAGCTCAAACCACAGGCAAGACTTCGGCTGCTCTGGGTACCTCCCTGGGACACGGGGTTTGTGTGCGTCTGCAGGCTCCGTTCTGGGTCCCTGTGTCAAAAAAGACAAAAAACTACCCAAGAATTCCTTCTTCATGGCATGCATCTCTGAGTTTAAAATCTGTGCAAATTCATCTTTTTTAAAATGGGAAAAAAACAGAAAATCAGAGAGGTGTTAAAAATATCAGTTATACATCAGTACTAATCATGCTTTCCATTTTGATATATTTCCTTCCAGCCTTCCCCCTCCCTCCGCCCCACCACAAAGTATTTATAAAACCAAAATTGGGTTTGAATATATAGTTTTGTATCCTGCTTTTATTTATTTATTTATTTTTAAGATTTTATTTATTTATTTGAGAGAGAGAGAATGAGAGAGAGAGCATGAGAGGGGGGAGGGTCAGAGGGAGAAGCAGACTCCCTGCCGAGCAGGGAGCCCGATGTGGGACTCGATCCAGGGACTCCAGGATCATGACCTGAGCCGAAGGCAGTCGCTTAACCAACTGAGCCACCCAGGCGCCCTGTATCCTGCTTTTAGGAGGGGAAGAATGAAGGGGGGGAAATCGGAGGGGGAGAAGAACCATGAGAGACGATGGACTCTGAAAAACAAACTGAGGGTTCTAGAGGGGAGGGGGTTGGGAGGATGGGTTAGCCTGGTGATGGGTATTGAGGAGGGCACGTTCTGCATGGAGCACTGGGTGTTATGCACAAACAATGAATCATGGAACACTATATCTAAAACTAATGATGTAATGTATGGGGATTAACATAACAATAAAAAAAATTAAAAAAAAAAAAAAAAAAAAAAAACGTAGTATATATGGTGAGTTTTCTCCCAGGTCATTAGCCATTATTGCACAATGTCCGCTCCCTGGGGTGTCACAGTTTACAGAGGAAACCTCCCACAGCTGGACACTCAGGTTGCTTCTCATCTTTTTGCAAATATGTTTTACTCTGAGCCCTGTTTTTGCAGATCAGTCTTTGTTTCTACTTGTGATTATGTCCTAGAAACAGAAATGTTGAGGCAAAGGGAGTGGTCTTCTAGATTCTTGATTCATATGGTCGAAAAGGTTATCTTACTCGCATTCCACAGTGATCTTTCTCAAGATACTTGCCATGACTCTTTGCATGGCCATCCTCCTCCCTGGACACCATACATCCCCATTTCTAAACGAGAACGAGCACTGTGGCTCCTTGCAAGAAATGATGCTTATTCAGGCTTCAGCCACAGATGCCATCAAGTGAGAGGACAGCCAGGCAGACCTCGCTTAAGAGCTGGGAAATTGTGGGCGTGGGAGTGGGGTGAGGGAGGACAAGGGTAGTGGGAGAAGGACTGGCCTGGGAAGTGGGGACCCTGGTCCTGACACCACTGACAGCCAGCTGAGTCCCCACACCTATTCAGACTTAAGCCCCTTCCAGTACAATGAGGAACTGGACCAGAAGGTTTTTGAGTGTTCTGCCTCCAAAGCTCTTCTCCATATGCCTCCCCTCCAGCCTAGGAGACAGGAGACAGGATGGCAAGAGCAGTCTTCAAGGTCTGCTGCATGCTGTGGTTCTCTTCCCCAGACCAGATGCCTGGGTCTTGCAGAAATGGTTCTTTGGTCCCAACATGCATGGAATCATGAAGGCGAGGATGAGTGTAGTGAACTTTGTTTTAGCTGTTCTTCCCATCCAATTCCTCCTGCTGTGTTCCAACAGGATTTAATTGAGACCTTTACTCATTCTCTCCTAAAAGCTGACTTTCAGCAAGATTGGGTCTGATTCTAAGGCCACTATATCCCCTGGAAGGGTGTGGGTTGCCTCTAGCATTTGCATAAGATCCCATATCGTTGAAGGTCCGACACCCTGCAATGATGTGCTGAAACTTAGAGCTAGCCCCAACTTATAATAAACCCACCAGAAGAGATGGCAGGAAGCTATGAGTAAGTCATGGTCAGGCACTATTCACAGACCACCCTGTGTAAGCTTGACAACTCAGAGAAATTAATTTGCCCGAAAAGAAGATCTGCCAGGAGTGGCAGGGCGGGGATCCTAATCTCTGTCCGCCCCCGTCTGCCCACACCACCCCTGCCTGCCTGGGTGCCAGCTGCTTTAGAAGTAAAGGTCATTTCTTGATTTTTAGAGTTTTTATTACTAAAGTAACCTGAACACACTATTCAAAATCTTAGAAGAAAAGGGAAATGGCATCTCTCCCACCATGCTCCATCCATGTTCCTTTCCAATATTCGTCTATGCATCAACATAGATGGAGTAACATGCATGTAATTTTGTTCTCATTTTCTCAATGAATGTTATTTTATGAACACTTTCTCCCTACTTATTTAGCAAAAGTTTATTGAATGTTTAGTAGGTGTCAGGCACTCTGCTAGGCATGAGGGAGAAAAATGAGAGCCAGGGCCTGAGTGGAATATTCTATACTATATTTCAACACTGTCACCTAATTGATCATTTTTAATGGCTAATGTGTTCCTTCTCCTCCAAGTGTCTGCTTCTCCGCCTGGGGCTTTAGGCCTCTGAATCACTTCTCCCTCCTGGGTGTGGAAGGAAGAGAGTGTTCCCTGGGTCTGCCCCCACTCCCTCAGGAAGGACTGGAGTACTCCCCAGCTCAGAGGAGGGAACTCGCGCTGAGGGCAGGTGCCGCCTCTGCCACGCCATGCAGGCAGGCAGAGAGAAAGCAGCTCGGAGCACTGCGGTGTGCCAGGCGTAGCTGGAGGCCTCTGTGGATTTGAACCTCATTTCACTCTGCCCAGGCTGTGTGAGATGAGGAACCTGAGACCCACACACGGGAACTACTCACCTCAGGCCCCACAGCGCTAAGTGTCAGAGCCAGGGTTTGAACCTGTCTCTCTGGCTCCAGAGCTGCCTTGTCCACCGTGGCGCACCGCTTCAAGGGGCCAGGCATTTGTGTTACAGACTGGGTGATGAAGACTGGGAAAGGTGGTGGTTCACGCAGGCGGGGGCCCCATGGACGCCCAGGCCCAGGGGTTACCGACGCCATGAGCACGGTCCTCCCGCCCCAAAGAAAGGCAAACTCCCCCCAGACCCTCTTCACAAAATTCAAGACACAAAAATCCAGACTTACAAAGTGGCCAACATTGGGAAGACGATGGTTTTGCTCTTCCAAATGCATTCATTATGTGATTTCCCACACTACAGTTCTTTAAAAAAAAAAAGATTGCAAGGTTCCCGCCTGCCCGGAAGTCTTGGGGCACGTCTCTCCCCCAGAGCAAGCCGGAACAATAGGAGAGAGAGGCTTAACCTTGCAACTTTCATCTACATGTCCGTGCAGGGAGCGTGCTGTTTGAGGAGCTGGAGTGTCGGGATAACAAGACCGTCTGTGTGTGTGTGTGTGTGTGTGTGTACACGCACGTGCCTCTGTGAAAACTCCTGGGGCAACAGGAGCTCTAATCAGAGTCAAGGAAAACACCCTTCCACGTTTCCTGTTGAAGGAAAACATCTGCTGTCGACAGCCCTGAAACTCTGAGTCACTGTTACCTGCCGACCCCAAGGAGGTTTGGAAAAATAAATATGTGGGGCAGCGATCCCATGAAGAGGGGATATCCCATGATTAAGTTCCAAAGGGACAAAGCCAGGGAGCCCCCCTCCCTCCCCGATAGGCCCATCTGCTGGGGTCCTCCGTGGCTGTGCGTGGATTGGTTTGTGTCTTCTGTTTCATCCACATGCAGCCAGACAGCGTCACAGACTGTCCACGGTCGAAGGGACCTGAGCTACAGTTGACCCTTGAACAACGCAGGAGTGAGGGGTGCTGACACCCACGCAGTTGAAAATCCACACAGGACTTTTCAGTCCCCAAAACTTAACTACTAATAGCCTACTACTGACTGGAAGCCTCACCGATGATGTAAATAGCCAATTAACACATATCGTGTGTGTGGTATGGATTATATACTGTACCCTTACAATGAAGTAAGCTGGAGAAAGGCAAGTGTTATTAAGAAATCACAAGAGAAAATACATTTAGAGCACTGTACTGTATTTATTGAAAAAAATCCACAGATAAGTGGACCTGTGCCATTCAAAGCTGTTGTTCAAGGGTCAAATGTACTTCTCATTGAGACCCCTCATTTCACCCAGAAGGGGTGCAGAGCAGAAATGGCTTGCTCCAGGTTTGACTCCAAGCCCAATGCTCATGCCACTCCACACGACAGGTCCTGCAGGGCAACCCCGGGGCTTGGCTTTAAAATGGTCCCTGAGCCTTAACAATCTTCTCCTGGCAGAAGTCTTGAGCCTCAATGGGTTCTAATGGGGGGATGTCTTCTTGGGGAGACATGGGAACAGACTGTCCACAGAGCCCAGCAGGCCATCCCTGGGGGTGCTGCCGGAGTCCTGGGGAAGCGTGGGGCTGCCAACAGAGCTGGGCTTGAAGGGCTGTGTCCACCTCGTAAGAGCATCGTTACTGCAGCTGATAAACAGCCCGCACTCACCCTGTGGTGCCGTGAGATGCACTCGCTCTGTATACACGTGACCTTTGAGGGTGCCCCTCCTAGGATCTTCGTAGCTGATCCCTGGGCTTAACTGAGCCCCCAAAGACATGCACGGTAGGCATACCCGCCACCCTGAGTGGGGAACGTGTGCTGTGTCCACAGCGTGAACCCAATCCCAGGACCTCCCCAGACCCCCAGATGCTCCCCGAGTAACTTCTTCGTGTGCCTGTTGCTACATGAGATAAATATTTTTCCCAGCCAGAAGCTTCATCTATCTTCCAGTTTAAAGCCAGTGCTCAGGGAGTGAGAGGGCAAGTGAAGAGGAGGAAACCATTTTTGTTTTTCATGACATTTTGTCTCCAAGAAAAACCCAAAGTCACAGACCTAAACGACAGAGCCTAAATTCGAACTAGGTCTGTCCATCTCCAAAGCCCAGACCCCGTTCTGATTCTAAAGCCAGACCATATTGAGGCACTCAGAGGAAGCATCCTGAGCAGGGCCACCCAGCGAGGCAGTGCTCTTTCCTCTGCAGACACTGCCTGCCAGCTTTCAAGGTTCCTTCTGCCTCTCCTGATAGGGCTACCAGATTTAGCAAAGAAAACTATAGGATGCCAGCTCAATTTAAATTTCAGATAAATAGCTAATTGCATTTTTGCATATGTCCCATGTATGCTCCATGCAAAACTTGGGACATAGGCTAAAAAAAAAATCTTGCCTATCTGAAATTCAAATTTAACCAGGCGTTCTGTATTTTATCTGGCAATACTTGATGCTAAACACTTCTAAGCATTTATGTAAGGAAGTCAAGGATAGAGGAGGGCCACAAGGAGAGAGTCCAGGCCAGCTAAGGGTCCCACACCTTGCTGGCGGCCGTTCTGATGGCCGCATCACTCAGTGGGACAGTGAGCAGGATGGGGACTTCTTGTTTCGCGTCGTGCCAAGACAGCGTGAGTGCTCCACCTTGTGCTGCTGCCAGAGGAGGCCCAGCTGGCTGGCGATGGGGACTCGGCTTCTGTCCTGCTGTCCCTGCTCCCCAGCCTCTGCAGGATCAGAGCCTGCACCTTCCCTGCCATGACTGAGTGCCTCCAGAGGACCGGGCAGAGGGTGAGGAGCCACCCCCAGGTCACCTGGTCCCCACAACATGGAATATTGGGGAGAAAGGACACTGTCATGAGATCCAGGCAAAGCAAGGCTCAATTTCAGCTCAGCCACTTTCTGGCTCACCTTCCTCGTCTATAGCATGGGGATGACAATATGTAAGGTGGAAGGATCACATTACTTTTGATTCAGGAGTGAATTATTTGAAAGTTCTATATAAATAGAAGAAGCTCTTCTTAGTATTATCTCCATATAGAAACTTTCTTTCCAATTTGTGTGTGTGTGCTTAGGTATGAAGTATTTCAGGCATAATTTTAATATAAAAGCAAAATATAAGGAATGTTCTAAAGCTTTCATAGCCACCCTTCTATCTCAGTAGTACCTCTTTATAGTTGGCCTTTGACTTTAAATGCAGATATACTGAGAAATTTTTGGAAAATCCAAAAATTCCTCAGTATTCCTGGAGAATCTGATTTGCCCCACAAACCGCACATGGAACACTGAGAAATTCGCTTTTCACTGCCTGATGTACGAGTGATCCAAATCAGCCACTTGGCAACATTACAAGTTACAACTCACTGTGGCCCCGGGGAAGTCTCTTACAAGAACTAAAAATGTGAATCTTTTCTGCAGGTGCCAGCAGTGATACTGTTTTTATCATTTCTCTGCGTGCCCTCTGGGCTGTATGTGTGTGCTTCAGAGAGTTGAAGTTACATCTGTGTAGTTTTGTATCCTGCTTTTCTCACTTTCAATAATCTCCTACATGTCAGTCCAGGTGGCTGCATAGTCTTAAAAACCACCAATTTTAATAACTGCCTAGCTTTTTTTTTTTTTTAAGATTTTATTTATTTGTCAGAGAGAGAGAAAAAGAAAGCACAAGCAGGGAGAGCAGTAGGCAGAGGGAGAAGCAGGCTGCCTGCTGAGCAAGGAGCCCGATGTGGGACTCAATCCCAGGACCCTGAGATCATGACCTGAGCTGAAGGCAGATGCTCAACCAACTGAGCCACCCAGGCATCCCTAACTGCCTAGCTTTCTATCAAGTCATCACAACATTTATGGTTTGCCCTCGGCTGGATGTTTGCTGCCTCTAAGTGGCTTTCAGAGGGTCACCTTGAAGGTGGCACGTGAACGGGGGCACAGATGTGCCCCCTGTCATCCTTCTGTCTCACAAATACATACACCTGCCAGGGCAGAATCCTAACCTGTCTCAAGGAGGGATTGCCCATGGGTGAAGGGAGTGAGAAACGAAAGGCCTCTTGCTAAACATAGACCCGTGGTGCCTCAGGTGATGCGCATGAGCACTGGAGTTGAGGGTTTAGGAAGGCAGATCCTGCCTATTCTTTTCTGTCCCCTACACTTTTGCACAATGACCTCCACCTCCACAGCGCCGTCAAGACAGTATGGATCTAGAGCAGTGTCTAACAAAAACGGAGTCCATTCTGGTTGATGTGCAAACGAGCCGCCCACGCGGTAGGGCTCTGTGGCAGCGACCGTGAGCACTGGAGCCAGGCAGCCTCGCTGTGACTCCCGACTCTTCCCCATACCAGCCCGGGGGCTGGGCAGCTTGCTTCACCTCTCTGTGCCCCATTGCCTCATTTGTCAGATGGGGGAAATTGCAAGACCTACCTTTGTGTCTGCTTGGGCCCCTCTAGAAACAGAGGTGTGAAAGGTTTCTTGGGGGACCCCCGTGAAGAAAAAAGGGGGGAGCAGGAGGAGTCGGCAAGTGGGTAAGGCCTTCAGACCCCAGTGCAGGTGCGAGACCTGTGACAGGAGAGGCGGGAGGACGGAGACCTCAGTCCCAAGAGCCCAGCCCACAGTGGGGTCCTGGGAAGGCCTCGGGCAGGGTGACAGGAGGCCTCGAGCAAAGGTCGCCCGCAGGAGGGCCAGCAGGGCAGCCCTGGGCTGCCCTTGACCCCGCCATGTTCAGCCAGGGCTAGGAGCCACCCAGGGGGAGGTGGCAGCTGAAGGCTGTCCGCCCATCTCCCCGCCCTCAGCAGGTTCTCTTCAGGGAGTTCTGAGCCACACACCTCCATGGCTGTCCCACCAGAGGGGAGATACGAGTACTTAGAACAGTCCTTAATATGTGGCACATAGGAAGTGCCATGGAAGCTACAGCTGCAGCCGTTACTTTATAGCATGTGTTATAATGCACAAAGCTCTTCCCCGTATTATTCCATGTCATCATCCCAAGCACCCCCTGCAGCTGGCCTCTCCTCCCCATTTGAGGAATGAGAAGACAGGTCCCAGGGGTCCTGTGATTTGCCCGAGGTCACATGGAGGGTCAGGGATGGGGGTCCGAGTGAATGGAAGCCACTCGAGGGCGGGGCTGTGGGGTCCTTACCTCCGCGTCCTGCGGTTCAGATAGAGATGAGGGTAACACCGACGCTTATCCTCAAGGAGCTCCTGTTCTGATGAAATAGACACAAATAGATAACTCCTGGAGACCCTCACGCATGGAATTACTTCCTGTTTCCTAAATACAGCAGGTACATCTTCTTCTGTCTGCCTCCAGCCCCCAGCCCTTCTTTGTGCTGACTTCCCCACCTGGAGGGCCCAACCCACCTGTCAAAACCGCCTCTTTTTTTTTTTTTTTTTTTTTTTGAGAAAGAGAGAGGGAGAGTGTGTGTGTGATGGTGGGGGCGGGGAGCAGAGGGAGAGGGAGAGAGAGATAGAATCTCAAGCAGGCTCCACTCCTCATCGCAGAGCCCAACATTGGGCTCAATCTCACCACCCTGAGACCATGACCTGAGCAGAAATCAAGAGTTGGACGCTTAACCAGCTGAGCAACCCAGACGCCCCCAGAATCTGCCCATCTTTTAATGCTCGGTCATTTCCTCATGACAATCACCACCTGTCCCCCAATGGGAATTACTTTACTCCTTCTCTGTTCTTCCATGAACCACACTTCGTGCCAAAGCCTATCATTCTGCACTGTAGTAGAGTTTGTTTACTCATTAGCCCCCTGCAATAGACCGTGGGCACATGGAAGGCAACAACCATTTCCTACTCATTTACAAATCCCCAGTGGGGCCCAATGTCTGCAGTAATGGACGATCCATAAACGTGTATGACTGGGTCCACTGATTCTATGCAGGGTGTATGTGTGAGGGAGTAGAGAGGAGGTGAGGAGGTGTGTGTGAGCACTGTGACAGCGCTGCAGGAGGCGGAGTGGGTGGGTTACCTAACACAGGCTGGTATTCAGGTGGGCATCTTTCTCGAACTGCAATCTCTGGTTGTATATTCTGTCCTTGTACCTTCAAGGACTAGCGCAGTGCCAGGCACATGGTAGGTATTCAGTAAGTTTTCTTTGAGTGAATAAAGTGTTTTCTCATTCGAGTCCAGATCAGTGGCTTTGAACAAGATCCAATAAATACCTTAATCTAGATGCTGCCTGGAGGGGTTCTCAATCAGGGGCAGTTCTAACCCCCAAATAGACATTTGGCAGTGGTTAGAGACTTTTTTTTTTGTCACGACTGGGGGTGCTACTGACTTCTAGTGGTTAGAGACCAAAGATGCTGCTAAATATTCTGCAGTGTGCAGTTCAGCCCTCCCATCCAAGAATTCCAAGCCCAAATGTCAATAGCCCCACTGTTGAAAAACCTTAAAATAAACCCAGAGCGCCTACAGCCAGGGTTTGGAAGGCTATGTCTGAGAGGATTTTCTGTATCAAAGCATCCTTGGTTCCTGAAGTTGGAACCACCTAGGAGTCCCACCTCAGTCAATGGCTTAGCTTCCAGACCCTTCCAGAGATGACAGCTGGCGAGGCGGGGTCCACAGGCCACTTCCAACTCCCTCCTCCCTTCCTCTCCCTGGTCCTTCCCACTAACCCAGGACGATTGAGCAAACGGATGCCGTCTATTCCAGGAGCTGCTCAGAGACCCTTTGTACATCGGGCTGAAACACCAGCGCGTGCGTGGGAAGGAATACGACGACCTGCTGGACGAGTTCATGCAGGCTGTGACGGACAAGTAAGTGGGTCAGCCTGTTCCTTTTGAAGTATGGCTCAAGTCAACACTGGTTTCAGCAGATACACAAACAAGAGGTTGGAGATGCATGCTTTTCTGGGTGGTCTGAAAATTGCAACTTGACCCCATGTCTCTGGCAGATGCAAAGCCAATGGGTTTGTTCTGTGGGAGAATCTTTGAAAGCAGGGAGGGGAGAGAAGAGGGTCAATGACTGAAGGCCCGTGACTGGGTGGTGGTTAAGTGTCTGATATCCCAGGAAGAAACCCCCCTTGGCTGAGCTGTTCTGGGCTCTTGGCATGAACAGGGATGTGGTGAGTGGTGGAGAAAAGAAGTGTACCCTTCTGACAAACTGGTTTTGGAAGGCAGCTTGCCACATGAGCCGTCATTTTCCACCTGTACTTGAGGACCGGACAGCATTAATGAGCCACCAGAGCAGGCCACACGGGCTGTGGGCCTGCAAGATTTATGAGGTGTCATCTGTGCACTGGGGTGTGTGATAATTGGCAGCTTCTGCCCCCCTCACCTGCCCCATCTGTCTGCCATTATGGCCACCCATACACCCTGCTGTGGCTGGCATGGTACTGACTGGCATGGAGTTCTGGAAACAGCCCCTCCCCCCACCCATGTTTAGTCTGACAGGCAAGTCAATCAAGACAGAGTTCTGGCAACTCAGCAGGCCCCTGCAGACCCAGCAGGTCCCCTAGTCACTTGAAAACCTTCAGCCTTTCTTGCGCAGGTCATGGCAGGGCTGGCTGGGCGTCCTTGGCGAAGGCCTCCTTTGCCTGCGCTCAGCCACTCAAACCAAAGCAGTGGGCTGGGGAGAGCGCTGCTCTGACCTCTGCAGCTTTGGGGGCAGGAAAATTGGACTTGACTCTTGACCCCACCACCTCTAGGTCTGTGATGTTGTGGAGCAGGTCACTGAGCTTGTAAATCTCCTCATCTGGTTTCCCTATCTGGGGATAAGAAGCAAGCATTTTATTGTTGTAGTTGTTTTTTAAGATGAAAGAAAATAATACTGTAGTTACGTGGGATGGGAAGGACCTTATAGAAAAGAAGAAATTAGTAAGGGAGTATGGGCTAGGGGGGCCAAAGTTCCTGAGTAAGTGAGAGGGTGAGGGTCTGGTGCACACCTGGAGGGCTTAGCCTTAGATAGGAGCACAAAGGCCTGGCCGCAGGGACTGGGGGTGGGGGGAGCGCTGGGCACAGGTGCAGGCAGGTGGGTATTTGAGGTGGGGGTGTGTGGGAGGCCCACTGATTGAGGGCAAGGTTATCCACTGAGAGTGAGGATAGGGGTGGAAGTGGTGGAGGTTTAAGGCTGGAGAAGGTATGACCTGCAGTGTCCAAACTAGGACGCTAGGGGATGATTGCTGGATGGCCCCATGGGTCCCCCGCAGATCACTGGGCATGAATTTAACCATTTCCATGTTTTTCTCTAGCCAGTTTCAACTGTCTGGATGCAGGACAGGAAGAGGCAGAGAGTAGGATTTAATCAGGGTTGGGATTTTGATAGGCAAGAGAGAAAAAAAGAATTGCAAGTATATTCAGGGGGCTGATGATGGTGATGTGTCCTGAGGTCTGTGCTGAGTAAGAAGGGACATGAGGACATTGTGGGGAGGATAGGGGTCAGTGACATGCATGATCAATGAGGCTCAAGAATGACTGAGCTGGATAAAAGGTAAAATGAGCTGGACAGAGAGAGGCGGTCCTCAGGAAGTTAGGTGTTCACAGCCGAGATCGTAGAGGAGGTGCTGCCACCGAGAAATAACCACCAAGGCAGCTAATGGAGGGTCAACTGCATTAATAGAGGCATAGCATCTAGAACAAGAGAGGTAAATGTCCCAGTTCCCTCTCCCCCTTTCAGACCATTCTGAACACCACATTTGGGTCCAGAAAGGATACTATGAGGGTCATAAATGACCTGACATGCCTTTGGAGAGCAGTAACCATGACAGTGAGGGGAAAGGCTTAGCCTGGTGGGGAGAGGACTCAGGGACTGCTCCGTCCATATCGGGATGCAGTACACCTCCAGATATCTGAAAGCTGTTCTTCCAGAAAGGGGCTCACCTTGTTTCCATATACCCACATGGAGAAGAACCAGTTGGTAGAATGGCAAAGGAGGCAGTTTTCAGCTGAAAACAAATCAGAGCTATCTCACAGCGTACCTGAGTCTGTGGGAATGAGTTCCCTGTCACAGAAAGTGTTCAAGTGTAGGTTGTTGGTGGTGCTATTACAGGAGGAAATGTAAACCTCAGAGACTCTTTAAGATGCCTTCCTACCCCGGGATTCCATTCAGACCATGCAAGATCCCTGCCTGGCTGGCAACATAGGTATTACTGTACCCATTTTGTGGAAGAGGACCCTGGGGCCCCGGGAGGCTAAGGAACCAGGAGTGCAGGGGGAGCGTGGGTCTGCTGGCCACTCGGGCAGACTGCTTTCCACCCTGCTGGATTCCCTGCAGGGGAAGAGAAGGGGGTGCAATGGGCTTGGAGAGCCGGGTTTCTGCTCCCCGTGTCCGGGGCCCACTGCTTATCCAGTGAGTCAGAAGTCATTCCACGACTCCCCAAAGAGAAGTCTCGCTATTCGCATGAGGAGGTTAGATAAACGAGGATGTGAGAGGTGCTTCCATTTATCATCGGAATCAGCTCCCAGTCTCACAGACACGCAGGCAGTGGGGGGGACTGGGGAGGGGCACGCATCAGCCGAGAGGAATGTGTCCTCAAGTGGAAATGATGATGGGTTGACAGTTTCTTGTTTTGACTCTCTAATAAGCTAAAGCAGATGTTTCAGTGGATACTGGAGGTGGGAAATGAGCTGGTCTCCCCAGGCACTCTGGGGACTAGAGTAGCCCCAGGATGGAATGCCCGGACGGGGGAGGGTGTGAGTCAGCAGCCTTGAAGCCAAATACAATGTATTTTAAGAAAGAACTTTGGGAGACGTTGACTCCTGCCTTCAACTTCCTTGTCTTTTTCCAAACATCCTGCTACTGAGAAGCTCCACCTCTTTGCCCCTATCCACTAATGGGGATATAGCTTAAGGGTTTTTGGCCCAGAAAAAGAGTCACTGTAGCTCCGTTACTATCCTGGAGTCTGGCCGCTGGGAGCACCCACCCGGGCAGAAGGAATTGCCACGTAAGGCTGCGAGCGCGCTGCTCAGAGTTGAGACGAACATAGTCATTCCGTCCTCCCTGCCCTCTCTCTGCCCTGCAGACCCGGAGCCGGGTGCCTGAGTCACACGTTTTCCCTGGCCGTTTCCACCTCCATGTGTTTTCTCATTTGGGTTACTTACAGCGGAATGGATGGGAATGGTCTGCTTTCCGTTTGCACCTGTGGCCCTAGCCCCCCGTCTGATGCCTGGACTGACTGTGAGGTCAGCAGCAGCTTCCGCCTTTCCATGGGCTCGGGAGGGAAACCACCCCCTTTCCCTCTGGCTCCCAACCCTAAAATAGAGGTTCCTAAGGTGCTGGGAGGAGTGATAAAGAAAAAGGTAAATGATAGTTTAAAAAAAAAAATAACTGCTTTAAAAAAAAAATCATCTGCTTTTAACACCAGGAAAATGTTCTTTTTGAGTCTCTCCATCTTTATATGTCTGGTTCTCTCTCTCTCTCTTTCTGTCTCTCAGTCTCCCTCAATCTCTCTCTGTCCTCTGTCACACACACACACGTGCACGTACCATCCTACACTTGATACCTGAGGTTCACATCAGAGTGGGACTGGCACAATAAAATTTCCACCACATTCCACTAGTGAAAGCAAATCATAGATCCTACCAGATTCCAAGAGAGGGGAGAACACAGGACAAAAATACCAGGAGGCATGGTTCATGGGGCAGCACTGTCCCCTTGCAAACCCAACATCTTTTTGTGTGACATTTCTTACTACAAAAGTGAGAAAGGGAAACTTGCCCAAGGATAAAAAATTACTAGATTGCTCCAAGATCCACGCACCAATACTGACTTGTTAAGAGGCTACCCATCTAGCCCCTCTGTACTTTGCTCTTGGAGCTGGAAGGAAGGCTGCATCTGCCACCACCGTCTCCCTTGAGAGCCGCGTGCAGAGCCTTCGTGCTTATTTCCCCAGTCTTGAATGTCCTTCCATTTTCATGGCTGTTTCCTTCTCATCATTCAGGCTTGGAGATGGGTCCACACCCAGGCAGCAGGGTCATACAAGGCAGGATGTTGGCGCTGAGAGTCCTGCAGGAAACTAGGAGCCTTCAGTGGTTACTACACCCTCAGGGAAGAAGAGACAGGCTCTGCTGGGCAAGCCAGGCAAAAGACAAGGGGCTTGTGAGGAGAAAGAATGTCTCTTGGAAGAAACCAAAACACTAAGCCTTCACCACATGTATATTTAGAGTCTGCATTTATAATATACACATAGTTAAGAAATGAGTGTAAAATACTGTCCCCTGCCAGAGATACGGCTAGAGAACCTTCCTGGCAGAAGGCAAAGTCAAACTTCTCTGTGAGGACACTCCCACAAGCCGTGCTGTGTGGAATCCCTCGAGGGGAAAAACAATTCCCCAGTGAAAATAAATTCATGATTCACAATAATCCACATGGAAACAATCCACACTGTGGGAAAATCAGATATACAACTAATAGAAGAATTAGAACCCCAGAAAAAGGAATATTCTCAGAAAAATTATAAAGTAGCTCTGCTTAAATCTATTAAAGAAAGAAATATTTTTCACAAGAATGAAGTAATAAGGAAAGTACAAAACATTTGGAAAAAAAACCAGCAAGCAAATTTGAAAAAGAACCAAAAAAAAAAAAAGTTTTCTGAAAATGAAAAACAGACTCCTGGAAATCCAGCAGAGCATTAGGGCAGGACACCATCAAAAAACCCATGTCCTCAAAACGTACTGCCTGAGGCCATTTCAGAGACTCTCCATTCCTATGCCTGATTATCCAGAAAGGAAATGGGACACCAGGGTGTTTTATCAGGAAAGATTTTTTTTTTTAAGATTTATTTATTTGAGAGATAGAGGAGGGGGGTGGGGGAGGGGCAGAGGGAAAGCATCCTCAAGCGGACTCTGCACCAAGCGGGGAGCCTGATGTGGGGCTTAATCTCACGACCCTGAGATCATGACCTGAGCCGAAATCGAGAGTCAGACACTTAACCCACTGAGCCACCCAGGCGCCCCTCAGGAAAGATTTTTCTGAGCTGCTACTGATGACACAGAGCATTTCTCAAGAGAAAGAAAGGGTGGATAAGACTGGAGCCACCAAGTCCAAGCCTCCTCATGTCGTGCCAGAGGGGATATAGCAATTCCAAACAATCCCATAGCGTGGTCCATTCCTCTCATTTTCTCTTTGTCTCTCTTTCTCTGTGTCTTGTTCATTCACACACATACACACACACACACACACACACAGTTTCTTCTTATTCTACCACATTCATTTTATTAGGCTTAACCAGATTGTTTTTTAATAAAGTTGGATAACTGGAAAAAACTCTGAAAAGCAAAAGATTCCGTCAAGATAAGGTCTATACAGAAAAAAGTATCTGGATGCATCTACACCAAGCTGTTAACAGTGCCTGTAGTTAAAGGATGAGGTTGCCAGGGATTTTCGCTTTCCAAGCCATTCATTTCTATAACGTTTGATTGTTTGTGCACTGGCATCTCTTTTGTGATTAGAAAAAATAATGAATTTTTTTAATAATGAGTTAAGCATCAATTCTTTCCTAGAAATAGTTCCTTGTATTTAAAAAAAAAAAAAAGTCCACTAAAGAAAGAAAGAAGCAAGCAAGCATCCCACCCTTCTCCCTCTGGTGAATTCAGTGTGGGCTAACCTAGGCGCCTGTAGACAACAAAGCAATTCACATACATTCTGTCATTTAATACAATAGTCCTATTAAGTAGGTAATTTTTGTCCTGTCCCACTAAAATAGAAGTTGCAGGGAGGGATCTTTGACTCTTCTGTTCACTGCTACATCTCAAATACCCAGAACAATGCTAAGTGTACTGTGGATTTTCAATTAACACTTATTGAATGAATGCACAATTTACAGATAAGGAAACTGAGGCACAGAAAGTTTAGGGAGCTTGTCCAAGGTCACGCCTCTGGTTAATGGTGAAGCCAAGCTGTGAACCGAGGTAGTCTCACTCCAGAACCCACCCTCTAATTTGGATACTTTCTATCTCTATTATTTTACATAAAAGATAGTCCAACATACTCCAGACACCTTCTTGATACAGTAGGCAAAGAAGATAAATGGAGGGAAGGTCTTTTGGAAGCTATCCTACTTAGCATACTCTTGCCAGCTTGTTCTAGGGCAGGGTTAGTGCCCTGCCCATCCTCACCGTAAGGGGGGGCTCTGGAGGAATCAGCCATCAGCTCCCATTTTCAAAACTCCCTAGCTACCAACAGTGAGGGAAACACCATCTTTGTTTTTTACTTTTTATTTTTATTGAGATATAATTAACAGAACACTGTGTAAATTTATGGTGTATGACCTGTTGATTTGATAAATATATTGCAATATGATGACCGCCACAGGGTTAGCGAACACCTCTATCATATCATGTAATTATCATTTCTTTTTTGTGATGGGAAAATTCTCCAGCATCTGGGTCAGTTAGCTGGCTCTTCTTGGTTCTTCCTTCTTTAATCACCAAATGGCGGGTGGTCCTGTTGCCCCATCACTCACCAGAGCTGGGCGCCCCCTCCAGGTCCTTTCGCAAACTACAAGCCCACCTCGTGCAGTCAACCCCCATGGGAAAAGCTGAGGTTCCTTGGCTCCAAACTACTCCTGATGGTTTTAAAATGGTATAAACTTAATGGTATAAACTTAAAATGCCTTAAGCTCATGGCATCCAGACTACAAAGAAAGTTTCAAGATTTTTTTTTAATTTTAAGGGATTGTAAAGAGCATGAGTGTTAGCTCCCAGCCCTGATTATAATGTTTCAATGGAGTGTTCCCATTCTGAGTCCCTCTCAGCAGAGACTGCCACTACTCAGTATTTTCAAGTATATACTGAATTTTAGGAATGCCTCCTGCAGTTTGATCTGTGTCTTAACCTCATTTTCCCACCCAGCCCTCCCTAGGACTGTAATCTCACAATCTTAGAATACCAGAGCAAGAAACAGCCTGTTCACTTGACCCAATTCTGTCCCTTTATAGGTGGGTAAACTGAGACCCAGGAAGTAATTATTTCCCCATGGTCAGATAATGATAAAAGCAGCGGGAAATTAAGGGGAACCTATCCAGTTGTTTGCTCTGACTCACGTAATTCCTGAAATTGCTTCCAAGCTTCCTTTCAGCCTGTATTTATCATGCGCTTTCTCTGTGCCTCAGAGTGTGGCCAATACAAAGAGCAGACCTGTCCTGGGGGAGTCATTCTTCCTGACATTGTAATCTGGACACATAAAATAATCAGAAAATCGTTCAAGGCAGCATTTGTTTATTTCTTCATTCATGTAATTATCCATATATGCATTCATTCAGAGGACAGATATTTATTGAACATAGTGGTAAGTCAGAAATAGACTTTGCTCTCAAGGAGTTTATAATCGACTAGGGGGAAAAAAGAATATATTCACCCCTGAGTTTGTGTAGATTTAGCGTACACTTGGCAAAGGGCCCTGCCTGCAGTGTCAATCAGGGTGGCCGGTGGGAACACAGCGGTCAAAGGGCTTGGGACATTGGGTTAGATTTAAAAGTCATGGCCTTCTTCCCAGAAAAGAGCTAGCCACTCACTTTTACAGAGCACCCCCTCTGTGCTGGGGGCTTTACCTTTAATTATCACAGCGCCCTTAGAGATAAAGAAACTCAGGCTCAGAAAGGTTAAGTAACTTGTCCAAAATCACCCAGCTAGAAATTACAAGAGTTTGGACTCGCCCCAAACCCATGTGACTCCAAAACCTGAGGTGGTTTACTGCAAACCCCCTGTGGCCTGCTCTCCCCGCCTGGCTGGGAAGGTCGTCCGGCTCTTGGCCTCGTCTGTGTTAACCTGAGCCACGGGGGTAAAGGGAACGGCCTGAATGGAGGTGACCCAAGGACACTTCGCTGCTGGGGCCTCTGGAACAGGGGCGTGTGGCTCCAAGGGGAGCTGACGCCCTGAGGGTGTGTATGGCGGGGCACTCGGTGGAGGGACTGTTCTCTGCCTTCCATCATTCATGCTTCCATTTGTTCCCAGCACTGACTGGGCCAGGCAGGCTGAGGGCACTGGGCATACTGTGGCATGCTTGTTTGTCCAGAGCTGGAGGCCGGAAAAGGAGGGTCAGTGAGAGCTCCTTCTTCAGCTTTTGTCATACAGAGGCAAATAAGACCCCTCCCTGGCCTCAAGGACACTGCCCCATGCTGCTTTGATCTAGTCTGTCCCCTAACCTCGCCAAGTGTTTCTTTTTCTCCCCCTCCCCCGCTGTGGCTCACTTCTGTCCTGATAGCCCACACACATGGACCAGGATTTCAGACCTTATTGTCCTCCACCCCCAGACCAGCATAATTCAAGGTAAAATGTAGTCAGGTCTATGGGAGAGGGGCAGTTGAGACTCTGAGGAGGTTGAAGACGTGATGTATGTGGCAGTAGTCCACCTGAAGAGAGAGATCAGAACAGGCCACACTAATCAGAGAAGGTTCGTGCAACATCAGTGGCTTTATGACAGCTAAAATGTACGGCCTCTGGGCGGATCAGAGCTGGTGTGAATGCTGACACCCCACAGCTGGCCAGCAGGTTGGTGGCTGGGAAAAGTGCACGGGCTTTAGGAGCAGAAGGTTGTGCCCTAGAGGAGAAACCTGGTGCTGACTTCTGCCCTTTGAGAGGCCATAAGGTCAGCAGGTCGGCCACCATCCTCTTCCCAGCACTGGGATTTCTGGCGCCATTTGCGTGCTTGCGCAGGAGCTCAGACAAACAGGAAATTGAGGAGGAACTCCATACTGTTCCTGAAGTTTTCTGTCTGGCCAGGGCTGGCCGTCAGAGCAGCGCCTGAGGACCGGCCACATTATTCTGGTACTTTTGCTTAGAAGTTGCTGCTTCCTGTGACTATCTTGTTACTCAGTGGAGTTTTCCCCATCAAGCCAGAACGCCAGCCACAGGAGCCCGCCAGTCTGGCTGCCAGAGCCCAGCACGCCAGGGGGATCTCCCGGGGCTGGACCTAGGAAGGGCAGGGCCTCAGAGGTCCACCCTCACCCCCTGACTGGACTCCCTTCCGCAACTTCCGTGCCAAGTGGAAGGGATCACACCTTCCAGTCACCAACTTCCAGTGACCACAGCATCCCTTCCAGTGACCGGTAGCCTCTTTCCATCCAGTGTTTGAAATCTCTGCCATAGAGAGCACTGAAATGGGTGTCCTTCTGACTCCCACCTGTTGGCTCTGCTTTTTCCCCCCAGGCCACATAAAATAAGTCCACTTTATTCCTTGTCCACAGATCAGTCCTTCATGTCTCTGAAGATAATCGTGATGCCTCATTCCACTTGGCTTTCTCTTTTGCAGGCTCAGTATTCCCACTTTCTGCAATCCATTGTTTCCAGTTTCCTCGCCTACGGAATAGTGTCCCCACCATGCTTGTGATCCCCTTCAAACCCCTGCCCCAGCAGAACAAGTCACTCCCTCGTGCACATCTGTGGTGGAGCAGTGGTGTAAGGGCTTCGGATGCACCCGTCCACGACTGCAGGGTACATGTCTTCCTCACACTCTAACTGGACTCTGGCTCCCACCTCCCCCATTTCCCTAGGATCTCCCCATCACTGCTTCTCTCACCTCTCCTCCACAAGAGCTCCTTTACCTTAGAGGTACACCTCCATCTCTAAAATGAATCCATCCTTCAGTCCCTCATCCCCCAATGACTGTCACCCCTTCCCTACTTCACAGCCAAGCTTCTTGAAACTGATCGTCACTGACCTTTCCTCCCCTTCTGTTTACCCTTTAACCCCCTGCAGTATGGTCCCCCCACCACCACTCTACTGAATGTAGTTTGGAAAAGGTCATGAATGGTCATCGAAACACCAGCCCCCATAGACACTTCAAGATCCCCTTGGCCTTGACATCCCAGCAGCATCTGACACTCCCGACCAAAGCCTGTCCTGTGGCTCCTGTGACCCCTGCTCTGCTGACCCCCTTTTGCCTCACTGGCTGCCCTGCTGACTCTTCTGCCTCACTGGCTGCCCTGCTGACTCTCCTTCCCTCTGCTCCTTGGACGTATGCGGGCCCCAGGACTCTGTCCTTGACCCTGCTTCCTGCTCACTGCACATGCTCTGCCCAAGACCCTCATCCAGTCCCATGACTTTGACTGTTCACAATGCCCTGAACTTCACATTCCTGTCTGCTGAGCCTCATGCAGAGCCTACTGCTTTAAGAACACGTCCACCTGGACATCCCAGCACCTCAGACTCTGCACATGCCAAGCGTATCCTATCAAGTAAGTTTGCCGGTCTTTCCCTATCCCCAACCTCAGTGAGCAGTGGACGTCCCTGTCCCCCATCCTGGGCTCCTTCTCCTTAATCTTCCACATCTGGCCTGTCAATGCATTCCTGCCCTTAAAAACCATCCCCTCGGGTACCTGGGTGGCTCAGTCGATTGAGCGTCTGCCTTCGGCTCAGGCCATGGTCCCAGGGTCCTGGGATCGAGTCCCAAGTCGGGCTCCCTGCTCTGCGGGGAGTCTGCTTCTCCTTCTCCCTCTACCCCTCCCCCTGCCTGTGTGCACGCATTCTCTCTCTCTCTCGCAAGTAAATAAATAAAATCTTAAAAAAAAAAAAACATCCCTTCCATGCACTCCGTGCCTATGGCATGGGAGGCTTTATACACATTATCTCATTTAATTCTAACACCAGGACTGCAAAAGAGGTATTGTTAGCCCACTCTATCATCAGTGAATACTGAAATTTGGATTAAATAACTTGCCTAAGGGCATGATCCCAAAGTTCTTTCCACTCCCTGACATTCTGCCAGTCCTCCTTCACCTCGTTTAGCTAGCCCCTTCTCTCCCGCTCTGTCCAGTCTGTCTACAATACCTTGTACCAGCAGGACTTCATGGTCTCTCACTGAAGTTGACCTGCCTCCTTGTCTCCAGTTCGTCCTCCCAGCTGTCCACCCTGTCATCCACTGTGCTGCCACAAAGAACTCCCTAAAACACATGCACTTTCCTGCCTACAGCCCCTCAGTGGGCCCCACTGCCCTCCAGACTATCTAGGCTCTTTACACAGGCCTGTACCCAGGCTGGTCTCCCCCGACTGCCCCCCTTTCTCCCCACCCCCCACCCAAGCTCCAGCTCTGTTTATTTTCCTGCAGCTCCAGGAAGGCCCCCTACTCTCATCCCACACGCATGTGCTATTCCTTCTGCTTGAGTCGCCCTTCTTCCTCCCCTACCTACACAGTCTTCCTGTGAATCTCTGCTCTTCCTTCAGGCCACACCTGTGAAATCCTCACTGCCTCCCACCCCCACCCCCCAGCCCCCGGGGCAGAGCTGCCTGCTCCCTTGGAGGCCTCCCACATACCTAGCACATACCTTTATTATTACAGTGGCCACAATATGTTACAATGGCTTTTTTATTTTCTTGGGTTCCCATCACTCTGAGATTCTTGTATTTGCCTTTGTGATCTTGCAGGTAAGGTGGTCCCTTGTTCACAGCAGATACTTAGACATGTTTGCTGGATTGAACTTTTATGTCATACCTAGGATAGTTCCTGGCACAAAGAGGATACCCTGCTGAATACATTTCTTTAATAACTGAAACTGAGGGGCGCCTGGGTGGGTCAGTTGGTTAAACGTCTGACTCTTGATTTCAGCTCAGGTCATGATATCAGGGTTGTGGGATTGGGCTTCACACTGGGCACGGAGCCCGCTTAAGATTCTCTCTCTCCCTCTCCCTCTGCCCTTCTCCCCCGCACTGCGCACACATGTTCTCTCTCTCTCTCTAGAAAAAAAATAATTGAAACAAAAATGTCAATAAATAATTGTAATGCAAGGTGATATGTGCTATGATAAAGATATATGCAGAATATCATGGCAGTCCAGAGAAGAAAAGAATTAGTACTACCCTGAGGGTAGGGAAAGCAATGGGACAGGGAAGCCTTCCTAGAAGAGGTGACATTTAAGCTGGGCCTTTCAGTTTGGGTAGGAGTTGGCCTGGGTGAAAGGGGGCCTTCTAGGCACTTGAGCAAAAACATGGAGCTGTGCAAGGACCCGCGATAACTGGAAAACAGCAGGATGTGTCCAGGGTGTGGGAAGACACAGGCAGAGGTTAGGCATTAAGGTTGGGGCCAAAGTGAGCACCAGCCAAGGAGTTTGGATATAATCCTAAAGGCAGTGGGAGCCCTGTATGGATTTTCAGAAAATAAGTAGCTTGCACAGATTTGTGTTTACAAAGACAAGGAAGATGGATTGGGAGAAGGGGAATAAACCTGGAGGAAGTGAGATTAGTTATCGTAGGATCCCAGCCAGAAGAGGCAGTTGCAGTAATCTCAGGGAGAGATGGCCTTGCCCTGAATTCACCCAGCCCCACCTGGTACAAAGTTCTTTCTGTGGAGAGCTGTGTCTGTTAAAGTGTGCTCTGCCATAGGTCGGGGCGGTGGGGGGGGGGGGTAGACACAGAAGGTAAAGTCTGGTCAAAGAAGTTTTAAAAATGCTTGCTTAAACAGGTTTCTTAATTCAGGACTTTTCAGAGCCTTCAATATACATTGCATATGTTACATGTAACATTCAGAGTTTCTCAAACATATTTAGCCACAGAAACTTTCTGAGAACATCTCAAGGGACTAGAGTTTAATGGAATATATAAAATTAAAAAAAAAAAAGACCAAGAACTTTCATGATTCTGTCAGCTCTAGTTCCTGGGAGGAAAAAATAAATCAAAGAAATCACTTTCCACTGGGTGACAACTGGTGTTCTCACTGAGCACTCTGCTGTGAGAATCTTATGTGGAGGGGTTTTGCTGGGGGACCAGACTGGCCTCCCATGGAAATATGAATGTTGCTTTTAGTCATCTGGTTTGGAGACAGGCTGAGCAAATTCACCTGCTCCTCCCAGGTCCCTTGTGTTTGTTCAGGCCTGAAAGAGGTTAGACCCAGGTGTTTGAAAGAATGGTAGGTCCTGACCTATGGAACAGAGAAAGCAGGTCTGCAGCGCCAGGAATGTTTTGCTCACACCACATCCCTCGCGCAACATTCAGTCAGCTTGCTAGCGGGGTGGGCAGAGCATCTACCTTAGAATCTCCTCATCCTGGGGCAGTTGCACCCCAGGTGGCTGGTACCCAGCTCTGTTAGTCCTGGACTGGGTCTTCTCACACTGTCATACCCAGCTCGCTCAGGCTCCCAGACATAGGTCGCCTTTTGCAGGCTTCCTCGTGCCTGAGCACTGGGGGAAAAAAACCCAAACTAACCAGCCACCCGTCAGCCCTGTGTCTTTAAGTGAGCCCTGGCCTTGGAATGCCTTCCCTGGCAGCTCCAAGGCCATTTCCCAGCTGAGTCTCCAGGGTGGAAAAGTCTGGGCGCTCTGTGTGTGGCTTGGGGAGGGGCCTTTCTCCATTGCAGCAATTCTCCACTGGAGAAGCATCAGACAATCCTGAGCGCCTGCCAGGGCTTCAGGGTGAAGAGTTCAGACGTGCAGAAGGGGACAGAACAGCAGGAGCCTCCCCCGTGAGGGGGCAGCTTCTGGCAGGAAAGGTCAGCCATATGCTGCCAGCACTAAAATCAGGAAACTGCCCTGAGCCCAGAGTCGCGCACCTGAGCGGTTCCCCTTTCTAGGGGCTCCTCTGCGCCAGCTGTCCTACCTGAAGGGGGCCTGCCTCGGCCTTGCTCGCTCAGCTGGTCTGCTGTGTCTCCACTCCAAGGAGACTCGAAAATACTCCGCCTTCAGATATTCCTGCCCCATGTCGCTCTTACCGAGAAGGGTCAAACCTCCCTACTTTGAACTTGCAGAAAAATCTGAGTGAGGCTCCTAGTGTATCTACTCCAGCCGTCCATTAAGTAGCTCATGCTACAACACCACCACTCGCAGAGCGGGAAACTGAGACCCAGAGAGAGAGGAGACTCACCCAAGACTCAGAGTTTATGTCAGAGACAGAGAGCACAGTTTGCCTGTCTCCTGGTTTAGTGCTTTCTTCTTACCACATGGCCCTGTCTTTCCCGATGGAGAAAGAAATCCAGTTTTGTTATCTATTTAGCTGTATCTTTTACAAAGTCATATTGCCATTAAGTTAAGGGTAAGCTGAAGCAATAACATTGCTATGAAGATAAGTGCTAGAGTCAGATAGAGCCGGATTCCAATTCCAGCTCCACGGCTTTCCAGCTGTGCAGAGTCAGTAACCCCCGGCAAATCACTTCACATCTGTAGTTCAGGAGTCCTTCTCTGAAACAGCACCTAATCTTCATGTGAAGATTAACTGAGATAATGTCTGTAAATAGCTCAGCATGATGCTCAGCGAGTGATAAGCACTTGATAAAGTTTAGCTATTTTTATTACTGTTGTTAGTAGTAGTATCTTAATGAATATGTAAGGCAATTATAATTAACATTTAAATTGGTGTTTTGGTGAAGTCCATTACCTGTATTTGAATGTACATGGATGAATTGAGAACAAATTATTTTCATCTAGACCATTTAAATTTTCACTTTGAAATTTTGTTTTTGTTCTTAATGGGCTTTTAATTACATTAACAAGTTGGCAGGCAAACTCACTAATCTACCAACTCCTTCATATATCCACCCCTTCGTAAAACATTTATTGGACAACTAAACTATCACCTCATCACAGGTGTTCAGTAGATGCTTTTGGATGGATGAATGGACAGATGAATGGATGGATGGATGATGTCAACAGCAACTGGAGTAGTCACCTTTGGTTCACACCAGCCAGTGGTTTGGTTTTATGAAAAGCCATGAGGGGCCAAGTGACTGGAAGAAAATGGTAAAGGTCCCAAAGGTCTCAGTGGAGACAAAGAAAAGGTACAAGGTGCAGTAGGAATGAGGGAAGCAAAGGACAGGCTGTCAGAGACCAACATGGACAGTATGACATTCTGGAGTAGGAGTGGTTCCTGGTAAGGAAAGGTCCAGGGAGCAGCCATGGGGATAGGTATCTGAGGTGGATAGGGGTTCTGGAGGGTCCTTAAATCCAAGGAGATCTGGGAACTAAGTCCAGGTTACTGGATGGAAAATTCACATTACACACTGCACATTTTGTGCAATTCTAAGTTAGGATTAAAGTGACCTGAATTAACGAGGTTTTACTGTATCTCATCAAATTATTCCCTGGGGAGGTTCTCTTATATAAAACGGAATGTAGAAGGGGGCCAAGATGGTGGCGTAAGAGGACCCTAAACTCACCTCATCCTATGGATACAACTAGAAAACACTCACATCAGTGTAAATAATCCAGCAAACGACCCAGACTAGCAGAACAAACTCCACAACTAAAGGGAGAGAAGAGGTCATACTGAAGAAGGTGGGAAGGGCGAGGACCCAGTGGGGAGCTAAAGGGACTAAGGACATCCATGGGCGGGAAGGAGCTGCAAACGTGGAAGAGGGAGAGAAACAGACTACCACACCAAGGAGCCTATATGGGGGCCACAAATCCCCAAAACATTTGACTCTGAAAGTGAGAGGGGCCAAATTTTATGAGTTCTTACACCCAGCAAGACTTAAAGCCTGGAGTTGTTTGTTTGTTTGTTTTTAAAGATTGTATTTATTTGACAGAGAGAGACACAGTGAGAGAGAGAACACAAGCAGGGAGAGTGGGAGAGGGAGAAGCAGGCTTCCCACTGAGCAGGGAGCCTGATGCGGGGCTCGATCCCAGGACCCTGGGATCATGACCTGAGCCAAAGGCAGACACTTAACGACTGAGCCACCCAGGTGCCCCAAGCCTGGAGTTTTAAAAATCAGAGGGCTCAGCTCTGGGAGAGCCCAGAGGGTGATAGGAAGCTGAGTCCCTGCACTTAAAGAGACAGCATGACAAACAGCTTGTGGAGATACAGCCTAGAAGCAGCAGTCTGAAAAACACCTGGGGCAGACAGGAGGGAGAGTTATTTACACATCGCAGAGCAGGTCCTGGAGGGGCAGGGGTCCTAGAGGGACTTCCCCAGGAACAAAGGAGCTGGCAGGAGCCATCTCCCTCCCCCACCCCCCAGCATAAACACACAACCACCTGTGGGCACCAGCACAGAGGCAACATTCATTACCTAACTTGCTTACACCAAGCCCTGCCACCCTCACTTTGGTGGATCCACTCTTCCCAGTCACACTTGCCTCAGTACTGGCACTGCAGGCCCCTCCCCCAGAAGACTGGCACAAATTTTGCCAACACCACATCTCCCAATGTGGGCATGTGCAGGGCCTCTGTCCCTGTGGTGGTGGCTGCAGGTGCTGTGGAAGCCTGAGGTGCACACTGTTAAAATTGTGCACATTGTTAAAATTGCACAGCCTATCCACACAGCCCTGGTCCCAACAGTGGCCCCACCTTGTTGAAACTGCATGCCTCACCTGAGCGGGGATCAAACCCTGCCTACAACAGGCAAAGAGAGCCTCTGCAGATGAATGGCCTGAAGGAAAAAGGCATCCAGGACACACAGCAGGGCACATGCAACACAGACAGGAGACAACCCTGAAGTGGCAGGTTCTGGTGAACAGGAGACACAGCACTGTAGGACACTGAAGGACCTCTTCTTCATAAGGCCATTACTTTCTAGAGCAAGAGATGTAGCTGAATTTCCTAATCCACAGAAACAGACACAGAGAGTTAGACAAAATGAGGAAACAGAGGAATACGTCCCAAATGAAATAACAGGGCAAAACCACAGCAGGAGACCAAAGCAAAATGGATAGAAATAATATGCCTTATTAAGGATTTAAAGTAATGGTCATAAAGTTACTCACTGGACTTGAGAAAAGAGTGGAGGACATCAGTGAAACCCTTAACAAAGAGATAGAAAACACAAAAAAGAACCAATCAGAGATGAATAGCACAATAAATGAGATTAAAAATACATTAGATGGACTAAATAGCAGGCTAAAGGAAGCAGAGGAACAAATGAGTGACCTGGAGGCACAGTAATGGAAAGTAACTCAAGCTGAGAAGGTGAGAGAAAAAGAAAATTATGCAAAATGAGAATAGACTTAGGAAACTCAGCGACTCCATTAAGCATAAAAACATTCCCATTATAGGGATTCCAGAGGAAGAAAAGAGAGATAAGGGGGCTGGCTCAGTCAGAAGAGCATGCAACTTTTGATCTTAGGGTCATGAGTTTGAGTCCCACATTAGGTGTAGAGATCACTAAAAAATAAAAGAGAAAGAGGGGGAAAAAAAGGGGGAGGAAAGAAAATTTATTTGAAGAAATAATAGCTGAAAACTTCGCTATCTGGGGAAGGAAACTAATATGCAGATCCAGGAAGCACAGAGATTCCCCCACCAAAATCAACTCAAGGAGGTAGGTCTACACCAAGACACATAGTAATTAAAATGGCAAAAGTAGCAATAAAGAAAAAAAAATTTAAAGCAGCAAGAGAAGGGGTCCCTGGGTAGCTCAGTCAGTTGAGTGACCAACTCTTGATTTCAGCTCAGGTCATGATCTCAGAGCCCTGGGATCGAGCCCCATGTCAGGTTCCTTGCTCAGCAGGGAGTCTGCTTGTCTCCCTCTCCCTCTGCCCCTTCCCCCACTCGCACTCTCTCTCTCAAATAAATACATAAATCTTAAAAAAAAAAAAAAAGGCAAGAGAAAAGAAGACAGTTATATACAAGGGAAACCCTATAAGGCTATCAGGGGATTTTTAAGCAGAAACTTTCCAAGCCAGAAGAGAGTGGCATAATATATTCAAAGTGTTGAAAGGGAAAAATCTGCAGCCAAGAATACTCTATTCAGCAAGGCTATCATTCAGAATAGGAGAAATAGTTTCAAGACAAAAGCTAAAAGAGTTCATGACAACTAAACCAGCCCTACAAGAAATGTTAAAGGGAATTCTTTGAGTGGAAAGGAAAGACCATAAATAAGAGTAAAAAAAATAGCACAAAAGGAATAAAAATATCTGTAAAAATCATCAAGGGACTCACAAAATAAAAGGATGTACGGTATGATACCATATATCAGAAATGTGGTGAGGAAAGGAGTAAAGAATTTGAGTAAAGGGCTCAAATGTAATCAGCCATCAACCTAATATAGACTGCTATCTGCAGAAGATGTTATATACAAACCAAATGGTAACCACAAATCAAAAATCAGTAATAGATATGCAAAGAGTAAAGAGAAAAGGATCCAAGTATATGACTAAAGAAAGTCAGGAAACTATAAAAGAGAACAAGAGAAGAAAGGATCAGAGAGGAACTACAAAAACAACCACAAAACAAGTAACAAAATGGCAATAAATACATACTTATCAATAATTACTTTGAATGTAATGGATTAAATGCTCCAATCAAAAGAGGGCGATGGCATGGATAAAAACAAGATCCATCTAAATGCTGCCTACAAGAGACTCATTTGAGACCTAAAGACACATGCAGACTGAAAGTGAGGGTATGGAGAAACATTTATCATGCAAATGGAAAACCAGAGTAGCAATACTTATATCTGACAAAATAGACTTTCATACTAAGACTGTAAAAATAGACAAAGAGGGGCACTATATAATAATAAAGGGGACAATCCAACAAGAAGATATAAAAATTGTAAATATTTATGCACCCAAAATGGAAGCACCCAAATGCATAAAACAGTTAATAACAAACATAAAGGAACTAACTGATAGTGATACAATAATAGTAGGGGATTTTAATACCCCACTTACATCAGTGGACAGATCATCCAAATAGAGAATCAACAAGGAAAGAGTGACTTTGAATGACACACCAAACCAGATGAATTTAACAGATATATTCAGAACATTCAATCCAAAAGGAGCAGAATACACATTCTTTTCATATGCACATGGAACATTCTTCAGAATAGATCACATATTAGGCCATAAAACAAGTCTCAACAAATTCAAAAAGATCAAAGTCATACCATGCATCTTTTCTGATCACAATGCTATGAAACTAGAAATCAATCACAAGAAAAAATCTGAAAAGACCACAAATATGTGGAGGTTAAATAACGTGGTACTAAACAATGAATAAAAAAAAATGAAAATGAAAAATAACAGTACAAAATCTCTGGGATGCAGCAAAAGCGGTTCTAAGAGGGAAGTTTATAGCAATACAGGCCTACCTCAAGAAGCAAGAAAAATCTCAATAAATAGCCTAACCTTACACCTAAGGGAGCTAGAAAAAGAAGAACAAAGAAAACCCAAACCCAGCAGAAGGAAGAAAATAATAAAGATCAGAGCAGAAATAAATGATATGAAAACTAAAAAAAAAAAAAAAAACAGTAGAACAGATCACTGAAACCAGGAGATGATTCTTTGAAAAGATTAACACAATTGGTAAATCTCTAGCCAGACTCAGAGAGAGAGAGAGAGGACTCAAATAAATAAAATCACAAATCAAAGAAGAGAAATAACAACCGACACTACAGAAATACAAAGGATTGTAAGAGAATATTATGAAAAATTATATGCCAACAAATTGAACAACCTAGAAGAAATGGAAACATTCCTAGAAACATGCAACATACCAAAACTGAAGCAGGAAGAAATAGAAAAATAGAACAGACTGATTACCAGCAATGAAATTGAATCAATAATCAAAAAACTCCCAACAAACAAAAGTCCAGGACCAGAAGCTTCACAGGTGAATTTTACCTAACATTTAAAGAAGAATTAATACCTAGTCTTCTCAAATTTTTCCAAAAAAAAAAAAATAGAAGAGGAAGAAAAACTTCCAAATTCATTCTATGAGGCCAGCAATACCCCGATACAAAAACCAGATAAAGACACCACAAAAAAGAGAACTACAGGCCAATATTTTTGATGAACATAGATGCAAAAATCCTCAACAAAGTATTAGCAAACTGAATCCAACCACACATTAAAAGAATCATTCACCACAGTCAAGTGGGATTTATTCCTGGGATGCAAGGATGGTTCAATATTTGCAAATCAATCAACATGATACATCACATCAATAAGAAAAAGGATAAAAACCATATGATTATTTCAATAGTTATGCAGAAAAAGCATTTGACGAAGTACAACATCCATTTATGATAAAAATCCTCAACAAAGTAAGCTTAGAGGGAATATACCTCAACATAATAAAGGCCAGATATGAAAAACCCACAGCTAACAGCATACTCAATGGGGAAAAACAGAACTTTTCCCCTAAGGTCAGGTACAAGACAAGGATTTCCACTCTCACCACTTTTATTCAACATAGTCCTAGCCACAGCAATCAGACAACAAGAAGAAATAAAAGGCAACCAAATTGGTAAGGAAGAAGTAAAACTTCCACTATTGGCAGATGACATGATACTATATGTAGAAAACCCTAAGACTCCACCAAGAAACTACCAGAACTAATAAATGAATTCAGTAAAGTTGTAAAATACAAAACCAATGTACAGAAATTTGTAGCATTTCTATACACTGCTAATGAAGCAGCGGAAAGAGAAATTAAGAAAACAATCCCATTTACAACTGCACCAAAAAGAATAAAATACCTAAGAATAAACTTACCCAGAGAGGTAAAAGACCTGTACTCTGAAAACTATAAAACACTGATGAAAGAAATTGAAGACAACAGAAAGAAATCGAAAGACATTTCATGCTCATGGACTGGAAGAACAATATTGTTAAAATGTCTATATTACCCAAAGCAATCTACAGATACAATCCCTATCAAAATACCAACAGCATTTTTTACAGAACTAGAAAAAACAATCCTAAAATTTGTTGGGAACCACAAAAGACCCCAAATAGCCAAAGCAATCTTAAAAAAAAAACAAAAAACTGAAGGTATCACAATTCCAGACTTCAAGTTATATTACAAAGCTGTAGTAATCAAAACAGTATGGTACTGGCAAAGAAATAGACACATCAATAAAACAGAATAGAAAGACCAGAAATAAACCCACTATTATATAGTCAGTTAATCTTCGACAAACCAGGAAAGAATATCTAGTGGGAAAAAGACAGTCTCGTCAACAAATGGTATTGGGAAAACTGGACAGCTATATGCAAAAGAATGAAACTGGACCACTTTCTTACACCATACACGAAAAATTAACTCAAAATGGATTAAGGACCTAAATGTGAGACTTGAAACCATAAAAATCCTAGAAGAGAATAGAGGCTGTAATTTCTCTGACATCAGCCAAAGCAACTTCTTTCTAGATATGTCTGAGACAAGGGAAACAAAAGCAAAAATAAAGTATTGGAACTACATCAAAATAAAAAGCTTCTGCACAGCAGAAGAAACAACCAACAAAACTAAAAGACAACCTATGGGAGAATGGGAGAAGATATCTGCAAATGACATATCTGGTAAAAGGTTAGTATCCAAAATATGTAAAGAACTTATACAACTTAACACCAAAATAAAAATAAATAATCCAAGTAAAAAATGGGCAGAAGACATGAACCGACATTTCTCCAAAGATGACATACAGATGCCAACGGATACATGAAAAGATGTTCAACATCACTCATCTTCAGGGAAATGCAAATCAAAACCACAATGAGATATCACCTCACACCTGTCAGAATCATTACAATTAAAAACTCAAGAAACAAGTGCTGTCGGGGTTCCTGCGTGGCTCAGTCGTTAAGTGTCTGCCTTCTGCTCAGGTCATGGTCCCAGAGTCCTGGTATCGAGCCCCACATCTGGCTCCCTGCTCCGCGGGGAGCCTGCTTCTCCCTCTCCCACTCCCCCTGCTTGTGTTCCCTCTCTCGCTGTGTCTCTCTCTGTCAAATAAATAAAATCTTTAAAAAAAAGAAAAAAGAAAGAAACAAGTGCTGGCAAGGATGTAGAGAAAAAGGAACCTTAGTGCACTGTTGGTGGGAAGGCAAACTGGTGCAGCCAGTTACTGTGGAAGACAGTATGGAGGTTACTCAAAAAATTAAAAATAGAACTACCCTATGACCCAGCAATCACACTACTGAGTATTTACCCAAAGAATATGAAAACACTAATTCAAAAGGATATATGCACCTCTATATTTATTGCAGTGTTCTTTATAATAGCCATATTACAGAAGCAGCCTAAGTGTCTGTCAATAGATGAATGGATAAAGAAGATGTGGTATATATACACAATACAATATTATTCGCCATAAAAAAAGAAATCTTGCCATTTGCAACAACATGGATGGAACTAGAGGGTATTATGCTAAGCAAAGTAAGCCAGTCCGAAAAAGACCTATACCATATGATTTCACTCATGTGGAATTCAAGAAACAAAACAAATGAACAAAGGAGGGGGGTGGGGAACAAACCAAAAAACAGACTCTTAACTATAGAGAACAAACTGATGGTTAGCAGAGGGGAGGTGGGTGGGGGATGGGTGAAACAGGTGATGGAGATTAAGAGTACACTTATCTTGATGAGCACTGAGTAATGTATAGAATTGTTGAATCACTGTATTGTACATCCGAAACTAATATAACACTGCATGTTAACTACACTGGATTTAAAAAATAAATTTAAAAGGTAAAAAGTAAAAAGTAAAGTAAAATAAAAATTTACTCATTAAAAAACTCAATTTAATATGAAAGAGTAATTGTGCACTGAACGAAGGTATTTATTTATAATTCTTACCTTATTTTTACCTCAGAGTAGTGTTGCTTAAAGGTCAAGTGTGGGGGGGGGAGGAGAGGGGTGTGTGGGTGTGTGTGTGCGCACATGCGCGTGTGTGTAAGAAAGAGAGAAAGAACATGCATCCCATTGCTTTGTTGTCTGACCTTTTCAGCATTTTAGCTCCAGGCCAGTCATGGAGCAACACTGGGAGTCTTGTGAGGATTATATATAGCAAAATGTCACCAACAACCAAAGACACTCTGTCCCCCTCCCAATCCAAATACATGAAATTCACACCCTGGGAAAAAATTCACAGTAAATTTTGGCTTGGCAAGAATAGCATTATATTTGTGCACAGGAGGTTTTCTTTTTCAGTTTTATTCACTGTATAAGGAGAAGGGGTCCGGATGGTGGGTCTGGAGATGCAGCGAGCCCCTCTCCTCACCGCAAATAGCACTAGCTCTGTGACTGTAAATAAGAATTGTAGCCAAGATGACACGTGTGTTTTGCACTTTACAATTTAAAAATCACCCCAGCTTTTCATGCTCACAAAAGCCCACTGCAGTTGGCCAGGCAGACATGACTGTGCCCACTGACAGATGGAAAACCGAGGCAGAATTGAGGAGTGAAGTGACAGGTGTCAGACTGCTCTGAGCCAGGTCAGGCGCACAAACCTGCTGACCCATGCCCAGCACTGCTAGTACTGGACTGTGGAAGTCACAATCTCTCCATTTCTGCCCCTGTCACATGAACCCACCTCCAAGTCCTCCCACCAACAGCTTCAACTCACTAAGGTTCTGGAAGGACCATGAGAAGAGCAAATATTTACCTGCCACTGGATTTCTATTGTGCAGGGTAAGCCAGGCACAAAATCATGAGGTTGATAAAGAAGTTTCTGGGCTAATTCAGTACTACTCACCCCTCATAGCCACCAGCCTCATCGTAAAAATGCCCCCAATAGCACAGGGAGCCCACCAGGTGTGTGGCCCCCCCACCACATTTTCTAGTGGGGGCATAAATCTTTCTTTCCACAGCTGGTCCCAAGCCTCTGGTTCACACCAGGTTGGGAGTGGCAGACCCCTTCTCCCTAGCTCCTGCCCCAACACTCCTGGCTGATCAATCAGGGCACTTTTTCTCAATGAATGTGAACTCATACTGTTAGAGACAAATGGACCCATGTATGTATGTCTATGTATTAGGTCATTTTTAATAATTTGTGTCATGCTTGTTTCCAATAAAAGGCACAATAGAACAAACTATCACAATGAGGATCAAAAGCAAGAATGGAGGAAGGGGAAGGGTGTGTGCAGAAAGGGGGACTGAGGTTGCCTGCAGCACAGAAGCAGAAAACTGAGTGCTCAGCTTTCTCACAATGTCAACAGGAAAAATGGGTTACGAATAATACAGTCGCTTTGTAGGAAATACAAACTTTTCCCTGACCCTGAAATCTAACAGTCAATTGTAGCATAGATTTTGAATAAGGCATATCAAGCAGCTTAATGGGCATTGTCTTCATCCACCAAGGCAGTATTTCTCAGAGCTTCTGGACTACCAGAATCCAAACAATCTGGGGTGGTCGTCATTTCATAATGTATATGTATATCACAGTATCCCACTGTACGTCTTAAATATATGATTTTTGTGAATTCTACCACAATAAACCTGGAGGGAAAAAAAGTACATTCCCAAGCCCTGCCCCAAACTCACTGAGTGAGAATCTCTGGCAGATGAGCCTGGGGCTCTGTATTTCGAACAAGCTCACGAACTGATTCTTGTGTACCTGCAAGTTGGCGAACACCCTTATCAAAGTGTGGGTAGATGACAGTGGCTTCACATAGTGGCCTTTGCCAGCCTTCCTTGCATCTGAGCAGGACACAATGAGTGAACCCAGAAGAGTCTGGTGGAGGATCTCCAGGTCTCAGGACCCACCCAGGGAGATATGTGCAGGCTACAGAGGCTCTGTAGGCCCCAGTGGTTGGGAAGTCAGGGTTTCTGCATGCACTTGGGTGGGAGTGAGCTTGCTGCTGGGATTTCAGATGGCCGCAGGCCCCAAGAAGGGCAGGCCTCATCTCAGGTCTTGCCATCACCCCCCAGGGTCTGCCATCCATAGCCCATGGCAGCCCCCAGCCTACATTAGAGTCAGGGATATGGGCTCAGCAGACCACCAGACCCAGGTGTTCCTACTCTGTCCCTTCCCCATCCTCATCCATCATGGGGGCAGGCAGAGTCCAGGAGTCCAGGAGCCAACCAGGTGGCAAAAACCCCAGCACAGGAGCCATGCTGCCTCCACTACCTCCTATCCTGTGCCTCTCCACTCCCCAGGGCAGGCTGGGATCTGCCAGGGACTGGCCGTGGGGAGGCAATCATGAGTGCTTCCCTTTCCCTGCCCACAGGTTTGGAATAAATTGCCTCATCCAGTTTGAAGACTTTGCCAATGCCAATGCCTTCCGCCTGCTCAACAAATACCGCAACAAATACTGCATGTTCAACGATGACATCCAAGGTAAGGCTCGCCCCGCCTGACAAAGCCACTGAGGACTGAGGCCTTCCCACAGGCTGCCCTGCATGCCGGAGTGGGGGCGCCTCCCGGCTCACCTGCTGCCCACAGCTGGGGCAGAAAGAGCATTCGTGTTGGGGCCAACTCCCACTTGGCTGATTCTTAGCTCTCTGACTTTGGAAAAGTCCCTTAACTTTGCTAGGCCTCAGTTTCCTCACCTATCAAGTGGACACGATTACTGCTTCAGAGGAAAGTAAGAATTATGGGATTTAATATCTGAGAGAAATACTAACCAATGCTGCCATTTTCTAGCCAGCTGAACTTGGGCTAATCAAATCTCTGAGCTGTAGTTGTATCCTCTAGTCATTGGGGATGATAATAACTGCCTTGGAAGATTATTATGAAAATATAAAGAACTAATGTATAGAAAGTACTAGTATATAGGACTCATCAGACCAGAGCATCAGTCACCATAAAAATGGCCTTTCCCAGCCTTAGTAACTCACTCTTGGATTTCCCCAACACTAGGTGTAGCCCTGTCCAGTCCATAACTTGGCTGGAATGCATGCTACTCAAATGATAACTATGAAAGACATTGACACCAGGGCCCCAGGGCATTCCAAAAGCCAATGGGAAGCATCTTCTAGTTCAGGGTCAACTGGGTTACCTGTTCTATGGCCCAGAAGTATCTGAAGGCACTTGCTTCTTGCTGTGGAGATGCCAGTATGTGAAACTGGAGGGGAGGGGGAGTCCCTCACACATCATCTCTCCTGATCCAGGCCTTCTCAGTAAGAGCATTGGGAACCATTCCCAGTATTTTATAAGCTCAGGAGAAACCTGAGGACGTACAGATTATTATTTAACAAATGAAGTTTGGCATGCAAAATCTTTCAAAAGCAAAAATGCATGTCAGAACAAGAACAAGTTGGTGGGGGACAGGTGTTGGTCCTTGAGAGTAAAAGATTGGCCAACCCTTCCTTTTTGCAGATGAGACCCAAAAAGGTCACAACTTTTCATCAGATGAGTTAGGGTTACACTTAGGAGAATTCAAACCCGTGTAATAATAGCTAAGGTTTAGAGCTGCATATTTATTGTACATCAGGCACTGTTCTAAGTACTTTACACTTTTGATCCTATGAGATTTTATCATCTTTGTCTTAGGAATGAAGAAACTGAGGCACAGAGAGAATAAGCTTCTATAGTAAGTGTAGCGTTGAAATTTGGACTCTAAATTCTAAGTTCATAATCACTCACCATACAGTTCTGAGACCTTACACGATTACAAAACCAAAGGCCCCTTCCTTTCCTGTGGCCCACATTAAGGGCTAAAGAAATGTGATAAATGGGGGGTTTTTTTGGTCATAAATTTTCAAGAGGCAGGATAGCACAGTTAAGCATATTATTAGACAGTTAAGATCAAAATATATGACTTCAGCGCTTGAAGAGTGGGTAGCCAGAGAGGGGAGACCCAGTAAGGGCAAGCTGACCCATGGCAACCCCTCCCCCAGCCTGGGGGATGCTGTCCCCCCAGATGTATGGGCCTGGGCCAGGCATTGGCTGCCGGCCCGGCCTCACTCAGAGAAGTGGGGTGCTCTGCACAGACCAGGCAGCACATGCACTCCCTGCCCGCCTGCTGGTCACCCCACTGTTAGCCCAGTGGGCAGGGCTGGGACCATGGCCCTCGAGGAAACACCTGCGGGCTAGTCCCTGACCGACTCCCCCGTCACGGCCCTCACTCTGAGTCAGCGGCAAGACAGCCATCCCCCTGGGCCCACAGGGCTGCCAAGGCCAGAAGGTGGGAGTGGAAAACAAGTCCACGGGGGCCGCACAGCTGGTGCAGACTCCAGATGTGTGCACGTGCACACACACACACACAGTCCTGTGTATACATCCTCATAAACACGGGCACAGGGACACATCCGGGCGCTGCCATCCTCTGCCTCCACTGCCCCCCACCGCCGCCAGAGAGCACCTCTAGGATGAAACCAGGGCTGTCAACTCCCTCTTCACGAGAAAGTTCACACTCCCACACTGGAGGCATAAGGCTTCAGGGGTCTGCCGATCTCTGCCCCCCTTGCACCCCCACTCTGTCCTCTGACCTGCCCTTACTGTTATCCTCTGACCTCCTTGCCTGTCGGTTCTCTCTGCACATGAAAGCGCTGCTCCTCAGTCCTCCCCATCATCTTTGCCTGAGGAACTCCTGCTTAGCCTTCACGACTCCGCTTTAGGCTCTCCTGTCCCAGGGAAAGCCTCACATCGGCCTTTGCTCCCCCAGTCTGATTTGGGTACCCACTGGGAGTTCCCACAGTGCCCCCGTTAGTCCTCTTACCACACTGTACCCCAGATGCCCACACTGAATCATCTGTCTCCCCAGGAGACGATAAGCTTCCAGAGACAGAGACTGTGTGATCTGTTCTCATTCCAGTTCCCAGCACGGCGTCCGGCACATTATAGCTGCTTCATAAGGAACTGGAGAATGAATGAATGAATGAATGAATGACATACACACACACACACACACACACACACACACACACACACACAATGACCTTCTCAGAAGCACACCCACCAATTCCTGGGGGCGTGTCTACCTCGGACACCTGCCCCTGCAGCCTCTCTCTTGTCCAGGTCATCATGCACGTTCAGATGCATATACATTTTCACATGTGCACCTCGTGTACACACACGTAGCATTTTTTAATTAAATCAATTCATTGGTTTTTGTTTCCTGTTAATAGCCAGTTCCAGCAGAGTCTATTTTGCTCCCAGGCAAAGCCAGATGGAATAGTTTTCTGGGCCCCACAGCAGACAGCAAAGGAATTTCCCATTCTTTCCTCAGAAATTAAAGACTAAAGTCATGAATCTAAAATGTGTAACAAGAGCTAGCAAATAGTGGGGCACCTGGGTGGCTCAGTCATTAGGCGTCTACCTTCGGCTCGGGTCATGATCCCAGGGTCCTGGAGTCGGGTCCCGCCTCAGGCTTCCGCGGGAAGCCTACTTCTCCCTCTCCTACTCCCCCTGCTTGTGTTTCCTGTCTTGCTGTGTCTCTCTCTGTCAAATAAATAAATAAAATCTTAAAAAAAAAAAAAAAAAAAGAGCTAGCAAATAGTACCAGAATGTCAGGATCCCTATAATATCAAGTCTTTGATCAGGACAGCCTGACCGTTAGGTACCACCATAAGCGACAAAAGTAAAGAGATGGGCATGGAGGTGGACCCCCCCAGACCTTCCTTCAAGAAAAGACTTGTCCCAACTGCTGACAGGGCTGTCAGCTGCATCAGGCAGAGAGTCTCAGCTACAGAGAGCCGCCTTGCCCATGGTCCTCCCTGCCAGAGATGCCCTCACCCAGTGATGAGGGAATATAGAAGCCCAACCACTGTGGCCCAATGGAGGACAGTATGAAGGGGACATTTTAACTCCAGAGCTCCCCACGAGGTTGGCTGAGGCTTTGAGGACTACACACAGCCCGGCTTCTCCTCTGCCCCATCCTGCTTCCCGCCACCACCCCCCCACCCCCCCCGCCTTCCATAGGTGCTGATCCCAAGGGCATTTCTTGGTAACATCCGGAACATTCCACATGTCTCAGAATCTGCTTCCCAGGGAGCCCAAGCTGCAAAGTGATAACATTTTGCATGCACACAGGACTTTAGATGTAAAAAGTGTTTTTCGTACACACTATCTCACAACTTCCTTGAAATAGCCCCTTCTCCCTTCAGGGAGGACAGACATTGCTGTCCCATGTCACAGGTAAAGAAACTGAAGTTCAAGGATTACCTTTTGCTCCAGGTCACATAGCCAGACAGGCACAAGGTGGGACTAGAACCTAGTTATTCCTGATTCAGAATTCTCTATCTGTCTCCATGACATCAGGCTGCCTATTCCCCCCATGTGCGTGAGGCGGTGCAGTGAGTCTCCTTGCTAAGAATTAAATTCCAGATCCCACATAAGTGGGGGTGTCACTGGTCTCCAGCAGCCTGCTGCTCCCATCTTCCCCATCCCTTCCTCCAACTCCCCCAGTTTACAGACCAAAGAGGAGGCCCAGAGAGGGGAAGGGGCTTGTCTTCATCACCAGCTGGTTACTGATGGGTCCAGGACCAGAAGCCTATGATGTGTGTCCTCAGTGCTAAGTGGGCAATTAGGAGATGGGTGAGGAATTCCAGGACTCGTGGGACAACATGGAAGATTAAGCTAATGCTAGAATTGGCCCCTTTTACCTCCAAATACAAAGTAAAGAGAAATGAAACATAAAACAATATAGCCATGCTCAAAAATAGAAAAGGAACATCCACATGCAGACTTGAAGAGCGCTGAGAGAGAGAGAGAAAGAGGGAGGCATGACAGTGGCAAACAGACACCAGAAACAAGTCACATGTGGTTGCTGGGGCCAAGCCCAGCCCACCCCAGCAGGACCCCAGCAGGACTCATCGTCAGAATCTGCCCAGCACCCCACACAAGGAACCAGGCCGCCCACATAAAAATGAGACTGGGCCCACGCTGCCTGCTCTGAACACCAGGCCGGCCTCCCATCCTTGGTGGAACTCGGAAGATCTGACCAAAGGCTTCAGGCTCCCCGCAGACTGCGCTCCGTGAAGGCAGGGGTAATGCCGGGAGCTGAGCAGGAGCTGAGCCGACTTCGAACGGTCTCCCAGCCAGTCCTGCTTATCCCACACACCTGGGATTCACCGACCCCACAGGGCCGTCCGCATGCTGGGGCCTCTGGAGCCCCAGGGCTGGAAGGGTCCGGGGCTCCCCGGGGCTGCCGGCTGTCGCCTCTGCCCCCACCCCAGCCGGCTGACAGAAAGCCTCCGCTGCCCCAGGCTGGGTCTGTGAGCTGGGCTGCGCATGCGCTGACTTACTGCCGGCAGTCTCCGCAGGCATTTTGGAAAAGGCAGGGGCTCAGCTGACTTGTTTCAGCCAGGACCAGGGAAGCATCCCCGCTCTTAGGGGAGGAGAAAGAGACCTGGAAGGGGAACAGCAATAGCAATGGTCATGCTGGAGGACAGGCCAGCGGTGTCCTTACCCAGGAGCCAGAAGCAGGATGCTGCTGGCCTAGTGACCTTGGCCCTCCAGCGCCCACTGCGAGCTGCTCACACCGTGCGGTCAGGGTCATGAAAGTCTAGCTGGCTTGTCCGTTCCAGAGCATCCTCCTACCCCACCAGGCTGCCCCGGACCTGCACTGCTCCTGAGTCCTACCACAACCCCGGGGCCAGGGGGCCTGTCAGGGTGCCCCGTGGTGGGTCAGGCCATTGGCACCCTCTCACACTTTCAAGTTTTCATTTGTGAGTCGGAGAGCTTAACAGTCAGACCTTGGATTGAGACAAGCCCAAGTCTGAATCTCCATTTTTCTGCTTTGTGCTTTGGCCACATGTCTTAAATCCTCTCAGCCTTCTTTTCTTTCTCTGCAAAATGGACATAACAGTATTAACAGCCAGGAAGGAGAATCGGCCAGTATCGATAGAATAAACCAGGATGCTTTTAAAAAGCCAGCATCTATTCTGGTTCGCTTTATTCACTGTGAAGTATTTCCATCGTGACCCCTGTTTGTGGCGCCAGGGTGTTAGAAGGACAGGAGTGATGTGTAGGCGGGGATGGGCATGTAACAGTGCTCAGTTCTAGTACGAATACCTCTGGTGCCTAGTAGGCTCCTGACACATAGGTATAGGGGTGGGGAGGAAGAAGGGTTGATACCCAAATACAGAGAGGCTCTGCTGGAGGTGAGGAGAGAGATCGGTGTGAGCACAGGAGTGGGCAAACCTGAGGAGAAGGGAGGCAGAACCTTTATCCACGTTCCACATACACCCTATTCTTCCAGCCCACTGAGTTCCTCTCACTGTTCTATGAACTTTCTTCCAACTCTGTGGTTTTGAATGTGCTGGCCCCTCTGCCTAGAATTCTCTTCTGCTCTTGGCTAACTTCTGTGTATCCTTAAAGGCTCAAGCCTCACCTTCTCCAGGGTACCACATCCAGGGTCAAGCTTGTCCCACAGGGGTCTAGCTGACCCGCACCCTTCCCCAGAACCCAGGAGTCACCCACTTTGCAGAATGCCTCCAAGTTCCCCAGAGCTCAGATGTCATGATACCAAAGGGGCAGATGGCTCTGAAGACTGTCCAGCTGGTTTTCCTGCTTACAAGAAACCAGGAGCTATATCCGGTTCTTAGGGGTCTACTGCCCCCTCCCCCACACCATCACCACACACAGGGAGCAGCAGTTCCTGGCCTTTCCAATCTCTCTCCCTCACAGTGAAGCCTCCCCTGGCCTTCTCAACCTTCTCTCTCCAGAGCCTTTCTTTTTTTCATGAAGTTCTGTGTTCTGTGACTGTTCCTCACTTACAGGGCTGTGTCTAGCCCTGAGGTTCCCATGGGTCTCTTGCATCTGATCCTGGCTCCTCTGTGACCTCCCATTGCCCTGTTGTATCAGGTAAAACCCCAAAGAAGCTAAGATGATGGTAATTATTCCCTCTGGTTCCTCCCAAATTGTGTCAGAATAGGTCTACCCCATCTTACGCACGGGCCAAGAACTGCCTTCTAGAAAGTCCAGGCGTTCCAGAAAATTCTCCTCCTGACACAGAGATAGGGCTGAAGTGGTCTAGAAGTCCTTTGCTTGGTATCCAATTAAGGGAACTTGAATTTTCTGAACATATGTGCTGTTAACTATCTATGAACAGATGGTTTTATTCATCCTTTTATATCCAAGGCCTAGCACAATGAAGCCCCAGAACAGGCCCCCAGGACACGAATGAATGAATGAATGAATGCATGAAGGTAGCCAGCTGCTGTGGGAAGGTAGAAGCAGGCCTGGCCTGGCCTTGCAGGGGATGACACCCAGCCCCTGCATGGCCCCAGGCTTCTGAAGCCCCACGAGCAGACCCTGACCACGCCTAACTCCCCGCCCCTGTCCCTGTCTGGGACAGCAGCCTTGCCTCACCTGAGAAATGGCTAGTTCTTCCCCTTTTCTCCACAATCTGTTGTTCAGCATGGAAGTTCCTTTAACTTTGTCAAATGTGACTGTTAGAAACTACCTTTTCAGCTTGTCCTTTTGTGCTATTTCCTGACTGTACCACCTCTAATACTCCGTTTACAGGAAATGTAATTATGGAAAGCTCCCTCTGAAAAGGAAAACTTGTTTTTCTTTCATTGTGAATGGGAAACAGTCACACTTTGGGCAGCCCATGGCATTTATGGGCCCAAGCCAGGTTCAGCAACATCCCTGCACCCCTAGGCTTCTCCAGGTGGTTACCTCCAGAAAGCTAAACAGCTTCCTTCCTCTCCACTTTCAAATCCCTAACACATTACCCAAGAGCTGTCCAAATGAAAGTTAATGATGGAGATAACTTTATTTGCCAAACTTAATAAGATGGGGCTCAAGAACTGCTCTTTTTCCTCTTGAGCTCTGGTCTGTAATTAGGGTAACTTGCCACTTCACAGGATGGCCCCAGAGGAGGATCCCAGAAAGGAGAGCAGGAGTGTGGGGCTCCAGGAGCCAAGTGCAGAGAGAGTTTCCCAAAGGGAAAATGAGCAGCAGTATCCAATGCAGCTGAGAGATCAAGGGAAGCAGCAGCTGAGGACTGACTGCTGAATTTGGCAAGATGGTGGGACAGGTGACCTTGTCCAGAGGTGGGGACAGGTGCTTGATTGGACTGGGTTTCAGGGAGACTGAGGAAAAAAGAAATAGAGGCAACAAGTATATTCAGTTCTTTACAAATAAGAAATAGTGTGGGACTATACAGAGCCAACAGAAAGCCTTTTAAAGATGGGAGCTTCATGACATATTTGTATGCTGATGGCAGTGACCCAGCAGAGGAGAAATCAAGGATGCAAAAAAAAAAAAAAGGAGAGAAAATTACAAGACAAATTTCCTTGAGTAGGCAAAACAGGATCTGGCACACACGTGGAGGTGGCTTTAGCTAGGAGCAGGGACAGCTGACCTGTGGTGACAGGAGAAAAGGCAAAGTGTATGGACATGGAGGCAGAGGGTCTCTAGACTTAGTGGTAGGAGGATTCAGAAGTTCTCTCCTGATTGTTTCTGTTTTCTTTGAACCTCACTTTCCGCTTCTGAGAGGGGAAAAACGTGGGGGCTCATAGTACCTGCTTGGTAGAGTTGTGTAAAGATTAAATGAGCAAATGAAGCTGAGCACACACACAGCACAGAGTCAAGGTCACGGTGAGAGTGATCAATAAATGGCAGTTGCCCTTGTATCCTTTCATGGAAATGTTCCATCCTTTCCTATCAGATTTCCCATTGTTTTGTGTTCTCTACCCCTTCTGGAGTCATTGACATCTGCCTAAGTTCTCTTCCTTCTACCTCCACTGCCCCTGCCTCCAGTTCTCCCCCAAGGAAAGCCCTTCACGCCCCTCCTGCTGCCTTCAAGTCCAGAGTCAGGAGAAGCTGGTGAGGCTTCAGAGACCAGGAAGGGATGGAAGTAGCTCCCCCTGGAAGTAGCACCCCCTCCCCCCCCCCCCCCCCCCCCCCCCGTTTCCCTGCTCTGCTTCCGACTGGGTGACTGGCAGGGGCCTGTTTCCTCCTCTGCGCACTTGTTGTAGGTCATGCTCTCCAATCCACATCCAGCACTGGATTTCTGCAGGTAAGCCCAGTTGTAAAGCTTGCCAGTTCTAACACAATCGATACTTGGTGTCTGAGAAGGAAAGGGCCCATCAAGCATGGGGCGGGGGTCCTTTGGGAGTCTCTCTGATGGAATATCTTTGGCGCCATCTGGTGGCGCATGTCTTGCACATCTCCTTTCAGGAGGCAGATGGTCTGAAATATAATCAGATGAGCAGAAAACCCCTCTATCCAATGGAAGGAAACTAGTACTTCACCTAGAGAAGTCATCTAGTTCAGTGCATCTCAGGCTTAAATGGGCATGTAAATCATCTGCAGACGTTCTGAAATACAGACTCTAACTCAGTAGAACTAAAATAAAAGTGGCTCTTGAGAGCCAGATATAGGATGGGTGGAGGTATTTGTGGAAAGACAGAAATGGGGAGTAGCTGATACAATAAGTGGGCTATGAGAAAATCATAGACAAGGGTATTTAGGAATTTGGAGGAGGGTCATACCATGCAATTCTCACTACCTGTGTAAGTGATTTAAATAATGACTTAAATTGCTTTTTGATGCTTTCTTGGGTGTCAGCTTGGTGTTCCTTTTGAATGCAGTACAGTGCTGGGCCTGGCCATGATACAGCCCCACTTTATTCAGGTTAGATAAAAAGTAGATCTGGGAAAAGAAGGGGAGGCTAAGGATGCCTGGCTGGGGAAAACAGGATGGCTGGCAAAGGAGATCCTGTGCACTGAGTCTTAAGGAATAAATAACGAACTGCAGAAGGTCCTATAGATAGATGGTAAACAGCATGGGCAAAGCACAGAAGTGTAAGAAGACATGACCTGTTAGGGAATGATTAATAATGCACCTGGTACATAGAGTATGTGGGGAGGCATGAAGCAAAGATAGGCTGATGCTGACAATATACTTTTCTATACATGAACTAACAAAAAGTGTATTATGAACAACTTCTTTATAGTTGTCATCACACTTGGATGACACAATCAGTTAATACCAATTATACTTTCTTTACAAAGTTACACTTTCAGTTAATACTTTCTTTACAAAGCAGGAATGAACCTATTTTGTTACCAAGGGTATCCTTGGTACCTCAGAGTCTGATACAAAATTGATGCTTAATAAATAAATGAAGGCAATGAATTCCACAAAATGACCTCTGACTACTGATTACGTTACGGTTATTGGTGCTCAAGCCTTGGCAAACAGGGAGTTCCCTGAGGGCAGGGACCATGTGTGATTCACCTTCCCTAGTGCCTAGCATGGTGCCTGTCACCTCGCAGGCCCTCAGTACATGCACAGTGAACTCCTCAGGGACCCTCAGAAGGGTGTTAGGAAAGCCCCCAGTAGTCCTCAGCCCAGGCTGTGGGACCCTGTGACACTTTAGCAGTTCCTCCAGGCTTCCTGTGTGAAGGCTGGAGAGCCTGCACTCCACCTTCTGTGTTCCTACCTCAGGTCCTGCCTTCTGATGTCCATAATGATGAATGTGCACTTATTAGGCTCCAGCTGTTTTCTATGTTCCCTGTCTTAGCCCAACACATGCCCTCTAAGCCAGGTACAAATCTAGCCCATATTCTGGGAAAAGGCCCTTCCCCAGAGCTACAAAACACAAATGCCTTAGATAACTGGAAAGAGAAAACAGAAAATTCACTCATATTCCCACCCTGCAACCTTTAGTATTTTGTTATTCCTTCCAGATTCCGTGTGTGTGTTTCATTACAAATAGAATCATGACATGTAGACCTTTTAAGGTTCTCTTCCTTCCAACTAATTCAGTGAAGCATAGTCTAATAGTTAAGAGCACAAGGCCTAGAACCTGATTCCCTGGGATTCCCTGATTCCCTTCAAATTTTCACTCTGTTATATGATCTTGGATAACTCAGCAAACTACTCTGTACTTCATTTTCCCAGGCTGTAAAATGAGGATGATAATAGTTAGGATTAAATAAATAAACATCTTTACAGTTAGACATGTGAAGCACTTAGAACAATATCTGACCTAAGTTAAAAACTTAACAGCATTTTCTATGTTGCCACATCATCTTCATAATGATCATTTTTAATGGATGCAATATATGTCCACACTAGCTAATTTACTTAACTCTTACTCCTTTGTTAGATGTTTAAGTTATTTCCAGTCATTCCATATTATAAATAACACAGTCATAAATATCCTAGGACATGCGTTGTGGATTTTTCCATACATAGCTTCCTAGAAGTAGAAGTATGAGGTTAAAGGGCACAAACATTTTATGCCTTTGGTCTATACTGGGAAATAGTTTTCCAAAAAAGGTCATAGCATTTTAAAATACAATTTATGCTGGAACTTTTTACTTTTCACTACTCCCTCACCAACCTTGGATGACATCAAATTCTTTGATTTGTGCAACTTTAACAGCCCATAAGTAGTCCCACTATAACTTCTGTTTCTTTGACTATCATGGAAGCTAACAGTGCCCATGTGATTACTTTATTGTGAACTGTCAGTCAGGGTCTACACCAGTTGCTTTAACAGAGAAGACTTAGTACAAAGTATTGCTTATTATGTATTTTAAAAATGAAAAGCCCTAAGGACCTGCTCCCAGCCCTGAGGCTAGGGAACACAGAGAAGACCAGGCAGCAGTCCACTAGTGTTGGTGTCTCTGAGGGGTGCGCTACGAGGCTAGTTCTGCAAGTGATGGACAAACTGCAAACTGAAGTGAACTGCTGCTTCTAGAATATTCTGTTGCTGTAGAATTGGAAAACCTAGGCTGTGGGGTTTCCAGATTTAGCAAGATGAAAATGCAGCATGCCTACTTAAATTTGAATTTCAGGTAAATAATGAATAACTTTTTAGAATATTTATAATAATATTGCATGGGACGTACACTAAAAAGGAAGTTATTTGTTGTTTATCAAAAATTCAAAGTTAAGTGTCCTACATTTTATCCGTCAATCTTACAAGGCAGGGATGATGCTGGAAAAAGCATTCCGTCCCCCTCACCTAGCCCTTCCCTCACCCTCTGGTGCCAGTTATTGGCAGAGCCCAGCATAGAGCCAGTTGGCAAAGCTGGGAAGTGGTTTGCAGACAAAGCCAAGTGAAGGGTGGGTTTGAAACTGAGAAACAATTACTCGATAATTGGCACACTCCATCCTTTCAACTGTTCAGCATCCATACACAGGGTTCTATACACTGGTACTTCCAGACAACAACAAAAACAACTCTAACAAAATACCTAATAAAATACATCTTTCCAACAAATGAAGACATTCTCACCTTCTCCCCAAAATGGGGAGGGGCAAAGTCTCTACAGTCATTTTATTCATCTCTGGAAAATAGTCGCACTACCCATCTCTGGGCAAGATTAACTACTCTTTAAACTCAGTCACAGTCACATTTGAAAATTCTGTCACCTAAAGACTAAACTGTAGAATTAACCTCCAACAATACTTATATAAAAAATAAGAGGAAGGAGAGGGAGAATAAATTAGCTAATATATACCATTATGTAAATCACATAATCATCAAGGAAGAAATTATGCATAGCTGCTATATTCCTTGTTTCTGTAATCAGTCATGAGGCCATAGCTGATGCTTATACATTTCTTCCTCAACCTCCCATTCCATGTTTTCTTGTCCTCAGAGAGGACCTCGGTTGGCCAGGGTTCTTTAGTGGGATGATCCAAACCTTTCTCTCTGAAGGATGTGAATCCTCAGTGGTCCTGCCTCTCTTTTGTTGCAGCAGTATTCACTAACATCTCCTATTGAGCATGCAAGTACTAAGAGGATCCCCTGGGTTCGGATCTAGTCCCTCCTGTCCTCCATTGCCCCTCAGTCATCAAATAGCCTGATGACAGCCAGTAAAGTAACCCTGTCTTTCTTTGTCCACTGGTTTCATGGCAAAAAAAGAGAACCAAACGGCCAGGTGGCAGTCTCAACTCTCCATTTGGTAGAACCATGTTGTGAACTCTTATGGAAGCGTTTGTCTCTTGGGAACCAACACCTCCAATCCAGAGAGCACAGAACTGAAGGGACAGGAAGCAAAATTTCTGCTAGTAACTTACTAGGTGAAATGGTGAAAGGAACCACTTCCACTTCAACCCCTTGATTTCCAGACCCAAGTATTCTGGCTATGGGAGAAAGAGCACAATGTATTGTTTGCTAAGTCAAATCCTATACTGCATCCTGTAAGATAGAACTTCACCAGCTTCATAGAGTGTTACCAACTGAGTCTTAGGTAAGTCTTCGGTAGCCCATTCTACTGATCTATTAGGCCAGCTGCTCCTGGGTGGCAGAGTACATATTAAGACCACTGAATTCCGGGGGCATAAGCCCAGTGCTTCACTTCTAGTACTGTAAAATGAATTCCTTGATTAGAGCCTTATTGTCTGGAATATACCAGGATGATGACTAGGACATCCACAGATTCCAAACATCCACAGATTATGGCACTGGCCAAGTATTATATACAGGGGAAGAAAATCTATATCCAGAATATTTGTTTATTCCAGGGAGGATAAATCTCTTTCCTGTCTATAATGGAAAGAGTCCAATGTAATCCTGCTGCCAGGTAGACAGTCCTCCCAGGGAATGGTGCCATACCAGGAGCTCCATATTAGTCTCTGCCATTGACAGGTTAGTCATTCAGCAGTAGGAATAGTAGGTCAGCCTTCATGAGAGGAAGTCCATGCATAGCTTCCATCCTTGCCACCATGGCTACTTTGTACATAAATTCATGGAGTAAATCCTAGGTGGCTGGAGAAGGACGCTAAGATACACAGGAGCCATTTTGTCCACCTGATTGAGGGAACCTATTTCATTATGCCCTTTGGTGAACTTTCCTATGTGGCACAAATATGTTTGCACTCTATACCTATCCCAAGAGGTCCATCCACACACCCCTTCCCCAGACTTCCTCATCATCAGTCTTACTATTTATTCTATTCTTAAGTCCCTGACCATCAACCAAACCATTAGCAACTGCCCATGAATCAATGTAGACCTAGCCATCTCTTAGACCAAAATGGACAACCAAATTTACAACTTGAAGTCCTATCCATTAGGAATATTTTTCTCGCTATCACTCTTTAGGGCTACCTTTTACTGGAGCTGTGTAGCTGCAACCAGAAACTTCTCACTGATGCCAGTATATCATTAAGAATAATCAGTAAACCAAGGGGTGCCTGGGTGGCTCAGTCGTTAAGCGTCTGCCTTCAGCTCAGGTCATGATCCCAGGGTCCTGGGATCAAGCCCCACATCAGGCTCCCTGCTCTTCGGGAAGCCTGCTTCTCCCTCTCCCACTCCCCCTGCTTGTGTTCCCTCTCTCGCTGTGTCTCTCTCTGTCAAATAAATGAATAAAATCTTAAAAAAAAAAAAAAGAATAATCGGTAAACCAAGCCCAAACTTCTTTCTCCTTGGTCATAAGGAATCCCTAGTGAGTCCCTAGGTGTGCACTGAAGGAGAAGAAATCATGCAGCAGAAGAAGGTGTCAAATGAGTCTGAGCCACCTGCTTATGCAACTTACTTGTACCTTCCAGACGGGCTCAAGCCACTGATGATGGTATGCTACTGGGCACACCAACCTTATGACTTGGTGGATAAGATAGGCAGCTCAGATCACATGGTCACTTAATGTCTCATGGCTAGTTTGTGGTCTCACTTTTAATTTGCTTTTAATCCATTTATCCCTTAAACAAATTATTCTGTGAGGCTCACACTTCTTTTCAGCTTCTATTATATTTGTCCTTGTCATTTCATTTATGAATGATGGTGGTAGCAGTGCCTGACTATCTGATCCTCTCTCCCAGGGTCCAGTCACAATCCAGGAGCTGTTTCTCAAAAGAACAGTTATCTATAAACAGGGCATATACTTGCTCTAAAACCTGCATGCCTACAGACTTGACCTCTGTAAGGGCTAGGGAGAGTTGCTTGTTCTGCCGCACATTCTAGGTGTGGGGAACTCTGCCAAGAGTCTTCCCTTAGGGATGGGGAGCCAGTGGCCAGAGATTGATCTCAGTGCACTCTGTTGCAGGCACAGCCTCTGTCGCTGTGGCAGGGATCCTGGCTGCTCTGCGAATCACCAAGAACAAGCTCTCCAATCACGTGTTTGTTTTCCAAGGTGCGGGTGAGGTAGGTGCCATCAGGAGAACAAGGATGGGTGGAGAAGCATGAAGGAAGGGAGGTGTTCAGGGGTTCAGAGAAGAGGAAGCAGCACAGGTATATTGTGATAATTGCAGCTGTCTAGGCACCAACATTTGGGTGTCTCAAGGACTCCTGGGCCTCCTAGGAGAAGGGGGAAAGGTGCAGAGAAGAGAGGATCTTGGTAAAGCTTCTGATAAATGCTGAGCAGCTATTTGCCTTGTATCTGAACATCCACCATTATGGTACCTCCCAGGCAGCCATGGGCATCGCCCACCTTCTTGTCATGGCCCTAGAGAAAGAAGGCGTACCCAAGGCAGAGGCCACAAAGAAGATCTGGATGGTGGACTCCAAGGGGCTCATTGTAAAGGTACTGTCAGTCTGGAGACCTAGAGGTTTCCTGACACCTACAGCTATTGGAACTGGACTATAAGAGGTCTCCATGGGAGAAAGTGCTCAGACAAAAAACGGAGCAATGGGGGGTAATGTTCTAACCTCCAAAGCAGAAGACACACCCCAAAGTAGCCTTAACTGCTCTGTCCAAAAGCTTTGAATATGTGGGCAAGTGTGTGTATGCATGCCCCTTCCAGCTTTATCTCCCACCACTTCCTGCCTTGTAGTAACCTCCAGCCACAGTAAATCATAGTTTTCCAAACGTAACATGCTCTTCTTGTCCGACATCCTTGCATATTTTGTTCTTCTGCCTGAAATGCCCTTCTCTTTTGCCACACACCCACTCTCAACCCTCAACCCCACCTGCTTCCTCCTTGTCTTCTGTTATCTCCTCCAAGATGCTTTCTCTGAGCATCTAGGTCTCAGTCCATTTCCTACATTTATGCTCATGTAGCTGTCCCCCTCCATACATTGTACTTGCCTCACTATAGGACAGTTGCCCTTTTAATTGTCTCTCTCCCCATTAGGCTTTATAGTCTTCATATCAATGCCTGGCATGTAATGAGTGTGTAATGTTTGAGGTATGAGTGCAAGAATGAATGAGAAACAGTCTAGCTTCTGACTGGACTATGGTGAGGGGCACATTTAGATGACCTCCACCCTTAGGACTTCACTGAGAGCTCCAAGTTTTAATGCCCCAAATCCCACTAACAGAGAATGTCAGTGAGAAACTTTTTTAAAAGATGACAGAGATAGGAATGGGGGAAGTACATGGGGCTCTCGACCAAGACTAGAAGAAATAGAAACTGACCTTCTGTTATCTCATAAAGAGCCAGATCTTCCTCCCACCGCAGGTCATTCCAGAGCATAATGCAGCACAGGTAAAAGCCACCAGAGGTTGCCACACTTCCCTCTTGCCACCTTTTAACATTATTTTGCTTATCCCAGTAAGCTTACCCCTACTCAAGTCTCTCTCCAAGCTGATGTCTTCACTCTGATTCTCATAAGGCCAGCTGACCCAAAGGAGTCATCAGAACATCTGTACCATTTACCAGCCTGTCAAACCCTGACTCCTATTTGAAGAAATGGAAGGATCCTGAGCTTGTGGGAACAGCCAGCCATTGCAAGCCTGTCCTGGGGCTTAGCTTATTATTGTTCACAGGGAGGTCAATGGCTCTTGTAAAATACATTCAAATTAGCTTTCTGACCCTGATGGCTCAGGCCCCCATCCCTCAACTGGCCCTGAGTGCTGAATGCCTTGGGGCCAATGGTCTTGGTCAGACGCAGGTATTTCATGAGAGCCTTTCTGTCCTGGCCCAGGAAGCCATGTCCCTAAAAGTGCAAAGAAAGGCTTTAGGGATTCTCCATGTGTGGTCTGGGCTAAAGAAACCCCATACACACCCCCACACTGTGACAAAACACACATTAAAATCCTTAGGTTCCACCTTAGGTTTTACCAGGAGATCTGATCAAGAGGATGAGCGACAAGGCTTCTGACAGCTCAGACTGAAGCACAGTGCTCTCCGGGAAATGCTTTCGGGATCTCCAGAGGCATCCATGTCCAGCCAAGCAATTTTTACTGCCAGGCATCATGTTTTCCTTTCCCTGCAGGGAAGGAACCACCTGAACCATGAGAAGGAGATGTTTGCCCAGGACCACCCTGAAGTGAACAGCCTGGAGGAGGTGGTGAGGCTGGTGAAGCCCACGGCCATTATAGGTAGGAGGAGGCAGGAGTCCCACTGTCCAGCCCAGCTAACCTTCTTGACTTGCAGGTGGAAACTAAGGCTCAGCCAGCAGGCATAAGTAATTGATGGAAGTACTGCTGTCTCACCGATCCCATGTCCACCTCAGTGCCACAGTCTTTCACTGAGTGACTACTGTATAAAAACCATAGAACTAAGGCACCAAGTTGGGACTTAGTGATGCAGAATTATACAGTGCAGTGGAAAAGCACAGGGCTGGTCTCTCTGAGAGGAAGTGAGCACTGCTCTCCCAAAGAGGGGAACCTGGCATCTCTCTATATATTGGGAGAGGCACACACTCTAAAGGACTTTGCCCAGGAATGCCTTCACAGGACATCTTATCCGGGCAGGGACCTGAAGGGACCAGTGTTCCCTCAGGGATTAAGAGGAGGTCTTACCCAGCTCAAGCAAGAAGACCCTTTTCTCTTCAGCTCCCTTTATCCATCCCTATGGCGGATGCTATCTCCAAGATTCCTGAGTCTTCCATGTTGTACCAAGTCCCCCCCATGACCATCATCAGGAGAGGAATGGGGTGTTTATAAAGAGTAGGCATCCCTACAACCCCCCTTTTCCCTGTAGGTGTTGCTGCCATCGCAGGAGCCTTCACGGAGCAGATTCTGAGGGACATGGCCTCCTTCCACGAGCGCCCTATCATCTTTGCCCTGAGCAACCCCACCAGCAAGGCCGAGTGTACGGCTGAGAAGTGCTACCGGGTCACTGAGGTCAGCGGGGAGTCCTTCCTTCCCCAGGCTGAGAGGACGTAGTAACATTATGAGTAACCCTATGAGGGTGAAGAAAAATCCCCCCATCCCTGATGAGAAAACTGAGGTTCAGAAAGATGAAATAACTTGCCCAAGGTCACAGAGCTAATAAGGAGTGGAGCTGGCCCTCAAACCCAGGTCTCGCTCCAAAGCCCAAGCTCTCACCCTCATGTTATGTCAAGGTTCCTCTAGTAACATAGAGGTTTGACCAGAACCCAAGGCATTCATAAACTCTAGGTCACCTGCATTCCTGTCGTGTCCTGGGTTAGCCCTCTCGGGAGGTGACAGATTAAAAACCTTCACCTTTCAGTGATTTCTTGGCTGCCAGGTAACTCAGTGGGAGCTAAACTTTCTGGTCAAATGAACAAGTGTGCTTTCAGCACCTGCAGTGTGCTCAGTACAATGCTGAGCGTTTGGGAGAGAATGAAGAAGGGTTCGACATTTGGGAGATAAAACTAGGCCCACCATTACTGCCTGAAACCCATCTCCAGGCTCCATCTCTGCTTTTCTTCCTGCCTCCAGGGCCGAGGGATCTTTGCCAGTGGAAGTCCTTTTAAGAGTGTGACTCTGGAAGATGGCAAGACCTTCATTCCTGGGCAAGGAAACAATGCCTACGTGTTCCCTGGAGTGGCTCTGGGAGTCATTGCTGGCGGGGTCCGGCACATCCCAGATGAGATCTTCCTACTGACAGCAGAGGTATCGCTGTCCCTGCTCCCTTGCATGCATGCTCCCAGTCGGGCCTGTCTTCTATACCGGGTCCTACACTGGGCCCCCAAAGATTCCTTCTCTCCTCTCTTCTACTTACCTGCCCCTTAAGCCAGCAGTAGATCCTCAATGCTTGAACCTCAAGCTTCTCTCAAGATCACCTTGAGTCTTAAACTTCTCTCAGAACACACACATTTTTTTAAAATTGTTATGTTTGTCACCATACACCATCATTAGTTTTTGATGTAGTGATCCATGATTCATTGTTTGCGTATAACACCCAGTGCTGCATGCAATATGTGCCCTTAATAGCCATCACTGGGCTAAACCATGCCCTCACCCCCCTCCCCTCTGAAACCCTCAGTTTGTTTCCCAGAGTCCATAGTCTCTCATGGTTCGTATCTCCCTCTGATTTCCCCCTCTTCATTTTTCCCTTCCTTCTCCTAATTTCCTCCATGCTATTCCTTATGTTCCACAAGTAAGTGAAACCATATGATAATTGACTTTCTCTGCTTGACCTATTGCACTTAGCACAATCTCCTCCACTTCCGTCCATGTTGATGCAAATGTTGGGTATTCATCCTTTTCTGATGGCTGAGTAATATTCCATTGTATATATGGGCCACATCTTCTTTATCCATTCATCTGTTGAAGGGCATCTCGGCTCTTTCCACAGTTTGGCTATTGCAGACATTGCTGCTATGAACATTGGGGTGCATATGGCCCTTCTTTTCACTACATCTATATCTTTGGGGTAAATACCCAGGAGTGCAATTGCTGGGTCATAGGGTATCTCTATTTTTAACTTTTTGAGGAACCTCCACACTGTTTTCCAAAGTGGCTGTACCAACTTGCATCCCCACCAACAGTGTAAGAGGGTTCCCCTTTCCTCACAATCTCTCCAACATTTGTTGTTTCTTGCCTTGTCAATTTTTGCCATTCTAACTGGTGTAAGGTGGTATCTCAATGTGTTTTTGATTTGAATTTCCCTGATGGCTAATGATGTTGAACATTTTTTCATGTGTCTGTTAGCCATTTGTATGTCTTTTTTGGAGAAGTGTCTGTTCATGTCTTTCTGCCCATTTTATGACTTATTTGTTTTTTGAGAAGTTCTTTATATATCCTGGATATCAGCCCTTTGTCTGTAGTGTCATTTGCAAATATCTTCTCCCATTCCATGGGTTGCCTCTTTGTTTTGTTGACTGTTTCTTTGCTGTGCAGAAGCTTTATATCTTGATGAAATCCCAAAAGTTCATTTTTGCTTTTGTTTCCTTTGCCTTTGGAGACTTGTCTTGAAAGAAGTTGCTGTGGCTGATGTCGAAGAGGTTACTGCCTATGTTCTCCTCTAGGATTTTGATGGATTCCTGTCTCACATTGAGATGTTTCATCCATTTTGAGTTTATCTTTGTGTATGGTGTAAGAGAATGGTCAAGTTTCATTCTTCTGTATATAGCTGTCCAATTTTCCCAGCACCATTTATTGAAGAGACTATCTTTCTTCCATTGGATATTTTTTCCTGATTTGTTGAAGGTTAGTTGACCATAGAGTTGAAGGTCCATATCTGGGCTCTCTATTCTGTTCCATTGGTCTATATGTCTGTTTTTATGCCAGTACCATACTGTCTTGGTGATCACTGCCTTGTAATATAGCTTGAAATCAGGCAACGTGATGCCCCCAGCTTTGTTTTTCTTTTTCAACATTTCCTTGGTGGTTCGGGGTCTTTTCTGACTCCATACAGATTTTAGGATTGTTTGTTCCAGCACTTTGAAAAATGTCATTGGAATTTTGATCGGGATGGCGTTGAAAGTACAGATTGCTCTGGGCAACATAGACATTTTAACAATGTTTATTCTTCTGATCCATGAGCATGGAATGTTTTTCCATCTTTTTGTGTCTTCTTCAATTTCTTTCATGAGTATTCTGTTGTTCCTAGAGTATAGATCCTTTACCTCTTTGGTTAGGTTTATTCCAAGGTATCTTATGGTTTTTGGTGCTATTATAAATGGAATCGTTTCTCTAATTTCTCTTTCTACAGCTGCATTGTTAGTGTATAAGAAAGCAACTGATTTCTGTGCACTGATCTTCTATCCTGCCACATTACTAAATTGCTGTTATGAGTTCTAGTAGTTTGGGGGTGGAGTCTTTTGGGTTTTCCACATAAAGTATGTCATCTGCGAAGAGAGAGAGTTTGACATCTTCTTTGCCAGTTTGAATACCTTTTATTTCTTTCTGTTTTCTGATTGCTGTTGCTAGGACTTCTAGTACTATGTTGAACAATAGTGGCGAGACTGGGCATCCTTGTTGTGTTCCTGATCTTAAGGGAAAGGCTCTCAGCTTTTCCCCATTGAGGATGATATTCGCTGTGGGTTTTTCATAGATGGATTTTATGAACTTGAGGAATGTTCCCTCTATCCCTATATTCTGAAGAGTTGTAATCAGGAAAGGATGCTGTGTTTTGTCAAATGCTTTTTCTGCATCAATTGAGAGGACCATATGATTCTTCTCTCTCCTCTTATTAATATGTTCTATAACATTGATTGATTTGCGAATGTTGAACCACCCTTGCATCCCAGGGACAAATCCCACTTGGTCGTGGTGGATGATCCTTTTAATGTATTGTTGGATCCTATTAGCTAGGATTTTGTTGAGAATTTTGGAATCCCTATTCATCAGGGATATCGGTCTGAAATTCTCCTTTTTGATGGGGTCTTTGCCTGGTTTGGGGATTAAGGTAATGCTGGCCTCATAGAATGAGTCTGGTAGCTTTCCTTCTGTTTCTATTTTTTGAAACAGCTTCAGGAGAATAGGTATTATTTCTTCTTTGAATGTTTGGTAGCATTCCCCAGGGAATCCATCAGGCCCTGGACTCTTGTTTTTTGGGAGGTGTTTAATCACTGCTTCAATCTCGTTACTGGTTATTGGTCTATTTAGGTTGTCAATTTCTTCCTGTTTCAGTCTTCTATGAGTCCCACAAGGAACTATCTCATGTTCTAGGTTCCTTCTTACTACTTCTTGGTCTTTGAGCACTGGCTCCACAAGAATATGCAAGTAGTGTCTCCTAAAGGTTTGTCAGCCTCCCCCAAGCCATGTGCACGCTGGCTATGGCTTTGTGCCATGGGCCTCTGTCCATCTTGTGTGACTCTTCTGTGTATTTCTTCTTATTGCTCTCTCAGTGGTGGTGGTGTCCCGTGGCTATGGGTGAAGCTGTTTGAATCACCCCCCCCCCCAATTGGATGGGAAGAGTCATTTCCTACTTGAAATTAGCCTGAAAGCAAACTCCCCTGTTGTACAGAAAGATGGTTGCTAGAGCCTTCCTCTGTAACCCCAAGAGGCATCTACACCCCGACCTCCTAGTGCCTGGGACCGGTCAGCTCCATCACTTCATGAAGTGTCCATCAACTACACAGGAACCTCTCCTCAATCCACCTATTAATCTCTTGCTGCAATTGACAAGATCCCTCCCTTCTAGAAGCTGACAGTCTGGTCTTTAAAGGGCTGGCAAGTTATATTTCTGAAAGGGGTACTTTTAAGTTAAGACAATTTAAGTTGAATCTGATTTTCCTATGGAAAAAACTACTATAACTTTTAGGAGATTTATATATCTCATTCCACCTTGACAACTCTGTAAAATAGATATAGTGATTATTCCTATGTGATACACAAGGAAAGTAAGGCACAGAGAGTCTAAGTTACATGCCCAAGGTCACTGGGTTTGTGAGCAATAGCACCAGGATGGCCCCTGATGATTTACTCCAAGCTGCAGCAGAGCATTACCAGTGCCCAACATCTGAGAAGTGACCACCATACCTGATACATCTCTTCACTCTGCAGGATAACTCTTCCAGATGCAGATCTAGCCATGGAAATCCTGCTTCCCTCTGATCCCATCTTCTATACCTCCCCCCAAAAAAATCCTTGAAAACCCAGAACAGTCCATGTCTCTGCTCATTTCAGACATTTGAATGGCTCCTCAGTGCTTACAGGATAAAGCCTTAACTCCTTCACATGGTTTCCATATAAGGCATGTCATCACCAGGCCCTCCTTTCCTCTCCAGCCTTTAGCCTCCCCCTCCCATCAACCTAGCCAATGTTCTTTTTACAGTCTAGAACTCATGCTCCCTCCTGCTGTCTCTCTCCAAGAAATTGCATGTGATGTTCCCTCTCCCTTTTCGAGTAATTTACTTTGTCCTTCAGGTCTTAGCTGCTGTCACATCTCCTGGGAAGATTTCCTGTACATGGCAGACCAGGCCCTGCCTTCTTCTATGCCTATGTGCCCCCTCTGCTTGCACTCACTTCTATGTTGTAATTGTTGTACCTGTTTGTTAATTGTCCACTGACTCCAGACTACAGGAGGAAAAAGGCTTCTCTGCCATGGATCCTCAGCAACTAGCACAGAGCCTGGCATATCATAGAGCTCAGTTAATGTTGGAATGAATAGATGGAAAGGAGAGATAGGAGCATGAAAATGAGGCAGAAGAGGAGGAGGCCCACATCCATAAAGTCAGCCAAACTCTGAGGCAAGACCAACTCCTTTGGTTCATCCATTCTGGGACACAGTTCTCAGAGAGCACCATGGCTTTTCCCAAATTTAAAGATCAGGTGGGAGTGGATTCAGAGCCAGCACATAACAGAGGCTGTTCCGCAAGGCTGGCTGAGCACCAGTGCCTGAGGCTGGAGGATGAGGCTTGAGGGGGAGAGCTGGGCCTCAGAGACCAGCTCTGAACCATGGAAGGAAGCTGTGGGAGGGGCTGTTCCCAGGATGCTGTGCCTAGGGCATTCATTCAGATAAAGCCTAAGGCCCCTTTATGGTGTCACTCACTGCAGAAGAAGCCTTTGCTCAGGACTGGAAGGGAGAGCTCAAGGAGCTCTGAATACAGAGAGACAAGATGACCTAGGTGGGCACCCAGGATGTGGGAGAGGCTGGAACTCAGGAAGGGAGGGTCTCAGGGATCTCTGTGCAATAGGCTGGACCAGCCATGGGGCGATCCCAGAGTTTGCTTTACAAGCCACAAGTTTATTCATCTTGGTCTTAGTGATTCTCCTTTAGAATTTAGGATCTCGTGTAGTTTAAACTCTCAGCCAATCTCACAGTACAGAAAAGGATGTGTCTTTGCTTAAAAGCCCAAGCATTGGGGCACCTGCGTGGCTCCGTTGGTTAAGCGTCCGACTCTTGATTTCAGCTCAGGTCATGATCTCAGGGTCATGAGATGTAGCCCCACATCGGGCTCCATTTTCTCTCTCTCCCTCTCCCTTTGCCCTTCACCCACTCTCTAAAATAATAAATAAATCTTTAAAAAATAATAAGGCCCACGCATTAAGCTGCCCTGGGGCCATGAGAGGGCAGAGACTACAATGGGAACTGCAATGGTTGGCCACCTATGAGGGGCGAGGTGAATCTCTGGAGTAATGGTTTGGGCTTGTTCTGGGAAGGCAGAAACTCAGCTTATTCCCCTCGGTTCTCTCTCCCCAGCAAATTGCCCAAGAGGTCTCTGAGCAGCATTTGTCCCAGGGGAGACTGTACCCACCACTCAGCACCATCCGAGATGTGTCTCTGAGAATCGCCATCAAAGTAAGGAGCATCCTACCCCCAGTAATATGGTTAGTGAGGCTCAACGACTTCCTCTCTCTGTGAGATTAGGAGAGCTAAGGGGATGGCAGCTGTGGAGACATCCTGAGCTCCCATCCAGAGGCTGGATGAGAAACTCCTGCCTGCAGCTCAAGCCCCACCCCCAACACCCCCCTCAGGCCAGTTCTGGGAAAGCTCCTGGATTTCCCCTCAAACACCAGGCAAAAAGGTCAACGAAGTCCATAGTCTTGTGGACCAGAATGTGGGTGGAATTTTTTAAAACTGAATCATAAGTGCCCATTTATACAGAAAGGTCAATTTTCATAGCGTCATGAAAAGAGCTCTGGCTATCAGGTCCCAGCTCTGCCAATTGCTTCACTTTCCTGAGCCTCAGTTTCCTCCTTTTCCAAAGGGGATGGTAATTCCTCTCTCCCAGAGTTCTGAAGGTTAAAGAGGACAGTGAGAAAGGTCTACACTCAGTGTAGCGAAAATGCTCATTCCTCCCCTTTTTCTCAGAAAGGCTGGGCCACAGGATGATCATGTTCATGGAATATTCCAAGGAAAAATGTCTTCCTAGAGACTTTGCAGAGATGATGGGTTTTCAGAGAATCAGAACACAGTGCAATAAAGACTGGCCCAACATTGATAACTGTTGAATATAGATAGATACTGGTTGCATTAGGGTTTATTATACTATCATTTTTATTAGTATATATATTTTACATTTTCTATAAGTTTTAAAAATAATTTCAGAAGATGCATTGCACAACAGCATGTGCTCCCCATGAGTTGCCCATGGTAGGCTCCAGAATCAGCCCTCAAGCCTAACAGTCCAGCTCATAGTCCCAACTCCACCCTATCCATTTCCTTCCTTTTTGGGATATTGAGATCAATGCTCTTGTGAAACCATATCTAATACCCAGAGAACAATGTCCAGGCTCTTCTCCCAATTCCACCCACATTTAGTGGGGGAAAAATATCAGCTACTGGACACCTGATTTTGCCTGTTACCTAATTTTATCCTCACACTACTCCAGAGAAAGGTCTCATTATTCCCACTTTACAGATGAGGAAACTGAGGCTCAGCAAGGATAATGTCACCTCTGAGGACCCACAGGCATTTGGAAGCAGAGGCAGACTTGAGTCTGAGGCCTCTCGATCCCAGCCTAGTATTTATTCCACTGCGTCGCAGCTTCCTACCCAGGCAAAAGCTCAAAATCCCTCCTATCGAGTGGCTTCAGGGACAACAGTTCATGGTTCCGCAGGGGCCATTACCCTTCCACAGGCTCCCAAGCAACCTTTAGGCAACTTTTAGGCAGGTTCCTCCTTAGTTCCAGTTCCTCAGCCAATATGTTTTTCCCTAGGTCCTTGACTTCGCGTACAAACACAACCTGGCCTCCTACTACCCGGAGCCCAAGGACAAGGAGGCTTTTGTAAGATCCCTGGTCTACACTCCAGACTATGACTCCTTTACACTGGACAGCTATACTTGGCCCAAGGAAGCCATGAATGTTCAAACAGTGTGATGCAGTCTCAGAGGCAGCATGCTGTGAGGCTGGAACAAGCCCAGAGTAACACTGACAATATAAATGGGTTCTAAAATGGCCATCTTTGTCCCTGTGTTTTTCCTTTGAACTTTCTGGTGTGAGGGGAGATACCCAGGCACACAATGAATGAGAGCCTTGTCCCTGAGGCCCTGAGAATTCACTTTTCTATAACCCTGACTTCCTCCCCAAGAATTTCTTCATCTAATTGCCAACAATTAGCTAGATCTTGTGGGAAATCTAGAATCCTTCCTAGAACTCTGCCTTTACAGAGCTCAGAGTCTAGTGAAGGAGATATGGACACAACTCATTTTTCCACAAGGGAGAAAGTGGTTAAGTCCATGAAAGAAGTACAGATAAAGGTCAAGGGTACTCAGAGAAGGGAGCAGATACTTCGTATGAGAAATAAGAGAAGGCTTCAGGGGGAGAAATGTGTACAGAGTCCCGAGAGTAAAGGATGGGTAGGAGGCATGGGAAAATGAGGAAGGTAGGGGCAGCCACTGACCAGAGAGCATGGCCCACCCATGAGGGAGTTCAATCCCTGCTGGAGGAATACACATCCTTCAAAATCAGATGGGTATGAGGGCTGAGTGACTAAAGGCAACTCACTAGTAAAAAACTATCCCTGACATGTGGGCTATTGAATATTAGGATTCCTTTTGGTTATTACTAAAAGGAAAACTAGAGAAATGTGGGTGTGGAGGGTCAGCAGGCCAAGGAGTGAGGAGGAAGAGAAGCAATGAGGGGAAGAGAATCATGGAGTTCTAGGGAAGACTTGATGTCATTTTCCTGACTCTGGAACTCTCTCTCTCTCCCACACTTCACTCTGAAGGAATTCAGCAAACCAGGGCAGTATTCTTAGAGAATGCCTTCAGTCTGTCCTGGGAATTTCTTAGACAAGTTCAAGCACGGCTTTCACCTCCTTCATGTCTAGCAGAGCCCACACCATGGGATGGGGAGGTGGGGACAAGCCTACAGCCCCTGTAATCAAAGACCCTGATAAATTTCTAGAACCTATTGGGATGACAGCTTCCAACCTCTAATTTTATTGGATAACATAGAAAACAGTAAATCATACTAAGGGACCTAACACCACCCACCCTTGCTGCCAGCTCAGCCTCAAGAGCCCCACTGCCCTATGTGGCCACCTCACAGTCTCAGGACTATTGGACTCCTAGAACAGTAATTAGCAGAGACACCAGTCACCCCTTGCCCAGGTCTTGTTCTTCCAACATCTGCTTCCTTGGTGCTGGTGCTCAGCCAAACATACCCTGAGAAAACAGCCCTGTTCTATAATCCCTGAGCTCATGGGGAATGAGAAAGTCTTCAGAAGAGGATTTGAAGTGAAGCTGGAATCTCAACACCAGGGAACCATTACACTATCTTTTCTATGTCCTGGCCCACAACTTCTGTACCCCAACTGCACATCCTTTATACTCAGTGTAATAGAAAAGAAAAATAGTAGAGAAAAGCAATGAAACAAAACAGGTTCTTTGAAAAGATCAACTAAATAAATAAACTGTAGCTATACTGACCAAGACATAAAGAAGATAAAATTACGTTTCCTTTGTTTCAACCACACTAAACACAGGCACTTTCAGGCCTGTACCTTTATAAATGCTTGGTCTCCATCTGTCAAGTCCTTCCTTCCCATTCCTTGCCCTTTATCAATTAAATAGCAGCTCACCCCAGCTTTCTGCTAGAGACATCATTCATCCTCGGAGTTCCAATGCAATTGGCTCCTGAAGTCATCCTGGACAGAGTTAATAATTTGATTAGAAATCAACAGAAAGGGAACGCCTGGGTGGCTAAGTCGTTAAGCATCTGCCTTCAGCTCGGGCGGGATAAAGCCCTGTATTGGGCTCCCTGCTCTGCAGGAAGCCTGCTTCTCCCTCTCCCACTTCCCCTGCTTGTGTTAACCTCTCTCACTGTGTCTCTCTCTGTCAAATAAATAATCTTTATTAAAAAAAAAAAGAAATCAACAGAAAAAAATGGGAAATTTCTAACCATTTGGAAATTAAATAATACATTTCTAAATAACCCATGGTTCAAAGAAGAAATCGCAGCATAAATTATATATATGTTGAATTGAATGAAAAATATCAAAATTGTGAGTTTTAGCTAGAGCAGTGCTTAGAGGAAAATTCTGTAGTTCTAAATAAATGCCTATATCAGGAAAAAAAGAAAAGTCTCAAAGCAATAATATAAACTCCCTCTAGAAACAAACAAAATCCAAAGCAAGTTAAGATTAGAGCAGAAATCAATAAACCTATAAGAAGTAAAAAATTTGAATTAGTAATTAAAAATCTTCCCACCAAGGGGCACCTGGGTGGCTCAGTCATTAAGCATCTGCCTTCAGCTCAAGTCATGATCCCACGCTCCTGGGATGGAGCCCCACATTGGACTCCCTGCTCAGCAGGAAGCCTGCTTCTCCCTCTTCCACTCCCCCTGCTTGTGTTCCCTCTCTTGCTGTGTCTCTCTCTGTCAAATAAATAAAGAAATCTTTAAAAAAAAAAAAAATCTTCCCACCAAGAAAAGTGCAGGCCCAGATGCCTTTTTTGGTGAATTTTATCAAATATTTAAAATAGAAATAATACCCATCCTTCATAACCTCTTTCAGAAAATAGAGGAGGGAGGGCGCCTGGGTGGCTCAGTCGTTAAGCGTCTGCCTTCAGCTCAGGTCATGATCCCAGGGTCCTGGGATCGAGTCCCACATCGGGCTCCCTGCTCGGCGGGAGGCCTGCTTCTCCCTCTCCCACTCCCCCTGCTTGTGTTCCTGCTCTCGCTACCTCTCTCTCTGTCAAATAAATAAATAAAATCTTTAAAAAAAAAAAAAAAGAAAATAGAGGCGGGAACACTTCCCAAATCATTCTATGATACTGGTATCACCCTGATATCAAAACCAAATAAAGCAACACAAGAAAACTACAGACCAATATCCTTCACAAATATAGATGCAAAATCTTAAAATATTAGCAAACCAAATCCATCAATATAAAAGAATTACACACAATGAGCAAGGGGGATTTATTCCAGGAATGCAAAGTTGTTTTAACATTTAAAGACTGATCATTATAGTGCATGATATTAATAAAGTGAAGAAGAGAAACCATAAGATCAAGTCAATGGATGTGATAAAACTATTTGAAAAAAATCCAACATCCATTTATGATAAAACTTTCAACAAACCAATAATAGAAGAGAACATCCTCAACCTGATGAAGAACCAACAGCTAACATCATACTTAATGGTGAAAGAATTAATACTTTCTCCCTAAGATCTGGAACAAGCCAAGGATGTTGTCATCACTTCTGGTCAACATGGAGGATCTAGCCAGTTCAATAAAAAAAGAAAAAGAAAAGGCATCCAAGTTGGAAATGAAGAGTAAAACTGCCTATATTCACAGATGACATAATCCTATATGTAGAAAATGCCAAAGAATAGAACCCTTATCTCACTCGTTCTCTCCCTCTCTCCCCTAATCAGTTTACCAAGGTCATAGGATACAAGGTCAATAAACAAAAATCACCTGTATTTTTATATACTAGCAATATTAACAATCTAGAAATAAAATACTTCCATTCATAACAGCATCAAAAAGAAAAAATACTTAGAAAATTAAGAAGTGCAAGTCTTCTACACTGAAAATTACAAAAATTACACAAATTACTGTTGACAAAGAAGATCTGAAAAAAAACTAAATAAACGGAGAGATGTTCCATACTCGTGGATTTGAAAACTCAATATTGTTAAAGCTGCAATTTTCTCCACAAATTATTTATAAATTCAATACTATATCAAAATCCCTGCAGGTTTTTTTTTTTTTGTAGAAATTGACAGGCTGATCCTAAAATTTGTATGGAAATGGAAAGGATCTAAAATAGCCAAATCGGGCGCCTGGGTGGCTCAGTTGGTTAAGCGACTGCCTTCGGCTCAGGTCATGATCCTGGAGTCTCGGGATCGAGTCCTACATCGGGCTCCCTGCTCAGCAGGGAGTCTGCTTCTCCCTCTGACCCTCCTCCCTCTCATGCTCTCTCTCTCATTCTCTCTCTCGCAAATAAATAAAATCTTAAAAAAAATTAAAAAAATAAAAAATAAAATAAAATAGCCAAATCTTTTGAAAAGAAAAACAAAGTACACTATCCAATTTCAAAACTTACTATAAAACTACGATAATCAAGACTGTGTGGTTATGTAGATCAATGGAAATGTATCAGGGGAAAAGAACTGAGAATTCACAGCTAAGTCCTTACATTTATGGTAAACTGACTTTCAACAAAGCTACCAAAATACTTCAGTGATACTGTGACACCTGAATATCCACATTCAAAAAATAAAAAAATTACAAAAAGAGATTTACTTCACACCATACACAGAAATTAATTTAAAATAGATCACAGACCCAAATGTAAGCTAAAGCTATAAAACTTCTAGAAGAAAATAGAGCAGAAAACTGTGATTGAGGAGAGTTCTTAGATAAAATTCAAAAGCATGATTTATAAAAGAAAAATTGATAAATTGTAATTCAATTTTTTTAGTTTTGCTCTTGAAACATACCATTAAGATAGAAAACAACAAGCAACAGACTGAGAGAAAATACTTGCAAATTAGATATCTGATAAAGACATTGGGTCCAGAATATATGAAGAACTTTTATAATTCAATAAGAAAATGACAAAACCACCCAATTAAAAAGGTGGACAAAATGTTTGAATTGACATATTACTACAAAAGATATGTGAATGGCTAACAAGCACATGAAAAGATGCTTAATATCACTGGTCATTTGAAAATTAAAACCACAATGGGATATCACTTCACACTTACCAGAATGGCTATAATAAAAAATACAGTGTTGGAGAAGATTGAAACCCCTCTTCTAACAGGGCTTGGTCTCCTAAGCACTATGAAATTAAGGGAGATTTCCCTCTGTCTTTTAAATCTTCATTCTAACTCCCCAGGTTCTCATACATAGCCCCAGAATTCAGCAAGTATAGTGGATGCTGTGGTTGCACCACCCAGATCCCTCTGCAGGTCTGAAACACTCTGCCAGAAGTATTATCAGCTGAAGGTGCACAGCTGCATCCCTCTCTGGGAATTGCACTTGGCTGAAGGAAGGTACTTCATCCAAGGGTATGCCCTTATCCCCAGGGACAGCCTGCATCCAGTGACTGGTTGATTCAAGTCCAAACATTCAACCCCTTCACCTCAAGTGGGGACATCCATAAGTGGTCATCCCAGCTTCAGAGCTCCTTGCAAGATTGGCTGAGGCCAGTTTTACAACTGTATGTATCACCATTCAACAACTTCCGCCATTTCCTGGTTCTGTTGCTCCCTCACAGGTGTTGAAACAACTCCCCAGTAAATCTTCAAATGCAAATCTCAGATTTAGTATAGGTTTCCTGAGGAACTCAACTTGCAACATGTGGAGGAAAATGGCCAAACTTCTCAATTTTCCAATCTGCTGTACCAGTCCCACATGACCACCAAAAGCCTGTCTGGGTTTCTCTTTCCCTCAGTAGAGACCTTCCACCTGGACCAAGTCTGATTCTTTGTCCACGTCCAGAATCAGTGAATGCCCCCAATGGGGCGGGGAATGGCCACTCACCTCAGGAGAGCTCCTCCCTCTCTGGAACTCCTATTCACCTAGTTCTTGTTGCTTTTACAGCTCTCACATGTCCTCAAACATACTACTTTATAAATTTTTCTTTATTTTTCTGGTTGTTATAAGGTAGGTGGTGGAATGCCACAACCTACTATACCCTATCTGGAAGTCTATAGACACAGATTTTCAAAATTCCAAATGTATGGATATTATTAACTTTCTTCCTAACTTAACTGAATTGTAGTCAAAGAAGTTATTTGTATTACTTAAATATTTTTAAATTTGCTGAAATTTTTATGGTCAAATGTAATAAAATATTTCATGCACTCCTAAAAATAATATGGATTCTCACTGTCGGTTGCAATGCCCCTTATATGTTCATGGAATCAAGCTTTTTAATTGTTTTGTTCAAATCTATATCTTTACTGATTTTTGTCTACTTGATCTGTTTCTGAAAAAAGGATAGTAAAATTTCCCACCACTATTGTAAATTTGTTAATGTTCCTTATAGTTCTCTCCATATTTGCTTTATAGATTTTGGACCAATGTTGTCTGATGCATAAAGTTTACAATTATTATAACTTCCTGGTGAATTGAAACTTTTGAAAGTTTAATGATTTTCTTTATCTCTAGTAATGCCTTTGCTTCCACTTTTACCAATATTAACACATTTCTACCATCCTGCCTCTTTCTCCCTCCTGCAATTCATTATTTATTTAGATGGGTAAGCTCTTGTACTAGCTGGTGAATGGTGAACACTGAAATTATTTCTCCTGAAGAACTATATTCCCAGACAGTATGAATATATGGTTAAACTAGCATTAATACAGGTCATCATTTTATCAATTACATAATAAAACAAAGTATCAGGTATCCAAATACAAAGTTGCACAGTTCAAAAAGCATATAAAATATTAGATGCCTACTCACTTCATTAGCAGAAACCCACTTCTCTTGATTGGGAAGACAGGAAAAAATATGCTTCAAAGGAAAATAGTTAATAAACAACTTCCAATAGACATGATGAAGAATTTCAAGATTTCAGAAATTTTATAAATAAGAAATGTTTGGGCTATAAAGCATCTCTGCCTTAAAAAGAATTTTTTTTGCTAAATAAAAGATCTATTCTATACATCCTGCACAAGACAAAGGCAACATTTTACTAGAGATATTTCATAGCCTCCTCCCACTCTGTCTTCAGGCCCTCCCCCTCTAAGTTGCACCCCAAGTGTAAACATTAAAGTAACTATAAGACTTTTTTGTCTGAAAACATCACACATGTGCTTCTGTACACTGTGTATTTTACATGAACTTTTAACCACAGATTTGTGATTTTTCAAAATGGAGGTTTTCATAACAGCACAAAATGAGCTTAATAGAAATACATTAAATAATCCCCTAAGTCTTGGTAAGAATCCAATAAAAATCAATTTTTGCTAAAACCTGATGTATACTGGTGCTCATGTGGGATGGTAAACATGAAGGAACAAATAACCACATAGGCCATACTTGCAATGTTTGAAAGGACTAAAGGAATAAACCACATATGGTTTACAGTGCTGTTCATAATTTCTAGGATTTTAATTATATATGATACTAAAAATATACGAGTATTGTGCTGGATATTTTGGCACCTAATCTCTCAATTTCTTACATATTTTTTCTGGCATGGGAATAGTATGAAGCCAAACATAGAGGCTGCAATTCTGTCAAGCTTGTGGCTTTTTCATGATTCCTATGGAAGCTTCATTAGACTTGTCATTCATTAAGCCTACATGTTGGCTAATATGTATGATAATTAAGTCCTGTCTCAAGTTCCATTTCCAAGGCAACAACATCAGGGAGCCAAGTCTTTTTTTTTTTTTTTTTTTTTTTTAGATTTTTATTTATTTATTTGAGAGAGAATGAGAGACAGAGAGCATGAGAGGGAGGAGGGTCAGAGGGAGAAGCAGACTCCCTGCCAAGCAGGGAGCCCGATGCGGGACTTGATCCCGGGACTCCAGGATCATGACCTGAGCCGAAGGCAGTCGCCCAACCAACTGAGCCACCCAGGCGCCCCCAGGGAGCCAAGTCTTATTGAATGCAACAGTTGTTTCTATGACCACTGGAGTCCTTGTAGCGCAGCCGCATTTTAGAACGATATTTCTCCAAATACAGAAGTTGCTTGCTGTTAAAAGCTCCACGCCGCTTTTGTCTTATTAACTGTACTGCATCTTCATTTTTCATTCCACCTTCAATTAGTGCTAGGGCAACAAGCACTGGAGTTCTCCCAAGACCTGCAACACAATGAACAGCAATACAACAACCAGGTTCTTCACGAAATTTAATGTTTACAAGAGTTAACCAGTCATCGACAATCTGGTTAGATGGTGATGACCCATCATCAAAAGGCCAATCCAGAACCTGGATGCCTTCTTTCTCCACAAGAGCAGTGTCGTAGGTGGCTTCACATACTCTTACTATTGTAGTAACTCTGTATTTCTTAAGTTCTTCTATAAATTTGTTTAAGGTTGCACTGGTTGGACTGTGTGTAATAAGAAATCTCATGTTCCTGTATGTGACTTCCACAGGGGCTGGCCGGTTCATTGGAGCCATGTTAATTTAGTTGAAACAATACGGTTACGAAAAAATGTTTTGAATATTTGAATACAGAAATGATGTTAAGAAACTGAAGTATACTCCAGGGGCGCCTGGGTGGCTCAGTTGGTTAAGAAACTGAAGTATACTCCAATGTACTCCACTGGAAATTCTCAATGCTTTGAAAATGTAATTGAGAATAACAGGAAATGAAATGAACCTCCTAACAAGAAGCAATCCTTCAGTTCAGTAATACTGAGTCAATGGAAAGGAAATGCACCCAGGTTTACCCCATCCAGGTCAGAATTCTTGTAAAATGCTCCGATGATTTCAACTCTACACTTGTGTGTCCAGGACAACCAATCTTATGGGGGCTTCCCAGTAGAGTAGTAATGAACCTCCACAGTTCACTTGTCCTCATAAAGGTCGTGCTGTGCCTGGCAGTAATTTCTGGGGCCCTTCAGAAACTCCATAAATGCGTGGCCAAGAACACCACAGAAAGGAGCTTGTTTACTCATTAAAGACTGTGGCCTAATCATACAACCAGTCCCACGGCAGTGACACAGACGGCAGCGGAGGTCTCAGCTGCGGGACAGGGAGCTGCAGTGGTGGCCCTGGGGCGGCAGTGACTGGACACCAGGCTCTACTGTGCTCCAGCCTCAAAGAAGCCAATCCGCGCGCTGAGGCGTTCTTGCGTCACAAGCCCTCCCTTTCACAGCTGGCATGACGTGAGCTCCTCTCCACCAATCACGACGGGGCGCACTGAGAAGCCATGAGCGAGAGACCCAGCAATGGCACGCAGACGTCACTACTGGCTGGTTGAGGAAGGAAAGAGTGGTGGAGACTGAGACACCGAAGTGGGCTACGACGGGCGGGGAAGGTATTCGAAGAAGAATCCCAACCATTCCCATCCATTGGCTCTGACTGATAAATCTTTTTCCAGCAGTTTCATGTTGTAGCTGTCTCTTGGGAACAACACATTCCTAGACTTTTTCTTTAATCCAGTCTGATAATATTGGTCTTTTAACTGAAGATCTTAGTTAATTCACATTATTTTATTATTTTATATTATGTTAATTATTGCTATATTTGCTCTCATTTTGTGCTATTTATTTCTTTATATCTTTTTTATCCTTTCTTGATTTCTTTTGGATTATGGTTTTTCTCTAAATCTATATCCTAAATCCTCTACAGTGCTGGAATGCTGTGACTGTGATTTAAAGTTCTTAGCAATTATGACAGATTAGACACTGTTCTAAATCTAACTGGCTTTACATAAATTCATTTGGTACAACCGTATGAATTAGATACTAGTATTATTTCTATAGCTCTAATTTAAAAAAAATAAATAAACCTAGGCACAGAAAAGTTATTTGCCCAAAGTTACACAACTAGTAAATGTCAGAACTAAGATTTAAATCTTGAAATTCTGGCTCTGGAGTCTACCTCTCTTACATATATATGTCCTATCATATACCTTTTTATTCTTTCACTACTTAAATAGCTTAGAAATAGTCAAACATTCAAAATACTTTCCCATGTCTTAAAGGAACTTAACATGCTTTATAAATTAACATGGTCAGCATTGTTTTAACACCACATATTACACTGTTTATAAAAACCACTCTTTGTTTAAATTTACCCAATATGTGATCAGTTTCTTTGCTCACTATTCCTTCTTGCATCTCCACCCTTTCTTCTGAGATTTTTTAACCAAGAGCATCTTCTGGAGGTTCCCTTAGTTCCTAGTATATGATCAACTTTGATCAATATTTTATATAATCTTAAAAATATGCATTCTCTCACTACTGAAAAATGCATTTTATTGTTGGTAACTTGTTTTTTCTTTGGTTCTTTAATGAGCTTTATTTCTAAAATTCTCTTATTTGGGTTTCATTCTTAATAGTTTTGCTGGTTATATAATTTTATATTGATATTTATTTTCTTAGCCCTTTGAAGACATTGTCTTCAGGTTTCCTCTCTACTAGCTATAGAATTTTCTAAAATGTCTAGTCTTTGAGCATTACCATGATACCAAAACCAGATAGTACAAAAAAGAAAACTATAGGCCAATATCCCTAACAAACATAGATGTAAAAATCTTCAACAAAATATTAGCAAACCACATTCAACAATGCATTAAAGGCTCATTCATTATGATCAAGTAGAATTTATTTGGGGGATGTAAGGATGGTTCAATACTTGTAAATCAATCGACCACATGAACAAGATAAAGAATAAAAATTATATAATCATCTCAATACATGCAGAAAAAGTATCAAAATTCAACATTGTTCATATAAAAACTCAAAACAAAGTGGATTTAGAGGGAACATACTCAATATAATAAAGGCCATATACGACAAACCCACCACTAATATCACCCTCAATGCTTAAAAACTTTTCCTTTAAGATCAGGAATAAGACAAGAATGTCCACTCTTACCATTCAAAAAGATATATGCTCCTGTATGCTTACTGCAGCATTATTTACAATAGCCAAGATATGGAAGCAATCTAAGTGTCCAGTGACAGATGAATGGATAAGGAAGAAGTGGTATATATGCAATGGGGTATTACTCAGCCATAAAAAGAATGAGAGCTTGTCATTTGTGATAACATGGATGGACCTAGAGGGTATCATGCTAAGTGACTTAAGTCGGAGAACGACAAACATCATGTGATCTCACCTATGTGTGGAATCTAAAAAACAAAACTAATGAACAAACAAAAAAGACTCTTAAATACAAAGAACTGGTGGTTGCCAGAGGAGATGTGGGTGGGGGAATGGGTGAAATAGATAAACTTCCAGTTATGGAATAAATAAGTCATGAAGATGAGATGTACAGCATAGGAAATATAGTATGGTGACCACACTTACCACTTTGAGCACTAAGTAACATATAGAAATGTTGACTCAATATGTTGCACATCTGAAACTAATATAACAATGTATGTAACAATATAACAATGTATGTTAATTATATTTTGTTTTTTTTAAAAAAAGGCAGAAACAGACTCATAAATACAGAGAACAAACTGGTGGTTGCCAGAGGGGAAGGGACTGGTGGGATGGGCAAGATGGGTGAAGGGGAGTGAGAGGTACAGGCTTCCACTCATTCCAGTTATGGAATGAGTAAGTCACAGGGATGAAAGTTTCAGCATAGGGAATATAGTCAAGTATAGCATATAGCATTGTGTACTGACAGACAGTAGCTACGTTTGTGGTGAGCTATATAACATACAGAGTTGTCAAATCACTGTGTTGTAAACCTGAAACCAGTATAACTGTGTGTCAACTAAACTTCAAGAAAAATAAAATAAAATGTCTAGGCTTTGTTTCCTGGCCTATGCATGGCCCAATACAATAAAGCTCTAGTTCTTCCTTCTTTCCTCTTCCTTCCCTCTTCACTCTTTTCTCCCTTTTTCCTTCCTTCATTTCTTCTGTAATAACTCAGTGCACTAGATGAAGTGGACCAAGGTAGTTGTCTGCAGGAGGCAGGGATCCAGAGGATACTGGAGTCTAGGGGTGAGTGAGAAGGGCTTTTAAGCAAGGGGGGGTGGTAGTAGCAGCCTGGTACAGACTATCAGAGCCCAAGCAGAGTGGAGAGGACATATACATAAGTGTTCCATAAGTATTTATCACAATAAGACATCGAGGATAATGGGAATCTGTATTCTGTCAGATAGGAGTTACAAATATAGAAAGGGAGGAAAGTAGAATTAACTCTAGGATTTTGGATTGGAATTGGTTGTATCTGTGTGAACTCTTCATTTTCAATATACAGAAGATAGTTATGGAACTATAGATGTGTGTACAAGAGGACAAGAGTAGCCTGGAACATCTTGTTATGACAGAAAGTAAGGAAATGTTCAAAGAATGACAGGAATATGACAAAAGGACAGAGAACACAAACCAAGGGAGACTAAAGAGACCTGCCACCTAAAAGTAATGTGGTGTCTCAGATGGGATCTTGAAACAGAAAAAGGACAGTAGGGAAAAACTAGTGCAAATTGAATAAAAAGTGTGAAGTTTAGTTAATGGTAAAATACCAATGTTGGTTCCTCAGTTATGACAAAAGTATCATAGAAATAAAAGATGTTAGCAATGGAGAAACTGGGTGAGGAGCATACAAGGAAGTCTCTAAAACCATTCTAAGATTTTTTAAAATTATTTAAAATAAAACAAAAGCAGAGAAGCCAGTTTGAAGAGCCCCACTGGTCATGATTTTTATATTAACTCATTGAATAAAAGAGAAATCCTTAAATCTATACTGGTACAAATAAATAAATATGGAGAAGCCAACACTTTGCCTTATAGTAGAATGCCAACTAATAAATGTAACAGGAATGGTGGAATTAGCAAAATCTGTATTTAGCAATTGTCATCACAATTATTCAGCAAAGAAACATCAACAGATGCTAAAACTAGTGGGTGAAAGTTGATGAGGAATGAGATATTTATTTGCATTCAAAGTACCTACTACAAAAAAAAAAAAATCATTAAAAAAGATAGTGCTAAACCTTGCAGGCATCACTTAATCAAATGATCAAAATTAACATGACCAGTAATGGGACAAATTGAATTGTAAACCACCTGTTAAGATGATTACAAGGAACACAGATAGCATCCCATCTGTGATATTCCTGGAAAAAAAAAAAAAAATCATTGCTGGAATTTTATGATGAGGAAAAATCAGACAAACCCAAATGGAAGGACTGAAATCTTTAAAGGTGCCAGCCATGAAAGTCAAGTGAAGGCTGAAGACTGTTCTAGGTTGAAGGAGATTAAAGAGATAATGGCAACTAAATCTAACACATGAATGTAGATTTGGATCCTTTTGCTTAAAAGGACACTATTGGGACAACGAGAAAAATCTGAACTGAGTCTTTGAATTATATAATACTAATGAATCAATGTTAATTTTCTGATTTTGGTGATTATATTGTGGTTTTATAGGAGAATATCCCTATTTGTAAGGTACTACATCCTGAATTATTCAGAAGTGATAAGACCTATGTCAGCAACTTGCTCGCTCTTAGTTCTGGCAGGGGATTCGAGAATGTGCGAGAAATACCAGTGAGCAGAGAGCCGGAGAAAGAAATCCTCTAATTCTACACATGAGTACTACAAGTCTCAGGTTTATGCCCCAGTTGCACCTGTGAAAACACGGCTTTCAGAATTGAACTGACATCATAACTATTATCTGGTATCTGGGTAGGAGGATATTTTTACCATTCTTCAATCTTCTCTGTAAGTTTGAAATAATTTCAAATAAAAATCTATCTTAAGCATTAATTTAAAAGCCGTAGGTCATAGGTAATTAGCTGATGCTTGCTGCTTGGATTCTCGTACTCACTTTGTGTTTGCCTCTGGAGACATTTTTAAAGCTTTACATTTTAAAAAGTTTTTAAAATATTTTAGCTAGCATTGTTAATTATTCTGTAGCTCTCTCTCCCCAAAATTTCAGGTTACGAAAGACTGGCATTGGGCGCATGGGTGGCTCAGTCGTTAAGCGTCTGCCTTCGGCTCAGGTCATGATCCCAGGGTCCTGGGATCGAGTCCCACATCAGGCTCCCTGCTCTGTGGGAAGCCTGCTTCTCCCTCTCCCACTCCCCCTGCTTGTGTTCCTGCTCTTGCTGTCTCTCTCTGTCAAATAAATAAAATCTTTAAAAAAAAAAAAAAAGAAAAAGGAAGACTGGCATTGTCCACTATGTTCCATTTTCCCCATATTTAGTACTAGCATTCCCTGGGTATTTCGCTAGACATTACCACCAAGCTAGAGACTTCAGTTCCCAAGTTCCCTTGCAGCATGGTGTGGCCATGTGATTAAATTCTGGCCAATGGGACATGGACAGAAATAATGGTACCACTTCCAGGTTATACTCCTTTAAAAAATGCAACACTACCCTTTTCTCCCTAGTTGCTAATTGGGAGATGATGAGAAATGGAGCAGTTGCCTTGACCCAGTGGTAGAAACCACAGGAGAACCTAGTAGAGCCATCCTACTCTCTTAGACTATTTACCTCTAGCCTCTTCCTTGAGAGGAAAATACAGTTCTGTCTTGATTAAGCCACTGTTATTTGATCTCTGTTAAAGCACTCTCCTAACAAAATTTAGATAAAAGGACCGAAGTACAACCTGATTTGGGGGAAAGGAGGAAAAATAAAAACTCAAAACTACAGTAACACACTTCCGGTGCTGGCCAAGATGGAGTTAAGTCCTCTACAGTATTTCTCTCCAACTGATTCTAACTGAAGAGAACACAAAAAAGCAGCTACCTGATGACACTGAAAAGTAAACAATAGCAGAGGGATTGTGTAAGTCGAAATTTGAAGAATGACTAGCATAGTGATGAATTTACCAGTGAATTTATTCCTCCTCTTGCTTTGACCTAACAGCAAACCTTTCTAGCCAAAGAACCAGGAAAAAGGCTCCTTGTGGACTGGGGAGTATGAAGAGAATGCCCTTGTTTTCTCTTTTGTCCCTCCCTGGCATGCCCCAAGGCCAGAAGCATCATGAAGCTGCACAGGGGTGGCGGTGGCAGCAGGAGTGGTGGTGACATTGCAAGCACCTAGACCCTAAGGGACCCTGTCTTCCTGGCCAGAGAAACCAGGAAAAGAGACCCTTGTGTTCGGAAGAATGAGAGTAATTTCTGTTATTTTACTCTGTCTTGTCCTTCACTGCTTTGCCCCAAGGTCAGCCCATCATGTGTAACTTTGAGAGAACAAACGGAGCTAAAACTCTGAGAAAAACCCTGGCTTTATAGCCAGAGGACTGGGAATAGGGGATTCGAGAATGTGCGAGAAATTCCAGTGAGCAGAGAGCCGGAGAAAGAAATCCTCTAATTCTACACATGAGTACTACAAGTCTCAGGTTTATGCCCCAGTTGCACCTGTGAAAACACGGCTTTCAGAATTGAACTGACATCATAACTATTATCTACAGAAAGTGAGATAGAGGGAGGGGAGTTAAGATGGTGAAGGAGTAGGGGACCCGAAGTTTGTCTGTCCCTGGAATTCAGCTAGATATCAAATCATTCTGAACACCTGTGAAATCAATCAGAGCTCTGAGAAAAGAAATGCTGCAATTCTACAAATAGAAAAGCAACTGCTTTTTGGAAGGCAGGAGGTGCGGAGCCTTCAACTGGGGTGATATATCAGAGGATATGTCAGCAGGAGGGAGCCTGTTTAAGGGGACTACTGCAAAGTATTATAAGCAGTGGAGTGCAAAATTGCAACTTTTACTCCATGGGGGACGTCCCTGCCTGAAAGGCGCTCAGGAGGTGAAGAGGGGCGCAATCCCAAGTGGCATAGCGTTGTCTCAGGCTCCCCCGGGTCACAAGAACAGGAGTGCCTGAGTGCGAAAGAGTTTTCAGGCATTGGAGCGGGACACCGGCTGCAGACAGCGAGTCTAAGCATTGGCTTTCTGCTGGGTGTTGCCATAAACGACGAACCACTGCACAGTCGGGCGACCACTCTCTGAGCAGCAGCCCAGCAAAAGGCAGAAGCCTGCCGGGAACCCCCCCTCCATCCCCCAGGGAGGAACAGTGCAGGTCCACACCACCTGAGTCCGTAAAATTTGGCGACTTGAAACTCAGTCCAGTACCTAAGATAAAAATGCTCGGTCACAGGCTGAGTGCAGACAGAGACCGGGGGGACAAAAGGGATTGATTGCTTTTCTGTGAGGACTCACTAAAGAGTGGAGGGTGCAAACTTACAGTTCTGAGGCCGGAGAGCTGGGCGCTGCCATCTTCATCCTGTCCATCAGTGCTGAAAGCGTTCAGGGTACAAAACAGCGCCACATAGTGGAATCCAGAGCTGCTTACACGGAGCTCGGCTCCCTAGCAAGGGAGGCATGTTTCCACAAGTGCGAGGGCACCTGAAAATCAGTTTAACAGGCCCCTCCCCCAGAAGACCAGCACAAACAGCTCACTCACACCAAGTTAACCTATCACAGAGGGCTGTAAATCTTCCACTCTTGGGGAAAACAGTATATTGCATTTGTGGGTTGTTTTTTTTTTATTTTTAGTCTTTCAGGTTTTTTTCAGCTATTTTATTTTTTCAATTTTTTATTCTTTTTTAAATTTTTATTTTTATATATGTTATATATGTTTTTTAATTTTTGGTTTCCTTTCATTGTATTGTATTTTAAATATATATATATATATATATATATATATATATATATATATATATATATATCTTTCTTATTTTGGGATCTAGTTTCCTTTAACAAACAGACCAAAATACACCCAGGATCTAGTTTATTGTTTTGTTCTGTTTTATTTCTTGTTTCATTTTTTCTTATTTAGTTTTGTTTTTGTTTTCTTTTGGTTTGTTTGGTTTGGTTTTTTTCTATGTTGTTGTTGTTGTCTTTTCTCTCTTTCTTCTATTCTTTTCTGGACATAATGATGAGACAGAGAAACTCACCCCAAAAGAAGGAACATGAGGAAGTATTCACTGCCAGAGATTTAATCAATACAGATATAAGTAAGATGTCTGAACTAGAATCTAAAACAATGATTATAATGATACTACTGGGCTTGTAAAAAGCAGAGAAGACACTAGAGAATCCCTTACTGGAGATATAAAAGAACTAAAATCTAATCAGGTCAAAATTAAAAATGCTCTTACTGAGATGCAGTCACAAATGGAGGCTCTAACAGCAAGGATAAACAAGACAGAAGAGTCAGTGATATAGAAGACAAAATGATGAAAAATAAGGAAGCTAAGAAGAAGAGAGAAAGACAACTGCTGGATCACAAAGGGAGACTTCAACAACTTAGTGATTCCATAAAGCAAAATAATATCCAGATAATAGGGATCCCAGAAGATAAAGAGAGAGAGAGGGGCAGAAGGTTTATTTGAACAATTTATAGTTGAAAACTTCCCTAATATGGGGAAGAAAACAGGCATTCAAGTCCAGGAGGCACAGAGAATGCCCCTCAAAATCAATAAAAATAGGTCAACACCCCAACATAAAATTTTGAAGCTTAAAAATTTCAGAGATAAAGAGAAAATCCTGAAAGCAGCTCAGGATAAGAGGTCTTTAACCTACAAGGGTAGAAACAAAGGGCTGGCAGCAGACCTGTCCACAGAGACCTGGCAAGCCAGAAAGGACTGGCAATATAAATTCAAGATGCTAAATGGGAAAAATATGCAGCCAAGGATACTCTATCCAGCAAGGCTGTCATTCAGAAGAGAAAGAGCAATAAAGAGGACAAACAAAAACTAAAGGAATTTATGAACAGTAAACCAGCCCTGCAAGAAATATTAAAGAGGATCCTTTGAGCAAAGAGAGGGCCCAAAAGTAACAAAGATCAGAAAGGAACAGAGACATTCTACAGAAACAGTGATGTAACAGGAAATACAATGGCACTAAATTCATATCTTTCAATAATTACTCTGAATGTAAATGGGCTAAATACTCCAATCAAAAGACATAGGGTATCAGATTGGATAAAAAAAACAAGACCGATCAATATGCTGTCTATAAGAGACTCATTTTAGACACAAAGACACATCCACATTGAAAGTGAGAGGGTGGAGAACTATTTATCATGCTAATGGACATTGAAAGAAAGCTGGAGTAGCAATCCTTATATCAGACAAACTACATTTTAAACCAAAGACCTTAATAAGAGATGAAGAAGGATACTATATCATACTTAAAGGGTCTATCCAACAAGAAGATCTAACAATTTTAAATATATCTGCCCCTACCTTAGGAGCACCCAAATATATAAACCAATTAATAACAAAATTAAAGCAACACATTGATAATAATACAATCATAGTAGAGGACTTTAACACCACACTCACAGCAATGGACAGATCGTCTAAGTAGAAGATCAACAAGGAAACAAGGGCTTTGAATGACACATTGGACCAGATGGACTTCACAAATATATTCAGAGTATTTCATCCTAAAGCAACAGAATACACATTCTTATTGAGTGCATATGGAACATTCCCCAGAATGGATCACATCCTGGGTTACAAATCAGGTCTCAACTGGTACAAAAAGACTGAGATTATACCATGCATATTTTCAGGCCACAATGCTTTAAAACTTGAACTCAATCACAAGAAAAAATTTGAAGGAACACAAATACTTGGATGTTAAAGAAGATCCTACTAAAGAATGAATGGGTCAACGAAGAAATTAAAGAAGATTTTTAAAAATACATGGAAACAAATGAAAATGAAAACAAAACTGTTCAAAACCTTTGGGATGCAGCAAAGGCGGTCCTAAGAGGGAAGTATATAGCGATGCAGGCATTTCTCAAGAAACAAGAAAAGTCTCAAATACACAACATAACCTTACACCTAAAGGAGCTGGGAAAAGAACAGCAAATAAAGCCTAAACCCAGCAGGAGAAGAGAAATAATAAAGAGTAGGGCAGAAATCAATGATATAGAAGAAAAAAAAAACAGTAGAATAGATCAATGAAACTAGGAGCTGGTTCTTTGAAAGAATTAATAAGATCAATAAACCTCTATCCAGACTTATCAAAAAGAAAAGAGAAAGAACCCAAATAAATAAAATCATGAATGAAAGAGGAGAGTTCACAACCAACACCAAAGAAATACAAAACATTTATAAGAGAATATTATGAGCAATTATATGCCAACAAATTAGGCAATCTGGAAGAAATGGATGCATTCCTGGAAACTTTTAAACTACCAAAACTGAAACAGGAAGAAATAGAAAACCTGAACAGACCCATAACCAGCAAGGAAATTGAAGCAGTAATCAAAACTCTCCTGACAAACAAGAGTCCAGGACCAGATGACTTCCCAGCGGGATTCTACCAAACATGTAAAGAAGAATTGATACCTATTCTGAAACTGTTTCAAAAAATAGAAATGGAAGGAAAACTTCCAAACTCTTTCTATGATGCCAGCATTACCTTGTTCCCAAAACCAAAGACCCCACCTAAAAAGAGAATTACAGACCAAAATCCCTGAGGAACATGGATGCCAAAATTCTCACCAAGATACTAGCCAATAGGATCCAACAATACATCAAACGGATTATTCACCACAACCAAGTGGGATTTTTCCTGGGCTGCGAGTGTGGTTCCACATCACAAATCAATCAATGTGATACACCACATTAATAAAGGAAAGGACAAGAACCATATGATCTTCTCAATAGATGCAGAAAAAGCATTTGACAAAATACAGCATCCTTTCTTGATAAAAACTCTTTACAGTAGGGATAGAAGGAACATACCTCAATATCTTAAAAGCCATATATGAAAAATGCACAGGGAATATCATCCTCAATGGAGAAAAAATGAGAACTTTTCCCCTAAGGCCAGGAACATGGGAGGGATGTCCACTCTCACCACTGCTGTTCAACATAGTACTGGAAGTCCTAGCCTCAGCAATCAGACAACAAAAAGAAATAAAAGGAATCTGAATCAGCAAAGAAGAAGTCAAACTTTCACTCTTCACAAACAACATGATACTCTATGTAAAAAACCCAAAGGACTCTACCCAAAAATTGCTAGAACTGATACAGGAATTCAGCAAAGTGGCAGGATATAAAATCAATGCACTGAAGTCAGTTGCATTTCTATACACCAACAATGAAGCAGAAGAGAAATCAAGGAATCAATCTGATTTACAATTGCACCCGAAACCATAAGATACCTAGGAATAAACCTAACCAAAGAGGCAAAGGATCTGTACTCTGAAAACTATAGAACACTAATGAAAGAACTTGAAGAAAACACAAAGAAATGGAAAAACATTCCATGCTCATGGATTGGAAGAACAAATATTGTTAAAATGTCTATGCTACCCAAAGCAATCTACACATTCAATGCAATTCCTATCAAAACACCATCAGCACTTTTCACAGAGCTGGAACAAACAATTCTAAAATTTGTATGGAACCAGAAAAGACCCTGAATAGCCAGAGGAATGTTGAAAAAGAAAACAAAAGCTGGTGGCATCACAATTCCGGACTTCAAAGCTGTCATCATCAAGACAGTATGGTACTAGCACAAAAATAGACACATAGATCAATAGAACAGAATAGAGAACCCAGAAATGGACCCTCAACTCTATGGTCAACTAATCTGTGACAAAGCAGGAAAGAATATCCAATGGAAAAAAGACAGTCTTTTCAATAAATGGTGCTGGGAAAATTGGACAGCCACATGTAGAATGAAACTGGACCTTTTTCTTATACCATCCACAAAAATAAACTCAAAATAAAAGAAAGACCTAAATGTGAGACAGGAATTCATCAAAATCCTAGAGGAAAACACAGGCAGCAACCTCTTCGACCTCGGCCACAGCAACTTCTTGCTACACACATCTCCAAAGGCAAGGGAAACAAAAGTGAAGATGAACTACTGGGACTTTATCAAGATAAAAAGCTTTTGAACAGCAAAGGACACAGTTGACAAAACTAAAAGGCAACGTAGGAATGGGAGAAGATATTTGCAAATGTCTTATCAGATAACAGGGTAATATCCAAAATCTATAAAGAACTTGTCAAACTCAACACCCCCCCCCAAAAAAAAAGTCCAGTCAAGAAATAGGCAGAAGACATGAACAGACATTTCTCTGAAAAAGGTATACAAATGACCAACAGACACATGAAAAATTGCTGAACATCAATCGGCATCAGGGAAATGCAAATCAAAATCACAATGGGATACCACCTCACACTAGTCAGAATAGCTAAAATTAACAACTCAGGGAAAAACAGATGTTGGTGAGGATGCAGAAAAAGGGGAACCCTCTTGCACTGTTGGGAATGCAAACTTGTGCAGCCACTCTGAAAAACAGTATGGAGGTTCCTCAAGAAGTTAAAAATAGAGCTACCCTATGACCCAGCAATTGCACTACTAGGTATTTATCCAAAGGATACAAACAGTGAATGGAAGAGGCACATGCACACCAATGTTTATAGCAGCAATGTCCATAATAGCCAAACTATGGAAAGAGCTCAGATGACCATCGACAGATGAATGGATAATGAAGATGTGGTACATATAAACAATGGAATATTACTCAGCCATCCAAAAGAATGAAATCTTGCCATTTGCAATGACGTGAATGGAACTAGAGGGTATTATGCTAAGTGAAATAAGTCAGAGAAAAACAAATACCATATAATTTCACTCATATGTAGAATTCAAGAAACAAAACAGATGAACATAGGGGAAGGGAAGGAAAAATAAAACAAGATGAAAATTGAGAGGGAGGCAAACCATAAGAGATGTTGAACTCCAGGAAACAAACTGAGGGTTGCTGGGGGCAGGGCGGGGGGGAAGGGATAGTTGGGTGATGGGCATTAAGGAAGGCCCTTGATATAATGAGAACTGGGTGTTATATGCAACTGATGAATCACTAAATTCTACCTCTGAAACTAAAATAAAAAGAAGAAGAAGAAGAAAGAAAAAAAAAAAAGCGAGATAGAACTTGATCTTGAACTTCAAGATTTTGCTTGCTCAAAAAAAAAAAATCAAAATCAAAATTTTCCCAAGGATTTTAAGAGTACCCAGAGTTTCAAAACATAATATTCAAAATGTCCAAGATACAATGCAAAATTAGTCAACACACAAAGAACCAAGAAAATGTAACTTCTTTACAAGGAAGAAGACAACAAATGACAACCCATGATCACCTCAATATTGGAATTCTCAGATAAAGACCTTAAAGTAGATATAACCATAATCCATGGGATTAAAGTAAACACTATGAAACGAATGAAAAGATAGATGTTCTCAGGAGAGAAATAGAAACTATTTAAAAAAGGAAATTTTGGAACTGAAAAAATATAATGCAAAATTCATTGGGTTCAACAACAGAACATAGACAATGGAGGAAAGAATCCGTGAATTTGAAGACAAATTAACATAAATTATCCTATCTGAAAAACAGAGAAAAAAGTGAAAATAATAATGAACAAAGCCTTCGAGACCTGTGGGAATATATCAATAGGTTTAACATGCATTTCATTGGATTCTCAAAAGGAGAGAAGTGCAGAACAAATATGTGAATAATGGACAAAACCTTCCCAAATTTCATAAAAGACAAAATTTTAAAATTCAAGAAATTCAATAAACACTAAACAGAGTAAACCCCACAGACCACACCAAAGATATATCATAATCAAACTACTGAAAACCAAAAATAAAGAAATCTTGAAACAGCCAGATAAAGACACATTACATATAGAGGGACAATGATTCAAAAGGCTGAATTTTTTTTATTAACATATAAGGTATTATTTGTTTCAGGGGTACAGGTCTGTGATTCATCAGTCTTACACAATACACAGTGCTCACCACAACACATACTCTCCCCAGTGTCAATCACCCAGCCACTCCATCCTTCCCATCCCCCTCCACTCCAGCAACCCTCAGTTTGTTTCCTGAGATTAAGAGTCTCTTATGGTTTGTCTCCCTCTCTGGTTTCTTCTTGTTTCATTTTTTCCTCTCTTCCCCTATGATCCTCTGCCTTATTTCTCAAATTCCACATATCAGTGAGATCCTATAATAATTGTCTTTCTCTGATTGACTTATTTCGCTTAGCATAATACCTTCTGGTTCCATCCATGTTTTTGCAAATGGCAAGATTTCATTTTTAGATGGCTGCATAATATTCCACTGTATATATATACCACATCTTCTTTATCCATTCATCTGTCAAAGGACACCTGGGCTCTTTCCATAGTTTGGCTATTGTGGACATTGCTGCTATAAACATTGGGGTCCAGGTGCCCCTTCAGATCACCACATTTGTATCTTTGGGATAATTACCTAGTAGTACAATTGCTGGGTTGTAGGGTAACTCTATTTTCAACTTTTTGAGGAACCTCCATATTGCTTTCCAGAGTGGCTGCACCAGCTTGCATTCCCACCAACAGTGTAGGAGGGTTCCCTTTTCTCCACATCCTCGCCAACATCTGTCGTTTTCTAACTTGTTAATTTTCGCCATTCTGACTGGTGTGAGGTGGTATCTTATTGTGGGTTTGATTTGTATTTCCCTGATGCCAAGTGATGTTGAACACTTTTTCATGTGTCTGTTGGCCATTTGGATGCCTTCTTTCAAAAGGCCAAATTTTTCATCAGAAATCATGGAACCAGAAACAGTAGAATAAAATCCATTCAAAATGCTATTTCCAGCAAAAATGCCCTTCAGGTGTAATAGCAAAATAAAGACACTCTCAGATGAATGAAGACTAAAATATACACTGTTATAGACTGAAGTGTAACTCCCCAAAATTTGTATGTTGAAGTCCTAACATCCAGTGCTTCAGAATGTGACTATTTTAGACATAGGGCCTTTAAAGAGGTTAAGTTAAATTAAGTTAAAATGAGGGCAGTAGAGTGGGCCCTAATCCAGTAGAACTGATGTCCTCATAAGAGGCAAAAATTAGGACACAGATACAAACTCAAAGGCAAGCAAAAGATAGAAAATAATAAAGAGTAGAAATTAATCACATTGAGAAGAAAAAGAAGATAGGGTAGGGACGCCTGGGTGGCTCAGTTGGTTAAGCGACTGCCTTCGGCTCAGGTCATGATCCTGGGGTCCCAGGATCGAGTCCCACATCGGGCTCCCTGCTCTGCAGGGAGTCTGCTTCTCCCTCTGACCCTCCCCCCTCTCATGCTCTCTCTCTCATTTTCTCTCTCACATAAATAAAATCTTTATTTTTTTTTTTAAAGATTTTATTTATTTATTTGAGAGAGAGAGAGCACAAGAGAGGGGAGCGGGAGAGGGAGGAGCAGACCCCCCGCTGAGGAGGGAGCCCGATGCGGGACTCGATCCCGGGACTCCAGGATCATGACCTCTCTCTCATTTTCTCTCTCACATAAATAAAATCTTTAAAAAAAAAAAAAAAGTAGGGTAAATTAATGGAACCAAAAGCTGGTTCTTTGAAAGACTAATAATATTTTTTAAAACTTCTAGCCAGACTGACCAAGAAAAAAAAGACAAAAATTAATACTTATATTGAGAATCAAAGAGGGGATTTCACTAAAGACTCCACAGACATTAAAAGGATAAGGGAACACTACTAACAACTGTATGCCCATAAATTGAACAACAGCTGAGAGTCCATGATGCAACCTACCAAAATTGAATTCATCATTTAAACCCTCCCAGCAAAGAAGACTCCAGGCATGGATGGCTTCATTACTCAATTCAACCAAGTATGTAAGAAAGAAATAATACCAATTATATACAGTATCTTTCAGAAGATAGAAGAAAAGGGAACATTTCTCACCTCTTTTTATGAGGTCATCATTACCCTGATATCAAAACTTAAGACTCTACAAAATGCAAAAACCAAAACAACATTACAAAATAGGATTAGAACACTACAAAAAAAAAAAAAAAAACCGTAATAAGCTTTTAACACATGAATTGTAAAATATCCTTCCTTCTCCCCCTCCTATCCTTCCATAATCCTGCAAAACCACACCCAACCAAACCCCTAAGAAAGCCCTCAGACACAGTTATGCAGCCTTGACCCAAGGGAAAAGTGCCAGTAGCTACAAGTGTCTTACTGCATGCCCTCTGATGCAGGGCTTGATGCATGGAGTGGAGCTTGGGCTGAATTTTAGATCCCATTCACCCTGTGGTAGGCTGAATAATGGTCTCCCTAAACACCCATATCCTAACCCCTGGAACATGTGCATGTCACCTTCTATGACAAACAGGATTCTGCAAATGTGATTAAGGATCTTGAGATGGGGAAGTTATCCTGTAGTATCAGGTGAGCCCTAAAGGTAATCAAAACTGTGTTGATAAGAGAGAGGCAGGGGGAGATTTGACTGAAGGAGAAGTGAAGGCAGTGTAACAACAGAAGCAGAAAGAGATTTGGAGATGCTACACTGCTAGCTTTGAGGATGGAGGAAGGGCCATGAGTTAAGGAATGTAAAGAAGGGCTCTAGAAGCTAGAAAAGGCAAGGAAAAGGATTCTCCTCTCAGAGCTTCAGAGGAACCAGCCCTGCCAACACTTTGACTAGCCCAATGAGACTGCAGATTTCTGACCTCTAGAGCTGTAAGAGAATAAATTTATATTGTTTTAAGCAACTAGGTTTGTGGTAATCTGTTACAGCAGCAATGGAAAACCGGGAACTGGGCACCTTAGTACACAGCCCAATCTGCACAGCTATTCAAGACGGCCTGTGTATAGTCCACTTCTTCTTCTTCTACCCACAGACTAGTAAATTAAGACAGAGGCAGCAACTAGTTAGTAATTCTTCTTTCTTAAATTTCTAAGGCCTCCCCCAGCCTCCCCCAGTCTAGGCATTGGGGCATATGTTTTGACTTGTTCATCTCTGGCTCCTTTCTCTCTGGTCCTCAAATGCATTGGAAGTAGAAGTTCTGGGACTAAGCTTTTGTTTTTGGAGGGGGCTGGCAAATAGCTACCTGCTTTTCTTGGGGTACCTCAGAAGAAGGAGGTTGGCTTATGATGACAAGATAGGGCCTACACATTCCTCAGTCTCCAGGCTGAATGCCATTATAATACCATCTTAACCACTAATGAATTCCAGCATACTACACATTACTATGAGAGCACAGTGGAAGGAAGGATTATATTAAAAGTGTGTTTATCAGACTGATTACGATCTATTTACATTAGTGAATTTTTAAATCAATTTTGTTCAGTCTAATCAGAACTTTTAATGAAATAAAATAGAAATTATCAGAATGTATTGCAGATGGATGGGTAAGCATAGCTCTATAAAACCTTTGTCTCAATTATACATATGAGCACAAGTTCTGTGTTGCAATATGAAATATATTTCTTTTACTGAGTCTTAGTCAGAGGGTTTGAAAAATACTGGAATATGTGCTTTCGAATAGCTATCCTAACTCTCATCTTACTGTTCTCATGAAGAGTCAAAGAGAAAGACAAAAATGGACATAGTTCTCTAAACTGAAAGGGCATTTTCAATAAACAAAGTCCTCACTTAACTCACTTTTGATAGCTTGAGCTTGTAATGATACTGAAGGAAAGCTATTCAGATAAGAGTTCTTAACTTGTGTCCAGGTGGTCTAGGAAACCTCTGATTGTATGCAAAATGTTGTACACGAAAATGGACATATTTTTAGGAAAAGGTTCATATTTTTCATAAGATACCCAAAAGAGTCCACAAACTTTTGATACATTAATCTTGTCTGGCAGTGCCATAATTATGGGAATGGCAGAACTTGATGATAGTAATTCAAATTGATTTAGGAAAAGACATTCTGATTGAGTCAGGCCTAATAACAGGGTTGGACTAATACAAGATGAGCAGTTGATATCAGTAAAGAAGATACCAAATTATGAAGACTTTTTCTAAAAAGAGACTGTCCTGTCTTTATTATATGAAATCAGTTGTGTTAATGATGGGCTATAATACAGGCTGACTCTTAAAATGGTTGATAGAAAAACATACTTGGTTTCACGACCTAACTCATATAACCACGTCTCCATCTTAGTCTTGATAGACAGGAACACAGAGCCTTGTCATCTCTTGCCATGACCTCTTGTCACTCCTCACCTAGCTATTTCCTATTTATCCTTACAAATTCATTTTAGGCCTCATCTCCTCCAAAAGAGTTCCCTCTCCTTGCCAGGCTCAACTGTCACAAGAGCTCCACCTTGCTCTTCCATAGCAACCAATGCACAGCACTATTAGGTACTTACTTTGTTACATGGAGATTGTCTAAGTCACATCCCACCTCTGCACTGCACGGTAAGTGCTCTGAAGGCAGACAGGGACTGATGAATCTTAATCTCCAGGTCACCAAAAATTAGCTGTGTGCTTGGCACACAGTAAGAGTCAGTACCCGCTACCAGTGGCAACAAATTATAAGTTCAGTTCCTACAGCGTAAACTTATCAAAATTGTCTAAAGTCTTTTTTTCTTTAACAAGGCAGTATATATATTTTAAAATATATTAATACAACACTATTATAGTAATTTGTTAGATATTTGAGACAGAGAAGTACTCCAAGGGTGTAGCAGGTATGGACTTCAGGCAAGTCAGGCAAGTATGGGGGAAAGGCTATGGTTGTAAATATTGGTTGGTGATGACTGGTCCTGCACGCAGTGATCTTCTGAGAAAACGGAAGTGGCAATGTAGGAAGCTTGTGGGGAGAGTTTCCAGACAATTCCAGTCCCCAGTAAGCATATTTGTTTCCATAGACAAAGACAACATTAGCAACAAAATTTGCTTAATATCAATTTGACTAAATACCTTCCCCTTAACTATTCAGGGCTCCAAACATTCTTATTTTGTACCTGTGGTATAAACGATGTTTTGGATGTCTCACCACATATACTTTCCCCCATTTTCTAAGAAAGATGTGGCAGACAGAAAGTGAATAGTCTAAGGGACTGTATTCCTAGCTTTTGTATTTCAGAAATCTAGACTTCACTCGGCTTTGTTCATTGGTTTACCTGAGGTGGAAGGACAGGGCAGATGGAGCAAAGGTAAAGGATGAAGATAAATGAGTGAGGTTTTTGGTTTAGAACACCCCTGCCTTAACTGAACATCGGTCCTTTAGCAGGAACCTATTCCTCTTCCACAGCACATGCAGCTTAAGCATGAATGCTGGTGAAGCAATGAGAGAAGACGGCGGCACCTGGCAGGCCAGCCAGACTCCCCTCACAGCACACACTTAGCCCAACATAAACCTATAATGGAATGGTTAGCCAGAAGGGCACCAAGCTGGGGGGCTCAGTCAGTTAAGTATCTGTCTTCGGCTCAGGTCAGGATCCAGCCCCACATTGTCATCAGGCTCCCTGCTCAGCGGGGAGCCTGCTTCTCCCTCTTTCTCTGCCCCTCTACCCCTACCCGACCCCCATCCCCACCCCCGCTCATACTCTCTCTCTCTCAAATAAATAAATAAAATCTTTTAAAAAAGAAAGAAGGGCACCAAGGGAGTATGATCCCCTGAGGTCCCAACAAAGTCCCAGGTGTGTCTTCAACTAGAAAACTCGGAAAGCATTGCTCTGACCACTTGTGGCAAATAACCTGATTTACCTCTGGAATGTTCACATATACAGTTCTCTGGGGAGAGATGGCAAAATTTACCATGATGCACAGTCAGGTATGTAGAAAATATTTATTAGGACACTGTTCATTACAGATGAAGAAAAGACCAAGTTTCTTACACAACACCATGGAGTGGCAGGGCTGGGTCAGCAGCACCTCGGGAGCCAGAATGAGGCTGGGTCCCCCATTCCCAGCCCCCAGTGGCAGCAGGGTTCTGTGGGGGCAGAAGGAAGACAGAGGGGAGACCCTGCCTGTATGAATGCATTAAGGGGTGAAAAAGCAATCCTCTCCTGAAAGCACCAAAACAGTGCAATAACTTTTTCCCTTTAAAGTAAAAATAGGTAGTTTCACCATCATACCTAAACATTGAAATGATACAAATTTTCCCCAGGAAACCACGGATCCAAACTTTGGGTTTTATACGAACAACCGGGAGCCATGCAGGTACTTGTTGAGGGGCCACAGGTTGCTCTCACCCACACTGGAGGTGCGCCTCTGGCACTGCTTGCAGCGCCGATACTTCTCACACTGGTCCAGGAGGAAGAGCTTGTCTGATGCCCTGCGGAGAGGGGAGGACGAGCAGTCACCATCAGGCGCTCCCTGAGGCCACGCCGGGGGCCGAGTTTAGAGACCAGCGCAGTAGAAGAGACGGAAAGAGAAGTCACACCTGCTCCCTGCCCTCCAGGTGCTCACCACCCACCTGCGACGGCCTACCTGCCATCCCCCCCACACACACTGCTCCCCAGAGCTCAAGCCAAGGGGGCATCTCCTGCTTCCAAACCTCTCTTTATTTGATCACAAAAACTCCTCTGTTAGCTTAAGTCGGGCAGGTGTCTGCTTTCCTCATCTTACAAATGAAAAAAGTAAGACAAAAAGATGAGCCGCCTCTCCAAAGTTAGTGTTAATTCTCAAAGCCATGACTAGATTCCCTAACGCTAGATTGTTGATCGATAGCTGGGGACAGGGGGCGCGGATCTGATACATGTCAGGAAGATGTTCTTGGTTGGATCCATCGTGGGCATCTCGGTTTCCCAGTTGCCGATCTTACACACAACCCCCTTAAATGACCATTCTGTCAGCCTTGGATGTGTTCAGATGGAAAGTCCATCTCCCTATTTCCAACTAGTTATTTCCAAGGAGAAGTCCTACCTCCCCCCCACTCCCACCGCATGCCTCCCTACCCTCCACAAAATGACAATAAAGCTAGCCTAAACGGAGGCAAAGATCGGGGCAGAGATGGCAAGTATGTAACATACAGCAGGCATTCTCCAGTCCCATCTCCGTAACAGGCTTTTCTAATACAGCACAGCAGTAGCTCCTACTGAACCCAGAATTCTCTTCTCCACCAGAGGTGCTAGGCAGCCACAACCAAAGACCTGAAGTTGGCCCTGGAAACCTCTCTGCCATGCCAGGATCTCAGGAAAGTCCACGAGGAGCAGAGGGAGTTTCTCTGCAAAGCCCTGGAGGTTCCAATCGGGAATTACCGCTCGAAAGCCTTCTCCTCCAGGTCCCGCTGCCTCTTCATTGCAGCACTGCTTTTCCAGTCCTCCTGCAAGCTCTGGTTGACTCTGTTCACCCGCTTGAGCTCAGCATTTCTGTCCGCCAAGTGCCTGGAGAGAAGAGCATGGTCTGCTTCCATTCACAATACAGGGAAGGGCAGGCACCGACCTTGGGAGCCCCATTCCCCTCATGGTAGATTAAACAGAAACATTCTGGTTTTGTTCACTGCTCTTTGAAATATACTAAAAGGCAAGAACACTGAACAAAGAAAAACACTAAAAACATCATAGCTCTCAAATAGTTTATGGGTCTAGGACCTTTCATCTTCAATCCTGGTTTAAATTAGCAGAACTGAAACCTTTTTCCAGTTAACAAATGCAGCCTTTAAAGCTATTAATTTCCTTTGAGGCTAATTTAACTAAACTGAAGAATCATCTCAAATGGATTTCCTATACTTGAGGTTTCTTTCCTTTTATTCCAGTCTCCCAGCTGTCAGTAATCAGCCCACGAGTTGCTACAGGCATGGTACAAGGCGAAGTAGACAGGAATACAAATGAATGGCTAGAGAGGGGAAAAGAAACAGAAGTGACTGGCAAAGGAAAATGAAATCAAGAAAATACTTAACATTGTGAAGAAGATTAAAAAAAGGGAGAGAGAGAGAGAGAGAGAGACTGGTGAAGGTCACAATATCAAAGAAGTGATTGCAGTGTCTCTCTCTTCAAGTACCATGCCCCAGAATTCCCAATGGTAAGTGTCTCTATTACTGGTCTCCAGATGCTCAGCCACTGCTGTTGTGAATCATCTTAAACCTGGTTCAAATTATTTATATGTGTCTATTTCTTGCCAGACTGAAACTCTTACCTTCAGTTTTCATTAAGGTCTAGAAAGGACTTCACTAAATGTGACCATTGATTTAGCCCATTCTGCAGGGCTCTGTGTTATAGGCAGCAACCGCCACTAGGTGTCAGGATGCTCTGATAAAAATCAGCAATGTACTCTGTGCTGGTTCACTTGTCCTAAAAGAGCATGGCCACATTTTCCTCTAATGAGCACTGATTCAACAATTCAGCTACTGTACAGTCATTACAAAGTTTAAATGAAATAATATACAAAAAGTGCCAATGCCTATCACACAATGGGAGCTCAATGACTGAATGGTACCTGTTACATATATCTATCTATCTATATCTCTTATAACCTTTTTTTCCTTTTCATTGTGTTTTTTTTTTTTTTAAAGATTTTATTTATTTATTTGAGAGAGAGAGAATGAGAGAGGGGGGAGGGTCAGAGGGAGAAACAGACTCCCTGCCAAGCAAGGAGCCCGATGCGGGACTCGATTCAGGGACTCCAGGATCATGACCTGAGCCGAAGGCAGTCGCTTAACCAACTGAGCCACCCAGGCGCCCCATTGTGTTTTTTAATAGTAAAAACCATATAGGGAAGCCTGGATGGCTCAGTCCGGTAAGTGCCTGACTTGGGCTCAGGTCATGATCTCAGGGTCCTGAGATGGAGCCCAGTGTCAGGCTCCGTGCTCAGCAGGGAGTCTGCTTGTCCCTCTGCACCTCCCCTTTCCCCCTGCTATACTCTCTCTCTCAAGTAAATAAATAAATAAAATCTAAAAAAAAAGAAAGTAAAAATCACATAACATAAAATTGACCATCTTAAACATTTCTAAGTGTACAGATACATAGTGTTAAGTATATTTACATTGTTGTGCAACCAATATCTAGAACTCTTTCCATCTTGCAAAACTAAAACTCTATACTCACTAAACAACTCCCCATTCCTCCCTCCCCCTAGCCCCTGGCAGTCACCATTCTACTTTGTTTCCATGAATTTGACCACTCTGAATACCTCACAGAAATGGAATCATACAATATTTGTCTTATTATGACTGGCTTATTTTACTTAGCATAATGTCATCAAGGTTCATCCATGTTGTAGCATGTCATAATTTCCTTCTTTCTGAAAGCTGAGTAATGTTCCATTGCATATGTATAACACATTTTGTTTATTCATCCCTCTGTGACAGCTTCCATTTCTTGGCTACTGAATGCTGTTATGAACATGGGAGGGCAAATATCTCAAAATCCTGCTTTCAACTCCACCAAAAAAAAAAAAACCCTACCTGAACTGATCAATGTACAGAAATCTGTTCCATTTCTATACACTAATAATGAAACAGCAGAAAGAGAAATTAAGAAAACAGACCCACTGGGGCACCTGGGTGGCTCAGTCAGTTAAGTGTCCCACTCTTGATCTCAGCTCAGGTCTTAATCTCAGTGTCATGAGTTCAAGCCCCATGCTGGGCTCCACACTGGGCATGGAGCCTACTTTAAAAAAAGAAAAAGGAAACAATCCCATTTTCAATTGCACCAAAAAGAATAAAATACCTAGGAATAAACAATGAAGGAGGTGGAAGATCTGTACTATGAAAACTATAAAACACTGATGAAAGACATTGAACACAGGGGCTCCTGGGTGGCTCAGTTGGTTAAGTGTCTGTCTTCAGCTCAGGTCATGATTTTAGGGTCCTGGGATGGACCCTGCTTAGTGGGGACCCTGCTTCTCTCTCTCCCTTTGCCCCCTCCCACTCATGCCCTCTCTCTCTCTCAAATAAATAAATAAAATCTTAAAAAAAAAGAATGAAAGAGATTGAACACAAACAAATGGAAAGATAGTCCATGCTCATGGATTGGAAAAACAAACATTGTTTAAATGTCCATGCTACCCAAATCAATCTACAGATTTAATGCAATCCCTATCAAAATACCAACAGCATTTTTCACAGAACCAGAACAAACAATGCTAAAATTTGTATGGAAACCACAAAAGACTCTGAATGGCCAAAGCAATCTGGAAAAAGAAAAACAAAGCTGGAGATGTCACAATTTTAGACTTCAAGTTATATTACAAAGATGTAGTGATCAAAACAGTACGGTACTAGCACAAGCATAGACACATAGATCAGTGAAAAAGAATACAGAGCCTAGAAATAAACCCATAACTATATGGTCAATTAATCTTTGACAAAGCAGGAAAGAATATCCAATGGGAAAAAGATAGTCTCTTCAACCAATGGTGTTGGGAAAACTGGACAACAAAATGCAAAAGAATGAAACTGGACCACTTTTGTATACCATACACAAAAATAAACTGCAAATGGATTAAAGACCTAAATGTGAGACTTGAAACCATAAAATTCTAGAAGAGAGCACAGGCAGTAATTCTCTGACATTGGCTATGACATCTTTCTAGATATATCTCCTGAGGCAAGGGAAACAAAAGCAAAATTAAACTATTGGGACTACATCAAAATAAAATATATATAAAGAACTTATACAACTCAACACCAAAAAAACAAATAATCCAAGTAAAAAAATGGGCAGAAGACATGAACAGACATTTCTCCAAAGAAGACATACAGATGGCCAACAGACACATGAAAAGATGTGTTTACAGTCATTACAAAGTTTAAATGAAATAATATACAAGCATCACTCATTATCAGGGAAATGCAAATCAAAATCACAATGAGATATCACCTCACACCTGTCAGAATGGCTAAAAGTCAAAAACACAAGAAACAACAAGTGTTGGTGAGGAGGTAGATAAAAAGGAACCCTTGTGCACTGTTGGTGGGAATGCAAACTGGTGCAGCCACTGTGGAAAACAATATGAAGGTTCCTCAAAAAATTAAAAATAGAACTACCCTACAATCCAGTAATTGCATTACTGGGTATTTACCCAAAGAAAACAAAAACACTACTTTGAAGGGATATATGCACCCCTGTGTTTACTGCAGTGTTATTACAATAGCCAAATTATGGAAACACCCCAAGTGTCCATTGATAGATGAATGGATAAAGAAGATGTGGTATATATATAGAAGATACCACATTTTCATATATATATATATATATATATATACACCCTCACAATGGATATTATTCAGCCATAAAAAAGAATGAAATCATGGCCTTTGTAACAACATGGATAGAGCTAGAGAGTATAATGCTAAGCAAAATAAGCCAGTCAGAGAAAGACAAATACCAGATGATTTCAGTCGTATGTGGAATTTAAGAAACAAAACAAATGAACAAAGAGGGGGAAAAAAAACAAAATAAACTAAGAATAGACTCTTAGCTACAGAGAACAAACAGATGGTTACCAGAGGGAGGGAGGTGGGGGATGAGTGAAATAGGTAAAGGGTATCTTGATAAGCACTGAGTAATGCATAGAATCTTGAATCACTACATTGTACACCTGAAACTAATATAACACTGTATGTTAACTACACTGAAATGACAATAAAATAAAATAAAGTAAGAACTTTTTTAGTTAAAAAAAAAAAGATCCTGCTTTCAAATCTTTTGGATATATACATAGAAGCGGAATTAGTGAATCATATGGTAATTCTATTTTTAATTTTTTGATGAATTGCCATGTTGTTTTCCACAGTGGCCGCACTATTTTACACTTCTACCAACAGTGCACAGGGTTTCTATTTCTCTACATCCTCACCAACACCTATTATTTTCTGGTTTTTTGATAGTAGCCATCCTAACCGGTATGAGGTAGTATTTTTCTCTCTCTTTTTTTTTGTTTTTGCTTTTCTTTCTCTTTCCCTTTTACAACATAATTGCATCTTAATGGTTTTGTCTACCAGTGAATAGACAGTTTTCTTCCTTTCTAATTTTTTGAATAGTCTAAAAGAAGTACTTATTAAATGTTTCATGGCGCATGTGGTATAAGAAAAATCTTTAATTATTCTTGATTTGGACATTGCACAGATATTATAATACAAGATAAATGAGAGCACATTTTATCTTTGCACTTGTGAAACCTTATGGCACTGTTCCTCAAACATATGTTTTCTTTTCATAAAGCCCTATGGGGAAGAAAAGATAGCCATCTTAACTATGTTACAGTGATATATACATTTCAAACAGTAAAAGATGTTTTCCTACATCTGCATAAATGAGTTGCAAGGGGAAGAGTGAACAGTTTGCTAACTGCTTACTTCATTCAGACTGCCATAGACTTGGCATTCCAGGATAGATATGTGATTAGAGTTAAGTTATTAAATCGTGTGATATAAACCACAGCTACATTTGCAATCTCGCCATCCTACTTGGCTACTTTTATTCACTGGAGTGGAAAATCCCTGTCTCTCAGGTTCAGATAAGCAAAATTAAATAAAACATGAACTACTTCTTGCCTGGAAGAGACAAAATCTAGTTAAATGCTAAATGGCGTCTATTCCAAACAGGACAAAGGAGGACAGCTAGTGCTGAAGAAGGCTTACCTGCGCACGTTGCAGAGTATGGAGGCCATTTGTTAGCCAGGAGCTACCTCACTCTGGTTTTGATGTGCGTTTCCCTAATGCTTAGTAATGTTGAGCACCTTTTCAAATGCTTTTTGGCTACTATTGTATTCTTTGTAAAAGGGGAGTTTTATAAGTCAGTTTAACTTAGATGCCAAGCAAGTGAGAAAATGAACTGGGGCTACGGGGGAGGTCACAAGGATTCTCACACGACTGCTGGTGGAAGCAAATTGCCATACATTTTTAGGAAGCAACCTGCTGGTATCTGGTAATATTTAAAATGTGCCATACGCTTGATCCAGCAGCTCCACTTTTAGGATTGTATCCAACAGAAACAAAAGAACCAGTATAAAGATATATATTAAAAATGTTTAATGCAAAAATCGTTGTAATAGCAAACCATCTGGAAACAGAGTGAATCTTCATCAATAGTGCAAAAGTTAAATTATAGTAATCCATGTTGTAGATATTATGCTGTCATTAAAGAATGAATTTTGTTTCTATGTACTGACCTAAAAATAAATTAATGATGCATTATTAGGTTAAAGAAAGACTGGGCTGCAGAGTAACGTATACAATCTCATAGGTCTTATTTTCATTTACAAAAGTAGAAGGAAAATATATATGTGGATATTGTTTGAATATATTTGTAAAGAGTGGGAAAAAATATAGAAGGCTGGGGGAGATTATTAACCTTTTTTTAATGTCTCCACCAATTGACTTATTTTAATGAACATGAATTGTTCTATTTTTTATAAACAAAAGCAGAAAAATTTAAAGAAAAAGAATACTTTATCAGGCCTGTTTAGATCACACTGACCCAATTATCCCCTCTGAAAGTGACCCTCTACTTGCCACAGGAGGACCTAAGATGACATCTTGAGATGGACTAGAGACGGGGAAGTTGGAAAAGAGAAGATCAGTAAGAGGGGCGCCTGGGTGGCTCAGCACATTAAGCATCTGCCTTCGGCTTAGGTCATGATCCCAGGATCCTGGGATGGAGCCCTACATTGGGCTCTTTGCTCAGCAGGGAGCCTGCTTCTCCTTCTCCCTCTGCCTCTGCCTCCCAACACCCCCCACTTGTGCTCTCTGGCTCTCTCTATCTCTCTGTCAAATAAATAAAATCTTTTTTAAAAAAGAGAGAGAAGATAAGTAAGAGAATCTGGAATAAGTAGGAAAGGATATAGAAATGGAAGAGAAGGATCTGACCCATACAGAAAAGGGGGGGTCTGTGACCAGAGCTCAACAAGAGAGATAACCAAGACCACAGTTCGTATTTGTTCAGAGCTCTGCAGTTTCCAAAAGTGTTCTCAAATACATACTCTCACATCCTTCTCAGAGTAAGGATAGGTAGGGGGGTATGTTATCCTTACTTTTCATGTGAGGGAAATGAGGGCTCAAAGACCCCACGTGTGTTTTGGCCCAGGTCATACAGCTTGGGAATGACAGAGTTTAACATCACTCATCATCAGAGAAATGAAAATCAAAACCACAATGAGATATCACTTTACACCAGTTAGAATGACTAAAATCAAAATGACAAGAAACAAGTGTTGGCGAGGATGTGGATAAAAAGGAACCCTTTGTGCAGTGGAGGTGAGAATGGAAATTTGTGCAGCCACTATGGAAAAAGTATGGAGGTTCCTCGAAAAATTAAAAATAGAACTACCATATGATCCAATAATTCTACCTTTGGGTATTTACCCAAAGAAAATGAAAACACTAATTCAAAAAGATATCTGCACCGCTACATTTATTGCAGCACTGTTTACAATAGCCAAGATATGGAAGCAATCTAAGTATCTATCAATAGACAAATGGATAAGAAAAACGTAGTATATATATATATCCATATGTATATATATACACACAAACATATACACACACACACACGCACATGCATGCACACCATGGAATATTACAGTGCCATAAAAAAGGACGAAATCGTGTCATTTGAGACATGGATGGACCTAAAGGGTTTTATGCTAAGTGAAATAATAAGTCAGACTGAGAAAGACAAATACCACATGAATCTTAAAAAAAACAAATAAACAAACAAAAAGCAGAATCAACAGAGAACAAACTGAAAGGTTGCCAGAAGGGAGGGGCATGGAGGGTCAGGGAAAATGGGTGAAGGGGAGTGGGACATATAGGCTTCCAGTTATGGAACGAATAAGTCATGGCAATAAAAGGCACAGCATAAGGAATACGGTCAATGATACTGTAAGAGCAATGTAACAGGACAGATGGTCGCTACACTTGTGGTGAACATAGTATAATGTATAAACTCATCAAATCAAAAAGAAAGAAAGAAACAGGGTGCCTGGTGTTTGAATTTAAAGATATTTGCACTGATATAGCATCCAGTCCTGCCCTGCCCACCCTGCCACCTTCACCACCCCCTCACTGGCCATGATAAGTACCGCTCACTACATCAACAGTTCTTTGAAGGAAGGGGGCTTATTGGAAGTTGAGAAGGAGCTCAAGTTTCATGTCGGTGTCTAATTGAGGGGCACCTGGGTGACTCAGCCAGTTAAGTGTCTGCCTTCAGTTCAGGTCATGATCCCAGTGTCCTGGGTGCGAGCCCTGCATCGGGCTCCCTGCTCAGCGGGAAGCCTGCTTCTCCCTCTCCCTCTGCCACCCCGCTCCCCCCCACCCCGGCTTGTACCACAACAGCACAGTTGTGGCTCACACTGTATTTCCAATGGATAGTATGGATCTGGACACCTCTTTAAGAAGTTGTACTGTAAAGGGAAGGAGAAATATGGAGAGGTAACTGGAGGGAGAGGTAGGATCAGGTCTGGTCAGTTGGTTTTTTTTTTAATCAATAACTTTTCTTCATAGGGTGAACTGTAAGGACAAAATAAGATGAAGGATTTGATAAGCTTAGAACAATATTTTGCACACAGTTACTCCTCACTGTGCTCACTATTATTATTGCTTCTGTGCTGTTGTAGGAGAAAGAGAGAAAATGGGAAGTTGGAGAGGGGAGCAAGAGAGGAGGAGAGGAGGAGGAGGAAGAAAGATCTGGGGTCTCTTACTCTTTTTGTGTCCTCCGAAGCATCTGTAAGTCCCGCTTCTGTTCCACCAGCTGCTGCAGGATGGTTCTCCTCTTGTGGCTGGCAGCGGCCTCCAGCTGGTGCTTCATGTAATTCTGTTCTCGCTTGCGCTTTTCCACCATCAGCTCACCCTCATCCTTACCAAAGATGGGCTCACAAGAGTCTGGCTCAAACATGGGCAGTTGCAGGGGTTTGTTCTTCATCTGAAAGAGGGACACACATCGTGCAGACCAGAATTCTAGCAGGCAATAAACTATGCACGACACCACAGCACAGTAAAACACCAATCCCTTCGAGGAAAGAACAGGGCCCCCAAACCGCCAAATGGGTAACACATAAGGCTACTCATGACAGTTCTTATACATATTTTTAGAATGCTAATGAAGCACTGCATAATTTTAAAAATAAAAAAATGCGCTTACCTGCGCATCCAAAGCTCTCTTATAACACTGTGTTTCTTCCATCTTATCTTTTATATACTGGGCTCTTTGTGCAGCAAGTCTGGCAGTTAAGAATAAGAGAAGAGGAGGGCACAGTGTGTTACTGTCTCTGGTAATAGAGACTAACATCACTAAAACCTATTTCCTAAGCATCAATAGGAGTGAGAGACTGGTAAATAAAAAGTGATACTTCCTCTAGAGCTTTCATTTTAATGGAAGGAGCAAAGAAATGAAGAAAGGAGTAACAGATCCATAGGCTAGTGGACAATGTGTTGAATACAGGACAGACAGGACAGATGTGAGCAAGGGATTGACCATTTTGTCCAAATTCACTACAACTAAAACAGGTACTCCTCCACCCCTCGTGTTTTAAAAAAAAAATCTAGACAGGAAAGCAGGAAGTGTCTATTCATTCTATAAAATGATTCACCATAAGATTCCTTTTTAAGAAAAGTGATCTTTCCTATTATAAATTATGATTCTGCTATTTGCAACCCACAGGAAACCCACATGATCCATAAAGCAAGTATAATGGAACATATATATTTTATAGAAAAATAATCTTTTGGTCACAAAAACTAGCTTACTATTTGTTTTAGGAGTCTCTCTCCCACTACAGTAGCCTCTTTAATTGCTCTCCTGACCTCAGTAGTAGAAGTGTGACCCCCTTAGGCATGTTTGAACTCTGACCCTATCCCAGGCCTCAGACAACCCAAGCAAGACCAATCAGATTCTCATTCCTGAAAATTTGTAATTGAGACTAACATTCATCCAAGTTTGAGCTGGAAAAAAGATGATGTCAACCAAGGAGCTGTGGGTGTGAGCAGAAGGAAAGCATTTCTTACATGACTTTTTAGTCCCTGGTTCTAGTCCTCTTAGTCCCCCATACACTCCTGCCCCTGGCTTCCGTGGGACACCCCTACTTACAACAAAACCCCAGCTTTGCTTTGAGATCAACTGGGAATAGCTGAGAATGCTGCTTGTTCAAGACAAGTCCCTTCCTCCATCTGCCAGTATTAGTGATCACAAAACAATACAAAGTGATACTCTATCATTAATTATAGATTGCTAATCATTACTCTAATGGTCATAATAATAACAGCTTTTTCATTTTTCTAATGAAATGTCATGCTGTGGTACTGGTGGCTAGCTGGGTTGGTTTGCTCAGTCGGTTACAGCTGTGCTAATCAATCCCACATGGAAATAAGTTTCACATGAAAATTCTGAACCCATTTTTCAGGGCCTGCCAGCTAGACTCACTCCTCTGTGAGTTGCACTTGTTCTAGGCGGTCCATCAACTCTCTGTTTTGTCTTTGCTTTATTTCCTTTTCCCATCTGTTATCCATTTGTTTCAGGAGACTTTGGGAATATTCTTCTTGTTTAAAAGCATTAATCTCAGGACTGAGTGGCCGTTTATCAAACAGGAAAGATTTCTGGAAGGAAGAAGAAGCAATGCATTTTACTTTAAAATACCAAAAAGAACAAAGAATAAAAGTGGTAATCCAGAACACTAAAATCAATTATTAATTTATAGTATTTGCCCAGTCCTCAACACACTGACCAGCTAGTGTTGAGACAACCCACGGAATAATGGGAGTGTGCTCAAGGATGAATCTGAGCAGAACAGACAAAACCCCATATCTGAGAGAAAGATGAAAAAGAATGTCATGGAGGAGGTCCTGAGCTAGCACCACACACAGATGGAAGGAAGGAGTTCTGAGTGAGTGCAAAAGCATGAGCAAGGACTGAGCAGGTGTGGGAAGAGGGAGAACTGAATACCCACTCTGGGCCTGGCCATTCTAGACACAGACAGAGATCCGCAGAGAGCCTGGTTCATGGAGCCTGCCTTCTGGTACAGGAGACAGGGAACAAGTGAACATACATCAGATAATTTAAGGTAGTGATTAAGTGCTATGAAGTCTTTATCGTAGCAAATGGGTGGGAACAGAGCTAAAGTGGTTGGTTATTAGGGAAGGCTTTTTTTTTTTTTTTTTTTTTATTTATTTGACAGAGAGAGACACAGCGAGAGAGGGAACACAAGCAGGGGGAGTGGGAGAGGGAGAAGCAGGCTTCCCGCGGAGCAGGGAGCCCGATGTGGGGCTCGATCCCAGGACCCTGGGATCATGACCTGAGCCGAAGGCAGACGCTCAACGACTGAGCCACCCAGGCGCCCCTAGGGAAGGCTTTTCAGTAAAGTTGACTGAATCACCTCTGCTGCAAATATCAGGTAATCTGTGTCCCATACAGAAGGAACAGAAAGTGCAGAGGCACTAAATGAAAACAAGTTAGGCATGTTTAATGAGCAGAAAGAAGGTCTACATGGCTGAAGCACAATGAGCAAGGGGAAAGTAGCAGGTAAGCTCAAAGAGGAAGGCAGGGCCATATAGACCTCATAGGTCAAGATAAGAGTTTAGATTTTACTTTAACTCAGTGGGAGACCATTAGAAGTTTTAGATTTTTTTTTTTAAGATTTTATTTATTTATTTGACAGAGAGAGAGAGAGACAGCAAGAGAGGGAACACAAGCAGGGGGAGTGTGAGGGAGAAGCAGGCTCCCCGCCGAGCAGGGAGCCCGATGCAGGGCTCGATCCCAGGACCCTGGGATCATGAGCTGAGCCGAAGGCAGACACTTAACGACTAAGCCACTCAGGCGCCCCCCATTACAGGTTTTAAACAGGAGAATGATAGGGCACCTGGGTGGCTCAGTCAGTTAAACAGGAGAATGATATGTTTGGGTTAAGTTTTAAAAGACCACTTGACTGCGATGTGGAGAATAGACTGTAAAGAGGAAGAAGGCAAGCAGCAAACCTAATTAGGGAAGTATTTCAGAAGCTGAGCTTTATAATATGGTTTGTACTAGGGTGGTAGCATTGAAGATGAAGGGATGTGAAAAGATTGGGTACATTTGCGCGGTAAAGGCAACTGTGCTTGAGGATGGTTGGATGGGGGAGACAGAGGAGGAGCAATCTGGGATCACTCCTTGGTTTGGGTTTGTGCAACTGTCTGCCTGGTGATGCCACTTACTGAAATGGGGAGGCTAAGAGAAGAACAGGTGAGGAGAGGGATCAAAAGTTCTGTTTTGGTCTTTTTAAGATATCTGCAGATATATCAAAGAGGATACACAAAGTAGGCAGTAATAAACATAGTCTGGAACTTTTATGTAAGAAGAGAAAAGAATCAGGCCTAAATCTCAAAAGTATCATGTCTCCTTCCTCCCTCCCTGCCACCCTTCCCTGGAAGGTTCTCCTTCCATTCCCTCCTTTACCTAACTGGTGTATACAAGGAAGTCTCCCCAGATCTCTGGTCTGGTCAAGTGACTCTTTGCTCACACACTGCCCTCTTCAAAGATTTATCATAACATTCATTATACCACACTCAGGATTTTAAACCTGTCTCCTCCAGTAGCCTAAGACCTCTTTCAAGAGGGACCTTGCCTTATTCATCTTTGTATTCCTAGCCACGAACACGGTGGCCAGCACATAGGATTTCAATAGATGTTTGGTGATAAATAAAGAAAGTGTATTTTATTAGAGTTATGTCCAGAGTGTCAGACCACCTAGATAGTGGTGTGAAGGGAGAAAGGTTCAGGCAAATTAAAGGTAGGCACACAGTGACTGAAAACATTAAATCCGTGGTGAAGCAGATGGCTCACCTCTATCTAAGCAGCTGGGCTGTTCAAACTTCAATGCACCTACAAGTCTCAGGAGGATCTTATTCAAGTGTAGATTCCCACTCTGGAGGGATGGGGCCCTAGATTCTGCCTTTCCAGCAAGTTCCCAGGTAATGCTGGCTCTGCAGATCTGTGGTTCCTGGGGCATTACTTTAGTACACTGCCCCCCACCACCCACCCCAGGGCCTGGCTGAGAGTTACTATCATTAACAAGTGCCACAACCCACATTTCACCTCTTAAACAATGGCACAGCCTGCAGTACAGAGAATGGATCCATATATTCACAGATGGGGCAGGTATTGGCAATAGAAATTTTGGAAAGACTCACATAAAATTCAGGTTTCTCATTCTTGTGGATTCTTATAGCTTCAGCAACTCCAAGATTGTAGGCAGCATTTTTCTGATTTTGTTCTCTATTAGCCAGACTTCTCATCTTTGAAAAAAAGATCACATATTGACATAGAGCCTTTAAAATTTTAATTCTATTACATTATAATAATCCAACCAAGGTAGAAACTTGCCTTTTGGAGGCAATGGTACTCTCTGATGTCTTCATAGATTTATAAAAGTGGGTTGGGGAAGGTTTTTTTATTTCCTGTTTTGGAGCTTTAGGCAGCACCTCTATGGTAATCGTAAGAGGCAATGGAAGATTTCATAAGTAGTTACCCGATATCACAAATGCAAGAAAGAGCAGTGGGGTCAATTATTGGAGACCACAGAAATCTGGATAGAGCAAATGTGAACATGCCATTCTCTCTTTGCTTGCTTAGATAGGTCATGAATTTAAAGGGAAAAGCCTTGATTATATCTTATTAGAAAGCACAAATAAAACCACATAAATCCAGGAATTCTACCTTTAAAATACAATCCTTGGGGGTGGGGGAGAGGGAGAAATCAGCGACAGGTGCAAACATTCAGCTGCTTGGATGTTCATCCCAGTGTTGCTCATTATTAGTGAAAACTGGATACAACCTAAGTTTTAATCCAGCAGTAAGTAAATGATTAAATATGTTACAGTACAGACATATTTAAGGGTTTTTTTATTTGTTTGTTTGTTTGTTCGTTTGTTTGTTTTTAAGTAGGCTCCATGCCCAGCTTGGAGCCCAATATGGGGCTTGAACTCACAACGCTGAGATCAAGACCTGAGCTGAAATCAAGAGTCAGACACTCAATCAACTGAGCCACCCAGGTGCCTAATGGAGCGTTTTAAATGGCACTTTATAATCATGTTCTACTGTCCCATGTTAAGCACTCTTTAATCGAGGTATTGAACTACCTGGTGTTTTAAGAGAGCCTCTTGATCCTTCAGGATTTCATACTGCTGAATGAGTCGCTCATCTTCTATCTCTCTCCTCTTCCTCTCCTCACTGTAGTACAATGGGGAATTGCGCTGTGCTCGTTGCAAACACACATAACACATTTCCTACAATACCAGGTTTGAAGACAAATTATTGCCTTTTACTTTTTTCCTTCACAATCCCTTCACAAGCTCTCCAAAGATTATGTCAAGCAACATACTTTATAAAAGGATGTATTAATGACAATTAGCAAAATGAGATTTGTAGAGTGGGCCCCACAAATATTCAAGAGGATTTGCTGAACTCTCATTTGATCAGAAGTATTTGTAGCAACTGAAAATTAGAAAGATATCCCAACCCTACTTCTGTTAACCCTAACAGATTTTGACTAGTAGATAGATTTATCACAGTCCAATTTTGGGTCCTGAGTACATAAGCCATATCTATACAATGAAAAAAGAGCAATTCCCATAACTCTCATTGAGAAACAGAAGTCAGAGGAAGATTCTGATTGGATTTTGTTTGTTTGAAGACACTGTACCTGTCCTGCCTTATTATGATCCTGGCAAGTGGGGACTGGAGAAAGTTTAGGCTTCATTTCACTGTCATTTTTCAAACAACCTGGAGATGATAAGCTATAAAAACAGTGCAACATTAATTAATGTTTAAACAGTCTGACATGAGCAATGATAATTTTACAGACAGGTATAAATATAAGAGAAAGAAAAATATCTTAGTGGTTTTTTTTTTCTTTCCAGAGAATCTATATGTATAGAGGTTAAGAACCCATGCTTCGTATCAAATAAACTTGGGTTTGAAATCCAGCTTTTTTGCTTACAAGCTGACTGCCATTAGGCAAGCTGGGTCATCTTGCAAAGTCTCAGTTACCAATTCTGTGAAACTAGGATAAAATTTATTCATTCTATAAAATGTTTTGTGCTTACTACATGGACTGTTTTAGGCATGGGAGATGCAGTGAAGAACAAAACATACAAAAAAAGAAAGAAATTGGGGCGCCTGGGTGGCTCAGTCATTAAGCATCTGCCTTCGGCTCAGGTCATGATCCCAGGGTCCTGGGATCGAGCCCCGCATCGGGCTCCCTGCTCAGCGGGAAGCCTGCTCTCCCTCTTCCACTCCCCCTGCTTGTGTTCCCTCTCTCGCTGTGTCTCTCTCTATCAAATAAATAAATAAAATCTTTAAAAAAAAAAAGAAAGAAAGAAAAAGAAATCCTGGTCCTAATGAAATTAACATTCTGATAGGATCTGACAGCCAGTTAATAAACAAGATAAATGAATGAATTCAGTAGTATGTGTGATGGTGATAAATGCCTTACAGTGCTGGAGGGATGGAGTATTAAACCATAAGCAGAATGCCCAGGAAAGTTCCACCAAGAAGGTGACATTTGAATAAGGTGAGGGAGAAATAATAATCAGATTATCTGATGGGAAGAGTGAATGAGTGCAAAGTCCTTGATGTGGGACTGTGCCTGTGCTCAATGTGGCCAGAGGGAGATGAGATCGTGGACAAAAAGCAGGAGACAGATCAGAGATCAGGCAGGATCTTGAAGGCCATGGCAAGGATTTTGGCTTTTACCCTGGATAAGAGTGGGAATCCATCGGAGGGTACAATGTCCAGTATTAACAAAACTCTGGAGAAGATAGCACTCCCTCACATCCCTGCTACTGGGAAGATAATTGGATACAACCTTCCTGAGAATAATTGGTAACATGTATCAAAGACATGAAAAATGGGCTCATCTCTTATCTTGAAAATTTTACATTAAAGTTTTTATCCTATAGAATATTCAAATGTGTGCAGAGACTTATGTGTATCAGTATAACAGTATCATTTATAATATTTAAAAAACTAAAAATCATCTAAATATACACAAGCAGATTGGTCAGACAAAAAGTTAAATTAATGAAATGATGTGCAATTATTTATGTCCTGAGATGTTTAAAGCCATGGGGAAATGTTTACCACTTATTGTTGAGTATAACAAAGCTTCATATGATATGATCTCAGTTGTACTTAAAATGTGTGTATAGGGGGCGCCTGGGTGGCTCAGTCGTTAAGCGTCTGCCTTCGGCTCAGGTCATGATCCCAGGGTCCTGGGATCGAGTCCCACATCGGGCTCCCTGCTCGGCGGGAAGCCCGCTTCTCCCTCTCCCACTCCCCCTGCTTGTGTTCCTGCTCTCGCTGTCTCTCTCTGTCAAATAAATAAATAAAATCTTTAAAAAAAAAAAAAAAAAAATGTGTGTATAGGTTTCAAGTATAAGTACATGTATATATTGTATATGCATGAAACTGAAAAATATACACCATAATGTTAGCAGAAAGTTTCCTCTATGGGGTTATGACTGATTTTTTTGATCTCTTGCTTTTCTCATTTTTAAAAAATTTCTGTGATAAACATGTATTACTTTAGTAATCAGCACAAGAACCATTTTTTGGTCCATACCAATAGGAAGCCTTCACTAATAATCCCTAACAATTAATTACTCCCTCCTCTTTGCAGTTTCTGTACTTTCTTTTGTCTTTGTCATGTGTGTTACTTCTTTAGCATCAGTCTCCCTAAAAGACTCTTGTTTGAAAGCAAGTTTATATGTCTTTTATACGTTGTAGAGCTCTGTATCTTCAGTGTCTAGAATAATGCTGGGCACGCAGTGGTGCTCAGTGTCTGTTGGACTGAACTAAATTCCAAAGAACAAGACATTCAATTCTCAATTCTCTTTCATAATGGTGAGATTACTTAAAACAAGTGTGCCTAGGGTTTTGAACATGACCTTAGTATCCCAGAAAGTGCATAAATCACACATATGATAGCTGATACATTGTGACACATTAATAAATTCAAAGTTGATAGCACAGTGCAAAGTACATAGTAGATGCTCAATAAATACTTGCATAGAGTTGACTGATTGGAGGTCTTAAAAAGTGTCCTACTCAAAGAGAAAAAAAGAAGACAGAAATCTTTTGACATAACATTGTTAGAAGACATGGCCATGATGTGTAATATATCCATTCATTCAAAGAACGCTTATTAAGTGCCAACCATGTTTAGCAAAGCTAATTTGATCTAAATATGAAACTGTGGCATATTGTAATATCCAAGCACTCAAAAAACAAAAAGGGGGATCTCAGAAAACAACAAAGGGGATCTCAGAAAACAAGAAGGGGGTTGCCTGGGTGGCTCAGTCGGTTAAGCGTCTGCCTTCAGCTCAGGCCATGATCCCAGGGTCCTGGGATGGAGCCCTACATCCTTGCTCAGTGGGGAGTCTGCTTCTCCCTCTCCCTCTTCTCCCCCAGCTTGTGCACTCTCTCGTGTTCTCTCTCTCTTGCTCTCTCGCTCTCTCTGACAAATAAATAAATAAAATCTTTTTAAAAAAAAGAAAAGGAAAGAGAAAACAAGGGAAGTTTTCCCAAATCCACAGAGATTTAGATGTTCCCTTCTCTGTGCTATTTTGTTTGCACCTCTGTCATAGCATGTATCCTACTGAATCATGGTTTATCACTCTATGTATATCTGGCTTTCCCACTAGATTGTGAGCCCTGACTGAATTTATTATCCCAATCACCTAACAGGTAGAATGTACTCAAGACTACCGGAAGAAGAAATGAATGGACACTCATTTAAATTCCCTACATCAAGATATAACTCAAAAATACATTTAGTAACATACAACAGATAAAATACCAATTCATTACCTTTCAGGGTTCATAATCTTCCAGCTACTCCCATTCTGCTCTAACTTACTCAGCAAGTTGATGCTTGTCATTTTGGGAGAGGAGATAGCTTGTTTATCTCGAAGTCTCTTAGGCGATAAGATCTCTGTAGAATGAATGAAACCAAGTTTTCTTCTAACTTTAAATGGGTGGTTTTATACTTAACTGATTTTTAAAACTCATTATTTTACCAGGAAAAATTTTTATATAAGAAACATCTTAAATTATTGTCCCTTGCCCTAGTGTAGTTAAAACAAATATTTTTGCTGTGTACTTCTTACATGCAAAGCACTGGCTGGTCACTTTAGAAAATGCAAAGAGGCAAGTCTTTGCCATTAAGGATCTTTCAGTAGATATACAGACAGTTCCCTTAACGATGGGGTTTGAGTTATGATTTTTTTGACTTTATGTTGGTGCAAAAGTGATATGCATCCAATAGAAACTGTACTTTGAATTTTGAACTGTGATCTTTTCCCAGACTAGTGATATGTGGCACAATACTCCCTTGGGATGCTGGGCAACACAGCAAGTTGCAGCTACTAGTCAGCCACACGATCACAAGAGTAAACAAGCAATGCATTTACAACTATTCTGTACCCAGACAACCAGTCTGTTTTTCACTTTCAGTGGTCAATAAATTACATGAGATATTCAATACTTTATAAAATAGGCTTTGTGTTGGATGATTTTGCCCAACTGTAGGCTAGATGGCACATTTAAGATAGGCTAGCTATACTATTCAGTAGGTTATGTGTATTAATATGATAGTTTCAATTTATAATGGGTTAATCTGAACATAACCCCCTCATTAAACTGGGGAAGATCTATAGCTGGATAGAAAAATAAGATATAAAGAAAAAACATGAGAGCTCTCATTTGTGGAGGTCTTATTACATGTCAACCATGCTAAGTGCTTTACATACACTGCATAAATAGCAACTCAGGACAATGATGAAAAATGTCTATATCCCAAATGATGGTGCCATCTTTAAGGGTCTGCCATGTTCAGAGAAGAAAGAAGACACTTCAGAGTCCAGTGATGAGAGAAGTGTTCATGGAGGAAGTGAGATGTAAAAAGGATGCTGAGAAGTGAGTAGGATTGGGAGAGACTGTAAGAAAAGGAAGGACATTGTAGGCAGGAGAAAAAGAGAACAAAAGCATGAAGGCAGGGAAGGGCAAGACATGTTAGAAGAATATGAACAGTTTTGCTCAGAGAAGGAGTCTATAGTGACAGATGAGGCTAAAAACACAAAAGCATGTGAATATTAGGCTAAAAGTTTACATGTAGTTGTGTAGACCTCATGTTGCAAAACTAATATCCACAAACCAGTGTTTACCCACTGATATGTTTTGTTTGGCCCAATCAGCATTTTTTGCTTCACTGTCAATTAGTGTGTTGCCCACAAAGCAACAATCCCTCAGAGGAAGTCTTCAGAGGGTAGTATGGAAACTCCTAAGGATTTCTAGGACCCTTTCAAAAAGTCTTTGAAGTCCTAGGACTTTCATCATGCGCTTCAACCAAGTCAGCACATCATAACAGATTAAGTAAAGACATAGACATAAAAATCCAACTATCTTCTATTAAGCCAAATATCAAAGATGTAAAATTACCATTCTCCATTTTTCATAAAAATTATTATCTATGCTAACATATTGCCCTATCGAACCCCCTTCATGCATTTACATTATCTGCCTGGACCCCATAGGCATCTGAATTTTGGCTTCTTTAAGTAATGGGGAGCCAGCAGAGAGATCATAGTCTAAAAGCCTGAGAGTCAGAAAGTGGTCAAGATGAGATATAAGATTCCAGGAATAGAAGATATTTGTTAGATGTTGTGGAGGGGGGTGGGAGAGATGGGGTGGCTGGGTGATGGACAGTGGGGAGGGTATGTGTTGTGGTGAGCGCTGTGTATTGTGTACAGTCTATTGTGTATTGTCACTATAGACTGTCACTGATGAATCACAGACCTGTACCCCTGAAACAAATAATACATTATATGTTAATAATAAAAAATAAAATAATAACAGTAATATTTAAAAAGAGATTATCCTACTCTTCCTACAATTTTAAAGGTTAAAAAAAAAACAGAAACAGATGTGGAATTCTAGCAAATGCTTTTCAGAATCTAGATTTGGGTGATTTACTTTTCTTATTGATGAACTGTATAATTATAATACATTTCCTAATGCCAAACGATCTCTACATTGCTAAAATAAACCCTGTTTGGCTACCATAAAAAAAAAATTGCTACTTGAAAAAATCCTGAGCCTTATGAGATTTAATTAACATATATAAAATATCAGCATGGTCATAGTATTTAGCAGATATTCTGTAATTATTTACTTTCTTTTGGATTAAGAAATATTTAAATGTTTACCATATGTGCTACATTGTACAATTATATTTATGTAATTTTTTTAGTAATGTTGTTTTAGAACTTTCCTATATTTTTAGAATAAAGAAATATAACTTTTTAGGAATTATATTAACATAGGTAGTTTTTCCTCGATGAATGTTTATGAAAGAGATTATAGGATTTATATATTAAAAATAAATAACTTTAAAAACCATGATCTAAAAAAAGAAGATATTTGTTAGAAAGAATAATACAGTGATTATTCATGAATCTAACTTTATTTGGGGCATAGAAGTCACTAAGCAATATGGCTGGACTCTTAAGCAGTAAAGCATGACAGATGATACCCAGAATCATTGGCCTACCTCTGATGCCTTCTTCTTTGTCTGGCTGGTCTTTTAATTTGTACTTCCTTTGTCTATTCTTTCTACCTTCTTCTACAATGGTCTCCATAGGTGGTTTGTTCTCCATCTCCTTGAGCTCAATCCTAGAAATAAGCCACGATGTTTACTGCACTGTACCTGAATAGGTGACCATGTGAACTATCAATCCTGAGAAGCAACCCAACTAGCTCTCTGATTCTGAAGTAAGCCCATTTCCCTCAAGTGGGCAAGTGCTTTGATTTGCTAAGGCTCTCTTTGAGCCTAAGTCTGAGAGCTGATCAAGACTTTCCCCCTCAATACTGGGGACTCAAAAGCAGCTCTTATACAGATAACTTGTGGGATTTAAGCTTTTGGGTTTGGTTTCAGTTTGAATTTGTCTGTCTTTTCTAGTTCTATAACCAGATGCCATTAGGAGTAATACAGTGAAAGGTGGCTGTTGGATGGCTTGAAGGCAAAGATTCATAGCCTGGTAGGCAGAGTATATCTGGAAATAACCATTCCTCTCTGCTTTCTCCTCCCCACATCCCCATCCCTTCCCCAGGCAAAAGTGAGGGACTTACAAAGGCACAATGGGGGAATGGGTTTGTTCAGTTGGTGTGTGTAATTGTAGATTTTCTGTGGTCTCAAGTATGGAGTGCTAGGTTAGAGTTAGAAGCAGGAGAGAGGAAAATGGGGGAGAAGTGGTACTTCCAGTAAATTCAGGGGCCGAACTTCACATAAATAAAACATCTATAACTGTTTTGACTATTTGAGTCCTCATGTCCATGTCTAGACTCTCTCATTGACAGGAAAGCCTGTCAATCTCTGGTCTTGATTCACTGCAATTATTTCCCTCCTGGAGTGCTGAAGCCAAAATATGTCCTAGCAGGGCAGCCAAATTTACCTTCAAAATACAATCAAAATAAAATTATTTGAATCCATTGATTTCTTTTTAATGCGTAAGGCAACATGGTGCGATGGAAAGAACAGTGGAGCAGTGAGGAGCCATAGTTTTATTTCTGACTTGGCCAGTCAGTTGTTTGGCCATTTCATCTACAAGATGAAGGGGTTGGACTAATCTCTAATGCTTATTCTGGTCCTCACACTGATTTTGCTGAGGTATATGTCATACAGTCCTTCCATCAACAATCCAATGAACACAAGAGGATGTCCACACTCAAAAACCATGAGAAAATAACACTCTGGGAAGCTGGTTGTATTCTCCAAACTTCCTCCACCTGAAATGCATAGTAGTTAAAGGCACAGCAATTAAGATTAAGAACGTGATTAAGGGCATACGATGAGTGAGTGATAGCCACTCACTGGAAATCAAACCCAATATCTTGACTCCTATTCCAGTGCTCTTAATACAGTATCATGTTGTTTGACTTGTTAAAAGGAAAAAAAGAATTAAAATTATAATTAATTTTGGACCTCTATAAAATGGATAAAATTATAATACATACCTCAAATAGTTGTAGTGAAGATTAAGTACAATAATATTGAGAAAGTGCTTAACAGTATCTGACATCTACAGTAGTAAGTGTTCTATTATTATTATATTATTATTATCATTATCATTATTATAATCATTGTTAGCAGCAGCCACCAGTAACACCCATGGCACTCTTGAGATAAAGTTGTTCCTTTATTCCACCTGTCTCTCTAACTGCTTGAGAGGTAAAAACCAGAGCTTAGACAGGAGGTGGGCTAGACTGCAGAAAGAGGAAGCTAGGTCAGAGAAGTGATAGAAGGTAGAAGAAAACTTAGCAGATGAGAAGAAGTGCACTAATATTGCAGAGACTAAAGTTGATGGGAGGTAGTATCAGAATTTCCAGGGAACTAAGAGTAGTTTAAAAAATGAATAGTCTAGATGGACCTAGAAGGTACAATGCTAAGTAAAATAAGTCAGACAGAGAAAGACAAATACCATATCATTTCACTCATATGTGGAACTTACGAGTTCCACAAACAAACAAAGAAAATAAGAGACAAACAAAAAAGCAGACTCTTAAATACAGAGAATAAACTAGTGGTTTCCAGAGGGGAGGTGGGTGGGGGGATGGATAGATAAAGGGGATTAAGAGTACAGTTATCAGGATGAGCACCAAGTGATGTTTAGAATCGTTGAATTATCAGAAAAAAATAAAATAAAAAAGGAATAGTCTAACTGCCCATTGTTTTCTATCTTAACTACAGAAAGTATGCATTAAATTCTTCTTTGCTGGAGCACTGAGAGAGAGAGAGAGAACTCTAAAAGGAGCATGAGCTAGAAGAGGTGAGAAACACGGCCCAATCACATTAGTAAATCATCAAGAATTGCTGTACCTGGAAGAACCTGTGGAGCAAAGCACTGACCTTGGAAATGCAAGCACACTGTTGGGTCGCTTCCCTAAGATCTCTCTGCTAGACAACACGGAGTCCACAGTGTCCGGCCTCTGAAGGACAGAGACAGAAAAGGGTTACACCTGGGGCGGTGGTCCAGGACAGACAAATCTAAGCTATAGGCTGTCTCAGAGGCAAGGATACCATGGTACTCTCTACTGTTATTTTTTCGAATACTTAAAGTCTAGAGCTTAAAATCCAATGAAGAATTATCTCATTTATCACCTGGGTAGTCCCATACCAATGCCACTGATGCTGCCTTTTCTCAAACCATTTCCTCTTTGGAAATTGCCTTCAGAGTTTATGGCTTCCTTTACATATCCTTAAGGGGAGAGCCAACTTAATAGAAACTATCAGGAAAATGAGCAAGCACGCTAATTTCACTCTTGACTCAAATAACTCTAAAATTGGGTGGTTAAGAGAAGGGCTTGAAGTCAGATGGATTCATGTTCACATCCGCATTACTGTTAACATTTATGTAGCCTTAGACCCTGGGCATATGGGGATAACAATAGGATCTAATTCATGGGATTTTTATGAGGTACTGTATGTAAGTGGCTGGCACAGAATAAGCACTCAACAAATGGCAGCTATTATAATTATTACTACATTATATAGTAATCACAATATTACATTATACTAGTATAGAATAACATACAAAATTATTTTGGGATTAATGACATGGTTTACAAAAGGCTTTGAAGGGAATTTCCAAAAAGAGGTTTTAAATATGTTTCCAGCAAAAGCAGCATCATTGAAATAAACCCACAGCTTCCCAAGAGAATCATTCTGCAGGACAGCACTCAGGTTTAAGTTATGGGACATTTAGGGGAAAAACAATCACTCTCACCACTTTACAGCAATTTCCTAAAGTGTGTTTTATAGATGTTAACAAGTATTGGATTAACCTAAAGTTCCCGGATTCATGATTCAGGCAGCTAAAGTGGCTTCTTCGTAGCCAGACTTCTCAGACCCTTTAACAGGCCTGTGTGCTTTGTGCCTCTGTCCATGAGAGTGATATACTTGTTTATAGATGATTAACTCTTTGACAAAAAGGTTAGAAGTCCTCCATCTGCTTTGGCCTCCATCCTCTTTTCATAGGATCTCTCTCCAGACTACTTCCAGAAAACGCTCCTTAAAAGTTATGTCTTAGAGTACAGCAGGCCAATTAAAATGCTCTCCTCTTTTATAAACACATTATTAAAGCTACAAAGTTCCATAGAATCACTGAAGATTAGAGACAGGCAAATGCTCTGACCTTGCTTCTGGTAGGTTTTCATGGAAAAGAGAGAGTTATACCTGTGTGTGTTTCCACTTTACACACACAGGGTCGGTTCCCCTCTTTAAAATCTTGCGTGAAGCCAGATTGTGGAGAAAACAACCAAATGCCTCATTATGCACAGCTCTTAAAGTCCCCACCCCAGAGCTCCATGAAAGAAGAAATTAGAGGGTAAAATTTGACCATATTTATAGAGTTTCATTTCATAGCCTTTTCACTTAAAAATCAGGCTTTTGCTCTATGGGACACAGGATTATATAACATTCTATGATAATCTAATTCACTTATACCAACTTTGTTCATTCCCAGATGTGTACCTAGGGCACATTAAGCATTCAGTTAGTCCCATTGACTGACTAGTTCACTAGCTCCTTAAACTCTGTTATGTCCAACTTAGCATGTAGGTCATACAAGTTACTGAATAGTTAACAATGATGGGGTCAGTTATGAAATTTGTTCCACAATATGGCAAATTAAAAGTTAAAGATACATTTCCATGACTCGATTTATTGTAGGCTTTCATTAAAATACTATAACCAGCAAAAAAAAAAAGACTAGAAATTCTGGTTCTACCACTTATTAGCACCCTGATTTCAGTCTTCCCACATAATCTGACCCCCATTTTTCTCATTTATAAAATCAGGATGATAATAATGCCAGTTTGATAAAGTTTTGCCCCTCAAATGAAATAATATATGTGGAAGAATTTTTAAACCATAAGGCACTATAAAATATTCAGAATTATGAGAGTTTCTGTTACTATTTATATTTTTCAGTTGGCATTGACTCAAAACTTAAAGTTTCTTTGCCCTTCTAACCTTTTTGTCAAAGAGTTAATCATCTATAAAAAACCACTTCTTTTCACTTGGGGTAAGTGCCATTTAAAATATGTCAACCTGAATTTTTCTTTTTTTTTTTCCTTAAAGATTTATTTATTTTAGAGAGAGAGTGTGTGCATGCGAGCAGGAGGAAGAGCAGAGGGAGAGGGAGAGAGAGAATCTCAAACAGACTCGCCATTGAGCATGGAGCCCAATGTGGGGCTCGATCTCATGACCCTGAGATCATGACCTGTGCTGAAATCAAGAGTCGGTCGCTTAACCGACTGAACTACCCAGGCACACCTCAATCTGAATTTTTCTTAATAATTAATGACACACAGTTAATTCAAAGCTACGATTGGGAGAGGGGTTTAGAGAAGGAAAACCTTAATTTACATTTGCTAGGGCTTTTGCCAAAGCCCCACTTCCATCCATTGAACAAAGGAAGTCCTTATAAAATCTCATCTTCACTTTGTTGCCTCTAATCACAAGGACCCCGATTCCTTTGAAAGTAAATTCTACATTTTGTTTGATGGAAATTGATCGTGATAAAAAAAGCAATGTCTCCTTCACACATCCTTCCACTGTATCCCTGCTAAATGGACCCTCCAGGGATATCATGACAAAATTAAGTGGAACAACTGGGATATCACCTAGAGGAGAAAAAGACAGGGTGGGGGGAAAAGAAGTGGAAATTACAACACGGACATATCATATACACTCACAAATAATTATTTAATTCTCAGTACTGAAAAATAGAATTGTCCATGTGCCCTTAGTTGTACCCTATCAATAGACAGTAATAGGCACAATTTTCCCTAAAAGTATATTTTTTGCTCAAAATAAGAACAATTAGCTTTCTAAGCAGTACTCCAGACAAGCTTTTGGTTTTATCTTGGAGACACAGTAATAAATAACTGCATCTCTTCATCAGAGTGTTTTCTGAAGTTTTCAGCCCTTTATCTCTCAGGACATACTGTCACAATATTTGCCTATCTCCTCCAGTTATCAAACCGTTTTTAAATGTTTATAAATATCTATAAATGCCAACTGTTTTGAAAAGAGTCATCTTCAATAGAAGTTACCTTCAAATGAAAGTGTTTCTTAACGGAGGGTATCAGACTGGATAACTTGCTTTTCCTCCCTAATAAGTCCATAAATTATATTGCAGAGGAATATGGTTATACCTAGCATAAAAATAAGCACAGGGTCTATTCCACTAGAACAGACCGCCAGTCAGAAAAGGGGGTAAATAACAAAAATGATCAAGAGGATAAATCCAAAAAGAGGCAGTAAACAAGATCCACTAATAGAGGAACAGGATAGGAAGAAGATAAGAACATTCTAAACATTCATTCAGCAAGCTTTACTTTACAGCTTTTCAAGTGTCCAATAGTGCTGGCTGATGAGGATTAATATCTCTACAAGACACAAACTTCCCTATATCATTCCATAGTCTTCTGCACAATTTAATGGCGATTCTATACCACCTTCTTCCATTTTATTTATTATTTTTTGTAAATTTCTTAAAAGAAAATGCTCTATTGCCTGCCTCTAGATTGTCCCCTCCCATTCGTCCGATGCATCTCTTCAATCTGTCTTCCAGCCCACTTATCTCAGTAAGGACAGTATCAACTCATGATGGACAAGAGAATGGATACATTGTAAATCTTACTCTCATGACCTCTCTGTAACTCCTGTTGACCATGCCCTCTCTTTGCTCTTGTATCCATGGCACTATTCTTGGTTCTCCAATTTCCTCTTCCTTGGTCTCCTTTGCTGACTTCCTTCCTCTTCTACTTCTGATAAGATGGTGTTTTATTGCTGCATTGTTGTTTTTTTTTTAAACAAGACTTTGTCCTTGTCTGTCTCCTCCCCTTACTTCATATCCTCTCCTAAGTAAATTTATCCAAATCTTGACCTCTAGTCTCCATCCCTCTCCTGAGCTTTGGATTATCTCCACCTAAGTATCGCTACGGGAATTTCAAATTTAACATGTCCAAAAGTGAGCTCATTATTTTACCTGCCACCCCAACCTGCCTTCCCCCTTCTTTCCCTATGGCATTAATGACAAGAACGTACATCTATTTTCCAAGAAATCTGAGTCACGCTAAATACCTCCCTTCTTCTTGCTACCTACCACTCTCAACTGGCAGCCAAATCCCATCAGTTCTCCATACGAAATATGTCATAAATTGACTCCTTCATCTTCCTCCTGATTACCAATGCCTTCATTCAGGCTTCTACCATATTTCACCAAACTACTGAAATTAAAGATTTTATTTATTTATTTGAGAGATAAAGAGAAAGCACAAGCGGGGGGGAGGGGTAGAAGGAGAGGGAGAAGCAGACTCCCTGTTGAGCAGGGAGCCCGATGCAGGGCTTGATTTCAGAGCCCTGGGATCATGACCTGAATTGAAGGCACTTAACCAACTGAGCCACCCAGGCACCCCAAAACTACTATAACTAAAAGAGCTATCTTCCTAAACTAAAAACTGGACTAGTACATACAATTCCCTGCTCAAAAACTTTCAATGGCTCCTCATTGCCTGTAGGATGAACTCCAAAGTCTTTATCATACTGCCAAAGGCCCCTCACAATTTGACTGCTACCAACCATTTTTGTCTTACCTCCCTCCACTCGCCTCCACAATCATATGCCCTGGTCATACAGAAGTACTCATTACTTCCTTAATAGGTTTTACTCTTTCTTTTGTTCTTGAATTATTCATACTGTTCCTGAAATATTTTCCATAGCTTCTCTGCCAAAAAGTCCTATCAAGACCTTTAAGACCTCCTGGTATATGTCATCTTCCCAACCCTCCTTGAGCAAAGTTAGGGGTGCTCTCCTCTCAGCTCCCCTAGCACTTGATCCAGTTCTGATCAATGCTGCTTTCACAGCATTTAATCATGTTGCAACATTTGCTTATATATTTATTTCCCATGCTAAATTCTGAGCTCTTCAAAGCAAGGATCATATCTTGACAATCTTTAAGAATCACTGTGTAATGTTTAGTTAGTTACCTAGTTAATTAATGATGAAGAATCATAACTCCAAAGCTAAACTCTAGGCAGAATTGTTCTTGTGAATTAACTCAAGCATATATATTTAATTCTGAAATTTCTTCAAACTTATAAAAAAATAATTAATTCTTCAACCTTGTAAAAAAAAAATTAACTATGGATCTAAACTACTTTTTTGGAGTATACTACGAGATCCAAGATGGAAAGCTAATTCTAAGGAGCAAATGCTTTTGTCAAAAAAAAAAGTTGGCTATATTTTCACTTTATTTGGTAGGTTTTTGATGAATTAGGATATTATATGTCCATAAAACTATAGGTAAAAATGTCTGAAAAGTCAATCAAATATACCATACAGATTATATGCATAATGAATTCTAAGTATAATTTGTTGGTATTTGTTTTTCCAATCTTTCATTTTTTGGTGGGAAGTTACTCTGAAAATTAACTTTCAGGGAAGTTCACATAAAGACAAATTTTAGCCTTTTCACCTGCTGACTTTGGGGATAGACTGTCTCTCTTTATCCATGTATGAGTCTGATGCAATAGGGGATAATAAGGAAGGTCAAAAGGAACACAGCCCAGAAATTGGGAAGGAAGCCCCCAAAGGCCCCTAAGTAACCAGGGCAGGTGTCACTAAGTCCACACACCAAAGCTGGAATGTAAGCAAGTGTCCTGTGTCAGGTGTCATGCCTGTTTTGTTTACCACTATATCTCAAACTCCTGGAACAAAGCCTGACACATAGTTGGGCCTCAGTAAATATTTGTGGAAAGAGGGAAGAAAGGAAGGCGGGGGAAGGAGGGTAGGAGGAAAGAAGATTTTAGGGTGTGAGAGGTATACAAGGTGTTCATTAAGTCTATGGAATTACTAACCTTCTCACTTTTAAATTTTAATAATTTAGATTACACATGATAGAAACAGTTAGTGATCTTTTTCATAGCTAATATGGACTATAATTCTAACCAGAAACCCTAATTAACTTTTTCAATATAACCATTTAACTTCTGAGGGCTAAAAAAATGAATAAAGTCTGCACAACTCTGTAATGTGGCATTTATATAAATTAGCCTTGATGTCACATCAAGTCTTCCCACGCCTGCCTCTTAAGCCACTGAGGTTTAAAATGGCCTGCAGGAAGACTGTATATCATTTCCTGCATTGGCCCCCCACTCTTCCAAAGGGACCACGTGAAAAGAGAGCTCCTCAAATCAGAAACCAGTAACGCAGCAAATGAACAGACTTTGCCCTTTCATTTTCATCCCCAGGCCAGTTACTTTCTGAGAAGGTCTTAAATGTTGAAGATATTTACCAGGAATATATATTTTGTTTTGCTTGAGTCCATGAATCTGTACTAACTTCTCCGCCATGATAAATATGGGCCTCTGAATCAGAATAAACTTGTTGTTTCCCACCTCAAATTTTTGTCTCATGAAAGTGAAAATTCCAAGTCCTGGGATCTGAACCCCCTGAAAGAAAAAAGGAGGGGAAAAAAAAGAGTAACAACCAGAATTCACTGAAGGGGTAAGGAAAAATAACCCTTAGTACCATTATCCAAAAAACATGGAAAGAATTAAGCATTAAACAGTCAATGATCCCTACAATCTCCTACAGCTATAGCACATTATGACTCTAAGTTTCCATATAAATATAAATGTAATATGTTGATCTCCAATGATTCTGACATCAGATCGCCCATCTTCATTATCATTCAAGGGCTGTGAGGACTAAGAAAACTTGTATAGGTGCCATAGCTACTTTTAATCTATTTTTAAGATTCCTCTGTCCTGGGCACCTGGGTGGCTCAGTTGGTTAAGCGTCTGTCTTTGGCTCAGGTCATGACCCCAGGGTCCTCCGATGGAGTCCCACGTTGGGCTCCCTGCTCATCTGCTTCTCCCTCTCCATCTGCCTCTCCACCCCCCAACACCCCCCTCATGCTCTCTCACACTCACTCTCTCTCAAATAAATAAATAAAATCCTTTAAAAAAAAAAAAAAGATTCCTCTTGTCCTAAATTGTGTGAAATTCTAAATTTTAATCATTTGCCATTAGAGAGAGGGAATTTAAGAGGCCACAAGAATCTCTGCTTTCTCATTCTGTCTTTTAGGTTTTGTCTCTCATTTAAAATCAGACAATCCAGCATCCAAGGCATATGCTGCAGTGTAGTGATCTTGGCTGATGGGTAAAAGCAAATGCTTTTGGCTCTCAAACTGGGTCTCTGTCTCCCTGGAAATATCATACCTCAAGGGTTACAAATGCCTACAGGCACCATGAAAGAATGCAAGGGAGTGAAGGTAGCCAACCAGAGAATGCAGTGGCTAGAAAGTACAAATCCCATTCAAAGGCGAGAGCCCATTGTTGGCTCCAGCCAAGTGTCATCATGCAGGAATGGAAAACTGGTATTGTTAAATCTGCTGATTTTTCAAGAAAAGAGAGAAAGAGATGCAAAACTTTATTATATAGACTCTCCAAACTTTAGGTGGTGATGACTAATTCAAATTATCAGACCAAACAAAAGTTTGAAGGATGAATTTGGCCGAAGGGCTGTCATATTGGGACCTCTGAGTAGCTTATAAGTTCCACAGTTTCCCAGCTCCCCCCAGATTCCTCAAATATCTGTCCAGTTCTATGGCATCCAAACTCAAGGCTGGGCACAGTTTCTTATTTTTGGCAAGATGAGTTCAGTCCCTGATTGTCTTCTTGTATTTAAGTTAAAACCCATTCCCTGTAAGGAGGCAAAACAGGAAGCAGTATATCCTTCTATAACTATGCCAGGAACTATCAGGTCACAGATAAACAGAGTTCATCTAGTTCCTCTACACATAGCCAGACTAGTCAGTGATCTTGGTATCAACTAGAAGAGCAGAACTTTTACGAATTCATTACCTAAAAATAAAATCCATGTTTGTTAAATCTACTATCCATAAGTCATAAGTGGGAGCATCATAAAATCACAGGACTGAAAGTTAAATTGGATGGCCCTAAAGTCTGCTATCTTGCTCACAGCAAACTTATACAAGACTAAGGAGGAAAAGTTGTTTGGACTCTTGCATTAAACTTAAAGTATAAATCTTACCTTGTGTAGGGATAGCTGCCGTTCCACAAATTCTGACACATTTGCCCAGATAGTAGAGACTTCTAAAATTCAAAGGAAATAAAAAATAATTTATTTAAGCACTCATGTGACAGAATCTAGTGCTAGTAAATAAAAAAGTAAATATTAAATGCAGAATCAAATAATAGTAATTCCTAATTAATTAGAATTAACAGAAAGTAAGGTCATTCCCCAAAGTTAATTTTCCTAGTAACTAAAGCTCACCCTTTTAAGTTCCAAAAATGTACTTAATAATAACAATAAATTTTTGAATAAAATCTTTCTAGGATAAAAGGAACTCTATCACATATTTGCTTTTATTCTATAAAGGAAATTCTATAAATTATATAAAAGTGTGACAGAGTTCCTTTTATCCTATAAATAGAACTAGCCAAGTATAATCTAGACTTTTTATAAGTTTTTATTTAAATTCCAGTTAGTTAACATACAGTGTAATGTTAGTTTCCGGTGTAGTTTAGTGATTAACCCTTCCATACAACGCCCGGTGCCCATCACAAGTTCGACCCTTAATCCCCATCACCTATTTCACCCTAGCCTTTTCTTTTTTTTTTTTTAATTAACATATAATGTATTATTTGTTTCAGGGGTACAGGTCTGTGATTCATCAGTCTTACAGAATAAACAGCGCTCATCAAAACACATACCCTCCCTAATGTCAATCACCAACCACTTCATCCCTTCCATCCCCCTCCACTCCAGCAACCCTCGGTTTGTTTCCTAAGATTAAGAGTCTCTTATGGTTTGTCTCCCTCTCTGGTTTCTTCCCTAGGAATTCATCTTCTTTATCCATTCATCTGTTGATGGACATCTAGGCTCTTTCCATAGTTTGGCTATTGTGGACATTGCTGCTATAAACATTGGGGTGCACATACCCCTTAGGATTGCTACATTTGTATCTTTGGGGTAAATACCCAGTAGTGCAATTGCTGGATCGTATGGTAGCTCTATTTTCAACTTTTTGAAGAACCTCCATACTGTTTTCCAGAGTAGCTGCACCAGCTTGCATTCCCACCAACAGTGTAGGAGGGTTCCCCTTTCTCCACATCCTCGCCAACATCTGTTGTTTCCTGACTTATTAATTTTAGCCATTCTGACTGGTGTGAGGTGGTACCTCATTGTGGTTTTGATTTGTATTTCCCTAATGCCGAGTGATGTTGAACACTTTTTCATGTGTCTGTTGGCCATTTGGATGTCTTCTTTGCAGAAATGTCTGTTCCTGTCTTCTGCCCATTTCTTGATTGGATTATTTGTTCTTTGGGTGTTGAGTTTGATAAGTTCTTTATTGATTTTAGATACCAGCCCTTTATCTGATATGTCATTTGCAAATACCTACTGCCATTCTGTCTGTTGTCTTTTGGTATTGTTGACTGTTTCCTTTGCTGTTTTATCTTGATGAAGTCCCAATAGTTCATTTTTGCCCTTGCTTCCCTTGCCTTTGGCGATGTGTCCAGGAAGAAGCTGCTGTGGCCGAGGTCGAAGAGGTTGTTGCCTTTGTTCTCCTCAAGGATTTTGATGGATTCCTGTCTCACATTTAGGTCTTTTGTCCATTTTGAGTCTATTTTTGTGTGTGGTGTAAGGAAGTGGTCCAGTTTCATTCTTCTGCATGTGGCTGTCCAATTTTCCCAACACCATTGTTGAAGAGACTGTCTTTTTTCCATTGGACATTCTTTCCTGCTTTGTCAAAGATTAGTTGACCATAGAGTTGAGGGTCCATTTCTGGGCTCTCTATTCTGTTCCATTGATCTATGTGTCTGTTTTTGTGCCAGTACCATACTGTCTTGATGATGACAGCTTTGTAATAGAGCTTGAAGTCCGGAATTGTGATGCCACCAGCTTTGCTTTTCTTTTTCAAGATTCCTCTGGCTATTCAGGGTCTTTTCTGGTTCCATTCAAATTTTAGAATTGTTTGTTCCAGCTCTGTGAAAAAAGTTGATGGTATTTTGATAGGGATTGCATTGAATGTGTAGATTGCTCTAGGTAGCATAGACATTTTCACAATATTTGTTCTTCCAATCCATGAGCATGGAATGTTTTTCCATTTGTTTGTGTCTTCTTCAATTTCTTTCATGAGTATTCTATAGTTATCTGAGTACAGATCCTTTGCCTCTTTGGTTAGATTTATTCCTAGGTATCTTATGGTTTTTGGTGCAACTGTAAATGGGATCAACTCCTTCATTTCTCTTTCTTCTGTCTTGTTGTTGGTGTATAGAAAGGCAACTGATTTCTGTGCATTGATTTTATATCCTGCCACTTTACTGAATTCCTGTATGAATTCTAGCAATTTTGGGGTGGAGTCCTTCGGGTTTTCCACATAAAGTATCATATCATTTGCAAAGAGTGAGAATTTGACTACTACTTTGCTGATTCAGATGCCTTTTCTTTCTTTTTGTTATCTGATTGCTGAGGCTAGGATGCCTAGTACTATGTTGAACAGCAGTGGTGATAGTGGACATCCCTGCCGTGTTCCTGACCTTAGGGGAAAAGCTCTCAGTTTTTCCCTATTGAGAATGATATTTGCTGTGGGTTTTTCATAGATGGCTTTTATGATATTGAGGTATGTACCCTCTATCCCTATACTGTGAGGAGTTTTAATCAAGAAAGGATGCTGTACTTTGTCAAATGCTTTTTCTGTATCTATTGAGAGTATCATATAGTTCTTGTCCTTTCTTTTATTAATGTAGTGTATCACACTGATTGATTTGCAAATGTTGAACCAACTTTGCAGCCCAGGGATAAATCCCACTTGGTCATGGTGAATAATCCTTTTAATGTACTGTTGGATCCTATTGGCTAGTATTTTGGTGAGAATTTTTGCATCCATGTTCATCAGGGATATTGGTCTGTAATTCTCTTTTTTGGTGGGGTCTTTGTCTGGTTTTGGGATCAAGGTAAGGCTGGCCTCATAAAATGAGTTTGGAAGTTTTCCTTCCGTTTCTATTTTTTGGAACAGTTTCAGAATCTTTAAATGTGGTAGAATTCCCCTGGGAAGCCATCTGGCCCTGGGCTCTTGTTTGTTGGGAGATTTGTGATTACTGCTTCAATTTCCTTGCTGGTTATGGGTCTGTTCAGGTTTTCTATTTCTTCCTGGTTTAGTTTTGGTAGTTTATAGGTCTCTAGGAATGCATCCATTTCTTCCAGATTGTCTAATTCGTTGGCATATAGTTGCTCATAATATGTTCTTATAATTGTATTTCTTCTGTGTGTTGTGATCTCTCCTCTTTCATTATGATTTTATTTATTTGGGTCCTTTCTCTTTTCTTTTTGGTAAGTCTGGCCAGAGGTTTATCAATCATATTAATTCTTTCAAGGAATGAGCTCCTAGTTTCATTGAACTGTTCTACTGTCCCTTTGGTTTCTATTTCATTGATTTCTGCTCTACTCTTTATTATTTCTCTTCTCTTACTGGGTTTAGGCTTTATTTGCTGTTCTTTCTCCAGCTCCTTTAGGTGTAAGGTTAGGTTGTGTATTTGAGACTTTTCTTGTTTCTTGAGAAAGACTTATATCACTGTATACTTCCCTCTTAGGACAGCCTTTGCTGCCTCCCAAAGATTTTGTTGTGTTTTCATTTTCATTTGTTTCCATGAATTTTTTTAATTCTTCTTTAATTTCCTGGTTGACCCATTCATTCTTTAGTAGGATGCTCTTCAGCCTCCATGTATTTGAGTTCTTTCCAACTTACCTCTTGTGATTGAGCTCAAGTTTCAAAGCATTGTGGTCTGAAAATATGCAGTCTTTTGGTACTGGTTGAGACCTGATTTGTGACCCAGGATGTGATCTATTCTGGAGAATGTTCCATGTGCACCAGAGAAGAATGTGTATTCTGTAGCTTTGGGATGGAATGTTCTGAATATATCTGTGAAGGCCATCTGGTCCAGTGTGTCATTTAAAGCCCTTATTTCCTTGTTGATCTTTTGCTTAGATGATCTGTCCATTTCCATGAGGGGGGTGTTAAAGTCCCCTACTATTACTGTATTGTTGTTGATGTGTTTCTTTGATTTTGTTATTAATTGGCTTATATAATTTGCTGCTCCCATATTAGGGGCAGAAATATTTACAGTTTTTAGATCTTGTTGGATAGACCCTTTAAGTATGATATAGTGTCCTTCCTCATCTCTTATTACAGTCTTTGGTTTAATATCTAATTTGTCTGATATAAGGATTGCCACCCCAGCTTTCTTTTGATGTCCATTAGCATGATAAATGGTTTTCCACCCCCTCACTTTAAATCTGGAGGTGTCTTTGGGTCTAAAATGAGTCTCTTGAAGACAGCATATCAATGGGTCTTGCTTTTTTATCCAATTTGATATCCTGTGTCTTTTGATTGGGGCATTTAGCCAATTTACATTCAGGGTAACTATTGAAAGATATGAATTTAGTGCCATTGTTTTGCCTGTAAGGTGACTGTTACTGTATATTGTCTCTGTTCCTTTCTGGTCTATGTTAGTTTTGGGCTCTCTCTTTGCTTAGAGGACCCCTTTCAATATTTTTTGTAGGGCTGATTTGGTGATTGCAAATTCTTTTAGTTTCTGTTTGTCCTGGAAGCTTTTTATCTCTCCATTTTCAATGACAGCCTTACCCTAGCCTTTCTTAATGACCCATTCAAAAAGCATTTATGGAGACTCATAAAGAGATTTTGTGTGTGTGTATGTGTGTGTGCGTGTGTGTGTGTGTGTGTGTGATCTTTCTCCACAACCCCGCCCAGATGATAAACTCCACGACAGCAGGAACCTAAGTTGTTTGGTGCACTGAATCTTTGTGTACTATCAACAGTGAGTAGCATGTAATAGCCTTCAATATTTTTTAAATGTCTTATGTCCATAGAACATCATTACTAAATCTATAAAACAATATATTCTTTTTCTAATTGAGATTCAATTGACACAATATTATATAAGTTTCAGGTGTACAACATGATTCGATATTTGTCTATATTGCAAAATGATCACCATATTTTTGCTTAATTTTTGACTTGCTTTTCATTCTCATTTGTTAATGTTAGACTACCAGCTGTCACCACTCTCTGCTGCTAGTGCTCTGCAGAACCCCTACCTAATCCTAATTTACTGCTTCTGACTTGCTGTGTTTTTTATTTCAACAGATATACTAATATTATCTCTAAAACAATAGTATTTAACCACAGACCTTAGGGTAGGGACCCAAGCAAGGTCTTGAATCAGTGCATAGACTTCTCACTATCTGCTCTGAATGATCAGAGAGAGGTCTATGTTTTTCTTGTTCTGAGCTGTGTTCCCCCCCCCAAAAAAAAACTGTGGAAGAAAAATAAGTAGTTGCCAATAACTAGTGTTAAATATGGGATATGAAGGTATACTCTAGGTATAACCAATATTTAGAAATACAGAGACTTGGCAGTGGGCACTGCAGAATGGACTTCGCTGGCTCATGCGCCTCACTCCCCTTCCTCTGCAACTAAGTCTGACAAACCCAATATGGCTTAGAGTGAGAAATTTGATAAATTGAAATTGAAGAAGACAGAAACTCAGGAGAAAAATCCACTGCCTCCCAAAGAAACAACTGAACAGGAAAAGCAAGCAGGTGAATCTTAATGAGGCGTGTGCAGCCAATATGCATGGTACATTCCACAAGCATTGCCTTCTTACTTCTTTTAGCTGTTTAACTTTGTCAGATGCAAAGAAGTTGGATCAAGTTTAAATGGCTGTGCTGCCCTTTTCCACATCAAAGAATTCAGAACTACTGACAACGAAAACCACGCTTGCCTCTCCCATCTGCCTGTCTGTCTGGCAGGGAAGGAAAAGAACTGGCATGTTGGTAAAGGAAGAAGCTGGGTGGGAGGACAGTGAAATCTAGAGTAAAAATGAAGCTGGTCCAAAGTGTCCTGCAGGCTGTAAAATGCAGTTTAACCACAGTGCCATTTTTTTGTTCCAACAATTTTAATTATTGGAATGTACAATTATTAATATACAAATAAAAAAATTTTAAACCTGGAAAAAAAAAAGAAACACAGAAAATTGAGTCTGTGTTGACATCTCCATTCCAAACCCAATGATGTGTATATATTAAAGATACTTTCCAGGGGCACCTGTGTGGCTCAGTCAGTTGAGCATCTGACTCTTGATTTCAGCTCAGGTCATGATCCCATGGTTGTGTGATCCAGTCCCGTGTTGGGCTCTGTGCTCAGTGGGGAATCTGCTTGAGATTTTCTCTCCTTCTGCCCCTCACCCAGCTCGTGCTCTCGTTCTCTCTCTCAAATAAATAAATAAAATCTTAAAAAAAAAAAAACACTTTCCATTGAGGAACTCTTTGCAAATCAAGAGTGTTATGTTTTATTTTTTTTTAAAGATTTTATTTACTTATTTGACAGAGAGATAGAGAGCACAAGTAGGCAGAGAGGCAGGCAGAGGGAGAGGGAAAAGCAGACTCTCCCCTGAGCAGGGAGCCCAACGTGGGGCTCGATCCCAGGACCCTGGGATCATGACCTGAGCCGAAGGCAGCCTCTTAACTGACTGAACCACCCAGGCGCCCCTAGAGTGTTATGGTTTTTTTTGTTTTGTTTTTTGTTTTTGTTTTGTTTTGTTTTTTTTTAAAGATTTTATTTATTTATTTGACAGAGAGAGACCCAGCGAGAGAGGGGACACAAGCAGGGGGAGTGGGAGAGGGAGAAGCAGGCTCCCCGTGGAGCAGGGAGCCCGATGTGGGGCTCAATCCCAGGACTCTGGGATCATGACCTGAGCCGAAGGCAGACGCTTAACGACTGAGCCACCCAGGTGCCCTTAGAGTGTTATGTTTTAATTCTCAAAATAAAAGATCAAGAACAGTGACATTTACCAGGTTGCCACTTTGGGATATGGATGCAGTTGGTGACAAAAGACAAATTCTCTCCCCACTTTGGAAACTGCTTGATTTATTTGTATAACTTTTATTTCTTTTTTTTTCCTTTTTTTAAAATTTAAATTCAATTAATTAACATATAATGTATTATTTGTTTCAGGGGTATAGGTCTGTGATTCATCAGTCTTACATAATACCCAGTGTTCATTACAACACATACCCTTCCCAGTTACCCCATCCCTCCACTCCCCTCCAGCAACCCTCAGTTTGTTTCATATGATTAAAAGTCTCTTATGATTTGTCTCCCTCTCTGGTTTCATCTTGTTTCATTTTTTCCTCTCTTTCCCCTATGATCCTCTGCCTTGTTTCTTAAATTCCACATGTCAGTGAGATCATATAATTGTCTCTCTCTGATTGACTTATTTCATTTGGCATAATATATAACTTTTATTTCTAATGGCTTAAACCACTACTTAAGGCAGGGAAATTGCAATCTTTTAATTCCAGTATATCAGGGTTATAAATATTTTTATTAATATGCCAGAGAAGGAATAGATAGGCAATGAGAAGTAGCAGTGATTCTCATGGGCATCTGGGAAAAAGTTGGGTGATAGAAATTCACTCACCCACCAAAGAAAACTAGGGTTGCATGCTACAGTGAGCCAAGTGACAAGATTACAACCAAGTGTTTCCTCTGCTCTGCTCCATCCTACTGTATTCCCCACTCTTTCCCACCACCATAGACAAAAGAATTCTACTTCTGGTTGCTAAGAACTAAGAAGGTCTTACAACCAATCCCAATTGTATACTGAGTCAAAATTTTCATCATAACCAAAAATGTCATTAATTTACTAATAATACAGAATCTCCATACCCAGATTTACATGGAGACCTTTCAAATTAAGTCAAAACTATTAAATCTTTCACCTAGACTCATGATAGGCAGCTCAAATTTCAGGAAAACAATCTATACCAAAAGGAAATGATTTAATTAGAGCCAGGAGAAACTATATAGCTTGCAACCAAACCCTAATGAAAAGACTTGACTGAGCTTAACTGGAAATTTGAGGATCATCTTTCTTCATTTGGATAATATATTCAAGTCATGGTGTTTTACTCTATACAATCTAACAGGCAAAGTTATATAAGAGCAGAGTTTATTATTCTAAACTGAAATTTGTTATTTCTTACTGAAGAAAAAAAGAAAAGCTGCACATCATTCCGTTTAGGAAGCTTTAGGGTCCTGCACTTCAATTGGAATAGACAGATTTGAAAATCTTACAAACTATGATTTTAACTTTAATTTTTCTGACATCCCAAAGTCAGAGAGGGTATCACTAAATCTCAAAACAAAAAGAATTGTAATCCAGTCTAAAAAGCAAGTTAAAGAATATGCTAATTTTACATTTTAGAGAAAGGTGTAATATCAGGAATCACTATTATGAAGAAATAATCCCTAGACATACCTTCTATACTCAGTTCAACCATTATTTGACTTCAACTTCTAAACATTTTATGCATTCAAAACCATATTTTTAAACACAGCGCCAAGTAGCAGGAATACTGTATTTTATATATGATCACTATAAAAAAGAACTAAGTGTCCATTATGTAAATTATGGAATAATACATGCTTGAAATAGATATTAATACCAAATATAAAAGATAAGCTCCCTGACTTCGTAAGACATCTTCTAAAATTAAAATACCGACACACAAACAAAGCAAAATATTCAAGAATGATTTGAACAAAGAAACATATTCCCAGAGCATAGTGCAGTGAAAAGATCAGTGTGTTGCACTGAAGACCTACAGCCGTCCTGCCTCCGAAGATTGCTAGCTATGTAGTCTTCAAAAGTTTGAGCAAGTTCACATCCATAAAATGATGACAGGACCTTCTAAGTACCATAACTACATAATACTTAACTTCGGTGAAACATATGGAAGTAACAGGACTCAATATATACAATGATGTAAAGTTAATTTATGTGTTTTGCTGAGATTGGAAGTTTATCCTCATCTCCTTCACAATGGGTCATTTGTGAACGTTAATAAGTAGTTACTTGACTTCTGTTTCCGTCCTTCAACCAATAAAGCTCTTGCTGAGGTCCCCAATGGTCTCCTTGTCAATAGATTCAATAGATATGTTTAATTTTCACCTCTCTGACCCCTCAGTCATATCTAACACTGATGACCACTCTCTCCTCCTTTAAACACCTCTCCTGTTGGCTTTTGTGACAACTACGGTCTCTTGGGTTTTCTTCCTACCTGTCTAGCCATTTCTTCCAGTCTCATTTGTAAGCTCATCTTCCTCAACTCAGCCATTAAATGTTGGAATTTTGGGGCACCTGGTTGGCTCAGTTGGTTAAGCGTCTGCCATCAGCTCAGGTCATAATCCCAGGGTCCTGGGATTGAGTCCCACATGGGGCCCCCTGCTCAGTGGGGAGTCTGCTTCTCCCTCTGCCCCTTCTCTTCCCTCCCACCCTGCTCATGCTCTCTCTCTCTCGCTCTCTCTCTCTCAAATGGGTAAATAAAATCTTTAAATAAATAAATAAATAAAATAAATGAATGTTGGAATTTTCAAAGGTACAGCTCTCGGCCTTCATTCTTCACTCCAGACTCTTCTTAAGCAGTCACACCCATGCCCAGGGCTTTAATGACCACCAAAATGCTGATAACTCCCAAGTGTTTTTTTAGAAGCCCAGACGCCCTCCCCATTTTCAGGTTCTGGACCTGTGTATCCAACTGCCTCTTTGGATATCTCACAGAGACTCATCACATGCTCAAAATCAGCATTTTCTTCCCCTTAAATCTTGCCCTGTATCCAGGGTTTCAATCACAATGACTGCCACCATCATCTATTCAATTATATAAGCCAGGAACTCAATTCATCCTCGAGACTTCTTTCTCTCCCACCCTCCTATCCAGTTCACCACCACAATCTGTAGATTTTACCTCTAAATAGCCTTTCAGTCTGTCTACTTCTCTCCACTTTTACTGCTACCAATTTAGACCAAGCTACCATTCACTCTCACTTAAGTTACTGTTCTAGGCATCCTTGACCCTCCAATTCATTCTCCACTTGGCAAACAAAGCAATCTTTTTCAAAACACAGACTTGATCACGTCATTCAACTCCTCCTTTAGCTCCATGCAAAACACTTAACGGCCTTCAATCAGGCTTAAAATAAAGGCCACTATCCTTTATATGATTTACAAGGCTCTGCATCACCTGACCTGTTTCTCCAGCCTCCTTTAGAACACACTCACTCCTACACTTACAAAGCAGCCATTTTTACTTTCCTTCAATTCCTCAAGTCACCCCTTGCTCCCTCTCATCAACACACTCTTGTTTTTTCCTCTGCCAAGAACACTGTTGCCTCCCCTCCACTCCCTACCATACTGATCCATCTCATCTATTTAACTGCAACTCATTCTTCACACGTTAGCTCAAATCTCTTCTTCAGCAAATCTTTACACACATCCCCATCCTCGCCCTCAGTAAAAGTTCCCAGTGTACCATGCACCTCCTCCTTAGTAGCACTTACTAATTGTAAATTAATATTTATTTCTGTGATTATTTGGTTAATGTGTATCTCTCCCCCACTAGACTATAAATTCCAAGGTTTTTGCTCACCATCAGTTCTCTGGTACCCAACACATAGAAGGTTTTCAAAATCACTCATAAATAAATTAAATATAAATTTATAAATATGGGAAATATTTTTTAATCCATAAAACTATTAATGCTTCTTTTAGAATTATTGTAACAGGAAAAAATAGGAGTGATGCAGGGGAAAGAAAAGAGGCATCTACTCCTATTTATTTTTGTCTTCTTAAGTCATTTGGTTAAAGCATAGGCAACGTCCCTAAATTACAATGACTTGATAGTAACAATAGTTTCCATTTCTGGAAAACCAAGGGCTCCCATTGCTTACAGACATCTCAGTGTCACTTTAGGGGGACTCTTCTAAGAAACTATGCTTTTGATCAAGTCTAGTAAGATTTCTATAAGAAGCTGCCCGGTCTTCTTCCAACCACCCAGTTCCTTTTATGATCATCTCACTTAACACAACCCCAAAACATCAAGGGCAACCAAGGTAGCCTTTTCTTTGCATGAAGTCTGAGAAGGAGCCATTTGGGGTGGTTGTTTTTAGCTAACATTTATTGAGCACTTACTTTGTGCTAGTACCCAAGTTAATACATTATCTCCTTTAATCAAAATCCTCAGCTGGCCCCTTTCCCTCATTAAGGCAGTCAATAAAGAAACTGTCTCTGGGCATCCAACATGAGCCTACTGTGATTAACCAGCTGGTTGCCAAGACAACATGGCCACTCCAGAGGATAGGGAAGGAGATTTTCCACCTCCCCACAAGCGGGTTAAGATCCAGCCCCCAGGGCCCTCGCCCCACATCGCTTACCCTCCTGGCTCAGCGACAGCAGCGTGGGCAACACCTGCCTGCCCAGGTCTTGCACGGAAGGGACGATGGTGTCCAACATCGCAGGTCTCCAGTTGGCTAGGTGCTCAGTCCTCGATGGGTCTCTTCTTTCTTTATATGGAGTTTGTACAAAAGTGATTTTCCCACCCTTCAATCCCCTCTCCTCAGAGCTTTGGATGTACCCTAAAAACAAAAATTACCAAATCTTGATTTTTTTTTTCTTTCTTAAACGCTCTTTCTCGCTGTCCCTCCCACCATGTGCTGGCTCTGCCTGAGTGGCTCCCACCGCAGGAAGCCTGAGAGCTGTCCCGCACCAGTATGCAAATCCAAGCCCTTGGGGCCACCGAGAGGCCCAGTGAGAGGTTGAGCGGGAGCTAAGAGTTGGCAAGGAGGACTAAGGGAGGGAAGGCCAGCCGCAGGGAGGGCGAGGTGTGTTGCTAGGACGCGACAAAGGCTTGCTACGTTGCTAGAATGTCAAAGCAAGGCCTTGGCCCCGCCTCCTATGATGGGTCGGGCGGGGCCCCACGTTGCCCGGGTGATTCCAGAGCTCCCAACAGCGAGTTGGGGTGTAACTTCACGTTTTTATCTTTGTTTTTTCTTTCCCTTCTTACCCTGGGCAGCGAAGAGACTTCCTCGCTTTTTAACCACCTTGGACCAATTTGGGAATACCTTTTAACCCTAGCGGTGGACATTTGAGTCCCCGGATCTGTGTGAGGGCTGCAGTTTGAACTGGACCTTGTTTCTCGCATTTGGTTTTCTTGGGCTCTCTTCCGAGGAAAAGAAGAGCTGAAGGACTGGGGAGAGAAACTGACGTTTCTCTAATGACAGTCATTTTTTAATTCCCTGGACACTGCACGAATGTCATCCTACAGACTTGTTTTAATACTCTCCCCTCTGCTGGGCGCCTGGGTGGCTCAGTTGGTTAAGCGACTGCCTTCGGCTCAGGTCATGATATTGGAGTCCCGGGATCGAGTCCCACATCGGGCTCCCTGCTCAGCGGGGAGTCTGCTTCTCCCTCTGACCCTCCTCCCTCTCATGCTCTCTGTCTCTCACTGTCTCTCTCGCAAATAAAAAAAAAAAAAAAAAAAAAAAAATCTTAAAAAAAAAAAAAACTCTCCCCTCTGCTGATAATGAATTATCCCAAAGTGAACACACACATAAGCCCCACCCAGGTCAAGAAATAGAATTCTTGCATCCATCACTCACTACTCAAGATTAGGCAAGCTACCCTACCTCTCTGAGGTTCTCTACGAAAACTGAGAGTTAACAAAACAAGTCACACAAAGAGTTTTCCCAGAGTGTGTCCCACAGAATACTAACTTCTTATGGTATAAATAAATGATAAGTGGAAAAAGGAAGGGAGGGAGAGGAAGGAAGCCCTATCACCACAGAAACACCTCATTCCTCCTCCAGACATTACTCCAACAAACATGATAAATTTGTTTTGCCTGTGTTTGAACTTTCGGAATCATATAGTATGTATTCTTTTGTGTGTGGCTCTGTCATTCAACTGTGAGATTCTCCATGGCTTCTGTAGTAGCAATTTGTTCATCTTCACTGTTGCATATTATTCCTGTGCATGAATATGGCACAATGTATTTATCCATTCCACTGCAGAGGGAACATTTGAGTTATTTCCATTGGGGGGGCCAATAGGAACAATGTTGCTGCAAACATTCTTGAACAAAACTTTTGATGTACATACATACTCATTTCTTATGTATATACAATTAGGAGTAGATTACTGGGTCATGGGAAATGCAGATTTTAACACACAATGCCAAGCAGATTTCCAAAGTGACTGTTGCAATGGTGGTGGGAGGGAGAAACTTCTGGCACTTCATGTGAACAGAAACTAGGGATGCTGGATGGCCTGCAATGTACAGGACAGTCCTATACAATGAAGACTGTTCCGTATTCTGCACTATGTTGAAATATCTCATCAGACTTCCATATAAGAAAAAAAAAGGCTGCTTATGAACCTAGAAAAAAACCCACTCTAAGTGCAAATACAAAGAAGTTTCTGCTTAATTTCAATATCACTTAATTTCCTAGAAACTCAAAATCCAAGTAAACCAGGGAATTATGGCTTTTTTTTCAGGATTTAAGATTATGCCTTTTTTTCAGGATTTAAGAAGAATTCTTCACTATTTAGGAAAACTATAATCATTATGATCAATGAGTCTGGTGGCTGTTGAGTAGCCAACAGACTTGAGCCAGACTGCATTTGTAGCTGTAGCATTCATAGTGATTCTTCCTGTTGGTATAAGCATGTGGCAACTTCATTTGCCTTCCAGCATAGTCATGCCTAGACATGTATATATTAAAATATACATTACTTACATTATACTAGAGTTCGGACTTTATATTCTTTTTTTTTTAAGTAGGCTCCACGCTGGGAATGGAACCCAATGCAGGGCTTGAACTCACAAACCTGAGGTTGAGACCTGAGCTGAGATCAAGAGTTAGATGCTTAACCTACCAAGCCACACAGGTGCCCCCTTTATATTCATTTTTAAATGGTATGGGTAAATAAGCTGAATTATCCATAAACCTCACTTCAGGATAGTAACAAGGCATTCAGGCAAAATATTTGTTATAAAAAGGAATCATTGTGTCTAATAGGCCTGAGAACCTCTGTGCTAAAAAAGACAAGCTCCATAACTCAGCTTTTCTCTCTCTACCTTCTACTAAGAAGCTCAGAACTAGGTTTTAGGCCTTGCATAAGCTAGTTTCTTGGAAAAATAATTTCCTCCCACTCTCTCTTTTACCACCTGCCTCCTGTCCTTAGTCTATGATGGTGTTTAGTCTTCAAGCACTTACCTTTGCAGAATAGGTTGTCTTAAATTCTTTGGGGGAAATAAGGGAGGAATGGAGCAGCGGCAAACAATAGGCAAACTCTTTTGTGACAGTTGTCCTGACAATTGCTGAGCAAGCTAATTTTTAGTGGTCATATCAGCATTATTATTCAATCTTAAGATAATGAAATTGAAAAAATATATATTTTTTTAGAATAATAGATTAGATTGACTTAAACATGATGATGATACTTCTAGTCTCCAGAAAAGCTGTATTCAGTTTCAAAAAATGGTTATGAATGACTGCTGATTATTAGTGAATTATAGATGACCAAAGAAGGATCTACAAATGATGAAGGCAAAGACCATTCTTTCAACATCTTTTCCTTTTACCAAAGGTATCTTGACAAAAGAGGCTGTGGAAACACACGTGACCCAGTGTTTACTAGCAACTTGAATGAGCTATAAACATGTATCCTGAAAAGAAATACCCTTTAGTTGATAACAAAGCTCAAGCAAACATTGCAATTCCACTGCTTAGAATTTGCTCTTTGGATACACCTGCATGATATAGACAGATATATATATATGAAACATTGTTTGTAATGCTAATTATTAGAATTAACCTAAGATAATCATCACAGGAAACTAGTTAAATCATAAATTGTACTTTGGAATACATGTTGAAGAGTTGCTTAAAAGAAAGCTGTTCATTTATGTGCTAATATTTTAAAAGTTTCAAGATGTATTAAGTGAAAACTTGTTGCAGAATAGTATTAATAATATGATACTATTGTTTCAAGTATACATATACATGTTTATAAATTCATAGAATATTTGAGGAAAGATAAATAAAAATATTAATAGTGGTTATTTTTGGATAGTGTGGAGTTGTGTGTGGAGAGGGAGGAGTTCAGAGAACTTTTAGATTAACTTTTCTCCTTTATTTACTGTTTACCAAGAGCATGGATTATCTTAGTAGTAATATTTTAAAGATAATTTGCCAAAGAAAGAGAAACAGAAGACAGAGAGAGGTAAAAGCAGAGTGCTGGGATTTATGAAAACACTGAAGGAAACAAACAGGGCCAAAATTTTCCAAAGTACTTTAATATACATATACTTTTCTGCAAGCTTCAACTCACCTTGCAAAACCAAATTGAATGGGCAGTCACTTTTACCCAGACCCCAAAGCATACACAATATTAGTGGCTTGTATTAAAGGCAACTTGGAAACCTATTAAAAAAGAAAACATTTGTGGGGCGCCTGGGTGGCTCAGTAGTTAAGCGTCTGCCTTCGGCTTGGGTCATGATCCCAGGGTCCTGGGATTGAGCCCCGCATCGGGCTCCCTGCTCAGCGGGAAGACTGCTTCTCCCTCTCCCACTCCCCCTGCTTGTGTTCCCTCTCTCACACTGTCTCTCTCTCTGTCAAATAAATAAATAAAATCTTAAAAAAATAAAAATAAAAAATAAAACATTTGTAATATTCTTTTTAATATTATACAACACAGAATAAAAGTTTTCAATAAATAATTTAACCCACATCTATTAAGTATCTAATATGTGTCAAGCACTTTGCTAGTTGGTAAGAGGAATATAGCAGAAGAAAATCCCTACACCATTAATTTGCCATTTAACAAATATTTATTGAAGAAAGTTCTAAAATCAGGATTGGGTTCCTAAGTCAATGTGTAAATTGAAAATTCAATAAATGAGCAAAATTACTCTAGAAATACCTTCTTAGGAAGGCACCATGTTAAAGACCCAGATAGCATCACTTGGTTCATAGACCCAATACAGCCAGTTTTTCTCTCCAGTTTTGGATCAGATCATTTTCCTGTGAGCATGTAATGAAGCAATTGGTTTATGATGAGGAAAGCAGTCTTGTCTGAAAAATTTAACCAAATAGTAGAACTGCACTCAGCACAGTGAGATGCCATGATAGGTACTCGGGAACTGAGATAGACTGAAAATATACCAGATGCATATCTCCAATCCCTTGCTTACTCAAGGGCTTATGCAGAAATGGACTTGTGGTGGATTTCTACCACATTAACTTAGCTAAGATGGAACTGCATTTCCCAGAATTCCCTTCCCTGTATGGCTCTATAAGATTAGTAAAAAGAGAAATTTGTGTGAGATTTGAAAGGCAGAAGTAAAGCTGAAGACATTTTTATGTTCTGAAGATCACTGTAGGGCCAGACACTGATCTGCTGGCTCACCACGTAGGCATGGGCCAGCAGCCTGGCCTGCACTCTCCAGCTCCCACCAGATCTCCTCCTTCAGCTCCTCTGAATCCTCAAGTAGGTGCATGTTCAACAGTGTGGCCAAAGGCACCACCTTATCCTATAGGTCACATGTATCACTGAAGTTAGATACAATGAGAGACAAATACAAGTCCCAATTTGTTCCTACAGGTTCTAGTTTGTCCTCATGGGTTCCAGCTTATCCTCACCAATCCCAATCATTTTTTTATTCTCCCCCATTTCATGACCATCTTTCCTTCCTGACTGTTGTTCCTCCTGACTTCAGGCCCAACACCAGACATAGACTGCTTCAGAAGCCCCTACAATTATGTAAGGGCTAATGCCCATAGCAATCCCATATTCTTCATCATTCATAGGGCTTCTGATTCTGCTTCCTAAGTAAACTCTAACTGATACAGGACTAGTGGTTAGTTGTTAGAGAATTAAATTATTCTTTTTCAGCTTTACTTAGACTCGAAGTCATATAAATTGTTTGTGCACTGCAACTCTATTATAAAGATACATTAACACTCAGGTTAGAGGTATGAAGACAATAGAATGGGATTACAAGGAGAGAAATATTACTTATAACTGAGATGATTTGTCTGAATGCTAAGCAAAGAGGTTTGAGCTTTATTTGGAAGTTGTAGATAGTTCCTAAAGGCCTTGGACTAAGACGATGACCTGATCACTCACAGAGTATTATATTCTCCAGTACTGTATTAGGATGAGGTTCATATTTCACCACATGATATAAATAATCTGTATTTCAGATGGCAACTAAAATCAGAGAAATTTCTGAGGGAGATGGAGGAAATCTACCAGATTAAAAGGATAAGTGCTAGCCACTGGAAGGCTGGCCACAGGATGATTAATGTCACTGACAATGACACCTATTTATAGACTTCTGAGAGATGAAACAGCAAAGATACAATACAATTGAAAAAAGGTAAATTAGCTACTGTGACAAATGAGAATATTTTGAGAATAAGTTATAAAATGATCACCCAAAAAGGAAATATAGCAAAACTCATCAAATCAGACTACTTGAAAACAGAGCATTTCAAGTAATAGATAGCACACTGTCACCAGTCTGCCTGGACTATCCACAGGATAAAAGTCATACAATAGGACTTCCCATGTTTAATAGATGTGACCTCAATGAATAATAAATATGATAATAATACCCATGTATATAACATTATCTATTTGTGAATAGAAAGTTGATATTTATGCTATAATCATTTGCCCCGCCCCTCTTATAAACATTTTGTGACTTTTTTCTATTTCACATGTGCTAAAATGGAAAATTTGGCATGAGCTAACACCTAATATTAGCATAAATAATTTGTATGGCTGAAAAAACTATATTTCTGAGCTTCAATTTTTCATTGATAAAAATAGGAATAATAATGATAAATACTAATAGAGGAAATTCCCATATTTTAAAAGAAAAAATGGGAAAAATTAAAATAAGAAAGATTTTTTGGCTTCCAAAAATCCTAAACTTGCCGTTACTTGTCCAATCACTATTATACCATTCTACATAGGCAAAACAAAATGTATATTCTATGGACAAAGGAATACTTCTTGATTTTTTTTAAATGAAGACTACTAATCAATAAGCAAATTCTGAAAAGAATTGAAATGTAGATGATTTTAGGCAATGTGTGATAAGGTAGTTAGCCAACTCACCTCACACAAAGATTAATTTAAAATGGATTGTAGAACTAAATCTAGAAGTAAAAACTATAAAGCCTCCAGAAGCTTTTAAAACATGTTTTCAAACATAAGAGAGAAATCTTGTGATATTCAGGTTAAGCATATATTTCTTAGGACACAAAAAGCATAAATTATTGAAGTTAAAAATGTGATAAATGGGACTTTATCAAAATTTAAAAGTTTTGCTCTTCAAAAACACCATTAAGAAATGAAAAAGAAAGACACAGAACAGGAACAACAGCTCCACAACCCCCTTGATTCCTACCCATTTCCAAGTCTTAGTTTCCCAGTTCCCATTACTCCGTATGCTTCCTAACCATCTTCCAATAATTCCCTTCTCCTTAAGATAGCTCAAGTCAATATCTGTAGTCTTGTCTGCTTACAACTTTGTAAAACAACTAAAAGTCAGACTAGTGTGGTGGCATACAATGAGGCTATACATCTTCCCATCCCATTATCAGAGAATAAACTTGAGCATTAAGGAGAAACACTTAAATCCTAGCTTTAGTTAGTCAGGTGGCTTAAGCAGAGCCATGTGCAATTAATGTGAGGGTCCTTTGAAATGAAAACCAGAAAAAGAAAGGGGCAAATGCCAGTAGGAAGATTAGACATTTCTAATGTAGATTAGATTGCATAGTCCTAGAATAGAAATCAGTCCTCATAAGAGCATACTAAATTGAGGTATTTTAGGAGAAAACCACCTGCAGCTGGGAACCACTCAATGGATTCCCCTTGCTCTCCCCCACTTTACAGAACCTCTCTGCCTGCAGAGAAAAATGGGGGAGAAAAGAAGGACCATGTGTATACATCTAATGAGTAGATTATGCAAGAGAATTTATGAGACACAAAAGAAACTAGGGGTTAAAACTTCTTTATTCTGTGGATTGAAGAGTGGCTTGTTCAAAAGACAAAGAAACAAGGAGGATCTCTCCTGAGATATTCTATTCCTTTAGGTTTATGCAGTTAGGTCTAGCTCTGCTCTTGTACACGGCAAGGGAGTTAACTAGACCAAAAGCCTAATGCCTGCTCCCTGGCTATGGACTCCATATGACTTTGAAACAGTAAGTTGACCTGTTAATTAAGAACAACGTAAAGTTCTATAAAGGTCTAATGTGTACTCAGAGAGAAGACTGCATTTGGTATAGGGAAACAGAACTCTACTCCATGACTGCTGACAGCTTATCAAGTCTTTCTTTCATGGATCATGCCTTTGGCATATCTAAAAAGTCATTGCCACACCTAAGGTCATTAAGATTTTCTCCTATGTTGTCTTCTAGGAATTTCAGTTTCATACTTTGTATTTAGGTCTATTATCCATTTTAGGTTAATTTTTGTGATGGGTATAAAGTCTGTGTCCAGATTCTTTTTTGTGTGTGAATGAGCAGTTGTTTTGGCACCATTTGTTGAAGAAACTATCTTTGCTCCATTGTATTGCCTTTGCTCCTTTGCCAAAGATCAGTTGACTGTATTTCTGTGGGTCTATTTCTGGGCTCTCTGTTCTGCCTCACTATCTATTTGTCAATTCTTTTGCCAATACCACACTGTCTTGATTACTATAGCTTTATAGTAAGTGTTGGAGTTGGACACTATCAGTCCACCAACTTTGTTCTTTTTTGACATTGAATTGGCTCTTCTGGGTCTTTTGCCTCTTCATATGGACTTTAGAATCAGTTTGTTGATATCCACAAAGTTACTTGCTGATATTTTAATGGGATTGCATTAAATCAATAAATCAAGTTAGGAAGAACTGACATCTTGACAACATTGTGTCGTCCTATCCATGAACATCCTATTTTCATACTATTTCCTTTTCTTGTCTTATTGCATTAACTAGGACTTCCAGTACAATTGAAAAGGAGTGGTGAGAGGAGACATCCTTGTCTTGTTCCTAATCTTAGCAGGAAAGCTTCTAGTTTTTTACCATTAAGTATGATGTTAACTGTAGGGTTTTTGTAGGTGTTCTTTATCAAGTTGAGGATGTTACCCTTTACTCCTAGTTTGCTGAGAATTATTATTATGAATGGATGTTGAATTTCGTCAAATTTTTTTCTATACCTATTGAAATGATTATGTGATTTTTCTTCTTTAACCTATTGATGTGATAGATTACATCATTTGATTTTCAAATATTGAACCAGCCTTAAATACCTGGCTTAAATCCCACATGGTCATGGCATATAATTCTTTTTATACATTGTTGAATTCATTCACTAATATTTTTTTGAGGATTTTTGCATCTGTGTTCATGAGGGATGTTGATCTGTAGTTTCTTTACTTGTAATGTCTTTGTCTGGTTTTAGGATGATGCAGGCCTTAAAATGAGTTAGGAAGTATTCCCCCTGCTTCTATTTTCTGGAAGAGACTGTAGATAATCAGTATAATTTCTTCATTAAATATTCTATTGCAGGGCGCCTGGATGGCTCAGTCATTAAGTGTCTGCCTTCTGCTCAGGTCATGATCCCGGGATCCTGGGATCGAGCCCCGCATCAGGCTCTCTGCTCAGCGGGAAGCCTGCTTCTCCCTCTCCCACTCCCCCTGCTTGTGTTCCCTCTCTTGCTGTCTCTCTCTCTGTCAAATAAATAAATAAAATCTTTTTAAAAAAATTCTGTTGCAGACCTCACCAGTGAACTCAGTAGGCCTGGTGCTTTCTGTTTTGGAAGATTATTAATAATTTACTTTCTTTAATAGATATAGACCCATATAGATTGTCTATTCTTCCTTTTGTTTTTCTCCAAATTGACTCCCAAGTTTTGAAGGACTTTTATCTACCACTATCTTTTCCATTTTTCTCAAACCCCAAGTACAAATACCACATGAAGGAAATAAAATTCCAAACAAGAAATATATATTATAGTTGTTCTAAGCAGCCTCATTATTTATGCAATTTCCTTTAAATATACAATACATACCTAGTATTCTAATAGTTATCAGTCATTTCAGCATTCAAAAGAAGGCCAAAAGGTATGACAATTTGTTCTTTGAAGCTGGTATATGATGGTAGGTCACTTCATCAATGAGTGACCCTGGCTGATACCCCACCTGGTAGATTTTAATAATTTGATTTCTGATACTTAGTGAACACTTAGTATATGAGTTTTATGTAAATTAACTCATTTGTACCTTACAATGTGCCTCTAAGGTAGATACCGTTGTCACTTCATTTTACAGATGAGAAAACTAAGACACAGAGAGGCAAAGTAAGTTGATAAAATCACATCAGTAAGTAAATGGTAAAGCCAGGTTTTGAACCCCAGTTATGTGGCTCTAGAGGCCATTACCTTGACCACTTTAAATGATTCAGTTTTATTGTCCTCTATGCATCCTTGCAAAAACAAAAAGCAAAGCAAAACAAAACAAAACAAAAAACAGAAAACAGAAACAAAAACACAACTTTGTGTCTTTGGGAAAAGAAACTGCTAGTGCTAAGAAAACTGTGGCTCCTGGCTGGAAAATATTAGGTTTTTATCAATTAAATACAGAAAAGTTGAATCTGGTGATGGCTCAGATGTCTAATACATATTGGTCCACAATGGGTTCTAAATGGAAAAAAAGGAACAGTAGGTCCTGAAACTGTTTCAGTGAGTGTTTGAGCCAGAACATGTATAAGTAAATTTTATTTCACATTTAAACTTATTGTCTGACAGAGGCAATTAAATTTCTCTTTCATCTCTGCATTTGCCAAAGGGAAATTAAAATGGAGTTCTATAGTCAAATAAGCTAGAAAAACATCAAGTTAAACAAATTTAAATAGGTTTCTTTACTAAGGGTTTTGCAGAGACTTTAGTATGTAACTACATAGTAACATGAATTTTAAGAGGTGGGAAGATTATGCTGTGTTTCTTAAACTATTTGATCATAGAAGCTTTTCTTCACAGCATCTAGCAGACTTAGTGTTTTATGGTATGCATATTAAAAAACATATTATGCCATATTCAATAAATTCGTATTCCATGTGATACTCATATATCATACTCAAAAAACTGGGAATAAACTGAGGTCTTGGAAAGTATCATTCCCTAGTGAAAACAAAGCCCAAAACACCTCTCATACCTCAATTTCTTCCTTTGTGGATCCTTCTGAAACTCTAAAGTTGGAAGCTACTAGGGAAGCTTAATCAGGGAAGCACTCACATCTCCACAAAGCATACTGTCTTCATATCTTGTTCACCCTTTCAAAAAAAAAAAAAAATCTATTGAGCATCTACTATTTGCTAACAATTAAAAAGATAGTTCCTGACCTCAAGAAGTTGACGGTCTATCCGGTTAAAAAGACAAGTAAATAGGCACTAATAATTTAGCATGATTAGATGCCACAGAATGCTATAGGAGAAAAGAAAAAAAAGAAAAGAAAAGATTATCTAGTCTTGAGGAGTTAAAGAAGGCTTCTCAGGGAGAGTGATATCAAAGCTGAGACCTAAGGAGGGATTATAGGAACAAAGGGAATGGAAGAAGAGCATATCATGCAGAACAGAAAAACACATGCAAAGACCCCTTCAAACCATACACACACAGAATATGAGCAAGTTGGGGTGGGGAAGATGAGTATTAGGAAATAAAGCTGAAGAGGTAAGGAGGATCTCTAATGAATCCCTACTTCATTCTGAAATCGAGAAATTGAAGTATATTAAGCTAGGAATTGAGATGATCAGATTTACATATTATACAGATCACTCCAACTGCAGTGTGGCAAACAGGTTAGAGGAAGGAAGGATTCAAAGCAGCAGAGAGACTCTTTAAAAGACTCTCTCCAGGAAGGGTTTACTTCTTATTCAAAATGTCATCAGTGCAACCGCAGCAGCAATGGCAGCACCACCTGGAAGCCTGGAAGTGCCGGCCCATCCCAGGCCTACTGAATCAGAATCTACATTTATTTATAAGGGCCCCAGAAGATTTGTTGGTACAGTAGAGTTTGAGAGGTACTGGCCTAAACTGCACAGTAGATGTAAAAATAAAGAAGTAAACACATTTAAGAACTATTTGGAGGAAGACATAATAGTACTTAGCATAACCATTGATTGGATAGGGCAAGGAGAAAAGAGAAATCAGTAAGGTAAAGAAGCCTGATAGAAATTAATGCAATTTCCTAAAATAAGGGACACTGGGAACAGAGAGACAGAGGAAAGAGATGAGTTCTGTTTTGTATACAGTTGATCCTTGAACAACATGGGTTTTAACTGTGCAGATCCATTTATATATGGATTTTTAAAAATAAATACAATACAGTGCTGCAAATCTAATTTCCTGATTATTTTTTCTTATGATTTTCTTAATAACATTTTCTTTACTCTAGCTTACTTCATTCTAAGAATATAGTATATAATACACATAACATACAAAATATGTGTTAGTCAACTGTTGACAGTATGGTTTCCAGTCAATAGTAGGCTATTAGTGGCTAAGTTTTTGGAGAGTCAACATTTATAAGTTTTCGACTTTTATTTGACCGGGGGTAGGGGGACTTGGTGCCACTAACCCCTGCATTATTCAAGGGTCAGCTAAAAATCAGTACATTCTTAAGTTCCTATAGGACATGAAGCTTTTCAGGAAACAGCTGGAAGTAAAACTCTGGAGTTGAAAAAAGAGATCTGGAGTGATCAGAATGTGTTGAAATAGATTAGATCACTCTAGAGCTGCACTTTCTAATATGGTAGCCTCTAGCCTCATGTGAGGACATGAAATGGGATTACTGTGACTGAGAAACTGAATTTTAAAATTTTATTTATTTTTAATTTAAATTTAAAAGTCGGGGCCCCTGGGTGGCACAGTCGGTTAAGCAACCGACTCTTGGTTTTGGCTTAGGTCATGATCTCAGGGTCATGAGATCGAGTTCCGAGTCGGGCTCCTTGCTCAGTGGGGAGTCTGCTTCTCCCTCTGCCTGCCACTCTCCCTCTCCCCCTCTCTGTCAAATAAATAAATAAAAATCTTTAAAAACAAAAATAAAATAAAATAAAAGATTTTATTTGACAGAGAGACACAGCAAGAGAGGGAACACAAGCAGGGGGAGTGGGAGAGGGAGAAGCAGGCCTCCCACAGAGCAGAGAGCCTGATGCGGGGCCCGATCCCAGGACCCTGAGATCATGACCTGAGCCAAAGGCAGAATGCTTAACGACTGAACCACCCAGGCACCCCTATAAATAAAATCTTTTAAAAAAAATAAAAATAAAAATAAAGGGAACATATACAGGCAGAATCCCTGAGAAGTTAAATCAGGATGGGCTTTGAAATGAAGATGAGCCTTGGACAGCTAGAGAGAGCACTCCATCCCCAGTGACAGGAAGAATGGAGAAAAGGATAGGTACAGATGTTGGGCTGCAGAAAGTAGCAAACATTCCCATCTGATAATGTCTACTTTCTCAGAAAGTGACCGGTTGTCAGCTGATGAGAGGGATGTAATGAGTAGGAAATATATAAAGAGATCAGGAGAATTTTAAAAATTGTCATGGGACTTCTGGTGTCCTTTTAGGGATGCAGAAACCTGGACAAAGAGATGCTGCCAAACTTACCATGAGCAAACAAACAAACAACAAATTCAGAACTTTCTTTAATCCATCCAAGTGTTGAGGTTGCCCGGTAACCAACAGAGAGACAAGACGTGACACTGGCTTATCTAGACAAAGCTGAACAAGAAGAGAAGTTCAGCTAAGATGATTGGTTAGAAAGGGTGAAGCCTCTGGAGCTGCAAACACAGGGAGTCTCAACACTCTTACGAGCTTTTCCTCCATGAACCAACTGGGTGGTCACACAAAAGATTTGGAGAATACTGGGAAGGTCTCCTTATTGTGCAAAACTTGGGAGAGGAACAGTAGCCCTTGCTGGAGGACTTGCTGCAATAGCTTGCTAGGACTCTCCACTCCTATCTTCGAGGGAACAAAAGCCTTAATTTGTGGCAGACAAAAACTGTCACTCTTAGGGCTCTTGTAAAGAGAAGGCCAAGAGAAGAGAACAGGAGGAAAAAAAAAAAAATCTATCCCAGGTACAGAGGCAGAAAAATGTGTTGGGCTTAGAACTATGCTAGTGGAGGCAGGAGCACTGAGAAAACCCACACCCCCAAGAGCCAGGGATGGTGACTGCCTAAGAGTGAGTCTTAATTAGAACAGAGAACATCTCCACCCCAACTCCCAATCCCCACTGTCAGTTAACTAGCATCAAGCAATAATTAACTTGTAAGACTTTCTCTGAGGTGCAACAAAAACTGCAAATCTAAATGTGAGAGTGGAGAAAAGTAAACCTCTGGTAAACTACCCCTACCCCAAAATACAAAGTACAGTTAGAGAAATTTTAAGCCTGTGGTACACTGACAGTAATCTCAAACCCAGCTCAATTACTAACTCTATACTAAAGGCCTAGTAGAAGGACAGGTGTGCTTATTTCCAGGCACACAAATTATTTATCTCAGTCTCTATGCTACAGTAGATGTCTGGCTTTCAAAAAAACAAACAAAAAAAAATGATAAAGAATACAAAAGGTCCAGAAAAAAACAATACCTTCCTACAACAGTACCTTCCTAAGAGACAAAGTAATCATCAGAATTAGAGTTAGATGAATGGATAAAGAAAATGTGATATATATATATATATATATATATATATATATATATATATAATGGAATATTACACACCCATCAAAAAAGAAATCTTGCCACTTGCAATGATGTGGACAGAACTAGAGGGTATTATGCTAAGCGAAATAAGTCAATCAGAGAAAGATAATTATCATAGGATCTCACTGATATGTGGAATTTAAGAAACAAGGCAGAGGATCATAGGGGAAGAGACGAAAAAATGAAACAAGATGAAACCAGAGAGGGAGACAAACCATAAGAGATTTTAATCTTAGGAAACAAACTGAGGGTTGCTGGAGGGGAGGGGGGTGGATGGATGGGGTAACTGGGTGATGGACACTGAGGAGTGTATGTGTTGTATTGAGCACTGGGTATTATGTAAGACTGAAGAATCACAGACCTGTACCCCTGAAACAAATAATACATTATATGTTAATTTAAAAAAAAAGAACTAGAGTCAGATAAAGTAAATAGGCACATATATGTTGGAACTGATAGGGAATTAAAAATAAGTATGTTAAGTCTCCAATGGAAGAGATGGACAATATATAAGATCAGATAGATAATATCAACAAAGGAATGGAAACTATAGGAAAAAAAATGAATGAAAATACTAGAAAGGAGCCCTGGGTGGCACAGTTGGTTAAGCATCCAACTCTTGTCTTTGGCTCAGGTTGTGATCTCAGGGTTGTGAGACTGAGCTGCACGTTGGGCTTCATGCTCAGCAGGGAGCCTGCTTGAGATTCTCTCTCCCTCTCCCTCTGCTCCCACCCTCTGCTCACGCAAACACTTTTTCTCCCTAAAATAAATAAATCTTTAAAAAAGAAAATACTAGACAAGAAAAGACCCCGAATAGCCAGAGGAATGTTGAAAAAGAAAAGCAAAGCTGGGGCATCACAATTCCGGACTTCAAGCTCTATTACAAAGCTGTCATCATCAAGACAGTATGGTACTGGCACAAAAACAGACACATAGATCAATGGAACAGAATAGAGAACCCAGAAATGGACCCTCAACTCTATGGTCAACTAATCTTTGACAAAGCAGGAAAGAATGTCCAATGGAAAAAAGTCTCTTCAACAAATGGTGTTGGGAAAATTGGACAGCCACATGCAGAAGAATGAAACTGGACCATTTCCTTACACCACACACAAAAATAGACTCAAAATGGATGAAAGACCTAAGTGTGACACAGGAATCCATCAAAATCCTAGAGGAGAACACAGGCAGCAACCTCTTTGACCTCAGCCGCAGCAACTTCTTCCTGGACACATCACCAAAGGCAAGGGAAGCAAGGGCAAAACTATTGGGACTTCATCAAGATAAAAAGCTTTTGCACAGCAAAGGAAACAGTCAACAAAACCAAAGACAACTGACAGAATGGGAGAAGATATTTGCAAATGACATATCAGATAAAGGGCTAGTATCCAAAATCTATAAAGAACTTCTCAAACTCAAAACCCAAAGAACAAATAATCCAATAAAGAAATAGGCAGAAGACATGAACAGACATTTCTGCAAAGAAGACACCCAAATGGCCAACAGACACATGAAAAACTGCTCAACATCACTCAGCATCAGGGAAATACAAATCCTCAATGAGATACCACCTCACACCAGTCAGAATGGCTAAAATTAACAAGTCAGGAAACAACAGATGTTGGCGAGGATGCAGAGAAAGGGGAACCCTCCTACACTGTTGGTGGGAATGCAAGTTGGTGCAGCCACTCTGGAAAATAGTATGGAGGTTCTTCAAAAAGTTGAACATAGAGTTACCCTATGATCCAGCAGTTGCACTACTGGGTATTTACCCCAAAGATACAAATGTAGTGATCCAAAGGGGTATGTGCACCCCAATGTTTATAGCAGCAATGTCCACAATAGCTAAACTATGGAAAGAGCCAGGATGTCCATCAACAGATGAATGGATAAAGAAGATGTGGTCACACACACACACACACACACACACACACACACACACAATGGAATATTATGCAGCCATCAAAAAAACAAAATCTTGCCATTTGCAATGACGTGGATGGAACTAGAGGGTATTATCCTAAGCGAAATAAGTCAATCAGAGAAAGACAAATATCATATGATCTCACTGATATGAAGAATTCAAGAAACAAGACAGAGGATCATAGGGGAAGGGAGGAAAAAATGAAACAAGATGAAACCAGAGAGGGAAACAAACCATAAAAGACTCTTAATCTCAGGAAACAAACTGAGGGTTGTTGGCGTGGTGGGGGGGGTGGGAGGGATGGGGTGGCTGGGTCATGGACATTGGGGAGGGCATGTGCTATGTGAGTGCTGTGAATTGTGTAGGACTGATGAATCACAGACCTGTACCTCTGAAACAAATAATACATTGTATGTTAAAAAAAAAAAAAAGAGGATAGTAGGAAGGGAGAAATGACGGGGGAGAAATTGGAGAGGGAGACGAACCATGAGAGACTATGGATTCTGAGAAACAAACTGAGGGTTTTAGAGGGGAGGGGGTGGGGGGATGGGTTAGCCAGGTGATGGGTATTAAGGAGGGTGAGTATTGCATGGAGCACTGGGTGTTATACGCAAACAATGAATCATGGGACACTACATCAAAAACTAATGATGTAATGTATGGTGACTAACATAACATAATAAAATAAAATAAAATAATTAATTAAAAAAAAAGAAAATACTGGAAATTTAAAACTCAGCCATAGAGATGAAGAATGCCTCCACCAGCTTATTAGTAGACTTAACAAGCCAAGGAAAAATTTAGTGTACTTGAATATAGGTCTGTTGAAAATTACCAAACTGAAACACAAAGAGAGAAAAACGTGAAAATAAACAGAAAAGAGCTGTGAGACAAAATCAGTGGTCTAACACACACATAACTAGAATCATAGAAAGAACGAGACAGGGATGCCTGGGTGGCTCAGTTGTTAAGCATCTGCCTTTGGCTCAGGTCATGGTCCCAGGGTCCTGGGATGGAGTCCCATATCGGGCTCCCTGCTCAGCAGGGAGTCTACTTCTCCCTCTGCCTGCCACTCCTGCCTGTGCGCTCTCTCTCTCTGACAAATAAATAAAATCTTAAAAAAAAAAAAGAACGAGACAAAAAATTGAAAGATAATACTGACCAAGAATTTTCCAAAATTAATTATAGACATCAAATCACAGATCCAAGAAGCTCAGAAAACACTAAGCAGGACTAAAAAAAAAAAAAAACAAAATAAAAAACGACTTAGGCAAATCATTTGCAAACCGTTGAAAACAAAAGACAAGGGAAAACCTTAAAAGCAGCCAGAGGATAAAATAATGGTTGTGGTGAATGAGATAAAAGTTTATCAAAAAATATAAGTTAGAGATTGTGGTTACAGGTTTTCTTATGCAACATTCACTGGCCTTTTACAAAAAAAAAAAAAGGCACATATATTGGACTTATTCAGAATTCAGGTTGATAGGTGATAGAAGGTGATAGAAAAGGAATGGGACAAGCGTACTGAGAAACCGAATATGCCAAATAATCAGTTGAAGTAAAAAAATGTCTGAAAACATCTAACTCTACAGGCCACAATGTAATGCAAAATATTATCTCACTATACTTTCAAGAAACTATTTTTAGTGAAATTAATTTTTTATTTCCTTTTAATGTTGAGCAAGAAAGGATGCAATACATGGTAAATTGTGAAGGAGGATAACATTCTGTGGTTTTCCCAAAGACTAATTAGAGATTAGATTGATTTCAATATTTAAGTAACGAAAGGATCTTTTAAATCATACAAGAATTGGTAAGCAGCAGACACAACAATTCTGCCAACATTATAAGGCTCTTTAAACATAGCCACCACTGAAATAATAGTCCTTCTCTCCATTTCCATTAATGCAGGCCAGAGATCAAGTAAGGAAGATAAAGTACATAAGCCTAACCAATTTCACATGCTTTAGTCTAGATTTAATACCTGACTATTGTAATGATCGTAGGAAAAACCCTGAAATCAATATGAACTAGCTTCAATAACAAAACAAATCTCAGTTAAGAAAAATAGAATCTATAAAGAGAAAAGTGCACATAATGAAACCAAAGGAGATATCCTCAAATGTCACCAACAAATGTTCATAATTCCATGACCTGATGCATTATTAAGATACCACTGAAAATCTAAACTAAGACTAAAATAATACCCAAAAAAATATGCTAAAGACCACCACTCTAAGTTATGCAATAAATGTCTTAGTCTATAAATGTTGTCTTTTTGAACTATGGATATTTTCTTGGAGTACTGAGAATTCAAACAGAAACTCCAACTTGCCAAACATATATACATGATTCTCAAGAGAGAAACTGTATCAAACCTTAACATGCAAAACAAATCATCTAAGCTCATACAGACCTATATATTCTAAGACCTCAAACAAACTGGTGTAACATTAACCTTACCTGGGTTCATGTGTTCTAAAGACCACTGACTTTTCCTTCCTCCAAATTTGTATTTAAATTCCAGTTAGTTAACATACAGTATATTAGTTTCAGGTGTAGAATTTTGTGATTCATCACTTACATACAACACTCTAAAGACCACTGTTTCAACAGTGTGTCCCTGCCAAAATAATCCAAGACTAACTCTAGCTCCCAAAACCCCCTCCCAATTCTTCCCATTTGAGATGCCCTATTGTTCCCTTAGTGTACACTCTCCCTTGCTACAGCATCCTAATAAACCTAACTTTGAGTAAGAGTTTATGCCTAGTGGTCTTTGTATTATAGACCTTAATAGGTTTTAGGTTCCCCTGAGATCCTTGGTATTGTGGTGTGGACCATCAACTGGTAGCAGTGTGCACGTCTGAACCCCCTTTAGCTTCCCCTTGCTCAGAGTCAATCTTGAGCTGAAATTACATTCCAGTTATTTCAATGAGTTATTCAGTGTTGAGTTTTGGGTTTTGTCCTGGGAAGAAATTCCCCTGGGACTCCTTGGCTAGCTAATTAGATATTTAATCATTTTCCTTGGTAAAGATCTGACAAATCTTTGATTTATCATTGGCCATTTTGCCTGTCTATTGTCTATAGTACTGTTGCATGTCCAAAAAAGAAGTTCATGGACAGTTAAAGATCCATTAAATCTGTCTTCCAAACTTCCCTCTGAAGGACTCATGAATTCACGAGATCTTAATAATCTGGCATCATTTAGGCAAACTTCTTAAAATTTAACCTTTTTAAGACCATATAAGAATGCTCTTTAGTCTTGTCTGTGTGAAATATTGGCTTTAGGAAAGATACTCTCTTAATATTCCACTTGCCAGGAGGCTGTTGAGCAATGACCCTAGAGACTCACACAAGCAAAACTTTCCCTTTCAACCTAAGTCAGCCTGGTTGTCTTATGGCTCATCTGCAAAACACCTGAGCTACCTCTTGGCAGAATTCTGACCTCTATGTTCTCATTTTTGCACATACCTTTCTCAATGACAAATTCACCAAAGGCAATTTGGAATTACAAGTGGCCACTTAGGGAAATTTTTGACATGAACAAAATTGTTTATTTGAGAAGCACCCTAAATCAGAAGAGGAATGAATCAGATAATAAGGGATTTTTTAAAAATCTATAGAAGCTCCTGTGCTAATTGGTTTATATTAAATACCCACATAAATTTAAAGAAATAATTCAAGAAACTCCAAAAAGGGGGGAAAAATCTCCTAATTCTTCACATTTTTGGTTCTTCTAAGGAAAAACATCTGTTACATCTGCAGCTCTGAAAAAAAGATTTTAACTGTCATTAGTTAAGCCAATAGTTATGAGAAAAAAGAAAAGCAAAGCAGAGCTTTTAGCCGTAATTTAAAGTCTTTTAAATTTGATTTATGAACACAGGTTTATAAATTACATTAGAAAATTTTCATTTAATATTCTTGAAATATAGATGCTTCTGTACAAACTTGAGTTAATATCACTTTTCTTCCTTACTTTACCACAATGTAAAAATATTCTAGTTGGGGGGTGCCAGGATGGCTCAGTTGGTTAAGGGGCTGAGGTCATGGTCTCAGGGTCCTGGGATGGAGCCCCACGTTGAGTTCCCTCCTCAGCAGGGAGTCTGCTTCTCCCTCTGCCCCTCCCCCCTCATGCTTGTTCTCTCTCTCAAATAAATAAAATCTTAAAGAAATATATTCTAGTTGGTACAAGCTTAGGGTTTTTTCCTCCCATAGTTTAAAGTGTCTATTATATTTATTATATAGGTTTATTATTTATAGATTTATATCATTTATATTATTTATAAATTTATTATACAGGTTATATGGGTTAACATCGTTTCCACAAGTCATTTAAATTACAAAAAACTAAAATGTGTCTAACAAAATGAAATTATATAATAAAAGTCTTTTTAGAGATTTTAAATTTATGGAATTCTTACGCTACAACCAAAAGGACTTCCTCCAGCAGCTTAATTTGTGATTTCCAGAGTGTTAGTTAACTTTAAGAATATAAATATATATTTAATTAATAAATAATCTTTAACAACTAGGCAATATAATTTTGCCAAACATGCTTCTTATTTATAAATTTTATTTATTTATATGAGAGAGAGTACACGAGCAGTGGGGGTGGGGGGGAGGAGAAGAGGGGGAGGGAGAAGGAGAGGGAAAGAATAGCAAGCAGATTCGGCACAAAGCACAGAGTCGGAAGCAGGGCTCAATCCCACGAACTTGAGATCATGACCTGAGCCAAAACCAAGAGTCAGATGCCCAACCAACTGAGCCACCCAGGTGCCCCACATGTGCTTTTATTTAATAAATGGAGTAGAGGCCTTTAGATTATGTTCATTTTGAAGGAATATAAAAGAATTTGTGTAGGGGGGATGCGCAGGTCATAATCTCAGGCTTGTGAATACATTCATTACATTTAACCAACTTTGTCAAAAGTTTTAACACATTCATTGATCCTTTCCAAACTATTACTTGTACCTCATTATAAACCCAGATGAATAAAGTTTACCCCTCAAACCTTCTACACTTTCTGTACACTCTTAAATTTGTCTTTCAAAAAAGTACTCTTTTATAACCTCGCACAACCAGACTCTTTTTAAGGCAAAATAATTTTTTTATCTAGGTAGAAAAAGTGTTCATTACTACTCTACATATACATCCTCTTACCTATACAAATTCTTGTGCTTTTTTTAAAGATTTTATTTATTTATTTGTCAGAGAGAGAGCACAAGCAGGGGGAGTGGCAGGCAGAGGGAAAGCAGGCCTCCCGCTGAGCAGGGAGCCTGATGTGGGACTTGATCCCAGGACCCTGGGATCATGACCTGAACTGAAGGCAGATGCTCAACTGACCAAGCCACCCAGGCATCCCCCTTACAAAAATTCTTCACGACAGGCTCGTGAAGCCGTTACTAGGTGTTGTTACAAAAAAAATAAAATGAGTAATACTATAATTTGGATTTTCTTTCTGGTAAAACAGCAAAGCTATCACTGTGCTGAGATCAATGAGGCTTCTTTTCACACTAAATATTCTATGAGCACTTTGATATATACTGTTAAATCGTTTTTGAAAAAAGCTACCCACTTTTGAAAAGATTAAAGTTCCTGATAATCCTAGTCACCTATTCTTCCATCTTTTATGCTGGTGCACCAAAATTAGCAAAAGTAGACAATGGTATTAGGACAACTGGATATCCACCTGCAAAAGAGTGAACTTGGAGCCCTACCCAACACTGTTCATAAAGATTAACTCAAAATGGATCAAAGACCTAAATGAAGAGCTGAAACTATACAACTCTTAAAAGAAAACGTAGGAATTGGGGCGCCTGGGTGGCTCAGTCATTAAGCGTCTGCCTTCGGCTCAGGTCATGATCCCAGGGTCCTGGGATCAAGCCCCGCATGGGCTCCCTGCTCCACGGGGAAGCCTGCTTCTCCCTCTCCCACTCCCCCTGCTTGTGTTCTCTCTCTCACTGTGTCTCTCTCTGTCAAATAAATAAATAAAATCTTTATAAAAAAAAAAAAAGAAAACGTAGGAATAAATCATTACAACCGTGGGTAAGTCCTTTGTTTCTTCAATATGACACCAAACGCATAAGTGACAAAAAAAAAAAAAAAGATAAATTGGTCTATATCAAAACTAAAAACTTCTGTGCTGCAACTAATATTATCATCAAGAAAATGAAGACAATCCATAGAATGGGAGGTGATATTTGCAAATCATATATCTGATAAGGGATTTGTGTCTAGAATATATAACAGTAAGAAAACAACCCAATTAAAAAATGGGCAAGGAATTTGAATATTTTTTTCAGAGAACATAAACAAATGGCCAATAAGCACATAAAAATACTCAACATCATTAGTCATTAGAAAATTGCAAATCAAAACCAAAATGAGATATCACTTCATACCCACTTGAATGGCCACAATCAAGAGACAATAACTAGTGTTGACAGGATGTAGAGAAATCAAAACCTTCATACATTGCTCATGGGAATGTAAAATGGTACAAATGCTCTGGAAAACAGTCCAGCAGCTCTTTAAAAAGTTAAACAGTTACCATATAATCCAGTAACTCTTTTTTTTTTTTTCACTCCACTCTTCTATACCCAAGAGAAATGAAAGCATAAATCCACGTAAGAATTTGTAGACAAGGGCGCCTGCATGGCTCAACTGGTTAAGCATCTGCCTTCAGCTCAGGTCCCAGTCTCAGCATCCTGGGATCGAGCCGCATGCTGGGCTCTCCACTCAGTGGGGAGCCTGCTTCTCCCTCTGCCTCTGCCCTCTGTGTGCTCTCTCTCTCTCAAACAAAATCTTAGAAAAGAAAAAAATTTGTAGATGAATGCTAAAAGCAGCATTGTTCATAGTAGCCAAAAAATGGAGGGGGGGATGTCCATCGACTAATGTATAGATTAAATGTATATATTTATACAATGGAATAATATCAGCAATAAAAAGGAAAGAAGTACTGATATCCTGTAACATGGATGAATCTAATGATGGGTATGGAACTTCTAGGGGATATGAAAATGTTCTAAAATTAGATTGATGGTGGTTGCACAAACATGTACACTGAATTGTACACTTTGAGCAAATGTGATGGTATGTGAATTATATCTCAATAAAGCTCTTTTTTTAAATAGGCAAATGCTGAAATAGATGTGTACACAAAGTTATGGAAAGAAATAGGAGACACAGAATGAAAAATTATTTGATCATTCTAACATGTAGTTATAAATCTAAAAATGATAATGTCTTATAACTATGGAGCTAAGAAGACAGCCACTCTCTTTTCAACAAAATCATTTGCTGTCAGTTTTCAATTAATTCTTCAAGTATTTGCATTTTGCTGATACAAGAACCAGAAAGTAATGATAAGGTAGACCCTATTAGAGATGTATTTGAAATCTAAAATCAACATTTACAAGATGGACATGTTCCAGGTTCATACATAACAACTGAGTTACATTCAGGAGACAATGCCCTTATCAGGTACATATGGCAACAAATCTATGAAAATATGAAACATAGTTTGCTCCTTTCTCATTATTTAAAATTCTAATAAAGTTGTTTACCATCCTTTTACTTGTTCAAGTGACTTAGAAGCATTTATAAAAAAAGATCCATGGGGCACAGATGGTAAATGGTGTTACTCTTTTTCCTAGTATACTGAATATAGATATTGGCTGAGATTATTTCTTGCCTTTGGATATTTTTGACTCATGTTCATATCTTGTCTCCTCTGACATCTCTTTATGATTTTGCCTTTCCCAAATTCAGGCATAATAAAACTGTTAAGATGTCTTTTTTGCATGAACTCTTTGGGTTTCCTTCACTTTATAGAAGAAAGAATAATAGGAAAAATTAAGTTTAATTGACATTCTCCAAATTTTATTTTTTTTAATTTTTTTTTTTAAGATTTTTATTTATTTATTTGACAGAGAGAGATAGCGAGAGCAGAAACACAAGCAGGGGGAGTGGGAGAGGGAGAAGCAAGCTTCCTGCCGAGCAGGGAGCCCGATGTGGGACTCGATCCCAGGACCCTGGGATTATGACCTGAGCTGAAGGCAGACGCTTAACGACTGAGCCACCCAGGTGCCCATTCTCCAAATTTTAATTAATTCAAAACTATTGTTAAGTTTTTAAAAATCAAAAGAAAAAAACTTGGAAAATCAAGAGTTCAGCCTTCCTAGATTAAATTATGCATAAGTAAAATGTGTTAATAAAAATGTTTCAGGGTGTCTTAGTCCATTCTAGCTGCAGTAACAAAATACCAGAGTCTAGGTAGCTTATTATCAACAAAAATTTGTTTCTCACAGTTCTGGAGGCTGGAAGCCCAAGATCAGGGTGCCCAGTGTGGTCAGGTGAAGGCCCTCTTGCAAGTCACAGACTTTTCCATGTATCCTCACACAGTGGACGGGGCAAAGGAGCTCTTCAGGGTCTCTTTTATAAGGGCATTAATCTTATGACCTAATCATTTGCCAAAGGCCCTAGTACCATCACACTGGGCATTAGGATTTCAACATATAAATTTTGTGGGAACATACACATTCAGACCAGAGCAAATGACTGTGTACATTTCAGGTAAAAAGAAATATGCTTACATAAAGACTGATACAAGAACTGTCTCTAAAAAACATATACTTTATGGGATAAATTACAGGCCTAGAAAACTGTCACTGTCCATAATACCTTTGTCGTCTAATAATAATAATAATAACTTACAATAATCTTATATTTGTGCTATACCGCAACAGTGAATTCAACTCTCCTCCATTCTACAAAAACATCAATGTTCGTAACATCCTCAATCTTCGGCAAATATAGTCTTCTGGAAGAGACATCAGAGAAATGAAAATTGCCTTCAATGAAAAATAAGCTTATCAGATACTGTAACTAGGATGGCAGTGAAAGTCCAAGACAATGACTCCTGGATTCATGTTTCCCAACTAAATGACAAGTATCTTCTCCAAACAGCTGGACAACCACTCCATCAGGAGACTTTCAGCGAGTGATTCTCAGGGATTCTCCAGAAGCCATTGTATTTTTTTTTTCCTTCCAATTTTTAATTTAAATTCTAGTTAGTTAACATACAGTTTAACATTGGTTTCAGGAGCAGAATTTAGTGATTCATCACTTACATATAACACCCAGTGCTCATAACAAGTGTCCTCCTTACAGAAGCCATTATCTTTGAAGGAAAACTGCTAATCAAACCCTCAAGTCAAGCAGGTAACAGAAAATGAACTGCTTCTGCCCAAGGCAAAAAACATGATCAATTTTCTGATACCTTTGCTCTTTTCCCCTCTTTTGCTTACTATAGTTTGGCACCTCCTAGAGATAAAGGTTTCTCAATATGTTCTTACGTATTTAAGGATTTTATTCTAACATATTTAAGGATCTTATTCTTAATCCTCTGTGGTCTTTTTTGGCCACCTTAAGAATGCAAAACTTTTCCGTTTTCTAGACCACAGCTACTCTTTGAAACTGTCAAATTCCACTGTAAAAGATGTAATATCTATTCCTTTAAACTCCTGAGACCAATTTCTTCCCAAAGGTCTCTTCTGATATTTGAATTTTCCTCTTAATCGGTAGCCGCAGCCTTCATTCTTGTAAAAACTGAGTTTACTCCAAGTCAACAAAATGCTTCTACTATAATCATAACAGCATTGTCAGCAGAACCAGATTCATCAGGGAAGGGAACAAATGCTATTCTCACTGCACTAGTCATTTTCTCCAAAGATCTTCCAAACTTCTATGCAGGAACTAAACTCCACAGACAATGTGGTCAGCTCAAGGAAACAATTATTCGACTCATGCTGTGGAAGCCCAAGAAACCAGTTTAAGTTCACTACCCAGGATTGTCATGGGCAATGACATAGTCTTCTATTTCCTTGTGGCAAGCCAAAGGGCAGTTCCATTTATTATATATAAAGGTCTATAAAAATCATTAGACAGGTACAATAGTCTTTGACTAAGCTAAAGAAAGAAGCTACCTGACTCTATAGAATAGACCCACCTGGACTTTGGGATATGTTTTTGTAGCTTGGGTTTTGTAACCTAGCCTCCTGGCTTTGCATTCTAGTAGGATACTCATTTTGCCTCTGATAATTTTATTACAGTTGGCAGATGCTTTCTGTTCTGAGCCTTAAATGCTGTTGTGTAGCCACTCCCAAGTCACATGATTTAACAACAATCAACTATTATTAACATGAAGACCTGAGACTAAGAACTACCATTGGATACTTGATACTCAATTCTAACCCAGTAAAGAGCAATACTAATCTGTCTTGATCACAACTCCAGAAGATAATGGTCTATCCTTCAACACAGGCTGAAGAAAGACCAGAGGAGAATTGAGAATTGAAAGAGAAACTACAATTTGCAAAAATGTACAGCTTGTAAAACGCCTAAGTCTACCAAACTTTGACAACACAAGAAATTGCCCAAGCCCGGGGCGCCTGGGTGGCTCAGTCATTAAGCGTCTGCCTTCGGCTCAGGTCATGATCCCAGGGTCCTGGGATCGAGCCCTGCATCGGGCTCCCTGCTACGCAGGAAGCCTGCTTCTCCCTCTCCCACTCCCCCTGCTTATGTTCCCTCTCTCACTGTCTCTGTCAAATAAATAAAATCTTTAAAAGAAAAAAAAAAAAGAAATTGCCTAAGCTCAAACTCTTACTGCTAGTTCAGATACATGTTTCAAGATAAAACCACAAACTGATATAATAGTAATTCTGCATAGGCTCACGTGTCCTAATGATACTAACTGTACCAGCAACTCTCTAGTTTCCAAATTTTCACCAATCCTTACCAAAATGTTTCAAAACTAACCTGAGGCCCCAAACTCCTATATGTACCCTTCCTTTGGAGACACCCCACAGTTCCTCTGGTATTTGTACTTGCTTGGTGCAGCAAGCTAATAAGCCTAGCTTTGATTACTTGGTGGTTTTTGGTCAATGGATGTCACTAGTATAAATGAATCAAGTGCTCCCTTCTGAATGAGACACAATGGCTTCAACTTAATAGGCAAAGGTACTAAATCCTATATTCTACACACAAATGCCTCACAACATTACCAGTATTAAATAAAACCTTATCAGTATTAACCATGGCAATTTTGTTAAACAAATAATAATGTATGAATTTGCAGATATATAACTGACAGCCAACCTGTGTTAATGGAAAAACTTGTAATCTTAAGAAATACTAACTGAATATAATTTCTCTGTACATAAAAATGTATATTCGATATGTTTTCCAAAAGGCCCCCAAATTTTGATATAGTTGATTTTAAGTTAACTACTCTAGCAAACCACTATAAAAATAAAGATTATAAATGCAATGGCATGTGGCACACTATTGTTGTGAATATGCTTTATTTTTAAGTAAAAAATGAATCCTAGCCAAAACAAAGTGTTTTGCCTCTGAATATTTTAAGCTTAAGAGAAAAACTCATTAATAAGGAACATATTTTCATTTTTCCATATTTTTAATTTTTTATAAAGATTTTCATTAAGTTTCAGTCAATAAGCAGTTTTTAAACTTAGGCTTCATGATCCTTTTGACTTCATACTTTTAAATGGAGGCATTTCTCTTCAAAACATGACAAATTTCAGAATCCATTAAAAATTATTTTATTCAAATTATGTTTTCCAAAAGAGAGGGTTCTGTGCTAGCCGTCTTTGAAAGTTTTCATACCTACAAAAGAAAAAAACATATTAACAAGAAAATTAAATCTTTCATAATCTACCAAATGACTTCTCAAAAAGCATACAACCTTAAATGTCACTTCTAAAAAGCTAAGATAAAAAACCAAAAAAGCTAAAAAGTTAATCTGGCAGTTTAATTATTCTTATAAAAGGACAGTAAGCACTGTGATTTAAGTATGACTGGCTTGTACTAGAGAGCACAAATCATAATAAATTTTATTAATTTTTTATCTTCTGCAAGCCTGACACCTAGACCTAAGAAAAAAATCAAATCTCACTCCTCCTCCCTCATTTCACAGATGAGTAGACGAGAGGAATTTGCTCAAGGTCATATACTTACATTTTAACAAAGCTTAAACCTAATACCTTCCAGAGCTATCCATGCTACACCATGCTACCACTGCTCAACAAATTCTCATGTATCCCCCACCACTGGGATATTCAAAGTGAAAAGAATACCTATAAAACAGAATTATGGGAAAGCTAGGGAAATAAATTTTACTAATCATTTAAGTACAAGGTACAGTATATATCATCCTGATGCCTGATGTATATCTACTTTAGACCAAGCTTTCTAAACTTACAAAAAAAATACTGCTTTGTATTTCAAGACTCATATATGGTTACTTATAAATAAAAATATTAAAAAATTTACAGCCTTAATTGTGGTCCCTACACATAGGCAATTGTATTTTCTTGTCTTTATAAATTCAAAATGGCTACTATATAACAATATTGAGGGTAAGAACATTCCTTGATGTGAACTCCATAGTATACTTTTTAATGGCATGCCACTGTAAATGTATGCTGATGTTCACAATAAAAGAATATGTTTAGATGTCAAAGAGGAAATACATTCACCGGCAAAAAATATATATGGTTACTAAAAGCCTTAATATTAGAGATACAAAATGTCCCATACCATTTCAGAACCACATTTGCTGGAATGAACATTTCAGATGGACTTGGTGTCATCTGAGCCTGAGAGACAGCAAATGATGAAGCAAAATTGTAGAAGTTGTCCAACATCTTTTGTGTGAACTGGAAAGTTAATAATGAATAGATTAATGAATTATACTGAATATTCCACTTAGACCTTAACATTTTTAATTAAAAATGTTCCTGCAGGATACTTGGTTTTAAGGACTGTGAGTTCTAAAACAGTCTAATACCGCAAGTTAAAGAAAGTCATAAAATGACACTGTGACACAAAATCTTAACAACCTGCCTTTAGTACTTTCTTCATATCTCAAAGAATTTCTGTGGTTTTTAACAATTTTAATTTCCTAACATATTAATTTGGGGAAAAAATTGGGCAAAATATATAAACAGTCAATTCCAATTACAAAAAAATACACATGAGGTCAAAATGAGAAAAGATGTTCAACTTCACCAGTGGCCAAGAAATATAAACCAAAATAATAGTGATATTCAAATTTCATCCATCAGTTAGGTAAAAATTTAAGGTCTTAAAACAAATATTAGTGAGAATATCTATCAATATGGAAATGAAAAAACTGTCTTATTCATACAATGACATACTATACAACAATTAAAATAGACTAGATTTATTCCATGTATCAACACAAGTAAGTCTTAAAAATAATGCTGAGTGAACAACACCAAGTTGTAGAAATTTGTACAGTATACCATTTATAATTATTTTAAAAACACACAAAGGGGTAAGTCAACAAGAATGGAAAAGAGAACAGAAATAAAAGGAATTTCTACAATAATGGTTAAAGAAAAGAATACCTTGACTACAGTTATGCAACAGACCCAGAAAATAATCAGTCCACAGAAGAACAAAAAAGAGTTTCGAAGAACAAAGAAAAGTTTCAAGAGGGATGTTTCCAAAACAAATTTAAAATTGCTTTTTAAAAATATACTGAATAGGAATTTATACTTGGCAGAGTTTGGGCGTAAATTAGACATGGAAACAGAAATCCATGCAAAGGAAAAAATGAAGCATTTATTAACCAAGAAAAATAAAAAGTAATACAAGAAAGGAAACGTAATCATAGTACTACACCTGGCTCAGTTCTGAAAAATATTTACCTGATCATAATACTGAAAACTCTGAATATTAATTTAGTGAAAATCTGTAATAAAAAGGTGTGGGGGTGCCTGGCTGGCTCAGTCAGTAGAACATGCAACTCCAGGTTGTGAGTTCAAGCCTCACGATGGGTGTAGAGATGATTTTTTTTTTTTTTTGTTAGATCTTTTTTTTTTTTTTTTAAAGATTTTATTTATTTATTTGAGAGAGAGAGAATGAGAGAGAGCACATGAGAGGGGGGAGGGTCAGAGGGAGAAGCAGACTCCCTGCCGAGCAGGGAGCCCGATGCGGGACTCGATCCAGGGACTCCAGGATCATGACCTGAGCCGAAGGCAGTCGCTTAACCAACTGAGCCACCCAGGCGCCCTGGGTGTAGAGATGATTTAAAAATAAAATCTTTTAGGGGCACCTGGGTGGTGCAGTCAGTTAGGCGTCCGACTCTTGGTTTTGGCTCAGGTTGTGATCTCGGGGTCATGACATTGAGCTCTGTATCAGGCTCTGCACTCAGCCTGCTTGAGATTCTGTCTCTCTCTTTTCCCTTTCCCTCTGCCCCTCTCCACCGCACATACTCTCTCTCTCTCACACTCTAAAATAAATACATAAATCTTTAAAAAAATAAATAAATAAAATCTTAAAAACAAAAGGTGGGAAGAAGAGACAACTCTGTATGCTGGAAAGCAGAGGAGTGAGAGTGCTAAATCACATTAGGTATTGGAAAGTTGATGGAAAACACCTACAACAAATAAACTGGTTAAGATTAAGCAAGTTTTTTCTGACACATGGAAGTAAATACAGGAAGAAATAGGTAAAGAAAAAAAATGAGGGAGAGGTTGAAAGTGACTGCTTTTGAGGAGCAGAATAAGAGCAGAATATAAGAAGTATAACAGGACAACTGTTTTGCATGTAAAACCATCTGATGTTTAAGCCACGTACATGTACTATTAATAAAAACGAAACGAAATAAGAGTAACTACGAGTATGTATTAGAAACATGTTTAAACAAATAATGCCATACATATTTTGTGGATATATACGAATGTTTCTTTTAAAGTACTAACATAGGGGGCGCCTGGGTGGCACAGTCTTTAAGTGTCTGCCTTCAGCTCAGGTCATGATCCCAGAGTCCTGGGATCAAGCCCCACATCGGGCTCCCTGCTCAGCATGAAGCCTGCTTCTCCCTCTCCCACTCCCCCTGTTTGTGTTCCTTCTCTTGCTGTCTCTCTCTGTCAGATAAATAAATAAAATCTTAAAAAAAAAAGGTTTATTAAAGTACTAACATAGGATGGCAAAGATACATGAAGTTAGAAGAGTAGCTACTTGGGGAAGAACTGGAAGAAGAGAAACAGTGAGGCTAGCAAGGTGTATCAGAAATGCTTTTTTTTTTTAATTAGTAGCAAATATGGCAAATATCAGTTAAATCTAGGCAGAAGACACTCAGAAGTCTTCATTTATATTGCACTATAAAGAGAGCTCCACAAGGATAACTATTATTTTGTCTACCTATTTTTATTTGTGCTTAGAAAACTCCTGGCACACAGTAGGCATACAATAAATACTGGTGGAATGTACTTTCCTAGATATGTAAAATATTTCATAATAAAATGTTTAATAAAAAATACATACGCTTTATTTTAAAAGCTCAAATAATTTATAAATATATAAAGTCTCCTTGCCCCTTTACAGGGATAACATCACTTTGGCATGTATTTTTCAGACATTTTCTAATACAGTCATTATGGGATACTATTAACTACTGCTTTACAATTTGTTTTCAGTACAGCAGTTTTTTAATTACTGGGGGAAAAAAAAACATTAAGACCCAGACTCTGTCATTCTTAATTCAGCCTGTTCTCAAGAGGTCATGTGATAAGTCTGACTTTAAATTCATGGCCACAACCCTCAGGAGTATGCTGCCCAGCAAACTCATAAGGGGTTCCAGTCCATTCACCCTCCTCCTCCCCCAGAGGACTTATTTAATAATCTTTTTTCTTTAAATTTCCAATACTCCTTTCCCCTCAATCTTAGCTGATGACCTTGTTTCCTGTTTCACTGAGCAAAGAGAAGGTATCAAGAGAGAACGTGCATAGTTCTCATCACATTTATCAACCTCCTGCATCTGTATCCATATAGCCATTACTATGAATACTGTCCATTATCCAACCTACTGTGCTCTCATTTCCTGTTCAAGGAGTTCAGCAATTCTCCCCACTCTCCTGCATTATCAGTTTTTCTTTAATGCTTCATTCTCATCAAACATGTAATATCTCCCATTAAAAATAGTAAAAACAAAAAAATTCCTTGTCCCCACTGCCTCAAGCAACCAAACCATTTATCTGCTATCCTCTGTAACTACATTCATCAAGAGTCATCTATATTCACTGTTTCCACTTCCTCCTCTCCAGCTCACTCCAAATTCCCCTTTTACTCTCTGAACTCTTATCTTTTTAATGACTTCCATCTTGCTGAATCCAGTGGATACTTTTTAGCCCTCATCTTGACATCAGCAGTGTGATACTACTGAGGCTTCCTCCTTCTTAAAAACCAGTCTTTGGGGCGCCTGGGTGGCTCAGTGGGTTAAGTGACTGCCTTCGGCTCAGGTCATGATCCCAGGGTCCTGGGATCGAGTCCCACATCAGGCTCCCTGCTCTGCGGGGAGTTTGCTTCTCCCTCTCCCACTCCCCCTGCTTGTGTTCCCTCTCTCGCTGTGTCTCTCTCTGTCAAATAAATAAATAAAATCTTAAAAAAAAAAAAAACAGTCTTTGCTTGGCTTCCAAAACACCACTTTTTGGGTCTCCTTCCACTTCAGGCTGCTCTTTTTCTTTCTCTTCATCTCTTAAGCTTCTCAAATTTGAAATGGCCCCGAGCTCAGTCACTGGCCAACTTTTCCATTTAGTTACTAATCTAGTAATCACACACCCTTCAAAACTTTAGATACTGTCTTTACACTGATGACTCCCACATTTTTATCCATATCCCAGACCTCTCTCTTGAACTCTACACTTGTCGTCTCCAGCTGGATGTCTAACAGGTATCCCAAACATAGTACAACCAAAATCCAACTCCTGATTCCACTCCCAGCCCATACTTGCTCTTTTCATAATATTCCTGTGTTCAAGTTCCTCAAGCCAACATCCCTGGGCTATAATTGATGTCTCTCTTTAATCTCAGACCTTTCATGTGATCCACATCATGAAACACTATCGGCTCCATCTTCACATTTTCTCCAGAAATCAACTACAGGCATACCTCGGACATATTGCAGTTCAGTTCCAAACCACTGCAATAAAGTGAGTCAAATGAATTTTTGGGTTTCCTAGTGCACATAAAAATTTTGTTTACACTATACTGTAGTCTATTAGGTGGGTAAAGAGCATTATGTCTTTAAAAAATGTACATACCTTCATTAAAAATACTTTATTGCTAAAAAATGCTAAACATCATCTGTGCTTTCAACGAGTCGTAATCTTTTTGCTGGTGGAGGGTCTTGCCTTGATGTTGATGGCTGCTGACTGATCAGGGTGGTAGTTTCTGAAGGTTGGGGTGGCTGTGGCAATTTCTTAAAATAAGACAACAATGAAGTTTGCCTCATGGATTGACTCCTCCTTTCACTTAAATCCTTAGAGGCCATTGTAGAGTTATTAACTGGCCTAATTTCAATATTGTTGTTAACAATATTTTTCAGGAAATAGGGAGGCCCAAGGAGAGGGAAAAAGACACAGGAATAGTTGGTAGGTGGAGCAATCAGAAAACACACTTATCAGTTAAGTTCTTCATCTTTTATGGGTGCAGTTTGTGGTGTCCCAAAACGATTACAATAGTAACATTAAAGATCACTGATAACAGATCACCATAACAAATACAATAATGAAAGAGTTTGAAATGTTCCAAGAATTACCAAAATGTGACACAGAGACACAAAGTGGCAAAATGCTGCTGGAAAAATGGCACCAACAGATTTGCTCCATTTGGGGCTGCCACAAACCTCTGGTATGTAAAAAACAGTACCTGCAACACTCAATAAAGTGAAACGCAATAAAACGAGGTATGCCAGTACTTTTAATCACCTTCACTTCCACCTCCCAAACATCCCTGGTTCAAGTCATTATCATCTGTCATCTAGATGTTCACAAGAGCCTCCTAACTGATCTTCTTCCTTCCACTACAGTGTCTGTCCAAAAATGCAAAAGTGATCCTTTTAAAATATAAGTTAGATCCTATTACTCTCCTGCTCAAAACTCTCTTATTTCTTCTCTTCCAAACAGAATTTGAGTCAAAGTCCTTATAGGGCCGCCTGGGTGGCTCAGTCAGTTAAGCGTCTGCCTTCGGCTCAGGTCATAATCCCAGGGTCCTGGGATTGAGCCCCGCATTGGGCTCCCCGCTCAGTGGGGAGGCTGCTTCTCCCTCTCCCTTTGCCCCTCCTCCTGCTTGTGCTCTCATGTGCCCATGCTCTCTCTCTAGTAAATAAATAAAATCTTAAAAAAATAAATTAATTAATCAAAGTCCTTATAAAAGCCAATGAGGTACCATATGATTTTATCCTACAGCCCCCTCCCCAATTATCTCCCATCTCTCACCCTTGCTCACTCTACTCCAGTCACAAAGACCTTCATATTATTCTTCAAACAACAGATTTCTACCTCAGGGCCTTTGCTTTAGTTACACCTCTGCCTCCATCATTCTCCTCTTCAGGCCTTTGCCATACAGAGGTTAAAAGTCAACCATCATGGAATTATGCCACATTAAGCTCCATGAAGACAAGGATCTTGCTTATCCAGATAACAACTGTAAACCCACAGCCTAGCATACTAACTGTGGGAGGGAAAAAGAAAAAGCTAATATTTAATCTCATTTTTAAATCACTTTGAGCTATTTCATCACTATAAAAACAAGTCTCATCAAAGCATTTACAAATTTTAAAATACCTATAGAAGAAAGCAGGCAAGCCAAATTATCCATGGAAGCTAGTAACTTACGCCATACATGTTTTTACCTTCATTTTTACATGTTTTCTACCACCAGGCTAATTTTTTAAAGTATAGAATCTGGAGGGTGCCTAGGTGGCACATCGGTAAGGCGCTTACCCTTCAGCTCACGTCATGATCCCGGAGTCCTGGGATCAAGCCAGGACTGATCCTTGCTCAGCTGGCAGCTTGCTTCTCCTTCCGCCCCTCCCCCCTGCTCGTGTGCTCGCTCGCTCTCTCAAATAAATAAAATCTTAAAAAAAAAATGAAGTATAGAATTTGGTTTTAAAATATTTTTAGAAAATAATGTGTATTGCATTACCTGAGTGAATGAGTCAACTGAGGATACAGCAGCATTGCCTACTGGAGTCTGCTGAGCCAAACTGTCCAATAATTCCACTGAAATTCCAATCTGAGCAACAGATGGAGTTCGGACAATATTCATGGCTCCAAAAGGGTGTTGGCTTCCTTCTCCTGAAAAAAATTAACATGTACCACAGATTTCAAATTTAACTTGTAGCCATACAAATTCCTTTGTAAATACGTGAAAAGCTTCTGATCTACACGCACTAAAAAGTTGTTATATGAACGTTTGTCTCTTTTCAAAAAAAATGTAAAATGCTAGGTTTTACCACATTAACAAAGAGTAAGAAAACTAAAATTTTCCCCACCAGAAAAACAGCTGTTACTTCTCAAACATTAAAATTACTGTGGGTAGAAACGGAAAGTAACAGAATGAGAAAAATAAATGAATAAGCATTAATTACATTTAAAAATTCTCAAAGCTAACTGCAAAGAAAGGATATTCTTTAAGTTTTACAATTAGTTTTAGCGTTTTCTTATTATTCCACTAAAGAAAGATCTTAAATTACCATTATTACTGATAAATGACATGGCATATTTTACTAAATGTCATGGATCACCCCATATAACACTTGATGTTATGTCATCAAACAGGCAATAAAGAAGCTTATCATAGGGGCGCCTGGATGGTCAGTCATTAAGGGCCTGCCTTTGGCTCAGGTCATGACCTCAGGGTCCTGGGATTGAGCCCCACGGGCTCTCTGCTCAGCGGGAAGCCTGCTTCTCCCTCTCCCACTCCCCCTGCTTGTGCTCCCTCTCTCGCTTTGTCTCTGTCAAATAAATAAAAATCTTAAAAAAAAAAAAAAAAGCTCATCATAGGAAATACTGAGTAACTTTGTCCCTTTCAAAATCAATGTGTCATTAAGTATACACCCGAGCCTATAAATGCCATCTAACTTCTATGGGGAAAATAGAGGCCAATTTCTTTAATCCACATAAGACAATCAGAAACGTTAGTCTGAAGGAAAAAAACCATACAATAGATTTTTGGTTATCTGCTGTTTTCATAGGACTATAAAATGTTTAATCAAATACTGAAGAACAAAAATCTGGAGCAACACATATTCCTAATAACTAGAATACTCCTTACAAATATCAAAACTCTCCTTAAATTTTCAAGCATATGAATAAAAACTTACAATGTATTTTTCTGTGATTTAAAAATACACACACACACCTCTCACTAAATAGGACTAACTTAAAATAGTTTTAATATTTTTAAATTAACTGTTTTATTAAATTTCCACGTATTAATAAATTTTCCAGATTTGTTATTTCTATCATTGCAGTCAGAGAACATACTTTGTATGATTTCAGTCTTTAAATATATCGAGACTTGTTTCACAGTAGCCTAATATATGGTCTATCCAAGAAAATGCTCCATGTGCACTTGAGAACGTATCCTGTTGTTGGGTAGAATGTTCTGTGTTAAGTCTGTTAGACCTAGGTGGTTTATAGTGTTCAAGTCTTCTATTTCCTTGACGACCTTCTGTCCAGTCATTCTATCCATTACTGAAAGTAGGATATCAAAGTTTCCAAGAATTATTGTTGAACTATTTTCTCCCTTCAATTCTGCCAAGCTTTGCTTCATGTATTTTGAGGTTCTGTTGGTAGGTGCAAACAAGTTTATAACTGTTATTAACTTTCTGATAGATTGACCCTTTTATCATTATATAATGTCTTTATCGCTCATAATAATTTTTGTCATACATCTATTTAGTCTGATTTTAGTCCATCCACTCAAACTTTTAGTTACTGTTTGCATGTATCTTTTTTCATCTTTACTTTCAACCACTTTGTGTCTCAATCAATAGTTGGATCATGTTTTTTTTTTAATCCATTCTGCAAGTTTCTGCCTTTTAATTGGAGAATTTAATTTTCTGTTAAATAGATACTTGCTAGTGTACCATTTTAATTCTCTTACCATTTCTTTTACTATATATTTTTTGTTATCCCCTTAATTGTTGCAGTAGGGATTAACATAAACATCTTAATTATAACAACCTAGTTTGGATTAATGCCAACTTAATATCAGTAGTACATAAAAACTTGGCTATGTAATTTCTCTCCCTATGTGTTGTCATAAATTATTTCTTTATACATAGCATGCCCATAAACATAGGTTTACAGTTTCCATTTTTTTAAGATTTTATTTGAGAGAGCAGAGCAAGTGAGCGAGAGAGAAAGAGAGAGAGCAGGAGTGAAGGGAGGAGCTGAGGGAGAAGCAGACTCCCCCCTGAGCAAGCAGGGAGCCCAATGCAGAGCTTGGTCCCAGGATCCTGGGATCATCATGACTTGAGCCAAAGGCAAAGATGCTTAACCGACTGAGCCACCCAGGCACCCTACAGTTTCCATTTTATGAAGTTGCCTTTTATATCAAATGGGGGGGAAAGAGTTACAAACAAAATGTACTATACTGATTTTTATGATTAACTAGTTACCTTTACCTGTGTTCCTTTTTCCTTCATGGGAATTCAAATTACTGTCTCATGACCTCTTTTTTCAGCCTGAAGGGCTCTCTTTAGTATCTTTTGTAGGCTAAGTCTTTGAGTAATGACTCTCACAGTTTATCTGAAAATGTCTTCATTTTTTTTTTTTAAGATTTTGAGAGAGAGAGATAGAGCACACGCATGCGGGGGGAAGGGCAGAGCAAGAGATTCTCAAGCAGACTCTGAGCTAAGCGTGGAGCTCAATGCAGGGCTGGATCTCACGACCCTGAGATCATGACCTGAGCTGAAATCAAGAATCAGACGTTTAAATGACTGAGCCACCCAGGCACCCTTCTCCTTCCTGATGGATACTTTCAGTAGAGAATTGACAGTTTTCCTTCCAGTGCTTTATACCATCCCACTGCCTTTGGACTTCATTGTTAATGGAAACCAGCTGTTAATCTAAGAATCCTTGTTATTTGAGGAGTTGCTTCTCTTGCCATTTTCTCTTTGACAGTTTGATTATATGTCTTGGTATGGAGTTTATCCTACGTGGAGTTTACTGAACTTAAGTGTGTAATGTTTTTCATCAAATTCAGAAAGTTTTAGGGCATTGTTTCTTCAAATATTCTTTCCACCCCATCTCTCTCCACCTTCTGGGACTCCTACTGTGCATATGTTGGTATACTTGGCAGTATCTCAGAGATTGTTCATTTTTCTTCTTTCAGCTTTTCAAAGTAGGTATTTCAATGGACCTTTCTTCAAGTTCACAGATTCTTTCTTCAGCCTACTCAAATCTATTGAAGCCCTCTAGTGAACTCCATTTGCTACCATACTTTTCAACTCTATCATTTGTTTAGTTCCTTTTTATAATTTCTCTATTAATATTTTCTATTTGATGGCACATCATTCTCCTGGTTTCCTTTAATTCTCAGTAAATCCAATGTTAACCCTAGGGACAGCTTCTGTTCATTTCTTCTCTGAAAGGGCCTTACATTCTTATTTCTTTGCACGCATCCTTTTTATTGAAAACTGGATGCTGAATATTATAATGCAGCAAATCTAGAAATCAGATGTTTTCCCCTCCTCAGGGTTTATTGTTAGTATTTGTTGTTTCCTTAATAACTTTTCTGAACCAATACTTTGAAGTCTGTATTTTTTGTCATGTGCAACCGGTGACATTTCTATTAGCTTAGTGGTCAGCTACTGATTGGAAAAACATTTCCTTAAAAGCCCGGAACCCAAAAATTCTCCCAGTCTTTGCAGGCAGGTCGGTTGTGTTTGGGATATCCCTTTAATACTAGCCAGGTAGTTTTCAACTTAGTCTTCACTTCCTGCTTATGCACAGCCCCAAAGTCAGCCAGAAGTGAAAACTTAGAACCTTCTTAGTTCTTTCCTGAGCATGTGCACAGCCCTGACTGTATACTGTCTTTGAGTTTCCAAAAATTTCCAGGTCCAAGAACTCAAAGCCCTTATTCCCCAAAGTATCTTATTCCGGGGTTCCTGGGTGGCTCAGTCAGTTAAGTGCCTACCTTTGGCTTGGGTCATGATCTAAGGGTCCTGGGATCGAGTTCTGCATTGGGCTCCCTGCTCAGCAGGGGACTCTGCTTCTCCCTCTGCCCCTACCCCCTGCTCGTGCACTCTCTCTCTCCCTCTCAAATAATCTTAAAAAAAAAAAAAAAACCCACAAAGTATCTTATTCCCAGCCTTTCCTCCCAGGCTTTGTAGTCAATTTTTGCCCCAATCATTGTCAGTGCATCAGGCAGCAGTGACACATACATTCGCAGGTAAATATTTTTGACAAACACTCCCAGGTTGTCACTTTACTGAGATAAAGGAAAGTCTTTTCAATTAATCTTCAAGGGAACTACCAGAGAAACCAAAACAAATTAGTGTCTACCCTTGAACAACACAGGTTTGAACTATGTGAGTCCACTTATACACATTTTTTTTATAGTACAATACTGTAAATGTCTTTCCTTATGGTTTTAATAATATTTTTTCTCGAGCTTATTTTGTCTCTTACTATACATATGGTATATGTAACACATTTAACATACAAAATACACATTACATACATAACTTTTATGTTTTCAGTAAGGCTTCCAGTCAACAGTAGACTATTAGCAGTTACGTTTTTGGGGAGTCAAAAGTTATATGCAGACTTTCAACTGCACAGGAGATTGGTGCCTCAACCCCATGTCGTTCAAGGGTCAACTTTAATTATAATTTGTTGTGAATGAGGTCCATTCTGCTCCCTCTGGTACCAGTACCAAGAACATGAGCTATTATTTCCAAGGCTACCACTGAACTAAGGAACAGGGGATGGGTCCAAGGTAAGTTAAAATGTTACAAAGCTCACTGTTCTTACCAAGATTTAGTGGTTTTCTTAATTAAATGCTTCCCTGGTTGCTACAAAGTTTTGGTTAGTTTCCAGAGTCCTGAAAAAGATTCCGACGTTTTTGCCAGTTTTTGTTGCTGTTGTTGCTTTTATGAAGAGATGGACTTGTGAAGTTCCTTACTCCATTAAAACTTTGTTTTAAACCTAGAATTATGCTAAGTCCAGAAAATGTACTGCTATTTTTCTGTATAACAGGCTTCAATGACCTCAATCAAGGAAAAATGTTCAATAGAACCTTTTATTGCCTTAGTTTTAACTACTCAGGGAGTGATGTGCCCAAGCATCTCTAACCCCTTCTTTTATCAAATGCAAGCTCCCAGCAAATTACTAAGCAAAACTGGCTAAGGCCCATTTTAAGAGATGGAACTACAGAAATATTCTGACTTCATTTTAAAGGACTCTGGGACTAAGACAACTTAAAAGAAAAAAAAAAGACTCAAAAGTCTTCAGCAATCTTCGTATTTCAAAGGGATCCACTGTTCAATTAAATCATTCTTTCAGTCACTCTTATTCTCAAAATGGGCTTGACACAGTAGTTGATAACCTTCAAGTACAAAGTTTCTTGTTTGTAAACCATAAAATACTGGGAAGAAACCCTGGAACATAATATAGAAACTTAGTGTTCACGGACGCCTGGGTGGCTCAGTCGTTGGGCGTCTGCCTTCGGCTCAGGTCATGATCCCAGGGTCCTGGGATCAAGCCCCGCATCAGGCTCCCTGCTCGGCCAGAAGCCTGCTTCTCCCCCTCCCACTCCCCCTGCTTGTGTTCCCTCTCTCGCTGTCTCTCTGTCAAATAAATAAAATCTTTTAAAAAAAAATATATAGAAACTCAGTGTTTAATTTTGGATCTGAATTCATGACAGCAAAAGTAAAAAGAAAAACATGATCGGGGCGCCTGAGTGGCTCAGTCGTTAAGCATCTGCCTTCGGCTCAGGTCATGATCCCAGGGTGCTAGGATCGAGCCCTACGTCGGGCTCCCCACTCAGCGGGAAGCCTGCTTCTCCCTCTCCCACTCCCCCTGCTTGTGTTCCTGCTCTTGCTACCTCTCTCAAATAAATAAATAAAATCTTTAAAAAAAAAGAAAGAAAAACATGATCAATTACATTGAGTCTTAGTGTCAAAAAATTAAACAAAAACAGGGAAAGTAAAACATCTGACCTGGTCTTGAAGAAACAAATTAGAATAATTCCTCAATAATCATTCTAATAGTAAAAGCAGAAAATCTTTCAAAGGTGTTCCTCAAAGGGTCCCTCCTCAATGCAAGTCAAGAACCTAACATAAGGCACACCTCAGAGGAAGAAATCCTACAAACTAGTCTTTTACTGCTAGTACACAAGGAAAAGCAGTCTTCATCACTTACTGTCTGGGTCTAATGGACTTTTTAAAAATATATACATTTTAAGTCATTTTAGAAAAAAAATTTTACAAGAAGAAAGATAGTGAAAAACAACTTTATTAGAATTTTTAGTAAGTACTGAAGTTCAATAAATCCAAATATTCATTGCACATTTCCCAGGTTTTTAAGTTATAAAGAACCAAAATGAGCCACATTCTCTGAATACCACTGTTCACTGTCATGAATAAATGTGGAATATATCCATCATATAAATCTGACTCTTGATTTTTTTAACACATCTTCTAATAGCTTCTAACTTATTACTTCTGGTTCTTTTTCTAGCAACTGCATTATCAAAATTCAATACTTCAAACCCTGAAATTTTGAGAACTTTTAATGGCTCATAATTTGGACAGGCATCTTCTTTGATCCATAATTTGCAAAACACTGTCATTTTTAGATTTATAAAATTATTCAGAATAAACAATCCAATTAATGTTTCATTTCTACACCTATTGCCTTCTAATCGCCTTTGTTTACACACACCCATTTTCAGCAATGTCCACTTAGAAGCTGTATCCAGTCAATTTTAAAGCAAAAACATGAAAGAATACCAGCATAAAGATGGTGTCTCCAATCTCCTTTTACCCTTCCTGAAAGATGACATAATCTTTTAAAAACAATGCAATATGAAGACTCTAGGATAATGCAATGGTAACTAAGGTGCACAGGCCAAATTTGGCCCACAACCTATTTTCATATGACCTGTGAGCTAAGAATAGTTTTTACATTTTTAAAGGGTTATTTAAAAAATATGCTACAGAGACCATATGTGGCCCACAAAGCTTAAAATATATACTATCTTACCCTTTACAAAAACCCATGCCAAGGGCACCTAGGTGGCTCAGTTAGTTAAGCGTCTGCTTTCGGCTCAGGTCATGATCCCAGGATCAAGCCCTACATCAGGCTCCCTGCTCAGTGGGAAGTGTGCTTCTCCCTCTCTTTTTGATACTCCCCCCACTCCCCGCTCATGCTCACTCTCTCTCAAATATATAAAATATATATATATTTTAAAAGTTTGCCAACCTCTGCTCTAAGCTCGTCATTCTTCCATTTTCTTATTATTTCAAACTTTTTTTTTGCAAGGTTGAGAGCAACTGATGAGTAATGATGAAATAATTCCTTGGATGAAATAGCAAAATGTTTCACAATATAGGAAAAATAAGATTACTAGTATCATCAAATGCATCTTAGATTTGTAAGATGGTCTAGTAGACCCATATGGTAATTGATTGCAAAATAGAATGACTTTTAAAAATATACAAGCGGCGCCTGGGTGGCTCAGTTGTTAAGCATCTGCCTTCGGCTCAGGTCATGATCCCAGGGTCCTGGGATCAAGCCCTGCATCGGGCTTCCTCTCAGCAGGAAGCCTGCTTCTCCCTCTCCCACTCCCCCTGCTTGTGTTCCCTCTCTCCCTGTGTCTCTCTCTGTCAAATAAATAAAATCTTAATAATAAAAATATAAAAGTAAATAAAAATATACAAGCAAATGTTCTCTTTATTCTTTAGAAGACTTCTACAAAAGAATAAAACTCATGAAATATCAGTCTTTCTAAGAGTTATGAATGCCCCCCCAAAAGAAACTAAAAAACCTAAAAGTGAGTCCACTGGTGAGGATATTGCATGTGTGCATGGCAGAGATGACTAAAGAAAACACTTATGACAAAAATAAGTAATTCACCATAAATTGGCATTTAAACATGACATATGCTAAAAAGCTACATAAAACAGCTTAATTATGCCTGCATAAAAGCCTTCTTGGTATTGAATTACAAATCAAATATATATTTCTAAAACCTCTTTACTTCATTTCTATTGAAAGCCTGATAAGCCTGAAATTACATTTTTTACTCATGCATAGTTCAAGAGCAATGTAACTACCAAAGGTTTATCAACAATAAATATTTTAAACCAGATAAAATTGATAATGTATCTGACATTACAATGTCTTGAATTTGAATGTCTAAAATGTATTTAAACAAGCAATATTTACCAAGTACCTAAAAGTCCATCACTGTGCTCTATACATTCTAAAGAACATACAGTAAAAGATACAAACAGCCCCTACTCTCAAGGAGCTTACATTCTAATGGGAACAGTAACAGTTCCAGTTCCAGTTAAGTAACAGTAACAGTTACTTAACCTTTCTGAATAGGCTTCACTTTCTTCATAAGATCTTTCCTAATCTTTCTATGATTTTATAAAAACATACTATTCCTTGAGTACCAACTATATGCCAGGCACTATCATACATTTTGCATTCGTTATCTCTAATGCTTGCAAAAACACTTGCACTATAGGTATTATTAAATCCATTTTACCTGTAATCCCCTCTAAAGTGAAATAACTTGGTCAAGACTACACAGCTAGTAACTGGGATTCAAAATAGGTCTATCAAGCTCTAAAGCTGATGCTCATTCTAGTTCATTATCCTATCGGTTTATACCAAATTCCATGATATGAACTCTTCACTGATTTTTATGCATTACTTACTTCACAATAAGCCATTCAAGAAAGCAAGCCAAGAAATGTCAGGAAGTAAAAGGTTCCCTCCCATTCTGGCTCACTAGCTCTGTTTCATGTGAATAGACTGAGTAGCATCTTGAACTCTTGTTGTCCTTCCTAATCCCCTTGACAAGCTCAACCCAGTTTTAAAACAAAAACTAGAATAAGTTTAAAAGCTTCTTCCTGGCAACTGAGTTAAATGAAATTAGAGGAGACTATATATGTCATGTGCAGAGAAAGCCAAAGTGATGACATTAAAATATGTCAGCAAGCCCAAAAAGAAGAGAATTATAAAGAAGAAATTCAAATGATGATTTATAATAAACTCTAATTTTAACATTTCTTAAAAATTCCTCTTGGGTGCTAAGCCTTTTTATATGGTTATTTTTAATGACACTGTCATAATAGACAAAGAAAAGCTGAGCAACTGTGCCAGATTAAAGACAAAAGACAATTAAATATCTTAACAATCCTAGATGGAGGGAATAATGCCTGTTACTAATGGCATTATTAAGAAAATTGGCAAAACTTTATGCATACTGTATATTAGACAAGAGTATTATATTAATACTAAATTTGCTAAATTTGATAATTATACTATGATTATATAAGAGAGTATCTTCGTTCTAGGAAATACACTCTGATGTATTTAGGAGTCAAGGAACATAATGTCTACAACTTATTCTCAAAGTTTCAGGAAAAAAAAAATATATCCATACATGCACATTTAAAGATCTCGGAGAATGATAAATAAAATGTAGCAAAATTGATGAATGTGGGAGAATGTAAGAATTCTTCACACTATTCTTGTCATTTTCCTTTAATTTTAAAATTATTTCTAAATAAATAAATAAGTAAATAAAATATTTCAAAATAAAGTTGTTTTAAATCCCTAATGCAAAAGAGAATTTTTAAATATCTGAATGGTTTACTTTTAGAATTTCATTCCAAACTAATACTACCTCATAGTAGGGCCAGGATAAAATAAAAAAAAGAAGAACAAAAAGAAGAAGAAAAGAGAAAGGGGAAAGAAAGAAGGTAAAACCCTTCCATAACCCTTCTATATACAAGGTGCCCAATTTACTCTGAAGGCCTAAATCATTGAAATATTACCTTTTTTCCTAACAAGAGTATTCTACAAAACTCTACTACATTCAATACTCTATTTTATTCATATAAATACACGATCTCTCTTCTTTAACCACAGGTGATTTGAACAACTATTTCTTATTCTTCTATTAAGTACAATCACATGTTAGAAGTGCTACAGACACAATAAAAAATACTTGTCAAGTTCCACGTAAGTTTTTATTATATCTGACCTAATGTCCTACTCCCCCACCTGCTATTCCAATCTTGGCCTCTTCTGTTTCCCATTCTCCATATAATTCTCCACTGCAGATGTCACTGGAATTCTCCCTGACTGAGGCATTGAACCACCTCCTCATTGTCTTGTGAAACACTTTACAAATAGTTAACCTACAGAGAAAAGGAAGGTTTTAAGTTGAACTCTGTGTGTATGAGAATACGTGGATGTGGCTTAAACAAACTCTTCAAATAATATATGATCTCCACAAATATTTACCTTTGACAGACATGTATATAAGTATGCATAAATGTGCATAATATAAATTCTTTCAGTTACATATTTTTGGTAAGAAAAACTGCTTCAACCTTCCAAATTCAGAATTAAAATTTTAAACCTTTATTTAAAAGATAGTGTACTCATGTTCCTTATATATTGTGAACCAAAACTTCTTAAAGTTAACATTACATGGCATCTCATTATTCACACTTATTACAGGTTTTAACAGATGTTTAAGTCATTATAAATGGACACGAGCACATACTATATGAATGCTGAGTTTTCTTAGTATTCTTATAGTTAAATGATCCTACTAAGACTAGATAACACTTTCAGAATTCAAGTAAGACAATTTAAGAAAAAAATTCAAAAAGCACTGTAAAATCTGACAATATTAATATAGAACTAGAAAGAAATACTTTAGTATACGTGGAAAAATGGGATTTCCAATGAAATGGACACACATCAAAAACATAAAAATAAAAATAGCCTATCTCACAAAAGACTTCATTGAGAAAATTAAAGATGCAGTCTACTGAAAAAATTTCCAATATTCCACTATATGTTAACTAACTAGAATTTTTAAAAAATTTGGAGGGAAAACAAAAAAAGAAAAAATTCCACTGCAACCTGGACTTGATCATGAAATACTTTTCTCAACCAGATTAAGTCAAAGCAAAGGTGAGTAAATAATCCTGTTTGCCTCTTCTATTCAACTCTGAAAAATGTGAAAATTCTGAACTCTGGGGAAAATATACAGAGTATTGACAACAGACCTTTGGGCTTCCAATTATCCAGATCTGACTCACATGCTATTAAGAGTTGCAATGTTGGGGATGCCTGGGTGGCTCAGTTGGTTAAGCGTCTGCCTTCGGCTCAGGTCATGATCCCAGGGTCCCGGGATTGAGTCCCATATCAGGCTCCTTGCTCAGTGGGGAGCCTGCTTCTCCCTCTGCCTGCCGCTCTCCCCTGTTCGTGCTCTCTCTCTCTCTCTCTGACAAATAAACAAATCTTTAAAAAAAAAAAAAAAAAAAAAGAGTTGCAATGTTGAACTGTGGTATGAAGATGATAAAAATGGGAGATAAATATCTTTAATTCACAATAAATCACCAAGGGGCACCTGAGTGGCTCAGTCAGTTAAACAACTGACTTGGGTTCAGGTCCTGATCTCATGGGTCGAGGGATCAAGCCCCGCTCAGCGGGAGTCTTCTTGGATATTCTCTTCCTCTGCCCTTTCCTGCCACCCCCCACCACCAAGTAAATAAAACCTTTAAAAAAAAAAAATCACCAAAATGTGATTTTTGCCATACGGTTTTTATCATTATATTCAGAATTTCACTAATCAGACCAATATAGCAAGGAAAACTGGAGATGAAGCCCTATAAAAATGGCAAGATCCAGTTTCATAGCTGTCAAATTATAGATGTTTACTTTGTTAATATTAATTTACGGTACACTATGAAAAGTTAACAATCCATATCATAATCCCTAGAGGAAGCACTAAGAAACTAATACACCTACGGGCACCTGGGTGGCTCAGTTGGTTAAGCATCTGCCTTCGGCTCAGGTCATGATCTTGGGGTCCTAGGATCAAGCCCCACATCGGGCTTCTTGCTCAGTGGGGAGTCTGCTTCTCCCCCTTCCTTTGCCCCTCCCCACCACTCATGCTCTCTCCCCCACCAATAAATAAATAAAATCTTTTTTTTAAAAAAGATTTTATTTATTTATTTGACAGAGAGAGAGACAGCGAGAGCAGGAACACAAGCAGGGGGAGTGGGAGAGGGAGAAGCAGGCTTCCTGGCGAGCCGGGAGCCCAATGTGGGGCTCGATCCCAGGACCCTGGGATCATGACCTGAGCCGAAGGCAGATGCTTAACGACTGAGCCACCCAGGTGCCCCAATAAATAAAATCTTAAAAAAAAAAAAAAGAAAAACAATACACCTTTGCAAAAAACCAACAGAAATATGGATTAAAAAAAAAAAAAAACTCCAAAGAGCAAGGTAAAAATTTAAACCTAGCATTATCTATAACGTTAAATATTAATGGACTACGCATCTCATTTTAAAGGCAGAGAATGTAAGAACAAGTTTTTAAAAAGCAGCACCTAACTATATACTCTTTATAAGGGACGCACAGATTTATGTCAAAAAGTAAAAAATGTAGGGTGCCTGGGTGGCTCAGTCGTTAAGCGTCTGCCTTCGGCTCAGGTCATGATCCCAGGGTCCTGGAATCGAGTCCCACATCGGGTTCTCTGCTCAGCGGAGAGCCTGCTTCTCCCTCTCCCACTCCCCCTGCTTGTGTTCCCTCTCTCACTGTCTCTCTGTCAAATAAATAAAAAAATCTTTAAAAAAAAAAAAAGTAAAAAATGTAGAAAAAAATATAGCATGTGAACACTAACCGTGAGAAAGCCAGAAAAGTTATATAAATTTTAGACAAAGTAGACTTCAAGATAATAGCATTACCAGAGATAAAGGGCATTTTATATAGATGAAAGGGCCAATTCACCAATTTCATACACTCATAAAACAGAGGAAGAGAGAACAATTGTTACGTCTTTTATTTCTTTTTCTTGTCTCACTGCACTCTTTACTACCTGTATTCAACATGGTGCTTGAAATAAGGGCAATGCATTAAGGCAATAAAAAGAAATAAAAGGCGTCAAAATTGGAAGGAAAGAAGTAAAAAGTCTTTTTCAAAGGCATCATCTATATAAAAATCCTGGGCAGCACTAGAATAAGGGAGTTTAGCAAGATAGTCAGTATATGTTACCCTTTCCTTCATCCTTCAGGATACAAAGTCAATATACAAAAATCAGTTGTGTGACAACGAGAAATGGTGTTGAGCATGAGGAGCAACAGAAACTCATTCCTTGTTGGTGGGACTGTAAACACACACAGCCACTTTGGAAGAGAGTTTAGCAGCTTCTTACAAAACTAAACATACTCTTACCATAAGATCCAGCAATCACGCTCCTTGGTATTTATGCAAAAGAGATGGAAACTTCAGTGCACACAAAAAACTACACATGGATGTTTAAAGCAGCTTTATTCATAACTGCCAAAAATTGAAAGCAACCAAGATGTCCCTCAGTAGGTAAATGGATAAACTGTGGTATATCCAGACAATGGAATATCATTCAGCACTACAAAGAAATGAGCTATCAAGTGAAAGAAGCCAATCTGAAAAGGCTACATACTGTATGATGCCAACTACATGACACTGAAGAAAGGCAAAATCAGAAAGACAATATAAGTTAAGTGGCTGCCCAGGATTGGGGGTTAGGGGGAATGTGAGATGGGGGAGATGAATAAGCAGATTTTTAAGGCAATGAAATATTCTGTGCGAAAGTGTAACTAGATATCGGTCACTAAACATTTATCCAAACCCAAAGAATGTACAACACCAAGAGCGAACCCTAAAGTAAACTGGACCTTGAGTGATTATGATGTGTCTAAGTTCATCCTTGGTAAAAAAACAAAACAAAACAAAACAAAAAACCATTCTGGTGAATGATGTTAAAATGGGGGAGGCTATGCCTGTGTGGGGACGGGGTATATGGGAAATCGGTGTACCTTTTCTCAATTTTGTGTAAACCTAAAACTGCTCTAAAAAAAATAAAGTCTTTTAAAAAAATCAGTTGTACTTCCATATACTAGCAATAAAACAACTGAAAATTTACAGGATGTTCAGAGACTTATGAAAAAAAAAAAGCCAAGGGGCGCCTGGGTGGCTCAGTCATTAAGCGTCTCCTTCAGCTCGGGTCATGATCCCAGGGTCCTGGGATCGAACCCCGCATCGGGCTCCCTGCTCAGTGGGAGGCCTGCTTCTTCCTCTCCCACTCCCCCTGCTTGTGTTCCTGCTCTTGCTATCTCTCTCTGTCAAATAAATAAAATCTTAAAAAAAAGCCAAAATGTCCAACAAGGAATAAGTAATCAAACCATAACTTATCAACAAAATGTAATACTATACTATCATTTAAAACAAACAAACAAAAAAAAAAGAACCATATCCTCTACATCAGTGTTTCTGAGAGCCTTTTAACTCATGTCACCTTATCTCTTTAAAGAAACAGGGCGCCTGGGTGGCTCAGTTGGTTAAGCGACTGCCTTCGGCTCAGGTCATGATCCTGGAGTCCCGGGATCGAGTCCCGCATCGGGCTCCCTGCTCGGCAGGGAGTCTGCTTCTCCCTCTGACCCTCACCCCTCTCATGCTCTCTCTCTCATTCTCTCTCTCAAATAAATAAATAAAATCTTTAAAAAAAAAAAAAAAAGAAAGAAACATAAAAATCTCATCTTCTATTACCAGTCCAGCCCATCTGAAGATCAGAATGTGTCTGTTTCTCACTTTATTTGGTTACTAGGGAAAAAAGGATGGAAAAGAAGGAAAAACTAAATACTTCATACTTTTGGAACACATCAAAATTTCATAACCCATTATGAAATACTACTAAATAAAAATGGCAGAAAACAGTAGTTACAGGCATAGGAACTATATATATATACACGTAAGACAATGGAAATTTGAATGTATTTTTCTCCTTAAATTTACTTTGGGAGGAGAAAAGACTTACTATGCTTAGAACAGTGAACTAAAAATCTGAGTATCTAGATCCTAATTCCTCCTCTATTTTAGAAATGCTATAAAATTTCTAAATCTCAAGATTCTCAACAGTAAAACTAAGGAGTAGATTAATTTTTTTTTTAAGTAGACTCCATGCCCAGCATGGATCACATTGAGGGGCTTGAACTCACGACCCTGAGATTAAGACCTGAGCTGAGATCAAGAGTCGGATGCTTAACTGACTGAGCCACCTAAATGCCCCAGATTAAATTATTTTTAGGGCCTTCCATTCTAATACCCCATGGCTTACTCTGTTACTATACTTGGAAAGGATATGTTCTATTAGTTTTTTTATGTAGTACCAAGTACACTGTACCTTTATTACGACTCTCTAAAAACTGCCATGAAAATCATGATCCATTATCCACATTCAGTACCCTTTCTCCAGGCCTCCTATACCATTTGTTTTAAAGGCCATTTTAATCCAGGAATTCAGTTCCACTTCTAGGAGTTTCTCCTACAGAAATACAGTGCTAGAAAATATGTACAAAGATATCTGTAAGAATATTTATTGTAGCATTGGTAATAAAACAATTTAAAACAATGGAAACAACCCATATTTCCATCAATTGAGAATTAAACAAATGATGGTATTGCCATACAACATTCAACTGTTTCAAAGAGGCTGATCTACACATAATACGTAAAAGTTAACAGACTCTCTTCTCTGAGCAAAATATTTTAACTTCTCTGAAATCCAACCTCTTAAGAACCGGACACTAACAATACCCCCTTCTAGGCTTTCATGTGTATTAACTATTTAAACACATCAAAGCCTAGTACAATGCACTGCACAAGCAGATATTCAGTATATGTAACCCTTTCCTTTATCCTTCAATCATTATAAAATCTTCCTAACTGAATTCTCTGGCTCTAATCTCAACAGATTCTCCAAGCCATTCTGGACAGTAATTTTCCTAAAATATCATTTTAAATAGTATCACTCTCTTGCTCAAACACTTGCCTACCAGAAAAAATTTAAACCCCATATAGCTTAACCATCACACAACAGCTCTACTTTACTTTTAAAACCTTAGCCCCTCCATACCTCTCAAATAGGAGCTTATCATGCCACCCTTAAAAGTCTGCCTCCTCACTGCCATTTGGAAATGCAGTGCATATTACCTTTATGACTCTCATCATTTCTTTTTTTTATTTTAAAGATTTTATTTATTTATTTGAGAGAGAGAATGAGAGACAGAGAGTATGAGAGGGAAGACGGTCAGAGGGAGAAGCAGACCTCCCGCTGAGCAGGGAGCCCGATGTGGGACTCGATCCCGGGACTCCAGGATCATGACCTGAGCCAAAGGCAGTCGCTTAACCAACTGAGCCACCCAGGCGCCCTATGACTGATCATTTCCAAATGCAATTCTCATCCTTCCACTGCCATCCCATCCGAATCTATTCATACTTCAAATACCTACTGCAGACTAATCTTCCACAAAGCCATTTCAAATATCTCAGTTTACTAATCTGTTTCCTTTGAACACTGACTTGAAGTGATTTGAATATTCACACATTCACACACACACATACACAACCTAATAGAACAGTCGTCAACTTGACACTCTGCTAAGAGTGGAGTAGATTTTCAATAATTAGTTGAGGAACAGGATATACAACAAAGTCTAAACTACATAAGCAGGTACTTTTCTGTAATTTATTTAACAGAAATGCCTAAAGTAATTGCTGGTATATTTCCCAAACTTTCACAATGTAAATAGACAACTTGAAAATCCTGGTACAGAATTATTGACTATATATTCCCTATCCTGTCCTTTTCATCTCTGTGACCTATTATAACTGGAATTCTGTACTTCTTAATCCCTTTTATCCATTTTGCACATCCCTTCACCTACTTCTTCTCTGGTAACCACCAGTTTGTTCTCTATATTTAAGAATCCATTTTGTTTGTTCAGTTGTGTGCTTTAAGATTCCACATATTAGTGAAATCATATGGTATTTGTCTCAGTCTTACTTCACTTAGCAGAATACCCTCTAGGTTCATCCATGTTTTGCAAATGGCAAAATATCATTTTTTTATAGCTGAGCATTATTCCATTGTGTGTGTGTACACACACATCTTCACCTATTGATGGACACTTGGGTTGCTTCCATAAGAAGCTTCTAGATGAAAAGCACAGCATAAGGAATATAGTTAGTAATGTAGTAACACTGTATGGTGACAGATGGTGACTGCACTTATCATGGTGAGTACTGAGTAATGTGCAGAATTGTCAAATCAATTATGTTGTACACCTAAAACTAGTACAGTATTCAATAAAAAGAAGAATACAAGATAGTCCCTGAAAAAGGAACTGAGAGCCACAGTGTGAAACAGGCAACAAAAGGAGCAGCAGCTATCTTAAGCCTAGACATCTACAAAGTAGTCAGCCGGCTACCAGCAAGTGATAGAGCAGCAGAGCACAAAATCCGAACTTTAGAAGTCTGCTCTGCTGAGGGACGTCGCTCCAGTGGCTAAGTGGGGGGTGGAACCCTCACTGGGACAGTGTGGTCTCAGGACCCTCGGGGTCACAGAAAGACCGGGGGTGCCTCAGTGCAGCAGAGCTCCCAGGTATCGAAGCAGGGAAGCCGGCTGCAGAGACGGAGCCAAGGAGTGGGCTCTCAGCTCGGGGTTGCCATAAACCGTATTCCGCGGCACAGTCGGACCACTGCTCTTCCAGCAGGGACCCAACAAGCAGCAGATCCGGGGAGACTCCCCTTCCTCCCCCGGGAGGCACGGCAGCGCACCACAGGAATCTGCTGGGTTTGAGACTCCAAATGGGGTCGTGTGCCTGAGATAGAAACACTCGGTCACAGGCCGGGTGAACACGGAGTGCGGCCAGAGACCGGGGAGACAGGAGTGATTGACTGCTTTTCTCTGAGGGAGCACTGAGCAGTGGGGCCCCAAGCTTTTGGCTCCAGGGTCAGAGACTGGGAGGCTGCCAATTTCATTCTCATCCTTTAAAGCTGCTCGGAAAGCCTGCAGGGAACAAAAGCCACATACAGCAAACCCAAGCAGATTACTTAGCCTGGCCCCTGGCAAAGGCGATGTAATTCCACCAGGGGCAAAGACATTTGAGAATCAACCCAACAGGCCCCTCCCCCAGAAGATCAGCAAGAACATCCAGCCAAGACCAGGTTTACCCATCAATGAGAATGGCAAAACCCCAGCACTAGGGGAATACAGCACATAGAATTCATGGCTTTTCAAAATATGGAAAAGAGCCCAGATGTCCATCGACAGATGAATGGATAAAGAAGATGTGGTGTATATATATGTGTGTGTGCGTGTATATATATATATATATACACGCACACACACAATGGAATATTACTCAGCCATCGAAAAAATGAAATCTTGCCATTTGCTACGACATGGATGGAACTAGAGCGTATTATGCTAAGCGAAATAAGTCAATCAGAGAAAGATAATTATCATAGGATCTCACTGATAATGTGGAATTTAAGAAACAAGGCAGAGGATCATAGGGGAAGAGAGGAAACAATGAAACAAGAAGAAACCAGAGAGGGAGACAAACCATAAGAGACTCAATCTCAGGAAACAAACTGAGGGTTGCTGGAGTGGTGGGGGGTGGGGGGGATGGGAGTGGCTGGGTGATGGACACTGGGGAAGGTATGTGTTATGGTGAGCAATGGGTGTTGTGTAAGACTGATGAATCACAGACCTGTACCCATTAAACAAATAATACATTATATGTTAATATAAAAAATAATAAAAAATAATAATTCTGATACTTTAGACATCCAAAAAGTGCTTTTCCAAACTTACTAGTAAAAAAACAAAAATATTTAACAGCATTTTATCATTTGCTTAATGTTGATATGCACTAAATCTCTAAACATTTAAGCTGCTTTATTTTTCTTTAATAAAACGTTGTGCTTTACCCATCATAATACTGCCTTGAAAATGTTTTAATGGACAAAATTATCAATAGCCATGTTATAATGGAAATGATGACAGATCATTTATTTTTAAAAAGGCAGGAGAATAAAGGACTAATCTTATTATCATAATGGATCCATTTTCTTGTATTGAATCAGGTATTACTCTGGGATTGAGTTTTAGACTATTTTACCTAACTCCAAAACAGAAAACATATCTCACTGAGTTATTATTGGCCCAGTTATAGCAATTGGATTAACCCATTTTTGACTGTTGAATATTCTCCAAATTCGATGAAATAACACAATAAGGAAATGTCTGGGTTCTTATGACCCCAAATGCCACCCTCACCCCAAGCTCCAACCTGTTGGTTAACACAAGAGAAAAGGGAAAAGACAGCCAAAGGCAATGCAAAAAGGATAAAAGAAAACACGCCTCACTATTCCCAAAGCCATGTCCTGCAAGGAATACAGTGATGATCACAAATAAAAAGAAACACAAAATGTTGGCAAAGTTGGGGCAAAGAGAAGAGAGAAAAAGGTGGGCATTAAATTGACAATATAATTGGTATGTCTCCAAAACAAACAATGGGCCCTGGTCTACTGGCTGCTGGCTAATATTTACCTTAATCAAGGCATATGAGTCTGCGTACAAAATAAACCTGCACTTTCCAACCATGAAAACGGTTAACAGTTAGCTGGCTACTAGCCTATTGCTATACAAACAAAACCTACCACTTTATATTTGAGGCACTGCTATCATGTCCCAGAGGCTCCTCAAACCCAAACCAAAAACATCACCTCTCTTCCCCTCAATTACCTGCTCCTCTTCCTATATTGTTAAATATTTACCAGTATCCATCTAATCTTCTAGCATGTCTTCAAACTAGTAATTTGTTTAAAAAAAATAATAGTATCTATTTCCATTTCTTTGTCTTTTTAAATCAATATATAAATATTCATTTATGTATGTTCGTATTTTAAAATGGAGCACTTTGGGAGCCCCCAAATGAATATCAAAGTGAACATGCTTGATAATGGATGCAGAAAAACGTGCCATTACTTTGTCTTTTCAACAAATGGTGCTAGAACAGTTGGCTATCCATTTGAAAAAAAAAAAATTGAACTTCAATCTATACCTTGCACTAAATACAAAATTAATTCAAACTGGATCCCAGATAGAAGTATAAAATCTAAAATTAAAATACTAAGAGAAAACCTTGTTGACCTTGGATTAGGCAAAGACTTCTTATTCTTAGGCTCAGTACCAAAAGCACAATCCATAAAAGAACAAATTGAAAAACTGGACTTTATCAAAATTAAAACCTTCTGCTCTATCAAAGACACTGTTAAGAGAAAAGACAAGTCAAAGACTGGGGAAAAAACATTTTCAAATCACGTATCTAATGAAGAACTTGTATCGAGAATATATACAGAACTCTCGGGGCGCCTAGGTGGCTCAGTCGTTAAGCATCTGCCTTCAGCTCAGGTCATGATCCCAGGGTCCTTGATCGAGCCCCACATCAGGCTCCCTGCTCTGCAGGGAAGCCTGCTTCTCCCTCTCCCTCTCCTGCTCCCCCTGCTTGTATTCCCTCTCTGGCTGTCTGTCAAATAAACAAAATCTTAAAAACAAAAAAAAAAAGAATATAGATATACAGAACTCTCAAAACTCAGTAATAAAACAACCCAGTAAAAAAAACAGACAAAAGACTTAAACAGACATTTCAACAAGGAACATATATAGATATGCAAATAAGTACATGAAAAAGTGCTCAACATCCATAGTCACTAGGGAAATGCAAATTTAAAACACAGTGTATACCTCTACACACCTATTAGACTGCCTAAAACTGACCAACCAAGCGCTGGCAAGGATGTGGAGAAACTAGAACATTCATACACAGCTGGCTGAATGTAAAATGGAACAATCGTGTTGGAAAATAGATTGGCAATTTTTTAAAAAGTTAAACATACAACTACCATATAATCCAGCCATTCCACTCCTAGACATTTACCCAAGAGAAAGGAGGGCATGTGTCCACACAAAGACTTATACACAAATGTTTATGTATCAGTTTTATTTTTATGAATGAAAACCCTTAAACAATCCAAATATCCATCAAGAGGTGAATGGAGGAACAAATAGTGGCACATTCATACAATGGAATACTACCCAGAAATAAAAAGGAACAAACTACTGATATATACTACAACATGGATGACTCTAAAAATAACTCAGCTGAATAAAAGAAGCTAGGCAAAAAAGCATACCGCATGCTTTAATTTATATAAAACTCTAGAAATGCAAACTATTTTTTTAGTGAAACAAACTAGGAGACAAGAGGAAGGATTACAAAGGAGCACTAGGAAACTTCAGGGGTAATATGTTCAGTGTGGTATTTCACAGCTGTGTATACATGTATCAAAATTCATCAAACTGCACCCTTTAAATATGTGCAATTTATTATATGTCAATTGTATCTCAATAAATTATTAAAATTGTTAACAAAAAGTAAATTTTCTCTGTTCTTTAGAAGATTTCTTAAGAAAGGATAAAAACTACGAAATATTAGCACTTGCCTAAAAAAGAAAATGAAAAATTAAAATTAGGGGGCACCTGGGTGGCTCAGTAGGTGGAGCATGCGACTCTTGATGTTGGGGTTGTAAGTTCAAGCCCCATGTTGGATGCAGAGATTACTTTAAAAAAAAAAAATCTTAGGGGCGCCTTAAGGGCTCAATGAGTTAAGCGTCTGCCTTCGGCTCAGGTCATGATCTCATAGTCCTGGGATGGAGCTCCGTGTGGGTCTCTCTGATTAGCAGGGAGTCTGCTTCTCCCTCTCATTCTCCCTCTGTGTTCTCCCCTTCTCTCTCTCAAATAAATAAATAAAATTTTTTTAAAAATTTAAAAAAATTAAAATCTTAAAAAAAATTTTTTTAATTAGGTCCAATGGATTCTGAGGGTATACCAATGGTTAGAACACATCAAACATAAAATAAATATATACACACACATCACCATGATTTTATAATCCTTTAAAAGAAATTTATGACTTTAGGAGAATGTTAGGGAATCAACTCATTTTTTGAACATTGGTATATGAAGAGGAACAATTAAGCACTGTTATGCCTTTCCTATGACCCTACCTCTGGGTAACCAAATAGTGTATTCGAGGGTCTCTTTATAGCTAATAAATGAAACAACAATTAGAATGTGATCATTTGAACCCCTACTGAATCAACAAATGTCGGTATGGCATATATACGGCTGCTAATTTCACAAAAAGAGATAACCATATATATACTTCCTGATCAAAGAACATACCATTGTCTATAATAATCCCACCAAATTTTTTTTCAAAATAAACTCAAATGAAGTCTGATCAAATCTCTAAGTCCAACTAATTTACTGGAAATAGAGGACAGAGAATACATTTTTACCTTTAATTTTTATGAAAGATACTTGGGACATCAACCAGTTGCAATGTACAATGTAGACTGAAAATACTTACAACTTTAAAATATATAAACAAAAAACTTCTCAGATCACTGGAAATCTGAACACTAATCAGACATTCAATTCCCTACTAAGGAATTAGTTTGTTTTTAGATGTGATAACAACATTATAGTTACGTTTAAAAAAGCAGAGAGAAAAAAAAGACCTTGTCTTTTAAAGACACATACTAATGTATTTATAAATTACATGTTATGATTCTGGAATCTGTTTCCAAATAATACAAGAATGGAGAAGTGAGTGGGAATACAAAAGAAGTAACACTGGGGCGCCTGGGTGGCTCAGTCGGTTAAGCACCTGACTCTTGATTTCCGCTCAGGTCATGATCTCAGGGTCGCGAGCCCTGCCTTGGGCTCCACAATAGCTCAAAGTCTCCTTGGGATTCTCTCTCTCCCTCTGCCCCTTCCCCCACTTGTGCGTACGCTCGCTCTCTCTAAAATAAATAAATAGGGGTGCCTGGGTGGCTCAGTCAGTTAAGCCTCTGTCTTCAGCTCAGGTCATAATCTCAAGGTCCTGGGATGGAGCCCCGCATCAGGCTCCCTCCTTCTCCCACTCCCTCTGCCCCTACCCCCACCCTCTGCTCTTTCTCTCTCACTCTCAAATAAATAAAATCTTTAAAAATGAATCAATAAAATCTTAAAAAATAACATTATCCATGAGTTGGTCATTTTGGGTGATGAGTAGAGAGCAGTCCAATATTCCATTTGGTCTGCTTTTGTATACTTGGACTTTATGTATAATGAAAAGTAATAAAAAATAAGATACCTTGTTGAATTTACTTTGTAACTATTTTATGCACATTGATATAAAAATCCTAAATAAATAGGTCATATTTCTTCTCTTATGTTGTCCTTGTCCTTTTTGGTTAGAAATATAAACTGGGTAACCATCTTCTTTTATTCTCTAAAAGTTTATATAAGATATGAACAGTCTGTTTCATAAAGGTTTAGCTGAATTTTGTAAAACCCTCTGGGCCTGACAGCTACATGCTGAAGGGAGGATTCCTACACATAACAATGTTTTATCTTTTGACGTGTAATTACATAGCACTGTAGGCTGCATACTGATTATCTGCCATTTACTGCAACTTGCTTCATGACTTGGTATGTGGTCAAATTTCATAAATGTTCTATGTACTTAAAAATGTATATGATCTAGGGCGCCTGGGTGGCTCCGTCGGTTGAGCGTCTACCTTCAGCTCAGGTCATGATCCCAGGGTCCTGGATTGGGTCCCACGCTGGGTTCCCTGCTCAGCAGGGGAGCCTGCTTCTCCCTCTCCCTCTGCCTGCTGCTTCCCCTGCTTGTGTGTGCACTCTCTGTCAAACAAACAAAAATCTTAAAAAATAATTTAAAAAATGTATATGATCTAACAATTAGGTGCAGGGTTCTATAACTGTCCATTGGCTCAAACTTGTTAACTCTTTTATTCGAATCTTCCATTTTACTAATATTTACTTAGTATATTATCAAGAGGTAAATAAAATATTAACAGCATTTATCATTCTAAATGTCAATTTTTTAAATATATATTGAAGTTATACATACACACAAATTCATGACTTATCTTTTCCTAGAAATATTTTAGTTTTCCTAATGGATTATTTCATTCCTACTGAATGAATTTCTATATCCCTAATAATGTTTTTGTCTTAGTCTAAATTTTCATAAAATTAATATACCTATGACAGCTATTTTTTTTTTTCTGTAGGGGAAAGCGCAAATACAGTCCCCCCTACCAAAAATTATGCAGTCGAGTTTCCCACATTTGGGGAAATCACAGGGGTCAGAATATCCAGAGTACAATGGATAAGCCTCACCCTGGGAAAACCACCTTCGTGATCACGGTATCTCCCCTGCCAGTAAGTATGACAGCTATGTTTTGGTTGCTTGTGTTAAAATGTTTTAGACCCATTAATCATTAGCAGCAATGTAATTATTTATTTGCTCTCTTTAAAAGAAATCCTATCCTGGAGTCTCCATGTTTTCTCTGGCAAGTGTACTCTGTTTACATTTCTCCTGATAACTGATAGAGTTGAAATTATTTTCACCATCTTATTTTATTTTTAATATACTATGCCTATATACTATGACTTTACTTTTTCTCTTTTTTAACTTTTCCTTAAACTTTTAACAAGATTACCTGAAAGTATAATTAGGATTATTATTCTCTTTCTAAAGAATAAGACCTCAGAAAGCTTTAATCAGTACCCCTCCTGTCTTATGCATTATTTTCTAGGACAATCTTTAATTCTTGTGCATTTAAGTTATTTATTGTATTGTTTTATACAATCAGGTTGCCAGATTAGGCTACATGTTTACCAATTCTTTTTTTTAAGATTGATTGATTGATTGATTGATTGACTTGACAGAGACAGCACAAGAAGGGGGAGAGGGAAAAGCAGGCTCCCCGGGGAGCCGGAAGCCCGATGCAGGGCTCACTCCCAGAACCCTGGGATCATGACCTGAACTGAAGGAAGATGCTTAATCAACTGAGCCATCCAGGTGTCCCATGTTTACCAATTCTTTAACTTTGCATCTTGCATGCTCTTCTACAACCTGGGTTCAATTTCCTCTTATAAAGTACAGCTACCTTCAGTAGTTCTTTCAGTAATGGTCTATGAGTAGTAAACTTTCCATCTCCATCTGCAAAATATATTTATTTCTCCATCACTTTAGAATAACAGTTTTGGGAGTTATTTTATTTTTCCTTGGCACTTTGAAGATATTAATCTATTGGTTTTGGCCTCTATTCATCCTCATGATAGTAAGTATGCTAAACTAACTGCCATCCAGTTATAACTGACTTGTCTTTCTCTCTGGTTCCTTTATTACTTTCTCTTTACATTAAATGCCCAGAAATTTAACTAGAATGTACGGAATTGTCCATTTATATCCTTCTACTTATAGATTATTTATTTTTAGGCACGGTCACATAAAAAAGTGATTTGAGAATGACTATTCTCTTAATTCTCCCAAAGATTATTCAAAACTAACTCCATGCTAAAGGTATGAGACATTAATTCACTACATTTAGTGGATGACCTAGGGTAGTGGTTCTCAAACTTGAGCATGCAAAACACCTGGGGAACTGGACTCTACCCATGGTTTAAGAATCACTGTCTTGGGGGGCGCCTGGGTGGCTCAGATGGTTAAGCGTCTGCTTTCGGCTCAGGTCATGAATCCAGGGTCCTGGGATCGAGTCCCGCATCGGGCTCCCTGCTCAGCAGGGAGCCTGTTTCCCCCTCTGCCTGCCACTCTCCCTGCTTGTGCTAATAAATAAATAAAATCTTCAAAAAAAAAAAAAAAAAGAATCATTGTCTTGGGGCACCTGGGTGGCTCAGCTGGTTGAGTGTCTGCCCTCGGCTCAGGTCATGATCCAGCTCAAGTCACGATCCCGTAGTCCTAGGAGCCCCATATCAGGCTCCCTGCTCAGTGGGGAGTCTTCTCCCTCTCCCCGGCTCCCCCCGGCTTGTGCTCACTCTCTCTTGCTCACTTTCTCTCTCTCAAATAAATAAATTAAATCTTGAAGAAAAAAAAAAAAAAGAGTCACTGTCTTAGGGATTGGGATAATTTATCTCATGGAACCCCAGTTGATAAGGACCACAGGGATTTGTCCTGCTTCTTAAATCTAGAGATTAGTATTTCTCATCAATTCTAAACAGAATTTAGCTTTAAACTGTCTCCCGTTTCTTCTTCTAGAATTCCAATTATTAACTGCGCCTAACAGTCCATCATCCAGCCAGAACTGCTCCAGTTCATTCTTCACACAGCCCTCAGACTAAAAACAAAGCTTGTTCATATCACCTCCCCTACCCAAAATTGTTTACTGGCTCTTCTACACCTATAAGAGCAGTTCTTTATGGGGAGGGATACATGGATGGGCTTTAAAGTACATGCAAACTTTTGAGTATTTACATTATGTTACACTTATTTTTTATAATACCACCAACAGGTCTGTGAGATCACTTAGATAAGTACATTAAAAATTGCTGACTTAAATTCAAATGAGTCAGTATGGCACATAAAGCTTTTCCTGATCCATGCCAGCCTAACCTACCCTTGTACCATCCTATGCACACCATGCTTTCAAAATTTCTTCATTGTACACATACTACCTCCACCCAGAAAAGAATGCCCAACAGGCCTCTCACAGGCCTAATTAACTACTCCCCAAGAGGTCCAATATCACCTCCTCCAGGAAACCTTCTCAACTCACTTGAGAGTTAGTTGCTCCCCTTTCTATTCTCTCTCAGCATCTGGTACAAACATCCACGATTACATTTCACCCTTCAAATCAGTGGTCTACAAACTATCATCCTTTATAAGAATATGAGTTATCTCCAGTAAGTAAGAACTTAATCATTATCTTTAAATCCTCATAGTAGATACATTATTATGTCTGTTTTCATGTAGATTTTCAAGGGAACCAGAGATTCAATGGGAGTAAACGGCACCTAATCTAGTTTTGTTCTCACATTTCTCCACAAAATACTTGAAACCATCAATGCAATGATTATGCCCCTGTAAGGTCTGACGCCTGCACTGTCAATACAACCAAGAGAAAAACATCGGAGGGATAATCAAATCTAAGAGTTCAAAAACACTGGAGGGGTAATCAAATCTGAGAGTTCAAAAACCTTCATTTAAAAAAAAAAAGGACTCTCATTTTAATTCCTATACAAATCTACTTATCTGTTTATTTAATACACAGAAGTGCATATTACAAATTCTGAGAAGATTCCTTGTCACTATTTGTTAGAACACCCAATAAAATCCCTTTACAAAAGTATACAAAATCTGTACACAAAAGTAAATGGCTCTTTCCAGGGACAGAAGGTGGAAATGCGAGAAGCTGAGGAGATCTTTCACTTATTACTTTTCAAATGTATCAGTTTATCATCTGAATTTTTTAAATAATATATCACTTTAGAAACCAGCAAAACATAATGGAAAGTTAAAAAAAAAAAAAAAAAGAGCCATATCCTATGTCATGCTATTAAGAAAACAGCTTAATTATGTAATCATTTTAATATTATTTCTTACCAGATTTAAGACCTGAAATTTTGAAGATGGCACTTGGTTTCCCATTTGTGACAAATCCTAGGAGTTGCCATACAGGCATTCCATTTGAATCAGGATAGGAAAAGTAGACAGATCCTCCCATTCCCTCAGGAAATGGGATTGTTCCCAGCATAAAAACCACAACATGGTTGATACTTTCATAATCAGGCAAGTCAAAAACAAATTTATCCTCTGCCACTTGCTGTGCAGCTGTTTGCACCTAGAAAATAAGAAACTCGACTTAGTTCAATAGTTTGATGAGTTTCTATAACCCTTACAGTATTCCTGTAAGCTGTTATCAAGTATAGTCAATTATACTCATTATACCCAGTATAACCTTGGGTTAATCTGATAGTCTATATGGAATTTCCAAATATACCAGTGTTAAATTTAAAAAGAAAATCCAAATATATATATATTCAGCCTTAAAATGATCATTTAATGAATGCAACCTTTAAAAAAATAGAACTAAATTATTTCAGAAGTGCCCTGAAAGGAATTTACTTATATAAGTAAATCACTACAGCTTCAGAATGTTAAAAAAAATGAAAGGTTGTGCAAAATACCACACCACCAAAGCCTTATCCTCAGTATGCAAAGTAGAGGAAATTAAAATGGGTAAGCAGTCCAGAAAGAATTAGTTAATCTTCATTGTTTGCAGATTCCATATTTATTAATTTGCTTAGTCACTAAAATTTATTTGTAAGCACAAAATCAATATTCATTGCACTCTGGTGGTCATTCATGGACATGTTCATGCGCAGAGCAGCAAAAATTTTGAGTTGCCTAATGCACAGGTTCCCAGCTGAGGTGGAGAAAAGTTAGCTATGCCTTCTTTCTTTCAGCTGTCATGCTGTACACAAATGTGTTTTTCCCAGTCAATTCAGTGCCATGTTTGTTTGTATTTTGTGCTTTTTGTTGGTGATTCTGATGTTTAAAATGGCCAAGCTGAAATGCTGGCTAATATTCCTAAGTCTGAAACTGTTGTTATGTGCCTTACTGAGAAAATATAAGTTTCATTCAGAAATGAGTTATGGTGTTATTGGCTGTTCGATGTTTATGAATCAACAACACATAATTAAATAAGAGTCTTTAAACAGAAACATACAGACAACACAGTTATGTAATGATAGGCTGATAAAAACTGTCATCAGAGGCTTGAAAAAACCTAACTCTGTATTTCCCCTAAGGGCAATGATTCAGTATTTACCAACTGAGGAATTGAGTGTTCACACTGACTTCATAGATCCGAACTACTGTGAATAACGAGAATCAACTGTATATAAAAAGCAAAAATCCTACCTTGAATGTGCAAAGTGGGAACCTGTAAAAGTTTCCTCTTGACTCATTTCATAATCTAATTTTCTGTTCTAGAATTGAATGTCAGTTTCTAGAATGAGATCTTATCTTATTTTGAAGTTTGAGAAGTTTGAGAAATCGACTTCCAAAGAGAAAATTCCTTTTATCCACTTTCAGAAAATTAATGATAATTGCTATATCACATCCATTAGCAAAAAGAAGTATTAATTCTGAGGGCACTCAGGTCAAAAGGCTGTCAAGAGTTTACATGATGCACAGTTTTTTGGTTTTCTTTTTAATTGCTATTGCCCCTCTATTCACCAAAACACCAAATCTGAATTACTACCAGTATTTTAAGACTTTAAATGGTCAAATCTTACTACCTAGAATGCAACTTCGTTTCCTTTGCTAATAGTTGCTGTTGTTACTAAAATGCTTACTTTTTTCTTTTATAATATCCTAGCTACTACTACAAAGAAACTTAAAAAATTCATAGCTATGTATATGAATTGTCCTAAATTTATTCCCAAGAGACCAAGAATGAATGTTCTTAAAATCAAGTTCTAATTCTCTCTTCTGAAGTTTTCCGACCTCATTAAAAACTGTCCAGTTTAAAGAGAATAAAACAAAAGAAAAACATAAAACCAAACTGCCTGTATTAGTATTAAATTCAATTTCACCAGTTTTGGGCATGCACATAATCTTAAAAAACATATTAAAATGATGGTATTCACAAGCCATGAAATAACCATAAGGCAAAATAAATATCTGTTAAACATCAACTCTACCAAGCACCAGACATCTTATAAATCTGTATTATGACACACTAATCCCTAACCTTAGGGAAAAAGATAACTCTTTAAGAAAAAACCTTCAAGGAATGAAACTGAGTTCATAACTTTAGGTAAGTGGACTTTTCTAGTTAGAGAATAATGAAGTTTTGGATGTCTCCAGGTCTACTTGCCCTTCATTTTGATGAACATGTTCTCTGGTTAACAGAGTTAGACACCTCCTAAAAGTCTTATCTTTAAGAAACTCTACTGGGTATCTATCACAGAGGTTAGATGTTAGGTAAGTAGACACAGGTATTGCTATAATTAAATTTCCACGCTAGTTGACAACATGAGATACATGGAATCCATGTGGCCTTTTCTTTAAAAAACACACAGGGGCACCTGGCTGGCCCAGTCGTAAAGTATGACTCTTGATCTCAGGGTCGTGAGTTCGATCCCCACGTTGGGCATAGAGATTACTTAAAAATAAATAACTAAAAATAAAATAAAACACACACACATTTTAAATGTCATTCATTAATGACACTCACTCATCCGAGTCCCACACTTTAGCCCAGGCTGGTCCTTTCATTTTCCCTGCGAACAGCAGGGGCAATTCAAAGTTATCTCACCAATATTACCAATTACCACCATCACCAAAGTGGCCTCCCGGTCTTTGTGGTTTCTTAGAACTGTGTACAGAATACATTACCAAAAGTTGATGAAAATTTAATTCAACAAATGGGCTGCAAAATTTAACAAAGCAAGTAGATAAAAGAAAACTCTGGGTGAAAGGAGTTAAGTCTAAAAAGGATTTCTGGGTGGTTTCTAAGGAGGCAAGCAAGATTCATCCTCTAAATTATTCCTGAACAATTCCAGGTGCTGATCTCATTTAACTCTAATAATCTGGCAAGGCAGGGTATTATCTCTTCTGACCAATAAAGATTTTTGCAGCTCATACCCTTCTGGGGTATCTCGGCCATGACTCACACTTAAGTTTAGGCGTTTCTATCAGCCAACTTCCAATTACTTTAAGCATATTTTTTACCGGGGTCCTTCCAAAAGGACCCCAAAGGTACACACTGCCCCAGCACCTTAACCTTTCAGAAATAGTATGTTACAGACTCGATTCAAATGCCAGGTTTACCTCTAATTTACTGTATGAGCTCAGGCAAGTATTTAAACTGACGACTGAGCTTAAGTTCATCAACTACAAAATTAAAATTAAAATAACCATCTCACAAGTTAGGAGGGTTAAATTTGAGGTGCTAAATAAAAGCTACCTAGAAGGCTGAAAATTATCCGAAATAGACAAAAGGCGTGCACTGCCAGGCATACAGATAATGCACACTCGATAAATAGTAGCTAACGTGGCTACTATTCAAATGACTGAAAAGAGCCGAGGGCAGAGAACGAACACCCCAGCACCCAATCTCCACCCTCACATTTAGCTGGAAAGTACACTTGGGGGGGTGTTCCCCACATCTCCTGCACCCGAGCACCCTCCCCTTCCCGAGGCCTCGCCCTCGGGTGTCCTGCCCCCTTCCTGATACCACCCGGCCCCATCCTCACCAGCCTCCCTGCCACCAAGCAGCCAAACATGGCGGCGACTCCGCTCAGCCGGCAGGGACCCGAAGCCGGCGACTAAAAGTCCTGCGGCTACTGCCCTAGTTGAGCACAAAAACCTTCCAGAACATGCAGGAGCACGCCAGCCCCTCCACTACATAGCGACTAGGCCAGCGGCAGAAACGCCTTCTGCCCCCGCGACCTCTGACCCCACTTCCTAACCAGCACGCCTCTCAGGTAGCGAGTACTTCCGGGGCTTACCCCAGCCTCCCCAACTAAGGGAGAAAGTCAAGCCAGAGCCAGTACAAGACTACAAGTCCCAGACTGCCCTGCGCCGGTTTCCGGGAGGAGAGTGAAGAGGACTTACGTTTCGAGATTGACTGTCCAGATCCCAGATTTTCAAATTCGGTGCCAGTAGATGTTTCTCCCATTTGTGTAACATTTTAGAGATTACAGTGCGCTTTACAATAATCACTTCACTAGGTCTTGGCAAAACCCTTAGGAGGTATGCGAGGAAATTGCCCAGAGTGACCAGCTCCCAATCTTTACACAGCACAAAATGTTGGAGCCCGAATCCAAGTCCTGATCCAAATCCAGGGCTCTTTCTCCTACGTAGTATCTCAAAAGTACTAATTTTTAACCAGCCGTTTAGTACTTACTGACAACTTTATTGTAGTTCTTTCAGCTTCACTTAACTCCCCCATTTATTTTCTGTAAAACTGTAAGCAAGATATTATAATAACTTTATAACTTTGTGCTTTAATATCTCCATTTGCAAAATAATAATAATTAATTGTACCTATCTTATAGGGTTGCTGAGAGGATAAAATGAATTAGTGTATATAAAACAGAATAGAGTGGCAGCAGTTAATTTATAGGGGTTTTAAATGTCTTATTTTTTTTTCTATATGCATTTGCAGTAAAGGTTCATAGGAAATAAAAAACAATAGCCAAAAGAACTGGCATCAACTACTGATTGACACCAATACTCATTCTTCTTTCACAGCTTTAATTATCTTCTTAGATAGAAAGGTAGGATATCCCCTCCCCAACAGTCTCTGCCCTGATTGAAATATATGAGTTTAGGGCACCAGTCATCAGCAGGTCTGTCCTTCCAAACCCAGGTTATATATAGAGGATCAAAAAGTTTGTAACAATCCTCTGGCCTCCACTCTGGTTCCATAAACTGTGACCATTTATATTATTTCAGATATTCCTTTTAGATAGCCAAGCCAAAGGTGAAGAGATAGAAGATGTTTCTATCGATGTCTCCAACTTTCTACCTAAAAAGTCCTAGAACCTTCAAAATAGAAAGACCATTTATGATAATATCACTTCATGAGGGGCAGATACACTGCCTGGGTTCAGAGCCCATCTCTGTCATTTATTAACTATATAATCTTAGGCTAGTTAACCTAACACTCCCATTTCTCATTTTCCCCATCTGTAAAATGGGATAATAATAGTATCTGCATCATATGGTTGTTATGAAGGTTCTTGCATGAAAAGTACTAAATAGTAGCCAGAAAATACCTTAATAAAATGTTGGCATTTAGCATTATTACCTCTCCTGACAGATTTTCTGTCTTCATAGAAATAAAAATAAATATATTGGTCTCTGCCCCTAGTTCCTGACACAGGACACTGAAACCCTTGTAAATTCCCAAGTGATAAGAGCACTAGGAGCATCTTTTATTCTAATGAGGTGGCTCTGGGTAGACTCCTAGTTGGGGGCTGATCACCAGAAAGACCGAGCCATGATTAGAGGCTTGGAATTTTCAGCCCGACCCCCATTCTCCAGAGAAGGAAGAAGGACTGGAAATGGAGTTAATACTGGATCATGCCTATGTGAGGAAACCTCCATAAAACGCCAGTAGTAAGGAGGGTGATGCACCCCAACTCTATAAGGACAGAAGCTCCTGCACCTGGGACCCTCCCAGACTTTGTCCTTTGTATCTCTCCATCTGGCTGTTAATCTGTATCCTTTATCATATCCTTTAACAAACTGGTAAACATAAGTAAGTGTTTCCCAGACTTCTGTGAGCAAATAATTGAGTCCAAGGAGGAGGAGATCATGGGAACCTCCAGTTTGTAGCCATGTCAGACAGAAGTTGTGGGTAACCTGGACCTATTACTTGCAATTGGCATCTGAAGTGGGGGGGCAGTCTCATGGGACTGAGTCTCATGGGACTTAACCTGTGGGATCTCATGCTATCTCCAGGTAGTATTAGGATTGAGTTAAATTGTAGGATACCCAGCTCGTGTCACAGAATTGTTTGGTGTGGGGGGGAAAAAAACCCACACATTTGGTGTCAGAAGTGTTGTGAGTATGGTAGTAGTGTGAGAATGAAGGAGAAACACAGAAGAAAGACCAGGTTTTTTTTTTTTACATACCCTTACTATGCATTTGATTGTCTGAACAACTCATACTTTTCAATCTTTTTGTGCTTACACAACTTGTTTTACCTACCTATAATATTCACTTGGCAACTTATACAACCTCCCAGTTGTCTCAAAATATTTTTTTAAGATTTTATTTATTTATTTGGGGAGAGAAAGTGAGCAAGTGAGAGAGAGAGAGCATCAGTGGAGGGAGGTGCAGAGGGAGAGGGAGAAGCAGACTCCATGCTGAGCAGGGAGCTTGATGCGGGACTCAATCCTGGGATCATGACCTGAGCCAAAAGCAGATGCTTAACCAACTAAGCCACCCAGGCACCCCAAAATATTTTCTTCAGGAATCTTTCCATGATCTACCTGATAATTAGTTACACATTATCTTACACAACAATTTTATTTAATGGTTTGAGAGCTGGCTAGCTTAGAAATTATTTTTATGAAGTAAAGTTGCTGTTTATTAATTATCTCAGTCTTTGTTATGTGGGATTTCAGACTTTTCTCCATTTTTCTGGTGAATAGTCTAGTTCTAACATTGGACAAAGAATTAGAAGCAGTGGGTTTAATATCTTTTCTCCAGACTATAAAAGCCAGCCTTCGGGCGCCTGGGTGGCTCAGTTGGTTAAGCGACTGCCTTCGGCTCAGGTCATGATCCTGGAGTCCCGGGATCGAGTCCCGCATCGGGCTCCCTGCTCAGCAGGGAGTCTGCTTCTCCCTCTGACCCTCCCCCCTCTCATGCTCTATCTCATTCTCTCTCTCAAATAAATAAATAAAATCTTTAAAAATAAAAAAATAAAAAAAAATAAAAGCCAGCCTTCTATTCACCAAACTCCGTTATTTCTACATACAATAGTTCTTTGTAACTAAAGAGGACAGAACGAAGGGCCCCTGGGTCGCTCAGCCGGTTAAGCATCTGACTTTGGCTCAGGTCATGATCTTGGGGTCCTGGGATGGAGGCCGGCCTTGGGCTCCCCACTCAGTGGGGAGTCTGCTTCTCCCTCTCCTGGGGCTCCTCCCCTAGCTTATGCTCTCTCTCTCTCTCAAATAAATAAAATCTTAAAAAAAAAAAAGGACAACTCCCAGAATGGGAGAAAATATTTGCAAATTATATATCTGATAAAGGAGTCATATCCAAAATACATAAGGAATTCTTTCAGCTCAAAAAATTTTTTTAAAAAGCAATTTTAAAATGGACAAAGGATCTTATATTAGTTTCCTAGAGCTGTCAAAACAAATTACCAACAACTAAGTGGCTTAAAGCAGCAGAAATGTTCATATAAAAACTTGTACATAAATGTTTATAGCAGCATTATTCATTATAGCCAAAAGGTGGAAACAGTGGAATGTCCAATAATGGATGAATGGATAAACAAATGTGGTATATGCATACAACAGAATATTATTCAGCCATGAAAAAGTGAAGTACTGATATATGCTACAATATGGATGTACCTTGAAAACATTATATTAAGTGAAAAAAGCCACAAAGGTCATATATTATATGACCCATCTGTATGAAATATTCAGGATAGAGAAATCTATAGAGACTCAAAGTAGATTAGTGTTTGCTTAGGACTGGGGTGGGTGGGGATGTGGAGATAGGGATAATAGATAGCTAAAGAATACAGTTTCTCTCTCTCTCTTTTTTACCAACTTAGCCATTTTTTAAGTATACAGGACAGTAGTGTTATCTATATGCACCTTGTTGCAACAGATCTCTAGAATTTTTTTATCTTGCAAAACTGAAACTCTATGCCTGGTAAACAATTTCCGTATTCCCCTCCCCCAGACTTCTTGAGGTGATGGAGATGATCTAAAATTGACTGTAGTGATAGTTGCTTGTATATTGAATATACTAAAAACCATTGAATTATATCTTAAGTAGGTAAATTGTATGGTATGTGAATTATATTTCAATAAAACCGTTTTTAAAATCAGTACCATTTGGGGCACCTGGGTGGCTCAGTCGTTAAGTGTCTGCCTTCAGCTCAGGTCATGGTCCCAGGGTCCTGGAATCGATCCCCGCATCGGGCTCCCTGCTCCGCGGGAAGCCTGCTTCTCCCTCTCCCACTCCCCCGCTTGTGTTCCCTCTCTTGCTGTGACTCTCTGTCAAAAAAAAAAAAAAAAAAAAAAAAAAAAAAATATATATATATATATATAGAAAAAATAAAAAAATAAAATCAGTACAGTTTATAATAGCATCAAAAAAATTTATGTAAAAGTGCCTATGAGCAAGTGGGCCATCCTGGAATGGGATAGAGGAATTACATGAAAGCCTTCCTGCTCCTAGCTCCACAATACTGCCTTCAAGGCTCATATCCCCCAGGTAGAAGACTGGGAGATCCTTCTCAGGAAAAACTGAACACTCCAGAGATACCGTTATCTTGAAATCTTTGTTGACAAAACTGATAGGCTGCCTAATCCTACTGTAGTGAAACATTCCATTTAACAGCTTTCCCCATATTTTTTGCTTATAAATAGAACATGCCACTAAGGATCACCAGATATTTGAGGAAAACCACTATCAAGAAAGAGAGTGACTGGGGAGGAGAGTGGGGGGATGGGGTAACTGGGTGATGGACACTGGGGAGTGTATGTGTTGTAATGAGCACTGGGTATTATTATAAGACTGATGAATCACAGACCTGTACCCCTGAAACAAATAATACATTATATGTTAATTAATTTAATTTAAATTAAAAAAAAAAAGAGAGTGACCAAAGTAAAGAAGGGGGGAGGAATTCAGTAAATACAAAAACAATACAAGATGCAGAAAAAAATTAATAAAACCCTATGGTGTTATCCAAAGACAGAGAGAGAGAGAGAGAAATAGAGAGATTGTACCATTAAAATAAAAATAGAATACTATAAAAGTAGAAAATCAAAGAACAAGAAAGAACCCATGAAATTTAAAAATATGCGAACTGAAGAGACAGTTTTTAGTTTTGTTGTAAGATAATGTCAAGGAACTATCTCAGAGAAGAAAGCAAAAAGAAAGAAATGGAAATCAGGAGAGAATACAATTAGAAGATCAATACAGGAAGTTCAATATGGGAATTCCTGGGAGAATAAAGAAAACACTGGACAATAAATTGTCAAAGAAATACTATTTTTAAAAATTTCCTGGGGCGCCTGGCTGGCTCAGTTGAAAGAACATGCAACTCTTGATCTCAGGATCCTGAGTTCGAGCCCCACCTTGGGTATCACAATTACTAAAAACATAAATAAAAAAAGAAACTTAAAAAAAAAATTCCTGAACTGAAGGACATGGGTCTCCAGAAAGAAGAGGCTCATTGAATGCCCAGCAATACAAATCAAGACCCACCAAGGCTCATCCTTATCAATTTTCAGAATACTGAAACTAAATAGATTCCATAAAGCTAAAAGAGAAAGTTACATACAATGACTGGGAACCAAAGTGAATTGACCTCGGTACAGCAACAGTGAAAGCCAGAAGACAAAGGAAAAATGCCTTCAAAATTTTCTGAGCATAAATTATGTCCTGTCTCAAATTCAATATCCAGTCAAAATTCCACTGAAGTAAAGGATAGAATAGATATTTTCAGACCTGCAAAGTTTCAAAAAAAAAAAAAATGCCTCCTTATTCTCAGGAAATTACTGGATGTGCTCCTCCCAGTAAAAACCAATAAAGAGGGGCACCTGGTGGCTCAGTTGGTTAGACATCTGACTCTTGATCTCAGCTCAGGTCTTGATCTCAGGGTCATGAGTTCAAGCCCCATGTTGGGCTCCATGCTGGGCATAGAGCCTACTTAATTTAAAAAAAAAGACAATAAAGAAGAAGACATGAAATGAGATTCAGAGTACAGGATAGTCAACTAAGGGGAGTGATAAAGAGAATTTCAAAGGTGATGGCAAAAAGAAGTCCCAGGACATATGCAGAGAGCTATAATCCAGTAAGCCTGTAGAGGGATTTGTTTTTTCAGGGGGAAAAATGGAATAGATTACTATTTGATGCTTTTGACATGAAACATTATACAGAGAGGTGTTTTACGGAGCTGGTGTGGTGGATGGATGAAGACTTAGCCTCAGTCAGATAGTCAAACTAAAATGGAAAAAGAGGCCATTATTTAGGCCAATAGAAATAAAATTGTACAGGGCGCCTGGGTGGCTCAGTTGGTTAAGCGACTGCCTTCGGCTCAGGTCATGATCCTGGAGTCCCGGGATCGAGTCCCACATCAGGCTCCCTGCTCAGCAGGGAGTCTGCTTCTCCCTCTGACCCTCCTCCCTCTCATGCTCTCTGTCTCTCATTGTCTCTCTCGCAAATAAATAAAATCTTAAAAAAAAAAAAAAGAAAGAAAGAAAATTGTACAATAAAGTGACATAGCACAAAACAATATATACATGAATGTATCGTTCCCTATGGCTGCTGTAAGAAATTGCCACAAATTTAGTGGCTTAAAAGAACACACATTCTTTTACTGTTCTAGAGATCAGAAGTCAGACATCAGTTTCAACTGGCCACAAACAAAATGTCAACAGGGCCACAGTTTTTCCAGAGGCTCTAGAATAAATTCCATTTCCTTGTCTTTTTCAGATATTAGAGCTCCATTCCTTAGCTTAGAGCCCCCTTCTTCCACCTTCAAAGTCAACAACATAGCATCCTGCTCCAGTCCTCACATTGCCTTCTTCTCTGTCAAATATCACTCTGCCTTCCTCTTATATGGGTATTTGTGATTGCATTTAAGATCCACCAGGATAATCCAGAAAAATCTCCCCATCTCAATAGCCTCAACAATCATACCTGTAAAGCCTCTTTTTCCATATAAAGTAACATTCACAGGTCCCAGGGATGAGGACCTGACTATTTCAGGAGGGCATTATTCAGCCTACTATACTATCTTAATAAAAACTCCAAATGTGGATTAAATAAAAATTGTTATTTAACTACACTAAGAATATGAGAGAAGAGGAAGAAGAGGTATGGACAGCTAAAATCTTCCTCATATTCAATATATATTAAAATGAATGAACGAATCAAAAGAGAACAGCAATTGCATATTAGAATGATAAGGTAAACACAAGAAGAAACAACTAAAAACATAGTGCTTGCGTCTGTGGAGTAGAACATTGAGCAGAAAACTACTGTGTTTTTTGTTTTTTGTTTTTTTGCTTTTAAAGCCTTTTTACCCTGTTTCACTTTTTAAACTATGTGCCTCTATTATTTTAATAAAAAATCTAATTTTATAAAAGTGAAAAAAATGAAGGACTTGGACTAATCTCTAAAATTCCTTGCATTGAATATGCCATGATTTTATGTCTCTTTAACATTATTGTTTTAAAACACCAGCATCACAGCCTCCGAACCTTTGATGCCTAAAACAAACACAATCAGGAAATCATCAGTAACAATCACACTGGTATAAGAATGTCAGCTCAGAAAGAGACATATTGGTGATTTCAAACTTTCCAAGTGATAGTTCTTTCTTTTTTTTTTTTTTAAAGATTTTTATTTATTTATTTGAGACAGAGAGAATGAGAGAGAGAGAGCACATGAGAGGGGGGAGGGTCAGAGGGAGAAGCAGGCTCCCTGCTGAGCAGGGAGCCCGATGCGGGACTCGATCCAGGGACTCCAGGATCATGACCTGAGCCGAAGGCAGTCGCCTAACCAACTGAGCCACCTAGGCGCCCGATAGTTCTTTCTTGAAGGGAGATCTGAGTGGCTTTCCCGTTGCCTATCTTATCACCTATAGCAGATTGCAAAAATAGCACAAATTCTTCTTCTCCCTGTGCCCATGACTTTGCAGTGCGACTTTGCAGCTTCTCACATCAAGAGATGGAATCTATTTCTTCACCCTCCAGGCCTTCTTACCTGATTTGATGGAAAGAATGCAGAAGTGATGTGCCAGTTCCAAGCCTAGGCCTCAAAAATATTTGCAAGCATCTGTTCTAGTTCTTGGAACTTTGCCAGTCTACCACAGGAACAAGCCAAGGATTGCTTGCTGGATAATGAAAGACACCTGGCCCCTGTGCCTCAGCCAACAACCAGTCAAACCTTAGGAACAGAGCTACCAAGCTGATTTGCAGCTGACCAGACATGAGTGAATCCAGTCAAGACCAGAAGAACCTCTCAGCCAAGCTCAGCCAAAATAGAATCATGAGTTAAATAAAATTTGAAATGTTTTGTTATGCAGCAAAAGCTAACTTCTATGTAGTTCCTCCACAATTTGTGATTGCATTTTATTCATTAATTTTCCTTCCCTGTAACAATTACTGGTAGTTTTCTATTTAACATCCATTCCCCCCTTCTTCTTTGTTAACAGAACCCCATTTTTGTTCAGGAATGCATCCCTCCTCCAGGAGGCTCAGAGCCCCAGAGGAAGGCCCTACTTAATCTAACTAACAATTTTCCTGTCTCTTTGCAGTGACTGGTTTAGGATCAATCCCATAACACAATTCTGGTCAGTGAAACCTGAAAGGAAATCTGCTGGGGTGCTGGGATAGGTTTCTCGGTCTTAAGAAAATCACATGAAGAGATGATTTCCTTCTGCACATAGACATAACTGAAAGTGACACCTGAAGTTGTAGCAACCAACCATCCTGGAACTTCAAAAACAACCCGGCAAAAAAATTTTATACAAAATTTTAGCAGTTTAAATTTTAAAATTTTTAGCAGTTTTAAATTTTGCCTCAAATAAAAAAACCAAATAATGGCCAATACTCAAAATCAATGACTTTCTGACAACCTACAATGTAATGGTTTTGGAATTAAACACATACACACTCCCTCAACTTGTTGCACACAATATAACAGAAATCACCCAACTTGTTAAATTTCACATGAGCCTGGGGTAACTGAAGCAGGGAAAGTGAAATGAGTCTGCTTTCATTCATCTAAAGTTTTGTTCTGTATCAGAAAAGAACCACAAAATACCAAGAATCTTTTTAGAAATCCATCAGTTCAATACCAAAATGATAGTCATTTTCTACCTAACAGGGGAAACCCCCAGGTAATAAATGAAAGTAGGGGAAGTTACAAATTTTATAGTGTTAGAGCTATATTTTATGGTTAAAGAGACCACCTAGCACTTTTTTTTTAAAGATTTTATTTATTTATTTTGACAGAGAGAGACAGCGAGAGAGGGAACACAAGCAGGGGGAGAGGGAGAGGGAGAAGCAGGCTTCCCGCTGAGCAGAGAGCCCCGTGTGGGGCTAGATCCCAGGACCCTGGACACCTAACAACTGAGCCACTCAGGTGCCCCCCCCCCTTTTTTTTAAAGTAAGCTCTACATCCAACATGGGGCTTGAACTCATGATCCTGAGATCAAGAGTTCATGCTTTACCGACTGAGCCAGCCAGGAACCCCTAATGTGGGTCTTGCTCTCAATCTCCTTGGTAAAAACCCTCTAGACTAATTTCCCCTAGATCAGTGTGTTTCAGACTGTAGGTTGAGATGATTATTAGGTTGTGCAATCAACTTAGTGAGTCACAACTGCATTCCAAAAAAAAAAAGAAAGAAAAGAAAAGAAATAGAAAATGTCGGAATACTTTATACATGGTAAATATATTGTTTCATGGAACTTCTTGTTTTGGTTATATATATATATATATGTTTGTGTGATTGGGATATTATAGTCTATTTCTTACCATGGGTGGCATTAAAAAAATTTTTTTTTAAACTACTGTCCTACATGATGCAATTAAGCAGAATGACTATCTCCTTTACCTCAAGTGAGAGTTTTAATTCTTAAAGCACTTCTGGACAATCTGACCATCAGTTCTTTAGACCTCTGCCCTTCTCAGGCATTTCTTAAAAAAAAAAAAAAAAACAAAAACAAAACTTTAAAATCATTTAATTTCTATCCAGCCCCTTTCCAATATTCTGTAGGATATTACACCTAAAGTCACATCCCAGTCTTTTCTTAGCCAATTTTGTTTTCCCAAGACTTCATTGTACTTGTCATCTCTACAACAGAAACCATCTACTCTGCTTCATAGATTTCTTCAGACTCAGGTTCCTGCTCACAGAACACAATATGGCTCCCAGCCTCTGCCTTATTTCCTATTGCTGAAATTGTTATTTTTCTTTTGGGGGCAAATGTGGGGAGAAGGGGAGAAGGTGGAGAATCATTCTATTCATTTTATTTAAAAGGACCAAAGAAGACCAAGATAGAGCCAGAAAGAGACTGATAACAAGACTAAATAGTTTAGAAAAGAAATGAGAACCTATCAACAGAGTTGTCAGTGCCAGAAGGAGCTTCTAAGAAAAGGGAGGCACAGGACCTCAGGTCAGCCCCAGGCAGGATCAGCTTCACAGGTGTGTGACCAATGCAGTAAGTAGTACGGGGCCTGGGCTCAGAAAGAACCCATGCTTAGTTCAAAGCCTCCTCTACTCCCATCTTGACATTCTTGGTAATTTTTTTTTGAACTTGCATTTTGTAAGTCCAGTGGGACAAGGCAGCATGTATGTGAAGAGGGGACTTGTGCAGTATGCGTATCTGTCTACTGTTCCTTGCCTCTCTATTCATATGTAGCATTTTCGATTCTCCATGAGCAAAGAATTCCATTATAAGATTCAAAATGAGTGCCAGTGTGTTTCATCTATAATTGAGTGGGCAGGGGTCTGACAACCCCCCAAGAGGCTGTGCTTTCAGTTTGAACCAGAACTTGGTTTAAACAAAGAAAAAGCATTTTAAGAAACTCAAACAACTAAGGAACGCTATTCTTGATTATGTTACTTCTTTACTTCCTTGTGTTAGTCAACCATTTATACAGACGATGACACAGAAGAAAAGGGAAAGATAAGGCAATGGATGGTTGTTTACCTTTATCCTAAAATTAGTAGGTCAAATGCAGAGAATGTTGGTAGAATGTGTGATATCAAGAAGTGAAATAAAAGTTTTGTCCTGCATTTTCACTGTACTGGCAAGAACTAAATACACATGAAAGTACGAGTTACAAAATACCAGTTGCAAAATTTCAATAGGAGTTAAATGCTTTTATGTTTGCATTGGAAACTGTCATCATACAATATGAAGATGAATGGTAAAATTCATGCTAATATGCAATCTTAAGATGGCGTTTTTAGTTAGAATAGCATTAAAAGCAAATATAAAAATATTATAAGTTGAGAAATCACAAAAAGAAAAAAGCTTTTGTATTTTTCAGTACCTTTAAGGGCACCTTTCTCCTGCTTTCTAAACAAGAGGCTTGCATCTACGAAAAACCCACAGCAAATATCATTCTCAATGGGGAAAAACTGAGAGCTTTCCCCCTAAGGTCAGGAACACGGCAGTGATGTCCACTCTCACCACTGCTATTCAACATAGTATTAGAAGTCCTAGCCACAGCAATCAGACAACAAAAAGAAATAAAAGGCATCCAAATCGGCAAAGAAGTAGTCAAACTCTGACTCTTTGCAGGTGATATGATACTTTATGTGACAAACCCAAAAGACTCCACCCCAAAACTGCTTGAACTCATACAGGAATTCAGTAAAGTGGCAGGATATAAAATCAATGCACAGAAACCAGCAACGAGACAGAAGAAAGAGAAATTAAGGAGTCGATCCCATTTACAATTGCACCCAAAACCATAAGATACCTAGGAATAAATCTAACCAAAGAGGCAAAGAACCTGTACTCAGAAAACTATAAAATACTCATGAAAGAAATTGAGGAAGACACAAAGAAATGGAGAAACGTTCCATGCTCATGGATTGGAAGAACAAATACTGTGAAGATGTCAATGCTACCTAGAGCAAACTACACATTCAATGCAATCCCCATCAAAATACCATCCACTTTTTTCACAGAAATGGAACAAATAATCCTAAAATTTTTATGGAAGCAGAAAAGACCTTGAATAGCCAGAGGAATGTTGAAAAAGAAAAGCAAAGTTGGTGATTACAAAGCTGTAATCATCAAGACACTATGGTACTGGCACAAAAACAGGCACATAAATCAATGGAACAGAATAGAGAACTCAGAAATGGATTCTCAACTCTATGGTCAACTAATCTTCGACAAAGTAGGAAAAAATATACAATGGAAAGACAGTCTCTTCAACAAATGGTGTTGGGAAAATTGGACAGGCACATGCAGAAGAATGAAACTGTACCATTTCCTTACACCACACACAAAAATAGACTCAAAATGGATGAAAGACCTAAATGTGAGAAAGGAATCCATCAAAATCTTTGAGGAGAACACAGGCAGCAACTTCTTCTTCCAGGACACATCGCCAAAGGCAAGGGAAGCAAGGGCAAAAATGAACTATTGGGACTTCAAGATAAAAAGCTTTTGCACAGCAAAGGGAACAGTCAACAAAACCAACAGAATGGGAGAAGATATTTGCAAATGACATATCAGATAAAGGGCTAGTATCCAAAATCTATAAAGAACTTATCAAACTCAACACCCAAACAACAAAGAATCCAATCAAGAAATGGGCAGAAGACATGAACGGACATTCCTGCAAAGAAGACATCCAAATGGCAGACACATGAAAAAGTGCTCAACATCACTTGGCATCAGGGAAATCCAAATCAAACCCACAATGAGATACCACCTCACACCAGTCAGAATGGTGAAAATTAACAAGTCAGGAAACAACAGATGTTGGCAAGGATGCAGAGAAAGGGGAACCCTCCTACACTGTTGGTGGGAATGCAAGCTGGTGCAGCCACTCTGGAAAACAGTATGGAGGTTCCTCAAAAAGTTAAGAATAGAGCTACCCTACAACCCAGCAATTGCACTACTAGGTATTTACCCCAAAGATTCAAATGTAGTGATCTGAAGGGGCATCTGCACCCCAATGTTCACAGCAGCAATGTCCACAATAGCCAAACTATGAAAAGAGCCCAGATGTCCATTGACAGATGAATGGATAAAGAAGAGGTGGTATATATATACAATGGAATAATATTATGCAGCCGTAAAAAAAATGAAATCTTACCATTTGCAACAACGTGGATGGAACTAGAGGTTATTATGCTAAGTGAAATAAGTCAATCAGAGCAAGATAATTATCATAGGATCTCACTGATACGTGGAATTTGAGAAACAAGGCAGAGGATCACAGGGGAAGAGAGGGAAAAAAATGAAACAAGAAGAAACCAGAGAGGGAGACAAACCATAAGAGAATCTTAATCTCAGGAGACAAACAGGGTTGCTGGAGCGGAGGTGGGTAGGGGCGTGGGGTAACTGGGTGATGGACTGTGGGGAGGGTATGTGTTGTGGTGAGCGTTGTGTATTGTATTTAAGACTGATGAATCACAGACCTGTACCCCTGAAACAAATAATACATTATATGTTAATAATAATAAAATAAATAAAAAATAAACAAGAGACTTGCAATTTCATTTTTCAATGGGTCCTGCAAATGACCACTAGCACCCTGTTCCTCTGGAATTATTCTACATTTCTTTCCCAAAGAGCTGAGTGTGGGGTCCATCGAAGTACAGGGGGCTCCAGGAAGACTTCATTCTGAAATCCATAGACAAGAATTCTGTGACACTCACCCAAGCTCTGGAGCCTATCATGACTTTGGCTCTCTTGGAGGCAATGAGCATTATCTTGACCTACATGGACAATGTTACAGTGCTTAATACCTCCATGTTAACACATACATTTATTTCCCACTTTTTGGTTGGAGATCCAGGTGAGTTAAGTATGCACTTTCTAAAGTGTCCTCACTATTCAAAGTGCACTTTCTAATCCAGAAAGAAAATAGGTTCCATGATGTGGAGTTACATAGAGAATTTGTGGCTCATCATAGCACTGGAATGAATACTTGTAGTGAATGACAGGAGAGTTTAGATCAAGCACCAGGCTCTGGGTAGACCCATAGGGATGCCAGTCTTTGGTTCCTACCCAAGGCCTTCCAAGTCTATTATAATTCAAATTGTTCTGTAGAAGGGCTTGGAAGAACTTGCTGGTGAGCACCTTACGTCACCACAAAAGGCTGCAAGAGGGATATGGCATCAGCTGAGGCCCCTTATGAAGCTTGAGATCAACTGGGGTGGGGATTTTTCTCAGGACTTAATAGTTTGGGGCAAAGTTCTGGCCTGGGGGTGACTAAACAGACTGGCACATTAGTGGCTGGGACTGCAATGGAAGTGGTAGACATAATGGTAAAGAACATGCCAGAACCACCATCTCTCTTCCTGCCCACTTGACACTCAGGTATCATGGTATATTTACTTCTTCAAGTATTGCCTTGCCTTCCTTTTTTTTGATTAAGCAATTACCACTGGACCTTTTCATTTTATGCTTTATAGTTTGTAACTCCTCATATTCTCAATTTCCTTCTCTTTAACACATTCCAAGTAATTTCTTAGGCTCTCTTCCAGTTCACTTATCTCTATTATGTCTAATCTTACATTCACTTTTACTTCAATCATTTTTCACTTCTGAAAGTTCTAGTTGTTTCTTTTATAAATCCTCCTGGTTAGTCTTAGTATTCTCTAATTGCTTATTTTTGTGACTGCAACTTTTATTTTCATTCATTCAAGTATTTATTGAGTACCTATGTGCAAGGCACTGTTCCAAGTGGTTATACCAGCAAAATAAACAAACCACAATCCACTCTTATAAAAGACTACACCCCAGTGGGAGGAGAAATACAACTAACCAAAGTAAATTATGTAGTATATTAGATGATCATTGAAATGTTCAATAAGAAAGCCAGAAAATGGTGGAATATAGGTAAAAAGCAGCAATTTTAAATGTGGCTCTTTTACATTTTCTGATAACTCCAGTATCTGAAGTCCTTGGTGGTCCAAGTGTATTATGTACCGTTTCACCTATCAGTCATAGCATGTGTCATTGCCTATCTGGTGATCTTTGTGAGCTATTTGGCTGACCTAAATTTTCAACCACCTTAGGGGCCTCCTTAAGTGTTTAGTTTCAATATCTAGTATCCATAGCAAGAGTGGGCAAAACTATGGTTTATGAACCAAATATGGCCCACTGTGCGTTTTTGTTAATTTTATTGAACACAGCCAGGCCCATTCATCTACGTATCGTCTATAGTTGCTTTCACACTATAGTTGTAGAGTGAATGTGACAGAGAATGTATGGCCTCCAAAGCCTAAAATATTTACTACCTAGCTGTTTACCAAAAAAGTTTGCCAACTGCTTATCTACAGATATACACAGGAATTAGTAACAAAAGTAAAATGGGTACCAACATACACTGTTGGAGCAAGTGAATCTGGTATAACCTTAATAGAAATACCATTTCATTGACTAATTCTGAAAGATGAGTGTGGAAATAATCAGAGGGGTACACAAAGACTTGTATCCTGTGCTAGAAGTCTAAATATTGTTTATAATAGCAAAAACCAGAAGCAATGAACACATCCAGAAAGGTATTAAATACTGGTGTGTTCATGGAAATGCATAAGATTTATAAACACGAGGCTCATGAATCTCAAAATCTGATAAAATTCAGTCTTAGATTTTACCCGGCACCCCTTATTTTACTTCCTACCTTCTGATTTACTCATGTTTTCCTTATTCCCTCTTCTTCAGGTCAACTCCTCCACATGTCATGTTGGTTCTCTTTGGGGATTTTCTGGTCTTTTTTTTTTTTAATAAAGATTTTATTTATTCATTTAAGACAGAGAGAGCATGAGCAGAGGGAGAGGAGAAGCAGACTCCCCGCTGAGCCAGGAGCCCAACGTGGAACTCGATCCCAGGACCCTGGGATCATGACCTGAACCAAAGGCAGATGCTTAACCATCCAAGCCACCCAGGTACCCCAATTTTCTGGACTTTTATATCGGTCTCCTTCTTGCTGTTTCTTGTTCATAAATATATACAAAGCACCTTATGTTTGGAACAAAAAGACCCAACTACTCTCAAGTCTGATTACCTCAATCTACTTATTTCTTTTAACCAATACGTTTCTAGAAAAGCAGACATAACACTGTACATACTCCCCATTTCTTTCATTTTTCAATTGCCTGCATTCAAGCTTCTCTGTCCTCTTCTCACTTGCTCTAATGGTAATTATTTCCATTAAGATTTCTAATGGTCGGGTGCCTGGGTGGCTCAGTGGGTTAAGCGACTGCCTTCAGCTCAGGTCATGATCCTGGAATCCCAGGATCGAGTCCCACATCGGGCTCCCTGCTCAGCAGTGAGTCTGCTTCTCCCTCTAACCCTCCCCCCTCTCATGCTCTCTCTCAAATAAATAAATAAAATCTTAAAAAAAAAAAGATTGCTAATGGTCTAGCTGCAAACCAAATAGCAGTATTTTTTTTCAACTGTGTGGAAAGCTTAAATCATTGTATGTCCCAACTATAGAATTTTAAATATAATTACTATCAAGTTATTACAGAAGAAATACAAAGACATAGTTAATACAATTTCCAATAAAAAAAGTAACAATGTATTTAGGGTTTAGTGTATGTCAAGTACTGTTCCAGCTGCTTCACTTGTTTAATCATTTGATCCTTAATAACCCTATGAGGTAGGTATTCTTATCCATGTTTCACACACGAAGAAACTGAGGTAGATGTTCAGTTATTTAGCTCAGCTCATAGTTGCAGAGCCAAGACTTAAATTCAGCTTAGTTCTAGAGCTTACACTTAATCACTGCATTATATAGCTTTCTTCAGTTAAAAGAACTACAAAAATGATCATTACAAAAAGGGCGTACTTTTATTACTTTCAACATTTCTTTTTATCACAATGAAAATAAACACACAGCTTTACAAAAATAAATTTTTATTAAAAGCAGTAGAGTCTGAGCAGGAGACAGTACAAAGAATGTAAACAATGTAAACACTACATTCAGCTCAGCCTGATTGAATGCTGAAAGACAACTCTAAATGCTCTATGTGCCCTTACTAGCAAGATACAGTAATTCTATTATACACAGAAAACACACTCTAATTTTGATTAAGAAAAAGTATTTTATCGAAGTCGATCCCAGCGCCAAATACTGGCATCATCACAAACAGCTATAAGAATACTGCTATCCCTGCTAAAACTGGTTTGTCGAATAGCAGCACCACATTTATGATGAGTCAGTGTTGTACATCTAGGAAAAAACAAGACAACAGGTTAAATGCCATTCATAAAAAATGTATCAAATTAAACCAGTGAATTACAAAACAAAAAGATGTTCCAAGTCATATGGAAAGCATTTAAAACATCACTAAGAGAGCTCAATTTCTAATTTCATAAAATTTGGGTGTATTTTATATTTTAAAAAAAGAAGCAACTTGTCACCAAAGTACTCACGATAAACAGTCATTATGAGAATAAAAAGTATTTTAAAATAACTGAGTCATATAAATGTTAAAAATGATTTAAGAATGGTAGTTCAAGTATCAATTACTTCCTATCTATTGGCATAACATTTGAGAAAAAGGCAGAAATTATCAATAAAAATTTCTTTAAAAAGATTTTATTTATTTTTACGAGAGAGAAGGCACACAAGCAGGGGAGGGGGGCACGTAGAAGGAGAAGCAAAGACTCCCCACAGAGCAGGGGGCCTGATGCAGGACTTGATCCCAGGACTCTGGGATCATGATCTGAGCCAAAGGCAGCCGCTTAACTGACTGAACCACCCAGGCATCCCTAATCAATAAATATTTCTAAATACTTACTTGGCTTTATGAGGATCTTCTACTTCTAAATCCCAAACATAAAGTTTGCCAACCTGATTGCCCAATGCAAGCATCTGTATAAACATATTTTTAAAAACACCGAATTATTAAAATAGGTACAGAGCCTTCAAGCATTCCTAAGACATATTCGTATTTCAGAAAAACCTCAGCTCCAGCCTTTGGCTATGCTCATGATTGGTTCTTTGCATCTTATATTTCTGATTTTTAATGGGGTAACAGCAACTAATACTTCAGAGGTATCCTGAGTAAATTAGAAGGCATTCTGCAAACTTACAAAGGACTTTACAATTTGCATTGTTAGCATGTACTCTTTATTCTATTCTGCCTTAAAGAATTATAGCAAAAGCTACAGACAGACAGCTCCTCCACAGTTTTCTGATAGAAATAAATACCCAGGTAATTTGTTACTACAAATTCCTAACACCAATCTCTTTCAAATTTTAGATAACTAGTAGTTTGCCCCATCTTCCATGTTGATTTTTCTCCAAGCTTTTCTACAAAAAAAGCTACCTTAATAACAGATGTTATGGAAAGCAAGCACCTCACCGCCACCATTGACACCTGTCAACTGCATTTATACTAAGCATTGCAGATGGTATGCAGAACCACAAAGGTAGAATAAATAACATCACTGGCCAAAGTAATCAATATAAAATACCAACGCAGATTCTTAGAGGAAACTGAACATGGATGCACAACAGAGAAAAGTGAAATTACAATGGTCTTAAGTTTAAAATGTAAAAATATGTTGCTACCTTTTGCCAGAAATCCATAGAAAACCTCATGTACCAAATGTCACACTGGCTGTAATCGAATCGCCCAAGAATAGTCACATTAGACTCACTGGGTTTAATTTTATCTATATCATCTTCCATTTTGCCAGGTTTCCAGCACACAATGGCATTTTCACAAGACTTTAAAAGAGAGAAATGAGAAAAAAAGAAATGTTACATATAGAACTGAATTTTAAATATTAAAAACAAAGCGCTTTTTTATTATTTTTAGAATCAACAGTCTTAAAACCTGGTTATCCATCTACTAAATACAGTGATATACATTTATTTATATTACAGATCATTTATATTTACAGAGTCAATGTCCACACTTGAGGACAAGAAGTCGTATTACAACAGAATTTAACAATATTCAAAAGCATTATATTATCTGGAATATTCATTTTGAAGTCACAATTTCTCTTCTAAACCCAATCCATCTCTAGATACTGTGTCACCCAGAAACCGGAGTGTTTTATAACAAAGGTAAAATTACAAAAACCCTATACAAATGCATGGCTCTTCAATATGGCCCCTGCTTAGAGGCCTTAGAGATCAGATTATATAGAAGGCAATAAACTCAGGGGTTTTAACATTAAGACATTGATATGGGATAGGACTGAACTAGACTAAGTTACACTACACCTTCCTATTCTAGTATCATTATCTTTGCACACATTCTAGTTAAGCAGCAAGTGATAAGGAACACAATGGAAGAAAAACTGCAACACAGTGGGCACTATTCGTATTATACGTCAGTGGTGTGCCAACTGAGGGACATTTGGCAATGTCCCTGCCCTTTAGTAGGTTAGAGGCGAGAGATGCTGCTGGATGGCCCCTCCCAAAAAAAAAAAAAAAAAATGATCTAGCCCAGTATCTCAACAGAACCTGGACTGAGAAACGCCTGTGTAGGGAAGAGTGCCTCCTGGAGTTTACATGACACAGCCTACACAGTCCCGTGGGGCAGCTCTATCCGGTTCACTGACATACGAACAGTTTAACAGCAGGGCTACAGGAAGATTAGGGAGGGGAAAACACCCCTCCCCCCGTTTTTCTTCTCTTGTCTTTTTTAGATTATATAAAATCCCAGGGCTATATATCTGATACACAAGTTCTTTACTGTAAAGTACCTTAGATTAGAGATCACCTACTTTGATGACCTAACTAAATGCACAATTGGATTGATAGCCTGTAGACTTCCCTCAAAAGACTCATCTTGGTCCCAACCCCACTGAATCAGAATTCTCTACAAGGGAAGGCTGAAGCAGAACAATTATGACATAGTTCTTCAAGTGCCTGTCACCGATTACACTGGTAAAGGATCCTTAATTAGTAGAGTCCCCTCATGAACTAAAACTTAAGGAGGTAAGGAGAATTTGTTCACTGTAATGGATGACTGCACTTGAAAAATCATCTAGAGAGCTTTTTAAAATTACGAATTCCCAAGTCCTTGTGCCAGATTTAGAAAACTGTGACTGAGGCCTAAGAATCTATTTTTACAATGTTCTCCTAGTGATTCTGATGCAGAAATAGATTTGAGACCACCAATATAGTTCATTCAGGTCAGCTTCCTGAAACCTAAAATGCAGAAATCCTTTCCTTTCGTCTGATTAAGGTCTAAGAAAAGAAATTTTAGAGCTAGTGGCTTTTTACTTCTACTTCCAAAACGATGAAGTAGATGTACTTTCCCCTATTTATCCTCACTATAGCTTAAAAGACTGAGTATCAAATATAAAGCAAACATAAGACTTTGAAAGGTAGAGAGAAGGCAGGTTGGTTTGGAACCTTGGGACTTCAGGACGTTGAGTTCCTTGGTTTTCTTCTGCCTCATTTATGTACCCGACTGGATACTAGACAAGGCAGCAGCTCAGCAATACCCATGGGTTAAGTCCAAAATACCCCCAACAAAAGCCTGCTCTCTCTAATAACCAAAGAACCAGGAAAGTGACAACCTAGCAGGAGAGAAAATTTTCTAACACTCTACTCCAGCCAAACACCAGAGAAAAAAACTGTGGGCCCATGCTCGCATGAACCAGCAAAGGCCCAGTGGGGAGCACTTCTCAGGTGTAACTCTGCACCTAAAATGCATACCTGACCCTCCCTACCCCTCACCCGTAATGAGGTAACTTTCTCCTCCTCCTCCTCTTTGCCTGGGGTGGTATCAGAGGAGGCCTAGCAAAGTTAGCATGTTTACAATCATCCATGACCCCCCGTGTCAGTGGAGACCACTTTGGGGAACAGTAATGAGACACCACCATCTTGACTTCCCCACCACCTGCCAATCATGAAGTAGTGCTCCCCTTCCCCAGCTGAAAATTTATCAGAGGAAGAATGTGCAAAACACCTAAATAAAATAAGACGCACAGTCTTGTAGTATAACACTCAAAATATCTAGATCTCAAAAATTCACTTGTCATACCAAGAATCAGAAAAATCTCAACTTTAATGCTAACAGACAATAAATGCCAACAATGAGAAGCATAGGTGTTGGAACTATCTGACAAGGATTTTAAAGCAGCCATCATAAAAATGCTTCACTGAAAAAAATGCTTCAATGAGCAATTATAAACACACTTAAAAACAAGAACAAAGTCTCAGCAAAGAAATAAAAAGAATCAAATGGAAAATTTAGAACTGAAAAATACTATAACCAAAATAAGAAAATCAACCTAAACGTTCAACAAGAGTCAGTAAATTTAAAGTTAGAAAAACAGAAAGTACCCAATCCAAACAAAAGGAAACAAACGAAAAAAGATAGTCCCAGGGGTCAAATAAAAGATCTAACATTCATATCATTAGAGTTCAAAAGGAGTGGAAGAAGAGAGCAGTTCTAAAAAAGAATCTCAATAGTGGCTGAAAAGTTTCCAGATTTGGCACAACTATATCTCCAAAAGACATAAATTTACTACAATTTAAGAAGGTGAGTGAACTCTAAAAGATAAAATCCAAAGAAAGCAAGGTACATCATATTCAAACTTCTGAAAACTAAAAAGACAAAAAAGCAAGTAAGACAGAACACCTTATGTTTAGAAGAAAAACAATTCCAACGATGGCAGGTGTCTCATCAGAAACCAGACCCTGGAAAGAGGGAACACAACATTTTTCAAATGTGTAAAGAAAATAACTGTCTAGGTAAAATCCTACATCAAGTGAATATACCTTTCAGGAATTAAGGAGAAATGAAGACATTCTCAGACGAAGAAAAACGAAGAATTTGTCACCAACAGAACTACCCTAAAGAATGGTTACAGGCAGTTTTATAAACACAAAGGAAATAATATGAGAAGGAATCTTGGAACATCAGGAAGGAACAATGGAAAAAGCAAAATGAGTAAATACTCTCCTTTTCCTCTTGAGTTTTTAAATTATGTTTGATGGCTGAAGCAAAAATGGTAACATTTTTTGATGTTTTTCTCAATTATAAAGGGAATATTTAAGACAAACTATAAACGGTGGATAAAGTAACAAAGGAAAATAAGGTTTCTACACTTCATGTCAAGTGGTAAAATGCTGATACACAATAGACAGGCTATATAAATATGTTTTTATATTTATTATTGCCTGATAGGCATATCTTTAGGCAATTTTTTACTTTTAATCTACACCTATTTTATACCTAAAGTGACTTTCTTATAGATAACATTAACAAAAATAAATTATAACAAAAGGTAACAAAACAGTTAATAAATATACATATATAACATCTAGAGGAAACACCAAAAAGCTGCATAAAGAAATGTACTTAGGGGCGCCTGGGTGGCTCAGTCAGTTAAGCGCCTGCCTTCGGCTCAGGTCCAGGATCCTGGGATTGAGCCCCTGCATCAGGCTCCCTGCTTACGGGGAGCCTGCTTCTCCCTCTCCTCCCTGCTCATGCTCTCTCTCAAAAAAATAAAATCTTAAAAAAAAAGGTACTTAATATTACAGATAAATCAAAATGGAATTCTAGGGGCACCTGGGTGGTTCAGTTGGTTAAGCATCTGCCTTCTGCATAGGTCATGATCTTGGGGTCCTGGGATCAAGCCCTGAGTCTGGCTCTCTGCTCCCACTTATGCTCTGGGGTGCGCTCTAACAAATAAAAAATCTTAAAAAAAAAAAAAAAAAAAAAGTGGAATTCTAAAAAATATTCACATAGGGGTGCCTGGCTGGCTCAGTCAGTAGAACATGGGACCCTTGATCTAGGGCTTATGAGTTCAAGCCCTACACTGGGCATAGAGCCTACTGAAAAAAATGTTTATATAACCTATAGGAAATCAGGGGAAAAGCCCAGATAGAAGAAAAAAAGGAAGAAAGAAAAAAAACTAAAAGGGTCCCGTCACCAAGACACAGCAATAACAAACAACGCACAGAGCTGCAAAACATCATAAAACTGAAAGCAAAAAGGGAAAAAAATCCACAATTACAACTGGAGACTTCCCCATCTCTCAATATTCGATAAAATAAGTAGACAGAAAAGTCAATGAAGCTATGAAAGAATTCAACCACACCACTGACCAATAGCACCTAACGGACACTTATGGAACACTCCCCACAAACAGAATTACACATTCCTTTCAAGCTCCCACAGAACATACCCAAGATAGTGCCATAAAATAAATCTCAAAAAAGTTTAAAAGAACCCAAATTACAAAGAGTATGCTCTGACCACAATGGAATCAAATTAGAAATCATTAAGAGAAAGGTAACAAGAAAATCTCCAATACCTAGAAACTGAACAACACACTTCTTATCAAAATTAGTGAGATGCAGCTAAATAAAGGCAGAGAGGAAAATTTATAGCATCTAATACTTATCTTAGAGAAGTCTCAACTCAATAATCTGAGCTCCCACACCTTAAGAAACTACTGAAAGAGCAAAATACACCCACTGCAAACAAAAGGAAGAAGAGAGAAAAAATTGAGGAGCCCCTACCAAGACTTAACAACAAAAAAAAAGAAGACAAATTACCATTTCAGGAATGAAGCAGGGCTATCAATAGAGACCTTGCAGTTGTCAAAAGGAAAATAAGAGAATATTACAAACAACTCTACACATAAATTTTACCTTAGATGTAATGGATCAATTCCTCATACAACACAAACTACCATAACTCACATAATATGAAATAGTTAATTTGAACAGCTTTTTTTTTTAAAAAGATTTTATTTATGTATTTGACAGAGAGAGACACAGCGAGAGAGGGAACACAGCAGGGGGAGTGGCAGAGGGAGAAGCAGGCTCCCCGTGGAGCAGGGAGCCCGACGCGGGGCTCGATCCCAGGACCCTGGGATCATGACCTGAGCCGAAGGCAGATGCCTAACAACTGAGCCACCCAGGCGCCCCTGAACAGCTTTTTTAACTATTAAGGAAATGGAATCTGTATCTTTAAAACTCTTAAAAATTTCTAGGCCCAGATGATTTAACCAGAGAATTCTAAATAACCATTTATGAAGAATTTCTTATCATTTCTTCCAGAAAATAAGAGGGAAAACTCGCCAATTCATTTTATGAAGCCAGGATTATCAATACCAAAACCAGACAAAGACATTACAAAAAACTTCAGACTAGTATCATAACCTCATGAATACAAACAAATCTTTGACAAAATACCAGCTATTAACAACACATATAAAAAATTACACTATGAACAAATAAACTTATTCTAGGGATACAGGACCAGATCTATCAAAAAAAAAAAAAAAACAATTAAATACACTCCATTAACAGGCTAAGAAAAAGCTACATGATCATATCAACTGATATAGAAAAAGCATTTGACAAAATTCAACACCCATTCATGATAAAATTCTCAAAAAATTAGTAAGGGGGATAGTTCTCAACCTGATAGAGAACTATAAAAAACATACAGCTAATATACGTAATTGTTAAAGACAGAATCCTTTCCCTTTTAATATCAGAAACAAGTCAGGAATGTCTGATCTTAACACCGCTATTCAACACAGAACTGGAAAGTTTGCCAGGGAAATAAGGCAAGGTCAGAAAAGAAGATATAAAACTGTCTCTATAGGCAGATGACATGATGGTCTATGAAAACATTCCCAAGTACTAGACAAAAAACCACGGGATTCAAGGTCAATATTCAAGGTCAATATACAGCATTCCTGTATACTAGCAATAAACACATAGAAGTAAGGAACACCATTTATAATCATTCAAAAAAGGGAAGTACTTAGATATAAATCTAACAAAGCATGTACAGGACTTGTATGCTAAAAGCTACAAAATGCTGATAATAAAAATCCAAGATCTAAATAAATGGAGAGACAGACTATGTTCATGAACTGGAAAGCGGAGCAGACATTAATTCCCCATCAAACTGATACACAAATTTAACAAAATACCAAACTCTTCACTGCCCAAAAAACCCCCAGCAAGATTTTTTATAAAATGTAGACAAGATTATTCTAAAATTTAAACAGAAAGGCAAAGGAATCAAAATAGCTAAAAACAATTTAGAAAAAGAATAATAAAGTGGAAGAAAACACTTAACCAATTCCAAGACTTATTACAGAACTACAGTAATCAAGACTGTGTATATATAGTAGTGGTATAGGGAATAGAACAGAAAAACCAGAACAGCCTCACACAAGTAGGCCAAACAATTTTTGACCAAGGTGCAAAAGCAATTCAAAGGAGAAAGAAGTCTTTCAACAAATGGTGCTGAGTAACTGGATATCCATAGGCAAAAAATGAACTACTACCTAAACCTCATATAAAAATTAACTCAAAATAGATCATACATTTAATAAAACATAACACTATAAAACTTTTAGAAGAAAACATAGGAAAACATCTTTAGGATCCAGAGCGTGAAGAGCTCTTAAACATAACATCAAAAGTGCAATCCATAAAATTTTTTCAAAAATCAATAAATTGAAATTCATCAAAATTAAAACATTTGCTCTGCAAAAGACCCTGTTAAGAGGATGAAAAGACAAGCTACAGACTGGAAGAAAATATTTGCAAACTACATATCTGACATAGGATTCATATTTAGAATATATTAAGAACTCTCAAAACTCAATAAAAAAAACACAAAACCAATCCAATTAGAAAATGAGCAAAAGATATGAAGAGACATCATCAAAAAGGATATATGGATGGTAAATAAGCATATGAAAAAGATGTTCATCACTAGCCATCAGGGAAATGCAAATTAAGACCATGATGAGATATCACTACACACCTATCAGAACAGCTAAAATAAAAAATAGTGACAATACCAAATGCCGGCGAAGATTCGGAGACACTGGATCTTTCATACATTGCTGGTGGGAATGTAAAATGGCACGGCCACTCTGGAAAATAGTTTGGCAGTTTCTTAAAAAACTAAACGAACTTAACCATGACCCAGCAATTGCCATTCTAGGCATTTATCCCAGAGAAATGAAAACTTAAGTCCATACAAAAACCTGTACACGATTGTTCATTAGCAGCTTTATTTGTAATAGCCCCAAACTGCAAAAGGACCAAAATGTCCTACAACAGATGAATAGTTAAATAAACTGTGGTATATCCATACCATAGAATACTACTCAGCAATAAAAAAAAGGAAAACTATTGATACACACAACAACTTGGATGGCATTATACTGAGTGGAAAAACCAATCTTAAAAGGTCCCATACTGTAACATTCTTGAAATGACAAAATTCACATGTGATAAAATGACAACATAGAACTATACACACACATTGTACAATGTCAATTTCCTAAATTTGATATTGTATTACAGTTATGTGAGATGTATGTGGGAGAGATTGGGTGAAGGGCAATATGGGACCTCTCTGTACTTTCTATGAAACTTACTGAGAATCTAATTATTTCAAGATCAAAAGTTTAAAAAAAAAAAGGTGAAACTATACCCGTAAAGCCAAGAAAAAAAATAAGTCAGGCTCTGTCCAAGAAAATATGAAATGCCCTGAAATCCACATCAAGAAAAGAAATTGGATAGCAATTTTTCCAAATATGACAATCCTAAATGTTCAGATAACATCACCAACAACTACTCTAAATTATCAGCAAAAAATATGTAAATACACATCAACACATGAGAGAGAAGGGGTTGGCAAACTACAGCTATAGCCAATTCCAGCTGTCTGTTTTGGTAAATACAAATTGACTGAAATGGACACAAACATAACAAAAAACCCATTACTGGCTTTAGGTATTGGTTATTTTAAGGTAACATCGGGTATCAGAGAAGAATATCATCTTACAAGTTAACATTTTTCCTGTTATTGCAGCACAAGTTATAATAACTCATCAGGATGTTATATGCCTAAAACAAGTTTCCAAATCTATGAGGCTTTAAGGGAAAAAAAAGGAATTTCCCATCTGCCATCCAATTTACCAAACTGTATAAAAAAATTGTGCTCCCTGCAAGGTTCCAACTCACACAAACACAAACAACAGAAGTACAGCTTAACAGCAGTTAGCATACCTTGGAAAGTATCAAATCACCTAACCATCGCACACAATCGACATAATTCCTATGTATGTCTCTGGTGGAAAAGTCAGGAAAGTGTATTTTCTGAGAAATAAATGGCCTGCAATGGAAATGTCAAAAGTTAAAAAGAAAAAAGAATAGTAGAATCACACTAATTTTAACTTTCATATTTATATGACTATTAATTCTGTGTTCCTAGAAAACTGCATACCTTCTTATGTGTTTATTGAGACTTTTATTTCTGTATTTTTTCCATTATCGGCTCTCATTTCAATTTTCTTATGAAATTTCATTTACAAAAATTATAGCTTCTTATCTTACTATGGAGACCAAAATAAATCACTTCAAATTCTGGCTATCCCAACCAATGATAAGCAGTATCATCTGATTACAGCACTAAAAGTTTCTCATAGAAAACATTATAAACTATTCAAACCTTTAAATTTAAGCATTAACAGTCTATCAAAGTCAACATATCTACATTATTTCAAAAGATGGTCACCTTTCTAGGAACAATGACACATCATTCCAAAGGCTGCTAAAGACAAGGTTAGATGAGAGTCCTCCCTTGAGCAACAATTTCTAAAAATGGTATCTAACAGGAATTTGGCATTTATTAAGACTTTTCCTGTACTTAGGAAAGTGAAACATAGTGCTATTTTTTCTTTAAAGATGTTTTTGAGAAGACCACTAAGCAGAGAAGTCGCTACCAATTCTATAGTTACTTAAAAGTATACCTAACATTTCTAATCTAGTGATTCAGATTTATACTGAAATAACTGTAGAAGAATGACATGATGCCATGAATTAGTTGTGTCTTGGGCAACTCACATGTCCTCTCTTTACTTTTCTCTCATATGTAAAAAGGATGTTGGGCTGAATCATCTCAAACATTCTTTCCAGTTCAGATTCTGGGAGCTTTTCTTTATTAAAACATTAAAATGTTATTAATGATCTAATACAAATTCTTAATTCTGCTATAATTATATTAACTGCTTTTTTAGCCAAATATGTTAGTGCATTGAAGTATTTGTTGATGGTTATAAATTTAACTGATAACCTATTAATAATCTGGTTTGATAACCAGAAAATAAATGCTTTTTGTTAAAACAGAAGTGCAAACGAAGTTAATATACACAGACATACCATAGTGACAGTGAAAGTGTTAATAGCCTGATGAGATTCTGAAAAGACAGTTATTGAATTAAAAATTAAAGCATTTCAAAAATATATTAAGGGGGTATCTAGATGGCTTAGTCGGTGGAATGTGCAACTCTTGATCTTGAGGTTTAAAATTTGAGCCCGTTGGGTGTAGAGATTACTTAGAAAATAAAAATCTTTATATATATTAAAAATATTGAAATTATATATATATATAGATATTTTAGGAAAACTGCACAGTTCCCACTCATAGTCAGTCCCATAAAGCAAGGCTCCTGGTTTTGAACTTTCTCCATCTAAAAAGGGGATCATTTAAAGGAAAGCATTACATTATCATGAAATAAAGCCAAGAAACCCATTTAAAAAAATCATGATTTACTGTCTTGACTTTGAATTTAAAGTGTTGACAAATAATACAAGTAATACTATTCTGAAGGGTCCTTTACCCTATCCCACAGAACAAGTTTAAGCAGCTTAAAATTGTTAAAATGTAAATAGTCAAGCATATGCATACCTAAATAAAAATAAGTGAAACATGCTACTAAATTAAGATGAAGACACAATTTAAAGGGGATTTTGAAAAATGAGCCACAAACAGACTAAAAATAAAGGGCTTTGATTTAAAAAATCTTATGGCATATAAATTGGTACCTAAAACTTATTCAAAGAAGGGCTTCTAAACTCAATGTTGGGGGATTATGTAAAAATTTTGGAAAAAGTAAAATGCACCTATCCAATAGTATGAAAAAACAAACTGTTTTCAATAGCACAATTGTTACCTGTTAGTTTTATTTGGATTATAATCGTAAGATTCCTTAATTGCATTCATCATTCTCTTTGAATTGATCCTCCAAAGTTTAAGAGAGTGATCCATACCACAGGACATTATTTTTTCACCCAAAAGATCATAATCCTGTATGTAAAACAGAAAAGCTTAAAATATACAGAACTGCCCAAATTAGACTATCCAAATTTCATCTGATGTACAGCATAATGAAAATTCTATTTCAAGTCACACACATTTTGAGTTTATCCATGTAGCCCATAAATCAGTTGTTACTGCTTCCAAGACTTTTTTTCCCCAAGATTTAGTTTTAACTGATTAGTCATAACCACACTATATGAGCTTATACAATATGTAAGTCAAGAAAGTAAACTGTTTGAATTCAGTTTTATCTATTCAATTACCTTTAATTATTTCCTTTGCTTGATTTTGAAGGTAAACTGAATGAAGTAAAACAATTATTCTGACACAAAGACCTGAGTTTGTCAGTATTCTTTGTCCAACCCTGATTAAACAATGAAATCGACAGCTGTAAACTATACAGTTGGTCCTTGAATAACTGAAATTTTACTTTATCTGTAGTCAAAATGCTTATTATATTGGTTTTAAATTCACTTTTAAAAGAAAGAACAGTAGAAGGGGGCCTGGCTGGCTCAGTCAATAGGGCATGCAACTCTTGATCTCAGGGTTGTGAGTTCAAGCTCCACACTGGGTGTAGAGATTACATAAAGATAAAATCTTAGAGGCACCTGGGGGGCTCAGTCAGTTAAGCATCTGCCTTCAGCCTTCAGGCTTGTGCTCTGTCAAATAAATAAAATCTTTAAAAATAAATAAATAAATAAAATCTTAAAAAAAAAAGGGAAGAAAACAGTAGAGTTCTATTTAAGGAGGAGGAGATTTTCCTTATTAATCTAGCTATTCTGTGTTAATCCAACCTTTGAATTGATCATGAACACTGTTTTTACAAGAGCCTAAGGGCTTTAGGTTTGGTGTTCACTGAATTCAGAAGTCTGGTTGCTGTTACTTCTAATTATCTCACTGTCAATAGCAACAAGACACCCTTAGAGTCAGTAGCTCTAATTTATAATTCTTAAAGGATGGTAGTCATGGTTCTTAGGACACACAAAACCAGATGGAAGAATGCTTCTGCAACTTTTAGAAAATCCAAGGCAACAAGGTAGCTGTAGGTAGGTATGATTCTCACAAAAGCATACAAACTCCAACTACAGAAATATTTAGTACTTCCAAATAAAAAGCTACTGGCTTCAAAACAACGTGCCCCTTTACACAGTTTAATAAAATACTGAAGAACTGTAAAACCACTAGATAAGCTATAAATGGAACGTAAGTAAAGCTAAAATAATGTGAAAATGTGAAAATACTAGCTGACTAAAAATACCAACATCATATCATTCAAATGGATCAATAGATTATAATACATAAATATAAAGACAACACCATGACATCAAAGAGTTCTCTAAAACTTAGTTTAAGCACAACTAAACACTTCCTAAAAATGGATCTTATATTTCAACTTCAAATAAAAGACGAAAGTTGATCTCAATTGCTAACTAGCTTAACCTTTTTCTTTAATAACTGAGAAACAGCAAAATGAAGTTGGCTTGGTGATTTCTGACTAACAAGTTCATGGTATTCTTTCATGAGAATCGAGGTGCTGGTATAAAGTGCAAGAGTACAGATAAAGCATAAAAAGCCTAACTTGCTTTATTCCTTCATCTGTAAAGTAAAAACCTTGTTATGTCACAAGTAAATGAGTGCCTGGCAGGCTATATGAAACAAACCATATGCTTTCTTATAAGAGTTCCATGGGGATTGTTCAGAGCTCTACACCTGAAGGTCACTGCCCTGTAGCTTTCAACTTACAGCACTTAGAACTTCATCTCTGTGCCCTTCTACGCCTCCAAATATCGCCACCAGAGTGTCTGTTTGGATATTCCACAATCGTAATGCATGATCTAGTAAAGACATGAAAAAAAAATTTTTTTAAATGGACTTTTATCATTCACTTACTCTGGACTCTCAAAACCTCTTTAAAGAAGTAAAAACTACAAAAGTTTGGACTTAAGTAACGCACAGTGAGAATTAAGAATGGAATCTACATTATATAACAACTTAAAATATTTACAGCAACATGTAGACTTAACTAAGTATAAGCTCAAACTTTCCAGATCAAAAAGAAGTATTTATGTGGTCTTAAAATATGTTTAGCTTATTTGCCTCAAATAATTTCCTTTAAATAACATCCTAATTTGATGGGAGTTATGCTCATTTACAAATTGAGGGGACTACAAGGTTTCTAAAGTAACCCCAAAATAGGATTAAAACATATATTACAACTTACTTCTATAGTATTATAGACCTCTTAGAAATATAACTAATTTGAACAATCTCATTTTCCACTAAACATTAGCAACAAAAATATACAGCAACATTAATATAAAAATGTACAGCTTGAAATACAACAATGCCCATATTGTACATGAATATTAACATATTCCATACACTAGAAGAGGCAGTAATAAATGGTTTACTAGTGGAAATTAACATTGTTATAAAAATTATTTCTTGATTCTAATTGTGTGCAAGTTTTTACGTGGACATCTGTTTTCATTTCTCTTGACTACATATACACACATAGGAGCTGTATTTCTATGTTTAACTTTTTGAGGAACTGCTAGACTGTTTTTTAATGTGTACATTTTACTTTCCCACCAGCAATGTATGTGGGGGTTCAAACTTCTCTACATCCTAATCAACTTTACACAGCAACACAGGTTACTGTCTTTTTTTTATTACAGTCATTCTAGTAGGTATTAAGTGGTCTCATTGTGTTTTTGATTTGTATTTCCCTAATGATAAATGATACTGAGCACCTTTTCATGTGCTCACTGGACATCAGTGTATATTCTTTAGAAAGTCTATTCAAAACCTTTGCCCATTTTTTAAAGGGTTGTCTTTATTGTTGAATTGTAAAGAGCTCTTGATACAAATCCCTTATTAGATACATAATTTGCAAATATTTTCTTATATCCTATAGGTTATCTCTGCACTTACTGACACAAAGTGGGAAGAGCAGGGTTAGAGAGTTGTGGTATTTAGAAAGAGTGAGGAATTATGACCTGTATCACTTGTAAAGAAATACCTGGGCCCAGCTACTATTATCCAGAAAAGAGAAAAAGTTATCAGCTCTTAGGTGTTGACTTCCAAACTTAAGCCTTGGTAGGTAAAGAAAAATCACACTGAAGCATTTTCATGGAAGAGTTTTGATTTGAGGACATCTTTTAGTATGAGCAGATTGTGGGGGGAAGGTTATACGTTTGACAAGCCTTTAAGAATAAACTTGACTAGAATAATAATGTAGAGTAAAAAGAGAACAATCAAGAACAGAATGTAGAAATAACAACACAGATGATTTCAGAGAGCTCAGAAATTAAGAGGCTTGTCTGAACCCTGAATAAATTTATAATGCCAATATAAGCATACAGAGGAAAGCAAGGCTTTCTTTATACATACAGGAAGTATTTCAGAGACCTTATGCTGGAGAACTTAGCATTTTAAGGAATTCTATTAGGGAATCCTTTATAAAATAAAAACTATATATGAAAAAGCAATACAGATTTTCAAATGCATTATTTCTCATTACATGACTGGTCAGTGATAAGGAGATTTACAAAACTATTTTTAAAATTCTTAAAAATGTCGTAACTTTGGTGGATCTGCGACTTAAAATTAATAAAGCTTAATAATGTAATTCAATTGAGGATGAACGATCAGAATACACTATTGTGAATAAGGGTGACACATACTTAATTTTCAGTACCAATTATTTTATTTATGTCTGATGTTAACAGTCCATTTCACAGTCCTTTTACCTAATTCTTGGTCTAGGGATGCTACTGTAGCCTGAGATTTTTCTACTAAAAACGTACTTTATAAATTCTAAGTCTGGCTTTTTTTTTTAATACCTTAGAACTCTTTGTCCCTTAAAAAAAAAAATCATTCCCAAATAAATAGGACTAAAGAAACATTTGCTTTTCTTACCTTTACTTACTGACAGGAGAAGATTTGGATCTCTTGGGTGGAATTTCAGCTCATTGATAGCATTTCCATGGCCAACATAATGCTACAATAAATTTATAACATTCAACTTTCATTTTAAAATCAATAAATTCTTTCATTAATCTTAAAAGAATGGAAATACAGTTTCACTTAAAGTAGTGGTTCCCAACCCTGGCTGCATATTAAAATCACCCAACGAAGTCAAAGGAAAAAAAAAAAATGCTCAAGTCCTATACGCAGGTATTTTGATTTGACTGGATTAGTGGAGACCCAGACAAGGATTTAAAAGATCCTCAGGTGATTCTAATGTGCCCCAGGGTTAAAAACTTCTGATTAAGTGATCTGCAAAACATCTTAGTATCAAATTCCCAGGCTTCACCTTTCAGTTCTTTACAAGTCCTTGACTCTCTATCTCTAATTAGGATGTTTGGAAAAAGTACTCACTCTTCCCCTATAGTTCATTAGAGCATCTCAGAATAAGGCAAAGCAGGAGGGAAATTATTCTTTTTTTAAAAATTGCAAATAATAAAAACCTCCCGCTTATTCCCTAGTTTGTATTATCAAATGTGAAAAAGGTCTCAAAAGATTTGTCTAAAGGAAGCAAAAAGCAAAGTACAAATCAAATTAGAAATTGTACAGATATTGAGATTCCACTAGTTTTAAATTAAAAATGACAAGTTTTCACAAATGTGTATTCAAAATAGGGCAGTTGCAATTTAACCAAAAACCCACCTTTATGCACTGCATTGTTATGGGATTAATTATCCTAATTATGCCTCTAGATCCAGCCACAGCCAGCAAAGGATGGCTTGTATTGCTATCATACGTCCATGCACAAGTGTAAAAGTTTTCATCAGCCCAAGAAATGCCAGTTAAGAAATATAATTTGTTTTTGAAAAGTAAACATGTCAATGACTATAGTATATACTACACGGAAACTTCTATAAAGAAATACTCAAGTTTTTGACACCAAAGTTCTCATTTCTCCTTATATTACCATATTTAAACAATGGACATTTTAGGTCTACAATCTACACCAAATGGTCAAACAGAACCAGTCCTTCCATTCAATTTTGATTACTATTTAGATGCTTGCATAAATACTCAACTCTGTCATTTGAAAGCAACCATAGACAATATGTAAATGAATGGGTATAGTTGTGTCCCAGTAAAACTTTATTTACAACAACAGGTATCTAGCCCCACAGGCTATAAATTGCTGACCCTTGTTTTATCCCAGTATGTCTGACTATGCATCTCTATTCAGTTTGATAGAGTTAACTATTAGTTTTCCACCGTTTCCTGTGAGACTTGCCCAATATGGCTATAGGTCACTTCTTTCCATATAAACTATTGAAGACTGAATATCCTTGTTCCCTAGGTTTCTCAAATGATCTGAAAGAAACACTATCACCAACCTTTGTCTAACCTTTTGGCTTTTTAGACCTTTCTTTTTTTTATGTACTTATGTTTTGCAATACTTTATTTCCTACACAAACTGTGTTTACTTTTTCCCTATAGGCTTTGTTGTTCAAATACTCGGTATGACTGCCAGTCACAGCTTCTGATCAACCCCAATTCACTATTAACTACCCTGAAGTGATAAAATTCTAAGCAAGGTCAAAGAAACGGGAGGTTTTAGCTACTCTTCGCTATCATTTCCATTACTGGATTTCCAATGCTCATCTCTAGCCACTTCTCCCCACTCTCTCATATCCACCTTACAATGCATTTCTAGGGATCAGGAAAATTAGATAAACTAGATACGAGGAATCTCTTGGGGGATAGTAAAGGAACAGCACTGGTTAAAGGACAGTATAACTTAAGGGAACTAATTAATTTAGAAAAGTTTTGGTGTACTTATTGAAAGTCAATTTCTTTAGCCAAAGATATTAAAAACTCAAGAAAGGATACATCCGCATCCACATAAGATTGCAACAACCGGATTTCTCCTTGTGAGTGACATTCATATAAGGTAACCTAATAAAAACAAAAATATAGTAAGTTTTATCTCAAACACAGAAACCACATTCTCTTCACCTCTTCACAAATGTGTCTTAAAGATACTACAGAAACTCTTTTAAAATAGCTTCTTTAAACTTAAGGAAGCATTATAAAGCCTAATGTATTACATAATTTCCTGAGTATATTAAATATTGTAGTAATAATAATGGTTTCTATTTCCCATGTTTTAAATTTAGATCTCATCATGTAATTGCACCAAACCGTTCAAAGTGAATACAGCTGAATACCTCAAAGTAAAGTTGCAGTTTATCATTTTTTAATTAAGTTCTTAAAGTCTTTGGGTAGTTTAAGAATATTTACATATTAATTTACATATAAGAAAGCCTATAATTTGCCTAAATAATGTTTTTCTCATGGACACAGCTCGTATTTTTTTTTTTTTTAAGATTTTATTTATTTGACACAGAGAGAGAGTGAGAGCAGGAACACAAGCAGGGAGAGTGGGAGAGGGAGAAGCAGACTTCCCACCAAGCAGGGAGCCCAATGCGGGGCTTGATCCCAGGCATGACCTGAGCCGAAGGCAGACGCTTAATGACTGAGCCACCCAGGTGCCCCAAATATTAACTTTCTGATGTATGGTGGTCCTTTTTATTTGCCATATATTCTAAAGTTAATATATACACTATGTACAATTAAACTTTAATAAGTTTCTTTCCATTTTTCTTATAGCTTATAGTCATGTTAGCAATAACTTATTAATTTTAATTGAAGTATATAAGAACTCCATAAAGATCCTATAAATTATCACTGCCTATTAAATTAATAAAATCGCTCCATTAATAGTTAAAAAATTTTCCTTATCAGGGAGCCTGCGTGGCTCAGTCATTAAGCGTCTGCCTTCAGCTCAGGTCATGGTCCCAGAGTCCTGGGATGGAGTCCTGCATCGGGCTCTGTGCTCGGCAGGGAGCCTGCTTCTCCCTCTCCCACTCCCCCTGCTTGTGTTCCCTTTCCCTGTGTATCTGTCAAATAAATAAATAAAATCTTAAATAAAAATAAATAAAAAATATTCCTTATGACTGCTAAAATAGGTTATGTCCTAGAAGATAATTTTTCTTAAAAAAAAAAAAGTCCAAACAGCAGAACTTTTTATAATTCAATTAACTATGTAATGGCCTTCCATGACATTTTAAATGAAATTACGGATACTTTTTGCTACAATGACTGAGCATTTAATTTAAATAAGGACACTGAAGCACAAATTATAACTAATTCTGATATTATCATGGCCAAGTTAGTGAAGTATAATCTTAGGTTTACAGTGATGTCTTAAAAGTAGATTCAAATTAATTAATGCACTATGTTCCCAACTAGGAAAAAATAACCTAGTATTTTCTTGAACCTGTATCATTTTCCCCATGAATTTTTTTCCCCAAAGAATTTAAGAACCAGACTACATGTCACAAGCCACATTTGGCTAACCACCAAGAAAAGCTGTTATCCCATGTTACCAACTGCAGTACCCAAGTTTCAAATTTTCAGGATTTCAACGACCTAGTAAAAGCACCAGAGCCTTAACCTTCCTTACAGGAAATTACCTAAAGCCAAATTTTACTTTTTTTAGAAAACAGGAATAGAAAGGATCTAGCCCAGAATGGATGCATGTGTGCTTGATAACAATTGAAAATACTGAGTTGACAACTCCCTTGTTAGGAGTTAACTTTGTTTGAGAACAGAATACCAACACTGAGAAACAAAAATACAGAACACTGTGCATTAAAACCACATTCTTGGGGCGCCTGGGTGGCTCAGTCATTAGGTGGCTGCCTTCAGCTCAGGTCATGGTCCCAGGGTCCTGTGATCGAGCCCACATCGGGCTCCCTGCTCGGCGGGAGGCCTGCTTCTCCCTCCCCCACTCCCCCTGCTTGTGTTCCCTCTCTCGCTGTCTCTCTCTCTCTGTCAAATAAATAAATAAAATCTTTAAAACAAACAAACAAAAAACCCCAAAAAACCACATTCTTTTATTGCCTAAGAAACTTAGTACAACTAATAAAGAAGCATAAAATTTTATTTTACTCAAAGTAACAACGTATGTACCATCTCTCAGATTTACTCCTCTTCACCTCTTGGGCTAAAGGCAGAGGAAATGACTTGTTATTTGTTGCCAACCTGTATCTAATTAGTCTATCTCCTCTGTTTTTCTTTTTCCAAATACAACAATAAATTTCTACGTTATTCCTCATAACTCCTAGTACAGTATTAATGGATAACCAGAAATGTTAGCTAATGCAAAATTAAGAGGACAATTTTTCCCTGAGGTGATTTCAATTTAATAACTAACTCCAAAGACTCCCAGGAAAGCACTAAGGACTCTTCCTGTTCTCCATTTATTTAGAAGTGAATAGAATAAGTCTTTGCTGTCCACCAGTTCAGCCACTGGCTTAACTAAAAAGTTAAATAATGGTTTATGTTAAAATGTGCCAGCATGCTTCTTCCCTACACTTCTCTCAGTTCAAGATACTTTTGGCTTCCTTAAATAAAAACAAATCTAACAGATGTTTATCACAAATAGTTAAAATATTTTCAAATAACTAATATATAAAGCCACTGGATTTATGCTTTGCATTTACAGAGAGCCACTACGCAAGTTTATTATTTTTAAGAAACTACAGACTTTATATCCTAATTTGAATGATAGACAACTATTAAAACTCCTTCCAAAAATAGGAGTCAATTCTTTCAGTCACACAAAACAAGTAAGGACAAAATACAAACAGAAACAACTGAGAGTAATATATGAAATAAAGATGTACTTTCAGTAGTGAATACCAGGTTCTAACAATGACAATTTCTAGAATATTACATAAGGAGTACTGTTAAATCAGCTATGCCAAATTTACTTCAAAATCATTACACTGCAGTATTATAACACCCGAGTCTAATAATCAAGCCAAATGCCAAAGAGACCCCTGAACACTCACTCTGTTGCTTCCTACAGTTGCAAACACTAATGGATCTCCTTCTTTACTGTGCCAGTTAAACTGTACTCCAAACAATGGTTGATTATGATCTTCCTGTAAAATAATCATAAAATAGAACAGTTACTATACTTTAGAGACAAAAGAATGATGAACTGACCATTTCCCCCCTGAAACTTTTTTTTCAAAATGTAGGCCACTATTTAAATCAGATCAGGTAACAAGCACTCATCTAAGAAAACACTCTGATATTTGCCTTCTATTTTCTTAAACCCAATCATATTCTTCTGATCAAAATTAAACTGGATAATTGTTATAGATGCATTTAATCTCTTGGGACATAAGGACATAACTTATGTTTCTCAAACAGGAAATGAACAAATACACCAAGAGTTAATATAGCGTCTCTAACACTAAACTTTATTCAGTTTAATTTCTCCCTTGTAAAGTGAAGCATATCAGACTCCATTCAAATCACCACTTTCTATTATTCCTATAGAAACAATTTCAAATAATCTTGAATTTGGGTCCTTAAAAAAAAAAAAAATAATCCCAGTAAGTTTTATAATGAACAAGAATACCTGAGCAGTGGGGGACCAGGGAAAGCAAAGGACTGTAACTTCAGTTACTTCAGTTACCAGGACCGCTATAAGGAGGTGCATAAAAAGCAAGTACACGTGACCCTTGAACAACAGGTTGGAACTGCACAGATCCAATTAAACACGGATTTTTTGGATACAGTACTGTAAACATATTTTTTTTCTTTTCTTTTAAAAAAAATTATTTATTTATTTATTTGACAGAGAGAGCACGAGTAGGCAGAGGGAGAGGGAGAAGCAGGCTCCCTGCTGAGCATACCCTGGGATCACAACCTCAGGCGAGGGCACATGCTTAACCACCTGAGCCACCCAGGCGACCCTGCAAATGTATTTTCTTCACGTTTTCTTTGCTCTACCTTACTTTACTGTAAGAATGCAGTATATAATACATACGACACACAAAACGTGTTAATCTACTTTATGTTACTGGTAAGGTATGGTACTGACTTCTGATCAGCAGAAGGTTATTAGTAGTTAAGTTCTGGGGGAGTCAAAAGTTAAACTTGGGATTTTCAGCTGCACAGGAGTGGGGCCGGAAGCACCCTCAAGTTGTTCAAGGGTCAACAGTATTCACTTTTTATTCACAAAGTTATTTTTTAGCCTTAAAATTTTACTGGCAATCTCCTGGCACTGAACATTAACTTTCATATTCACTTTTAAAGTGTAACAACTTCCATTTTTATCCTTTGAAAAGCCATAGCTTTAGGCTTTTGAAATATTTAATTGAATTATTTAAACAGTTAAAACCAATACCTCTCAAATATACTATCTAAAAATAGGTGAACATAACTAAATATTAACACAAAACTATAATGGACACTTTGCCTTTTTTTTTTTTTTTAATATACTAAGATTAATTCCCCTCCTTTTAAGAGAATATAAATTTGACACACTGAGCAATGTATTTTGCTACAGACAGGAAAATAATTTCCATATAGCCAGAGCTTCTAATGCTTTCTGAATACTTTACCTAAAAGTATATTCAGATACTTAGAAGATTCTAACTTACATATCTGTAAGATAATACAATGTATATTTTTACTCAGTATAAGAAAAATACTCCCAAATTAAAAAAAAAGAAAATGAATAATATGTAAAGGAAAACATTTTAAATAAATATCACTAATCCTTTTAAAAATAAAAATGCTATTAAGGAAGCAGTAATTTAAATAACTCCAAAACCTTGTTTTCCCCAAATACTGAATATTAAGAAAATGTTAATGTACACCTTTTCCTTTGAAAACAATTTCAAGTAACACAAATGAGAAGAATTAAATATTTAAAAACTGCACAAAGACATCGGTTTCAATTTATGCTGACTGAAAGTTAATGGGTCACATTCAGTTCTTTTTATTAAGAGGTATCGGGAAGTGGCTTTGTTTTTAAAGTTTTATCAAAATATGAAGAATAACATATCCCAAATCTTTTTTTCTGAATACAAATAAAGAAAACCCAGTATGTACTACTAGGTATTACCCATTTAAATTAAAACAAAATAATAAAATCTAAAACAAATGGAGTGTAGTAACTATGCAGTCTATGCTACAAAACAAAACAACCTTCAAAGTACTCTAATTTTAAAATATTTTAAACTTGACAAAGTATCTGAGCAAAAAATGTTTACCACTGAGAACTAATTCTGAAGCCTGGCATTCAGCCCATAGGATCTGTCTTTCTGCACATACCTTGAGACTATTTACACACTTGAAAGAATATTTGCATTTCTTTGACTTCCATTTTCCCTTCCCCCAACTTTTCCTTCCAGGAGCATTTGGTGTATTTGTAGGTGTATCAGGGCGTTCAGTGTTTGTACCACTTTCTATACTGACAGCATCATCCTGTAAGTAGTAAATTAGGAAAAATTACATGAAACAACAATACTGTATGTAGCAGCAAATGACTTTGTGCTGGGTAGCTGCTGATTGACCTTAAAGTAGTAATTAATAAATTCTGCAAGAAATGGAAAAATATATTCCTGTATCCAAATAAGGATAAAAAGCAAACCAACTACACATTAGGATTTATAGATTTTTGATATTTCAGCAATAATATAATCAAAAAAGCTAATCAGAATAATGGTAAGAATAATACTGCCTTTAATAACAGCACTGGCCTATGCCAGCCACCTTAATACACTGGCTTATTTCATCTTTACAGCTCCTCACAGAAGGTACTGTTAGATAAGGAAGTGTTGTTTAGAGAGCTTAAGTGGTCTCTTGCTACTTATGGTTGCTGGGATTTAAACCAAAGCTGTGACTCCTAAATCTGACTGAACTACATGTCTTCATAATTCACTTGACTGCTGCTCAGTCTGGAGTACAGTGGTTAATGGGCCTCTGAGGATGACGGAATGTTGGTGCCTCTTTAGATGTAGTTTCTGAAAATCCTGTTATTCAAATTCCACTTAATTAGAACACAAACCATTTAGAATTTTTAAAAAATCCTACATATTCTGTGCTATTTACAAATGACATTTGCCTCACAGCTCTTATGTAATAATGATACTCATATAAAATTCCAGAAACTCTCTATAATTAAAGTAAAATCCTTCCAAATGTAGAAATGACTGCAGGAAACCATGAAAATTCACTTAGTTTATACGCTATCTCCAGTCCACAAGATACATTCATGGCCCTCTAAGATTTAACTACCTCCTTTGATTACATATTCCAGTGCTTCTTTGGAATAAAGAGATTTATTTAAACCTATCGCCTTAGGGCAATAGTTCCTAAATTCATTCCAGAGGAAGCCTTTTTTCATGGAATGCCTGTTAATATCTATTAGAACAAGTCTAGGAAACACCACCTTAGGGCCTATTTCTAAATGATTGCTTCCTAGTTTTATATTTACAGAAGATTAAAAGTTAACTGGAGTGTCAAAAAGCATATAAAAAATTCATATAAATTCACCTAAAAACAGTATGGTATTATATAGCTGTTGTTGGAGGGTGGTTTTCAAAGTTTCAAATGGTTCCTACCTTTTAAAAAAAATACACTAATTATTCTGGAATGTATCAATTAGGATGAAAAAAACTGGATAGATAATACACAGTAGGTGTTCAATATCTGAACTGTAACTTAATGTAATGTAAAATTCTAAAAGTTCAGTTCCTGGGCTGAAATCATGGTTTATATCTCTATTTCTCCCCCTCTTCATTCACAGTTTCACACAGTTAACACCTAGTGTAGAAAATAACCATATTTCAGTGAAAAACTACGCATTATCTATAGCACACCTTCCCACATAACCAGATTCCAGCCCTCTTCATTGCCTTTGAACAACCTTACAACTCATTTTATACTGTGAATGACTGATAGTTGTGTAAATTCTGTCTCCAAAGGTAGAAGCTCAAAATGTCTTCCCTCCCACTCTGGAAAAAACTTTGTGGTCTCCATCTGCAATTTCACCTCTACATTCCTTTAGCGTATAAATGTATATTGTTTGACTCACACTTGCCCCGTTCCCTCACCGAGTGTAAAATAAACATTTAACATGTTTCACTTACCTTTTTCTGAAAACTGTCCTTTAACACTAGAGAAGTAAAATAATAAAACTGATATTTATTCACCAGCTTCTTTACATTCTGGCCCAAAATTCAACTGCTAATCAAGAAAACACACAAAACACTGTTTTGTTTTTTAACTCTGACCACTTAACTTACCCATCTCCTCCAAAGGAAAATCACCAAAGAATCAAATGGAAATGCAACAGTCACAATGCTTTAATTTTATCTCTAAATTAAAATCAAACCTTTGCTGAGTATCTGTGTATAGGCTGACTTCCACCTTGGCCCCTTCTCAAGGTATACAATGATGATATGCCACTACCATCTTCACTTGCCCAACGAGGAAACAGGGAGAGTAATTTGTCCCTTAATTTTGCCATAGGTTACTTAAGCAAAGTATGTCTACAGATTCAGCCCTCTACTAGGCAACCATTAATACTCTTCAAGAAGCTAAATATCCTGCAAATCATTAGACCTTTAAAAATTCAATAAAATGGCATATACATATACAAAGAACTTAAAATATGTCCTTTCAATTTTTTGATTCACATTCATAGTAGTAATTGCTTAGATTACCTTAACTCCCAACTCAAACACCACATTCTTTCCTCACTTGCTTTTGGCCTTCTCATCACTACTCAGTTCCCTCAAGAGTATGACCACTGCCCGTTACCTTTCTCTGAACCCATTTTTCTAGAGTTCTCTACTGTCTTTCCTCACTGCTTCCCTCTAACCTATGTCCTAGATCTGGGGTGCTTGGGTGGAATTCAGAGGGCCTGTGAACTTAAATGGCCAAATAAACCCACTTAATTTTCACCATCTTTAAATGAAATTTAGCACTTCCATTAAATGAAGGTAACATACGTGAGAATATTACTGTAGCTGTGACTTTCTCATCAGGGAAATCAAGTATTTTCATATCATATTCTAGTAGTTGCAGATCTCAAAAAAACTGTCTTATGCCCATCATTACTACCAGACCCCCTGCTAGATCTAGTTACTTAATGTGCTAATACAGAACCACTTGGGGCGTCTGGCTGGCTCAGTCCAAGGAGCATGGAACTCTCAATCTCCAGGTTGTGAGTTGGAGCCCCATGCTGGGTGTACAAATTAGCCACTTAAACACTTTATATTAAAGCACTTTATTAAAACAAATCTTAAATTTGTTCTAAAAAGCATTTTTATAACATATTTCATAATTTTATTATTTTGTTTGTAACCTTATATACTGTATTTTATATGTTTTAAAATGTTCTGAGAAGGCTACCTGAGATTCACTGAGGTGTCCAAGGAACTAAAATGTTTAAAATCCCTATACAAATGAGTAAACTCAAATAAAGGCATAATCCACTGTTTGGTTCTGAACTGCTTTAGAATGCAAAGAATATATCCTCTTAAGGGTCTACCAAAAAGGCTTTCAATTTATTTGGTCCCCTGAAATTTTCCTCAGTCTAAAGAGATTATTGATATTTTCATTACATTTCTGCTTGATTATTTAGTATGTGCTAGGGCCAGAAGCAAAAGTCTTCACAGTAATTAACACTTGTATAGTACTTCTGGGGCAGAGACCCTTTTAAGAACTTTATCTGTATTATCTCATATAGTCCTCACAAATACTCTTTGAGATAAAGACCACTATTCCCATTTCTAAGAAATTAAGGAAACTAGATCAAGTACCTTGCTCAAGATCAAGCAACCAGTAAGTAGAAGATTAGGAATTTTAACCTAACATGTGGATCCAATCTGTACTCCTAATCGCTAACCGAATCTGCCCAGAAAAAATTTTTCAAAAAGCAGAAATAAAACAGGCTCCAAGGAGTGAAATGAAGTGGGTCAAAAATGTTATTAGAAAGCAATATATGAGATTGAGAAGCACAAACCGGAAAAAGATTAAAGTAACATTCAACACCTAAACTTTCCAGAAACTTCAAGTCCAAATCCCACAAACTGATAATTCCCCAAATATCTTTCTTCTATCCACAAAAATCCTTCCCCATCTCTTCAATGAAAATTTTGGTCATGACACCATGCCATATATATGCTTGTTAGTAAAGTAATGATGTAGAATTTAGAAACTGGGTGAAGATAGCATTTATTCCTAAAACTAGCCAAACTGAGAAAATGAACAACTTACATCACCCTCCTACAACACTTTATATAAAGATTTTTAAAAAATATATTCAGATATCCTAGGAGGTTCACATTTGGATAACTTTGAATGAATTGTCAAGACACTGCTTAACCTTATTCGATGTAAACTTAAAACCGAAAATTAATGTCACTTCAGTTATTACTGGCGACTTACCTAAACACTAGGTGATTACCGAGATCCATTTCAGAGTTTTTTTTTTTAAATCTGATTCCAAAATACCTTACATTTGCGAAGCCACGAGTCCACACCTAAAGACACTTGTCTTTACCACTGCGAAGCCACGAGTCCACACCTAAAGACATCTGTCTTTACCACTGTTGCCTAAAATCTTCCAGGTCATCCCCTCTATTTGAGTAAAAACTTTATAAATAATTACCGACTCTTCTTATTACATCAAAGGTGGTTTCCCCCTCCGATTCATAAGACGACCCTCTTCAATACTCCTCCGGAAGAAAAGCCGACTGTCAGGCACAACCCATCTCCACCCACAGGACAGGAGCAGACATAAAATCCCACCTTTAGAAGAGTCACCAAACCTCTTAAGTCGAAGATCTAACTACTCTTCCCATCCTGGACGGTCTGTAAGGGTCGAAAGTGACACAATCCCTAAATTCCTTCTTAAGAGTCGCTAACTCACGCGTGCTCCTCCTTCCAACTTTCTCAGAAAAACCTCTAACTTGCCTTTTAAACTACCGGAATCTCATATCCGCACTCTCCCAAAATCTCCCAAAGGCCCAAACACTCCCCAACCACGCAAAAGGATCTCAGAGCAGACCCCTTCAGACCCTCCGCCCACCACGCTCTCTCTTAAACCACTCTCCTTCGCCAAGTTTCTGCTTGCTCTCGGCCCCTGCTCAAAATCCCCATAGAGACAAGTTCGATTTTCTCTTCCACGCCCGCGTTTTCCTGAGGGTGACACCTCTCCCTCCCCCCACAGCAGCCCGTCCACCCCCACGCCGAGTTTAAAAAGAATTTAAAACTTTCATTGCAGAGTCCCGTCCGCACTGCTCTGGGCTGCACTCACATTTTCGTCTCCAGAGAGGTCTGGGTTGCTGTTCTCGTCGCTGCTTAGCTTCTGCTTCTTCGCCGCAGGCATGTCTGTTCCCGCCGGCGCTGTCGACACTTCCCTCTCGGACATATTCCTCCGCCTCCCTCCAGGTTCCTGCCGCCTAGGGCGGGGCCTCCGCCACACCGCCGTCAAGCAAGCCCGGCCGGAGCCTGCCGCAAAGTTGCCGCTGCCGCCGCCACCTCCACCGCTCCCCCCACTGTCGCAAACCGCGCCCAGCCGCCGAGGCGGGCGTGCGTGCGACCCCGCCACACTGCTGAAAAAGGGGCGCGCGTGCGCGCCCTCCCGCGCAGCTTCCTGGCTCTTTCCCTTTCCCTGCTCCCGTCTTGCCCTTTTCCCGCCGCCCTCCCGGCAGTTTGCACGGAGAGGTGAGATCCGTTAGCTATCAAGAGCAGTATTTCGTACGTCCCCTCCCCCCACTGCCGTTTCGATAAAGAGGCGGAACTCAAAGGGATGCCCCCTCACCCCCTTCCTCCTTCCAAAGACGTTTCAGCCGCAATCGGCCCAATCCTTCGATCCCCGACCCGCTGCAGGACTCGAAAGTCTGTGGAATGGACTAGACCACCGATGTTCCAGGGGATGGGGGAAGATACGAGAAGTCACCTCTTGCTTTAGCGGCGTATGCCAAGTGTCCTTAATCTTGAACTCGGAGGCCAACACGCTCACATTAATCATGGAACTGTTGAAGACCTAGTGTTTCGTTGTGAACAGGAGTTCGAAAACCGTACGGTGCCTCTCACTGGCCTCCCCCATCTAGGATATGGAAGTTACCAGCTAAAACATGCGCATGCGCTGGGGCGTATTCTCGCGCTGGGTTGTCCAGACCCGCCTCCCCGGGCCCCTCCTCTTTGAAATCTTGTTTGCTGAACCAGGTAGTCTTCCACCGGTTTCCGTAGCTGGGAATCGGTTTCAAAGCACGACCAAGTCATAGTGTCTGGACGCGTTTGAAATTCGTGATGAATATTTAATCTGATGAATGTTTATTTCAATCAATGATTATTCTCACCCAATTGTGCCAATATTGAGTATCATTTAATTTAGGAATATCCTGCAGTTATTCTAGACTCCCAATGAGTTGCCGCCTAAAGTGCCTTTTTTTTTTTTAAAAGATTTTATTTATTTATTTGACAGAGGGTGAGAGGGAACACAAGAAGGGAGAGTGGGAGAGGGAGAAGCAGGCTTCCCGTGGAGCAGAGAACCCGATGAGGGGTTCGATCCTAGGACCGTGGAATCATGACCTGAGCCGAAGGCTTAGCGACTGAGGCATCCAGGCGCCCCTAAAGTGCTCTTTGTAACATAAAAAATTGTCAAGGCCTTGAAAAATGCCAAGGCCTAAAAATCAGTGGTTATCTCCAACTATGTATAAGCCTGAGACTTAAAACAAGGGACAGAATTTGGGGACATACCAGATACAATAAAATTTTAGGGAAGGGCAACAAAATTGTTACACTTCACCAAAATGTTTGTTTCTGTTAAGTGTTAACTGTATCTGTGGGCTTGACAGGTGTCCAGTAATAGTCGCAAACCTTGTGGATTTGTTAGATGGTTCATTGAGTCACGTAATCAAATAAGCAGCAGGAAAAGGAGAACCATGACAAGAAATAACAGCCAGACCCTCACCCCCTTTTTGGTAGATCTTAGTTGTGACTACTTATCTTCCTAGGCTTCATTGTCCTCATCTGTGAAAATGAGGAAATTGGAAGGGACCTGACATTTCTTGAGCACCTACTTGATAATATAAATTTTTTCTCTGTTAGACCTCATCACCCAATGGATTACCTGTATAGAGTGTCCATCCATAAAATTCTTGTGTACTTGAGTTACTTCTGCATGATGCCTTAAGAGGGAGAATATCCGTTTCATTATCTGCAGATTGTGAGTCACTTTTCCTTTGGAAACCAGGAGAGAACTCAGTTGAGGATGAAAAAAAGGAAGGTAAGTCAAAGGTAGGGCAGAGTAAGAGGTCTTTGCAATGCAGACTCAGGAAAAATAAGGAAGCTTAAAAAAATTAAAGTTCAGGTCTTAATAATTGCGGTTATTTATTGAACTCTTCTAATGTGCCAGGCATTCCTCAGTTGGTGAGAAAGAGATGAGACTGGTATGGAGTCAGCCACTGAGAAATTAAGATGTGCTTAGTACGGTATATTCATGCGCAGAGACAAACTACCTCTGTCTGTTGAGAAGATTGTGAAATTTTGCTCTACAATGAAAGGATAGTCAACTAGAACATTTCCAACCCAAATTACTCTGTGTGTCTGGGATCAGTGGGAGCTAGAAAGTGGGAGTCAAATTCTGGTCATAAAATTAGGAAAGTTGTTGAACATTTGAATAAAGGACACACACAGAAGGAAAATGCCTCCAAGCATGCATGTTGTCTGTAACAAAGCAAAAATGTTTTTAAAGAATTTTATTAAAACTTGGAGGAATATTTAAAAAATTTTTTTCTAATGAGACAGGGATAATAATGGAAATTAGTTAATGCTCATTATTACCAATGTTAAAAAATTATTCTGACACTTGTTAAAATAGTAAGGAGCTTTATTTAGGACTATTGTAATAGGTATCAAGACTATTGCCAAAAAAAACCCAAAAAACAAAAAAACACTGCTGCCAATAGGAAAGAGATAGGGCTCAACTCTGAAATGCAGCAAGGACAAGTGGGGATTTATAATCAAGGAGCAGAGTTGAGGATGGAGGAGTTTAAGACATACCACCCACAATATGGTTCTTTGGTATATTGGTTATTTTGAGCTGAAGTCACTTGAACAAAAGGCTTTCTCTGAACTCCTCTTATCTGCCTAAAGACAGATCCTCCAAAAGGAGCTCAACTGTCATAAATCCCCTCCCCAGGAGTCGCATCAACCAGAGAAGATTGACTCTTAACCACAAAAGAGGAGACTAGAAGTCACCACACCCAGAGAGACTTTGTCACAAACAGATTTCCCATCTATTTTAAGGGCCCATTCATCTTTCAAAAAAATCATTTAGGGGGGGCACCTGGGTGGCTCAGTCATTAAGCGTCTGCCTTCGGCTCAGGTCATGATCCCAGGGTCCTGGGATTGAGGCCCACATCGGGCTCCCTGCTCAGCGGGAAGCCTGCTTCTCCCTCTCCCACTCCCCCTGCTTGTGTTCCCTCTCTCGCTATGTCTCTCTCTGTCAAATAAATAAATAAATAAATCTTAAAAAAAAAAAAAAATCATTTAGGGGCGCCTGGGTGGTTCAGTCGTTAAGCGTCTGCCTTTGGCTCAGGTCATGATCCCAGTGCTCTGGGATCCGAGCCTCTCAGCGGGAAGCCTGCTTCTCCCTCTGCCACTCCCTCTGCTTGTGTTCCCTCTCTCGCTGTGTCTCTCTCTGTCAAATAAATAAATAAAATCTTAAAAAAAAAAATCATTTACTCTCCCCTGTGTGACATACATCCTCCAACCCCTTCCCCTATTGAGATGGTATAAGCTCAAAATCTCAGTGCTTTTTTGGGTATTCACTTTTTGTTCCCTGTGGTGACCCTGTGCATGTTGTATTAAAAACTAATAAATTTGTATACCTTTTCTCCTACTTTTGATATACTCAGCTATCCAACCTAGGAGGGTAGAGGGAAAGGCTTTCCTCCCCTGTGGGGAGGTAGGGGATGGATGAAAACTTAGTAAAACTAAACATTCAGGGTAGGAGGATTCTTTATAAACTGACTTGCCTCGGTAATCAGATATCCAGGGTGGGGAATAAGAATTTGATCAGCTACCAAGGGTGGGGATTCTCTTTAGGATTCTTGCTACAACTGGACTAGGGAGACCAAAGACAGGACAGAAGGACAAGGCCTACTTGAGAAGAGGGCTCAAAGGAGCCTGACTACAGTTTGGTCAAGAGGAGAATCTTTGTCACTAATCTAACATATGTAAAATATCATGTGTCTTATTTGGAGTGCTATCGTCATGGTATTAATTTCATAAATACAAAAGACTAGTTAACTAAAAATCATAAGTTTCTCAACACTGAATTACTGTGAGGGATTTCAGGAACCATTACAGTTGGAGAAGTCTTACCACCCACATTTTTACAAATGTGGAAATTATGACTTAGCGTAATTAAACAATTTGCCCAAAGACACACAGCTCTTCAAAGTGGCAAAGCTAGGGATCATATTCAGATCTGATTGGTTGGAAAGCCAAAGCGCTTTTGCCTCAGGATGAAAAACCTAGGCAGCTCTAGATTTATGTAATTCTGTTCACAGATCTTGGTCTTCAGACCACATAATCTTTTATACACTATTGATGAAGGATAGTTGGAAGGCAGGCAGGCGGGGACAATCCCCCATCTTACCCTCCCAGCCCTAAGAGGAAACCACCCTTAAAAGGATTTTACACCACCCTGGAAGGAGCCCTCCACCCTTTCCCATATGATAGATAGGCGAGAAAAACCTGATTGGATGATAGGCACAGGGAGGGTTAATCAGATTAAAACAGCCTGCCAACAAGCCCATAAAAACCCCAAGGACTTAGAAATGCCAGCGGCAACCCTCTCGGCTCCCTTCCCTCTTTTGGAGCTTTGTATTATGATTTGCTGTGGGTCAATAAACCTTGCTTTGCTGCCCACCACTCTGTTTGGTCTACCTCTTTCTTTGAAGCTGGTGACCAAGAACCATGGGCACCTATGGAGAAAAAATCCTGTAATACTATCAAAGAACATTAAAAAGCTACCTAACTTGGGACAGAAAGAAAACAACTAGAGAAACAAGGGAATCCAAATGAAGCCTGGAGTTCAGTTAATAGTTATGGGCATATTTTAGTTTTTTAATTTTGACAAATGTGCCATGGTAATAAAAAATGTTCACAATGAGGGAAGCTGAGTGAGGGGTATACAGGAAGTCTCTATACTATCTTTGCAACTTTCTGTAAAATGATCCCCCACATGCCAAAAATCCTATTTTTTTTTCAAATTTTTATTTAAATTCTAATTAGTTAACATATAGGGTAATACTGGTTTCTGGAGCAGAATTTAGTGATTCATCACTTAAAAATAATACCCAGTGCTCATCACAAATGCCTCCTTAATGCCCATCACCTGTTTAGCTCATCCCCCACCCAATTCCCTCCATCAACCCTCAGTTTGTTCTCTATCATTAAGAGTCTCTTATGGTTTGCTTCCCTCTCTCTTTTTTCAAAAACCCTATTTAAAAAAAAAAAAAACAACTATCTCATTAGACTATGGAAAACACTAGGTAGAAATAGCCCTTAGCCTTCAAATAAAGGGTTCATTTATTTTGAAAAACTTTCAAAGATCGTTTATTTATAAAGAAAAGAAACTTCACAGCCTCCCTTCATATTGTCTTCTAGTATCATGTAAGCTTCAAATCAGGAAATGAGTTTCAAAAGCTAAATTAAATCCTTCCCATTTCAGTTGAAGTCTATTTCTCATTCATTCAACAATTTTTTGTCTCTTCTGCTTCATAAATAGCAGCTGTTCATCATCACTCAGGCACTGTGTAATCATATGCTTGCAGATCCAGTTTTCTATGAACAGAACATCATATGGCTTCTTTGAACACTTTAAAATCAATCAGGAGGAATTTACTGAATGCCATTTATGTGCAAAGCATTATGGTAATTGCGTGGGGGTGTGGGGATTAAAAAGGGAAAAATAGGACACAGTCCCTGCCTTCAAAAAGCCTAATATTCTTCCAGCATTAAAAAATGTCTCATGTAGACTTTGTGCCTGCCTTTTCAAACTAGCTCTTCCCAAGAAGGTGCTGGTGCTGGAGTATAGCCATCATAGTCATGGATTCTTGTTAGCCCTGCCATTCTAATCCTTGGGAACTTGCCTGACTCAGTGTAATCCTGTCCCCAACCTGCTTCTTCTAAAGCTCTCCAGCTGAGGGAGGGGACCTCTCTTCTCTCTTGGGGGTGTTAACAGCCTCAGCATACCCATGCCCAACAGCACACTGCAGGGCTCTTTCCAGATCCAGGAGTAGATAGGGTTTTGCTACCTCATCCCAGCTTTGCAGGTGAATGAAGGAAGTCAGGAAGATGGAGTGAGGAGTGTAGAGCATGTCCCCAGGTGTGAGATATTCCTAGACTGCAATTCAACTTCTCATCAATAGCTTACCTGGCATTCTTCTTTCCAAATGGCCCAAATGTATGTGATCTTAATATCTTTGCCTCAGTTAAAGCCTCTGAAAGGAGATGCCCTATCATTACCAATGAGAGCTGTCAAGTCCCCTTGTTTTCTGATTTGGATAAGCTGCCCATTGCCTCAGTTGGCTAAATGAAGCCAAATGGAGCTGCCTGATTATATTAATATCATTTTTGATTCTTCACACTCTCTTTTTGATTTTCCTAATGTTTTCTTTCCTTCAGCCTGATTCATCCTCTTTTCTGGTTGCTATGGATCTGTAAAATATTTCCCCTTTCATCTGTTAGTAATACTGACCAACTACAACATAAGGCAAAACATTCTCTGATTTCCCTGTACTTCCCCAAGACTTTAGATTAATAGTTGAAAGATTGTGTTCCTATACCACTGAAGAAAAACAGGTCAACCCCTCAGAAATGAACTTATGCTCTAAAATTTAAGTGATTTGCATATAAATTATAATCTATCCAATATCTAGATGTTTTTAGGGAAGACTTAAGCCATAAAAAGAGGTTGACAAATTACAGCTTGTAGAGGCTGCTTTTAGGCAACCAACTCGGGCAATGGAAACCTGAGTACGGTAAAAGGGCCCACACTGACTAGCCAAATCACCTCAAAATAACCATAAACCCTAGCTGACCAATGGGTTACTTACACCTGGGCACAGGTACCAAAAAAGGAAAATTCATAGGTTCCCATACCTTCTCACCTTTCCCCCTTCACTACAGCCCCCCACCACCTGGCAGATAGTCTCTCCTTTGCTGTTCTGCCCACTGTCCCCTTGCAGTGAATTCAATAAACTTCTATGTCCTTTGTTCAGGTGAATTCTTTCACCACCTGAGCCGCTGGCCTCCAACTATTGGGGTCACCACACATTTGGTGGACCCTGCATTTGGTGGGGAGCCTTTGCCAGCCGGCATGCTCCCAGAGTCTCCAGAAATTTCTCAGGACTTTCCCTTTGTGGACCAATTCTAGTACTCCTTGGGGAATTGGCAACCTCTGGCCGAGGTTACTCCTCAGTGAGGATCTGAAGCCCCAGGCGGAACCAGCTGGACTGCTGTTGCCCGAAAGGGTGAGGGATTTCCCCTCTTGCCCTTTGGAGGGATCCTTCCCTCCCTCTCCTTTCTCTTTGCTGCCCTTCAGCAGTCTAACCATGCTTATGGGTCAAATGTTTGATGGTCACCTGTTTTTGTAAATAAAATTTTGATGGAACACAGCCATGCCTATTACATATTATTTATGGCTTCTTTTGTGCCACAACAGCAGAGCTGACAGAAGCTATATGGTCCTCAAAGCCTGAAATATTTGATACCTGCTCTTTCACTGAGAAAGTCTGCTGACGTCTGACTTACACAGACATCAGAGTTTTGCACTTCTGAATAAATACCCAAGTGTAGAGGTGGCCATCTTTAAATCTCTCTGACATCTCCAGAGGCCCTGTGAAATGAATGAACTGCCTTAGCTGGGGCCTGCACTCCAGCGCATGACAGAGGGATCACAGTACTTAGAGGTTTGCTGGGGCAGGGGTGAATGCATCTCCTGCTGAGCTGCTGCATGATTTGAGGCAATTTTTTCTAGCTTCCATGGGTCTGTGTCTTGGAGAAAGGCATGAAATGCTTTGAGTAGAAAGGATCATTCGATACAGGCATTAAATTAGGATAATTCACCCTCAGACTATTTCTCTGATCTCTGGCCCCTTGCGCAGTCTTCACGCGTTGGCTCTTCCAGCAGAATGTGGCTTCTTTGTCTCCAGCACCTGCATTTCAGGGATGCTCCCTAAAGGGAGCAGTAAAGGCCTCTAGTAAGCAAAGCAGAGCCGCTGGAGAGCTAGGAGAGTTCTCTGAAGAGGGCTGGAGGGGAGGGCAGATGGGAGCAGTAGCCCAAGAGGCAAGTTGCCAGCTCAGCCCCCACCTGTGGGACCCGTGGGGCCTGGGATGGAAACTGAACATTTCCAAGACTTGGTTACTTCATCTCTGAAATAAGATAATAGTAATATCTACTTCATAATATATTCAATGCCCCTAGTACAAACAAACCTGTCATAATACATGGGATCTTTTAATATTATTTATGTTGTCATTTAAAAGGCATATTGAAAAAAAAACCCCACAGGAAACTGACTTTAAAAAAAAAAAAAAAGCATAGTATAACACTGTATAGACTTTGGCCCTAATCCTGTTAAAAATATGTACACATCCAAAGACCTAAATGTGAGACAGGAGTCCATCAAAATCCTAAAGGAGAACACAGGCAGCAACCTCTTCGACCTCAGCTGCAGCAACTTCTTCCTAGAAACATCGCCAAAGGCAAGGGAAGCAAGGGCAAAAATGAACTATTGGGACTTCATCAAGATAAAAAGCTTTTGCAAAGCAAAGGAAACAGTCAACGAAACCAAAAGACAACCGACAGAATGGGAGAAGATATTTGCAAATGACATATCAGATAAAGGGCTAGTATCCAAAATCTATAAAGAACTTATCAAACTCAACACCCAAAGAACAAAGGATCCAATCAAGAAATGGGCAGAAGACATGAACAGACATTTTTCCAAAGAAGACATCCAAATGGCCAATAGACACATGAAAAAGTGCTCAACATCTCTTGGCATCAGGGAAATCCAGATCAAAACCTCAATGAGATACCACCTCACACCAGTCAGAATGTCTAAAATTAACAAGTCAGGAAATGACAGATGTTGGCGGGGATGCGGAGAACGGGGAACCCTCCTACACTGTTGGTGGGAATGCAAGCTGGTGCAGCCACTCTGGAAAACAGTATGGAGGTTCCTCAAAAAGTTGAAAATAGAGCTACCATATGATCCAGCAATTGCACTACTGGGTATTTACCCCAAAGATACAAATGTAGGGATCTGAAGGGGTACGTGCACCCCGATGTTTATAGCAGCAATGTCCACAATAGCCAAACTGTGGAAAGAGCCAAGATGTTCATCTACAGATGAATGGATAAAGAAGAGGTGGTATATATATACAATGGAATATTATGCAGCCATCAAAAGGAATGAGATCTTGCCATTTGCAATGACGTGGATGGAACTGGAGGGTATTATGCTGAGTGAAATAAGTCAAACAGAGAAAGACATGTATCATATGACCTCACTGATATGAGGAATTCTTAATCTCAGGAAACAAACTGAGGGTTGCTGGAGTGGTGGGGGGTGGGAGGGATGGGGTGACTGGGTGATAGACACTGGGGAGAATATGTGCTCTGGTAAGCGCTGTGAATTGTGCAAGACTGTTGAATCTCAGATCTGTACCTCTGAAACAAATAATGCAATATATGTTAAGAAAAAAAAAAGAAGAAGAAGATAGCAGGAGGGGAAGAATGAAGGGGGGGAAATCGGAGGGGTAGATGAACCATGAGAGACGATGGACTCTGAAAAACAAACTGAGGGTTCTAGAGGGGAGGGGGGTGGGAGGATGGGTTATCCTGGTGATGGGTATTAAAGAGGGCACGTTCTGCATGGAGCACTGGGTGTTATGCACAAACAATGAATCATGGAACACTACTTCTAAAACTAATGATGTAATGTATGTGATTACCATAACAATAAAAAATTTAAAAAAATATGTACACATCCGTATAGACAATGGAAGAGATACATGAAGATACTGAGAAGCCATCTCAGGGTAATGGGGTTATGAGTCATTGATATTTTTTTGTACCTTCCTGCCATTTTACAATTTTCTGCACAGAGCGTGGGTTTTATTATCAGAAAAGAAAAAACCAAAAGGCTAACCATGACCAAATTTTTCAAAGAACTTCCTAGAGGACAGGGCAGTGAGCCTGTGGAAGCAGCCCCAAGCCAGAACCACTGGACAAGTCACCACTTCGGGGTGTACTCTGCGGTGCAGGGACTGGGACAGCTTGGAATACTGTGCGGGGATCTGCCAGAGCAAGAGGCTCTACTTTCTTGCTCAGTTTCTTCATAGTTCTCTCCGTAGGAAATACATGGCTTTCTCAAGGCAGGCACAACCCTGCTCTGGCTCCCTGGGGCATGGGTCTCTGCAGCCAGACCTATCTTCTTGCCTTGTTGGGCAGACACGATGACAAGTTTGTTGTTTGGCTTCTCTCCAGGACTCAGGGGCAGGAGAGCCAGCTGGCCCTTCTTGAGGATTCTCATGAGGCTCCAGAAGCATTTCTGATGCCTCACAGAACACCTGCTCCAGGAATATGACAATTAAAAGAAGCAGGGGAGGGAAAGAAAAAGGAACTTGGGTGCTTTTCATGAGGGATTGCAGCAAGCCCAGGGGAAGGGTAGTTGCGGGCATGTAGCTAGGTGGCCTCCCAAACAGCAGCCTTTCATGGCCTTGTCCTGCTTGACCCACTGTATTGGCACAGGGAAGTCATCTCTGGGGGCAGCCAAGAGCCCACTGTCTGGGTCTTCCTAGCCCCAGGCTGAGCTCTAGCAGTCCCTCTTTGGGTTTGAAGATTTGGGGAAAACAGGACACATCAACTTCCTAAGGTGACTGGGCATGTCTGGGTTCCCACCTGTAATCGCCACTATGGTGACCTACACATAGGAAGTCTCTGCCCTGTGCCTCTCTTCACTGGGCCACTCAGATCATACATGCATTTTGTTCTCTCCCGGCTGATCATTTTTATTCCCCCAAACAAAATAACTTTATTGTTTTTCTAGTTAAAAAAAAAATTATGCTACTGGGACACCTGGGTGCCTCAGCTGGTTAAGCATCTGACTCTTGATCTCAGCTCTGGTCTTGATTTCAGGTTGTGAGTTCAAGCCCCACGTTGGGCTCCATGCTGGGTGTGGAGCCTACTTTAAAAAATAATAATGAAATAAATTTTAAAATGATGTTAAAAAATTCAACTATTTATGAAAATGTGAAAAAAGCAAGTCACAGAACAATAAATAGAGTGGGGTTGCATTTTCACTTTAAAAAAATAAGAAAAAAGAATGAATTTGATTACATATGCTCAGAAGAAAATCTTAAAGAATGCATGTCAAACATTAACCGCAGTTATACCTGAAAAATAGGACTGATGGGGAAAGAGAGTTTCATTTTTGTCTTTATATGGTTCTCTGTTGTTTGAATTTCTTATAATAAGCCTGTATTACTTTGTAATTTAAGTATATAATTAAAAATGAAAAATAAACATTATCTAACCTCCCTGCCAAATGTCTCATGCGTTTAATAGACATTTACTGATTACCCGCTATGTGTCAGTCACTATTCTCAGTGTTGGGAATATCTGATAATAAGCAAAACCAGACACTTTCCTACTGTCATAGAGTTTACTGCCTAGGCGGGGGAAACAGACATTAACCAAATAACCACACAGATAATTGTAAAATTACAGCTGTGATAAGTACTATAAAGGGGCAGTATAAGGTCAGGGCTGCTGCTAGCCCATATAGTATTTGTGTGATATTTTTTAAAAGGTGTCCCCATAGACAGAAACAATCCAGAGAAGGCATAGTTTAGCAAGCAGACTATGCCTCTGATGAATTAGAAAAAAGCAGCCTTCCAGACTGACACAGCCCTGCTCCATATGCAAGACTTTGTGAGTGGAGCACAAATTGGATTTCATCTACTATCATTTCAGCTGGGAACCCTTATTTATATGAACAACCTGCAGGAGTGTACCCAGCAGCCCTAGAAAAGGTTCCATGGACACATATAATAAAATGAGATTTTAATAATAAATGAGGGTTTCTTGGAGGAACAGACAGAAGAATGAGAGCTGAAAGAAGAATGGGAGTTAAACAGGTGAAAGGGAAGACAGAAACATTCCTAGGGAATGGTAACAGCATGTGCAAAGGCCCTGGGGCAGGATAGGAATATATGCCTTTGGGGAACTGAAAGGTCATTGTTGGTGAAGGACTGAAAAAGTGACAGGAGCAGTGTTAACAGTTAAGTCTAGAAAAGTAGGTGGGAGATTAGATCACACAGGACCTTGTAGACATCTTAAGATTGATATGCAAAAAATCTGCTGATAAGACTTATACAGAAGGAATTAAAATGGCAATACTTTATTTTAATTTTTTTGTTGGTATTTCATTTATATAGAGTGAAATGCACCAGTCTTAAGTATACAGTTTCATGAGGTTTTGTTTTGTTTTTTTAAGTAGGCTCCAACATGAGGTTTGAACTCACAACCCTGAGATCAAGACCTGAGCTGAGATCAAGAGTTGGATGCTTAGCCCACTGAGCCACCCAGGCACTCCCAGGTTTATGAGTTTGACACAGGCATACACTCCTGTAATTTATATCCAATCAAGAGATAGAACTCTATGTGCATTTCTAACAAACTCAATGTGATGTCCATGCTGCTGATCCAGGGATCACACTTTGAGAACCACTGGTCTAGATGATAAAATCAGAAATGCCTCATAAATAATTTCTAGAAGTTTATTCATTCAGTAAGCATTTCCTTTAAGTGCCTGCTGTTTGCCAGGCATCTTCTAGGTTCTGGGGATTCAAAAATAATTAAAACCTCATGCCTCTCCTCTAGTAACTTAAAGTCTGGTGGGGGGACCAAGGTAAGCCAAATGCGTATTTCTAGCTGTCTGAGAAAGTCTGCTCACTAAATAATGGACAAAATATTATATTTTGTGTTTTTTTTAAGATTTTATTAATTTAATTGAGAGAGTGAGAGAGAGCATGTGCGGGGGCGGGGAGGGGCAGAGGGAGGAGATTGATCCCAGAACCCTGGGAGCATGAACCGAGCCGAAGGCAGACACCTAACCGACTAAGCCACCCAGTGCCCTGGACAAAATATTTTAAAAGGTAAAATATTCTTGGTTTCCAAAGTAGATAAACCACTAAGAAGAAAAGCAAGGCTTTATAATGGATCCTATCCTAGACATAGGATTCCTCACTGCCACACTGAATGCACAGATGATCAGTAAGATCTACTTTATTGAGTGTTTTCCATGTGTCCAGTACTGTGCAAAGTACTTTCTATGTAGCTTGACATTGAATCCTCTCAATAACTCTATGAAGCTAGGACCATCTTGCCTACATTTTATGGATAAGGCAACTGTATAGTCCAGAGAAATAAGGGACTAGACAAAGGCCACTCAATGAGTAAGTGAAGGAATCAGAATTCAAACCCAGATCTGGTTGACCCAAGTGCTGGTCCTTTTAGTCACTAAAACTTGCAGCTTTCTAGCAGAAAGCAACCTTCATAAATCATTTTAGTGCTGAAAATACTAACAAGTCCTATAGTAGAAATATTCAACACAGAATACAGTACTATGATAGGACAGGTAGGGCAGTAAATAATTTTAACTGGGTGGAGATATGAGAAGTCTTCATGAAGAGGTGGGAATTAGCTTGGAAAATAAATTTTTGTCAGTGTTTCCCTAATGAAGTCTGAGAGTCAGAGATAATCCAGTGGATGCAAATGCTGTATTCCAAACACTAGAAAAGCACACTCTATCGTGGACAAGGGAAAGTTTATTGGGATCAATTATAGCCAGCATGAAATTTCCCTAGTGATTATACAGTGCTTCTGCTTACTAGGTACTACCTTATGATTGCCACTTCAACTTTCCGGTTTCCTTGATAACAGGAACAAAAGTGCCCTAAAGAGTGGACTTTTGTATTTTAGTCACTGGAGAGGAATATTCCACAACATCACTTTAATACTTGGGTATATGGTTTATAAATAGGTATCTTGTTCATTTGGAAGGAGCCGGATCATGAAAAGCCTTATGCCATTGGTCTGGAAGTAATGGGTGGCCAGAGTCTTCTCTTTGGCAGACATCAGGGAGTAAGACTGGAGGCAGGGAGGTGAGCTCCAAGGCGATTGCAACACTACAGACCTGGAATAAGGCAGTGCCAATGAAGATGGATGGAAATAAGGGGTTGTTTCCAGAGGTATTTAAGAAATATAAACAGGGCACCTGGACGGCTCAGTCAGTTGAGCATCTGACTCTTGGTTTCAGCTCAGGTCATGATCTCAAGGTCATGGGATCGAGCCCCACATTGGACTCCTTGCTCAGCACGGAGCCTGATTGTCCCTCTCCCTCTCCCTTGGCCCCTCCAACCCACCCACCTCCACCGCCACCCCTGCACGCAAGTGCTCTCTCTTTCAAATAAATAAATAAGTAAATAAAATCTTTTTTTTTTAAGTTTTTATTTATTTGACAGAGAGAAAGAGAGAGAGGGAGCACAAGCAGGGGGAGAGGGAGAGGGAGAAGCAGACTCATCGCTGAGCAGGGAGCCCGATGCGGGGCTCCATCCCAGGACCCTGGGATCATGACCTGAGCTGAAGGCAGATGCTTAACCGACAGAGCCACCCAGGTGCCCCTAAATAAATAAAATCTTAAAAAAAAAAGAAAGAAATATAACCAACAGGACTCATGGAATGTGAGGGTGAAGAGGCATAGCATGACTCAGGTTTAGCGTCTGGCTGACTCTCTGTATGGTGGTATCTCTAAATAAGATAGAGAACATAGGGGAAGAAGCAGGTGGAATTTTTAGCTTTAAGCATTGAGCAAATAGACATGTAATTTTATTTCTCCCCAAATCTAAATATAGTCTTCAAGGGCAAATGCAAATGACAATGGTCTATTATTAGTATAAGGGAAGAGGTAGCTCAAAAAATGGAGATAATTCTAATGTCTTGTTCTTTCAAAAGAGTTTTGTGTGAGCATTAAATAAGACAATATGTGTGCAAGAGCTTGAAACATTATTGCATGGAAAATTGCTAAATGATAAATTACTTTTGATTTTTGAAATAAAAGATTGCTCTTGCTTTAAAAACACCAGCCTTGATTTTAAAAATAGTATCATTTTATATGCAATTTTCCCCTTATACAATTTTGAAAAAAAAGTATGAAGAAAAAGATAATTGTGATTATAAGAGACTAGCTTCTGAGACTCTCAGTGCCCTTTTTGAATGTAAAGCAAACCCAGGCACCTCGGTGGCTCAGTTGGTTAAGCATCTGCCTTCGGCTCAGATCATGATCCCAGGGTCCTGGGATTGAGCCCCACACTGGGCTCCTTGCTCAGCGGGAGTCTGCTTCTCCCTCTCCCCCTGCCCCTCCCCCCCCCCCGCTCCTGTGTGCACTCTCTCAAATAAATAAATAAATAAATAAATAAAATCTTAAAAACAAAAACAACAGTGATGTCCCTATTTGAAAACACTAAGACAAAAAGAATCTAGAAAGTTGAACTGATAATTAACAGTCATTGAAGCCTTGCTGTATACAAGACACACTGCAGGATATATTTCATTTAATCTTCACAACATCCTTGCTCCTCTATTTTACAAATGAGGAAGATGAGATGGAGAAATGAGATTACTAGCTCAGCACAGAGGTGGTGAGTGGTGGAGCTAGGTGTGAACACACACAGCCTAGCAGAGTGTACTGAGCTCTTCAACCCTGTAGCATAGGGCTTCCTACTGTGTCGTCAACATGTTTATCCCTGGGTGGATGGACCTGAGTACTATTCTTTATTTCTTTCTTTCCGCTTCTCTGTATTTTCGGTAGTAAGCATACATTACGTTGAGGTTAAGAGAAAAAGGTTATTTTAATTTAAAAAGCAATCAGGTAAATGAAAAATTTATTTTAAATAGCCCAATTCTCATTCATTCCCTGAAAAAGAAAAACCTGTCTATCTAATTTTGATTTGAAGCATTAGGTACACTGCTGTTCGAAGACCAAGTTTTGTCTGGTGCGTGGTTCATGGTGTGTGCTTAATTCTCTGAAAAATAGACGACAGTTATTGCCAGGTTAATTAAGTGTCATTATCTTAGAGTCTGGAGTATTACAGATAAATGTGCAATTCTGAAATAAAACAGCTGTCAAAGCCAGAGAAAGAAGAGTGTGGTTTTTGTTTTTGTTTTTAACATTTGTAACCTTTAAATTGTCTGAAAAATTGTTAATCAACCTTAAGAAATTCACTACTATCTACAAGTTAAAGTCAGCTCTTACAGTCCTGAGATCTGATGTTTAAAAGAAATGTGAGGTTAGCCTCTTCGAAGTGCAAAACTGAATTTCTGATTCTCTCTGTGAGTTTTCCTTTTTCCCGTGTTCATATTGGTTTGTTATTGTATGATCTCTCAGGAGCATTAGTTTGTTGGATCAGATAGTGCTGTTTTTGTTGGAATAAGGCAACATCAGGGATGTTTTTCTGTTGAAAGGATAATTAGATAGATTAAATTAAATGGACTTTGCAAAACAACATGAGGCACTTAAAGGGAAACAAAAAACAAAACAGAAAAACCCCTCTAAAACAGGTTACGCTTGGATTCCCTGAACTTGACACTAATCCGCCTTTCATAGATATAACCAAGGCACGGAAAGAAATATACTTGATGCAAATATACTTTATTTACAATTACTTGCTGTTTTTGGTTTGAAGATATGTATGTATATAAAAGTGTCTGAGAGAGAACTTTGAATAGGTTTAAGGTACACAGCAGTTTTTTCCAAATGAATATGAGTAAAAATAAATGCATTTAAAAAGGGAATAGGAACTAAATTAGAGATTGTACCTTCTGAATTTACTCCAACTTGGGTTCTTACTTTATTTTATGTCTTCAGTAGAACAAAAGGTGACTTCTGGTTCTTAGAACAAAGACTTGATGGAGCTAAGTTGAAGCATCCAGAAGGCTCAGAGTGAAGACTGAGAGGCGAGATTTTGATGAGTTAAGTGTAAATGAATCAGAAACATAGGGATTATGTGCACATGAGGTTAAAGTGCTCCTTATTATTATTATTATTATTTTTTTGGTGGGCAGCAAAAGCAAAGTTTATTGAGTGATAGCAAAGTGATGGTACAAAGCTCCCAAGGAGGGAGGGGACCCGAGGGGGTTGCCTAAAGTGCTCCTTAAAGTGCACCCGAGTTTAAATGTGCAGAGGAAAGATGCTCAGTGAAAAGCTCGGGGGCATTCTAAAACTCAAATACTTGAAATATTTGAGATTTGAGGTGTGTATTAATGAAGCCATGACTATCCATCTCCAGGGTAAATGTGATAATATGGCAAATGTGGTAATATGGATAACTTTGTTACTCCATTCTACATTTTGTATATCTTATGCCCATGAATAAGGATATTGTAGGGTCGCCTGGGTGGCTCAGTCAGTTAAGCGTCTGCCTTCAACTCAGGTCATGATCCAGGGATCCTGGGATCGAGTCCTGCATCGGGCTACCTGCTCCACAGGGAGTCTGCTTCTCTCTCTGCCCCTCCTCCCACTTGTTCTCTCAATCTTTCCCTCTCTCTCAGATAAATAAATAAAAATCTTAAAAAAAGAAAAAGAATAAGGATACTGTATTAGTCAAGGTTCTCCAGAGAAACAAAACCAATATAGAGAGAGATAGAAAGAGGGGTGGGGGGAGATTTAAGGAATTGGTTCACTCAATTATGGAGACTGGAAAGTTTAAAGCCTGCAGTTCCAGTTCAAAGGCTATCTGTTGGCAGAATTCCCTCTCACTTTGTGGAGGAAAATCTTTTGTTCTATTCAGGCCTTCAAGTGATTGGTTGAGGCCCACCCATATTATGGTGGGCAATCTCCTTTATTCAAAGTCCACTGATTTAAATGTTAATGTCATTACAAAGCTGTCATCATCAAGACAGTATGATACTGGCACAAAAACAGACACATAGATCAATGGAACAGAATAGAGAGCCCAGAAATGGACCCTCAACTCTATGGTCAACTAATCTTCGACAAAGCAGGAAAGAAAGTCCAATGGAAAAAAGACAGTCTCTTCAACAAATGGTGTTGGGAAAATTGGACAGCCACATGCAGAAGAATGAAACTGGACCATTTCCTTACACCACACACAAAAATAGACTCCAAATGGTTGAAAGACCTCAATGTGAGACAGGAGTCCATCAAAATCCTAAAGGAGAACACAGGCAGCAACCTCTTCGACCTCAGCCGCAGCAACTTCTTCCTAGAAACATCGCCAAATGCAAGGGAAGCGAGGGCAAAAATGAACTACTGGGACCTCATCGAGATAAAAAGCTTTTGCACAGCAAAAGAAACAGTCAACAAAACCAAAAGACAACCGACAGAATGGGAGAAGATGTTTGCAAATGACATACCAGATAAAGGGTTAGTATCCAAAATCTATAAAGAACTTATCAAACTCAACACCCAAAGAACAAAGAATCCAATCAAGAAATGGGCAGAAAACATGAACAGACATTTTTCCAAAGAAGACATCCAAATGGCCAATAGACACATGAAAAAGTGCTCAACATCTCTTGGCATCAGGGAAATCCAAATCAAAACCTCAATGAGATACCACCTCACACCAGTCAGAATGTCTAAAATTAACAAGTCAGGAAATGACAGATGTTGGCGGGGATGCGGAGAAAGGGGAACCCTCCTACACTGTTGGTGGGAATGCAAGCTGGTGCAACCACTCTGGAAAACAGTATGGAGGTTCCTCAAAAAGTTGAAAATAGAGCTACCATATGATCCAGCAATTGCACTACTGGGTATTTACCCCAAAGATACAAATGTAGGGACCCAAAGGGGTATGTGCACCCCGATGTTTATAGCAGCAATGTCCACAATAGCCAAACTGTGGAAAGAGCCAAGATGTCCATCGACAGATGAATGGATAAAGAAGGTGTGGTATATATACACAATGGAATATTATGCAGCCATCAAAAGGAATGAGATCTTGCCATTTGCAATGACGTGGTTGGAACTGGAGGGTGTTATGCTGAGCGAAATAAGTCAATCAGAGAAAGATATGCATCATATGACCTCACTGATATGAGAAATTCTTAATCTCAGGAAACAAACTGAGGGTTGCTGGAGTGGTGGGGGGTGGGAGGGATGGGGTGGCTGGGTGATAGACATTGGGGAGGGTATGTGCTATGGTGAGCGCTGTGAATTGTGGAAGACTGTTGAATCACAGATCTGTACCTCTGAAACAAATAATGCGGGATGCCTCGGTGGCTCAGTCGGTTAAGCCTCTGCCTTCAGCTCAGGTCATGATCCCAGGGTCCTGGGATTGAGTCCCACATCGGGCTCCTTGCTCAGCAAGGAGCCTGCTTCTCCCTCTGCCTGCCTCTGTCTCTCTCTCTGATAAATAAATAAAATCTTTTAAAAAAAAAATGAAACAAATAATGCAATATATGTTAAGAAAAAAAAAGAAGAAGAAGATAGCAGGAGGGGAAGAATGAAGGGGGGGAAATTGGAGGGGGAGACGAACCATGAGAGACAATGGACTCTGAAAAACAAACTGAGGGTTCTAGAGGGGAGGGGGGTGGGAGGATGGGTTATCCTGGTGATGGGTATTAAAGAGGGCACATTCTGCATGGAGCACTGGGTGTTATGCACAAACAATGAATCATGGAACACTACATCAAAAACTAATGATGTAATGTATGATGATTAACATAACAATAAAAAATTTAAAAAAATTAATGTTAATGTAATCCAAAACACCCTTACCCAAGCAACCAGAATTTTGTTTGACCATATATCTGAGCACCATAGTAGCCCAGCCAGGTTGATACATAAAATTAATCATCACAGATGTTGAGTTGGCTGATTTTGTCTTCTTGTTAAAGCAATGCCATTTCAGATGAATGAATAAAATCCACCAACAAACTTTTATAGCTGGAAAGACCACTGGAGACCTTCTAATGGTACTTCTCAATGGGGATGCTACTAGCATTGGGGGCCAGTAATTTTTGTATGTGGGCAGTTGTCCCAACCATCGAAAGGCATTTAGCACCCCTGACCTAAACCTCTGGTTGCAAATAGCTCTCCCAATCAGTGTGCCAACCGCCAAACCATCCCAAAGGTTTCCAAACACTCTAAGGTAGGTATAACACTCTTCATTAAGAATTACCCTTTACTCTTTTTTAGAGTAGGAAATAGATTTGACAAGGTTACCTTTTACTGTATTTCATATGTAGACTATTCCTCTTTTTTTCTGATTTGACAGTGTAATTAATCATATCAGATTATTTTGTAGTAAATAATGTGTGAATCTATAATTTCACTACCTAAAATAAGGTTTAAAATGTAAACTCTGATTAGTATAACAAGTTATACTGTACAAAATTGGGAAAGATTTCAGTCATAAAACTACCAGGGTTTGGTAAACACACTTATGTATTTTTGGTATTAAACCAAAAGCATGGATAAATTTTAAAAAACGCTATTTTGAAAAACTTTTTGAAAAATTGATTAGTTGGGGAAGCATTAATTCAAAGCTTGTATACATGAACATATTGACTGTCAACCGTCCATTCTGTGTCCCTTCTGAAAGGGAGCATTTCTGGGGTGACAGTTAGTTTTATTTTGGTTAACTAAACCACTCTTCAGATACGAACTTAGATGTACTTGCTACAGGAAGTGGTCACCAAGCAAATGTACTTCATTGACATCTCATATTCTTCTGCTCATAGAAGTCATCCTCAAAACTATAGTTGGCCTTACCACCTCCCTCACTGAACTGAAGGCTCTGTGAGGTCAGGAACCGTGTGAAGATCGTTTGCCTGTCTTTGTACTCTCAACGTGGAGTCAAATGCCTGGCACACAATAGAAGCTCGCTAAATATGTGTTGGATGGGTGAATGAGGAGGGGGCAGCATAAAGAAAACAAACTTCTATCTTTATTGAAAATTATGCACATCATTTTCAATTGTGAAGCCTAGGGAACAGTAATATTTTATCATCTGTGTGTTCTATCACTCCTTAGCATTGCACCTGGCATGCCTAGCGTCTCTCATGCTTTATCGAGGTATAATTTATATACAATAAACTGCAATCATTTAAAGTATAGAGATCAGTGAGTTTCAACGCCAGTGTAACTCCTGCCACCAAGACACAGAACGCTTCCATCATCCCAAAAGTTCCCTAGTGCCCCTTTGCATGCATCTTTCCCTCTCTACCTCCAACCCGGGTAAATAGACTTGCTTCTTGTCAATATAGATTAGTTTGCATTTTCAAGAATTTTATATAAATGGAATCACACAGTACGCACTTCTTGGACGTAGATCCTTCTTGAGATTCATCTATGTTTTTGCATGAGTATGTTGTTTGCTCCTTTTTATTGCTGAGTATTTCATTGAATGAATATGTAATAATTTGTTCATCCATTTCCTGTTGATGGACAATTGGGTTGTTTATATTTTGGGGCTATTATGAATAAGGCTGCTATGAACATTCATGGACAAGTCTTTGTATGGACATATTTTTAAATTTCTTATGGGTAAATTGCCTAGGAGTGGAATTCTGGATTATATGGCAAGTATATATTTAACTTTATAAGAAACTATCAAACCATTTTCAAAGTGTACCATATTTTTATTACTACCATCTATGTATGAGAGTTCTATTTGTTTTACATCCTTTCCAGCACTTGATATTGTCAGTCTTTTTAATTTTAGCCATTTTGGTGGGTATGTGGTGGTATTTTACTATGGTTTTAAGCTGAATTTCCCTAAAGACTAATGATGTTGAACATTTATTGATTATCCATATATCTTCTTTGGTGAAGTGTGTGTCCAAGTCTTCAGTCCATTTTTTAAAAACTTGTTTGCCCTTTCTTTTGTAATCCTTTGGCTGATATACAAAAAATGTTTTCTCTAGTCTACAACAGTTTTTTTCACATTCTTAATGATGTCTCTTAAGTAGCAAAAGTTTTTTTAGTTTTGATGAAGTTCAAATCATCAACTTTAATATGATTTCTTCTTTCTTCGGTTCTGTCTGAGGTCACAAAGATTTTTCTCCTGTGTTTCCGTCTAAAAGTTTATTGTTTTAGCTTTTACATTTAGATCTATATGACATTTTGAGTTAATATTTACGTATGATGTGAGATGAATATTGGGGTTTGATTGTTTTTCCCCATATGTATATCCAGTGGTTCCAACACCATTTATTGGAAAGATTTTCCTTTCCCCATTGAATGCTTTGGCACCTTTGTCAAAAATCAACTGACCACCCATGTATGGTTCTTCTTCCAGGCTTTCTATTTTATTTGATTGGTCTGTATGTCTATCCATTCACCAATACAGCATTGTCTTCATTACTGAAGCTTTACAGTAAACCTTGAAATCGGTTACTGTTTGTCCTGAACTTTGTTCTTTTCTTCATGTTTCTTATGTCAAGCGTAATCCTGCTTCCTTTCATATCCCCTGATGCCTTAAAGTATCTATGGAGTTATAAAAATAAAGGATCATGCTTTCCTTACTCTGTTATTTCTAGTTTCTTCCCTGCCCCAGGAGACCACTCTATTCTTTGACTTACCAATGGCTAAAACTTGTGGGGTTTTCTTTATGATTTTATTTTTTAAGCAATCTCTACACCCAACATGGGGCTTGAACTCATAACCCCAAGATGAAGAGTCACATGCTCTACTGACTGAGTCAGACTGGCACCCCTAAAACTATTTTTTTTTTTAAAGATTTTATTTATTTATTTGACAGAGAGAGACACAGCGAGAGAGGGAACACAAGCAGGGGGAGTGGGAGAGGGAGAAGCAGGCTCCTCGCAGAGCAGGGAGCCCGATGCGGGACTCGATCCCAGGACCCTGGGATCATGACCTGAGCCGAAGGCAGTCGCTTAACCGACTGAGCCACCCAGGCGCCCCTAAAACTATATTTTTAAAAAGATTTTATTTATTTATTTATTTGGGAGAGAGAGAAAGAGAGTGCACACTCGCACTTGAGTGGGGAGAAGGGCAGAGGGAGAGACAGAATCTCAATCACACTCCACCCTGAGCTCTGACGCAGGGCTTGATCCCAGGACCCTGAGATCAGGACCTGAGCTGAAATCAAGAGTTGGACGCTCAACTGACCAAGCCACCCAGGCATCCCCCTAAAACTTGGTTTTAATAGAGAATGTGGAAGGTCATGAGATGGACAAATAGGGTACTTGTACACATGCTCAGGTGAATTGCAAAAAAGGGATTCCCGTGTGATGTTACAGAAGTTATTTTGGGATGAAAATTATAATAGATGGGCATGCCTGGGTGGCTCAGTCAGTTAAGCGTCTGCCTTTGGCTCAGTTCATGATCACAGGGCCCTGGGACTGAGTTCCACATTGGGCTTCATGCTCAGTGGGGAGCCTACTTTTCCCTCTGCCTGCAGCTCCCCCTGCTTGTGCTCTCGCTCACTCCCTCTCTGACAAATAAATAAATAATCTAAAAAAAAAAAGAAAATTATAATAGATGAAACATGTCCTTATTATCCATAAGCTAAGTCTAAACTTGTTTACCTGGTATTCTTATCTCCTAAAGACTTCTTCATATATGTGATGTTCCAGGAAAACTGTTGAACACCTGTGTTCTACAGCTTCCTCACCTGTATGCTCTGATGCTGCCATCACCTGAATGCCTTTACCCCTCATCTCAGAATACCTAAATTTTCTCCTTCTACAAAGCCTTTTGCAATCTTCGCAACCAGAAGTAGTTGTGTCTTTTCTAGATCTCTCATAACACTAATTTTTATCTTTGTATTGTATTTATCTTAGTAATATAATAGCTCACATTTATTGATTACTACGTGCCAGACATTGTGCTTAGTACCTAACATACATTATCATTTTTAATAATCATAGAAACATGATAAGGTAGACATTATTATGATCTAATTGACAGATGAGGAAATTGAGTCACAAAGAGATTAAGTAATGTACTCCAGACCATATGATTAGTAAATTTTAGTGTTAAGATTCTAAGTTCTGACTCCAGCGTCCGTGTTCTTACCTAATATGCTGTTCTGTTCCAAATAGTGCCCATGTTGGGGTGCCTGGGTGGCTCAGTCGGTTAAGCTTCTGCCTTCGGCTCAGGTCATGATCCTGGGGTCCTGGGATTGAGCCTCGCATTGGACTTTTTGCTCAGCGGGGAGTCTGCCTCTCCCTCTCCATCTGCCTCTCCCCCTGCTCATACTCTCTCTCTCAAATAAATAAATAAATAAAATCTTAAAAACAACAATAACAACGACAAATAGTGCCTATGTTGCTGGCCTCTCTCAGAAACTCTGGGATACTACCGAAGGCCATCAGTAGTGTATTTGCACATGGCCAACTGGTATACCAGAAGAGATGGTGAAGACTTTAGCATTGCTTGTGAGGCCCCAGGGATATCATAATTAAAAACCCTTGAACATAAAAGATGTAGGAAGACTCCCTGCAGTTCCTGAGGAGTGTGCCCCAGACACTTTTCTTTGCCTATTGATAGAAGTGACACTTTTCTTTGCCTCTTGATAGAAGTTCTGTGAGTAAGATTTTGAGTTGGCACAGTTGGTGTCACTAAAATAGCCTTCCGTGCCAGTCCTTGGGGAATTTGGTAAAACTTCTTTGTCAAAAAAAGCTACAGAATAGGAAGAGCTAGACTACTTTTTGGTCTTTTTTTTTTTTTAAATATAATTTGTTTTGAATAATGAAAGTAACACATGTTCATTTTGTATAATTTGGAAAATACAAGAAAACCACAAAGAAGAAAACTCTTTTATAATCCTACCACCCAGAGGTAACCACTATTAATATTTGAGTCTTCTATTCTTCTAGTCCTTTTCTGTGCACCTACAACACGAATATACACATATTTGGAAAATGTAATGATACAATGTTATGGTTTTGTAAGCAATTTTTATAACAGCATATGGTGAATATTTTCTTAAAACATCATTTTAACGGATCCATAGTAATACATCATAGAGATATCCATACACACCTCAGTTATTCAGCATTTAAATTATTTCTGATCTTTTCATATTTATGCAAATACATGTTTATATCCATCCGTGATTGTTTCCTGAAGGGGGAGAGAAACTAAATCATTCATGCAAATTTACATTTCACTCTGGTAAAGCTGTATAAGTTAACACACAGTGGAGTTGGGTTACTAATTGATGACTAAAAGATCAATAACCCCAGGATGCCTGGGTGGCTCAGTTGGTTAAGCGTCTGCCTTTGGCTCAGGTCATGATCCCAGGGTCCTGGGATCGAGTCCTGCATCAGGCTCCTTGCTCAGTGGGGAGCCTGCTTCTCCCTCTACCTGCAGCTCCCCCTGCTTGTGTTCTCTCTCTCTCTGACAAATACATAAATAAAATCTTAAAAAAAAAAAAAAAAATCTGTAATCCCTTAGGGGCCAGATCCTGAAAGGGTTGCCAGAATTGCAAGGGAAGACCCCTCCACTGGGAGCAGGAAAAGCAGGGGTTCCAGGCAACAATGAGAAAATACCAACCAAGCTTTCAACTTTCATACCAGGACACTAACTTTGGGGAAAAAAAAAAAAAAAGAATGCTAACTTTGCCAAATGCCACCTGTTTCTTGGTCTATACCTCAAAGTCCACAGATCAACAACACAAAATACATGTACTTCAAGTTCTCAACAGTGATGTTAGCCCTAACCCAGCTAATTAGCTGTGCCACACCCCCGCCCCAGGCTGGATGATTTGTGGGCAGAATCCATTTCTGATTCATCTTGCTATCCCCAGGGCCTTCACACTCAATAAATATTTTCTGAATGAATGAAATCAATTCTATCTCTGCTTACTACCCTAATTTAATTGACTTTTTTAGAGGCTTTAAAGAAAGTAGGCTCCTGGAGTTATCACAGGGATTGAGATTTTACCTGCGGTGAGAAGAGAATTGAACCAACTGAAACCATTTTGACAGGTTGGAGCTTCTGGGCAAAGATCTCTCGCACAGGCTCACTAATCCACCTAAGTAAAGAGATCTTGAAATAATCATGTCCAAACCTGCATTTGGAATCTGTTCAATTGCAACACACTTGTATAACTTGGTTTTATAGTATACATATTAAAGTTTTTAAAAAATCCGTTTGTATCAGCAGGAGAAATGTACTCTTTCAACAAGACTGATGTTGAAACTTGGTGACCAAGTTCTATTCTTTCAGGTCAAATTCCAGTAAAATAGTTTTCACTATCACAAGATGGATTATAGTGAAAAATTTTCCAAGCTTTTGCAGACCCATAATAATAATGTTTTGCCAACATCCACTATAAGAAATGTTTTGCCAATATCTACTTATCTCTAACACTCACTCACATCATGCTCCTGAAAACCACATGGAATCTCTGTCACAGCCAGTATATTTGCATAAAATAAAGAAATTATGCAGGGTAGAGCAAGACCTTAAGAAGTCCCATAGTTTTCTCTCTAATGATTATAGTACAGAAAAGATACTATTTAGTTTCTGATGCCTTTATTTGTTTAAAGATTTTATTTATTTATTTGAGAGAGACAGTGTGTGAGCAAAAGAGCATAAGCAGGGGGAGCAGCAGAGGAAGAGGGAGAAGCAGGCTCCCCACTGAGCAGGGAGCCCAATGTGGGGCTGGATCTCAGGACTCTGAGATCATGACCTGAGCTGAAGGCAGACGCTTAACCAACAGAGCCACCCAGGCACCCCATCTGATGCCTTTATTATGAAAGCCCTGGGTGCATGTACCTTTATGCAAGCAAAGAGTTAATGTCTCTTTCCTGTGAATGCTAAAGGGTGGGATTGGGGTTTTAGGTAAGTGTTAACAAAGACTGGAGTTTTAAGGTGATGGGTTTTTAAAACTTCTCTGAGCCTGAGTTTCCTACTGTGTCAAAAGCATAGGAATAGGGAGAGTTGTGGGAGGTTGATTGTACTAGTATCATTTCTTTCCTACTTCTGCTTTCCTGGCTTTGCTAGTCTGCGAATCATAAGAAATTTGGAGCCAGCATGGTGGAATGAAGATCTGTGGAATTTGGGAAAGACTAGCGTTAAAGTCCTAGCTCTGCTATTTAAAAACTGTGAAATCTTGTGTTGGTCATCTAAATGAGCTTAGGTTACAGATAATATGGAACTCTGATAATATCTGCCTTAAATAGCTTGAGTTTCAAATAAAATGAAATTACTTGAATCCCTGTTGTGCCAGTTTATTCAATTTTCGAATGTTCATGAAAGGACTTTTCTTCTTTGCTTGGCTCCTTTTCCTCCACCTATTACTTATCTGCCCCTTTTTCTTAGGGTTCTGCCATACCTTTCTTTTGTTGTATCAGTGAATATGTAACCCTCAGGTGACCTATTCTATTCCCATAGCTTCAGCTATTAAATATATGTTGATGTTTGCTATTGGTGTGTAGCATTCTCGTTGAGCTTTAGATTTACATATTATACTGCCTATTGGATATAACCACCTGAGAAGGTCAAGGTCAAATGTTTGGCCTGCATACAATTTTAAAACTTTGAACTAGTTCTCAACATTTCAAAATTGAAGCTCATCTCTGGTTTGCCTTGAGAAAGCAAAGGCACGGCAGCCCTGAGGCCACATTCTGGCAAAGGAAAATCAGCAGGTGCCTGGGACTGCTCATCCCCGTAGCTGGACTCGGCTCACCTCACACCTCACACTCCCGTTCACCTCAGGTTCTACCCAGCCAGCTGTACTCATGGTAGGTATTTGAGTTTGCCACCCTGCAAGTTAAGGAATTAATTTAATGAATTAAAGAATAACCCAATGGAATAATTAAATGGATTAAGGAATAACCCAATGATCAAGTGACCAGACTGAAATTACCTCTCCTGACCACTCACTCCTTCTGGCGTGTCTGAAAGAGTTGATGTGCCTTGGCTTGGATGCAGAGCTTTGTATTTATGAATGTTCATAAGTAGAAAGTATTTGAGTAAAGACCTGCAGTGAATTACTTGTAGTTTACTGATTAGGCTGTGAGCTTTCTCATACATATGTTTCCTTTTGCTTAAAATACCCTCTTCTTCCTAATTCATCTTTTTCTCTTAGCTCATCCTTCAAAATTTAGCTTCCTGGGAAACCTTCCCTCATCCCCCAATCTGATTTGGTTGCACTTTTCCCCACATTTCTGTAGAATGCTTCCTTTATCTTAGCCTCCAATTGTAGATTTTGTTCTAAAATTTGTTCTATGATCTTTTGTTTGAACAAGATTGGGAACTTCTTGAGGGCAGGTTGTGTATTTATTCAGATCCTATCGACCTCTTTCACTTCCTCATGGAGGTCTCCTGTCTACCTAGTGTCAGGCATGCAGAAGGCTTGCAACAAATACTCGAGGCGATGAACGATTGAAGGTCTCCATCAATAGATTGTATGTGATTTGCTTTCTGTTACCCTGTCAGCAACCATTTTGTCAGTGGTGGTATGTAGATTGACCAGGTCTGATTTATTACCTTAAATGATCAACTTATTTTTAGTTTGTGCTGGAAAGTGGTTTTTTTTTTTTTTGATATGCTAAGTGTTGGAGAATAGGAGAAACAAAGAAAGTTCAGGTCTAAACTCTTAAGTCTTGTGTGGGGCCCAAGGTTGTTAAAAGGCATCCACTTCTCTCTTCCGGGAGAACACAGTGCCAGAATATTTAATTCAGCCACACATTCTCATGAGTGTCTGTAACATCTGATTATCAAATAAATGACTCAGAGTAAGATGGTATTGGGCTTACATAAAGTGGGGAGGGGAGGGCTATAATTACTAAGTGAAGAATATACTGATGTCATTAATTTGCCTATGTAAGAAGTTAGTGAGAAATAAATTGAGATGAAACGCAAGGGTAACCTAATGACTTATTATTACCTTTGAAACTTTGGTTAATATCATCATTACAATCTACTCATTAACTGTATATACCCTTACATTTACATCCTTAAATTCATTCCCACCCTGTGGTATCACAGAAGGATCTTTGGTTTTGTTCATTCCTGGCACAGAGCTCCTAAAACCCTTGGAATTTCTTGGGATAAGGGTGATAGGAGCGTCTTTTAAAGAGGCTAGTCTTGGCGAGCCTCTAGATAGCTTTAGCAAGGGGGCAGGAAGCCAGAAAGACCAAGTCTAGCTTGGAAGCTTGGAAATTTCAGCCCCACCTCCTCAGAGGGGAAAGGGGCTGGAGATTAAGTTTAATCACCAACACATGGTGATTTAGTCAATCATGCCTATGTAATGAAACCTCCATAAAAACCCATCAACAGGGGCGCCTGGGTGGCTCAGTTGTTAAGCGTCTGCCTTTGGCTCAGGTCATGGTCCCAGGATCCTGGGATGGAGCCCCACATCGGGTTCCCCGCTCAGCGGGAAGCCTGCTTCTCCCTCTCCCACTCCCCCTGCTTGTGTTCCCTCTCTTGCTGTGTCTCTCTCTGTCAAATAAATAAATAAAATCTTTAAACAAAAAAAAAAAACCCATCAACAACGAGGTCCGGAGAGTTTCCAGGTTGGCAAACATTTCTAAGTGCTGGGAGCAGGGCACATCCAAACTACATAGGGACAGAAGCTCTTGTGCTTGGGACCTTTCCAGACCTCATCCTATGTACCTCTTCATCTGGCTGTTCATTTGTATCCTTTATAGTAAACCAGTGAATGTAAGTAATGTGCCTTCTTAAGTCCTGTGAGCCATTTTAGCAAAATGTCCAACCTAAGGAGAGGGTCATGGGAATCCTCAATTTGTATCTGGTGGATCCAAAGCATGGGTGGCCTGGGACTTGTAATGGGCATCTGGAAGTGGAGGCAGTCTCGTGGGGGCTGAGCCCTTTAACTTAAGAGATCTGATATTAATGCCAATGAAATAGGGCCGGAACTGAATTGAATTGAATTGTTGGTCACCCAGCTGGTGTCGGAGAATTAGGGAGGTAGTGTTGGAAAAGACATCAGATATATGATGTCAGGAGGAAAAAAACCTCTCACGCCCTTGATCGTTATATTGATCACATCATGCTGATCGTTAGCAGCACTGCTAAGTTACTTTAAATGGTCCCTTTAAATCTGTATGTCAATTCCCTCTCCCCATTGCCTTTCATGCAACATTATTCATTTACTCCACAAATATTAAAATCCCATTATGTGCCAGGCCTATGCCAGGACCGAGGGAATAGTGGTGAGGAAAACCAGATATGAGTCCCTACTCTCAGGAGCCTAGTGATAAAAACAGACATCCATCAAAGAATCACATATACATAGAGATTTACAACTGTGGTAAATGCTGTAAGTGAGAGGTATAAGATGCTCTGTTTGTTCTCATCAGAAAAAGCATGACACGCTTTCCTAAAGAGGCTGAAATCTAAAAACCTGTAGGAGGAGAACTAAGTGAAGGTGTAGGAGTGGGCAAACTTAGACCTTGCCTCTTGCAAAGTCTTCTGAGACTGAGGATTCTTTTCCTTTGCCCTCCTCTTTCAGCACACTCCTCCTCTAGATTTTTCCCCCCACAATTTGGCTTCTATTAAGAGCCTCTCAGAATACACCCAGAACAGCATCAGAAGAAAACATTTCGTAAGGCTTCTTTTTTTTAAAAACAGATAACAGCATTAGACACTCAGTAAAGAAAGGCCCCTAACTTCTCATAATTGAGCACAGTACTGCTCTCCTAATCAGTTTCCTCCTCACTTCCCAGGTGGACCCCCAACTGGGTGCACCTGGCATCCATCCAGCTAGGGCCCCAGTGATTGCAAAAATTATTAATAGAGCTATGAGCCAAGACTATTGGATGGCAGTGGGAGCAACTTACTTTGCTGAGTGGAGTCATAGAGATTTAAAATAGGTTTTGAAGGGTGAGGAGGAGAGGGGAGGGCAGGAGGAGTGAGCACTCACAAAGGCACAGAGGAGTAAAAGAACACATATTTGCAGGGACTGAGGGCAGTTGGGAATTCTCTTAACTAAGTCAGGAAAACATCATAATAAAATAGTGAAATTAAATCCACTTTCTAAAAATACAAAGAATTAAACTTCAGTGAACTCTAAAAGTCCCATAGGTAGAAGTCCTCATTTCTCTAATGAGGTAAGTGAGTTGTTGCTACACATATTATCTAAACATCTGCAACTGTCCTAGGTTCCAGAATCTTTAGCTCAATTCCTTGGAATCTGTGTATTTTCCTGGCATAACTTATTTAAATTCTTTCCCTTTCTTCATTGTCTTCCAAGTGTTACCCTTCTTCTTTCTTGCTTACCATGTAGAACTATCTTTGTCAAATGATTTCCACATCTTCCCAGACCGTGATATAGTTGACTAAGAGTTTCTTTTGGCATAGCTCTTTCCTTTTAGTTGCTGGACTGGAAGCTTCTACTCAAATGGCACATGGCAAGGGCTAGAGGAAAAAATGTCAAGAAAACATGTTCAGCCCATGGAGAGAACCAGCCACCGAAAAGTTCTTCCATAAGGTACACATCTAGAGGGGAAAACAAATGTTTCTGCAGTACTTGTGATTAAGCAAGTTGTACAGTTCTCTATTGTCATATCACCAGGCAAATATTCCTATGTGTGTCTGTTTTCAATGGATAAAGAAGGCAAACCTTACTTAAAATTGAGAATGTTGCAGAATGTTTCCATTGTGTGTGAGGAAAAGAGGAACTAACATGTATTAGCACACATCTTATGCTAGGCCCTGTGGCAGGTGCAGTCTGAATGCTATCTTGTTTAGTCAGCTATCAGGAGCCTAAATGGGGGACTGTCATACAATTTCATCGTGGTGACAAACTTGAGATGTAGCCTACTGCCTTGATTCTCTAGAGAGTAGTTTCCTGGTCATTTAGGTCATTAACAGCCACGTGGGACTTGAGCCCAGGTTCCTGATCCTTCATCCAGTGTTCTTTCTACAGCATGGCTGAGATTCTCATGACCTTTCTCTTCCAGTCCTGTTTCTCTTCTTTTTGTCCTTTCTTTTTCAACAGTGTGGTTATCTCTATTCTTTGGAAATGGGTTGTTTGAAATCATCCTTCAACAATTTAATTCAACATTTATCAACCGATTATCTACTGCACACTAGACCTTGACACTATGGTAGGCATTTGGTTGAATAGAATAAGATAAGCAATGTAGAGATAACCAAAATACAAAGGAGCATACATAAAGGCTTTGTAAACAAGTTCTACAGGATTTCAGAGGTGGGTGTGGGGAAGCTGACCTGGGACTTGGGCTTTTAATGAATGGAAAAGATTTTCATAAGGAGACGAGGGCCTAGGGTAGGAAAAGAATTCTAGGTAAGATGAAGAGCAATAATAAGGATAAAGAGGAAAGGAACATGTTGGAGAGATGTCAGGTAGAATCATATGACTAACAGAGCGCTTGTATTAAAAGAGAAAAATGTGAGACAAGATGGAAACATAAAAAAAAAAAAAGATGGACTGGGTGGATGAGTCAAGAGCGAGGCCAAGGAGACTTACTAGCATACTCCTACCTCCAGGGGGAGCTCAAGGTTTCTATCCTTAATTCCAAAGAAAAAGGAATTCTGAAGTGAATTTAGAACAAAATGGAGATTTTATAGAAACAGTGATTCTGCAGGAGATTTTGTTAGAGGGAGAAAGTCATTATAAATGGAAGTGGGCTGAGAAAATATTTTCCCCATCAATCATCTCTGGGGATCCTTAGCTTTGTTTAGATCTTGTAATGTACTTATCTTTTCACTTTTCTCTGCCTTGTGTTTGGTGTCTGGGACATTCTGAGTCAGAAGGGCAAAAATATCATTGGGGAGTCCATATCGTCCAGCTTGATAGGATTTGGAGCCAGCATGAGCTGGCAATAAAGATAATGGGCGGAATGCCCCAGTGTCCTTTGTACATGTGTCTGGTGAGAAGCCTGTAATAGCTACGTGCATGATTCAGGACCTGGTCAGATTGTTTCCACGGAACTGTGTAAGATCTGCATCTGGTGTGCTTACATAGGTCACATAGGTCACTAGGACTTAGGAGGCAGGATCTCAATAGGCAGAATTCTTGCTGAGAGAGTTCTTGCTCAATGCTTCAGCTACTGATTACCAACAGGCAGAGATAGAGGGCTATTTCTGACACCAGAGAAGGTATCCTTGAAAGGCTGAGAATACCAAGGCACCTAACTGCACAGTGGTGCAGCTCCGTCCCTCATGGTGAGGGAGAACCTGCTCTTGGCCAGGATTCACTTCTGGGACCAAAATAGTCTCATCAGCAGAAGCCTGGAATGTGAAGAAATGCAAAGCCAACTGTGAGGTACACACCTTCTCTAAAATGAAGGCTCTCTTCTTGGACAGACTTGGCCCTCACTTAATTGAGGAGTGAGGAGCTGGAAATGCCAAGAGTGACAGCATGAATCTCGGACCCTGGAGAGGTGTTTAACCTACGGGATTTATAAAGGAGACCTGTGAATGACTTACGGAAGAGAGATGACAATACCGTAAATTCTTAGTTTCACTAGTTCACAGTGGTGTTTAGGTGCAGATCTCTGGGAAGGCAGGCAGCCTACACAGGTGTTGGACTTACCCTAGCTTGTGGGTATGTCAGAATGGCACAATTTTAACCTTATTTTTTTCTTCATACATTCAGAGAGCATTTTTTTTAAATTGTCTTCTATGGTCCAGTTATAGGAGCTACATTATTATTCTAGCATGCCATCTGATATTCTTATATGAAGGTCTAGGTGTTCTGGCCCAACAAATCTTTTATTCTAGCATTTATGTACTCCTAACTTCTCTTATTTAGTAATAATTTTATTTCATTATAAAATCCATAAATAGCTAATGCAGAATATTTGAAGACACAAAAAACACAATGTAAAACAAAAATTAGCCATAATTGTATCAAAGATAATTTTGATGTATGCACTTTTACTGTTTCTGACTATATATTCGCATGTTTTAAAATAAAAATCACCATCATATTTACACTGTTTTGTAGCTTTTTCTTTCTACTGACTAATGTATATTTGTGGAATTTTTTCAATGTCAGTAAGTGATCTACATCAAGATTTTTTCTTTATAATTTTTTTAATTTTATAAGTGTTAGCTGTACATTGTTGTGAGCTTAGAAAATGGAGAAAAATTGTACAGAAGGAAATAAGTCATTGATAACCCTATCAGCCAGAGATTAATTGCTTTTGATATTTTAGTCTACATCCTGGCAATGTTTTTTTTAATAAAGTCATATATTTTATTTTTTAATAGTTACATATTTTAAATTAAACTAAACTTTAAAGGTCTGACAGAGAGAATTTCAGATATTCATGTTTGACCTGTCTGACCCCCGTGCATTTAGTCTCACTGCTCCAGCTAGAGTTTTGTCCTCAGCAGAGAACAGTGAGGCACAACGGTGGTCCTGGCAATCTGTTTTTAAAAGTTCTATAAGTAATAACTAAATGTAGTCTCACTATAAAGTTTTAAATAATACAGAAGTATCTTACTTTTACTTTGCATGCAATAAAAATCATTTCATTGTTTCTTTAAGTAATCATTTTTTTTTTGTTTTATTTATTTATTTGTCAGAGAGAGAGCACACAAGCAGGGGGAGCAGAAGGCAGAGGGAGAAGCAGACTCCCTGCCAAGCAGGGAGCCCGATGTGGGACTTGATTAAAGGAACCTGGGATCATGACCCAAGCCGAAGGCAGATGTTTAACCAACTGAGCCACCCAGGCGTCCCTCTTTGAGTAAACTTTTAATATGTTTGTATATATCTTTAAATGAAACACAGAAAAGTCTAAAAGAAGGCATAAATCACTGGGCTAAAGTCAAGGTGTGAGCAAGGCCACTCTCCTTCTAGGAGAGGGCTCTATGGGACAATCTGTCCCTTGCCTCTTCTAGCTTTTGAATGACTTTCAACATTCCTGGTTTTATGGCTGTGTCACTCTAATCGTCAAGGCCAGCATCTTCAAATCTCTGTGTTCCAACTCCTACCACCTTCTTTGCTCTCTATGTCAAAGCTCGCCCTGCCTCTCTCTTAGGAGGACACTTGTGATTGCATTTAGAGCCCACCCAAACAATCCAGGATAATCTTCTAATCCTTAACTTAATCACATCTATAAAGGCTCTTTTTCCAAATAAGGCAACATCTTTAGGTTCCAGTGAATAGGGTGCCACTATTCAGCCTGCTAGAGCTCTCATCATTGGGTAGGGATGGAGTTCTGTGAGTCAACAGGAAGAAGGGATAGAGGAGAATCCTCTAAGGGCACCAACCCTAAAGTCCATTCCACTCCTGGGGAAAAAAAAAAAACCCAAAACAAACCACATGATAGCCAGAGTCAAGAAGAAGAAAAAGAAAAAGACAACCACACCGAGGGAACTTCAATACAGATTTTGGACTTCCTATCAGTTAAGAGTTTGAGTGTTCTGCATGCAGGCTGTGGATCTCAAAAATTTTAAGCTGCTGAATGCTCAACTGAGAATGTGCCTGAGATGGCAGAACTAGGAGTGGAGCCCACAGCTGAGGTCCAAGGCCAGAGCCAGAGGCACAGATGGATCAGAGGACAGGAGAGGAGGCCATAGACAGAAGCCCCTGCAGAAAGATTCCTAATCTCATCATCAGCCACAAGAGAGGTGGAGGGCATTCAAAACATGGGACTTTGGTGCCACAGGGAATTTTCAGCTTTCACAATCCATCTGCTGATTTAATACCTGCTATTGATTGTATTCTGCAAGTTAAGCTTTTTGATAAACCTGTTTTAAGTGACCTGGTAAGGGGTTGAGCCAGACCTGCCTGTCTCCTCATGAATACTCAGGGGGTGAGGGAGGGGAAGTAAGCTGTTGGGATGATAATCTTTAATAGGTGACTGGTGACTAGCCAGGGGACCTCATGGAAAGACTATACCAGACATTAAGTGTTCCATGTAAACACCCTTCTGAAGGCTGAGTCTGTCATTCTGACTAATTTGGGGGCTTACAGGGATGGTATATTTTCCTCTGAGAGGATAGAACATTTTGGAGAGTTTGAGTAGATGAACGTATGAGTGTTGGTTGTGGGTGGGGACTGTTGCTTCAGCCAACTCTCTTCACCAAAAGCAACCATAGTGGAAGATCAAGCTTTAATTCGAAAGTCTTCAGAGATGACTGGGCTGGATTTCCCCAGCCACATACAGGAGAAGCCTCAAGGAAGAGGAAAGGGAGAAACACTGTGGTGACATGGAGGCTTTCACCCAGTTCTCACCCCTGCTCTGGGCATTTCCTCCACTGTGAGCTGTGCTCTTGCTGCCCTCAAAGGGCCTCAGCTATTTTCTGAGTAAGATGGAGAAAGTGTTTGATGATTAAGTTGAGAGAGGGTTGAGCTGGAAGAGTGATAGGCCCCTTGTTGGGACATTCCAACCGTGAGAGACGGGGAGCTGAAAGTCAGTGGGAGGGGAGAGGAGAGCACACAAGACCCAGAGTAAGGGCATTTCTCTCCAGAAATTGATAGTTCATATGGACAGATGCTAGTCATTTAATAAATGAGTCTTCTAACCCTCTTCCATGAGGATATTAGTAAAAATGATACTGATGAATTCAAATGCCTTAGAGTTAGGCATTATGCTTTTCCTTTTCCTGGAGTTCTCTTCTCCCCCTGGCAAACTACTCATCCTTCAGCATTTAAACCTCCAATATGAAGTCCAACCAACACTTCCAGATTCCTATCACCTTTCCATTCTCAACACATCCTGCAGTTCTTCTTTACTCTGGCTCTTCAGTAAAATCTTTGAGGAAGATTTATAAATTTTATATATCTGAGTCCCACCCAGATATACTAAATTAGGTGGGACATAAGCATTTGTAGTTTTTAAAACTTCAAACAGTTCTAATTCTGAGGCTGAGAACCACTGAACTATCACATCATAAGCACAATGTGAATTACTGGAGTATTAAGACTGTACCGCTTTCATTTTGTTTCCCCGGCTCGCAGCATGTTGTAAGCACTCAGTAAAAGTTTGTTGAATTTATTGAAAAAATTAGAAAGCAGACAGAGCTGGAAAGTATATGATGTGGTGGAGTAAGTTTAATGAAGGACATGTTCTAGGGCAGGGCAGGTCAGGAGTGGTGTGAGTTCATGGCATTGAATGAGCTATGAGCCCAGAAGGGGTTTCAGGAGTACTAAAAGAAGTGGGTATCAAAGACCAACTTGGCCTAGTCTACATTCCTTTGACATAAGATTGCCATACAGTTGGAATGGGATCACATTTGAATAACCTTCTAGCCAGGACTAGGGGGCAGACATTGTATCAGGTACCCTTAATGGGAAATAAGATGCTGACAAGAAAGAGTTTAAAAATCTAGCTAAGACCCAACTGAAAAACACTCACATAACAACACAGCAATTAAATTTAATGGTTGCCATTTGTGAGTGCTTACTACGGTGCCAGTCTTTACACTAAGCACTTTATAAACATGACTTAATTGAAAACCATTACTATAGCCCTTCATGAAGAAATGCAGGTTTAGAGAGCATAAGTAGGTTGTTTAAGGTTATAGAGCCAATAAGTGTTAGAAACTGGATTTGGACTCAGGTCTAGCCAACTCCAGAACCCATGCTTTCATGCATGACACCTCTAGCCTCCTTCCATTAGATCTATCTTCTGCATAGCCTCTGGTCTAAGTGATTACCTAAAATCACATGGTAAATCCTACCATGTCTCTGAGGCTTGAAACAATTCCTGACTCTTCACTGCCTTACAGAATGTGTTAGAAAACGGAGTATCTGCAGAACCAAGTAGAGAGGTAACCGAATAGGGTGGCATTGATATCGGCTTCCAAAAGTGATGAATTAACTTGAAGTTTACTTGAAGGAAGTAAGGAATATGGAGGAGAAAGAATAGAGCAACATTAAGACCTGAAATGTTTGAGGGGAAAAAAACCCAGATCCATCTCTATACCTACCAAAGTCATTATTCCAAACCTCACCTGATAGCACATGTGCACGTGCGTGTGTGCACACACGCACACGCACGTGCACACACACACACAACCTCTAAGATTTTGCTAAATACTAATTTTTCAGCAAATAGATAAAATAGTAAAAGTAGAAAGATATATTTAACCAGGGGTGAGCTGTTTTGACTCACGACACTTCTGACACCAACTGTATGGTTTTTTTTTCCTCACACCAATTCTCTGATTCTTTGAACACCTACTGGGTGTCACACAATTCATTTCTAACACTAACTATCTGAAGTTAGTTAGACCTCACAGGTTTAAGGGCTTATTTTAAGATGCCAACTGCAAGTCCCAAGCCACCCGTTTGTGCTTCTGAACAATCAGGTATAAATTGGAGATTCCCACTATGCTCTTCTTAGGTTCAATAATTTGCTGGAATGGCTCACAGAACTCTGGAAGTCACTTTATTTGTGTCTACTAGTTTATTATAAAGGATACAAATGAACAGCACAGGTATATAGAGCAAAGTCTGGAAGCATCCTGAGTGTAGGAGCTTCTGTCCTTGTGGAGTCGGGGTGTACCACCCTCCCAGCACCTCGATGTGTTCATCAACTTGAAAGCTATCCAAACTTCATCTTTTATGGGTTTTTATAGAGGTTTCATTGCATAGGAATGACTGATAAAATCATTGGCCATTAGTGATTGAACTCAATCTTTGGCTCCTCTCTACTGCCTGGAGGTTGGGGCTTGGTCTTTCTAGCCACCGCACCCCCCACCCCCATCCTGAAGCTGCAAGGCCCCAGCCTTCAGTCATCTCATTAGCATACAAAAGACACTCCTATCACTCCAAGGGCTTAGGAGCTGTGTGCTAGGAACAAGGGACAAAGACCAAATACTTATTTTTTATTGCACCCCAAGGGATATCTTTGCAGAGAAAGAATGCTGCTTTCTGTTCTCTGGTGATGTTAAATATGAAGGAATCATCCTGAAATTTGAGACAGAAAGTTCATATAAATAATTGAAATCACAGTACAGGTAGACATCCATTCAGATATTACATATGCATATTTGTAAGGTATACTTGATGCCTGTGCTGCGGGAAAAGGGTAATCCTCTGCAGTTCTTACCAGTTTTATCTTCACTTGGAGTATTTCCTTCCTTGATTTTTATGTTACATGGACTTGTCTCATGATGGCACCATTGTGACATGGGTACAGGCTGGTCACACCCTGTTCAACTGTTATTTATTTAAAGGCCTCTCTCCTGATGGACTGGGCCCAAAGCTTACCTGTTTCCCCCCAGCTTTAGAATGGCAGGCAAATAGTGAGGCTTCTCCCCAGGAGATTCCACCTTTTGCTATTGCCACCATTACTTCTAGCCACCCAACCTGAGTTATGATCGGCAACTCACACATATATACATACAAGATTTACGAGCAGCATTGTACTGTTTAAACTTATGTTTTATAATTATCTCAGCCACTGTTTCTGGATGACTATTGTTATGGAGACTTATACCACATTACTGCTAGACTACTTGTGTTATATTGTTCTTATATTTCATTTGGTTCTCCTTTTGGGGGAGTTTCTTTTCTATTGTCTTATTTCCTAATGCATAGGATTTATGTTTGCCTACCTGAGACACTATTGAAGAAAAGGTTAGTTTTACATATGAATGACTGGTAAGTAACATGATTTTAGTTGGCATTTATTAAAATAAAAGAAATCTTGTGGGTTTGTGTGAAATCAGTTTTCTTGTGGCATTATACTCACATAACATACGAATAGACTAAACAAAAGCATTTACGTGCTTAACAATTAGCAGCAAGTCCATATTACTCACTAAATGTTTACTGAGGACTTACTCTGGACCAGATACATACAGGGGAGGGCTCATAGGACACAACAAGACGCTGTGTGCTCACGTAAAGAAGACAGAAGCAGTCCCCATCATTCTTTTGCTTGAAATCCTTGGAGGCCTTGGGTCTAAATTGGTTTAGAATATTCCTCTCCTGCTCAGCGAACAGGCTGCTGAAAGAGCCCAGAAAGGGAAGAGGAAGCTTTAAGAATCCACACTAGGCTGTCCTTCTGGCCCCTGCTTTGACTTCTTTGCTCTGTCCTACTCCCTTCAGTTCATGTTTCATATTAATTATTGCTGGTTTCTCTTCTCAACTTTGAGTAAATCCTGGATTTGTCTCTGGGTCCCTACTTGAAATCCTCCCAGTACCATTCTCTGCACCTTAAGAAGTCTCACCCTACCCATAACCAGACCTAGTTTCTGGAACTACAATCCCAGAGCGACATCCTAGATCCCACCTGTCTGGGAGAGGACTTCAGACATGATCCATAGCTTTGGAGTTAAAATTCCTTAGTTTAACACACGAACCCCCTTTAGATCTGACACCTGCTCGTCTTTCTAGCTTTGTCCCCTGCCATCCTTCAACTTGTGTGTTATGTTTCAGTTGTATTGAACTTCTTGAGCAGTTTCTGGAACAAGTAATTTTATTTCCCATCTCAGTGTTTTTTTTTCTAGATATGAGCAAGACCCTAATAAGTGCCACCTGCTGAATCAAGATGTATCCAAATGTTACCAAAACCAATGGTCAATTCAGTCAAATATGGGATTCACCGTGAGTCAACAATTATTGAGTATCTATTACATGAAAATTACAGCTTAATCTATAAGGCTGTTATGATTTAGGGAGGGAGCATATACAACCCTGAGGCAGGGCAGACTGTGATAATCATATTAGAGGTTCAAACAACATTCTATGGGATTCTGATGGAAAAAAATATTAATTCTGATTAGAATAATCAAGTCAACAACTTATGGGATGAACACAGGCTGTGCAAATCAGGGCAACCATCTAATTAATGTTGGACATAATAGAGAGTGGATTGAGTAATAACAATTATTGTCAGCTGGTTATTTTGCCCTGCAATGGCCTTAAGCTCTGAGTGATAAGGAAGTGAGAAAGTAGAAGAAGGAAGTGTGGCAGGACCCAGAGGGAAGGAATTTATTCTTGTAAAAGAAGGGGGAGAAGTGGAACCAAAGGCAGGAGAAAGAGGGGTAAAGATCATGGGTGTAGCACCTTCCTGAGTCTCTTTAGTTCCAAAATTGGGGAAGGAAAGAAGAGAGCCAACCATGGAACCAAAAGAAGGCTTAGTGTCAAAACAAGGAGAAAACAAAAGAAATAGAATGTTTCACGTAGGAATTTTGCTCTGGTACCGCTGCTTATAAAATGTTGATACCAGGAACCTTTTGCTGATGATACAGATAAAAGGGTGGCGAAGACATGGTTATAGAAAGATGTCTGGGGTGCCTGGGTGGCTCAGTCGTTGACAGTCTGCCTTTGGCTCAGGTCATGATCCTAGGGTCCTGGGATTGAGCCCCATGTCGGGCTCTCTGCTCAGCGGGAAGCCTGCTTCTCCCTCTCCCACTCCCCCTGCTTGTGTTCCTCTCTCGATGTCTCTTTCTGTCAAAATAAATAAATAAAATCTTTAATAAAAAAAAAGAAAGATGTCTAAGGGAAAATGTTATTATGGTTATTATTAGAACTATTCGCAACAATTCCCATTCTCCATTAATGCACAAGAGAGTATTGAACTTCCCACCTCTTTCAAAGATTAATGTGGCTACGTGGCTTTCTTTGGCTAATAAAATGTGAGTGGGAGTGACAAACATGTAGAATGAATGAGAATTACTTTTTACGCATTGAGATTTGGGATTTAAGTATAAGCTAAGCTATCTTTCCTAATGCAATTATCCATAAATGAAAAGATTGCTAATATTTATGTAAAGAATGAGATTTGTGGGACAGGTTGAATGGGTACTACAAGAGATGGAAATAATATAATGCAAGACTTATGATTCCTTTTTTTTTCTTCCAATAATTTACCTATAATTTTTTTCTTTGTAATATTCTTCTTCATACACAAGCAACCATTTTTATGGTTTCAACTGCTGCCTTGGTATGAATCATTAAGAGCTCTATGTATCTAGCCCTGAGAATCATATTCTCATTTCTAACTGCCTACAGAGACATGCTCATCTTAGAGGACAACCACTTAAACTATTCAGACATGTTCATGTCTAAAAATGAAACCATGAAACTGCCCAACAAACCAACTGTCCTCCAGAGAAAAACCCATCCACCCTTTGTGGCGAACTTAGCTTGCTTCCCCATCTTTTTCCTCTTTATTCAATTTCTTCTTCAAAATGCCCCCCACATTTACCCCTTCCCCTTCACTCACACCTCAGCTACCTTGCTCCAAACTTATTTAACTCACACCTGAACCATGGTCACAACTTCACTTCCCCTCCAGCAATATCCACCCACCAATCCATCCCAGACACTCTTCAAGGATCCTCTTTGTGTCCAACATTCTCTGCAGTGTACTCATTCAGTCCTCTCCCATTTCTTCCCAGCTGTTGTGCTTAGGTCAGCTTCTTTGCTATGCCGTGTAAATCACTCTGCTCTGTCTTACCTCACTGCTTGACTAATGATTTTACTTCCAACTGGGCAAGTAGTCTAACTTGCATCTTCCCAGCCAAAAATCCCATCCATCCTGGGGCACCTGGCTGGCTCAGTCAGTTAAGCTTCTGACTCTTGATTTCGGCTCAGGTCATAATCTCAGGGTGGGATCAAGCTCCTCATCAAGCCCACATCGAGCCCCGTATCAGGCTCCACACTCAGTGGAGTCTGCTTTTCCCTCTCCCTCTGCTCCTCTCCCCATCCCCGCTCTCTCTCGCTCTCTCTCTAAAACAGATAAATAAAATCTTAAAAAAAAAAAAAATCCCACCCATCTTTAAGGATCATATTAAATTCCTTTTTTTTTTTTCTTTCTGGAGGACTTACCCAACAAATGTCATCCAAACAGATCTCTCCCTTTCTCCACCCACACAGCCCTTAGTCACAAAGTTCTAAGTTCTCTTAGAAATCATACAGAACAATCCCCTAATTTTATGGTTGAGGTTCAGAGAGTTGGCTAGTCCTGCAACGAGTTAGTGGCAGCTAAAACTAGAAGCCAGGTGTTCTGACTTTAGTGTCCTTCCTGCTATACTTTTTCTGCCTCTTTTCTTTCTTTCTTTCTTTCTCTTTCTTTTCTCTTTCTTTCTTTCTTTCTTTCTTTCTTTCTTTCTTTCTTTCTTCTTTCTTTCTTTCTTTCTTTCTTTCTTTCTTTCTTTCTTTCTTTCTTTCTTTCTTTCTTTCTTTCTTCTTTCTTTCTTTCTTTCTTTTCTTTCTCTTTCTTTCTTTCTTTCTCTCTCTCTCTTTCTTTCTTTACCAACTAATGTATTTTAGAGTTTAATTCTATCCAATCTTGCATTTTGCTTAATGTTTATTAATCATGCATCCCTGATTAGATTATAAGCAGCTTAGAAACAATGAGCTCAGTCCATATTAGGTACAAGCCCTTATTTTTGGCTTCTGAGGCTGAGGTTCAGAGTAAGGTTGAAATGCAGAGCCACGCCATTAAACCAGTAAGTTTTGGAACAATTGGAAATCAGCCAGGAACATGAATAGGACATTAGAGGAAAAAGGAAAGTAGTAATTTAAGGTCAGGATTTTAGATGACCAGAGTCAGGAGAATTTAAGATTCCAAAGTACAAATTCCTTGATTGAATTATAGATGATCAGAAAGAGTTAAATAAAGCAACAGGTCCCTTCTCAACACCTAGAATAGGAGAATAAGGAGAAGGAAAGGAAAGAGACTCACCAGAGAGCCCCAGAAATTTCCCCCGTCTAGCTAGAGAAGGTGGCCCTAGAAGAGGATACCAAGCATGAGATAGCCTGATTTTTTAAAAAGATTTTATTTATTTATTTTAGAAAGAGAGAGCGAGAGCAGGGGGAGGAGCAGAGGGAGAGGGACAAGCAGACTCTGTGCTGAACATGGAACTTGACTAGGGGACATGGGGGCTTGATCCCACGACCCTGAGATCATGACCGGAGCCGAAATCAAGTCGGATGCCCAACCGACTGAGCCACCCAGGTGCCCTGAGAAAGACTGATTTTTATTTTATTAAGGTATAATTGACATACAACATTATATTAGTTTCAGGTATACAACATAATGTTTTGATATTTGTATATATGTGTGAAATGATCACCATAATAAGTCTAGTTACCATCGGTCACCACACATAGTTACAGAATTTTTTTTCTCATTCTCTTAGCAAATTTCAAATATTCAACACAAGGATAACTATAGTTGCCATGCTATATATTGCATCCCCATGACTTATTTATTAACTGGAGGTTTGTAGCTTTTGAGCCTCTTCACCCATTTCACCCACTTCCCATCCCCAAGGCTGATTTTTAATTATGGACGATCTGGCCAGCCAGAGATGGCTTGAGCAGGGAGGGCAGAGCTGCTCTGAGCCAAAAGGCAGTAGATGTTTCTAGCTGGCTGTTGGCACAACCCCAGCCATGCTTCTCTCAGGAAGCCTTGCCAGATCCCATCCCTCCTGAATACTGGCCCGGACCCTTGGACTGAGGCCTGTGCCTCTTTACTTCTGTCCTGGCTATAGGACAACAGATCCCATCTACCAGTGACTGAGTTTGCCGACCAGTGCAGACTCCCTCTGTATCTTCTTAACATAAACCACTTAGCATGGAGTATACAAGATACTATATCCATTTATCTCACCTTTCCTTCCCAATTTTATTTCCCCCTTTACATAATCTTACATTGCAGCCACACTGGCAGCCACCATTCCTCACAAACAATATATATTGTTTCATGCCTCCGTGGCTTTGCTTGTGTTATTATCTCTGCTTAGAGTCTTTTCCTATTGCCTTTCCAATACTGTATCTGACTGACAAAATTTTATTTGTGTTTTTAAGACCCAACTCATATGCTCTCCCCTTAGTCCAATATTCTAAGAGTCTCCCTAATTGGGAGGCTAAGTCTTCAATTGGTGTTCTTTCATCTTGTATATTTTAAAACAGAATTTATTCTTTTAGGGCAGTATTAGGTTCACAGCAAAATTGAGAGGAAAGTACAGAGAATTCCCACATCACCCCACCCCAACACAAGCACAACCTCCCTCAATAACAACATCCCCTACCATGATGTTACCCTTGCTACAATGATGAACCTACATTGACACATCATTATCACCCAAATTCCATAGTTTATTTTATTTTTTTAAAAAATTATTTATTTATTTAAGAGAGAGCACGTGCAAGCAGGGGGAGGGGCAGAGAGCGAAGAAGAAGGAGAGAAGCAGACCCACCGCTGAGCAAGGAGCCCAATGACCCGATCATGACCTGAGATGAAATCAAGTCAGACGCTTAACCAACTGAGCCACTCAGGCACTCCCCAAAGTCCATAGTTTACATTAGAGTTCATTCTTGGCATTAGACATACTGTAAGTTTTTTTTTTTTTAATTTTTTTATTGTTATGTTAATCCCCATACATTACATCATTAGTTTTAGATATAGTGTTCCATGATTCATTGTTTGTGCATAACACCCAGTGCTCCATGCAGAACGTGCCCTCCTCAATACCCATCACCAGGCTAACCCATCCTCCCAACCTCCTCCCCTCTAGAACCCTCAGTTTGTTTTTCAGAGTCCATCGTCTCTCATGGTTCTTCTCCCCCTCCGATTTCCCCCCCTTCATTCTTCCCCTCCTGCTACATTCTTCTTCTTCTTTTTTTCTTTCTTAACATATAGACATACTGTAAGTTTTGACAAGTGTATAAGGACGTGTATCCACCATCATAGTTTCATTGTCCTAAAAATCCTCTATGTTCCAACCATTCATCCCTCCCTTCCTCCTAACCCCTGGCAACCACTTATATTTTTACTGTCTTCCTAGTTTTGTCTTTTCCAGAATATTATGTAGTTGGAATCATACAGTATGCAGCCTTTCCAAATTGGCTTCTTTCACTTAGCAATATGCATTTAAGTTTCTTTTCACAGTTTGATAGCTTATTTCATTTTAGTGCTGAATAATGTTCCATTGTTCAGATATACCACAGTTTATCCGATTATCTACTGAAGGACATCTTGCCAAGTTTGGGCAATTATGAATAAAGTTGCTATAAACATCTGTGCGCAGGTTTACCCAACTCCCTTGGGTAAATACCAAGGAGCACTATTGTTGGATTATATGTTAAGGGTATGTTTAGTTCTGTAAGAAAGTGCCAAACAACCTTCCCAAGTGGCTGAACCACTTTGCATTCCACCAACAATGAGTGAGAGAGTTCTTATTCTCCACATCCTTGCCAGCATTTGGTGGTAGTAGTGTTTTGGCTTTTTGCCATTCCAATATGTAGTGGTATCTCATTGTTTTAATTTGCAATTCCCTAATGACATACGATGTTGAGCATCTTTTCATAAGCTTACTTGCCATTTGTATATCTTCTTTGGACAGATGTTATTCTCTATTTTTAACACAATAAAAATAAATACTTGCCAATTATTCAAACAATATGTAAGTTTACAAAGTAAAAGTCGGGCTTCTCTTTCCCTCAATCTTATTACCCAAAAGTAATCAATGTTAACATTTTCTTGGTCTTCCTTCAAGGCATTTTTGTATGCATTTACATACCTACATATGTATATTTTTACACAACTATACAGTTTTTCTTTCAATAGTATTTTGCGAGTTACTTTTAAAAATGAATGTTAAAGATATACTACTTTGATATATCTTGAAAATCTTTCAATATCAGTAATGGCTGCTGGATATACCAGAGGATGGATGTGCTATAAAGTAATTAATCAATCCGTTAATGGACATTTAAGTTGTTTCTATTTTTTTTTTTACCTTCAAGCAATTCTGTAACAAACCACCCTACATGTATATGTCTTTGTACAAACATGCCTGTATTTCTGTAGGACAGATTCTTAGAAATGGGGTTGTGAGTAAAAAATCACATAATTTGAGAACATGATAGAAATTGCCCTCAAACTGCCAAATCGTGCCCAAAATGGCTGTTTCAATTTACACTCCCATCAACAGTGTTAGAGAGTGTATCAAGTATCCAGAAAAGCCTTCAGGACTCCAAATAGGTGTCTTAGGAGTCATCGGGGGACAAGAAGGAGCAGGAAAAGGGCGGGGAGTCCATGCAGGAACCTCCTACCCCCTTCAATCAGATTATATCTGCTTTGATCAATATCACTTGGGGTTAGTGTAGAAGTCCTCTTGAGGGGAGGTTTCTGGTACTGATCCAAGCATATTAAAAATTACTGAAATAAGAAATTACTTCTTTTGGTTAACAAACATTAATTCATCAATTACTTAGGAATGTTTTCAGCTGCAAGTAACAGATAATCTAGCAACAGAGATTGAATTAGTAGGGCTTTATTTTTCTCCCATAATAAAAATCTGGAGAGATTCACGAATCCTTTGGGGCTTTCCCTTATGGTTGCAAGATGGTGTCATCCCAGCCCCAGCATTATATTTGTATTCAAGGCAGGATGCAGGGGAGATAGTTTGCACCAGTTACTCTGGCCCTTTTATGAGAAATGCAGAAGTTCTTCCAGAAGCTCTTCACTCCTTCCCAAGACCTCTGCTTGTATCTCATTGGCCAGAACTGTTTTTCCGCAGAGTCCCTTATAGCTGTAGGGAAGGTTGGAAAAAGAGAATTTAGTTTTTTCCAGCCTTTATAGAGGAAGCAGGCAAAAGATAAGCAGGTTAGGAGTAGATGTTGGGCTAATAAGTAGATCAGGTTCTGCCCCCAGGTGCTCACCATACTAAATATTAGAACTTATAAATGAGATAGTCCTTATGCTTAATGTGCTAACAGTTGAAGACAGGTGTGTAAATAAACAGTCTTATTGCATAAATGGGAGCAATACAAATGTTTTATGTCCCCATGCAAAAATATGTAGAGGAGGTCTTAGAGGCCCAAAGGACAGATGGGTTGATATCTAAAGTGGGGAAGGCTGGGGGAGGACAGGTAAGACTTCACTCAGGTAGTGACATTTAAGCAGTCTTAGAAAATGAGTCGTTGCCCGCTGGATACTCAGAAGGTGAAGTCGTGCATTCCGGGCAAAGGGAATGGGGGCACAGAGGCACAAACCCAGAGGGCGCATATCAGCAACTCCAAGTACTTATTGTGACTGGAGAGAAGGTTTAGGGGTAGGTGGTGGCAGGGGAGGCCTGATAGGAGATGACACTGGAGATTTCTGCCAGGGTCGAGTCACAGAGGGTCTCCTGTGTTCCACTGTAAGTAATCTGGACACCCTTCTGACCTGATAGTGTCATGGAGATTGTGTCCTGTAAGCTGTCGAGTGCAACCACAAAGTAGAAAACATGTGAAAATAGTCCTAAATACCTACTGCCCTTGGTGGATTTCCCTCTTTCACCTGGATGCAGCCACGCCTTTATTCCTGAGTGATCTGCACACCTACTTGCCCCAGTGAGTACTTGTTGGATGAAAACTTGCCACCAACTCCTAAGGGAAGTTGCTGCTCTTCTCTGGGCCTCAGTTTCTTCATCTATAAAATAATAATTATCCTCTGTGGTGTAGGACTTTACTTTTTTTCCCAAAATGTTTTCAGATTGCATGAGTCCTGAGTGTCAGTCTGGTATAATTAAAGGGAAAACAAGAAAAGCATAGTAGGAAAGACCTGGGTTTGAATCCTGGCTCTCTGTGTGTTAGCAGAGTGACTATGTGACATGGCCTTGAACCTTGTATAAGCCATGTATAAAACAGGGGAAATGCACTTACCAGTGTTTGGTGCATAGTTAATGCCCAATAAGGCAGTATTTTTTATATTCTTTGGAAAAAGTTTACATCCACCCTAAAAGGTAAGTGGAATAGGTCTAATCTTACCCTAAAGGTGAAGATCTAGAGGCTTACAGATATTGGTGGTTTGCCAAAAGAGCAGCCAGCCAGGTAGGTGGGCTCAAAGCCAAGTCCTGACTCTAAAGTTAGCACTGTTTCCACTAAGCTCTGCAGCTTCTCTCCTGTAAGTAAAAGGATGGGATTCAGATCTCTGTGATGCCTGTCAAGTAAATGATTTCCTGAATATATTAGAGAGCACTGTGCCTTCCTCAAGTCTGAGCTCAAGGAGCACACAGGCCTGAGTTACTTCATACTCCACAATAATTCCTGAGTGTGTAACTGGGACACCCTAGCCTCGTGTCTAGCTTCAGCGTGACTGCAACCTGGAAACCTGCAGGGACATCGCACATTGATGCAAAGGTTCCAGATATCCTGGTGACTTAAAGGGCTGCAGTACAAGGGGTTAAAGGAAGGGTGGGACTTCCCTTGTTACAGGTAACAATAGACAGCTTTCTGGGAAGCGTGCAATAATGCAAGTTTTGGGAAAAAAACTGTCACTATTTTAAAAAAAATTAAAAGATGGGATCATGACACAGAAAGAGATGACTTTTATGAGGAGGAAGTAGAAAGAAAAAAGAGGCAGTGTCTAGAACAAAGGAAGACAAAAGGAAATTTGGCACAGGAGTAGTTTTGTTAGTGGTTCAATGTCCACTGGAGTGTTTGATGCATGTAGGGGAGTAGAAAGTGTTGAAACTAGAAAGATCACAATGGGCTGTTTGGACTTTATTCTGAAATTGCTGAAGTATTAAAGAAGGATTTAACATCACAATAACAAAATAATAATAACAACAACAATAATATTGTTATTGCAGTAGGTTGAATAATGGTCCCCCAAAGATGTTCACATCCTAATTCCTGGAACCTGCAAATATGCTACCTTACATGGTAAAAGGAACTTTGCAGGTGTGATTAAGTAATCTTGAGATGGGGAGATTTCCAGGAATATCTGGGTGGGCCCAATGTAATCACAAAGGTCCTTCTAAGGAGAAGGGAGGTGGGTTAGAGTGAGAGAAGGAAGGGTGCCAATGGAAGCAGAGGTCAGAAAGAGAGAAAGAGATTGGAACATACTATCCTGCTGACTTTGAAGATGGAGGAAGGGACCATGAACCAAATGCAGACAGCCTCTAGAAGGTGGAAAAGTCAAGATAATTGATCATCCTTTAAAGCCTCCGAGAGGAATGTAGCCCTGCTGACATTTTTTTTTTTTTAAGATTTTTATTTATTTATTTGACAGAGAGAGACACAGCGAGAGAGGGAACACAAGCAGGGGGAGTGGGAGAAGGAGAAGCAGGCTTCCCATTGAGCAGGGAGCCAGATGCGGGGCTCGATCCCAGGACCCTGGGATCATGACCTGAGCCGAAGGCAGATGCTTAATGACTGAGCCACCCAGGCGCCCCCCCCTGCTGACATTTTGATTTTAGCCCCCTACGACTCCTTTTGGACTTCTGACCTCCAAAACTATGAGATAATAAATTTGTGTTGTTTTAAGTCACTAAGTCTATAATAATTTGTTATAGCAGCCAGAGGAGGCTAATACAATCACTATAGCTACAATTTAATGTGTATCTATACCATACAAAGTATCTCATAGACATTAACCCTAACCCCAGGGCTGACTTCACAGGCATTCAGCCTATGGTTTAATGCCTTGCTGCTGCCTTGAAACCCTTAATTATTTAACAAGAAGCCGTCCTGCATTTTCCTTTTGCACTAGGCTCCACAAATTACATGGCCATTCCTCCCTATTCTTTTTTTTTTTTTTTTAAGATTTTATTTTATTTATTTATTTAAAAGAGTGAGAGAGAGCACAGAGGGGGTAGGGCCAGAGGGAGAAGCTCACTCCCTGCTGAGCAGGGAGCCCGATGTGGGGCTCGATCCCGGTACTCTGGGATCATGACCTGAGCCGAGGACAGTTACTTAACAAACTGAGCCACCCAGGCGCCCCATTCCTGCCCATTCTTAACATCAATCCTGAAAAATAAAGGTTATAACCATTTTACAAATGAAACTGGGAATCTCAGAGAGAGAGAGTATAGCCCAGTGATAAATGCCTTGAGTCAGATGGTAGATTCTGCTACTTACCAGTCATAGGCACTAGGACAAGTTTATTAGTTTTTTCTGACTCAGTTTCCTCCCCTTCACAGTAATTATAATATGCACCTTACAGAACTGTCACAAGGAGTAGAAATGATATACGTGAAGTGCCTACACAGCATTGGCAAACAATAGGGCTTCAAACAGATAGATAGATGATGGTTATAACTGCAAACTCCAGACTTAGCAAGAGCCAAAGTGGATTTCATGCCCATACTTTCCCCATTGACTTGTATTTTGGAAGATTACTCTGGCAGAAGGGGATTGGTGGAGGGTAAGACTAGAGGCAGGGTGAGCAGTTCCGAAACTGTGGCAATGTAGAGACAACTTTGGAAAGACTGCCCATCTCATGCCCTCTCTTTGTCTCTGGTAATTGCCTCCCATACATAAAGGTCATCCTCCAGCAGCTGTATTTCCATCATGTGACTTAGCCTCTCCACTGTTCTGATCTTTGTTGGTCCCCTGACTCTCCCAGAAATGTACTAGTTTGAACTGAGAGATGCAGATGGTGAGGATTGTTGGAACCAAGTCACATCCATAGCAGACCCTCTAGACAAGGTCCATGGGCTACCTGTTTGCCACTTGGGTCCCTAGAACACCCTATAGCCTGCCTTTCCACAGTGACTCTTCAGTTCCCCCTTTCATTCCATGCATGTTTCCATTCAACAAATCTTTTCATTTGCCTTCCTAAAGTGACAAAATTACAATCAATAGAACCCTAACTCATACATGTAAAAATACCACAATCATTTGGAGAAATAATGAAAACATGAACCAAATTAGTGTGATAGGTTTGGAGAAAAGAAGTGCTTGAGAGACATTTAGGAATATGTAGGGTGGGGAAGGAGTTTGGAGTGACTTCCAGGTTTCTGACTTGGGTGATTGGGTTGCTATCATCATAAAGATAGGGAAATGGGAAAAAAAGGAGTGGCTGGAGGTAGAAATACTGGACTTGAGATGCCCAGGGGCCATTCAAATAGAGATGTACATTTGGAATTTAGAGAAGCACATCTGGAATTCAATTTGAAGCAGGAGATAAATATTTGGGAGTTTCCAGCATTTACATAGTCATTACTGCCATGGGAGTGGATGAGATTGCCCAGAGTGTTAAATGAAAAAAGAAGAATCCTGAGAATGAAATCCTGGGGAATACCAATCTCTAAGAGGCAGATAAAGGAAAAGAAACCTCTCAAAGGAGATAAAGAAGGAATGGTCCCAGACGGGGGAGCAGAACCAGGGGAGGGGCTAAATGAGGGGAAAGTTAAAAAATGCAGGTGTCTAAATCAGCTGACCATTTTTTAAAAAGATTTTATTTATTTATTTGACAGAGAGAGACACAGCGAGAGAGAGGGAACACCAGCAGGGGGAGTGGGAGAGGGAGAAGCAGGCTTCCCGCGGAGCAGGGAGCCCAATGCGGGGCTCCATCCCAGGACCCTGGGATCATGACCTGAGCTGAAGGCAGACACTTAATGACTGAGCCACCCAGACGCCCCTAAATCAGCTGACCATTTAAGGAGCATTCTCTTCATCTATGGCTGAGGCTACAACCATCCTATCAAACATAACTGAATCCATGTTCCCAAACCCAGAGAATTCCTTTAATCTCATCTGCTACCCTTTGCTTCAACCCCTAGATTGTCTTGCACTACCTGCCCTCTTTGGATCAATGATTCAGTTAGAGTGACTATGTGATGGCCCTTAAAATATTGTAAGTTTCCTAACAGTAAAAGAAATGCCAATCAAAACAACCTTCAAGCTCTATTATATACCTACAGTATTAATGCACAGGAATGAAGCAATAAAGCCCTGTGGGGAAGTATTAGGCATGAGCTTGGCAAGTGGCATTTTATACACAGTCAACCTTTGCAGAGTAACCTGGGAAGCAGCAATAGAGCTGTGTGTGCCCTTTGTTCCACATTGGAATGCACCACAAGGAAATAAACCAAAGGAAAAAAGGGGTAAGTGGCACAGATCCTAGTTCTACTATTTATAACAGCATAAAACTGAAGACAATATAAATCCTCAACTTTAAAGTAATGCTTTAACAACATCAAAGTAACTGCTTTGGAACACTGTGTATAACCATTAAAAATGACAACAATGTGGATATGAAAATGTAACTAAGAAATAATGCTAGGTGAGAAAAGCAAAGCACACCAACTCCGGCGAGGATGTAGAGAAACTAGAACCTCATATATGGTTGGTCGGAATGTAAAGTTATTCCTAGATGGACAGGAGTGAAATCTGACCCAACAATTTCACTCCTAGAGAAATGAAAACATACGCCCGCACAAAAACTTGTACACGAATATTGATAGCAGCATTATTCATAATAGCTCAAGGTGTAAACAACCCAAATGTCCATTGAGTGATGAATGAATAAACAAAAGGTGGTGTATCTAATGGAATATTATTTGGCCACAAAAAGGAGTGAATTATTGTTACACGCTTCAGCATGGATGAACCTTGAAAACATTAAGCTAAATGAAAGAAGCTAGTCACAGAAGACCATATATTTTTTATACTATTTATATGAAATGTCCAGAATTGGCAAATCTATAGAGACAGGAAGTAGATTAGTGGTTGTTTTAGGCTGGGGTAGTGGGGAGAATGAGAGGATTGGTGGGTCACTGCTAAAGGGTTCAGGGTTTCTTTTTGAGATAAAAATGTCCTAAATTGATTGTGGTGATGGTTGTACAAATCTATGAATATACTAAAAACCATTGACCTGTACACTGTAAATGGGCAGAATATGTGATATGTGAATTAAATCAATAATACTGTTGCAAAAATTCTTTTATTTTATTTTTTTAAAGATTTTATTTCTTTCTTTGAGAGATTGAGTGCATGAGAGGGGGGAGGGGCAGAGGGAGAGGGAGAAGCAGACTCCTCGTTAAGTAGGGAGCCTGACATGGGACTCAATCCCAGGATCGTGGGATCATGACCTAAGCAGAAGGCAGATGCTTAACCGACTGAGCCACCCAGGCGCCCACAAAAATTCTTTTTTTTTTTTTTTTTTTTAAAGATTTTTTATTTATTCATTTGACAGAGAGAGACACAGCTAGAGAGGGAACACAAGCAGGGGGAGTGGGAGAGGGAGAAGCAGGCTTCCCACTTAGCAGGGAGCCCGATGCGGGGCTCAATCCCAGGACCCTGGGATCATGACCTGAGCCGAAGGCAGACGCTTAACGACTGAGCCACCCAGGTGCCCCAAAAATTCTTTAAGAAATCATTGAACTGTATGTTCACGGTAAGTGAATGTTATGAAATATAGATAATACTTCAATAAAGCTGTTTTTTTTTTTTTTTTTTAAGCAAAGCACAAATTGGTTGCTCTTTTATATACATCCGTATTTTCCTAAAATAACAAAGGCAGAAAGAGACTGGGAGTCAGTAGAGGTTTGACAGCAAGACATTTGATTTGGGATCTAAAGGCCTGGTTCCATTCCTCATCCTGCCATTTCTAACAATGTGACCTTGGGCACATTATGGCAATTCTAAGTTTTAGTTCTTCCGTTTGTACAGGGGATATTAGTCCCCACCTCACGTGGTTATTTTGAGGCATAAATGTTTAGTGGGTTCATTTTCTTGCCCTTTTGGATTGCTTAAACATGAGGTTAAAAAATGTGGCAATAAAAAGTGAGATAACATATGTGAAAGGCATTTGAAAGTGAAATCTTCCATAAAAAAATAAGATATTCTGGATCCTGATTCTATACTGTGGCTTAGGAAACAGCATGAGCAGAGGCTCAGCCTTAAAAAGAAAGGACCCTCCCTTTGCCTAGTGCCTTGGAAAATGCCTTCATCACTGGCTGTGTGGAAATTAAGAAAAGCTTCCCATGATCTGAAACACTAGTTATAAAGGTAATTTGGGGGCGACATAAAGGAGCTAAAGGTGTGTTAATGCCAAGTTACCATAGCAACATGCTCTGCTGCTCTATCCCTCCCATTCCTGAGCCTACCCCCAGATGAGAAGAACACGGAACGAAGCCATTCTACATGAAATTATTTTCTTCATATGCAGATAGGGGAGACATTTACACTTCCCCACAAATAATGTTTAAAGGGAGAAACCCTCTGAATTTTTACAAAACAATCCCGTCTTCTTTCTTCAGAATCAAATTCAAGATCCTAATCACCCATCAAAATGCCTACCTTGTAGCAAGTACTCAATATATAATTGTGCAGTGAATGAATGATCAGAATTTACCTAGAAGTCCAAGGTTGGAATAGAACACCTTTGTTTGTTAGGAAGGCGAGAGTAATGAAATGTACACCAGGAATTTCAGAGAGGAGATTTAAATTCATACTCCACATAATTTGGTGTCTGTTCCAAGCCACACAGCATTTCCGCATCTGGATCTGCCCCACTGATGAAACTGCTTCAGCCCGTGGCAAATTCCCCTCAAGTGTCATGCTTATTATTCTGAAAGGACACAGTGTTACCCCACCAGGGTTATTCAACCTGTTATATTGCACACATTTTCGAATGCTGTGCAGGAACTATACGTGAAAATGACCAGTTAATGGATGTGCTGTTATTCACCCTTCCGACTTTTGTGGCCTGATCTTGACAGAGGAGGGAGCCTGATCGGGCCCACATCTGGGTAAATCGTTTCCTCCTCATAATGGGCAGAGGCAAACATCCCCAGTGCCAGAAGGGCTGTTTCAAAATCATTCTTCAGGGGTTGGAAAACCTTCCTCAACTCCAGGAACCAGGCTCTCAGTTCCACCACGGAGTCAGGCTTTGGAAAGGGTGCAGAGCTCAAGAAGGGCTTCGTATCCGTTCCTTCCTCACACGAATATTCTCACATTTTTGACAACTTATGGGCCACCTCTTTCCCAGGAGACATTTCCTTCTTGTGATCTCCTTGGCCACATTGTGAAACTCCTCAGGTCAAAGAGGAAGAACAGAGAGGAATCCTCATCATCACCAGATTTGCAGTGAACTTCCTTGAACCAGCTGAGTGATGGCACTTTGCAAACATTATCTCAGTTAATCCCTAAAACAGTCCTGGAGGGCAATTAGTTTTGATTTATTTTACCTTTGAGGAGGCCTTATAATTAGTCAATGGCTGCGCCATTATTTCAACTCAGGTCTGAGTGAGTATATGGCTGGGTGCATCCAGAAGAGCTAAAAACAGCGGCAGCAGCAGTAAGCTGGGGCCAATACTACTAGGCACCAGAGATCTGGGGGAAAGCAAAGGGAGAAAAACTTGGCGTTGACAATATCCTAATAACACTTAGACCTTACTAATTTTAGACCTTAATTGGAGTAGCATATGTGTTGTGGTTGATGGCAGTAAGAAAGGAGTAAGCAGGAAATGCCAGAACCAGATGCTGGCTAGTCAGGAAGATTAACCCATACCAAAGGTGGCTCTGCCTCTAATGCTCTTTCTTCCCTCCCCTTCCACCCTTCTAGACCCATCTTTTGTGTAAAAGCTCTCCTGACCACCCACGTGATCCCCAGCCTTTATCCTTTGCTCTCTGTCCTCTTTCTACTTTGTGGTATCTCAGGTATAGCCTTTCTTTATCACATTTTATTTTCGTATTTTATTTATCTTCCCCCCACCTGGCCAGAGCGCCTTGAAGCCAGCACCTGTGTTTCAGTCATTTTTTTTTGTTTTTTAAAGTAAGCTCACAACCCTGAGATTGAGAGTCGTGTGTTCTACCAACTGAGCCAGCCAGGTGCCCTTGTCTTAGTCATCTTTGTACCTAGTAGCTTGAACAGTTCCTGGTAAATAAAAAGTCTCACGCCTTCTAATCTTAGTTTTCCAGTTGTAAACCAGTATCCTCACTTTCCCAGCCTCCTGACTTGACTTGAATGGGCCTTTTGAGTACCTTAGATAGGATATTTGTCAGGGATTACATATTTTTATTGGCTGCCCAGCATCTGACGCCCCCTTTCCTACATCTGGAAAAATGGCCATCACATGAAACATGGGTCTCATGGAAGACAGAATATGTCTTCCCTTTATGGAATTCAGGAAAGATGCCAGACAGTTGCCCTCCTCGATCCCTGGCAGCTGGACTGCAAGCATATGACCTAAGCTCGGCCCAGCTGATGGTTCTGCCCAAACCTTGAATTTGAATTGAATGACCCAAGAAATAGGGACAGTTTAGAATTTGGGCTGGTGGCAGCACTGGTTCCACTGCTCAGTGGGAGTGTCAGCAGCATCTTAATTGAGATGTTTCTGTAATACAGTCTTTCTGTCTTCTGAGATGGTCTCCTTTGCTTCATGTCTATCTCCTAAGCTTGCTTTTCTAGCCTTCCAGCCACTTCTTTGATTTGCCTGGTATTTCTCAAATAAACTCCTGTTCTGATTAAAATAGCCAGAATTGGCTTCTGTTATTTGCATCCAAGAGCCCTGACTGATACAGCTGATGGACCCATAGTAGGTGGTCCTGGATCCTGGGAAGCCAAAGGCCAATAAGTAACTTCTCCCTGTTCAATCCCAAGATCAAGACACAGGATTACCTTTCAGTCCACTATATTCATAGTTTTCAATAGCCATGATCAGACTTTGTCCTCTTAACAGCTCTACCTATAGGCAGGTGGGTGAGTAGTAAAACAAGATTCTTTTTAATGATTTTATTTATTTATTTGAGAGAGACAGAGAGAGAGTACACGAGCAGGACAGACAGAGGGAGAAGCAGACTCCCCACTGGCACATAATCAGCACTCAATTAGTGTTAGCCACTGTTATTGCCTGCAGCACTTTGGGCTCTCAGAGAACTTAAGCACACATTCTTTTGCTTCTTCCTGCACAATCAGGGAGCCTAGCTTTCTTCTCCAGCTTCACCTCTAGCCACCCCACCAGACTTCCTGCCTTGCTTGATGACAGATGCTGTTTTTTACTTCAGCCCTGCTCTCCCATGAGCACATCTCCAAAATGACCGATCTCTTTCACGTATTTGTGATTCAACACGTGCTGCCCTCCTTGCCTGGACACACTCCCCCCTTCCCCACATTTATCTCCCAGTAACGCCCACCTGTCTATCAAGCTTCCACCCAGCTTTCCCTCCTCTAGGAAGTGTTCCCAACCTATCCTTCCTTCCTCTTCTGTTTGGTCCATACCAGAGACCACACGCACCACACACACCACACACACCACACACACCACACGCACCACACACACCACACATACACACAAATACGTATATACCTCCGACAATGAGGCCATGCAAAGAGAGCACCTAACCCCGGAGTGCTGCTCTCCCTCATGCAGAGCACCTAGAACTGTAATTATTTGCCTTCTTACCTGCCTTCTTCACTAGTTTGTGAGCATTTCTGCAGCAGGTGCTGTGACTTTTATTTCTATATTTCTGGTGCCAAGGCCATTCCCCATCTCAAAAAATGTAAAATTATTTCTTTTAAATAAGTGAATGTAAACAAACCTTTGAAGTAGGGGTGTTACCTGCATTTTTCAGTTGAGGAAACAACTTAAAACTTGAGCTGACTCCATTCAAAGTCATACAATTAATACATGGCAGAAGAGGAACTCAAAACCAATCATTTGCTTCAAAGTTGAAGATATAGCTGAGGGGTTTTGTGCTAGAGATGCCCTTCATATCCCTCCTACTTTCACATCCTCTGCTTAGAAAATAAACTCCATCCACAGCCTTGGAAGAAGAGCAGTTTTCCACTCAAAATGACCCAGTCCTCACCCACGGTTGATGGGCTCAGGAGTAGACATCTGACTTAAGAGAAAGCCTGGGCAGCCCATGTCTCTTGGGAATCCAGAGAGACTGCATCAGTTGGCTGCATGCACTGGAACTACAAGGTGGCAGAGAATAAGGGCAACTGAGGCTGATATTTGGAGACTTCTGTTTTGAGTCATGTGATTATGGTCTAAACCCAGTTGGCCACTAGTGTGGTCAATTGAGGTCATATGAGAGAATTCATGCTTTGCCACCTAATGATCTGTTTTTAAAAATAAACATTTTATTCTTTTTTTTTTTAAAGATTTATTTATTATTTTAGAGAGAGTGTGAGAGAGCATGTGTGAGCTGGGGGAGGGGCAGAGGGAGAGAAAGAATCTTAAGCAGACTCCTTGCCCAGTGCAGAGCATGATGCAGGGCTCGATCTTATAACCCTGAGATCATGACCCGAGCTGAAATCAAGAGTTGGACGCCCAACCGACTGAGCCACCCAGATGCCCTCCAAATTTCATCCTTTTAAAATTAGCTATGCATCAACACTATAGATTAAAATAGATCTAAAGAGCAAATGAAAAATTTAATTGTAAATATTAGTATTTGCACAATTGGGTACCTTTCTCACTAGTTCTTATGATTACTTCATCAACTTAATTATCATCTGGGTTCTTCTATACATTTCCATTCAGCCATAAATAAATACAGCACACAGTTACAACTATACATAAACTTATTAAAGGGTAAGTCAGATTATGTCACTTCTCTGACCTATAAGGCACTACCCGATCCACCATCTGTTATGTAACCTCTCTGATTCCCTATTAGTCCCATCTTTGCTACATTGGCCTCCATATTCCTTCAACATGCCAGGCACATTCCTGTTCCTTGGCTGTAATAGTTTCCTAGGGCTGCCATAATAAAGGACCACCAACTGGGTGGCTGAAAACAACAGAAATTTATTGTCTCACAGTTCTGGAGGCTAGAAGTTAGAAAATCAAGATGTTATCAGGGCCATGTTCCCTCTGAATCCCATAGCAGAGACTATTCCTTGCCTCTTCCTAGTTTCCAATGGTGGCCATCAATCCTTGGCATCCCTTGACTTGCAGCTGCATCACTACAATCTCTGACTCTGTCATCACGTAGCACTCTTCCTAAATATCTGTGCCTCTGTGTCCTCTTATAAGGACACCAGTCCTTCATATTGGATTGGGCCAACTCTGATGACCTCATCTTCACTTGAGTGCATCTGCAAAGTTCCTATTTCCAAATAAGGTCAAATTTCACAGGTACCAAGGATTTAGGATTTCAATATATTATTTGGGAGACATAATTCAACCCACAACGATGGCCCTTGCGTTGTTCCTTCTGCCTGAAATGCTCTTTCCCCAGATGTCTGCATTACCACCTTCTCACTTTCTTCTGGTCTTTAACGTCACTTTCCTTGTGAGGTCTTCCATACCCCTTATCTGAAATGGCAACACCCCTTCCCCAGCATTTCCAAGTTCCTGCCTCTGCTTTATTTTTCTCTTTATCATTCATCATAGTATCTGTTCTGTTTCACTTATTTATATTGTACATTTTCTGTCTCCCCTGGTATAATGTAAACATCCACTTATGGAAGGCAATCCGTGAAAGAGAAATTCATGGTGTTTGTTGAGAGTTAGCATGTTCTGCTTCCTGTGAAAAAGTAAATCTCTGGCAGCATGTTTTTTCTGGTCCTGGGCCTCAGTTCTAAGACTGAGAGCCTCTGTGGAGAAGGGGGTTCACAAAGGACAGAGAAGATAGAGTTCCAGAGAATGAGGAAACTCTGGGTTATTACTAACAGACCATGCTTAGTTCAAGAACCAACAGGGCAGGAAAATACTCACTTTCTCCATCAATCAAGAAGCCAAGAAAGAGATTTACTGAGTTGGGACAGAAGGGAAGGAAGATAATGCTTTTTTTGGCCTCCTGGATAACTTCAGATCAGGATCTTAATTGAAAAGTAGAACTATTTTCTTTATCTGGCTTTGCCATGGACTAGCCGTGTGACCTTCAGCAACATTTTACCCCTCTCTGAGCCTTCATTTTCTCACTGTTAAATGAGGCAGTTGAATGAGACAGTCCCTTCAGTCTCTTTCAACCACGCCAGTCTGTGTCACCTTAAACTCTAACCTCCATGAAGCTGGATCACCTCTTGTTTTCTTCCAGGTACCTAGCACCTAACATAGGGCCTAACATGTAGTAGCACCCAGCATGATAATGGACCCTCAAGACATACTAGCATCGAATGAATAGATGAGGATTACACAAACTATCTAGGTAACTTTTGAAGGAGAGGAAAGAGAAATCAAGGAATCTCATTCCATGGAGTCATATAGAAGATGTTTTTAATAAACTTGAAACCTTTATTGTAACCAAAAAGCCATTTCCTGAGATTTGTTTTAAATATTTAGAGCACCAGACAGTGGAGTATAAAGCTATTTAAACCAACTGTGCGCCCCTCCCCACCCCCAGGGCCTTACCCTTTTGTTGGGGAGACAGGAAATGCATACCACAGATGCTAAACTACGGAAGAAATCTTCAGCAGAGCCTGGTCAGTGGTACTTAGGCTCTAAGAGCTCACAGTTTGCAGGGTTCATGGAGAAGTCTGAGAGGGAGAGACGAGCTGAGCGACCTCTTGGGGTCCCAACTCTTCCGCTCCAGCTCCCGGAAACTTTGTCCATCCTAAGCTGGGAGCAAAAAGTACAGCAGCAGGGGTCCTCATCCGCTGTCCTCTATACCCCCTGGAGCCGAGGCAGGTGAAAAACAAACCACCCTCTGCTCTTCTGTCCTGTCCCAGAATCTTGAGTCAAGTCCGATTTTTGCCCAGTTCAAGCCAAGAATTGCTCTTTATCGGCCAACTCCCTGCTCTTTATCGGCCAACTCCCTGACTAATGGTTTTCTATCTTGATTTGAAAACAGCCTAGAGGGGCGCCTGGGTGGCTTCAGTCGTTGAGCGTCTGCCTTCGGCTCAGGTAATGACCGAAGGGTCCTGGGATCGAGCCCCGCATCGGGCTCCGTGCTCAGCGGGAGGCCTGCTTCTCCCTCTCCCCCGTCCCCCTGCTTGTGTTCCTTCTCTTGCTGTGTCTTGCTCTGTCAGATAAATAAATAAAATCTTAAAAAAAAAAAAAAAGAAAACAGCCTAGAAAAGCCTTGAGTTTAAGGAGAGTCCCTCTGAGTCATGGCTCAGAAAAACCTCTACATGTCATCCAATTTGATTTTATAAAAGCATTCAGCTTTTAGACCACAGGAGCTGCCTCTCCGTTCTTAAATAAAGTGAATGTGGCTCTGGACCTGGGACAGGCAGGCTTGTCTTCTAGTTCAAGCTGCCTCACTTAAGGATAGTTGGTGTTTGACATGTCACTTCTCTCTGAGCCGGAACTGTCTCCTCTGTAAAGGAAGGACTGTAACAACACGACACACACACTCACTCCACCACCACCCCCGCCTGGGCACAGCGTTATTCTGAGAGTTAAATGAGATCACTTCTGTCACGGTATTCTACACTATACAAGTATAAGTTCTCTTCATTATCAGATTTCAGCTTTGGTGAGTCATTTCGGACATCAGTTCTTGACGTACGTGTCCTTCACTTAATCCCACCGCCAACTATTTCTCCTTCATTTCTTTTTCCTAGAGAAATTATAAAGCTGGTGCTGTGCATACTCCTGATGGAGTCTACTCCTATACTTTACCTAACATCACTCGGGCTCCACTCTCCCTTCACAGTGGGACCTACCAGCTGTTACTCCCTCCCTCTGTCAGTAATTATTCAGGAAGTCTTCTCCCAGCCCAGACTATCACCATGCACACCCGCATATCTGAAACTGACATATTTAACCTTTGATCTAGTTGTTGTCATGTGTAGAAACCCAAGTAACGATGGCCTATAAGAGTCAAGAGACCTGTGTTCCAGAATTAGCATTATTTTTGATTACCCAGGGAGCTCTGGGCCATTCCATTTGATAAACATCTATTCAGGTCAAGGGAGTGGGGGGGGGGGGGTTGTTGCCTGCTGCGCAGAAACTCAGAAATTTTGTAGGTCACACGGAGAAGTAAGCCTCCACGATGAACAGTGTGCTATAAAGTGGCACACATATACACATAATAAGGGCACACAGAGGAAGGAACAATTTCATCAACCTTCAAGGGTTATAGAGGTACCACTTCAGAGAGGAGGTGACATCTGAGCTAGGCTTTGAAGGAAGACAAAAATTTTGCAAGGCTAAGAAAGAGATGCAGAAGGAAGAACATTAAGACGTGAACAAAATTGCGTGCCGAAGAAATGAAAAGAGTTTGGATGGTCAGAGCATAGGATGTATGGTAGGGAGGGTAGGGAATGAGGCTAGAAGAAAGTTGGGCTGGGGTTGCATGGGACCTAGAGTGCCAGGCTCGGCCATTTGGGCTTTATTCTCTCCAGCCCTTCTCAACAAGGGTTTCACAAGAAAACTAAGCCCTTTTGACCTAAGTCATCCATTGTACAAATGAATTTCTCCCCTCTGTACCTAGAATGACACAGGTTATGTACCATCCTGGAGAGAACTGAGAAAAGAGTCACTCAAATCATTTTCTGTAAGGCTCGATGGTCACATGGAAGCCCAGTTGAGAAAGCCTGCTAGGCGATGGCAAGTCATCCAACATTTATAGAAAGCAAGTGACAACCTCAGGTATCATAGAAACATTACTCTGCTGACAATGAGGAGAATGATTTAGAAAGAGTACAGGTAGAATAAAATTCTACTGCAATAATTCAGCGGGGTGATGGCCAGGGCTCAGGATGATGACAGTAGACACAGAGGAAAGGGACATCCAGAGACATTGGGGAGGCAGAATGGATGGAGTGATTCAGTGCTGTCTTCCTTGGCTTCCTAGCTATGGCATGAAGTCACTTGCTCCCTCCAGATTCAGGCTGGAGCCTTCCTGAAGAGCGGGAAATCCATCAGCCACAAACCACCACAGGGGTGGTGCATGCTGCCACTAAATCTGGACTTTATCATGCTCTGGTGAACTCTGCACACCCTGATAGGCTCCGAGTTATGACTTTTCTCTTATACCCTTCCCCCTTCTTGCCAAGTCAGTCCAGTCCTCCTAACTGACCTGCAGCCTAATTCCCCTGCCCGGCCCCACAACTCCCTGCTGGGTGGGACACAAGCCTTGCCCTGAACTCCAGACTGCTTGCCTGCTCTCCTAACACTCTGCTTCCCTATTCCGCCCCATTCTTCCAGGGCGCTGGGTCTGCTCCCTGTGCTCTACCCTGGGCCCCCAAATCCCACAGCAGCGTTAGTACTGCCAGCTCTAGTGCTGCTTGATCCCAGCTTCCTCCTCCTGCCAGACAGGCCCATGTCACTGAGGTCCCCTCCTATCTCACCCCTAAACCCACCCGAGTTTCAGATATCACCAAGCTGTCTGTGCTCTCATTTGCAACATAGGGGGTCATACTAGGTGACTTCTAAGGGAGCTCCCTTCCAACACTAACATCCTGTGTTTCTAAGTAAGCCAACTGTAGAAGAAGTCTGCACTGGCACAGGACAATTGAGGCTGGGAGCAAGTGAATCAGACTCAGCCAAACTGTCAACTAACTGTGAAGCCAGGAGATTAGAGTGTAGCACGCCACTGGGCAGACAGCAGCTGAGACTCAAACCACAGATTAGCTGACCCAGACAGCTGTGTGGACGAGATGACTGATGCCATACTTAGTTTATTAGTCACATTCATGTTCAAGGAATTAATGACATCATTTTTATCCCCCCAAATAGGACAACATTCACTTATGACCTAAAGCTATTTCACACGATGATTAGAACTCTACCTTTTCTCATGGTTAGTGCTGGTGATTTGGGATTAAATATTATCCCATTAGTATTTTTTTTTTCCCTTTCCTACATGCACTCCCCGAGGGTCAGCTTCACTCTCAAGACTTCCTAAGCTCCTCCAAGATGCTTCTCACGGTGTGTGCAAGAGAGAACACAGATCTTTGAAGACCTAGGTTTGAATCCCACAGCTACTTACAAGTCATGTGGTTCTGGAAAAGTTAGTTAATCTCTTTGAGCTTTGGAAATAGGATAATAATACCTGCCTTGCATAGTGGTAGCCTAAATGAAAAGTGCCTGGCCTGCAGAAGGTTCTCAATAAAGGAGTTCTCCCTCACACCAACCCTGCTGTCTTCCATGTCTTCACATCTCTTTGCTCTCAGAATTGTTTCTCCCGGGCTTGCCTAGATTCTTCCTCTCTTTCCTACTGGAGCCTACAAGGTTCCTGCCTGTCCACACAAGTTTCTGCTCCAAATTTCAGACCTAAGGCATGCTGAGTCAGCACTAGCCCTTCCTGGAGTAGGGGCTCCTCCTGCCCACCCCTGGTTACAGCTGAGCAATCACAGGCCAAGAAAAATCTTGATCAGAAGATGAGATCATAACTGAAGTCTCTAAGAGCTCCATTGTCTCAGCTCCAGGATCTGATACATGGAAGATGTGAATGCTAGTGCTGTAATTCAGTGTAGGGCCAGGCAGGAGATTCCAAGAGACAGTGCTGAAGTGGGGAGGGGGGTAAAGTAGGATGCCTCGAAGTTGCTGAGCGCATGATTTAGCTGTGGTACACATATCTGTGGCTGGCTAGGGGGCTAACACTCTTGGTTCTTCCTATCAGGGACCAGTATACACATGGGCTGTAAGAGCCTTTGAGATCATTTAGATCTACTTTCCTTTATACAAGTGGAGAAACTGAGGCTTAGAGGAGGGAAATTACTTCCCCAACCCACATAGAAAGGGCCAGAGTGGCACCTGAACCCAGGTCTCCAGATTCTGTGTCCATAACTGTGTCTGTTATCCTATGAAAAAAACAGTAAATTCTTAAAATTCAACCCATTGTGGACGCTCAATAAATTGGATTGTTGAATAACATGTGGAGGGAATGTTTGCTAACAGGGTTTCTAAGGAAGAGAGCATTCACTGATTGACTAAATATTTGTTGAGTCCCAGAAGGTAAGGAAGGGCCAAATTATGAAGGATATTGAATGCCATGCTTAGGAGTGTGAATTCTACTTGAAAGGCAACGTGAAACCATCAAAGAGTTCAGAAGAGAGGATTGACATGATCGGTTTGGGAAGATTATTCTGGTAGCAGAGGGGAAGATGGATTAGAAGGCATCAGGAAGGTGCATGAGGACGTAGGAGGTTTTAGAGTAGTCCTGGCAAGAGGTGATTGATGGATGTCTAAAGCAGTGTAGTGCCAGTAGAATGGAGAGGAGGCAGGAGAGCCAAAGGCCATTTCCTAAGTGCAGTGAATGGTACCTGTGGTCAGTGGAATGACAAGTAAGGCCAGGTGGGGTAGAAGGCTGGGCCAAAGTACTACCTCTCAAGACTCTAGACCCCTGCCCAGGATCCCAGGCTAATTAAGCAGGCTCCACTCACAGCAGGGCAATGTTTGATGCTCACAGCACCGGGCAGGCCATAGGCTGCTAACAGTCATTCACGGTCACTGACATTCTGACTGTGATAAACCACGGGCATCTGCTTTCCCAGCAAAGTGCAGCGGAAGTGGTTGGTTGGGACACACAGATAAGAAGTACTGTTAGAAGTGTTACCTGCCTAGAGGTTCCAGTTAAGGGTAACGTTTCTTAAAGATGAAAGCTTAGGGGCGCCTGGGTGGCTCAGTTGGTTAAGCGACTGCCTTCGGCTCAGGTCATGATCCCGGAGTCCTGGGATCGAGTCCCACGTTGGGCTCCCGGCTCAGCGGGGAGCCTGCTTCTCTCTCTGACCCTATCCCCTCTCATGCTGTTTCTCTCTCTCTGTCAAATAAATAAATAAACAAAATCTTAAAAAAAAAAAAAGAAAAAGATGAAAGCTTAGTGTTTCTAAACCTTAGCTGGATAATTTCAATTTACTGGTTCAAGGTAGGTATCATCCACTCCTAGCTATGGAGGTTATGTCTTTTAACAGTTAATAGCAGTGTCAGGAGGTCTGAGTCCAGACTGGTCGTCACTAGCTGTGTAAGCTTGAGCAAGTTACTAAATCTCTTTAAGTTTCCTCAACCATAAAGTAAGGATAACAGTAGTACCTTTGTGAGGCTTGTTGTCCTAATGATATGAGATAATGCATTGTAAGTGCTCAGTACAATGCTTGCCACAGAGCAACTGCTCAGAGTCAGCTAGAGTTAACTTTAATAGCTCTACTGAATTCGTTTGTAGCATGGTAGATATATTTACAAAGATCACTTTTGTAAATGTAAAAAAAAAATTTGTGTTCTAATTTTTAAAAACCTCCTGTTGGAATGTGTTTTAACTACATTTCAAAGATTCATGGATGAGGGGTAGGACAGAACACGGGATACATTGTATATACAGATTTTGTAAGGGGGTCATAAAAGCTTTTTTTTTTTGGCTTCCCCCAAATTTTGTGCTCAAAGACTTGATTTTGCTATTGATTTGCTGGGTGACTTTGAATAAGTCCATTTAACCTTCAAACCTCTTTTGCTTCTTCTGCAAAGTAAGTGGGCATAGTCTACAGGGTTTCAAAAGGCCTTACCAATTCTAAAATAAGTATATGGACTTATTTTTTTCTTTTGCATAGCTATAAGAGCAGGTCAAACCCCAATTATTTCTGATGAAGCCCAAGAACTCTTCACAATTATCAGGAATTATTGCCAAGAATCTAACTATCATCTTTATTACGATGTATTCATTTATTTATCTAGTGGTTTGACAGGGTATAGTTGACCTGGAACATTGGGAAGGATATTCACAGCTGACAAGCAGAAAACTGGAACCAGGGGCTCCTGGTGGCTCAGTTGGTTAAGTGCCTGACTCTTGATTTCAGCTCAGGTCATGATCTCATGGTCATGAGATCAAGCCCTGTGTCGGGCTCCATGCTGAGCATGGAGCCTGCTTAAAATTCTCTCTCTCTCTACTTCTCCCTCTGCCCCTCCCTGCCAAAAGGAAAGCAGGAAGGCAGGAAGAAAATGAACCAGAACTTGAGTTTCCTTGTGCTTCCTGGTCTTTGGGGGAAAATGACTCTATTTTTCCTTAAGATTTTTTTTATTTATTAGAAAGAGAGAGCACAAGCAGGGGGGAGCGGGAGAGGGATAAACAGGCTCCCTGCTGAGCGGGTAGCCCAATGTGGGGCTCGATCCCAGGATCTGGGATCACGACCTGAGCTGAAGGCAGACAGTTAACCGACTGAGCCATCCAGGCACCCCTGGCTTTTTTTTTTTTTAAACTCTATCATCTGTTCATTTTTAAAAATTTTTTATTGTTATGTTAATCACCATACATTACATCATTAGTTTTTGATGTAGTGTTCCATGTTCATTGTTTGTGTATAACATCCAGTGCTCCATTCAATATGCGCCCTCTTTAATACCCATCCTCCCACCCCCCTCCCCTCTAGAACTCTCAGTTTGTTTTTCAGAGTCCATTGTCTCTCATGGTTCATCTCCCCCTCCGATTTCCCCCCCTTCATTCTTCCCCTCCTGCTATCTTCTTCTTCTTCTTCTTCTTTTTTTTTTTTTTTAACATATATTGTATTATTTGTTTCAGAGGTACAGATCTGTGGTTCAACAGTCTTGCACACTTCACAGTGCTCACCATAGCACATACCCTCCCCAGTGTCTATCACCCAGCCACCCTATCCCTCCCACCCCCCACCACTCCAGCAACCCTCAGTTTGTTTCCTGAGATTAAGAATTCCTCATATCAGTGAGATCATATGATACATGTCTTTCTCTGATTGACTTATTTCTCTCAGAATAACACCCTCCAGTTCCATCCATGTTGTTGCAAGATCTCATTCTTTTTGATGGCTGCATAATATTCTAGTGTGTGTGTGTGTGTGTGTGTGTGTGTGTGTGTGTGTGTGTGTGTATATATATATATATATATATATGTATATAACCTCTTCTTTATCCATTCATCTGTCGATGGACATCTTGGCTCTTTCCACAGTTTGGCTCTTGTGGACATTGCTGCTATAAACATTGGGGTGCACGTTCCCCTTCGGATCCCTACATTTGTATCTTTGGCAAGGGCAAAAATGAACTATTGGGACTTCATCAAGATAAAAAGCTTTTGCACAGCAAAAGAAACAGTCAACAAAACCAAAAGACAACCGACAGAATGGGAGAAGATATTTGCAAATGACATATCAGATAAAGGGCTAGTATCCAAAATCTATAAAGAACGTCTTAAACTCAACATCCAAAGAACAAATGATGCAATCAAGAAATGGTCAGAAGACATGAACAGACATTTTTCCAAAGAAGACATCCAAATGGCCAACAGACACATGAAAAAGTGCTCAACATCGCTCGGCATCAGGGAAATCCAAATCAAAACCTCAATGAGATATCACCTCACACCAGTCAGAATGGCTAAAATTAACAAGTCAGGAAACGACAGATGTTGGTGGGGATGCGGAGAAAAGGGAACCCTCCTACACTGTTGGTGGGAATGCAAGCTGGTGCAGCCACTTTGGAAAACAGTATGGAGGTTCCTCAAAAAGTTGAAAACAGAGCTACCATACGATCCAGCAATTGCACTACCGGGTATTTACCTCATCTGTTCATTTTTATTGTCAAAGTTTCTCTGAGATTGGTTTTTGGTGATAAGTTCATCAGTTTGGCAAAGTGCAGGGAATAGATGAGTAAAGATCAACTTTGTGAGCAAACATTTCAGGTCTAGCCCCAGTTGTCCCTGCAGCCCTTTCCCGCTCCTTTGTTTTCACACATTCTGATACAACCAGACTGACCTTGGCTGTTTCCTCAGATACTGTGTATTTACAGCTTCGTGTTTTGCTAATACTGCTCTCAACCTAGAAACCTTCCTTTCTGAATTTTTCCTCCACTCTCACTGCCAACATTGTTGTGTCCAAATCCTCCCCATCCTTCAAGGCTTGGTAATGTTACATCTCTACAAAGCGTAGATAATCTTTCTCCAAGGGTGCAGTGAATATCTCCATCAGCTGTGCCCCTAGAACTCAGATATGTGCTTTTGATATGCCGCTCTCAGATGGTCCCGGTGCCCACAATAGCACAGTTGTCAGACACAGGATCTGCAGTCACACCCACTTGAGTTCAAATCCTTACTGGAGCCTGAGCTGTGATTTTGGGCAAGTGGCAAGCCTCTCCATGCCTCAGTTTCCTCATCTGTAAAATGGAGCTAATAGCACCTACTTCATGAAGTTTTTGTTAGGTTTAAATGAGCCAGTACATGTAAAGCATTTATTTATTTATTTTTTTAAGTTTTTTATTTTATTTTTTATTTTTTATTAGAGAGAGAGAGAGAAAGCACAAGCAGGGGGGAGCAGCAGGCAGAGGGAGAGGGAGAAGCAGGCTCTCTGCTGAGCAAGGAGCCTGATGCGGGGCTTGATCCCAGGACCCCGGGATCATGACCTGAGCCGAAGTCAGACACTTAACCGTCTGAGCCACCAAGGCGCCCCACATGTAAAGCATTTAGAACAGTGCTTTGCCCATAGTGAGTGTTTAGTAAATGCTAGCTATCATTACTACTTTCTCCTTCTACCTTATTTTATAGGTACAACATCACTGTCTTATGTTTCCTCCTAGACTCTACACTCCTTGAGAGCAGGAGGATTTGTGCCTGTTCATTTTTTGTAGCTCTTTATGCCTAGAACTTAGCACACAAAACTAGTTACCTGACAGATTTTGGAAAACTTAGGTCCAAATCATTTCTATCTTTTCATCCCTAATATTCACAAGGTGACTTTAACCATGGAATAAGCAATTCCATGAATTAAAGAAGTCTATTATAATTAAATGTCACATTGTCACTGGGGCATCTGGGTGGCTCAGTTGGTTAAGTGACCGACTCTTGGTTTTGGCTCAGGTCATGATCTCCAGGTTGTGAGATTGAGCCCGGTGTCCGGCTCTGCACTCAGCGTGGGGTCTGCTTGAGATTCTTTCCGTCTGCCTCTCCCTCTGCCCCTCCCCGTACTTGCATGCGTGTGCACATGCACGCTCTCTCTCTAAAATAAATAAATAAATAAATAAATAAATTAATTAATTAAATAAACAAAATCTTTACAAAAAACAAATGTCATATTGGACATTAGACTAAACAGTCTGTAGTCAGTTGCATGCTAATGCATGTGGCAGGCCAGGGCCTTTTAAAGAATGTTACATGTGGTGCACAGCTATGTGACTCAGGGCCCCCAGCTCCTGTTCCTGGTCCCATTCCACTGCTCTAAACAGCCAGATTCAATTACCTTTACTTCCTATGGCTGTGGGTCAGCCTGGTTCCAGCTGGCTGCGCACAGTGATGACCGAGGCTACCATAGAGAGCAGTCCACTTTGCAGAAAGCAGCCTCACCCATGATCCATAGACCAGTTGGTGAACAAACATGTACTAAGGGAAAACATCATGTATTACTCCTGTGGGACAAAGTTCAGTTGTAGTCAAGATTACAGGTCAAAGTCAGATCTGTTTCTGAGATATTTTCCACATCTTTTCCTGATATTTCTGACATTTTTGCAGAGACACTTCTTGGTCTATGATCATGGATTTGTGCCAAACAGCAGTTTACCCAACACTGTGATTCATTTATTTGTTTTCTATACACTGTTTGACTTTTCTCATATTTGGCTTTGGCTGAAGACACTCAGCATATGCTTTATGTGGCTAACCAGTCAGACTTTTTAGTATTTTTGGATCTTAATACAAAAAAGAAATTAATCTGGGAATATATCCAAAGGTAACAAAAACATTAACACGAAAAGATATCTACATCCCCATGTTCATAGCAGCATTATTTGCATTAGCCAAAAAGTGGAAACAACCGAAATATCCATCAATGGATGAATGGATAAAGAAGTTGTGGTATCTATATACAATGCAATATTATTCAGCCATAAAAAATGAGGAAATTCTACCATTTGCGACAACATGGATGGACCTTGAAGGCATTATGCTAAGTGAAATATCAGACAGAGAAACACAACTCTTATACAATCTCACTTATATGTGGAATCTAAAAAAAAAAAAAGAAAAGCAAAAAAAAACCTTGTTAAAAAAAAAAAGATCAGACTTGTTACTGAGGTGGGGGGTTGGTAGGGAGAATGAGAGGAAGGTGGTCAAAGAGTACAGACTTCCACTTGTAAGATAAAGAAGTACTAGGGACGAAATACACAATACACTACATGCCACCTCTAGCTAACACTGTTGTATCACATATAGGAAAGCTGTTAAGAGTATAAATCCTAAGAAAAATTTTTTCCCCTTTATTCTTTTTTTTAAAATTATTTATTTATTTATTTGACAGAGAGACCTAGTTGAGAGCAGGAACACAAGCACGAGTGGGAGAGGGAGAAGCAGGTTTCCCACGGAGCAGGAGCCTGATGCGGGGCTCGATCCCAGGACCCTGGGACCATGACCTGAGCCGAAGGGAGACGCTTAATGACTGAGCCACCTAGGTGCCCCTCCCCTTTATTCTTTTCTTCTTCCTGTATCTATATTAGCAGATAGATGTTAGCTGAACTTACGGTGGTCAGGACGTCACAATATATGTAAATCAAACCATCACGCGGTACACCTCTGAAACCTATATAGTGGTGTATGGCAATTATCTCTCAGTAAAACTGGAAAACAATTCAGACCAAAGGCTGGGATTTTTCTAATAATAAACCAGGGACTACTCATTTTCTTTTTAGTGAGTATTAACTTCAGTGTAGTTCTTCTCCTCTGTGAAATTTCACAGCATTAATGTTAAAACATAATTCAGGTCAAGTAGAGGATCAGCTCCTTGTATGTCATCATTAATACTTCCAAGTTCGCGAGTAAGAGCCATACAAAGTAGCACAGGCCCACAGAAATGGGCCTGGAGAAATTAGGCCCGACGGGGCTCAAAGAAATTAAGGTAGAAGATACTGCCTTCTCTTTGCTCTCAGGGGCATTATTTCTTTTCTCACAACTAACCTTAGACCCAGGCAAAGCAGGCAGTGGCCTATAGCACAGAGGGGTACTGAAAGTCTCCAAAGTCGGTTCTCCAACCTGCCTCTTACGTTTGCATTCTTACGTCTAGAGTGGCATTCCATTGGCAGAAGTTTGTTCCAGAGACTGCAGTCCATTCCCTTACTAATTCATTTGTTCATCCAATGCTTATTCGTGCCACTAAGTGCAGGAACTGGGGAAAGAAAAGTAAGACCAGAGCTTTTTGTCTTGTAGGAAGACAAAAATAGGGAGATGGGTAAAACTCTGTATGTTTGAGAAGTGTGGTGATAGAGCTTTTCTACGTATGGGGCTGCCAGAGAAGTAGGAGGTGATCCCAGAGAAAGGGATTTCATAGAAAACCACGGTAGAGGAATGATGAAGTCCTATCCTTCACGGAGGACAAGTAAAGTGAGGAAAGACAATGTTGAGTACAGATATCTCTGACGGGGGAATGCTTTAAGCTGGCTAGTGGTTATGAACAAGTAAAGTACATGGTAGCCTTTCAGGTTCACAACGTAACACCATCCAAAAGCTGGACAGAATTTGTCCCACAAGCTAAGACTTGATAGGAAAGTGAGTGAGAGTAGATAGATTGGGAGTCTGGGCTCCTGGGGGGGTGGGAGGGGAGGTGGTTGAAGAGGGCTCTTGGTTCTTGGAGGAACAACTTAGCGCACTAGGGCCAGAGTTTGAGGTGTCCTGAGACAGGCACTGGAAGAGGACGTCAGAAACCACCAAGCAAACTTTGCCTATTTGGTAATTTGGGGGAAAGTGGGCACTGGCTTAGTTTTGTGCAGTGAGGTACCAGAAGGAAGCCATCAGTTAAATCTGGATTAATGCGTTTATTTGATTAAAATAGGCAAAGCATGTGTTTGGCTTCGGGGCTAGAAGACCCTTGAATTCTCGAATTCTAATCATTCCTGCCACTGCACTGTAACCCTAAGCAGCATATGCTCTTCGTTCTAATTGGAGTACCTCTGCACCCTCTTCTTTGCCCTTCAAGTCTTCAACAAGTGTCCCCTACTTCCTCGATGGCTCAGACTATTAAGTGTGCCTGTTCTAAGCTCCCGTAACAGTACCTCTCTCTCATTAGATGAGCACCCACCACATTGGATTGTCCCTGTCTATTTACTTTTTGGTCTCCCCCTTCAGTAGGCTGAGCTTTCTGAGGGCAGAGATTGCCTTCCATCTCTCTATCCCCAGGACTTAGCCAGACTAGAATACAGTAGCTGAGGATATATTTCTGTGGTTCTGTGGATGGATAAATGGATGGATGAATTGAGCAAATGGATAAATGACTGGCCCAAGTCAAGAAGAATTTGCATTCTCCTTAGGAGTACAGACCTCAGGGAGTAAATGCTCAGAAAAATGTTGAACCTATTTTAATGCTGTGATGAACCATGGATAAAAAGCATGTGCCTTGGTCCAAATAAAACTTAGTTGCGATCTGGCATGCTTTATTTTCCGGTTCACAGTGAGCACTGTAATTTTAAGTCAAGGTTTGCTTAGTAGGCAGTTTTCAAAGATGTGGCAGGAGAAGCAATCTAATCGAAAAAGCTCACACTAGGAGCCAAGAGGTCTAGCCTCTCTTCCTGAGACCCCACCAACTTCCTGATTATGTAACCCAGATGAGCTTCTTATCTTCATATGCTTCCAGTCTCCCAGCCTCTAGTCTTTCCCCTTTGCACCCCATCCACCACCCACTTATCTTTCCTGAAAACAAATTAATCATCTTGTTTTTTTACTTTAAAACCCCCTTTGACTCCAGAGCAAAGTCCTAGCCCTTTAGCAGGCAAACAAGGTCTTTTTAGTATCTCTCAAGGCTGATGGTCTTTTATCATGTCTCTTCCATCCAGTGACTCCATGGTTCCCATTCCTCTAATCAAACCCTTTCACGCCTCTGTGTTTTTGCCACACACTGTCCCCAGTGTCAGCAATGTGTTCTTCTACACTCATTTTACCTAGTGAACACCTGCTTGTTCATCTTTCAAGACTTAGCCAATGGAGCCCAACGGTTGTTTCCTCAGCAAGGCCTCTTCTGACTTCTTCAGATAATGTGAGCACCTCCTCCACTCTGCTCTGACAGCATTTTCTATCCTTTATCTTAGACCACTTGTAAGTTCCATAGAAATTGTTTGCTTACTTATCCATCTCAGGTACAAAATTCTGAGTTCTTATAGGTTGGGACCATTGTTCCTATATCCCTAGTCATTAGCACTTAGGAGGTTCCCCAGTATATGCTGGTCAAGAAAATCAAAGGAGTTATATCGAATATTACATGTACTGTCTTCCTTACTGTGGCTGTTTTCACTTCTCATCCATCTCCGCATGAAATGTAATAATAAAGATTGGTTTATTGAGCACTGATCAGGCAGCAGGAACTTTTCTCTACCCTTTACATATGACAACTTCATTTAATCCTTACCTCAGCCCTGCAGAGCAGGCATTACCATTACTTTATTACTCTTAGTTTACAGATAAAGAAACTGAGGCCTAAAGAGGTTAAATATCCTTCCCAAGTCATACTTAGTAGATGGTAGAGCTAGGATTCAAATGAAGACTCCAACTTCAAAGCCCATGGCCTTTCCACAATGTCGCCAGAATGTAGGTTCTCACTTGGTTGTTTAATTGCTCTGAATTTCATTGAACAGGATTGCAAGAGTCAGGCTCACTCTGATTTCCAGCTGGGGACTGGCCATCTCCACAGCCCATCCATGAAACCCTAGACAGCCATATCTAAATGCTGGCGTGCATGAAGACAAAGCCCAGATCCTTTTCCTGGCAGGAAGCTGTGTCTTCTAGCACATGGAACCAGGACTGCATTTCCTGGGATTAGATGGAGCCCTCAGCACAGAGGCCCTCTCATGGGTTTGTCCTCAGTGTCCAGCCCAGAAACTGTCTGTTCCCTGGCTCCCTGGAGAATGAAAAATTATTGGCTTCTGGAATGTTTTTCTGGTCACTGAGCCCTCAAGGTGAAAGGTCTCTTGGATGGAAACCAACAGGCCAAGTTTACCCAACCCAGCAAGGCGTCAGGCAGCCCCGAGGCACATTCCACTAGATCCCACAGAACAGCTGGGGCTTCTTCTCCTCAGCATGATACCTGCCCTCGAAGAATGGAGGTCTTCCTGCCCCACTGCACAGCTGACATAAAGCAGAAATCCCACTGCAGAGCACCCTTCAGGCTGGAGACTGCACAGAGCCCTCAGAAATATTCTCTTCTCCCTCTGCTTTCCACTGTTGCTGCTAAGACTTCAGCTTATGGGGAGAAGAGAGGCTCACAAAACACTATGTGCTCCTGTCCTAAAAATGTCCCATAGGAATAGAGCCAGAAGGGAGCAGAATATTTACATGCTTGTGAACACCATTACATGCCAGCCATTTTATATACATCATCTCATTTAACCATTACTACAATTATTTTTCCCATTTTAAAGATGTACAAACTGAAAATGACTCTAACCACAATAGTGGCATATCTCCCTTCTTTGATAAAAGGGATCCTGTGAAACCTTGGACCTTGGGCCTGAAAATCAGTGACTGGAGCTCAGCATGAGGGTGAAGTGTAACGTAGCCACACAGGTAGTGTCCTTGCATTAGTCATGTCTGCTCATTGTCTGAGACTCTGTGATACCTTGCCCTGTGTATCCCTGCTGGAATCAGGAATTCTATCTGGGCCCCAAACCCAGCTGTACAGTACTAGGAAAAGGAAGCAGTTTGAGTTTTACAAGAAGAGCCTTGAACTAGGAGTTTGAATACATTTGCTTGAGTCCCAGCTCTACAATTTAATATATGAGATCTTGCCTTGGTTTTCTCATCTGTGAAGTGGGAATAATAATGATTGATTTCCTACTTTGGGTTTCTGATGATTAAATGAAATATTGCATGTGTGGTGTGGGGAAGGCCCAAAGAGACTTGGCCTATTCATAAATGAGCCATGTTCTTGTCCACTGCCCCTTCTATGGAGCTCCATCATGACTGGACAGCACTCCAGAAAAGAATAACTTTTCTCCTACCCTCTTCCCCACAAGCTAAATGAAGAGCAGGTTGGTTTGGAGGAAGGAGCATAGACTAGGAATTCAATTACTTGGGTTTGAGTCCTGGTTTTATTAACCATTGGCTATGAGATAATTGAGTCACTGAGCCTCAATTTTCTCATCTGTTGAGTGGGGATAATATCAGTATTTATCTTCTAGGGGTGCCATGAAGACTATATGAGTGCATCAGTGCTTTATAGATTCTAATGTGCTATACAAAGGCAAGTTATTCATCTAACAAAGTTTTTTGACCATCTGCTATGGACTAGGCATGTTCCAAGTGATGACAATCCAAAGACAATAAGACATGGTATTCATTAAGCTCACAGTCTGTGGAGGAGATGGAAGCATACACAAGTAATTACAACACAGTGTGGTAAGTGCCATGACAGGGAAGCATAGAAGAGGGGCACTGTATTAGTTATCTATTGCTGCAAAACAAATTACCCCAACATCAAGTAGCTTAAAACAACAAGCATTTATTATCTCACATATATTCTAGGAGTCAGGAATCTGGGAATGGCTTAGCTGGGTAGTTCATGAGGTCAAGCTGTTGGCCAAGGCCATAGTCTTTGAAGACTTGACTAGGGCTGGAGAATCCACTTCTAAGCTCATTCATGTGGCTGTTGGCAGGAGGCTTCAGTTCCTTGCCATGTGAGCCTCTCCATAGGTCTGCTCAAGATATGACTTTCTCCAAGGGAAGTCATCCAAGAGAAAGAGAGCATGTGTGAGAGAGCATCCAAGAGTATAACCTAAACTTAGACATGCCATGCTATCACTTCTGCCATTTTCTATTGGTCACAAAGACCAACCATGGTACAATGCAGAAGGGCACTACACGAGGGTGTAACTTGCAGGAGGTGGGGATCATTGGGACCCATTTTGGATGCTTGCTGCCACAGGTACTAAACACACTAGGAGAGAGGAGCCAGGAAAATTGTCTAGAGCTTAAGCTCCGGTGTATTTTTACTGCTTCTTGTAGTTTCTGCTGAATGCTGGACTAGTAAGAGAAAACTTCCTTTTCTATCCAGATTATTCTGCTATTAGGTGGAAATGACATTGTACAAAATATAGAGCAAACACAGACTATCAAGAAATGGTAATGACTCATCAAAATAAAAAGCTTCTGCACAGCAAATTAAACAGTCAACAAAACTAAAAGGCAACCTACTGAATGGAAGAAGATATTTGCAAATGATGTATCCAATCAAGGGTTAGTATCCAAAATACATAAAGAACTGATACAACTCAACACCTCAAAAAACATAATCCAACTAAAAAAATGCAAAGAAGACATGAACATTTTTCCAAAGAAAACATCCAAATGGCCATAAACAGTATGGAGTTTCCTCAAAAAGTTAAAAATAGAACAACCCTATGATTCAGTAATTATGCTACTGGGTATTTACCCAAAAAATACAAAAACACTAATTCAAAGGGATATGTGCACCCTTATGTTTATTGTAGCATTATCTGCCCAATCATGGAAGCAGCCCAACTGTCCATTGATAGATGAATGGATAAAGAAGAAGTATGATGGATTATTATTCAGCCATAAAAAAGATGGAAATCTTGCCATTTGCAACAACATGGATGGAGCTAGAGAGTATAATGCTAAGAAAATATGTTAGTCAGAGAAAGACAAATACCGTATCTCACTCATATGTGGAATTTGAGAAACAAAACAAACAAGCAAAGGGTAAAAGAGAGAGAGAAAAAAAACAAGAAACACTCTTAACTATAGAGAACAAACTGATGGTTATGAAAGGGGAGGTGCATTGGGGGATGGATGAAACAGGTGAAGGGGATTTAGAGTACAATTATCATGATGAGCACTGAGTAATGTATAGAATTTTTGAATCACTATATCATACACCTGAAACTAATATACCACTGTATATTAACTATACTGGAATTAAAACAAAAAACTTAATAAAAAAGAAGTGGTAATGACTTTGATGGTGGGAGCATCTTCCAGTTCTGTCTTCAGAGCAACTGCATCCTGGTAGGTCAGTTCCCCAAAGGCCCTAGTATAGCCCTTCAAGTTCATAGCCTTCCCAGAGCTGACCACCAATCACTAGTACCCACCCCTATTACAGTGCAACTCACATTGTACCACAATTGTGTGTTTATGTGTCTCACATCCCTTTAAACTGCCCTGAGCAGGCAGGGAAAATGTCTGTCTGGTACACAGCTTGTCCCACATCTAGCATGGTGCTTGGCACTGTGCCTAACTGTTTGATAAAAGAATTAACAGAAACTGAATGAATACGGAATACACTGTACATGTTATAAGGTCCATGCAGGTAAGTAATTATCACAACATTTAAGAAGCTATGCTTTGTGTTTCCTGAGTGTCAGGTCCTATGATACATGCTTTATGTATATTACTTCATTTAACACTCATCACAGTCCTATGATAGGCTTTATTATCCCCATTTAACAGATGAGGAAACCAAGGTTACACAATTAGAAAATGGCGGAGTGTGGATTTGACACCAGGTCTGTCAGACTCCGAAGCTTGTACAACTAATCCTATCATATCTGGTAGCAGATCTTCTCAAACACACAAACAAAAAATTTCAGATCTTAAGGACTTTGGGTAGTTAACAAACCAGGTAAAAGAAAATTAAATAGTCTTAAGGAACAATTTGATCAATATCTAAAAACCAGGTGTTTCCCTTTCTCTCTCTCTCTCTTTCACACACACACATACACACATCCCTTATTTTTCCAGGAAAGCCCAGTTTAAGTTCCACCTCTTCCAGGAAGCCTTCTTTGACTCACAGTGATGCTTGTTGCCCCTAAATTCCTGCAGCACTTGTGATAGAGCCATTCAGTTGATACAAACTATGGTAGTCTTTTTTTTTTTTTTAAAGATTTTATTTATTTGACAGAGAGAGACACAGAGAGAGAGGGAACACAAGCAGGGGGAGTGGGAGAGGGAGAAGCAGGCTTCCCACCGAGCAGAGAGCCTGATGTGGGGCTCAATCCCAGGACCCTGGGACCATGACCTGAGCCGAAGGCAGATGCTTAACGACTGAGCCACCCAGGCGCCCCAAACTATGGTAGTCTTGATTTGCAGTATATCCTTTTTTACAACTCAGGCCCATCGCTTCCTTCTTAACACAGTGAGGGAGTTGGACTACTTCTTAAAGTCCTTTTCTGGCTTGCACATTGTAGGAGGTATTTCCCGACTCCCATTGGCATAATCACCTCCTTGCAGGGAGGACAGACAGCATGGTTGCATATGGCAGGCCCTCACCGATAGCAGAGCTTTTACCTGATTGTATTGGAAGAGCCTGCTTTCTACCATCTCCTGACGTCCCCGTAAGCTCCTGGGGACTCTTTATAATGTCCCAGCACCTAGCACAGGGCCTGGAGCACAGTAGGCTTTCTATAAATGTTTCCTGGATAAATACATGAATGAGTGAATAAATGAAGTGGTGGTGCTGACTGCTACATTAATGAAATCCTCTAATGTCATTGGCATTACTAAATTAACTAGTAATTTCTTTTGCTTGTTGGGTGCTTTGGCCTTCCCCAGGCAGCATCTCCTTCAGACCTTTCTCATCCCAGGGCTTTCTGCCCAAAGAACCAGTATGGAGCATTTAAAATCAGGGTGGACAGAGCTGTAGACACATGGGCAAACTTTAACTTGGCTTGTTCCAGACTGCCTGCCAAGTCATCACCCTTCTGTTTGGACTCAGTTACCACATTCTTTATTGCAAGATACTTTCATAACACGAGGCAATGCCCTTGCCTACAGCTTTATTTGCACTGGTTACATATGTGATCTGCTTGCTTTCGGATGTCACCACCCATCTCTGGCAGTTGGGGAGGGGGTTATGACTTCATTTCAGCAGTGGCGTCTCTCCTGGATCAGATGGGAACTCTCTGGGAAGCTTCCTACGGCAGCTGCTTTCACGCAGGGAAACAGGGTAACAGGAACCCTCCTACTGATCTTCATCAATGCCTTGGACAGGACCTTTACTTGTTTAACCTTTTCTCTATTTTCTGCCTTACTAGTGGGAAGGAATATAATGCAGTGGTAAAGAGCATGGATTTTGCAATTAGAGCTGGATTTTCATCCTGGTTCTGCCTCTTATTAGCTATGTCTCTTGGGCGAATTACTTCTTTGAGACTTGACTTTCTCACTTGTAAACTAGGACTACCAATATTATCTTCTTTGTAGGGTTGTGAGGATTGAGGTAATGCTGCGAAGAGTTTAGAATAAAGCTTGCAAATAATATGCCCTCAACCAATGTTAGCTATCATAATTCACTATTATTTAGTGTGTCCACTGCTCACACTGAGGATGGAGTGGGTAGTGAGAGGGTACAGGTAAGTTTTCATCGTCACCATCAACATTTTGATGAAAGGACAAAGAAATTCAGCTTTACTGAATGCTGGCCTGAGAGCCTTACTTACCTGAATCCATTTAATGTTTAGAAGGATCCCAACTTTACAGATAAAGCTGAGGGGATTAAGGAACTTGCTTGATGTCACACAGCCAGGGTGGGGAGCACATCTTCCTGACACACATTCTTTCCCTGTTCCCCCACAGAATGCTCTGGGGCCCATGGGGGCCTTTCATTTGGTCCTTCTCAGTGATGAATATTCATGCATTTACCTTGACTTACTTCTCTCCCACTTCCTTAACTGGCCCCAAGATATTCTATGAGTCCTGCTCCAACTTCTCTTTTCCACTCAGCTCACGTCAGTCTGGTTTCCTGGCAGAGCTGACTGCCCTGGCTAGAGGAGCATTCTTTCCTGTTTCTCTGGGTCTATTACCCTCCTCCTTTCTGTACCCAGCCATTTCATTTTCACAGCCTCAGCTTATCCTGTGCCTGGGATTGCCTGTGCTAGTATCAGCAGGATTGGTATCAATAACCCAGGCCAGACTGGCTCAGCGACACACAAGGAGGGGGGTGGAGAGGATGGGAGGGATAGTGGGGATGTGGGGGGTGCAGGTGACTGGGCTGGGGGTGGGGAGGCTAGTAGGGGGCTGATAGAGAGTCAGGAAAACAGCTGCCTTTTCAGGTGAGGACAGACAGTGTGCCTGGGGATCCTGCTGTGGCAACTGAGAAGTTAGGAGTACTCCGCCAGCTCTCCTGGCAAATCTCAGGGGGAGCAAAGACTTCAAGGCCTTGAACTCAGGGAAGTCAGGGTAAGGCAGGCTGAATGCTAGGTTTTAAGCTGATATCCTATCAGGAGGAGTTCATTTCCAAAAGGATCCAAAAATGGAGTGGGATTAGGGATTCATGGACAGACCTGGTTTCAGACAGTCTCTTTGTAATAATAAACCATCAGATGGTCCCAGAAATTCCATTATATTGGCACCCAGATTGGATGTCCCAGGCTGCCTCTCCTACTCAGAAGTTGTACCAAAAATTCTTTGGCAGAGTGGCTTCCAACTTTTAGTTCTGAAAATGCAGTCACCATACCTAACCCATATTCCATAATCTAAAATATTTGGAGGAATGGTTATAGGCTATTGTTGGCTTCCATTTTTTCTGACTTCCTGTAATAAATCTTTTTGTCTCCATGTTATTTTTTTTAATTAAAAAAGCGTTAACTATAGAAGTGCAAACTGTAAGTAAATAAATATATTCTTTGCAAAAAAAGTTTAAATGAGTAGCAAGTGAAAAGTAAAAATCCTGCTCACGCCCCCTCCCCCCCCTCCCCCCCACTTAACTCCACTTCCTTTTGTAAATTATCCTATTTAGTCAGTACCATCAGTTTCTGCTCTAAGTTTTTCTATGCACTTGGGAAGATGCAGTAGCATCTAGGATTACAGGCTGGGGGGACAGGAAGAGCTGACTGCCCTGGCTAGAGGAGCATTTTATCACTGACATTGTTTGTTTTCATTGTTCATGGTGATAATAAGAAGCAGATTAAATAGATTTTATTGTCATCTATTATTGTTTTCAAGTTATTCCTTAAAATTATTGTTTTGTTTTGTTTTTTTAAAGAATTTTTTATTTATTCATTTGAGACAAAGAGATACAGAGAGAGAGAGAGCAGGAGCAATGGGGAGAGGCAGAGGAAGAGGGAGAAGCCAGACTCCCTGCTGAGCAGGGAGCCCGACGCAGGGCTCCATCCCAGGACCCTGAGATCATGACCTGAGCCGAAGGCAGACGCTTAACCGACTGAGCCACCCAGGCACCCCTAAAATTATTGTTTTAAATTATCCTCAGTTGCTATATCCCTTTACTGCCTGCACTCAGGACAGACAGCTCCCCCTGCTTCACCCTACAGTGGTATGTCTCTGTGTACATGTGCAATATGTACATTCATGTATTTTTTTAATGGGATAATCTATATATATTGTTCAGCAATTTGCTTATCCTTCCTCACCTTCATTTAGCAATATGTCCTTGGGATCTTTCATTGATAGCACATGGAGTTAGTATAATTCTACCACCTTTTTTATTAACGGCTGCATAGTATTCCATAGTATAGTTGTACCATTCTCCTATTTATAGATATTAGGTCCTCCAATATTGTGCCACATCAAACACTGCAGCATCATGTATTTCCGGTGGCACAAAATTGGAAGTACTTTACTGTTTAATGTCCTAAGATAACATCTAACTTCTCTCTATAATACATGACAGTAATACTCATTTATCAAATGCTTAGTCTGTACAAAGATCTGTTCTAAGCACTTTGCATGTAGTAACTCACTCAATTCTCAGAACAACCTTGTGAAATAGGGAGTACATATTATCATCCTCATCTCACTGGAGAGGCACTAAGGTAATCTTACCCAGTCTCATAACTAATAAGTAGCAGAGCTGGGATTTGAACAAAGCACTCTGACTCCCGGATCTGCACCACTCACAGTGGTACAAGACAGTGCTAGACAAGGCTTCTGTGCATTTGTAAAAGCTCTTCTCCAGGTTAGATAGCTGGAAAAGAAAAATGCTGGTACATACTTCCAAGTAGCCCTGTCAAAACGGCAGTATCAAATAACACTCCCATGGAGTCTGAGGGGGCCATTTTCCCTAAAATCTTGCTAGTGTTGGATTTCATCAAGTTTACTCACTTTTGAAGACCTGGAGGGTAAAAAGAAAAGGTCTTGATTTTGCTACCTCATTGGAAAGCTAGTTTGGCTAGCATGGTACATAATTCTGGGTCAAAATTATTTTCTTTCCAAGTTTGAAGTGATTGCTTCATTGCTGTCCAGCATTCAGAGTGACCTTTCAGAAGTCTGACAGCCAATTCATTTTTGTTCCTTGTAGGTAACCTGTTTTTCTTCTTTGAATACTTTTAGAGTTTTTTCTTTGTCTTTTTGATTCTGAAACATCCCAAGTATTTGTCTAAGTAAGCATCTTTGAAAATGTTCCTTGCCTGCCACTTAGCAGGCCCTGTGAAGTATTGAAGCCTTTCTTCGGGTTGGGGAAGTTTTCTTTTAATATTTCTTTGTGGATCTCTTCCCCACCAATTCTCAGTTCTTTACTGGCATTTCTTTTGAATGAAAGGAGGTACTTCTGAATCGATCCTTTGTGTCTCTGTATTACTCTGCTTGGGCTGTCATAACCAAATTCCATATACTGGGTGGCTTACACAACAGAAATTTATTTTCTCACAATTTTGGAGGCTAAGATCAAGATGCTAGGCAATTCAGTTTCCAGTGAGGGCTCTCTTCCTGGCTTGTAGACATCTGCCTTCTGGCTGTGTCCTTGCTGTGTCCTCACATGGCAGAGAGATGGCTGTGGTGTCTCTTCCTTTTTGTATAAAGGCACCAGCCCCACTGAATTATTGAATTGACCTCATTTAACCTTTATCACTTCCTCACAGGGCCTATGTCCAGATACAGTCACACTGAGTTTAGGGCTTCAATATATGAATTTGAGAGGAACACAATTCAGTCCCTAGTAGTCTCTCAGTTTTTCTCTCAAATTTTCCATTCCTGATCGTTTCTATATATTCAGGGACATCTCCTCACACTTAACTTCTTAACATCCCCAGTTTTTGCCACACTGATCTTATTATTCATCCCATCTACTGCTTTTTTAGTTTTACTATCATAATTTTTAATTCCCTGTTTGTTTGTTGTTTCTTTTTCATAGCAGCCTACTATAATATCCTTGCGGATCTTTTGAAGGATGATGCTATTTAGATTTCATTTATTTATTTATTTATTTATTTATTTATTTATTTATTTATTTATTTTTGTTAGAATTTTTTAACTGTTTTTTTTTCTGTTCCTTTATCTGTCTTTTCTCCGGAGTCAGTTTTCAGTTTGTTTATATATATTTTTAAAAATTTTATTTATTTATTTGAGAGAGAGAAAGCACAGCAGGGTAGTAGAGGGGCAGAGGGAGAGGGAGAAACAGACTCCCCCCTGAGCAGGGAAGCCTGGTGCAGGGCTTGATCCCAGGACCCCGAGATCATGACCTGAGCCGAAGGCAGACGCTTAACCGACTGAACCACCCAGGCATCCCTCAGTTTGTTCATCTTAATCCTTTTCTTTAGAGCTGTTTGAATTTCCTCAGCTATCTGGTGATCCTTGGTTTTTCATCATATCTATGTTTGAAGAATGGGCTAATTAGCAGGTATTTTGTTTAAGTTTTCACTTCAGTTTTGAGCTGTCCATTTCCCCTCTAGTCTCCTTTGGTGAATGGAGGGTTACTAGGGACTCTGTGAGTAGGTCATTTTGACTGCAGACTTCCCAGTAAGGTGCTTAGAGCAGGCAGAGAGGCAGGCTCGGGGACCACCCTCCTCCCTACTTGGTCCTTTGCCCATCCCCAGATGCTAAAATATGGAGGCCTTTACTTCAGTGAAGCCACAGTTGACAGGCTGGGCAGGAACAGCTTTGCCTTCTTCCTCTCTGTGTCCATGGAAGTTGGATAGGATTACTTCCAGCCCTGCTTTTCTCACAGGCCCTTACACACCAGCAGACACCCTCCCCAGACAGGGGATTTCCCTTCTTAGAGTGAAGCTTTGTGTTTTAGTCCACCTTCCTGACCCCTACCCCTGACCTATAGCTCCCTGAAGTGGAGGGAAGAGGAGAGAGGTCTGTTGTGCACAGGGCAGTTTAAAGATGAATAATCCTGACGAGTGCTTTCCAACCCCTCGTATTCTTTCTATTTGCTTCCACTCAGCTAGGAGATTCCCTGCCCCCACCTTAAAGAAATTTACCTTACAAGTTTTGGAGTATGTTAATACTCATCCTGAGTTGTCTATCGGTGTGATCCTAACTGCTTTCTATCCAGATTTTTATCATAATTTCTGCTGCTTTTTCTGCTATCTTTTCTGTCCTTTAAGGGATTTATGGTGGTAGGGCAGGTCTATGTTCATGTTTAGTTCTCCATTTTGATTTGAGTCCTGTTTCACATGATTTTTCCTCTTGATAATGAAATTGCTGACAACAAATTGTGCTACTGGAATACAGCTCTTTGTTCATTAAGATGATTTCATTTAATAAAAAGTGCCAGACACTTACGTATAGTATTGCTCTGAAGCCTCACAACAATCCTGTAACATAGGCATCAGAATCCACATTTGGTTGATAAGGAAGCTGAAATTCAGGAAGGTTAATTGAATTAATTGAGGTCAGATGGCTAATAAGAAGTAGGCCTAAATCTGACTCCAAGACCACTTTATCCCGCTACATACTATTTAAATGTCTCTGCTGTATTCGTTTTCTCTAGTTTTCAGTATGTTTATCTTTACTTCCCCCATTAATATATACGGGCCTTGAGAGTAAGAGCCCTGGCTATAGTTCATTATTTCCATTGTGAGATGCCTGACTTCCTGTTTTACGAGCCGCAGTCAGTTTAAATTTTGTAAACCAACTCGATAAAGCAACTAATTACAATATGCTATGATAACAACATATTGCAACTGTACATTACAGGGGCAGAAATGCTTTATTTGGGGTCTTTAAATGTTTTCTTACATCCACTGAATTAAGGACTTGGTGGCAAGTCGGAATTAAAACTGGAGGAAAGGTCAAAGTTCAGCTCTGGTTGGAGTTGTTATGGCAATTCTCTGAGCTATAAGTCTGCATAAACAAAAGAGAGCACAAGAGGAAATACCTATTGATCTCTAATATTAGCTCTAGCTAATTGTTTTTCTGTTTCTTCAATAGAGCAGTATGTTGAGATGATGAGAATTATATTCTTTCATGTATTCCATTACATTCACTGTCATATCATTCTTTGGAAGTCTGCCTCAGGAAATAACAAACTTTCTGAAGGGGACAAAATCATGCTTTGACATTCCTAAGGATGGTGTCACCTGTGTTGGTTCCTTCTGATCCCATTTGGTTCATCTATTCATCTATTCATTGAGCACCTATGACTTTGGAGGCAAAATAAAACTACCTGGGAACTTTCCCCAAATACCACGATCAGTTTTCACTCCTAGACCAATGGTGCCCAGATTCATATATTTTTAAAGCTGCTCAAGCAATGATGATACATACGAGGGTTGAAAAACCACTGCCCCATGATATATTACAAATTGTGTTAACAACTGGGGATACAAATAAAAATAATAATTGCTAATATTTATTGAGTACATACCATATGTCAAGCACTATTCTATGCGCCTTATATGTATTAACACATTTAATCCTGATAACAACCCTAGAAGGTAGGTATTACTCCCATTTATAGATGAGGAAACTGAGACACAGAGAGATTAAGTAATTTGGCCAGAGTTATACATTTAGAAAGTGGTGGAATACGGTGCTGGGGTCCATGCCCACTGCTCTATAAACTATCAGTAGTATCATGGTCTAGTAAATAATGATAAGACAGTAGATACCTATCAAGGACACCTAAAGTGGGAGGTGAGAGAAGGAGGTAGGGGCAGGAAGGCTTCCTGTAGGAGGTGGTACCTTAATTAAGTAGAGGAAGAATGGGAACCAACAAGAAAAGTGGAGGAAGAGCTTTTTTGGTTCCTGTCTCCCCTGCCTTGCTAGACAACCTGCCTCCTCACCTCTCAGGAGTTTCCTCCTCTCTCTTCCCCATGCTGAAAACACTGGAATGTCCACAATCATCCTTAACACGCCTAACATTTCTACTGGGAAGACTGAAGTCATGCACAATTACTCATGCAATTTTTCCTCCTGACAATAGGTCCTTCTGTGAGCCTCTCATTCACATATATAAAGCTCCACTCTGTTTTTTTTTTTTTTTAAAAAGCCTTTGTTATAGGAACAATTCACAAACGTGTCAAACACACATTGGTTCCCCACCCCCTTCTCCTGTCCCCTCACCTGATTGGGAGACTAGAAAATAATCCCCTGGCTTGCCAGGCACCTGTGCCCACTTGCCAACTCTGCCCCAATGGAAGCTAACCCTGCTTTTCACTTTGCTTCTCATCAAGTGTGGCTCTAAGCTGAAGTTTGAGGTTAACCTCAGGGAGCGCTTAGCCACACCTGCCACCCCTCTGCCTGGCCCCAGGGGCAGGAAAAGACTTTCTGTTGAGGAAAGGGAAATGCTCCTATGCTGCTCATTAACTATGGGAGGAAAGGAAGCTCTTTCCAGACACCAAAAATACCAAGGACCAACATAAAAAGCAGTCTTTGTGCTAGCCAGCCCCATCATTCAGCACAGCCTAGGCTGGGGCCGGAGGGAAAAATAACTCCTCTCGCAGCCCACAGGGTCCCTGCATCCCAAATGGATGCCTCAGGAGGCCATGCCCTGAGTGAATGTCTGCTGGGGGACGGGGTCTCAGGGAACATGGATGGAGGCTGCCTGCCCTTAAACCACAGGAAGCAGCCTGACGCTAGCATGCTTATGGATGACTTGGGAGTCTTTGCTAGAATAGCCGTAGGCCCGTTGAGTAAGTGAAAAGGTGAAGAGTGCAGGTCTGTTGGGGTGTGAGGCAGAACTGTAGGAGATTGCCCCAGAGTCTGGGTAATCTCACCACAGCAGGTCCCTTTCCCACCCTGTGCTTATCAAACTAGGGGCCGAGCCTCCCTTTGAGCATAGGACGATTTTAAATGTAGAGAAAGAAGTGTCACCATCTGGCCTTTCCAATTCCCTTAGGCTTGGCTGCTATAGGCCCAAAAAGAGTCTGCAGCATGTGGGAGACTCAAGTCCAGAGGGTGATCTTGGGGGAAGGGTTGAGTTGCTGCAAAAATTGGATTTGGCCACAGGCTGGGAATTGGAGGCTTTCACAAACAGGAAGGCAGTAGGGCCATTTGGCTGAGACTGTAAGCTCAAGTGGCTTCAGAATTTGGCTGCTGATCAGTGTAGGGGAATGAGGTAAAACATGAGGGTGGCCCCAAGGATTGAGGACCTTAGAATCTGAAGGCTGCCAGAGCCACACTGAAGTTCTTAGAGGGCCTGTTTTCATGGTCTGTCTTACTTTACAGAGCCTGGGACAGATTCCCAAGACTAAATTGCCAAAACCAGGAAGTCAGGGTACTAGGATTTCATACTAGGCATGTTTCCCAGTCTCTCACTCCAACATTTCTGCATCTGGGCAGACAAGGGAAAAATTCTTCCATTATGATACCACATGTACAGGATCCTTGGCAGCTATGTGTGTGGTGGCGCATCTTTCTTTTCTTCCCTCCTGTTGATATAGGCTCTCTTTATAGACTCAAGTGTCAGAGCCGAAAAGATTTTAGAAGCCAGGTAGACCAAGTCTTTTGACAGGAAAAGAGACGGAAGACTGAAGAGAAGTGACTGGCACAAAGGCACACAGCTGGTTAATGAAGCCAGGTCTTCCGACAACCGGTCCAGGGCTTTTTCCATAATGCCACACCCTTTCTAACAAATACCATTTGTGTCTCAGGGGCTCCTGCCCATTCCCTATTCTGTTTCCCATTTTCCTCACTTCCGTGCATAGGGCCTTAAACTGGACCTTGTATATGGTAAAATGACTTTCTGAAAAGCTTCTGCTATTGGGTATCCTGACAAAAAAATGTTAGGTTAGAAAGAAAGAAGTCATGGCCAGTGAAACGCAGACGGACCAGGGTGGAAGAGCAAATTCCCTGACTCCAAGGCCTTGTTGCTCCAAGTTGTCCATGGACCAGCAGCCTGGGCATCATCCGGGAGTCCCAGCCTAGACTTGCACTTTCACCAGATCCCTAGATGATCCAAATACACATTAAAGTCTATGCAGTACTACTTTTAGGTAAGGCTCTGCAAAAAGTCCTCCCCTTCCCCTTCCTGCCCAAAATCTTAACCCCCCACCTCCCCCCTGCTCCTCCACCCCTCTGTCCTCCATCCTAAATTCTGACTTCTCTTGAAATTTAAAGCCAGGACGGGGTGGAGGTGGTGTTATATTTTAAAAGGGGACTCAAAAGGGGACTTATTTTTTTAGAAAAATAAAATATAGCCAATTCGAAAGAACTTTTTGCAGCTCCAATGTCATGTTGTTAATGTAGAAATATAAACATCTACTATGTTTATATTGGGTTGCTTGTAAAATCATCATCTTTGGTTATATTTAGAAACTTGATGGCTTGGAAAGTATACTGAAAAACTCTGAGAACAAAAATATTTTTCCCCTTAACTCTCTGGAAAAAAAAAAAAAATCTCTTTAAAAAAATCCTCTGGGCGCCTGGGTGGCTCAGTCGTTAAGCGTCTGCCTTCTGCTCAGGTCATGATCCCAGGGTCCTGGGATCGAGTCCCACATCGGGCTCCCTCCTCCGCGGGAAGCCTGCTCTCCCTCTCCCACTCCCGCTGCTTGTGTTCCTGCTCTCGCTGTCTCTGTCTCTGTCAAATAAATAAATAAAATCTTAAAAAAAAAATCCTCAAACATCTTTTCCCTACTTTCTTTTTTTTTTTGATTTTAACATGTTCTCAACTTTATTGAAATCATCAATATCCCAGACACATTTACCATTTTTAAAAATCAATTTAATGCTATCAAAAGGTGATGTCCAATCTAACCCTGTTTGCCTTCACGCCACTGTCGTGAGCCTTCATTCCAGGCCACATAAACAAAGAGGGCCAACACCATGTGGACGGCGACCACCGCAACAATAGCAGCATAAAAATAGCTGTCCCTATTGGACATCCCAAAGGCGCCTTTAAAAACATAAGATTTAGTCGTGAAATATAACCCAATAGGTACAGTGATCATTAGAGCTGTGAAGAACAGGAGCGTTTTCAGGGTAGATGCTAGTGAACTTTCATTTCTGAACTCGGGCGGCTGCAGCGCATTCAGCGCCCTTTTATCAAGGCGCTGCATGGTGTAGCCGCGCCCGCAGCAGGTGCTGGGGGCGGGCTGGGCTCGGGTACCGCACTCGGTCCACTCGACAGGCGACCGGTAGAGGCGTGCCGCGCCCGAAGTACCCTTTTCCCTACTTTCTTATTCCCATCCACCATTACGCATTTTTTCCTCTTACCTTTCTCCTAGTTCAATTCCCTCATTTTGTTTACATTTTTTAAAATACAATTTTTCTTATTACACACTTATTTCTTAGGGAAAAATTAGGGTATACAGAAGCAAAACACAACCAGAATCCCATTGATGTAGAAACAACTATATACCTTTTATAAAAAATATCTCAAACTTTTTTTATATGTATTTGTTAACAAAAATGGGATAATTCAGAACATCATAATTAGTATGTAGTTCCTTTTAAGTGGAACTATGAATTACTAACTTCTTTACATCTGCAAACATAAAAATGAACATTTTTATCAAGTTCTGCCATGTGGATTGTACCATGATTGATTTAATAATATTTCTATCGCTATTAGGTAGTTCAAACTTTTCACTACTAAAAATAGTACTGTACATCCTTAATGATTTTCTTACCTTAAAAAAATTCTTTCAGGGGCGCCTGGGTGGCTCAGTCGTTAAGCGTCTGCCTTCGACTCAGGTCATGATCCCAGGGTCCTAGGATCGAGCCCCGCATCGGGCTCCCTGCTCTGCGGGAAGCCTGCTTCTCCCTCTCCCACTCCCCCTGCCTGTGTTCCTTCTCTTGCTGTGTCTCTCTCTGTCAAATAAATAAAAAATCTTAAAAAAAAAAAAATTAAAAAAAATTCTTCCATTAAATCATAAATGCACTATTACACTTGTGAAAAAAAATTTAAATACAGAGAACACTAAATTTCTTTGACTGTCATTCCCAGTCCTGGTTCCCAACCCACCTTCCCAGAGGTAACCACTGTTACCAGATTTGTATGTATTTTTGTACATATTCTCCCAGACCATTTTTTATGCATTTAGTGCATATGTATATAGCTGTAAGAAATAAATTACTATTTCAGGATTTTGGTTCATTGGTGGTTATTTTTCACACCAATGGTATAAGACCTATCATTCTTCAAATTGCCTTTCTCACTTAAACAATTTGGAGTGCTTGCCGCATTAACACTTATAGATCTACTTCATTTATTTTGGCTGTTGCCTAGTATTTTGTGTCACGAACAGAACATGGTTTATTAGCATGTGTTGGATGAATTGACTTTTAGGCTATTCCACTTTTTTTTTTTTTTAAAGATTTTATTTATTTATTTGACAGAGAGAGATGCAGCGAGAGAGGGAACACCAGCAGGGAGAGTGGGAGAGGGAGAAGCAGGCTTCCCGCTGAGCGGGGAGCCCGATGCTTGATCCGAGGACCCTGGGACCATTACCTGAGCCGAAGGCAGATGCTTAACGACTGAGCCACCCAGGCGCCCCTGGCTATTTCCACTTTTTATCTCTTATATAAAATACACTTATACATACTTCTTCATGTACACTTGGGAGTGTGTCTTTAGGGTAGATTCAGAGAAGTGGCATTGTTGAATCTTAGGATCCCACTGACTGCTTTCTATGTATGAATGAGAGGCAAAACTCTTTTGAAGATCCTGGAGGAAAATACAGTTCTTAAAAGCCTGAAAAATGATTTTTCCCCCTAGCTTTGTTCTTGGCTTCCAATATTATCTTGAGGTTTCTAGCTGGGGTAGATGGATGCGACCGAACAAGGAAAAGGACATAACAGGCTTTTGGGTGAAAATAAGAAGGAGGTTTGGCTGAGTTTAAGATGTTGCCTTATAGGAGGGAAGAGTGCCTGTGGTGCCCGGCAGATGGGGAGTACTTTCCCACTTCTCTTGTTCCAGCTGCCCCACTCCCACCGCAACTCAGTGAATCCAAAGGTCAACCCAACTTTTGATGGGTGCATATGGATACAGAGCAAGGTGTTACAAGGATTTCAGTAGATGACATGGTCTCAACCCCCCTGAAGGTGAACAGACATCCATTCATGGGAAGATGTATTAACACTTACAAGCCATACCCTGTACTACCAAGTAAAACTTATTGTCAAGCAAACTGAGTACAGCCACCATTACTCCTGAGGGAACAATAAGTCCTTTGTACCTTTCACCTGGATTATTGCCCCAGGTTTTCACTTGGTCTCCTTACCTACAATCTCTCCCTTCCAACCTATCTAGCTGACTGCTGATAAAGTTATATATGAAAAGGTCACTTTTATGGTATCTGTGATCTTATTCATTCCCTACTCCTCTTATTGTCTGGTAGGCTTCCCTTCATCCTTTACGACTCAGCTCAATAATGTTATCGTAGTAGGGGTGCCTGGGTGGCTCAGTCAGTTGAGTGTCCAGAGTCTTGATTTCGGCTCAGGTCTTAGGGTTGCAAGATCTAGCCCCATGTTAGGCTCTGCACTCTGTGCAGAGTCCGCTTGAGATTCTCCCTCTCCCTCTGCCTTCCCCTCCCCCGCTCACGTTTTTTCTCTCTCTCTCTCTCTCTCTCTAAATAGATAAAATCTTAAAAAAAAATGTTATGGTAGTAATCATTTGCAATATAGAAGTGTATTAAATCAACACATGGTATATCTTAAACTCACACAATGTTATATGCCAATTATATATCAATAAAGTTGGGGGAAAAAGACAGCTCAAACTTTTCATTCAACATGTATTAAGCACATACTATGTGCATATCACCTCTACTAAAAATTTTCCCTGACTCTAAGCTCTGTAAATAACTCCCTCCCTGCTTCTTCTCTTGTAGTAGATCCTACTTTATTGTCATTACTTTTTATGTATGTATGTATGTATGTATCTATTTTCTTCCATCCCTTTTTATTTTATTTAAAAATTTTTAAATTGGAGTATAGTTGACACACAATGTTATATTACTTTCAGGTGTACAACATAGTGATTACTTATTTTTTTTTTCTGCTATGTCTACCCCAAACTGTGAGTTCTTAAAGTATAGGGTCTGTATCTTATCCACCTCTGAACCCCCAGTACCTAATATGATGCTGGGCATGTGGCTGATGCTTAATAAATATTTGTTTGACAAAAACAATGAATAAATGAGCTCCCTAGAAGTGTGTACACTGGTTCTCAAAGACTTTTAAGATCTGCAGGTTAACTTTTGCTTAGAGAAGAAACCATGTTAGGTAGCAAGAGCAGAGATAATCTTTGAGGTGACTTGTCCTAGATTCTGAAAGTAGTAGAGGGAGGGGCTGGTACTTGCCCCAGTCTAAATCTTTTCATTTTATATTTCAAACGCATAGTCTATATCACTGTTGCAATGTAAGGGGTGCTAAAGATGTGTTTACTTAAAAAAAGAAAAGAAAGCTTTTAAAAAGATGCCAGCTTTCCCTAGTTTGGAACTGGACTTTTTATTTATTTTTTATTTATTTATTTTTATTTTTTTATTTTTTGGAACTGGACTTTTTAAAGCTCTCATCTAATGTTGCCCCTTGCTTAAAGCCTTTCCATGACTTCTCATTGCTCCTGGGTTAAAGTTCAAGACTTTTAACTTGTCTTGCAAGGCTCCACATGGCCTGGAGATTGCCTATTTCTCCAGCATCCTTTCACATCGTTTTTCCTGGAGCTCCTTACACTCCAGCCACAGAAGTCATTTCTCTGATCTGCAAGGTCACCAAGCTTCTTCATCCATGCTTCACTGATGCTCCTCATGCCTGGAACACTCTCTGCTACAACCCACACCTGCCCCCCACCCCCCACTTCTCTAACTGCCACTCATCCTTCAGGTCTTAGTTTGGCTGTCACTGCTGAGGGAGGCCTGCCCTCAGCCACACGGGAGGATAGCTCATCCTATGGTACACCTACAGAGTGTTCTGTCTTTTCCTTTATAACACTTATGATTATTGTAACTTGATCATCAAGTTGTGTAATCACTGAACGTTTGTTTTTTCACCTCCCACCATCCCGATCCATGAGGACGGGATCTACATCTATTCTGTTCACTTCTTTATTGAAAGGGCTTTACCTACATTACTTGATCTAGTTTCACAGTCCTGTGAGGTAGACATCCTCATCCCTTATTCGACAGAGGAGAAAATTGCAGGCTCTGAGAGATGTGTGGTAGAGTCAAGATTTGAGCGCAGTTCCATCTGTATTTTTGAAGGGTTAAAAGGGCTAGAAGTTCATTTATTTGGGATTTGGATTCTCAAGACTAGAACTTAATAGGATGATGATTCTGGGTGTGCCTCTTCATCTGTATAATAGAGATAATATTACATACCTTATCTACCTCACAATTTTCCTTAGGATCAAATAAAAGAATATATATGACATGCCTGGTAGCCATAACACAGCCTACAAATATAAGTGAAGTAAGTAGTATTTTTCATCAGACTCAAGTCTGTAACGGCTGCTGCTTATCTGGTCTGCCCACTCTGGGCATCGGTGTCTTCAGTAAAATTGTCAGTTTGAAGACACGGAGTCCAGATGTCCCTATATATTATCTAGAGCAGGTTTTTAGCCCGGACTTCTGCTGACAACTAAAAGATGAGTTGAGAAGGATAGCATTCATCTTACAGGATGAGAACTATACATTTAGCTTTTACATAAATAAAAATAAAGCAATAAATAAAATGCAGTACGTGTCTAGAATTTAGCCTCCAGTATTGATTGCCAAGAACAGATTCAATGGTTAGGCAAGTGTGGTTAATGATTAGCATGAGTGGTTAAGAGCTTAGACTTTGGAGTCAGAGAGGCCTCAATTCAATTCCCTCAGCTCTACGTTTACCAACAAGGAGGCCTTGGGCAAGTCACATAACTCCTCAAGCTTCATTTCTACATCTTTTAAATGTACCTACCCCTCAGCCTGTTGTAAGGATTAAAACAAATAATGTAAGGAAGCGCCTGGGACATAGGAAACACTGTATAAATGTGGAGAGTTGTTATTGCCATGTCAGTCTTTCTTTCCTGGCTTGCTGATCCTCCACACCTATTTGTTCCGTGTGGCTTCCATTCCAACTGGAATGATGACTTTCAGGTGTCAGAGTCTTAAATACTAAGGCCAAGAACTCTGTCTCTCAATCTGCAACTGCTCCAAGTGAGGCCAACCTTGTATAAAGGGGAGAGATTTACTCCCATGTGTTGTGCACAATGAGTTCCCACCAGCTTTTTGTGAGTCTGGGAAGCTTCGGTATTTGTGCAGAGCTACAAGTTCTTCCATCCGTATTCAAGCAATGGCGTGTCTCTGCTCAACTACTTTTGAGTGTCACACTAAGGATGGGAAGATTTTATTCTCTCTGGCTTTGGATAGCTAAAGGATGTGCAATTTGGAGCTGCAAGAAAAAAAGGGGGGGTTTCATTGTTTAGTCACTCTATGGCTACTATCACATAGGCACGATAAGATGATTTGATTCATTATTAATTTTAAATTTTTTTTTTTAAGATTTTATTTATTTGCGAGAGAGAGAATGAGAGACAGAGAGCATGAGAGGGAGGAGGGTCAGAGGGAGAAGCAGACTCCCTGCTGAGCAGGGAGCCTGATGTGGGACTCGATCCCGAGACTCCAGGATCATGACCTGAGCCGAAGGCAGTCGCTTAACCAACTGAGCCACCCAGGCGCCCTCATTATTAATTTTAAAATGGGAGCCTTTCTGTAATTCTGAAGTAGGAGTAGAGAAATTCTAGTGATAGCACTGTATTCTGGTTCGCATGTGTGTGTTCTCACTTAAAATGTACTTATTGAGAACGACTATGTTCTGTTCTCTGGGGAGAAACACAAAGATGAATAAGTTCTCTTTCCTTCACAGGAATTGAAATCCTATGTAGGAGATAGAAAAGGCCACAAACAATGGACGGGAGTGAACACGTAGGCGAGGAAGGATGCTCTGTGCGTGGTCCCCTCGATTCTGGATTGGGATTCGAGTGTTTGGGGTGGTGGGTAAGAGAGTAAAGAGATATAGACATTCAATTGGGCCCGAATCCTGGCATTTGTATTTATTTGTTAAATTAACCTAAGCAAGCCATTTACCCTCTCTGAACCAGTTTTCTCATGTGAAAGGAGAAAATGCTTACCTCAAAAGATTGCAATGAGGATTAACTGAGATAAAGTATACGTCAGGCACGATGCTGGACTAACTATAGCTAACAAATATGAGCCACTATAAATATGAGTGTGATTAATACCAAGACATGGATAGTATCTTAAAATCTTGTCAGCATATAGGGTCAGTGGGGGAGGCTTGACGAAAGAGATCTTAACTCATTTCAGCAGCATGGTACAGACGTGGAGCACTTCTCAGATAAGCAAATGTGAAACCCTCCTTGCTAAATATTTGCCACTCTTCTGACACGGAGGATGACATCCTGTGGTCACTCCCCTCCCCTAGTGAGATATTAGGTGGTGGTTTCATGCTCACCCCACCCAAGATGGTGGATTATCTGCCAGTAACAGAGAAACAGGAAGATCAGTGGTTTTAAATGAGCAGAGACTGGGTGTTTTACAGTAAGTAACTCTTCCATTTCTATCAGTTCCTTGACCAAATGCTGAACAAATTATGATATAAAATGATGAGGAAGCCAAGACACAACTTTTGGAAAAGCTGAAAGCCTCTTTGATGGTGGAAGCATATCCTGTCATCCATAGTGTACTGAATAAGATGATGGCTGAAGACGACTTTTACGGACAGGATAATTGTTCCAGCAGACAGAAGGAGGAAGGGAGCCTGGCACTGTACCTACAAGTGCAAGTGCACCTTCCTTGATGAAGCTGCTGTTCTGCACTCTAGAATCTCTCATTCCGTTTGCCCAAGTTAAGCAAGTAATCCACATTTGAATGGACAGTCACTGTGTGGACACTAACTCAGCTCATTTATTATAAAACTCCTTGATTTATAGGAAATAAGTGGTTTATAGGATGAGAATTTGAGACAATCTGTGATATAATGGTTATTATTCACAAGAAATGCCACTATGGTCTTTGCTCTGTTTCTAAAAGCATTATTCTCATAAGGAAATTGTAACATCCAAAGGTTTATTGGCATTAATGTGGTTGTATCTATGTTTATTATTATGATAATCATAATAGTGGGTACCACTTTTGAGCTTCCAGGTTAGGTCATTGGAAGGGAGAATTCCAATCAGCTTCAGGGAGAGTTTGAGCTGGGCTTCAGTTCAAACTATATGACCCTTGGAGAGCCTCTCATATTCAGTCTCTAGGCTAGAAATTCCATAAAGGTAGAGGTCTTTCCTAACATCTTTAGGACTATATTATACCCAGAGTCCAGCGGAATGTCCAGTACATGATGGGTGTTACATCAATATTTGTTGAAATATTTAATTCAAACTTTGTTATCTATTTTAATACAACAACCCTGACAGCTCAATATAATTAGCTTTAGTTTGTGAATAATAAAGTTGACCTGCTTGTTTCAAAGCTATCTACAGAGTTATGCATGTGATGGGGTGTTGCAGGGATGGGAGAAATTTTCTCTATGGTCACATGATCTCTGAGCTTAACATGGGAGAATCAAGGAGAATAATATTGTTTATGTAAAGATGCTTTTCAGGCTTTTGCAGAGTGGGAAGAAGTAGCTCTGTTGGCCATTTGACTAGAGAAGGAGCTTGAAACCATATTTATGGGGACAGGTGGAAACAAGTGGATATGTTTGGTCTGGAGAAGAGAATGCCTCAGGGACATAGTAACCATGCTTTCACACCCAGGGCTGACTCAGAGCAGAAGAGACTGTCTTGACTATGTAGGCCTAAAGGCCAGAACACAGTGCAAGCTTTAGGGAAACCAATTTTGGTTTGACATAGGGAAGAACACTGTAACTCCTCCTGCTGTTTAGAAATAGAATGGATCACCTTGGAGGCAGTAAATCCCATTATTGGCAGTGTCCAAAGTGGGACCACATGATCACTGACAGGAATATTGTAAAAGAGATTTAAACATGGGCTAAGGGGAGAAAGGCACTAGAGAAGCAGATGAGTTTGAGGGCCATTTAAAGCAGTAGAGTAAGTAGGTCTACATGTATAATTGGACATGGGATGTGAATGGTGGGGGGAGGGAAGTGGTCAAGGATGACTCCTAGATTTCTAACCTAGGCAGCTGGGTGCATGGCAGCGATGTTTGCTGAAATAGGAACAAGCGAGCAGGAGTGGGTTTGAAAGGAAGCTGATGAACCACACCTTGCGCCCCCAGAAGCCCACACACTCAGAAAGATCCTGGCCCTTTGGCTCTTCCCTTACATCCTTGTGTGAGAAAAGGCCCACAGTGTGAGAGGGTGGGCAGACCAGGTAGCTTCAGATGTGACAGAGCCACCTGCTTATGCTTCCTGATGTGAGAATGCTTCAGGGGCTGGTGTAACTCAGCCTTAAATCCCTACATTCATCTTTTCTTATTGCTAAGGCAGCAGCTCCAGAAGGCAAAGATGGAGATCTGGGACCCACAAACCTAAAATTATAAAGAAAAGAAGAGAACCAGGGGACACTTCAAGATTAGAAGCTGGTTTTCTGCCAGAACTTTGCTTTATTTAATACACTCGCCCACACTCTCCCTGGTTTCCAGACCAACTGCGGCTTGACTCTCGCAGCCTATGTCAGCGCCTCCAGGCTTTGGTGCTGAATGAATGAAACGAGTAGGATTAAGAAAAAAAAAATGGAGCTCCCTGAGGCCTGGCAGTGTCAGGATGGGGATCGATGTGTAATGGAGAGAACAGAGCTCCCGTGGCACTGAGTCACCACTGACCTCAGCCCCATCTAAGTACCACAGGCCTGGGTACGCTGAGCTGACCCCCTTAAAGCCATGATGCAGTACAGACAATAACTGACATCCCACAGCATCCTCTGAATATTGCTGGGTGGAGAAGACCCGTTTTTATATATAACAGAAAGGGAAATGAAAGAAGCAAAGGTGAGCAGAGCAAAGGTGAAAATATGAGAAATTATGTCTGTCATTTTAAAAAAGAGTAAGTTTTATGTTTTTGTTTCTAATTACAAAAGCAGTATACATTCGTGGTAGAAAATTTAAGGAATACAGAAAAGTAAAATAAAATCTTCCATTGTAATGCTACTAACCACTCTTGCCATTTGATAAATATTTACTGAAGGCTGACTAGCTGAGGCACAATTTAAGGCCCACAACAACCTTGAGACTTAAGCAATATTATCACTCTCTTTTAATCCATGAAGGAACTGAGGTTCAGAGGTTGAGATTCACCTGGCAAGTGGTAGAGCCTGGATTTGAACCTGGCTCTGTATCCCAGTTTTCTCACAATACTTTCTCTTGATCCATGGAAAATACCAGAGGTGATGCCACTTGGTCAAATAATCCCAAATTTCAGATGGGAAATACTCCACAGCAAAAAGATACTGCATGATATTTAAAAAATGTGTCTTGCCTTTCCTCAGCTGCACTAAGGTGCTTGATCCTTCTGAGGAAGCTAAGGCCACGCTGGGGTGAGGCCCTCACTTCATCCAGCAACTACACCGTGCCCAGCAGCGCCAGCCCAACACTCGCACGCCCTTCTCGGAGCTCGCCTGCATCTACTCGGCCCTCACCCTGCTCCAGGATGAGGTGACGGTCACACGGAGGATAAGAGCAATGCCCTCATTAAAGGCCGGGTGTAAGTGTTGAACTTTTCGGGCCGGGCTTGTTTGCAAAGGCCCCGGCCAATGTCAACATCGGGAGCCCCATCTGCAATGTAGGGGTTGGTGGACCTGCCCCAGCAGCTGGACCTGGCCCCCTCCCTTCCCCCTACAGCACAGCTGCCCCAGCCGAGGAGGAGGTGGAAGCAAAGAAGAGTCAGAGGAGTCTGATGATGACATGGGCTTTGGTCTTTCCAACTAAACCTCTTCTGTAACCTGTTCAATAAAAAGCTGCACTCTTAAAAAAAATATGCCTTGTCTTTCAAGTCTTGTCACACTTCCTGCAATTTTGTAAACTCATCCATTGCAAAAGTGATGTTTTGATTCTTTGCCCTTTCTGACAACCAGAACAGAAAGTGACTCTCCTTCCATTACTTGGCCTGAGGCTTTCTTCTGCTTCTGCCCAAGGCAGGTTGTGGTTAGCACTCACTGCTTAACCTCTTCCTCCTGTAAGTCCCATTTTGAAGTAGAATCTTTTTTTTTTTAGACCACTTTGACACCATGGACATTCTGTAATCCTAAATATCAAGCCAATCACTTAAAAAAAAAAGAACAAATAATGCGTGTCACAACCTTACCCCATTTCTAGGCTTCATCGTCTCTTACCACATCTCTGACTCCCCAGCCTTGAATCCCCAATCTGACTCTCACTTCATCCAGACATTAGAATGAGTTTCTGCTGCACAGAGTACTTGATGATTTTTTAAGTTGAAAGTTTAATGCTTTATTCTTCACAGAAATGAATTAAGTGTGAATGTCAAAATAGCACTAGGGTCAAAATGACCATAACAAAACATCGTATTCACAGTACCCAATCCTGACTACCCAGCTTTGTCCCCAGTCAGTCACGCACTGTCAGCTTTAGACACTTCCTTGCATCCCCCACTATTAACTGGCCCTGTCTCTTCTGGAGAACTCTCTAGTGGTTCTTAATCTAGGGCTGTCATTCACAGTGGGAGCTTTGGAATCAAGCTGCCCCAATTCAAACCCTACCATTACCACTCCCTGGGTGACCTTGGGCAAGCTATTTAACTTCCCTGTGCCTCAGTTTCCTTGTTTGTTAAGTGTGGAAAAGAATGATACCTATTTTATAAGCTTGTTGTGAGATCAAATACTTGAAAGGCTAATGCTTGTAAAGGTCTTAGGACATGGCCTGCATATTGTAAGCATGTAGTAAATGTAACCTATTAAGACAAATGGAGTTGTCTGTCCATCTTGTCACCCCAAGGGCCAGTAGTCAGGATCTATTTCTTTCTTTTTTTTTTTAAGATTTTATTTATTCATTTGAGACACAGAGATACAGAGAGAGAGAGAGCATGAGCGGGGGGCGGGGGGGCAGAGGGAGAGGAAGAAGTGGGCTCCCCGCTGAGCCAGGAGCCTGACGTGGGGCTCGATCCCAGGACCCTGGAATCATGACCTGAGCCGAAGGCAGACACCCAACCATCTGAGCCACCCAGGCGCCCCTCAGGATCTATTTCTTAAAAATAATTTAAAATTTTAGTGGTTTTCCTGTTGTATTTATTGGCATTGCTGAATAATTTTTTAAAAATTGCACATGCACAGTAGTTTGCCTACAATTATATATTGAATAGACTTGTGGGCTTGCCTAGAAACCTTAATAACCACTTATAACACTGTGTGTGTGTGTGTGTGTGTGTGTGTATACATTTATCTATTTACATGCATACACACATTCTTTTTGCAGATTTTTGGACAATAGCTTTTATGTAATATATCCAGTTTATCTTATAAATTTGTTCTTCTTGAATAGATTTTTCATTTCCAAAGGCTGGCTGGTAAAGCACTGGCAAGACTCAACATGGTCTTGAACAGCATGCCAAAGATTTTGTATTTTATTCCCTGTATGATGAGGAGCCGCCCATGGCTTCAGAGGAGGACAGTGTCAGTCTTAACATGATTAGGGAGCAGTGCAAAGGCTGCTCTGATTAGGAGATCAGGGAGGTCAGTTAAGAGGCTGATTGAGAGCCTCAATTAAGGTGGCAGACGAGAGGAGATACATGTGAGGATAATTTGGGGTAGATTAAGAGGACTCAAGAAGGAAGTGGTGAGAGAAATAGAGGAGATCTAAGGATTTTTATTTTGGGTGAATGGGAGAATGATAAAACCATTAAGACAGGCAGAAGGGATGCAAAATCTTCTAGGAGATAGAAATAGGCTGTGAAAAGTCAGAATATAATGCAAGCCTCTTCCTCAACTCAAAAAAAAAAAATCTATGTGCACCCAGTAATTTTGACATCTGAATCTAAAGCCAAACAAAAATTGAAGGACAGTGGAAGAAGAAGAAGGAGGAGGAGGCGGAGGAGGAGAAGGAGGAGAAGAAGAGGGAGAGGTGAGGAAGAAGGAGAAAAAAATGAACATTATAGGGTTGATAATGGTTTTCACTGATGACCTACTTGATAGTAATAATCAAGCACATTAAATGTTATATTTCAGGGAGTGCTGGGCAGATGCTAAGTTTGTAACAACACCCTCTTTCATTTCTGCAGATGTTGGAGATTTCCTCTCCCAATAGGACAGCCAGAAACTTGTTTGGAAAGACCCATACAAGGCACAAGCACCCCAACTACATCCTTTTCAGGATGCTAATGCTTTCTACTTTCATCCAAGACTCCCAAAGCTTGTGTGTTCATTGGGCAAAGAATGAGAAGGAGAGGCTGCTCTTGTCTGAGACCACATGGGCAGCCAACCATGCAGAAGGGAGTGGTTGAGGCCTCCAGCCCAGAAACGGTATACTCTACATAAAACCATATTCCCTTCCCATATCCCTCCCAAATACCCAAGCTGGCATAGGGAGTTTTTGACAATGACAATGAAGCTTTCCTATGTTGTATCTACGAGTTTTGTTACCATATTTTCTAAGTCAGAACTCCAGATGCATGACAAATATAGTTGTACTAATGGCAACTAAAGGACGGGATATTTTAAAGACTCTGGAAAATCTAGTGTATGTGGTTGCCATGGTAAAAACACATCATTTAAAAGACTGATTCTATGAATATTTATTTGATACCTACAAGGTGCCAGGCATGGTTCTAGGTGCTGGCAATAGAATGGTGAACAAAATATACAATATGTTATATAATGGGAATGGGCATGCCACTGGGCAGTGTGGTGGGATTTAGGATCTGGTCTATTAAGTTAAAGATATGATCCAAAAAGAACACGACTGGGTATGTAATTATACTGCAGATCTTTAACTTCTACTTGAATCCCCCAAATTTAAAAGGACCAATTTTAACTCTGCCCAGCTAATCAGTGATATAGTCTCCAACCACTAGTGGGAAATCATCTCTCCCTTCTCTGACTCCCTTGCACTTCCTTTGGTGGTCTGAAAAGCATTAGATTGTTCTATCATGTGTTATAATTATTTATGTATATGTATTATCAATCTTTGTAGACTCCTTCAAAGCAGGCTGCTTTTGCTTCTCTCTCCAGGTCCCTTTCCTGATACTGTTCTTTTTTTTTTTTTTTTAAGATTTTATTTATTTATTTGACACAGAGAGAGAGAGCACAAGTAGGCAGAGCAGCAGAGGGAGAGGGAGAAGCAGGGTCTCCCCTGAGCAGGGAGCCCGATGTGGGGCTCGATCCCAGGACCCTGAGATCATGACCTGAGCCGAAGGCAGTCGCTTAACCAACTGAGCCACCCAGGCGCCCCTCCTGATACTGTTCTTAATCCCCTCCCTTCTTCTCCTCCATTTGCCACATATCAATGTTCCTTCCATGCAGAACTCTTTGCTAGTCCCTTTATATGCCAAGCTCTTTCAGACCATACCTTTGCACACAGTTCCTTCTGATAGAATACCCTTTCCCTTCTTTGCTTTGGAGACCCATAACTCTTTTTTTTTTTTTTAAATTAACATATAATGTATTATTTGTTTCAGGGATACAGGTCTGTGGGAGAACCATAACTCTTTTTGGAACAATTAGCTCAGAAGTTAAGCCCTCCTTGACTTCTCTGGATCATGCCCTCTGGCCCTTGGAGGGCTCTAAGCATATCTCTGTTAGCTCACTTATCATCTTACTTAGTTTTTCACTGTTTACGGGTCTATAAGTCCTGGGGCGGAGTCCTTATTTTATCTATCTAGATCTCTGGGGCCTTGCACCTTCGCCTGAAAGAGGCCTTCAGTGAAAGTTGCTGAATAACTTACTTGCCTTCTGAATTGACAGGGAGACTCTATGACTCTAAGGCCCTCCTATATTCCCTCCCTCCTGCCTCCCATACTCATTTGTCCTTGCTAGAAATTTCCCCCAGTGCTCACTCCTTGGCTTGAAGGCATTGTAACTTCTATCAGAACGCAAATATTATGTAGTGGATAAGCACTGGATGAAGAAACTAGAGACCTATATTCTAGTTCCAACTCACTTTGCAATTAGTTCTGTGACCTCTGCCAAATCATATCATCTTCTTAGGTCTATGTTTCTTCATTAATAAGGTGGAAGTTGAACTCAAACCAGAATTATATCTATTTTTTTTTCCTTCAGTGATAATTTTAGTCAAATGATAGTGGCCTTTCAGAGAACTTTGTTGAAGATTGTGAAGCTCGGATAAAAAAAGACACTCAGCTGGAAAGACTATAGTGACTGTTTTGGATCATTTAGCACAGAAGTGAGAAGTGGGGCATGTCTGCCTATTATTTGCTGACAGTAAACTGAGTAGGTCTTTGAGCTCCTTTTAGTTCAAACACTCTACATGTCATGATCCATGTAAGATTATGTGTAAAGTCAGTTCAATTTTGTTCAGACACTTGCCAAGTGTCTACTGCATGCTATGTACTGAGCAGGGCAAGATAAAAAGAAGAATAAATAATGCATGATCCTTGCCTGTAAGGGACTCTAGGTGATAAGTAGAGTAGGTAGTAAGTATCATCTTCATTAAGCGGATAATAGGAACAAAGACTCCACCAAGGATCAGAGGAACTGGATCTCAGACTAACATGATTTTCAGTGCTTTGCACTTTTCCACTATACCTCACTACCCTTCATTTTAAAAACAAAGGGAAAGGAGATACTGCACTAAAAGTTTGGGTGTTTCCCATGCCTGGGGCATCATAGCAGAGGCCCAAGATGAATGGACAGTGTTAGAAACTTGGGGAAGAAGTAGAAAAGGGAACAGAATAGTCCAGAAAACAAATTTCACCTGTTGCATGAGGTCTGGTCTTGGCTGCTGAACAGGAAGCCTTCACTGGGCCAAACTTATGGCAAGCATGCTTCCTCACATCCTATGTACCTCAATTCTAAGATTTTCTGTCCCCTTAACAGTGATGGGGTTGGGGAGAGGCAATGACCCTTCTGGGATGAAACAGTGCAAGATAATTACTCAAATCAAATCCCACTGACAACACATCAGGCCATATAACCTTTGTGCCATGACAGTGTCCACCAATCACCACCTGAGGGCATGGCCGTGTGCACTTGTGAAGTTTGGAGGAGAACTTTTATATCCATTTGGTTTGAAAATGCCACTATTTTCCAAGTACTAAATTTTTCTAAGTAGTGAGATTTTCTTTTTTTTTTTTTTTTTAAAGATTTTATTTATTTATTTGAGAGAGAGAGAATGAGAGAGAGCGAACACATGAGAGGGGGGAGGGTCAGAGGGAGAAGCAGACTCCCCACCGAGTAGGGAGCCCGATGTGGGACTCGATCCAGGGACTCCAGGATCATGACCTGAGCCGAAGGCGGTCGCTTAACCAACTGAGCCACCCAGGTGCCCGTAGTGAGATTTTCTAAGTAATGGCAGATGGCTGTTTTCTAGGCCATGTGGATGCATCTTGATGGAGGTGGGGGTTGGTCATAAATCCAGAGTGTGGTCTCTGGACTCCACATGTTCAGATTCTTAATAGTGACCAGGCCTTGAGAAAATCGTTCATGTCACTAGACTCACATAAGACAGGCAGCCATGAAGAAAAGGAAGTTATTGATTGATAATGAATTTCCACACAGTAGGCAATGCACACAACACTAACATCATATGATCCAGTAAATTCATGGTACTGGCAGACCTGAGAAACCAGCCAACATTCAGAAAGTCACTAAGGGAGAACACAAAGTTATAAAAAAGAAGATTCAGTGAACTGAACATGATATTTATTTTTGGCTGCAGTAACCTTAAAACATAGAATGTTGGAACTAAAAGGGACCAAGGTCACCTTAGCCAACTCTTTCATTTCACAAAAGGGGAAACTAAGGCCCAGAAATGAAAAGTGACTTGCCCAAACCCACATCATTGATTTATTTTTCTTTTTATCCTACAGACATGCACAGAGTGCCAACCCAGAGTAAAGGTTCATTCTAAGCAAAGGAGAGCCTTTCACAAGCTCCAAAATCTAGTTTAGGAGATGAATATGCATAGAGCCAGTTCTCATACAGTATGATTAGTGCTCTAAGACAGGGGTTGGCAAAGATTTTCTGTTAAGGGCTGGATAGTAAATATTTTAAGCTCTGCAGGCCATATAATCTCTGTTGCAACTACTAGACCCCATTGTTGTAGCACAAAAGCATCCATAAACAAGATGCAAATGATAAAAGTGTCTGTGCTCCACTAAAATTTTATCTATTGCCACTGAAATTAAATTTAATATAAGATTCATGTGGCATGAAATATTATTCTTTTTTTGATTTTTTCCAACCACTTAAAAATGTAAAAACTGTCCTTAACTCATGAGCCTACAAAAATAGGCAGTAGGCTGGATTTAGCCTAGAGGCAGTGGTTTGCTGACCCTTGTCTTAGATGAACAGAAGTTCCAAATGATTTTTCACCATCCATGAAAGTATGGTCTAGTTAGTGATCAGATTCTTTCCCCATGAATAAAAGGGGGGGAAAAGAGTGTATGCTTGTCAGTGCCACTCTGAAGAGGAAGGGTCACTGTGGTGGGTGCTTCTCACAAAGAATAGTAAAAGACAGGATGAGAGGAGTCCTGAAAACCCCTAGTTCATCCCCATCCCACCTCTATTTCCAATTAAACTCTGAATGCCTCCATAATCCTGAGCCAACTTTATTTACTTTTCACATTACAGAGACTCTAAGTTTTGTGTAGTTTATTTATTTATTTATTTTTAAAGATTTTATTTATTCATTTGACAGAGAGAGACATAGCAAGAGAGGGAACACAAGCAGGGGGAGTGGGAGAGGGAGAAGCAGGCTTCCCGCTGAGCAGGGAGCCCGATGTGGGGCTCGATCCCAGGACCCTGGGATCACAACCTGAGCTGAAGGCAAATGCTTAACTACTGAGCCACCCAGGCGCCCCTAAGGTTTGTGTAGTTTAAAATGTAGATTCCTCTGCAGAAGAGCTGGCCCTTTCTAAGGTTTCCACAAAACCATGTTTAGAGGGCGTCAAATGGCTACATGGAACTCAGTCCTTTCAGGAGTCAGGTAGTGTTTTGATAGCATTAGGGATGCCCTGCGGGTGGCCTTGGGGGAAGACTGACAACCTTCCTCTCAGAGAGGTGAGCACATGGGCAGCATCTTACCAATCTTTGAATGCCTAGCCCTTCAGAACAGCGTTTGGCATTTCAGAACCACTAGGCTTTGTCATGGGCAGTTTCCCCGATGAAAAGGTATGTGCTCTTTCTCCTTATGGGAGAATTCTCTGGGTCTCAGTTTCCTCCCCTGTTAAAAAAAAAAAAAAACAAAAACAAGAATCATAATAATCTCACCTACATCACACAGGTTTTTATGCGATCACATGCGTGGTAACACTCTGTAAACTGACTAACACTACATGAGCCACCACTTGCTTCCATCCACACTGTCTCCATAGTCAATAAGGCCACTTTATCTTTCTGGGCCTCATTTTCCTTATCTCAAAAGCCAGAAGGGTGAATTCAATGCTTCTGAGTTTCCTTCCAATTCTACCACTCTGGCCCTGTGCCTTGTTAGGAAAGGAGCTTTTCATTGTATAGTGAGCAGTTTTACATTTATGATTGAAGGTGAAGGGCAGGAGCAAAGAGGTCAAATATGGAAAAACAACAACAACAACAAAAAAAGAGAAGACTAGAAGGGAACCTTGGCCCTATACAGGGAGTAACACTAACTGCCCTCCTCGTTTGGTGTCCAGGATAAAATGTCTGCCTCCTTAAAAAGCAAAAAGGTCATGTTCTTTGGCATAGTCTAGATTTGCTTTACATGTGGAATACTGAGTTTGAGAATCCCATCAATCTTTCTTTTCTCTCCTTATCAGAGTCAATCAATAGTTGGAAATGTTAACGAGATGGTCCATCCAGCAATTTTTAACAAGGGGCTCACTGCCCAGGTAATTTAATGTGGAATATACACATTGCTCACATTGCTACGTCGTGCTTTTTTTTTTTTTTTTTACCTCTGCTGGGACTGATGGCTTCCACAAAGCAGACTATGTCCTATAACACCAGGGTCCTGCACAGATTTTTCCCTTCTTCCTCTCATTTTCCACTTTCATAAAGGAGTATGTAAGTCCATTGACCAGTTAGATGAAAGGCTGTCGTCTTTCCCTCTGAGGAAAGTGACCTTGTTTTTAAGGAGCCAGTGTGGGATGGGAGTGGGCATAGGGCTGGGCTGGCAAATGAGGGGCAGGTGAGGCAAGTGGGGAGATTAGAGAAACCTGTTTCTCTCCTTCCTCCACACTCCCGGCTTGAGGTGTTTAAGGAGAGGCAATGAGGATCCAAACCCAGGACCTATCCCGTGGCTCTAAAAGTTGTTTTCTACAAAGGAGAATGGATCTTGGTAGGGCTTTCTGGTGTACCAGACACCTTTGGTGTCCAAGAAATGATTCTAGGCCTCTAATAACAGGCAAATTGGAAGCCCTATGAATTCTCTTGTGACATATATATTATAGGCCCACAGAGATAAAATAATTTACAAAAGCATGTATGGTAGATGATAGTTTCCCACAACTACAGGAGCCTGAGAAACACTTTTCAAGACATCTGGCTATTCAGCACATATTATCAAAAACCAGGAATGTCCCAACTAAATATCTTTTGTTAACCTTAATTATCTCTGAAATGAACAACTTATGGTCCTCTGGCTATACCCCAAGCTTCCCCATCCCTGTGCATTTAGTCAAACTATTCCCTCCCTCCACTTTAACGACCCTTCCCTATCAAACATTCTTCTTACCACTGACCATGACTGGTCCAAATCCTACATGGTTCAAGTCCCATTTCAAGTACTGAGTTCTTTATGAAGACTTCTCTTTTTCATTGGCTCTTGGCTATAGTTACTTTTTTATGAGTTTATGTTTTGTCCCTCCCCCCATGAGGCTATCCATTCCTTAAGGCCTCCAACTAATCTTCATATTCCCTCATGTTCAAAACAATGCCTGCTTCAGGTCGTTCAACAAACTAGTCCTTCAAAGAAAAAAATCTGTTGATCATTTGTTTAACCAGAACACAATATCGAATAACCTCATCTATAAATGGAATGTTTGCACTATTTAGAAGTCTGAACCACAAAAAAACTGTTAACAAAGATTTCAATTCAAAGTAAATAACAAACTTCTAGAAGATTTCCTGAGTTCAACACATTCCAACTAAGTTTTGCACCTTCTGCGTATTTATCCAAGCAGCTGAATAAGTTCTGAATAATAAGCCTGAGGCATGGCAAGGTCTTCAATCATCAAGAAAGATTCAATTATATTCAGAGTGTGTGGTTTCCAAAGGAGGAGCATGGACCAATATTTTGAAAAGGCTTTCAACAAGACTGATTGAAATAAAATGTTTTCCCGAATAAATATTACTTATACGGAACATGCAGGCCCCATCCCCATCCTGGTTCACGAACTCTTTGCTTTAATTCCTTATCTCCCCAAATCATTAAGAAGGAGGGAGATGTGAAATGTGAGATGGACTGTACTAGGGACTGAATGTATCTTCCTCAAATTCATATGTTGAAATCTTAATCCCCAGTGTGAAGGTATTAGGAAGTGGGGCATGATTTGGGGAATGATTAGGTAATGAGAGCACAGCCCTCATGAATGGGATTAGTGTCCTTATAAGCAAAGGCTAAGAACTAGCTAGCCCCTTTTCTGCCATTGCAAACCAGGAAGTGGGTTCTCACCAGACACCAGATCTGCCAGAGCCTTGATTTTGGAGTTCTCAGCCTCCAAAAATGTGAGAAGTAAATTTCTGTTAGCAGCCTGAATGGACTAAGAATGTCTGTACCTGCTATGACCATGATGCTTTATAGACACAATTTCAATCTGATCAGCAATCTGATAAGGCAGGTATTATATACACTTGTCTTACAGATGACAAAATGAGACTGAAGAGGGTAGTTAAGTAGCTGCTCCAAGGTCACAGACCTAAAAGTAGACCTACATCCAAACCCAGGTCCCATTGGTTTCAAAGTTTATGCTTTTGCACTGCACAATGCTGCCTTATGCAGTGTTTTCATAGCAATCCAAATAGATGAGAAAAATTAGTTGAAATAAAAAAAATTTTTAATGGAAATACGATGAGAAAAATTAGTTGAAATAAAAAAAATTTTTTTAATGGAAATACAGTGTGGTGTCATGAAGCAAAACACTGGACCAGGTGATATAGAACAAGTAGATCCTACTCTGCTATGAACCACCTAACCGTATGACCTCAGCCAAGATACTCCATCTCAAAATCATAAAATCAGACTGTAAATGCTAAAAAAAAATGCATATTGAAAATCACTTACCCCTTCTCAATCTTCTCCCTCTGCAGAAGAGGAATTTGAGGCTCAGATGAAGCCATTTGTCTACAGTCACACAAAGGCACAATTTAGGTCTATCAAACCCATCTAGGGCTCCTTCCACTGGGTTGTGTCTCTCCTCCCTAGGTCTTGGTCTCCTTGTTTACAAAGCAAACCTCCAAGACTGTATTCTCTTAGTTTGGGCTGTTAGAGAGGAATACCATAGACTGACTGGGTGGCTCCAACAACAAACATTTATTTCTCATAGTCCTGGAGGCTAGAAGTTCAAGGTCAAGGCCCCAGCAGATCTGGTGTCTGGTGAGGGAACTCTTTGTGTTTGCATATGACTGTTTTCTCCTTGTATCCTCACACAGCTGAGAGAGAGAGACAGATAGCATCTCTCTTGTTTTTTTTTTTTTTCTTCTTGTTTTTAATTTTTTAAATTTGAGTATAGTTGACACATAATGTTACATTAGCTTCAGGTATACAACATAGTGATTGAACAAGTTTACACATTATGCTATGTTCATTGCAAACGTAGCTACACTGTACAATGCAATTACAATACCATTGACTACATTCCCTCTGCTGTACCTTTTATTGCCATGACTTATTCATTCCATAACTGGAAGCCTGTATCTCCCACTCCTTTTTATCCATTTTGTTCATTCCCCCCAGCCCTCTCCCCTCTGGCAACCATCAGTTTGTTCTTGTGTTTCTTCTTATAAGGGTACTAATCTCATTCATAAGGGCTCAGTGCTCAAGACTTAATTACGTCCCAATTACTGCCCCACCTCCTAATACCATCACGTTGAAGGTTAAGGATTTCAACATATGAATTTTACAGGGACACAAACATTTAGTCCATAACACGTGTGGTCCACTTAGACTGTGCTATACAAATGTAGAGGATTTTATCACGATTTCTTAGTGCGTAACGTAATGTGAGAGGTCTCAGAGATACTATGAGAGAAAGACCATACAGCCTCTGGCCTATGGAGGGGGGGGAGGAGGGGAGTGGGTAGAGAAAGAGAGAGAGAGAAGGGGAGGGAAAATGGGTCCTAGAGAGAATCTTGTCCTTAGGGCTGCCTCAGATCCCAATAATATACATGAGTGAGTTTCTGTTCTTTATAACAAAACCAAGAAAACTAACTAGAAAATGGAGAAAAATCTTTATCTAAATTAACTTTTTCCAGAGCATCAAATGATACTCCAGTGTAGTGTATATAGGTAGAAACACCCAAATGCTAGCATTTTAGAAAAAAAGTTACATAATTCACCAAAAAAAGAGCATTTCCTCCTGGACCTCTCCTCAGACCTTCAATCTCACTCCTCCACCAAAATAACTATTATTAATGTAAAAAGGCGAAAAGAGCCAGCATGTGAGCTTTGGCTCAGTGAAGCGATGGTGGAACAGCCTTCCTTCCTTCTGACTGCATTTGGCTCCTGTGTGCTTCCTGCAGGTACATTTTTTGGCTTGGATCATCAGCGCAGTGTTTTGCTTAGCAACTGATGGGCTTTCATTGAAATACCCCTCTGCTTAGAGGGAGAAGACTTGCCTATGTCACCTTAGAAGTTAATATATTATGCTACAGTGGAGTGTAGCTAGAAAGTTATGAACAATATTTCCCGAAATGCTTTCACTGGGACCCTATCCCTGTGAGATGCTATGTGACAAAATGTCCCGAGGTCAAATAAGTTTGGGAAATGCTGCCTTCTGTATTGCCTCATAAGGAGTCATTAATGCACATGAACATGTTAAAAGTCTTCTCTGCTGGCTCCTCCTCTGTACCAGATTTCCCAATTCGAAGTGCCTTTGGGGGTTGGCTTTGGGCCTTAACTCCTCTCTACACTCTCCCTAGACGATCTCGTCCAGATCCATGACTTTAAATACCACCTCAATGCCAATGATTTCCCAGTTAATATCACAGACCTTTCTCCTAAGCTCCAGACTCCTAGATATATCTGTCTACTTGATAGCACCTCTTACATGTGTAATAGGTATCTTGAACAGAATGTGGATAAAACAATCTCTTGATTTCCTTCACCCCTGTAAGTCTTTGCTTCCTTAGTCTTTGCTTGCTCAGTTAATAATTCTACCTTTAATTAACTGCTCAAGCTCAAGCCCAAGAGCTACAAGTCATCACTGTCTTCTCTCTGGTCCCTATTTCCCACATTAACCCATCAGGAAGCCCTGTTTTCTTCACTCCTGAAAAACATGCTGGCACCATCCACATCTCTCTACCTGTTCTGACAACCCCAAAATCATCTCTCAGGTGAGCTACTGTAAGAGACTCCTAACTGGTCTCCACCTGTAATCATGGCCTTTAAATTCCATTCTCTACACAACAGCCAAGGAAATTTCTTTTTTTCAAATTGTAGTATTAGATTGTGCTAAGGCTTAAAGCCCTTCATATTGCTTTCCACTGCACTAACGGTCAAATCTTCCTTCTTACCACGTCCTCTAAGACCATCTCCTGACATGCACTTTCCTGTTTGGTCAGTTTCTCAGCTCCAGCACAGAGGCTCTCTTTCTTCTTCCAACATGCCAAGCTTTGTCCTGCCAGGTCTGTGGACTCATTGTTCCCTCTGCCGTCTGCATTTCCCCAACTCCAGTTCTTCCCTGTAACATCACCCCTTAATGTCTTCACAGTCCCTACCATTATTTGAGATCTTACTTGTTTGTTTGGTCATTCACCTTTTTTGGGGAACCACCTAGAAAGTGAATTCTATGAAGACAGGGTAGGGGTCTTATCTGTTCTGCTCATTCTTCATCAGGATTTGTTCAGGGCCTGGAGCAGTGCCTGGCACATAATGGGCTCTCAATAAGTATTTGCCAACTGTATGAAATGATTTGAAAAATTATGTATTGGAGAAAACTGTGAAACTTAGTTTAACCCTACATTCTTCAAATTTATTTGAGCTCAGAACCCTATCTGCCATTGTAAAGAATATTCACTATCTCAGGGACCATTTCCTGGAATGCAGTTTGTTCTATGCTGATTTAATATCAGAATTGAGAAGAGTTAATGTTGGAGACCCAGTGGCTCTTCAACATCAGAACTTGAAAACCTCTTGTAAGCAGGCATTCTGGCAGGTCTTTGGGAGTCCAGGGTATTTTTATTAGGAGAACGATAGTTTTAAAAGTAAGTTATTGGGTATTTTTTCCTTGGGATATGGATTCAAAAAACTAAGCTAGCAGCTCAAGATTATAGGGCTCAGGGATAGATGAGGTGTTGGAGGTGGGAGAGAAGGAGTCCAGACAGGATATAGCAAAATTAAGGGATGTGGTTGACTAAGGGTAAATGAAATTGAGGCCCAGTAAAACTTTCCTACTTTTAATGGAATTTTTAGAAACAGAAACCTGCAGTTGGAAACTTGGCTATTTTTATATCATGTATGTTTTCTGTAATTATTTGTTTTCTGTTTTCCCTCATGTTTAGTAAAGCTGTTCTTGAAAATACCAGCCTGTCTTAGTTACACCAAGGAAAAACATTTTTGTCCACATTGAAAAATTTAAAGGGGAACCACACAGCTTTAGATGACATATGACCAGGTGATGTAGTGACATAGAGAATCTGGAAAACAGAAACCCAAAGTGAAGATGAAAGTCAAGCACAGAGTCAGGGGGAGTTGTCCTTCCCTTCCAACCTAGAAACACTCTTGATTTCAAGAGTCTGATTTGGTTCAGCTCTGATCTGTTTAAACTTTGGAGGGTTTTGTGCTGAGTCCTAATTAGACAAGGCTAATTCTTTACAAAGTCACACGCATGAAATATTAAGCTATAGAAGGAATTATCTAGTTGCACAAAAAGCCTTAGATGGAATGAGATGAGGAGAACTTGAGAGGTACTCTATGATTTGACATGTATGCAAAGAGTATGTAAGAAGTTCTGGGCATATAGCAGAGTGCTCTGAGTTTGGGCCTCAGTATTTCTTTTTTTTTTTTTTAAAGATTTTATTTATTTATTTGAGAGAGAGAATGAGAGAGAGAGAGAGAGAGCACAAGAGTGGGGAGCGGGAGAGGGAGAAGCAGACTCCCCGCCGAGCAGGGAGCCAGATGCGGAACTCGATCCCAGGACTCCAGGATCATGACCTGAGCCGAAGGCAGTCGCTTAACGACTGAGCCACCCAGGTGCCCCTGGGCCTCACTATTTCTTAATCCATGATTGTACTAAAATTGAGAGCTGGATTTTGTCTTTGGGGCAGGCTCTTGGAGAGACCAATGGGGGAGCATTTTTGGTCATAAGAATGAGTGAAACTTAGGGGAATAACCCAGATATAAAGGCCTAAGATTGGAGGATTTGGGTACAGTATTTAGTAAGATAAAGGGCTGGCCCTGTATCAGATAGATTGCAATCCTGAAGGGATACTTAATGTTATTTGTGGTTGTTCTTTATTAGGTAGGATGTGGTCTTAGGGAGCATATTAGTCAGGGTTCTCCAGAGAAACAGAACCAATAGTGTACCTGTGTGTGGGGGGTGGGAGGTAGGGACATGCACATTCTATAGAGCCAGTGTCCCAGTTGAGTCTTAATCTGGAAGCTGCTGTAGAACTAGGAAGAGCTGATGTCCCAGTTTGCAGGTTGTCAAGTAGGAGAATTCTTTCTTATTCAGGGAAGGGTTAGCCTTGCATTCAAGTCAGGCCTTCAACTGATTGGGCAAGGCCCACTCACATTATGGACAGCAATACACTTTACTTAGCATACTGATTTAAATGTTTGTCTCATCCAAAAACACTCTCACAGAAATACTCAGAATGTTTAACCAAATATCCAAGTACCCTGTGGCCCAGTCAACCTGACACATAAAATTAACCATCACAGGGAGAGAGGCATGTATACCATCAGATTTCCATCCAGGATGGTGAGCTGGCCCTGGAAATATGATAGTTTGGACAGAAGGATAGAGAGAATCAGACTCTATGCCAGGCATAGCCAATAGATTCTCTGACAATGACACTTGAGATTTAGCTTAAGTTTTGTTTGTTTGTTTGTTTTTTTCTGTTTTGTATTTTCTATGTGTTATCTTTAAGCATTAGTGTTATGGGTTGAGTTGTGTCCTAAAACAGATGTGTTGGAGTCCTAACATCTGGTACCTCAGAATGTCACCTTATTTGGAGATAGGATCATTATAGAGATAATCAAGTTAAAATGAGATTGTTAGGCTGGTCCCAAATCTAACATGATTGGTGTCCTTATAAAGGGGGCAATTTGGACACAGAGACATGCATAAAGGGAAGACAATGTTAAGAGACACAGGAAGAACACAGCCATCTACAAGTCAAGGAGAAAGGCCTAGAACAGATCCTTCCCTCACAGCTCTCAGAAGGAACAACTCTGCCAACATCTTGATTTCAGATTTCTAGCTTCCAGACTTTGAGACAACAAACTTTTGCTGTTTAAGCCACTCAATTTGTGGTCCTTTGCTATGGCAGCCCCAGGAAACCAACAGGCTTAGTAAAATCTACTACACATAATACTTTGTGTTAACAACGCTTGGAAGGATGAAAACAGGAGCTGATGCACATACAGAGATTAAAGCTCCAGGGGTAGGGGGCAGGTGGAGAGGTGGGAGGGGAGGTGACAAGGGGAGGAGAGGTGATGAGATGGCGCAAACAGGGAAGAAGTCTGGAGCAGTGAGCTGTGAGCAGAGTTTCCAATGAGGTGTTGAGGATGATAGTACTTTGCATACAAAATAATATTATAAATAAAGGTAGATATCATTTAACTGTTGACAATATCATCACCAGAAAAATTTACTGGCTCCCTACTGAAAAAACTATTAATATGACTAGTTCATAGTGATCATTCCTGTGTTTGATCAGCTGAGAAGCATTTAATGGAGTTTATATTAACTTTAAAATGTTAAAAATTAAAAGGTTTAACATTGATGATGTTGAAAAGCAAAGGGCATATATTAACTTTGACAATGTTAAAAATTAAAGAAATTAAAGGGATAGTCTTTGGTGACATCTACATCAAACATGGAGGCACAAACATCTTGAGAGAGGACATATGGGAGCAGCAGTGACTACAGCATCACGCGTTGCAAATACGCCTCCTTGTCTGAATGCTACCACACAAGCATTTGGCACAGTTTCCCGAGGTACCCCTTCCACTGAAATGTTGCCCTGGTATAGACACAGTGCATCATAAGGCCATATGAGTGCAAAAAGGAAGAATGAATGGAAGGAAGGAAGGAAGGAAGGAAGGAAAGAAGGAAGGAAAGAAGGAAAAAAGGAAGGAAGGAAGGGAGGTGGGAAGGGAGGGAGGAAGGAAGGGAGGAAGGGAAGAAGGGAGGAGGGAGCAATGAGGGGAGAGATACAGGACCTTTTCCTACTCCACAGCCAAGTTCCTATACATTTGAAACAACCAGATTTGGTTTCAGATAACACTATCTTTGGGATATTTAACAAATGTTGTGACTAAATTATTAATGTGGGATAAAAATGTTATTTAATAATAATCTGCAAAAATTAATGCTTCTTTAGTGTACTCATTTCATGGTTTACTTCTAAAATCTTTGAAGCAGCATCTAATTTCAGAAAATAGAATGAAGATTCCTTGGATGTCTAGAAACTAGATAGAAGGGAAAGAAATCCAATGACAGTATCTTGACATCTTTAATACAGAGTGATACTAATATGATAACAACAGCTATTCCTTTATTCTAAGGATTTCCATTTTAAAGGCTTGCTGTTATTAATTTTCCCTGCCTAGCTCCTTTTTAATTATAGTTTTTAGGGCTATGTGCATGACTTGAATTCTACTAAATACCAAATGATTTCCCACATATCTTAGTTTGGAATCTGTCTCTTTTAATAGACAGAAATTACTTCCCCCCAGAAGAGTGATACAGTAACAATGTCCAGACAGTCAAAATGAATGTCATTGTCCTTCTTCCTTATTGATGAATAACTACTGATGCTTCTAGTCTCAGGTATAGCTAGGAAAGAAATTGATAATGCATAACTGGGAATAGCTTTCTTTCCTGGGGCATGGAGTTGAAGGGTGGGGGTGTGGGGGGTCCTTTTACCTTAAGGATCTGTTAGCATATCTGCAAGAAAAGTAGTTGATGTGTTTTCTAAAGAAATGTTTGAAAGATTTTTCCTGGCCTGGGATGGCCTGTATATAGGATATACTGTCTTTATGTCTCTAAATATTTTGCAAAAGAGTCTGATATCCACTCTACTTTGTGAAGTCATTTTTGTAAAGGACGTCCCAAATGCAATGAATGGCTGGGGCAATGACTTTGGGAAGGTCTAAACCAGTTCTGATGTAATGCTTCTTCCAGGAAAATCCCAGGACTTTTGGGGGTGCTTTTTTCTGGTTCCATTTCAAAATATGACAGCCTTGGGTAGACTTAATCCAGGTGGACATGATTATGCAGCCCTGTTCCACATTATTAGTGAGAGTAAATGCCTCTGCCAGAATTCTGCCAACACTGTTTCTAGCCAGACATCCATTAGTAAACATTGCAGTCTTAAAATATTGGTTGGCTTCTGTGGTTTGTCTGCATAATGAAACTAGGTCCAGATTTTTTAAAGTATCAACATGAATAATCATAGAAATGCTGTTCTCCAAGAGATATAGTTAGAAATTTGAGGCATCCAGAGTAGAATTTTGGTAAAGATCTGTTTAATTTCTTATTTTTTTTAAATTTAAAATATTCTTAATTGAAAATAGAAAAATATTTCTGGTTTTGTGATAATGCCAGTTAAGGAGGTAATTCCTTAGCTCTAACTTTGCCTTGCTCAGTATGGCTCCTTTACGTTCTGTATAGACATCAGCATACTTTGAAACATCTTTCTTCATTGTGAGTAGTTGATATTCCAAAGTAGGTATTTCTAACAAACTGAGAGGATTTAGTTGAAATGCACATTACAAGTAATTGTCATATTTTACACATTTTTAAAAATGACAATCCTTTTAGTTAGCATACACTCCACAGTTTTAAAAACTCGCCACCCTCTTTTCTCTCTTTTGATCCTTGATGGCCCTATGAGGTGGAAAGGGAAGGCCATATCTGCCTTTTGTAAGTGAGAAAACAAGCTCAAAGAAATAAAGAGCTTAGCCAAGATCGTAAGTACATTAGGCTGCTTTCAAGGTCAGCCTGAAGGTCAGTGATAGTATTTTCTTAGTATTCCTGTTGAAGAAGGAAAAACTGCCAGTTAGGTGGGAGGGTTCTAAACTCTGTAACTTGCACGTAAGTCCTTTGATCTCATCTAGCTCTAGGTCCCCCATGTTTGCTAGAACTCAGTTGTGATAGTTTCCTTTATAACATGTCTACAATGAAAGGAGTTTAACCTTAAAAGATTTACCACCTGCAAGTAGTAAGAAGTCATAGTCCTCTCAGAAAGCCAATGTGCTAAGAAGTTTTTGAGGCTATTTCATAAACCTTGACATGGTTACAAAGATGAACTACATTGCCTTCTCAAATGAAGGACAACAAATACATAGGGATGATAAATTGTAGAGATCACCTTGGAAGCAATAACATCCTTGGTGGGCATTTGTAAATAACATATTGAACTTGCTGAGTCTCCTTCCCTGGAAAAACCCTGTGAAAGTCCACATGTTCTTTTTTACAGTCATCACAACACCCCCACTGAGAGCTGCCCAGACAGGAATGATCATCCCATATTACTTACGGAAAAGCCAAAGGTTCAGAGATCAGTGGACTGATCAAGGTCCCAGAGTGAGTCATTAGGAGAGACTAACCTCAGGGCTTATTTCTTCTTGATGATTTAAATGACTTGCTTGAGTTAATCAGAGGAAAATATTTGGAGAATGAGGACATTTACAGCATAAAATATGCAGGTAATGAGGATTCAGCGTTATTCCTCATTCTGCTTCTAACTAGTTATGAGATTTGGACAACTTACTTAACCAGACTGGGCCTCAGTATCATTCCTGGAGAGATGAAGCAGTTGAACTAGATCAGGAGTTTTCGAACTTCATTCTTTTTAAAGGAAACTCTTAATGACATAGACATTCATTGAAAATACATTGTAATGTTATAAAATTAATTGATAAAAACTGAGATGCATACAATACTACCTCCTCCTTGGTTTTCCCCACCTCCTACAGGATTCCTTGGATACAGTCTAAAAACCATTATGTAATCTGAAAGTTACTTTCTGTTCTAAAATTCAATGTTTTTATGATTGGAAGCAACTAGCTTTCTAATCTGCTACCTGCTCCCATCCCCTATGGCATCTTGTGGTATAAAAGAGCTCCAGACTGGAAGTCTGGAGGAGCTGGGTGTGGACCTGTGCTCCACCCACCAATTATCTATGTCACTTTAATCAAGTAGCTTCACCTCTCTAAGTTTCTGTCTCCTCATCTATAAAATAGAAATAGTAGGGGCGCCTGAGTGGCGAAGTCGGTTAAGCGTCCGACTCTTGGTTTCCACTCAGGTTGTGATCTCAGGGTCGTGAGACTGAGCCCACATCAGGCTCCGCGCTCAGCACAGAGTCTGCTTAAGACTCTCTCTCCCTCTCCGTCTGCCCCACACCCTGTCTCTCTCAAATAAATAATCTTGAAAAACAAAATAGAAATAGTAACCTTTCCCAAGTAAGAGTGCTTTGTAAACTGTAAAAGATTGCATAAATGTATAATGTCGTTAGTATTATCTTCTGTGCACAACACCCTTCCATGGGGAGATGGTTTTATCTTCAGAATGATGCAGAGTCAACATGGGTTGAGCTGTTCTTTGGCAAGCTTGCCTACGAGTAGGGGTGGTATCTATCATACTTCAGCTTCATCTTCTCTGAGAGCTGAAAGCTAAGTCAGTAGAGAAGGTGCGAGCTATCGACACAGCAAATAATTAAACCAAGGAGGCACCATCGTTAAGTTTAAAGGGAAAAATTGTTCCCATAATCTGACCTTGATAACAGGACCTGGCTATATTCCCCCTCTGCATAAAGCTATGACCCATTAATACTTGTTGTCATTCAATGAGTGCTTACTACATGCTAGACACTGAATTTTACATGAATTATCTCAATTTATAAGAATCCTCTGCAATGATGTTATCCTTATTTTATTGTGACAGATAACCAATAAAATGGGGTATTATTCCTATTTTGTAACTTAGAAAGGCTAAGTAATTTGCTCAGGTTCATATCATGGGCAAGTGGCAGAACCTGAACTCTGAATTCAAAACTTGGAACCACTTGCCTCTCTATCTCCCAGTTGGAAGAAATGATTTTTCTCACTCATCATGAGGGCCCAAAGTCTCTATTCCTCTTTGTCTTTGCAGTGCCTTAGTCAGCTCTATCTCTTCATTTTTATTATCATTATTTTTATTCCTCCGTTCAAAAGTGCTCCATTCATCTTCATAAAACTCAAAGGTGGAAAGCACCTATTAGTCATTGATGTCTCCCCCCTCCCCCCCCCATCTCCTGCTTGTCCTCTCTAGCATGTCTTCTGCTCATGAGTTAGGGAATGGAGCCACATCCCTTACCTTGGGGAGTTAGTCCCATAACTAATTCATCTCTGTCAGGAAGATTTTCCTCTTAAGCGCATCCTCTTCAATTTTGCATTCTACCCCATTTTTTCTCTCTGTAGGCTGCACACTTCAGCTCTTCAGATCACACTGCCTAAGTCTGCCCAGGTTCTCAGCAGTGATTTTGCTGAGCTGCCTCTTCCCCTCACACTATGGCCAGAGTATTTTTCTTATTAGTACCTGGAAGATGCTTTCCCCAGTGGACAGAAGCAGAGGTGAGCTACAGGGGTTGCTGGGAAAGAAAGGGAGGAGGAAGAGGAGTGAGCACAAGACTTGAAACCTGCTTAGTCAGCAAACCTTGGACCCAGCTCAGCTTGGACATTTAGGTGCCCCCTCTGCGGGCAGCAGAGGCATTTACTGTCCAGCTATGCATGATTCCATGAGGATGCTGTGCCAGGCTCTAAACTTGTGCCAGGAGTCACAGAAATAAATGGAGTGCATCATCAGAAGAAGACCGTGTGGGGCAGTGGACAGTATGTCAGTTTTGGGATTTGAAAAATCTAGTTTAAGTTATTGCTCTTGTTTTTACATAGCTATAGGGAAACAGTACCTACCTACGCTGTTTCTGTAAAGATTCTAGACAATGACCGGGCATACAGTAGGCATTCAATCAATGAGAACTCTTATTTTTCAAAGCCCTGATTCTAAATAACTTGTTATAACCATGTCCTCATAACTTTGTATCCTATTTGGTGTGTCTAGGCAGCTATCCTTACCTCTTATTCTTCCATTCTTACTGTGCTGCAAATCAGTTTAGAGTAGGCTCATATTCTGGTTTCACCTCCAGCATCAGCAACTCCACAAGGTTCACAATTGCCTAGAAAGCAGAACTCAGATATTAGCTATCAGATCCAAATCAACATTAAATTTGCTTTTCAATTTTCACTTTGATGTGAACCTTTCCATTGACATGCTGAAATAGATATAGATATCAATCTATTTGCCATCTTTGCTACAAGCTTTGCATGTATGTTGAACTTTCTCATTTGTGTCAAGGAACCATTCCATGTGCACGGGTATTGGCAGTAGTATCTTAATATGCAAACGGAACCCAACTTGGGCAAAATATTTCACTAAACACTCTTTTCAAATGAATGCACAAGACCATTCTCAGCCAAAGGAAACAACCTCTTTTGGGCAACTGAAATCTACTCATTTAACAAATATTTATTGAGAGTCTACAATGTACAAAAAGGCCTTGTAGGCACTGGGATACACTGGCTGACATGGCAGACATGCCTCATTGAAACAAATCTCCTCTCTCATGGAGCTTAAATTACAGTGGGAAACACACAATAAACAAGAAAACACATAAATAAAGAAAATTAATTTGAGATAATGATGATTGCAATGAAGAAAGCAAAACAAAGTGATATACGGTGATTAGAGAAGCGTTTTTGTTTATTTATACATTTATTTTTACCTTAATTTACAAATCAAACTAATAGATGCACATTGATTAAAAAAAAAAAAAATCAGAACTCTCCCCCAAATCTAATGAATAGGGAGAGAAAAGGTGGGAAGGCTTTTCTGAGGAGCTAATAACTGAGCTGAGACCTAAATTGGGAGGAGACATCTATAAGAAGGCCTGGGGAAAAGCATATCAGCAAAAGGAAACAGCAATCCAAGGGCATTGAGTGAAAAGTAGCATGGTGTACAGGTCCATCGGAGAGAGGAAATGACAATTTAGTTAGGGTAAATTGAACAAAGGGTTGAGAGGTAGGAGGTGAGATTGTAGACGTAAGCAGAGGCCAGACCATATAGGCTCTTGCAGGGTATGGCAAGACTACTGGCTATGTTCCAGTTACAGTGGGAGGCATGGACAGGGTTGGATTAAGCCAGGAAGAGATTTATGTTTTTAAAAAGCTGATTCTGAAATATTCCATGCTCATGGATTGGAAGAATAAACATTGTTAAAATGTCTATGCTACCCAGAGCAATCTATACCTTCAATGCCATCCAGATTATTCCAATGACATTTTTCAAAGTGCTGGAACAAACAATCCTAAAATTTGCATGGAATCAGAAAAGACCCCAAATCGCCAAGGAAATGTTGAAAAAGAAAAACAAAGCTGGGGGCATCACGTTGCCCGATTTCAAGCTATATTACAAAGCCGTGATCACCAAGACAGCATGGTACTGGCACAAAAACAGACATATAGACCAATGGAACAGAATAGAGAACCCATATATGGACCCTCAACTCTATGGTCAAATAATCTTTGACAAAGCAGGGAAAAACATGTAATGGAAAAAAGACAGTCTCTTCAATAAATGGTGCTGGGAAAATTGGACAACCACATGCAGAAGAATGAAACTCGACCATTCTCTAACACCATACACAAAGATAAACTCAAAGTGGATGAAAGACCTCAATGTGAGACAGGAATCCATCAAAATCCTAGAGGAGAACATAGGCAGTAACCTCTTTGACATCGGCCACAGCAACTTCTTTCAAGATACATCTCCAAAAGCTAGTGAAACAAAAGCAAAAATGAACTTTTGGGACTTCATCAAGATAAAAAGCTTCTGCACAGCAAAGGAAACAGTCAACAAAACAAAGAGGCAACCCACAGAATGGGAGAAGATATTTGCAAATGACACTACAGATAAAGGGCTGGTATCCAAGATCTATAAAGAACTTCTCAAACTCAACACCCAAGAAACAAATAATCAAGTCAAAAAGTGGGCAGAAGATATGAAAAGACACTTCTCTGAAGAAGACATACAAATGGCTAACAGACACATGAAAAAATGTTCATCATCATTAGCCATCAGGGAAATTCAAATCAAAACCACATTGAGATACCACCTTACACCAGTTAGAATGGCAAAAATGGACAGGGAAAGAAACAACAAATGTTGGAGAGGTTGTGGAGAAAGGGGAACCCTCTTACACTGTTGGTGGGAATGCAAGTTGGTACAGCCACTTTGGAAAACAGTGTGGAGGTGCCTCAAAAATTTAAAAATAGAGCTACCCTATGACCCAGCAATTGCACTCCTGGGTATTTACCCCAAAGACACAGATGCAGTGAAAAGAAGGGCCATATGCACCCCAGTGTTCATAGCAGCAATGTCCGCAATAGCCAAACTGTGGAAAGAGCCGAGATGCCCTTCAACAGATGAATGGATAAAGAAGATGTGGTCCGTATATACAATGGAATATTACTCAGCCATCAGAAAGGATGAACACCCAACTTTTACATCAACATGGATGGGACTGGAGGAGATTATGCTAAGTGAAATAAGTCAAGCAGAGAAAGTCAATTATCATATGGTTTCACTTATTTGTGGAACATAAGGAATAGCATGGAGGACATTAGGAGAAGGAAGGGAAAAATGAGGGGGCAGGGTTTAGAGGGAGAGATGAACCATGAGAGACTATGGACTCTGAGAAACAAACAGGGTTTTAGAGGGGAGGTTGGGGGGGCTGGGTTAGCCCAGTGATGGGTATTAAGGAGGGCACGTACTGCATGGAGCTCTGGGTGTTATACGAAAATAATGGATCGTGGATCACCACATCAAAAACTAATGATGTATGGTGACTAACATAACATAATAAAATTTAAAAAATCAAAATAAAAAAATAAAAAGCTGATTCTGTCTTCTGGCTAGAAGGTGGAGTATAGAAAAAGAACAGTGAAAACAGGAGGCTTTTACAGTAGTCCAGATGCATGATGATCGTGGCTTGGAGCAGGATAATAATCGTAATGATGGTGAAATGGAGGATTTCTTTCAGAATAATTTGTTCAGAATTTCCAGAATTTGTTCATAAATTGGATTTGGGGAGTGAGGTAAAGCAGGATAAGAACTTTTGGGTGTATGGTGGTGCCATTTACTGAGACAGGAAAGACTGCAGGTAGAACATTTTTGGGGCAATTGGCTTTGATTTTGGAAAGTTAAGTATGATAGACCTATGAAACAGTCATGTGGAAATGTCTAAAAGGACGACTTGCTTGTCCTCTCTCACAATGCACAATCAAATTGTTGGCTAGGTTAGAGGTATGCACGAAAAAAGCCAGACACCAATGCCAGTCCCAGATGCCTCAGTCATCAATTTGCAATTTTTTCTAAGAAGTTAATTCAGGGGCTTAAGGGACCATGGTGGGTATTCCTTGGATACCTATACTACATTCTAAGATGTGTCTGAATAGCTGTGGTTGGTAAAGGAAGTAGTTTCCCAGAACAGAGTTATATTTGGCCAAAAAACATTTCCAACTACATTTTCCACTTGGCATGTAGACAGAATATGGCATGGTATGAAGAAATAATACAATCTGGTTTGAAAATGTTTCTTAGGCATAGACATACTAAGGAGAAAAGGGTTTATTTTTCTTCTCCTTCAGATTCTGGTTCATAAATTTATAGTTCTTAGAATTGTGAGGATCTTTAAGAACAGGGGATTTAGCCCCCGATCTCAGACACATAAAGTATTAAGGCAGTCAATTCCTAGAAGAATCATTATTATTCACTCTGTTATTAACACTACTAAATTCAGTAATGATTTATTAATCATTATTCTATTTTTGTAAAAGAGCTTTCTGCCTTTGACAATTAGGCCTTTTCTTCAACCTTCTTACTTTATACATTCAGGTCTTCAAAACTTATTTTCAGCTAAAAAATTAAGTGTAAATAAAATAAATTCAATAGAGATAAAACATTAAAATAATTTATAATCACTAGGATGCTTCCTCATATGTAAAGTGTGCTTTGGGGGTAAAAACCTGCCCTAGGTTAGGTTAATCTCCCTGCCCTAGTGTTTAAATATCTCCCCTGGGATATCATTTTGCTTTTCTTTATTTTTAAAGATTTTATTTATTTATTTATTTGAGAGACAGAGAGAGGGAGTGCACGTGCATATGCGAGTGCGGGGAGGGACAGAGGGAGAAGGAGAGAGAGAATCCCAAGCAGACTACATGCTGCGCCCGGAGCCCAATGCAGGACTCGATCTCATGACCCTGAGATCATGGCCTGAGCAGAAATCAAGAGTTAGATGCCTAACTGACTGAGCCACCCAGGCACCCCTATCATTTTGCTTTTCTAACACAAAGCTGTTAATTTCTGGCCTATCCCATCTATATAAGAAAGACTAGAATTAAAATGGTTTTTGATGTTGCTTTATGCCAGGCCCTTTCAGCTTATCAGATTCTTTTATAATGGCCACCTCATTATATAGACTCATGCCTATAACTGTCCTCTTACTGGTTGATGGGTCTGTTACTTTTTTCGAAGCTCCCCTGAGCTAAGTTCATCTATACTGTGTTCTCCCTTAAGCTATAAATACCCTCCACCCCCACATCTATTCCCAAGGTCACCTCTCCTAACCTTAAAGCAGAAATAACTGTGATACATTGAAACAAAGGAACCAAGGAAGTAGAATTTTTGAAAGCCAAGGAAGTAGTCCCATCCTATAACAAAACTGAAAAATAATCACCATTGTCTACATTCAGACCAATACCACAAACTAAAAATGGGAGGGGCATTAATTTCAATAACAATTTGCTGACAGAGTCTACCGTTTCTTGTCATGAGCTATCTGTCCCATTTCTACATCAAAGGCCTGAAGGTTTTGTTTGCTGGGCCTTTCAAGGTAACATTAGAGCTGTGTTCTGTACAAAAACTAGCTCAACTCAGCTTGTGTTCTCTGAAAGTTAGCTCAACTCAGGTCAATTATTTCTTGCACTTGTACAAGATAACCTGATTCTCATAACTAGGCTTGTTTACCGAGAGACTTTGGAGAATCTCCCTTCTCAGCATCACTATTGCAAAACAAAGGTTGGAGGTACGGACTGTACGTTACTTTTGCCTTAATTCCTTCAGTCAAGATTAAGAGTTGCACCCACCAGAAAAGAATGTTCTCCTTATCGTTTAAATTGCCAACTTCAGAGAAATAATACACCAGATCCCCCTATGTATCATGACCTACTTACTCTTTCTTCTACTTCCTCAACCAGAAGGGGCTCTACGCTTCCTAACAAAATATCTACCTTAACACTAATATAGAAATCAACTATAATCTTTGATTTATTTTATGACCATCTACTCCCTTTGGTCTTCCCCTGGGACATGATTCTTTTTAACAATTTTACATTTCAACTGGAGAATGTAATTTTTAACAATTTTACATAATTTAGAACAATTTTAAAATAAATTTTAATAATTTTTAATAATTTTACATTTCAACTGGAGAATTTAAGGTGGATTTAACTTTTTAATAATACACTATGTATATTCAATAATCTCTTGAAAAGCTTAAGTGCACTTACTAGAATTCTGTTTCCTTCTTTCCCCTTCTCCCTTTTTGTCTTCTCTGAGATGCAGGATTTGGCAATGTGCAGAAGAAAATACATGTTGATTAGGCATTGGCTAGGGAGCCAGGTAGACCCGGCTTTGTGATTTTGGTCTAATTTTTCCGTTTTTCTTTTGATCTAGTTATTCAGCTTTTCAGAGTTTGATCCTGGAAATGGGTATCTTATGGAATGCTATGAGGATCAAAAGAGAGTGGAATGTCTTAAGCCCAGTGCCTGATGGATTAATTATACAAGTAAAGTTTGAATGATTATAAAGTTTGTATGTTCCAAGTTTCTATGGGGTCCTGGAGTTGGATACCAGTTCACAGAAACTACTGTTTCCTGATGTTCCCTGATAATAAGAATTTCTTATGGTACTGGTTACAAATACAATTTCCCTGGTCTCATTCCAGACTTGATGAATCAGAAACTCCAAGCCTTGAGAGCTAAGGAATTGTACTTTTTACAAACATTCCTTGTGATTCATATTATCTGAAAAGTTATAGAAACACTGATATAGACTATCAGTGTCTGTTACGTTCTGTAATGATAAGCAACATTTGAAATAAAATAACATTATTTTAATAATTTGATTTTTTTAATGTGTAGAGCTTCACTATGCTCCAGTTAAATTACACAGCTGAGTATTTTAAGTGAAATTTACATCAAATATTTAAACTTCTAGTCCATCTGTCTTTTTCTCTGTAGGTTCCACAAAACAGTCAAACTTCATTTTCATTAGTGAATAAAAATGATACTGCTTTTGACTTTGACTAATTTTAAGCACTTTTTTTTTTTAAAGATTTTATTTATTTATTTGAGAGAGAGAATGAGATAGAGAGAGCATGAGAGGGGGGAGGGTCAGAGGGAGAAGCAGACTCCCCGCTGAGCAGGGAGCCCGATGCGGGACTCGATCCCGGGACTCCAGGATCATGACCTGAGCCGAAGGCAGTCGCTTAACCAACTGAGCCACCCAGGCGCCTTAATTTTAAGCACTTTAGTAATGTACAGCACTACATAAATGTTTACTACGATATTATTAAATGTTGTAATCATAATGGTCTACACTTACAAGACTTGACTTGTGAGTTAACCAGCTACCTGCATTTTAATATGCTTTTAGTACATCGAAGCTTCATAGAGGCAAAGCTTGAAATATTATGCATAAAAACAGCACAAACATCCCTGCTTGCTTGAACCCAGATTACTTTTTATTCTTTCTTTTTTTTTGGATGGGCCTCTAGCTAAATGCACATTTTAGGTTATGTTTTGCAATGTATTTTTAAGTCTTTGGCATCCAGATATACATTTAATACTTCATTCAAAGACGACATTGTGCATGGTGCCTATCCTCTTCTGGTGTTCTGGTTGTGTGCGGCAGGGGCCCAGAGGAGGGAGAAGATGCGGAGGAAATGGTGAGGGGAGGGTTGGAGAAGTAAGAAGAGCAGCAGCTCTTTCCAAATGAAGAACGATTCTACAAGGAACATTTACCGAGTCCTGAACAGAGCCACTAACTGCTCTGTTGGTTCACTGTTCTCAGTTTTGTCTCTGAGCCCTGTGACCATCTAGGGCCATGGCAGTTGGTGGTGACTGGTAGACACTTTCCTGTTAAAAGGAGCCGGGCTCTTCTTGGTTGCCCTGGGCCACAGCTACCACACAGTGGTTGACACTCTATTTCAGAACTGCCTGCAAGTCTTCTATTTTATGTCTATGCCTACCACATATGAATATAACACAAAAAGTGCTGATGGTTTATTTTGTTCTCATCCACTGGTTAGTTTGAGATGAACATGCTTTAGGGAGGTTAAACCAGACATTAGAGACTATCTAGAATCTAGATTATACCATCATGTATTTGTTTATAAGTTGCTTTCACATGATTCTTTAGTCGTTTCCTATTAAAATTATCTTTTTTCTTTAGCTAGTACCCTTCTACATTTTTTTTTCCTACAACATAGTTCCTAGGATAAAACTGTACATGTGGAAGATCCTCAAATGTTGTTTGGAATGAGTAAATATAAACATATTACTTCATTAGCTGCATTACAGGAGCTGATTGGTGACCATTTCTCTTCATTTGACATACAGTAAGTGAAAATGATGAAAATTTCTATAATTTAAGAAAATGTGACATGCAGTGTTTCTCAAAAGTCTGAAACTACCAGCCATCTGAAAGTCTGAACATGGTCACTAACAATGATCAATTATAGTCCCAATGAGTTGGATTAGGAAAACATAGAACGTATACATAAGAATTTGAAATAAAGGATTTCAGTAACATTTATCTTTATTTTCTGTCTTTTATATCAAGTACATCTATTCTATATAACTGTCATGAATCTGTTTATATTTTCTTTGGAATTATTCTTTCTTTTCCACTGTTTACGTTTTGATATGTAGTCTTCCAAACTTGCTGTTTACACACCTTTTTTTCCATAAAAATATGTGTATACTTACTTTCTATTGTAATAAACACACTATCCCTTTTTATAAAGATGCTCATTGTTGATTGAATGGATGACTGTTGAGGGCAAGGGATAGAGATGGCGGCAACATCCACAGGGAGATGACATTTGATCAGGAACTTGGAATTATTCTTCAGTTTCATAAATAAGATGTTTTTGCTTTTCACTTTGATTTAAATCTGTTTTGGGGTACAGACTCTATCTTTACATCGGAGTTTGTCAGACTTCAGAATACTTCATAATTATCTGAGAGCTTGTTTAAAAAATGTAACCCTCTGCCCCCAGTCTCACCCTTAGAAATTCTGATTTAATAGGTAACCAGGCATTTGTTAGTTTTAACCCCACTTCTCATTTTCATCCTAATTTCCCTTTAGAAGAATCTCCCTTTGTGTACAGTTTTAGGGAGTGTCACCTGGGCCTGGGCCCGAGGCACGATCATTTGGAGACTCTATTTCAGAAATTTCAGTCGAGAGCAGTAAGACAACAACAAAGTTAGAACTGGAAATCGTAACAGAGTCAGTGTGAGGACCACATTGTTCCTGTGTTATGATTTTTGTTGTGGTTCCTCTGAAGCTCCCTCAGTTCCAATTTCTGGTCAATTATGTGAATCCCTGACATCCTTCCAGGCAGTTCCTTCTTTGTCGAAGGGAGCACCAGCTGGTTTTTGTTGCCTGCTACGGGGAACTAAACCAATAAAGAAAATCTATATTAGCGGGTTCTAGCAACTTACATTTTTAGCAATTTCTCCAGATGATTCTGTTGCAGGCAGGTCCTCAAACTACATGTTGAGAAACACCGTTCTATTTTTTTAGTATTCTACATAGTTCCTCATATCGTGGTATTCATGTAGAAGGTACTCAGTAAATGCGTCTTAGATGAATGAATGGATAAATGGATGGATAGATGATGGATTCTTTGTAAAGATGCCTGACCTCAAGTCTACTAGTGTTAGACTTTTCTCAAATAAATGTAGGTTGATTGATGTTGTTCCCTAAAGTTTTCTCTTTCAGCATATGTGCTGATTTTACTTTGCTGTAGTTGAAAACCACAAAGCAGTTTAGAAAAGACAATGAGCGGGAATGCAAAAAATTTCATGTTAGAATCTTACTAAGAATGAAGAAATGAGATTTTGTAAGGTATGGCCATAGTTTTTTGTTTGTTTCTGTTTTTGTTGTTCTTTCTGGATGATGGCATAGATCTTTGAAATCTTATATATTTCTTCAGTATTTTATATGCTAAAGAAAAATAATAAGCGCATGAAGACAGCTAACTAAAATCTCCCTTTCGGGGCGCCTGGGTGGCTCAGTCATTAAGCGTCTGCCTTCGGCTCAGGTCATGATCCCAGGGTCCTGGGATCGAGCCCCGCATCGGGCTCCCTGCTCCGCGGGAAGCCTGCTTCTCCCTCTCCCGTTCCCCCTGCTTGTATTTCCTCTCTCGCTGTGTCTCTCTCTGTCAAATAAATAAATAAAAAAAAATCTTTAAAAAAAAAAATAAAATAAAATAAAATCTCCCTTTCTTGCTTAAGTAGGTTGAAAAGTATGCTAGCAGCTAATGGAATTTTTCATGACTTTGACCTTCATGGCAACTTCTTCAAAAGTTGGAGTAAATACCATGCTACGTATGCTTAGTTTGCAGGACTTTTCCTCAGTTAATACTCAGTTAATACTCAGTACTCAGTACTCAGCTAATGTTTACTTAATGAAGCTTGAATGAATTCTTAAACTTGGGCAGCTCACAGTCTTTCTGGATTTCACATCTGTCATTTGTAAAATAGACTGGTTATTCTCTAACATTATTTCCAGGTCGGACATTCTGTGATTATATGATCTGTGTATACTGAAGCCAACCTCCATATCTCACTTGTTTGGGGGCATTGAGAAACGGCATTGCATTAGTTGCTTTGTTACAAGTGGCTTCTTCATCTCTGAGTCATTCTTACTGAAAACAGTGTCAAAGAGACTGCAGCGTTGCTGTATATTTAGCGGTGAACAAATTGGAGAATTGCCCATTCAGTATTTACTTTTATAGTTTCGGCAGAGTTCTCTGCTCCATGAGCACTGTTGAGATATTTCACGTAGCTTCTTAAAGACATCTTCCAACTCAAGGAGTTTGGTACTCACATGATTAGACTGACTTGGCTGCATTTCAACAAATTTGTTGGTCAGCTAACAAGAGTTCAGATGTCTGGGCATCTGTCCATCCATACCATCCTCCAGCTTTGCTCTACTCCTTTACGGTAGAGTGACTTTTGCTTGAAGAATCATAAAACATAGGTCTGGGATCATAACATCAATATTACAGAAGGTTAGAATGGGAGGATCTAAGGCTTGTTGTAAGGGACCTCAGGGGCTGCCTGAATGGGATAGAGTGTGTGTGTTTTGGTGGATGTCTAATTAGGCAGGACTCTGAATTCTCATTCCAGCTTCAACCATCTCAACTAAGAGCAACCTTGCTTTTGTTCATTTTACATGCTGATCTTCTGAATAAGTTTATTTAAAAAAATATTCTCCTGCTAAATAACATTTTGACCTATCAATCTAGTCCAACCTCTCATTTACAGATAAAGAGTCTCAAGAGGACAAGGGATTTGCTCTTGAGAGAGGCCACTAGAAGATCTAGATTGGCTCTTAATTTAAAAAAAAATTTTCAGTAGAAGAAATATCATAAGTAGAAGGCATAGGTAGAAAAACATGCAGTAGGAGAATGCTTAATTTTTATAGTTTACAAAACACTAATACATATATGTCATTTGATTTTCACAACAGACTTGGAGGCAAGTAGTACAGGTATTATGAACCCTAATTTACAGATGAGGAAATCGACACTGGGGAAGGTCAAGTGGCATGCACAAGCCCATAAGTGTGAGAGCCTGGCCTACAGCTCAAGTCTTCTGACCTTGAACTCAGTACTTATACCACCTCAGTATTACACCACCATGCAGACTAAAGAATTACACCACCATACAGACTGAAGAAAGACACATGACAAATAAATGTGTCAACATATCTTAGAGACAGGAATCGGTAGTGGGTAGAGGACTCACGCAGTCTGGTGCCTGAGGATATGATTTGGCAATTGTGTGCATTTCCCCAAAGTCGTCCTATGCTGTCATTGCTCACAGTCTGAATCATGCACATTGTTCCCATTGGGGGATCATCTGAGCATACTTTTCCATGTGTTATTTTAGTAACATCAATTTGCTAATTATGAAGACAAAATTATCTTATTAGATCATAAGGAAACCTGCCTTTTGGTTTTGTCAAGCCTTTGTTCCCGCTGGTTAAAAATCTTTTGGTATTCCATAAGAACTGACCTAGCCAAAAGTTTAATGTGCACCTAGATAAATTTTCTTCTGTGTTAAAGTCTGATTTTTTCTTTCATTTTCTTTTCTCCTCCCATCCTCTACTCTTACCTCACTAATAATTATTCACTATTGAAAATGTAAAGTATCTTTTCAAGGGTAAAAGGAAAACTTAAAAGGAAATGAATTTAAACCTTATAACATAGGACTCAATATATAACAATAGATTGAAATATGTTAGAGATTAGACTATAAAAATGAGGGAAGATTAAAAAAAAACCTAGGCTTTCTGGGAAAACAGCTATGCAGTACTTTTCAGTGTAATAGATAAAGCAGTTTGAAGTTTGAGGTTAAAAGTCACATTTGGCTACTTTACCTTTCTTGGTACTCTAGGAAAAGGTTTTAGGGCCCTTAAAGGTATATAATTAATGAACTGTATAAAGTGCAGGAAAATCATTTAAACCAATTTCACAGAACAAAACCCAGTGTATTTAATTAGGCCATCTTGGAGAATATAGGCATATTATCTGAGAAACTGCTACTGTATTCACATGCTAGGGTTAATTAACAAGTTCCCTTTTCTTATAGAAGTTGTTTAGGTGCCTTTGGCTTCGACAGGTCAGATGGAAATAGGATCATATTTGGTGTTGGGAGTAGAAAAAGAAGATGAGCATGGAGATAAGGTCAGATCCTTCTCTTTACTTTGCCCAAGAGAGAACAACCTATGAGGACTTTAATAGATCCCCTCTGTTGGGATGAGGTAGAAGTGAGAAAGACAGAAAGCTACAATTAACAGTGGCTTAAATGAGATATAAATTCATTTCTGTCTTTCATAAGTGAAATCTGGAAGTAAACAGTCCAGGGTTGGTAAGGCAGATTTATAATCATCAAGGACACAGACTCTTTACCTTGTTACTCTCCTACCCTCAGTATGTGGCTTCTACCTAGTGGCCCAGAATTACTGCTGGAGCTTCAGCCATCACATTTGATTTTCAGCCCAAATGAAGTAGATAGAGATGAAGAAGGCTGCAAGATCTCCCCTTAAGGAGATCTCAAAGGACAATCCTGCTAACATCTCACCAGACAGAATTTAATCACATGGACATAAGCAACCGCAAGGGAAGGTTTTTTGTTTTCAGGGTGGCTATAAACTGAGCTAATATCAAGGTTCCTTCACCAAGCAAGGATGAGGGAATGGATATTTGGGATTGTGTCTGATACAAGTCTTCTTTCTCTACCACGACTGCCAACCACTTGGGCTTAGGTTATATGAGTTTGCCTAAAATCGCCTTATCTTCCCAATCTGGACTAAAGTATAAATAAATAGCTGATGCTTCTCGTCTGGTACAAGAGAGGTGAACTTGATGGAGTTCATATTTTCTCCCTACAATTTGCTGGGAAATGCATCTTAAAATGTGGTTCAGTACTAGATGCAGGTTGCTCCTTGTGGAACCCCAAAAGAACTGAAACTCAGGATAAAACTCTATAGCATCACCATCATATCCCTAAATATACAACCTAAATTTAAATGTTATTGAAAATGGTAGATGGGCCAAATAACCATATTCCAGGCTGGTATGAACCTGTGTGTCCCATGAGAATTTTCTGAGAAAAAAAGCCCCATGCAGTTAAAATCTAAACAAGGAAAACATCTTCAAACATTCCGTAATTTGTTTTCTGGCAAGGACCATGGGAATAATAATGGAAGCCAGATAAATTTGAATAAACTGAGTCTTCATTTCAAAAAGATTCATGGAAGAGTCAACCAGATGCCATGGTTAAAAATGTCAAAATAAGATATAAGGGTATTGAGATGACTAAACTTTCAAAAATATTAGTTAATCATATAAAATTTTGTTACATGAAGTAGAGGGAGTACTGTAGTTGTCTCAGTGAATCTATTTTACAGTTAATTAACAAGATATTATATTAACTTCCCTAGCCTGTTTTTGGCCCCAGATTAATCATTATTGGTTTGACAAACATTTATTGAATGTTTACAATGTTCCAGGCATTATGCTGAGCTCAATAAAACAACCTGTGTCCTTAAAGAGCTCAAAGTTTGGTGGTGGCAAGTTATTTGTAATTTTCATCCTTACCAATAACAGTACCATTGTACTCTATGATCTTAGAATTAAGAATTTGGGATTAAGAGACATGGTTGGTCCACCAAGAACAAAATGAAAAGAGCTTAGGTTTAGCACTCAGAAAACATCCATTTGAAGTTCAGTCCCGTCACTTATTACCTGTGCCCTTGAGCAGATCACTTAATCTTTCTTAATTTCAGTTTCTTCCTCTGAAAATGGAGGATGTCTCAGGATTGTTCTGAAGATTAAATGATATAATGTAAATGCTGTGCTTGGCCATAAAAGGCACTCAAAGCTGGTTGTAATTATTATAATTATTATTAATTATTACACTGTTTCCAAGAGTGAATTGGTTCTACAAAATGCTTTGAAGGATGCACATAATTTTATATATAAAGATATATATATCTTTGTCTAGCCAACATATGCACACATTTAAGAGTAATATGAGTTGTTTTACATTGCAAAATATCTTTTATATTTACTTTACATTTTTAAAAAAAGAGCTTATTTATTTATTTGAGAGAGAGAGTGCGTGAGAAATAGAGCACAAGTGGGGAGAGGGGCAGAGGGAGAGGGACATGCAGACTCCCTGCTGAGTGGGGAGCCTGATGCGGGGTTCGATCCCAGGACCCTGAGATCATGACCTGAGCCCAAGAGAGATGCTTAACCGACTGAGCCACCCAGGTGCCCCTACTTTACATTTTTTTGATGGAAAATATATTCACTATATATTCTCTCACCTGTATATTCACTCACTTTACTCAGTGAGATGGGTGTTTTTTAAACCAAGGCATAGAAAGGTTACATAACTTGCCCAAGGTGACTTACAACTAAGTAGCAAAGTTGGGATGTGAATCTAGTCACTGTCTCCAGAGTCTGTATACTGTGTCACTAAAAATAACTTAATTCTTTAACCCATGAATCCTATATGGGACTAGAAAGAACTTTCTGACATTTAGTGATTGACTTTTGGCACAGTAGTACAACCAACCCTGCCACCCAGGCAAGATGGCCCTGCCTTAAGCCCCGTGTTTTAGAAGGCCCCACAAATCAGAAACACATAGCATATGGGCACCTCTGGCACTTGAGATCTGGTGCTTAGCACTGGCACATGTGTCCTTAAACATCCAGTTTCATGCTTAACCGCATTCAGGCCTCAGGGAAATGCTTCTTTACATCTCTTGTCCTATGTCCTTGAGTGAAAAAGCAACTGTGTCTAAATGCTATGAAGTCTTATGGATTGTACTGCCACCAAATTTGGAGATGAACACCAGCTATTTGGGTGGATTTGAATAGCAGAAGCAGCTAGAGAGGAGAAAAGAATAATTTTTCATTTCCTTCCTTTTAGAGAGCATGAGTGCAAGAGATTTTTACATAGTGCAGTATCATTTTTCATTGCATCCAGCATCCATTTTCTTGCTTTTCTTCATATTTTGTGTTTCCAGAAGTACTCATGAGTTAGTACATTATTTGCAGTAATTAAACGTGATTGCTTAGGGACATTCTGCAATATAAAATATTTCATATTGCTCTTGAATGTGTGCATATGTAGGCTAGACATAATATACATGAAGCATGATATCAATTCTTCCCATTGGCCACTAGACAGTCAATGCAAGAATCAAGAATAGTTTTTTTTTTTTTTCTTTTTAAAGATTTTTTATTTATTTATCTGAGAGAGAGAATGGGAGACAGAGAGCATGAGAGGGGTAGGATCAGAGGGAGAAGCAGACTCCCTGCTGAGCAGGGAGTCCAATGCGGGACTCGATCCCGGGACTCCAGGATCATGACCTGAGCCGAAGGCAGTTGCTTAACCAACTGAGCCACCCAGGCGCCCCAGAATCAAGAATAGTTTTAATTTTATTAAAATATTTAAATAGAGGAGTGCCTGGGTGGCTCAGTCAGTTAAGCATCCGATTCTTGATTTCAGCTCAGGTAATGATCTCAGGGTTGTGAGACTGAGCCCTGCGTCAAGTTCTGTGCTCAGCGTGGAGTCGGCTTGAGATTCTCTCTCTCCTCCTCTCCCTCTGCCCCTTCCCCTCTGTTTACATTCTCTCTAAAATAAATAAATAAAATATTTAAGAAAATTTAAATAGATGAAAGTAAATTTTAAATTTTTTCTATAATTTTGAGTTAAAATTTTGATATTCAATAATTATTTATTTTTTCCTTTTCAATTTTAAGAATTGAATTTAAGAATTCAATTTTGAACTCTTTAGAGAAGTCTCTCTTTTTTTTTTTAAGATTTTATTTATTTATTTGACAGAGAGAGAGAGAGAGAGAGCACAAGTAGGCAGAGAGGCAGGCAGAGGGAGAGGGAGAAGCAGACTCTCCACTGAGCAGGGAGCCCAGCGCGGGGCTCAATCCCAGGACCCTGGGATCATGACCTGAGCCGAAGGCAGCCGCTTAACTGACTGAGCCACCCAGGCACCCCGAGAAGTCATTTTTAAACATATAAAATAATTTTATTCCAGTTTTATTGAGATATAATTGGTATATAACATTGCCTATGTTTAAGGTATACAACATAATGGTTTGATATATGTACATACTGTGAAATGATTACCACAATGAATTTAGTTAGCATCCATTACCTCACATAGTTACAAATTTATTTTTCTTGTGATAAAAACTTTTAAGATCTACTCTCTTAGTAACTTTCAAAATATACAATACAGTATTATTAACTATAGTCACCATGCTGTATATGATATCCCCAGAACTTACGTATCTTACAACTAGAAGTTTGTACTTCTGACCACCTTCACCCAAAAATAATTGTAATTTTTTAGTTCCTTATATTTTCTTTCATTTTTTGGTGGAAAATATATTCACAATTTGAATACTTTGAATGTAATTACATTTGTTTTTTAATCTTTTAGAGCATTAAGAATGAGTACAAGTTAAGGCCAAGGCAGAAATAGAAAATATGAAAGTGAAATTCAGAAAAGAAAAAAATATCTGTCAAGGTAGAAGGATAGGATGTACTTTTTCACCAAAAGTTTGAGAGCTTGATATGTAACTTTTTTTTTTTTTTAAGATTTTATTTATTTATTTGACAGAGAGAGAGATAGCGAGAGCAGGAACACAAGCAGGGGGAGTGGGAGAGGGAGAAGCAGCTTCCCACCAAGCTCTCCCACTCCCCCTGCTTGTGTTCCCTCTCTCGCTGTGTCTCTCTCTGTCAAATAAATAAATAAAATCTTTAAAAAAAAAAGAGAGAGAGAGCACAAGCAGGGAGAGTGGCAGGCAGAGGGAGAAGCAGGCTCCCCGCTGAGCAGGGAGCCCAACATGGAACTCAATTCCAGGACCCGAGCTGAAGGCAGACGCTCTACTTACTGAGCCACCCAGGCGCCCCGATGTAGAGACTTTAAAACAACATCTCACGCAGTTTCTGTGCGTCAGGAATTCGGGAACAGATTAGCTGGGTAGTTCTGGCTCAGGGTCTCTCCTGAGGTTGCAATCAAGATGTTGGTCAGGGCTTCTGAAGGCTTGGCTGTGGTGCCAGACAGAGGATCTGCTTCCAAGATGGCCCACTCACAAGGCTGGCAAGTTAATGCAGGCTGGTGGCAAAAGGCCTAAGTTCTTTGCCACGTGGACCTCTCTATTGGAATTTGAGTGTTTTCATAACATGGTGGCTGACTTCTGCCAGTGTGAGAGAGCCAAGAGAGAGTAAAGTGGAAGCTTCAATATTTTTATGATTTAGCCTGAGAAGTCACACACCATCATTTCCCCAATAGTCTATTGGTTATACAGGTCATTCTTATTCATTGTGAAAGGGGATTATACAAGGGCACAAAAACCAGGAGGTGAGGATCACTGAAGTCCATCTTGGAAGCTGGCTATCACAGGTCACAAATTTTTCAAGGTATATAGGGAGCCAGAATATTTTCTACACAGTTACCTGAACCATGTATATTTGAAGCCATAACACTTAACTATATAAAATGCTCTTCACAGTGATGAACTTGAGTTATTACAAGTTATTAAAATATTCAGTTCAGTTTACTTTCATATTTTAGGCTGAGCCATATGAAATTTGCTGTTTTTGTGAGTAAGTAATTATCCAGTATCAGCCATTTTCTGGTTTCAACCTACTACTTATAAAGCTGGAACTATGAGGTAAAATACCTTAGATCAATTTTTAAGAAATTATAAATAAAAACCACTTTTCTTTCACATCATTAGTTAATCATAAGTTTCAATGAACTAGAATAAACTATTCTTCAAGCACTCTGGTTATTTGAAATGTTACGATAGCTGTGATGTTCCCATAAAGTTTTTGAGAACCAAAGGATCTGTGAGGGCAATGTATCAGTGTTATTTTATGAAAGTAATTTAACATCCCTGGGACCAATTTTCCTCATCCATAAATGAAAGAATTTGATTAGATGTCATCTAAGCAGACTTACTGTGCAAAATTTTTTAACATGTCTTTATATGCTGTGTATGAGCCACTAGCAGTTTCTTTCTTCAACTCATGGTAAGAAATACTGCATATTTAATTGAGTTGTAGAAAAATGTCTTTAACCAAATATGCTTAGTCATTAGCATATAGTATTTATGTTAAACTCAAGGTCCATCATGTTTTTGAGTCATCCAGAGAGTCTTCCTCTCTCCTTTGTTTTCTAGAAAGCATAGACTGCCCTTCAGTAAATCAATTTTCTTAATTTGACTTGCTATATTTGACAACATTTTTTGGGTTCACATATTTTTTCTTGTGCCAAGTACTGCATTTTTCATTTCCCACAGAATCAGGACAAACTGTACATCCCCTGCTGTGTCCAGGGCAGGTCTGGCTAAATGTCAACTATGTTAATTGGTATAGAGAAAACAGCAGCCCTATTTTTATCTGATTAAAAATCCCCACAAACATTCTCCTCTAAAATAAAGCTATGTCAGTACAAAGTGATTTAATTATAATATAAAGTTTGGCAGATGTGTCCCTCCTGCCTTCATTTTACTGTAGCATGCAGAAATGCAACTGGTTCTTGGAGTCTTTCAGTATCTAAGATTTTAATCCTACTTTTGGAGGTTTAGAATTTGGTACTCAAAACTTTCTCTGGACTGCCAATTGGAATAAAATATCTTTGCTTTAAAGTGAGATTTTTAAACAGAAGATATAGAACACTCTATAAAACCTTATTTAAAAGGTAGTTTGAAATATTTTATTCTACTTTTGAAAAGTCTCCATGTTAACTATTGCCCCAGGATGAGCAGATTATGTAATATAATTGCTTTAGTTAATTGGGGTGTGGGAGGTGTGGGTGTAAAAGAATAAAAGGTAATGAACTTTGATAAATTTATATGAGCAATAACAAGGTATCTGTGAAAACTTAATTTTATCAGAGAGTGACTATATCTTCAGTGCTCTTTCAAAATTGTATGCTGCCTCTTTAATGTTAGAATTCCCCAGGATTCTGTCTCAGTCTTGGGAGCTTACTCCCAGGTTAACTTCATATACTCCATGATTTGTCAACTACTTAAACACTCATATTATTTGGATCTGTACCTCTAGCTTATCGAAAGCCATATTAATATCCTTTGGTATACTGGATAGCTCCATTTGGGTGTCTCCTGAGCACCCCAAAGCAGTATGTCCAGTCTTCTGGTTTCTTGTCCCATAGCACCACTCCAATGTAACAACAAGTAGAAACCTGGGCAAACTGAAAAATCAACTCTTTTTAGATCTGTCTGAAAAGTGAGGTTACAGGACAAATCATTGCTCCCCCCCCACAAACTGGCGAGACAGACAGGTGAACACAGAGAATCACAACTTACAAGGGCACAACCCACAAGCAGAAACCATCACAGGAACCAGTCCCAGGGTGTGGAAACCTAAACTGTAATTGACAAATTGCTGGAGGCTCAATGTGGACAAGGTATGGGGAGGTTCCCACACTTTTGTTAGTTCTATCTATGGGAGCACTACCATGACATCTTAGTGAATACCAGAGAAAATTCCCTTGGTGTTTCTAGCAAGAGGAGGGGAAAGGAACCCTTTCAATATATGCCAGAGCATTCTGTTCTTCTTAACAAGGACTACCCTCAGGAGAAACTACTTTACCAGAGTCTAATCTGCTGCAATTTTATCAGAGGCTAAACTACCTGGGAGAAAAAAAAAGACAACTCAGCCCCCTCTGTCTACCCTGTCCCACCTAAGCAAGAAAAACAACAACAACCCCTCCCCCAAAAAAACAAAACTAAGAAGCAACCTACTGAATGGAAAAAGATATTTGCAAATGATATATCTGATAAGGGATTAAAATCTAATATATAAAGAATTTATGCAATTTAACACCAAAAAAAACCAAATAATCTGATTAAAAAATGGGCAGAGGACCTGAAAAGTCATTTTTCCAAAGAAGACATACATACAGATGGCTAGACACATGAAAAGATGCTCGATATTACTAATCATCAGGGAAATACAAATCAAAACCACAAGATATCATTTGCAGTGAATGGCTAGTCAGAATGGCTAGTATAAAAAAGACAAGAATAACAAGGGTTAGTAAGGATGTAGAGAAAAGGGAACCCTTGTGCACTGTTGGTGGGAATGCAAACTGGTGCAGCCACTGTGGGAGACAGAATGGAGGTTCCTCAAAAAATTAAAAATAGAAATACCACACAATCCAATAATTTCAATACTGGGTAAAAAGTGAATATACTAATTCGAAAAAATATATGCACTCCTAAGTTTACTGCAGCATCATTTATAATAGCCAAGATATTGAAACAACCAAAGTGTCCATCGACAGATGAATAAAGAAGACATGGTATATATACACAATAAAATATTAGTCAGCCATAAAAAAGAATGAAATCATGCCATTTGTGATGACATGGCTGGACCTAGAGGGCATTACGCCAAGTGGAATAAGTCAGACGGAGAAAGACAAATACCATATGATTTCACTTACATGTGGAATCTAAAAAACAAAACAAATGAACAAACAAACAAAAGAAAAAGACCCTCTCTAAATACAGAGAACAAACTGGTGGCTGCCAGAGGGCAGGAGGTGGGGGGATGGGCAAGATGGGTGAAGGGGAATGGGAGGTACAGGATTTCCAGTTATGGGATGTATAAGTCACAGGGATGAAAGGTACAGCATAGGGAATATAGTCAAAGGTAATGTAATAGCATGGTATGGTGACAGATGGTAGGATGGTAGCTACAACTTGTGGCGGGCATAGCATTAAAATAGAGTTGTAGAAGCACTATGTTGTACATATAGTACATAGTAACTAATGTAACATTATGTGCTAACTACACTTCAATAAAATACAACAACAACAACAACTGAAAAGCACTGGTAAATTTCACAATCCATGGGCACAAGCTCACCCAAAGACAGACTGAAACATGGCACTACTGAAAACCTATTAATCATAAAAATCTGGATTTGTTGAAGTTGCTGATAAGGGGAAGCATCCCAGTAACACAGTCTCAGTAATGTCTCAAAATGGGGTAGTTAGGGAAAGATACTTATAGGATTTGGGAGGGGACTGGTATTAATCATAGGGTGCCTTTATATTGGATGTTATTAGCATGGGCAAGGATTTCATAAGAATTTGTAAACTAAGTGAATTACTAGAATATAGGAGTCTGCGCAGAGTTACAGTTAAATAGTTTGTGGTCTTGTAACATATGAGTCTAAAGCTCCTGTTAAAACAGTAAGAGTTTGAATTGTTTGTGTTGCGTATCAATAGTACAGTTGATCATTTTACTTTTTGCTTCATTTCTCAGTATCCCCCCCCCCCCCAGTCTTTTGGTCATTCTTTAGCCTATGCTGGAAGAAAGAATATTATTTTTCTGGGAACATAATCAATTCAGATCTGCATGGCTATTGAATAAGTTGCAGTTATGTATTGACATTTTCATGGTAGTCTTATTAACCTCTATAAGTATCAGGCCTTCTTGTTCTTTTTTGTTGGATAATCATTTGTAAATCATCTAGTGCAGCAGTGGCTGTGCAGCAGCATTTAAGACTCGAAAGATCATATACCTGGTAACTGCAATGCAGACAGACACTAAGACAAAAATCATGGGAGTTTGCAAGGCATTTCAAAAATACATTCCTAGATTTTAAAAACTGGACAACGGATACAGAATTGTTGTATCACTATATTGTTACATCTGAAACTAATATAACACTGTACATTAACTATACTGGAAATAAAAACAGCTGGACATGTAACATAATCGTCCTTATATAATCAAGTTTTTTTTTTCCTTTAATTTGGGTAGGGTTTGCTCAACCTTACCAGTGAATGAAGAATTAGTCCTATGTCCAGTAATTTTCAAGGATACAGGTCTTGGGAATATTATGTATTTAGTAAAGGAAAACTGTGTCCATCAATAATCTAGGACCTTGATCCAGAAGAGGGGAAAGAAAATAGCCAAGAGGATAAAGATGAAAGCCAAGGAGATATGCATATGTAGAAGAACATGGTAATCAGTGGATTCTTGTTCCAGTGGTGTTGGTGGGAAACAGCCTACTTCATGCAGTCATCAGCTTGCTCCAAAGATCTAGGGCTAGCTGTCCATTCTCATGGTACATCTACCTCTAGATATTTTCCAGAGTCTTTAACATGCCCCTCATGATCTGGCCACATCTCTGAGCTCATCTCCTAGTTCTCTTTCCCTTCTTCACTCTTTCTCTGGCTACACTGGCCTTGCTGTTCTGCAAACAAGTTAATCTTGTTCCTGCCTGAGAGCCATTGTACTTATTGTTCCTTTTCTGCCAAATGATATTCTCCCCAATATTTGCCTTGCTGACTCCCACAATCCACTCAAGTCACATGTCATCTCCTTAGAAAAACTTTCCCTTGTCATCCAATTTAAAGTCCTCTGTCATTCTTGATTCTTTTACCCTGCTTAAATTTTTTTCATAGCACTCTTCACTCCCTGTATTTGTTTCATATTTATCTGTTTATTATATGCCCTCTTGAATGTACGTACCATTCCAGAAGGCAGAAGACTTTTCTGTTTTGTTCACTGATGTGTTTTCAGGACCTAGTACACTATCTGGCATAAAAAGTGCTCGATAATTACTTGCTGATCGAATGAATAAATAACCTCACACGTACCATAAAACTAGTTGCAGTCGTATTGTATTTGCAGTCGGGGTGTCTGGGTGGCTCAGTCGGTTAAGCGTCCAGTCCAACTCTTGATCTCAGCGCAGGTCTTGATCTCTGGGTTGTGAGTTCAAGCCCTGCATTGGGCTCCCTGCTGGGTGTGGAGCCTACTTAAAAACAACAACAGCAACAAACTATTTGCAGTCCTCAAATGACTCCTTTTTTTTTGCATATGCGATTTTTCCTCTGCTTAGAATAACTTCTCACACAATTCCTCACAACTGATTCCCTCACAATTCCTAATCATCCTTTAAGACTTTTATGTGTCACTGCCCCTGAGAAACCTTCATTGATCCCTCCAGGAAGAACTAGATGTCCTTTTTTCCTGTTCTTATAGTACTCTATGTATATCTCTATCACATTACTTAATACATTCTGTTAATATTTTGTCTAAGTGACCTCTGTATCCTGGGAATCTAGCAGAGTGCTTTGCCCATAGTGAATTCTGAATAAATGTTGAATGATTTTATTTATTGAGTGACAACATTTATTGTATGTCAAACATTGTATTAGTTTTTTATGTACATTATTTTAATCCTGATAAGAAATCTTTAAAATAGGTACTATTATCCCTGTTTTATATATGAGGAAACTGAATAATTTGTCCAGAGTTTTGAACCTAAGTGTGTCTAACTCCAAATCCAGTTCTTCCCCCATTGCCTTAAATGAATTACTAAATCTCCTTCATGTTATTGATATATCAACCAAAACTCAATATCCTAATTTTAACATTAACATTAACGTTATTTTAGTTCATTTGTTCTTATTTTAGTTCAGTGTTGCATGTTCTAATATGTTTGTACTTGATTCAGCCTCTTTAGATTACAAAGAATGGACCCCAGATATCTTAATAGCTCAGGTATCGTATTTTTATTCTGCTCCATAATTAACGGTTTTTGATGATGATTCAGGGTCAAGGTTTGGTTAATCTTCCTTTTTAAGGGAAGGATGAAACTTAAAAACTACACATCATTTTTCAACAGGTATATAAGGTCCAAATACATTGTAAGTCATATTGAAATTATAAAATTAATATACCCAAAAGAAAAGAAAATGTGGCAGGAATAAGTTAAAGAAAGTAAGAGAGCATCTTATATATGAGAGAACCTGGAGGTCACCCTGATTATTTCATTTTTCAGCATGCTAAGAGAAGCAGTGGATATTAAAGGCCATATGAAACTTTTTTATTTTTATTTTTTTAAAGATTTTATTTATTTATTTGAGAGAGAGAGAATGAGAGACAGAGAGCACGAGCGGGAAGAGGGTCAGAGGGAGAAGCAGACCTCCCGCTGAGCAGGGAGCCCGATGTGGGACTCGATCCCGGGACTCCAGGATCATGACCTGAGCTGAAGGCAGTCGCTTAACCAACTGAGCCACCCAGGCGCCCTGAAACTTTTTTTTTTATAAGAAGCACCACAAAGTCTTCTTTTTTTTTTAATGTTTTATTTATTTATTCATGAAAGTCAGAGAGAGAGAGGCAGAGGCAGAGGGAGAAGCAGGCTCCCCGCCTAGCAGGGAGCCCAATGCGGGACTCGATCCCAGGACCCTGGATCATGACCTGAGCTGAAGGCAGATGCTTAACCATCTGAGCCACCCAGGCGCCCTTTTTTTTTTTTTAAATTTTTAATTTATTTATTTGATAGAGAGAAAGATCACAAGTAGGCAGAGGGGCAGGCAGAGGGAGAGGGAGAAGCAGACTCCCTGCCGAGCAGGGAGCCCGATGCGGGGCTCGATCCCAGGACCCAGGGATCATGAGCTGAGCCGAAGGCAGACGCTTAACCGACTGAGCCACCCAGGCGCCCGCCATATGAAACTTTTATGAAATTTTTAAAAGTACATAAAATAGTATCATGAGAAACTTAAGTGGTGAGAGCTCAAACTAACGTCAGACAGACCTGAGATCTATTCCTAGTTCCCCCACCTAATAGCTGAGCAAATTTAAGCAAGTTACTTAACTTTTCCTAAGCCTCAATCTCTTCACCAGCAAAATGAAGATAAGTGTATTAGGCAGGGTAGCTAATTATTGTAAAATACAGCATCATAATTTCAGAGGCATAATTTAATAAAACAAGTAAAATCCAACACAGGTGTTCCTCACCATGCTTGGGATGACATTTCTGCAAGGATTAATTTGGGGCCCCAGCCTTCTTGAGTTTGGTGGTTTTGACCTCCTCTAAATTCTCTGAAGTTTTCATTCAGCTGATAAGTGTGGAAAGAAAGAGAATATGGAGCATGTGTAGGATGTTCTAGAGGTTTTGTGGGCCAAACCTTAAATGGCTTTCATCATTTCTATTCACATTCCACTGGACAGAAATCAGTCACATGACCCCGAGTAATTACAAAGGAGGCTGGGAAATACAAGGTGTTAGGTGTGGAGTAAAGAAAACAGACTTTGGTGAACACAAAGTTGTCTCTGCCACTTAAGGTCATGAGGTTTTTTTAGGGTTTAACTGAGATAATGCATGTAATGTGCTTAGCACAGGGTATGTCACCAACAAAGTTATATGTTTCTATTCTTATCACAAGTATGTATGCTGGGACTGTGAATAAGGGTCTCACAGTTGGAAGTAGAGTATTTGCTTGGAGGTTCTACTAAGAGAACTCAGATACATTCAAAGAAAAATCCTGACCTTTTAAAGGTTATGATCTTTAATTCATTTGGCAGCATCAGAAAAGATATAAACAGAAAGGTAAGGGAGGAAGGGGATGCCAAGGTGTTCATATCAGCTTAGCTAACAGAATGTCAGAATATTATAATTTAAATAACCCTAATTTCCAAGAAGAGTGGGAATAGGGTAAACTGGTAGATTATTTGGCTTTGGGAATGAGTTTAAGTGAAGTAGTAAGGGGTAAAAATTATGGTTAGTTCTGTCTTCCAAATTATTTTTCTCTCTTACTATCTTAAAGTTTAGACATCCTCAAGATTCTTCATGTGCAGTAAGTTTTCTTCACCCCACTTATTTCTCCTCTGTTGCCATTTAAAATATTGCAAGCTCTGAGAATAGAGACCATGTTTGTCTTACACACTATTGTATCTTTGCATTTAGCAATACCTAGCATAGAGTATGCAGGCAAGAAGAATTTGTTGAATAAATGTCATCTGTATTGGTAGTTGCTTCAAGTCTTGCTGAAAGGGTCTAGGTAAAGTAATGGAAAGGCAAGTTTTTAAATCTTGCTTATGCCACTATAGTATCTGTGGGATTCTGGGCTTCTAAGACTTTAACTTTTTTTTTTTTTTTTAAACAATAGAGAAAAATTATATAAGCACTTAACTCCTAAAACTTGTTTTTTCCCTTATATTAAATGGTACAATACTTTTTTACAGTAATGAGAATTAAATGAAAAATTTACAAGTGTTCCAAACACATGAAAGGCACTAAAAAATGGTTTTTTTCCCCCTGGACACCAACCTCTCTACAGCATATTTTGTAATTTGAGAGCCTAGGAAATATCAAGTGCTATTCAAAATTTTCCTTCTGTTTTTGTTTCTATTCATTTGTAACTAAAGCACATAGGCTTTTAAGTTGGTGATCACAGTAAAGAGCTTATTAGTTCCCAAAGGACTAATGAATTCATTGTTATAACAGTATTCAGCACCTAGAACAGTGCTTGACACACAGCGGGTATTCAATACATATATTTTTGTGAATGAATTAATAAAACACTGAAATAAGGATGATCCTCCAAATGGATAATTACGGAATGTACATGCTGTAAGTATGAAAAAGTGGGCAGGTTTCATCCAATGAGAGGTTTGGAGTAGTGTTTCCAAATGGGTGACTTTTAAGTGTTTTCATTCATTCATTCATTCAACTAGCATTATACTGTGTGCCTACTATGGATCAGCCACAATATTAACAAGAAGATATCTCTGTGCCTCATGCTAGCACAATAAAATAATTACAAAAATAATTAGTAGGAGGATGTATAAGATACTACATGAGTAACAGAAATAAACCACTGACTACTTACGAGGGTGTGAAACAGCATGGCATACCCAGTAGTGTGACACTGGCAGGAGTGCATGTAGAGGACTGGAGAGAGATAAGGCTCAACAAACTATACTTAGGTAGGGGCTAGATCATGAAAGGCTTTATATGCCAAACTAAGAGTCCTAAATTTTATCCTCTATAGTAGTGCATGGGGTGCTACTGAAGGGTTTTAATGCAAAGAAAAGATAAACACATTTTAGGTTCAGAAAGATCTGGATTGGAGAGTTGAGGTACGGGAGACAGAGAAATCAGCTAAGAAGTTATTAGAACAGTCTACATGGGGAAGAGATCATAAATCATAAAGGCTAGAACTAAGGCAATAGATGTGGTGTTAGAAAGAAAATGGGTTTGAGGGATATAACTAGATTAGGTGAGGTAAGAGAAATAAGAGAGAAGGAGGGCTAAGAATGAGTTACGGTTTTCTGACTTGGACTTCTGGGCAGGTGGTTAAGGCCATTCCTGGAATAAGGAACAAAGAAGAAGATCCACATGGATTAGGGATACGGAATGGGCCAGGACAAGAGAAGTCATTTTTGGCCATAGTGAACCTGAAGCATCTGTGGGACAAGTAAAGATATTTCTTGAACAGACCAAGGAAAGTAGAACACACAGAAAACTTAAGTATATAGGACAGGGCAGGCCGGTCAGTAATTCCTATCCTTAGAATACGTCCCCATCATCTTCTAAATTTCTTCATATCTTTCAGTTCACCAATGTACATAAACCTCTATAATGATCACTGATTACTTATTTAGAAACTTGTAAAATGCATCCTTGAAAAAAGTACAGTGATATTATCCTATAATGTCATTCATAGTAGTGCAGAAAATACAAGTTTCCTGCTGTGTACTTAGGAATAACTTATACATTTTTCCTAAGGTTGAAATATTTAGCTATTGGCAGCTAAATGCCATGCTCATGTTGACTTACTTCAGCAGGAGGATTATTAGTGCAGACACTCAGGCCAGTTGGTAATTCACACAGTGGAACCCATAAAAGGGTAGCAAGGATGGCATACATGTCTTGACGATTGGGTAACTGTACTGCACAATGGACATGGGGCAGCAAACTGGGCACCAAACTGCAGGTGGACTGCAGATGCACTGAAGGAAGTCATTAACATTTTGTGAAATTTGGGACTGGCTTGACAAAGATGAAGCCTGCTGGTTTAAGACTGTATGTTCTTGGCAAACCATGGTGCTGCAGAATTTCACCAGCCATAGTGAAACAAGGTGGGGAAGGGAATGGGAGGAGACCACAAAATCTGTGATACGATACATAAAATGTTAACTATTAGCATTGCATCTTCTGAGAGTCACCAGATTGAAGCACGAATTTTGGATTTGGCTGGCAGATGGTGTACACAGACTTTTGGAGTATGTTAGCATTTCATTTGAAACTAGCAAGATTACGTAGGACTATCACGGTAATTTAACATTCACAGTTTTTTTTTTTTAAGATTTTTAATTAATTTGACAGAGAGAGAGATAGCAAGAGCAGGAACACAAGCAGGGGGAGTGGGAGAGGGAGAAGCAGGCTTCCCGCCGAGCAGGGAGCCCCATGTGGGGCCCATCCCAGGACCCTGGGATCATGACCTGAGCTGAAGGCAGATGCTTAACGACGGAGCCACCCAGACGCCCCAACATTCACAGAGATTTTAAAATTTATCCCTAAACCTGAGTTAAATGTGAGGCCCTAATTACATTTACAAAGGCTCTGTTAAAGATATGGATCTCATTGAACAGATTCACAGGATATAGTAATTCCTCTAAAATGTGTACAAGTCAGTGTCAGTGTCTCCTTTCCCTGAAAATCTGGTTAGCCAAGAGAAAAAGGGCCAAAGGGAAGAAAAACTAAACCCGGGAAGATGGCAGGTAGTGATGTCTCAATTCTTTGAATGGGACTTCTCCATTTACCAGCCTTCTCACTTCCTTCTATGGTCTGGACCTTTAATCACCTCGGCAGTCAGCCTTGTAGGGTCAAGCTAATCTCTGTTGACATCATCCTACTACTTCCCTTTTCAAATTCCAGTGAAGTTATGTGTTTCCTGTCCTATTTGACACCCTAGGGAAAGAATAGGGGCCGGTTAATACCTAAATTTAGTCCAGCAGCAACGTGTCTGAGTTTTCAGAGGAGAGATAAACGAAAACAGGTGACATTTCCAAGCCTTTCAAGAAAATGGGGGAAAAAAAAACAAAACAGAACCCAACCCTTCTGGGGTAAGTAAGCAGGGATAGCTTCAACAGTTCCACAGTAGGGAGAGGCCTGCTGGCCAGGCTCAGAAAATGGGCCGACTTAAGCGTTTTCCTTTTCCTCAAAGCTAGGAGGACGGCTTGGCGGGGGGGCCCTCAACACAATCTTGACTCAGCCACTAAAGTCCGGGGAGCCGGAGCCCTGACAGCCCCTTCCTCACGCCAAGCTGTAAAGGCGGCTGCACCTCCTCTTTGTCAAGCCGTTGGTTTCTACCACAGGCACGAGGAGACCCTTCGGCTGGGAAACGGGAGAGCCAGACGCCACTCCCTAGCCCGCCCCCGGCGCGCCGCACTCGCCGCCCTTCCCCCGCCCCACCTCCCCTCTGTGACCCCCGCGTCCCGCCTCGGGCGACCTGTTGGCAGGGAGCGTCACGTGACGCGGCCGGCCGCGCACTGCCCCAGGGCGGGCCTCCTGTTGCGCCCGCCGGGCGGGTTCCATCACGTAACGCGCGGGCGCCGCCCCGCTCTTCCCTCGCAGAGCGAGGGAGGGCGGGCGTCGAAGAGGAAAGGGAAGGGAAAAGGGGCGGGAGAAGGAGACGGAGGGGCGGCGCCTGAGTCACGTGACCCGGGACAGCCCGGAAAGCTCCGAGGAGGAGCCTGGCGCCGCCATTTTCCTGCAGCTGCCTGTCCCTCTTGCCCTGCCCGGCTCCAGCTGACCAGGGAAGGGGTGGGCTGAGCTGAGGCGGGGGCAGGGGAGTGCCCGATACCGTGCCTGACCCCGCGGGTGACACGAGCCTGTTCTTTCCGGGCTGGGTGGCAGCGCGCGGCCCTGAGCCCCGCCCCAGGCCGGCAGGCGGACAAGGAGCCGGTGGGGGTAGGGGGTGCGGTGGGGGGGGGTGGGGGTCCTCCGGCGCTTGGGGGTCCCAGTCCCCGCTGGCTGCCGAGCGGGAGGGGTGGCGGAGGAGTCGCAGAGATGTCCGGACAGAGCTTGACGGACCGAATCACCGCCGCCCAGCACAGTGTCACCGGCTCCGCCGTATCCAAGACAGTATGCAAGGCCACGACCCACGAGATCATGGGGCCCAAGAAAAAGCACCTGGACTGTGAGTGAAGCCGACCGCGGCCCGTCCCCGCGACCCGCGTTCTTCTCCCCTTCTCTTTTCTTACCCCTTCAGCTGCCTCTTCCTTCCCTGCGTCTTGTCTGGCACGGCGGGTCCTGTGCTGCTCCGAGGTGTGTGCTTTTTGCTTCCATCATACCTGCCTTCACGGCTTCCGTTCCCTGTCTAAAAATCCCTCTTAAGCCACTCCCCCCCCCCCCCCCGGGTACCTAGGGGACCCTCGCTTTCCTGCCCGATGCGCCACGAAACCCCATCACACCGGACCAACTTGCCTCTCCACCTAGCTTCTCACCTCCCTGCCGCCTCTGTCTGCTGCAGCCTTCTGCTCTTTCATCCCACCCATCCCGTGCTGCCTAGTCGCCCTCTCCTGAGCGTTTCTCCGCTTGTTCCCGGTCTCACCGCCCCATTGTTTCCCCATTAGCCTTCGGGTTCCGTAAACGCCCGGTTCCGTGGACCTAGATCCCTATTGCTCCGCAGTCCTTAAGGCTGCCTCCCTTGAAGTGATTTCCAGTTCCTTTGCTCCACTAGCCTCTTCTGTCCATTCCCTTTTCGGGTTTCTCTTCCAGCTCTCCTCTTCCATTTGGGTTATATTTCTTGGCCTCTGTAGCTTCAGTTAGGTTCCTTCGTCTCATTTTGTGTCATATACATCACACTCAATATCCGACTCTTATCCCAGATTACTTTCTTTGTGGGAGTGAAAGTAAAGGTATTCCGTTTGGTGTAGGGAACGCTTTGTGGGAAGTTGGGATTTTTAATTGCTTTTGGTGGAATTTAATCATTATGTTTTCATGCTTTTTAGAGAAGTTGTGAATGTCAGCCCCCCCCCCCCCCGGTGTTTCTTTTTCTAATGGGGATCTGGAAAAGGATTGGCTGAGAGTGGTATCATTTCCTGGAACTGTTAACCCTGGTAGTTTGAATTTAGAAGGTTGAGTATGAAGTGTAGATTATTGGAATAAAAAATGGATTAATATCAAACCTACAAATAACATACATCTTTTTAAAAATGCTAAAAAGGTGATTGATGATACTTGAGTTTGGACTCCTTTTTAATTTATGCTGGTTATCTCGGGGGACCAGCTTCTCTTATCCGGCATTATATTACTCCATTCACTAACTTACATACAATTACTATAGCTAACTCCTCCCAACTTTTTCCAAACCTGGAAGCCACTTGTAATATCCTCATTTTTCTTTACCTGGAGGTACAAAGCTCAGTGGATTACTCAAGCTTTGACTCAGTGGAGTGACCTAAAACTTTTCAGGAAAAAAAAAAAAACAGGGAAATAGGCACAATAATTTCCTTTTTAAAATGGTAACTGGACACATTAGCCTGACTGACTTTTATTCTCATGAAAGTCACTTTGCTTTACTGTTTGAAGCAAGAGTGAGCATGTCCTGAAAGGGAATTCACTGACAGGAGTCCTGTTTTCCTTTCTCATTTGGACTTCGGCTGTAAGGTCTGCACTTAAAAAAAAAAAAATGTACAAAATGTGAATTCTTCCAGGATACTTTGCTCATGAAGTGCTGTTAGAACAAGTTATTGCTACAGACAAACGTATTATTCATTGTGACTTGTTCATTCACTGTGGAAAAGTTAAAAAAAAAAAAAAATCATTACTGCTTGGTTCTCTTAAGCACTGGTCATGCAGGCTGCTTTTAACTATCAGTCCTTGTCTGTTTAGAAAATGCAGAATATATTTAAATGGTGACACTTTTATACATGGAAAATTCTTTAAATTGAATTGTGAAGCCATACGTGGTTTTTTTATTATCTAATATTTGGAGTAGACAGTTTTACTGTTTACTGCCCTTCAAGTGAGTACTTGGCTTGCTGTAGCCAATCTTATGGTTTGACCTAACACTGTTAATTCTTGTGTTTTATTTTTCTTTTGGATGATGGGGGGTAGGTGAAAAAACTACTTGTTACTGTAAGAACTATTTTCCTCTTCCTCAAATTTATCAAAATGATAAATTAGAACAAAAATATGTATAGCTTTTTAAAGTCTTTATAAAGGTTTTTGCATTATTTCAAATGTAGCAGTTCTTTTAACACATTGCCAAGAAGGGTAGAAAATAGGCTAGATATGGCTAGGAGGGTGGTCTTTGCTTGTGGTTTTGTTAGTGCTAGCCTTTTTCTCTTGTAGTAACAGCTACTGCAGATGCCAAATGGGATTAGGTTTGGAGGGTAAACTCATCTCTACCACTGCTGTTGTGTTTATAAGCTCCCACTTTAGAACTTGAATATTCCTGGTAATGTGTGATTTTTTTTTAAGTTGCCACTACTCTAGTTCTTTTCAGTGAGGTTTTAAAATACTCTTTTCCTTATATTGTTTTAAATGCCCTTGTAACAAGTTTTCAGTAATGACGTAAATTAAGTAAAGTCTGGCCAATCAGTGGTTTTTCTAAACACCTTCCTCCCCCACACACTTTAACATGCTTCCAGAAAATTAAAAAGGCTTTCACAGACAGTTCTGTGTCTTGACATCATGAACTTCAGGCTTTAGTGTAGAGATGATTTTTCCTCTTTTAGGAATTTTTCTTTCTCGTGAGGGCTTGGTTCTGTTGCACCTTTTAATATCTTGAATGACTGTTGCCTAATTAGTTGAACTTAGTGAAAGCAATTTCATTTTTTAAATGTTAGTCTATAACAAAAATATGCCTAGGACTGTTTTTTTTCCTATGGCACTGTGGAGGTTGTTTCTGTGTACTTCACCAAGGTGTTTCCATATTAGGAAGTGATTATTATAATCTATGAATTATGGCTTAATTCATACTACATTATATACTTTAAGAAAGATCTTTTGCTTTACTTCTAGGTGTCCTTAGATAATAGTGTTAACTAGGGTCCCTAGTGTGAACAGTTGTCCAACTTGAAACGTGAAAATAAACATGATTTGCATTTAGTTTCAGGCCTCTAATGGTCATAATCAAGGTAGGAGAATAGCAACCCTTAAATTGGAAGGACTTGAATTTGCCAGGCACTTATTAACCATTATCTGATTTACTCCTCTCATGGCTATGGGAGAGGCAAGCCATATGCTTAGGAAGTAGTTTCTAATTCCATTTAAAGAGGATATAGAATGCTTCAAACATCCGTAATTATTAAAGTATAAACAAAACACAATTTTTATTTTTTATTTATTTTTTAAGAGAGGGGTGGAAGAGGGGCAGAGGGTGAGGAAGAGAGAATCTTAAGCAAGCTCCACGGCCAGCGAAGAGCCCAACAAGGGGCTTGATCCCACGACCCTGATACCGTGACCTGAGCAGAAATCAGGAGTCTGGGCGCTTAACTGACTGAGTCACCAGGTGCCCCAAAACACAGTTCTTTAAATTTATAAATTCTTAATTTAAAAACCATTCTTATCTGACTTCCTAACCTTTCGTCTTATTTTGTTTTTTGATATGAATACTTAATTTTCTTTTTTCTATGTTTGTTTAATTTACTGTCCTTGGGCATTTACATTGTAGCATGTTGCACTGAAATACAATATTTATGTTAATGGTAATAATGGCTTCACTTTTTTATCCGTATTTTTTCTCACGTAATTTCCAGGGATACTTATTCCATCTACTGCCTTAGATCTTGACAACAAATAAAGATCTTGTTCTTACTAAGCACCCATTATAAGTGTATCTCTGTTGTAGATACAGTGTGGGATTTGTATGTTGTGTGCTGGATCTATACCCTGCCTAAAATTGTGGAAACAGTTTTTTTAAAAGTAAGAATTTGTGAATGTATTGAGTATGTAGAAGGTGGAATTTGTATTTGGATTAGTGCTTTGTATAACCATTGAAAATGTATGTAAAATATCAAAAAGTGCCTGAAATAATTACCTTTTTAATCAAATGTATTGGTTTGTGACTTCCATTGGGTGCTTAGTTCGCATATTGTTGAGAAGGTATCTGGTAACTGGGATCTGATTTGCAAGAAGATGCCTGTGAGGAAGATGCTAAGCGGGAAATCTGCCCCAAGATGTGTCTTGTCGAAATAAAGTAACTGAGGCTTTCCAAATGGATCTTGTTTTAAAGAGGCAGTTGTTTTGTGGTTAATGTATGGACTTACTATTCTTCTAAGTATTAATCATATGATTTATATTTTCCCTTTTCATTATTTCACCTATTCTGTCCCTTACTATTTAGTCTTTAATAGTTCTGAAATACAGAAAGTGGTAATGGAGTCAAATATGTCAAATGCCTGAGGTATGTAGTAGAACTACACAAGTGTAATTTTTTTCCTCCTTGATATATATAGTTATGTTTCTGAATTGTATGTATTTTAAAAGAGAAACTCAGAAGAGAATTTGATATATAACCATTTTGGTAGCTGTCTTATTCATAATTAGCAAATTAATTCTAAAATACCTTTAAAAAGTACTTAGGCTTCACTAGTGGACTTGTTATTTTTAAAAACTCTTAATATTAGACTCTAGGCATCTATTTTTTATCCTTATAGCAAGGCTTTTTATTTATGTTTACTGTATATTTTATATATCTGGATAATTTTTAAAGGTGTTTTCGAATTTAGAGTGGCAGATGAGAAGTAACACTTCATAAGAGGTGACTAGGCTTTTGTTTTCCTCATTTGATCTGTGAAACACTTGTATGAAATATTTAATTAGATGTTTTAAAAGTACATTAATAGTTAAAAAGTAATCTATTTTAATTAATTACCAGAATTGCATTATTTTAAATAAAATTGTTTATTTTGACCCTGATTATCATTTAGAATATTTGATGTAAAAGTTTACCATGATGGATAGAAGAGTGCTTCTCTTCCATTTTTTTTATTTCCAAAATGCTTAGTTTCATGATTTCCCCTTTAAAATCAAAGATGTAAGAAAAATAAACTTAAAGGCTTCTTGGCAAGAGGTTAGAGCCCTACCAAGAAGAAATAGGGTTAGATTTTCAAAGTACAGCCTTCGTATTTGCTCTTCCTGTTCTTTTGGTGGCTGAAGTGGCATTTCCGTTACTTTGTGTTCTGTCTCAGTATGTTCCCTGTTAAACTGCTTTATACATTTCTCTAGAGAATTGAAATTCTTGTGTATATGGTTCTTTTAATGGAGAAACATTTCCGGGTAGTCAGATTTTACTAATGATGTTCCTTTAGAAGAGAATTCTGATGAACCTAAACTTTTGTATTAATATGGTCAGAGTTATAATTTGCCAGGTTATCGGAATACAGTATTAAGGATTTTTCAAGTTATACTAGAATGTGGTGGCAGTACAGCAACGCATGTTCTTTGTATTTATGCATTGATTTTATGTTTATTTAACTAATATTTATTTGTGTTTACTTTGTGCTGGGCACCCACTGTACTAAACACTTTACTTCTATTAACTTTATTCCTTTCAACAACTTTGTGAGCAGGGTTTTATTATTCTCACTATTTTACTGAAGAACAAGCTAAGGCACTGAGAAGTTCAGTAACTTGCTCAAGGTCATAACCAGAAAGAGGAGAACTGGGATTTGAACTCTGGTAGTCTAGCATCAGGTTTGTGTTTTCATCTCATTGTGACGTTTTATGTAATGCTTTTCTGTTCCAGGGAATGAATAAACCATATATATTTATTCATGGCAGTGGTTCTTAAACGTGTGTCGTCTTGGCACTTCTGGGAGTTCGTTCCTAAGACGCCTTCAGCTTATTTGTGAGGTCAAAACTATATTCGTATAACTAAGACATTATTTGCCTTTTTCATTTTTGTTCTTTCATGAGTGTTCAGTAGAGTTTTTCAGGGGCTATGTGATGATGTATGATACTGCAACAAGATTGAATGTAATACCAGATATGATAAGCCAACAGTTTTCTATTAAACCAGATAGTAAAAAGTTTTGCAAAAAGGTAAAACAATACCACTGTTCTAAATTTTACTTTTGGAAAATATAGTTACTTTTCATGAAAAATGTTAGGATGGAATGAGATTTATTATTTTAAAAAGAATTAATAGATGATTTTTAAATTCTCAGTTTTAATTCCTAACACAGTAAATACCGATTGAGAAAACCCACATAAGCAAAACCTTATCGGGGTCCTCAATTTTTAAGATTGGAAAGGTTCTGAGACTAGAAAATGTAACCCTAAGGAGGGAGTGTATATTAGAGAGGAGAAAAGGATACTCAGGAAGTAGATTTAAGAGGTCCTTTAAACTGAGTAATTTGGTAGGTAATAGTGACCCAATCTTTGGAGGACTTTGAGCAAAAGATGTGGCATAATCCTTTATGTTACACTGTTAAGTAGATTGGAAGGAAGTGCAGTGTGACTTGGAAAGGAGACCGGTGGGAGCAAAAAGACTTTTAACAGTAATACCTAATTCTTTTCCTAAAAGGCCTTAATAAAGTTCGTTATTAATTGGGACTCCTGGCCCATTTTTCCTCACCTTTTTTTTTTTTTTTTTAAACATCTTAGCTATTCCTTTTCAGCCAAGCACTTTAGTTACCAGTTGTGCCAAAGTAAGTTCTTGACCCCCAGACTATTACCAGTTGCACATACCATTCTTTGGACACAAAATAGCTTCTTCTCTGTCAAAACAGATACCTCCCTTCTTTTAAATGTTGTAAAAACTAACTTGCTTTCCTTAACACTCACAGTTAAAGTAACCTCTTTTCCTAAAGACATTACTGAATAACTCCCCCTGATCCTGTCATTCCAACCTTATTATCACCATTTACAGTTTATAATTTTATTTAAACTATAGTTAGTATCATGCTTTTATATGTTTTGGGTTCACCCGTGTTTTCTCTGTAGAATAGGAACTGTACTTTTCTGTACTGTTGTATATCTCTTCTCGAAGTACCTAATCAGTGACCCTGTGGGTGCTCAGTAAATATTGGATGATTACACATCTCCCTTCACAGCTCAGGCTATTCCATGAACAATTTTGGGACACAGTATAGAGATCTCTTCCAGTAAACATTGAATAATATTTTTATGGTGATTTTCTTAGTTGCAGTGAGTGGTAATTACTTGGTTTCAAAATTAAATGTAGGGGCGCCTGGGTGGCTCAGTTGTTAAGCATCTGCCTTCGGCTCAGGTCATGAACCCAGGGTCCTGGGATGGAGTCCCGCATGGGGCTCCCTGCTTGGCGGGAAGCCTGCTTCTCCCTCTCCTCCCCCTGCTTGTGTTCCCTCTCTCGCTGTCCCTCTCTCTGTCAAATAAATAAAATCTTTTAAAAAAAAAATTAAATGTAAAAGTTAATCGGTAGCATTGATAAAAAATGTAAAAAATTGCTATGTGTTTCATGGAACCCAGCAGGTACTAAGAGGGTTAGTTTTCTTGAAACAGTAGGTGATATTTTCAAAATATTGTCCCAGAAAAAAAAAAAATGGAGGTTGCATTTGTTCAGTTTGAAAACTGTATTGAGGCATGTTTTTGAGGATATGTTCTTGAAAGTAGAAGTTAATTTAAAGAATTAAACAGGGGACCAGAAATAGATTTGAAATGTTTATCAGAGTTGCTTTCTCATACAACTCCAGAAGGTGGTGATCACATTGTAGTGTATGTGCAGGGGGCCTCCAGAGTACTAACTGTATGGCAGACTCATTTTAGATGTAAGGAAGGATAAAGTATACCTAATAATGTCAAAATGCAAAAGGAAAGAAATGATTGTTTTAGAATGAATCTTTATGAGATATGAGGCAACCGTTGGAGAGGAGTAGTGATGGTTGTGATAGTAGGACCGCTAAATCTTGGCCATAAGTTGATTGTAGGGGCAAGTGGGGATTGCTGAAAGTTTTCTCTGAACACTTAGAATTCTGGCAGTAATTTCCAAAATGGTGCTGATATTTGTAGTCATAAACTTACTACTTGAAAGCATCCTAGGGGCTCTAATCTTACTCAAGGGACACTTCTTCCAAGTCGTGGTTGAAGCAGCTAGCACTGCTTTCCAAATTTCTTCTCTCACTAAAGATTATAGGCATACCACTGTACAAGTGACTTCATATTTCTACTTAATGTACATGTTTCTACTGGTTATAGATCTCTTCATTTGACTATATGCTCTGAACAAGGGTTGTGGTATGTGTATGTGATGTTAAAAATTTTATGTGTTGTAATAGAGTCAGTTATCTTGTGGATGCATAAATACGGATGCACTATATTTTAAATACATCTAATGTGTGAAAATCTTACTGTAATTCAAGTATATGCCAAAAATTTAGTAGCAGGATGGTATTCACATCATTCACGCAGGGTTGGCAAACCCCTCTTTTTTAAGAAAAAGATTTTATTTATTGATTTATTAGAGAGCAGGCACAACTGGGTGTGCACATGGACAGGGAGAGGAGCAGAAGGGGAGGGAGAGGGAGGAGAAAGAATCTCACACAGACTCCAGGCATCCCACAACCCTGAGATCATGACCTGAGCTGAAACTGAAGAGTCAAATGCCTAATCCACTGAGCCACCCAGGTGCCCCAGCAGACCTTTTTGATGTCCTGGAAACAGTTTGCAGAAATCTGATTCATGTAGGATACTGAATAATTTGAAATATTGTTTAATCCAAATCTAATGTGAGAAAGGGGGTTAGGCCAAGTGATTTTTTTTTTGCAATTTTTACATTGAGAGGTAATTCATACAACATAAAATTCATTTTAAAGTATACAAATCAGTGGTTTTTAGTATATTCACAGTGTTGTGTGCAACCATCACCACTATCTAATTCCAGAACATTTTCCATTGCCCTCAAAAGAAATCACATTATCTGTTAGCAATAACTTCCATTTTTTTCCCCTACCCTCATTCTCTGGCAACCATTAATCTATTTTCTGTCTATGGATTTTCCTCTTCTGGACATTTCATGTTAATGGAATCATGCATATGTGGCCTTTTATGTCTGACATCTTTCCCTTAGCTTAATGTTTTCAAGGTTTATTTATGTTGTAGCATATAACAGTACTTCATTCTTTTTCATAACCTAATAATATTCCCTTGTGTAGATATGCCACATTCTATTTATCCATTCATCCATTGATGGACCTTTGGGTTGGTTACCACTTAATACTGCTATGAACATTTCCTGTATAAGTGTTTGTGTGAACATGTGTTTTTAGTTCTCTTGAGAATTGCTGGGTCATACAGTTAATTATATTAAACTTTTTGACAAATGACCAGACCTTTTTCCACAGCCACTGCACCATTTTACATTCCCAACAGCAATGTATAAAAGTTTCAGTTTTTTTACATTTTGCCAGCCCTTGTTATTTTCAGGTTTTTAAAAATTAAAAAAAAATTTATAATGTACCCATTCTGTAAATGGGTATTAAGTGATAATCATGTGATTTTGGTTTGCATTTCTCTAAGGACTAATGATGTTGAGCATCTTTTTATGTGCTTCTTGACCTTTGTATGTCTTTGAAAAAATGTCTCTTCAGATCCTTTGCTCATTTTTAAATTTGGTTCTTTATATATTTGAATACTAGAACAGTTCTTTACATTTTCCGGATGCTTGATCTTCATATGATTTGCAAATCCTTTTTTCCCGTCCTGTGGTTTGTCTTTCCACTGTTTTTGATATTGCCCTTTGATGCACATTTTTAAATTTGAACTTGCAATTTTTGTTTTTTTCTTTGATTGTGCTTTTGGTGTAATAGCTAAGAAACCTTTGGCTAATCTAAAATTATTCAGATTTATACCTAAACTACTCTTACAGAGTTTTATAGTTTTTAGCTCTTATGTTTAGGTTTGATCAATTTTGAGTTAATTTTTGTATATGGTGTGAGGAGGCAGGGTATGGTATTAAGAAAAATTAAGGATATTTTTTTCCCTTCTTTTGAAGTTGTCACAGGGTGCAACTCTACTATGCCCCTGTGTAATGTGGATATAGAGATCAGTGAGGGAGGAAAAAAAGATTTCCTTGTTGGTACTGAGTTATATAGTTCATTGATAAATGGAAATATTTGAGTCAAACATTCTTTCAGCTGGATGGACCACTTAATCTAATCCAGCACACATTTTTTTTTTTTTTTAAGGTTCTCAATATAGTGTTTTAAGTATGTGGAGAGATAATACTTAGTTGTGTGAGTATCAATAAGCAGTTACTTTTGTCTACACAAAATAGTGTGTGTGTTTCCATAGTATCTTGTACTTCCCTGTAAACACTATGTTGTTTTAATTTATAGCTTCTATAGTTATAATTTTTTTCATAAACAACCCTTGCGTGTCCGTGTCTTCTTTACTGTGCTACAAACAGCATATAGCAAGTATGCAGTAAAAAGATGCTGAATGAATAAAGGGGGAATGAAATTTTCATGGGGGGGAGGTTTCTAATGTGTTTTCAAACAATGTTTTGGGGTTTTTTAAATAAAGGAAGAGGATGATTGCTGTAGAAGTAATAGTCTTTGCTATGAGTAGTGGTTATTTAAACTTCTTATCTTTCCATGATCAAGTAAATTCTTTATTGGTTGAAGATGTGAGGAATTACGGAAGTTGGGAAATAAACTTCCAGAGTTAGATTATGTAAAATTAGAGCAGTTTAACACAGTAAAATATTACTCATTGCAGGACCTACCTATAATTGGTATATTTAACTTCAAATAGATAAGTTCAAATTAATCAAATCTTGGGTTTTCTTCTTTCCTTTTCTTTCTTTCCGTTACTATTATTATTATTTGCTTATGTGTGATTGTTAAAAGTGAATTCCAAGGCAGTCCTTGATTTTAAACTTTGTGTTATATGTGATAGTCCACGTCTGATAGCAGAATGCCATAAGGCCTTGTTTGCTAAGCGTTGTGTGCTTTGTTTTATAAAACATTAGCAAAACATTTAAAGTGCAAATAAAGATACCCAGAAATGAAGTATATGACTTTAATAAGCTATGCTGAATGAGCCAAGCAATGATCTTAATTGATTTTTTCCTACTCCCCCCTTCAACTATGCCCTTTCTTTCCTGGTTTTAGGACTCTGTGGTGAACTGTCTGTGAAAATCCAAATTAATTTTCTTTTGAAAGTGAAATGTAGGTAAATCTTAATTCATTTGTGAACCTAATGACCTAAGAGTTAATTATTTTGTGTGACTTTTTTTTCTTGGAGAAGGTCTGAGTAGAGAAAGGAGAATTGTAAGAGCAAATATGTATTTTTTAAATTTTGTGTTACTTTATTAAAATTCTCGAGGAGCTATGAAAATCTTTTGCTTGCTCTATGAGTAAGAATATGGGGCAAAAGTTTTGTTTGGGGCAAAAGATGGAGTTCTGTTTAACGTTGAGCAGTACCAACAAAAATTCTAGTCAGAAGCAGTTAGTGGGGTGCTGAGAGAAAGTGATCAAGATCGAGAAAAGAATGTAAAGATGAATGACACTTGATTCTTACCTTAAAAGGAACATGAGATCTAATAGTGAAAATGTGTAAACAAATAATTGTAATACATCAAGATAAATGTATAATACTTTTTACATAACATTTCAAAGTAGGGGCTGGATTAAGTAATTTTGAAGGTTAGTCACAGCTTCATAGAGGAGCTAACAGGTATTTTAAGGATGAATAGTTATTTGCCAGATGGGACAAAGGAGTTTCTTTTCAATAGGTTAGCACATGCAGTGACATAGAGGCAAGAAAGAGCATTATGATATGTTTGGGGGAAACTTTCAGTAGTTCTGTATTGTGGAATGCAAAGTGTTAATAAAAGAGGGAAATGAGGCTGGAGAGGGAGACATTAAAGGTCTTATAGGGGCAGAAGTTATCTTGATAGATCTTTAGCCCTCCTCCCCAAATCCTCATTTTAGAGTCCCCTTTCCTCCTGCTTATTAGCTGCTTTCCCTAGCTTTAGATATCAGTGCTGTGGAACTGGGGAAGTGTTCTTTCCTTTTCCTAGGTAATTTGTGGTAGGGTTATTGAAAGGGATAGGAAGAAAGAAATGCACAGTCCTGTTGACCACTTGTGCAAGGGTTTAAATGAGCTTGGCATGTGAAATTGGACTTCTGAATATTGTTATACATGGTGTTTGGGTTGCTAAATAAAATCAGCTACACTTATCTCATGGCTTTTGTGGGTTTGTCTGGAAATTGAGTTTTTTTGAGTTCCAAATTTATGAATGAGCTTAAACAGAAAATGCGATGATGGTCATTAGGAATACAAAAGATTTGATAAACCAGTTAAAGTTAGTAAGATTCTTGGGGATCTCAGAGAAAGCAGAGGGACTCTGAGATAATGCAACAAAAGCAGAAGGCAGCTAATGAGAAGAAGTCTATGCACACGAGAGAAAAATGATGACTATTTGGAAAAACCTGGGTGTTATTGCCAACTAGGTGTATCATAAGCTCTAAGGTCAAAAATTTTGTGGAGCAGTCATATGTTATACCCTTATAAAACTATTTTAAACTTGACCTTTCAGCCTGACTTAGTGTAATGTTTCAGAACCATTCTTCAAAGAATAAAACCATAACCATTCATGTAAAAAAAAAAAAATGTTTGATTTATGTGATTTAACTACTGATACCTGTTTATCTGCAAATGATACATTAATTATTAGTCATTCATAAGTTTTTTTTTTTTTAAGATTTATTTATTAGAGAGAGAGAGAGTGAGCGCACACAGGGAGAGGGAGAGAGAGAAGCAGAACCTCCCCGCTGAGCCGGGGAGCCTCATGAGGGGCGCCATCCCAGGACCCTGAGATCATGACCTGAGCGGAAGGCAGATGCTTAACCAACTGAGCCACCCAGGCGGCCCAGTCATTCATTGATTTTTAAAGCTGGATTTCTACCAAATAAGAGTTTATTAGTCTTGTGGAAATTAATGTACTCATTAGCAATTGCGTATTGTCTACTGTGTATCTGAGTTACTGTGTTGAGATTATTGAGAAATCCAAAAATGACATTTCTGATCATGTCCTCAGTCTAGTAGAGAAGATGACATATACAGATAGTTGTATTATCAGGCAATGTGAGATAAAGTTCATATCAAATGACATTGAAAATCACAGGAGAGAAAGATACTGCTTTTGATGCGGGGGAGAACTGGACCTTAAATGATACATAGTCAGGAGCAGTAGGCATTTGAAGTGGAGGAAACAGCTCCACATTTGCAGGTAGGAGGGCTAGAAGTGTGTTTGGGAACAAAGGAGTCTAATTAATTGTAGAGGGTGAATGGGGTCCTTTGGGGCTTCAAGAGGGATAGGTTTGGGAGTAAGGAGAAGTACAGTGGGAGCAGCTGAAGCTAGATTGTGGATGGGGTATGGATTTTAATCATAAACTTTAGATATATCTCACCTCCATGTAGCTTTTGACTCCTGTGGGTAAAGTTGGACCATAGCACTGATTTTCAAAATTATACTATATCTTTATTTTCTGTCTCTAGTGTTAAAATATGGAAGACAAGGAGTTTTGCTGATCTTGAAGGTGAAAATGAGATTTTGCTGCTTCATGCTTTTTATATTAGCTTTATTATTATAGACTGCATTAATAGTGGCAATATCTGAGGTTCTTGGAATTTCTGAGTCCATAGATTATGCAGGAATTATTGAAAAAGTCTTCTAAACAGAAATGATATATACCTAATTTTGATTTGGACATAGAGATTTTATGAAAGTTTAAGGAGACTTTTCAGGCTTCGGTGTTCTACAAAATCTGATCAGATCAGTTTAATTAGGACATAACCTGCATTATAGGGATAAGAGCTAATAAGATTTAAAGAACCCTTTCTGTCTTGAACTATAACATAATCCTTCTAAAACCTATTGAATATATAACTTATTTAAGCTGTATTGTATAAATACATAAATTGAGATTGCTAGTAAAAGGATATAGAGACTAAATTTTACCATTAAAATGCAATGAAGAACCTGAAGTAGAAGTCAGGCAGTTTTGTAGGGAACGGGATATTGTTGGGAGAAAGTCTTTCTTTCAGAAGTATAATTTCATAAATATGTAAAATTACAGTTGGAAACAGCAACTTCCTGTACTTCTTAGAGCAAATTATTAATATGCTTCAAGGGGAATAATCCCTGAACTGATATATGGGAGGCTGCCCCAGCTACATTTGACCTTAGGAACATCCCTTACTCACTTAAATTGCTTATTTTCTAAATTGCCTCCCTGCTCTGCTGTTCTGTGATGTTATATATTTGTGTCCCTCTAGCTTTTGGGTTCTTGGCTTAGTACTTTGGAAACTAAGATTATGGAGAGTTTCTATATGAGCTTTTGCTTCATTTTCCATTGGAGTGTCCCACCTACCACTGTATTATCATTACTTGAAAAACAATTTGAACTTGCATATCTTACTGTCATTAGGAATGAGGGGCTGCATTGTTTTATGTGGCTTTGTTTTAGAAGGAAATTGCCAAAAAAATGTGCCAGGATTATAAATTGATACCTGAAAAAGGGTGAGGATGGTAGTCACTTAACTAATGCCATAGACTGAATGATCTACACTGGCTAATGTCTTTTTTTTTTTTTAATATTATTTTATTATGTTATGCTAATCACCATACATTACATCATTAGTTTTTAATGTAGTGTTCCATGATTCATTGTTTGCGTATGACACCCAGTGCTCCATTCAATACGTGCCCTCTTTAATACCCATCACCAGGCTAATCCATCCCCCCCACCCCCCTCCCCTCTAGAACCCTCAGTTTCTCAGAGTCCATAGTCTCTCATGGTTCATCTCCCCCTCTGATTTCCCGCCTTTCATTTTTCCCTTCCTACTATCTTTTTTTTAACATGTAATGTATTATTTGTTTCAGAGGTACAGGTCTGTGATTCATTAGTCTTACACAATTCACAGCACTCACCATAGCACATACCCTCCCCAATGTCTATCACCCAGCCACCCCATCCCTCCCACCCCTACCACTCCAGCAACCCTCAGTTTCCTCAGATTAAGAATTTCTCATATCAGTGAGATCATATGATACATGTCTTTCTCTGATTGACTTATTTCGCTTAGCATAATACCCTCTAGTTCCATCCACGTCATTGCAAATGGCAAGATTTCGTGTTTTTTTTTTTTTTTTATGGCTGCATAATATTCCATTGTATATATATACCACATCTTCTTCTTCTTTTTTTTTTTTAAGATTTTATTTATTTATCTGAGAGAGAGCATGAGAGGGGGGAGGGTCAGAGGGAGAAGCAGACTCCCCGCTGAGCGGGGAGCCTGATGTGGGACTCGATCCTGGGACTCCAGAATCATGACCTGACCCGAAGGCAGTTGCTTAACCAACTGAGCCACCCAGGCGCCCCTATACCACATCTTTTTTATCCATTCATCTGTTCTTGGCTGTCTTTTTTTTTTTTTTTAATATTTATTTATTTGTCATAGGGAGAGAGAGAGCACAAACAGGGGGAGCAGCAGGCAGAGGGAGAAGCAGGCTTCCCGCTAAGCAGGGAGCCCGATGTGGGACTCTTTCCCAGAAACCTGGGATCATGACCTGAGCTGAAGGCAGACGCTTAACCCAGGCGTCCCATGGCTAATTAGTCTTGATGGCTGTTGGTCATAATGGGAGATCAGTTGTGGGTATATAATGGAGCATCACTAATCTCTCACCGTATGCACATATGTATAGTAACATCATCTTAAAGTTATTTGGTTATGTGATGAATTTGTGAATTATTTCTCAAACCTTATTTTTATCCCTTAACTTCAGAGAACCATAGAAATCTAAGCATTATTGTTTCAAAGATTCTTAATTTATATGTTTGTTGGAAGGACTTTGTTTCTGAAGTGTATGTATACTGTATATATATTGTAAATGGGGGTTGAATAGATCTACTTATTAAAACTAGAACTCTAGAATAGACCAAGTTTGCATCAGTTCTTCTGATTAGCTGCTTACTCATGTTTGGTCTCAACCTTTTTACTCACAGTACTTGTACATGTAGCTAGTTTTGAGTTGACTTTCAAATACTTGTCAAATACAGTGTGAGCTGTCTTTCTCTTTGGCTTTTTACCTTTTGTGTCTTGAAATTAAATAAGAAACTTATTGGTGTAGTTTAGAATAATCTTTAGTTGTATTCAATTCATAATTATATGTAGGAAACTTGTTTTAATAGTTGCTTGTACCTTTTCTAACTGCTAAGTTTGTCTGCAGATAGCATCTTTGGAAAGAGGGGTGCAATTTTGGAAAGGTGTAGCATTTATCTTAGGTGAGTAGCAAACAAAACCGATTTCACTAATTTTGGTTATTAGCTTTATTTCATGTGATCTGTCATGGGGGGAATTGGTCTAGTTTTGATTTTATAAGGCCAGTGTGAATATTTGTTGGTAAATACAAAATTGAGTCTGTTGCTCTGCAATTAAGTTGTTTTTAAAAACTGCATATTCAAGAGGGTTTTAGGATAGTTGCATTTGATCTTTTGGTATGAAACAGGAGGAGAGATCTGGTTTGTTCTTTATATGATCACTTTTTCAGATCTGGAAGATGTAACCACATTATCCTTGTACCCATTTATACTTTGGAAGTAAAACTAGTTGTTTAATGACTGAGAAATTAACATTTAGCTGACAGTATTTGCTCCTTTATTTTTATTTTCTTAGCATTAGCTTTTGTAACTTTTTTTGACAGACTATTTTGTATTAGTTATTAGGTTTAGAATTTGTGTTAGGTATTAATTCAGTATAAAATTTTAGACTTGGTACAGTATAAACATTCATTTATTTTTGCTCTTCATATTTTTGCAAAATATGTTTTGAATTGGTGACTTAGAGTGCACCAAGGCATTATTTGCAGATTTTTCACACATCCCGGAAACATCCCACAACACACCTGAGTGGCAGTAAAGAACACACTCACAGGTACTGAATTAAGAATTAGTTATAGAGTTGCAACTGACAGCTAAGTTAAGAGGTATTTATAGAGCCACTCAGGAGGCTGAGACATTCCCTGACTAACTGTGGAAGGTGCTGTGCAGGGTGAAAACCGTTTCTTATCACAAGATGGAAAACTTTTAAGCTGCTTCCTAACTTTGGGCTTGTAGACTTAACCTAGGAGTGCTTTTTTAGTTTCTTCATCAGAGTTGTGTTTTTCTAACTTGGTGACCAACCTGTAGCTTTTTTTTTTTTTTTTTAAAGATTTTATTTATTTATTTGACAGAGACACAGTGAGAGAGGGAACACAAGCAGGGGGAGTGGGAGAGGGAGAAGCAGGCTTCCTGCGGAGCAGGGAACCCCCTGCGGGGCTCTATCCCAGGACCCTGGGATCATGACCTGAGCCGAAGGCAGATGCTTAACGACTGAGCCACCCAGGCGCCCCCCAACCTATAGCTTTTGAGGCCTTTTTTTTTTTTTTTTTTTAAAGAATTGGAAATGATTACGTCTCTGGGTCAGATGACTGAAAAACTGCTTTATGTGTTCCTTTAATGGTAAACCATAAAAGCCTTCCTCACCTGAAATCTGGTGTATTGACTTTGTTCTGTAACATTTTATTGGCTTTTTAAAGCTTGTGTGTAAATTAAAGCTTACAATTTCTGAGGCACTTGAAGATGGAGATGTCCAAAACTTTTGAAACATGTTCCTTGTGAACTTGTTTTGAATGAAATGCCTTCCTTATGCCTTGTCAACTTCAGCTGATTGTAGCCAGAGTGGAGATGATGCCAAGGAGCAGAAAATATTACGCCAAACAAGAAGTGGTTATCCCCTGTACTAGGAATTAGATTTGTGAGAGATAAGAAGAGAGATGCATGAATTTTAGAATAGAGAGGGCGATGACAAGACTCAGACTACTTGGAATGAAGAGAGAGAATTTGTGTATCTTTATCCCTCTGGTGGAAAGGTGAGTGTTTTAAAGAATCTCATTTCAGCACAGCCATTGTATTGTGTTACGTTAGATAGGCAAGTATTTAAATCTTTACAAGGGAGATAACAGAGCATCCCTTGCCTTGTCTGTCACAAGGCTATTGTAATAATCAGAAGACTAAGGATATGAAAGAACTTTGTAAAGTATAAAGAGATCTGCATGTATAAAGATTTTGCCACATATTCATGTAACCATAGTTACACTTCCCAGTTGAAGAAATTGAGTTTTACAAACTTTCTAAAGATGGTAGTACAGAAGTCATTGAGTTTGAGGTGGTTTCATAATACTATATTGGAAAAGTGATGAGGGAAAACTCATCAATAAAATAAGTAAAACTAACAAGATCAAATATTTGTAATACTGTCTTAAAGTTTATAAAATATTCTAAGTATGTTCCTGTACTATTTTGATAATTATTCCTATTTTTAAAATGGAGATATTGAAACTGAGTGGCTAACTCACATGCCTTGAAGTTATAATGATAGGTAGTCAATCTGGAATTTGATTCTAGATACTTTCCTCATTCTGATGTCACTTCATCCTGTTATTGTGTAGTCTTAGCATATGAAAATAGACATGGATGGCACCATTCAAAGAAATGGGAGAACCTAGAGCCGAACTTTAGTGATAGTGAGATTAGTGTCTTCATCATAACTGTTTGAAGCAGAGATTGGAAATATAGTACTTAGGATAGACTATCCAATGAGTGGAAGTCAGAAAAGAGCTCTAACAGGGAGAAAAGGACTTTCAAAAAAATAGAAAAAACTAAAAACAGACACACTTTTCCCCATCTGCCAATCTCGTTCATTCTGGAAGGTATCCAGTGCAACAAAAAAGTGTAGGTAATGGTCTCCAGTATTTGTCAAGTTTTGGGAGAGATCATACTTGGAAAATAGTAGTTTCAAAGTAGTAGCCTCTTAGTTGGGTAGAAGGCCTGTTTGGGGAGCCTTTGTCATCATAGCAAAAGGAAAATGGTGAAAGGTTGATATTCCAGAAAAGGGAGAAAGGTGGTTGAATTTTTCTTTGCTATTTGACTAGGCCATTTAAGATTTATATTGCCTTCTCATAACAAACCAAGAGAAAGATATAGTATCTCAGAAATTTAAGGGACTTTTTATATATCCATCTACAGTTAGAATACATAGATTTAAAAAATATATGTGATATTATCTTTTACCTAAAAATAGATAGCTACTTGCATGAAAGCATCAACTAAGGCTTTTCTTAGTCTTTTATTATTATTATTGTTATCATTGATACTTAGAAGCAGAAGAACTAAATAAAAACCCATTGTAAGCATTCTGTACAATACTAAGTGTTAAATTCATTGTTTCTATATTCCCTAGCAGCAGAGGTCTGTTTATCAGAATACCTTGTATTGAGAAATATTTAAAGCGTATATTTAGGGGAGAATAAATCCATAATTAACTATGCATTGTGCAGAATACGTTGTGATCATGTCAACTTTTAATAGAAGAGATAATCCTCAAAATATTTTGTCTTAAATTTTTGCTGTAATATACTTAGGTTGATGACTTTAAATAGATTTAATCAAATAATAACTTTATTTTGGAATTAAAATAAAACATATCAAACTTCCTATAGTCATACATAGTTCTGAAAAAGTTTTTTTAGATCAGCAAACAGTTTATGGCAAAAAGATTAAAGATTGAAACTAGTGGGAGTTTTTTTTCCTTTAACATTATTGAGGCATAATTTACATGGAATTTTTAAGTTAAAAAAAATAACATCTTCAGTCTTAATTCTGGCAGCTTATAAAGCAGATTTTTTTTTTTAAGATTTTTATTTATTTGACAGAGAGACAGCGAGGGAGGGAACACAGCAGGGGGAGTGGGAGAGGGAGAAGCAGGCTTCCTGCTGAGCAGGGAGGCTGATATGGGGCTCAATCCCAGGACCCTGGGATCATGACCTGAGCCGAAGGCAGACGCTTAACGACTGAGCCACCCAGGCGCCCCTATAAAGCAGATTTTTATCTCGGAAGATAGCCTTATAAAAAGGCATTTGTCAGAAAATGAAATTATCAGGGTTTTTTTTTAATGCTGAGAAATAAGCAAACATGGGTTATAATGGCATTTTATAAGAACAGTTGTATAGTTATGAAATTTGTGAGGGTGGACATATTTTTTGTTGAAACACTTCTAGTGATTATTCCTTCTTGTAGAAACTTAAAGGCTTAAGTTTAAAACTTTTTGGGAAAAATACTTCTACTTTATCTTATGGTGATTTATTAATAATTACTCATATTTTCCACTTACAGAGCATTATTTAAAAACTTAAAGCTGTATAGATAGCTTATTATTTGGTGCTTATCTATTTCTGACTATATTTGTCATTACTGTTTACAGCAGTTTGAAAAAAAGTTTTTAGAAATGGCCTTCATATGTTAATGGTTTAGAGGGGTCTTTTGACACCTACTTGCCACAAGTGTGGGACTTAATGAACTGTAGCAAATGGCTGGTGTAATTTTGTTACACCAAGGTCGCTTTTGTTCAGTTGTGAAGTGTGTGAATAAATAAATGAGATTCCCAGTCCCTACTTATTATCTACATGAAATTGGAGGCTTTGTAGAATCAACAAGAGAAGATTCTGTTCAGTAAGACTTTGGTTTGGCAAGGGTGAAGCAGACGTGTGATGTGGAATTAATAGGATACCTCCATACTTCCCCACTCTCTGGAAAATGGTAGTTGATCATGGTAGTTAATTCTATAGGCCTCCAGGCCACGGGTGACACACTACCATTGTTACTGTAATTTTCAAAAGTCTCTTTATCCAAAGACTCCTGATTATCATGTATAATTAGCAACCTCTCCAAAAATATGTCCCATCCTTCTTAAGTGCTAAGAAATCCTTAGCACTTATCACCATCTGCCATATATTTGTTCATTTGTTTACTGATTGTTTCTCCCCACCAGTATGTAAGCTTCCTGATGGCAGCAGCTTTGTCATCTGTTGCCTTTTTCTAAGTCCTAAGCCTATTTGGCATATTGTAGTGTATGATGAATATTGTAGAACATACAGAATTTCTACTTGTTCATACTAAGGTTTGCAAGGCTGTAGGAAGATGGATCATAAAGATTCTATTGCTCTAATTGCATCTGGGACATGAACTTGTGTTTTCTGGATGAGGTAGACTATGGCAGAAAGTCTAACTGCAATTCATTATTCACTCTGAGTAGGCAGAATTTAAACTGTTAAGAAAAGCCATGAAAATCTTTTGGGTTCCTACTTACTTACTTATGTTTTAGACATAGGCTGACAGTATCACTTAGCTATGAGGAGGACTTTTTGCCTATTATTTTCCCTCTACCCCCACCTATCTTTTGAGTGGAGAGATGGGCTTTTGTTTCACCTATAAATCTATATGTATAGCATCATGTCACACATTGTGGAAGATAGAAGAAAACAAAAGATAACTGAATTTATTTTAACAGAATGAAGAATGAGTCTTGATTGCTTAAAACAGAAAAGGGACACTCAGGGTACAGTTGAGATTATATTCCTGATATTTTTGGATATAGAGGTGAAAATTTCTAGTATCTCAAACTTCCCAGAAGACCTTAGGCTGATTTTCAGAGAAGAAATTTGAGAATCATTTGCCTAGAGGTTTTTGTTCAAGTTAAAAGATTATTTTCTCAGGGTGAAAAAAAACAGAATCAGAGATTATTAATGTTAGGAAAATGCCCACGGGTTGGGGGATGAGAGGACAAAATGAATAGAATGGAAGCTTGTTTGTGTTTTAGGAAGGCTGAGGAAGAACTAGAATATAGCACCCCAGAAAGAAAAATGCAAATATGCCAGGAGTACGTGGTGGTAGTATATTAATTCCTTAGTTACATGTAGACTTTTATTAGGTCTCTTATAACTAGGGTGACACAGAATTTATATTCCAAACTGGGTCACTTTTGAGAGTGAAAAGGTGTGCTATCTGAATGGGACACTGGGACAACAGGTGTAAACCAGAACTGTTTCAGGAAAACCAGGACACTTGATCACCTCCTATTAATAACATATTTTCTCCAGACTTAGTCCCAGTTCTTGGACCCCAGATAAATTTTTTTCCTATATAGTACTCTGAACTGCATTTGAGGAGCTTCTTAAGCTTTGATTCCTGTTTCTTGGTCTTTTTGGAATGAAGGAATTCTTTTCATTTTTTCTGCTCCCCCGGACTGTTTGGTGGAGGTAAGTACAGTACTTACGATGAGTTGTTTGTTGACTTTTAATTTTGCTTAGAAAATTGTTTTGGGCATTTTTGGTCCAGTATTAGATTATTTTTAAGAATTCTGGTTTTATCTCCTTAACTGGGCTGATGAAGTATTAGTAAGTTCTTAGAATGTAATACAAAAAGAGTGAATTTGTGATTTTGGCATTCTTAAATTACTTGATACTTACATGTTTCCTTTCCTACAGGTGGGATGGTAATTCTGAAACTTCAGATCTTCAAAGAAGGGAATGAAAACACCTTGTGTTTATATCATGGATGTATTGTTTTTTTATGTTGGATCACTGTAATGCTTTCATTTTGTTTTCCTATAAATAAATCTTTTTTTATTCTTATATCAAGTGATGTTTTTTTATTCTGTTAAGTAATTATATTTTCTGGTAAATTAAAAATTAATAGAAGTAATAGTTGCCTTTGGGGTAGTACTTACTAAAATATGATTTACCTTACCTCTAAGATCCTTATTTGGAATCTGGGATGGGACTGGAGTGTCAAGGTTTGGAAATCATCACTTTGGAATACTAGAATGGAATCCTAAACAGTCTCAAAATTAAGGAGACAAACTTGAATCCCTCTATTCTTGCTACAGTCCTATTGTTTTGCTGTACAGTCTGCCATCTAGTAGTAGGAATGCAGAATACACCAGAACACCAAGGAGAAGCTGTAAGTTTTCACTTTTTTATTATTAAGAAAACTTACATAGCAAGCTAAAACATTCTGATAATGAGGGAAAAAAAAGAATGACTGTTTCACTTGAAAATATAAATCAGTAGTAGTGAATTCTGAGAGTATTCAAAGAGTATGTGTTTTTTTTGTAGAGCATTTTTATGACTTAAACTTTATTCTGCTCTTGTAAGATTTATGTATATGTAACAGATTTGTTGAAGAGGCAAATGCATAAATAATGATAGATGATTTTAAGAGGCAGTAGATTGGACTGATTTAAAAAAGATACTTGTATATTGATTAAAATTTTAGAGCAACTACGTAACGATTCCATTAACTAAAATGATTTATTTTGCATTTTTAAAATTAAAGTACAGACAATTCAGCAAACTTGGCTTGTGTTCAGCTATGACCTAAGAGGCTAAATTTCAGCTATATATTAACAGAGTAGCTTAGGGTTGGCTTTGTTTACCTAGCTCCATCTGAATTGTTTTCTTAGGTAGTCCCTCTTTAGTTCCACTTCTTTCCTCTCCTACAGATATAGAGGAGGTCAATCCTTTCTTTTTTTGTTACTTTCTAAAGTGTTCTGAAAGCACCCAACACTTGACACTTATGTGATCTATCCTACATATACTGCAGACTTAGGAATACTTCCTAAATCTATGTTAAAGTTTTTTTGGTTTCTGTTTTTCTTGTTTTTTTTTTTTTTGACAGAGAGAGAACGGGTACAAGCGGGAAGCAGCAGGGAGAGGGAGAAGCAGACTCCCGCTGAGCAAGGAGCCCAGTGCAGGACTCGATCCTGGGACCCTGGGATAATGACCTGAGCTGAAGGCAACTGCTTAACTGACTGAGCCACCCAGGCACCCTATGTTAAATTTTTTATTCCTCTTTTTAAAAACTGATTTCTTTGGGTAGTCTCCATAAGCAAATGAAATTAGCACTGAGGGGAGGTCTTTTTGGGTTAATGTGTCTTCATAAAAAACTTTGTTTAAAATAAATAGGGATAGCCAGATAATGAGAGAATTTTTAATGGCTTGCTTATAGGAACTTTTCTGTTGAATAGTTTTTAAGGGAAGAAAACCTCTTGTTTTACATGGCGATTAAAAAAATCAGTCGAAAGGAAAGAAAAACTGGGGCACCTGGCTGGCTCAGTCAAAAAAGCATGTGACTCTCTTTTTTTAAATTTAATTTTATTATGTTATGTTAGCCACCATTCATGACATCATTAGTTTTTGATGTAGTGTTCCATGATTCATTGATTGCATATAACACCCAGTGCCCCATTCAGTACTTGCCCTCCTTAATACCCATCACCGGGTAACCCGTCCCCCCACCCCCCTCCCCTCTGAAACCCTCAGTTTGTTTCTCAGAGTCCATAGTAGCATGTGACTCTTGATCTTTTGATCTAGGTGTCATGAGTTTGAGCCCCACCATGGGTGTAAAGATTACTTGAATAAATCTAACTTAAAAAAAAAGAAAAAGGAAAGAAAAACTTACTATGGTATAAACAGGTTAAATATAGTATGTACTATTACCAAAGTGTTATCTTTACATTTCTTAGTTTTCACATGTATGAATCTTTTGTTCGTTCATTTTGCAGAGAACCCAGCGACAGAAATAGCGTATCTACTTGTGTTAACAGATTGGTTTTTCCTGCAGCTGCAACTTATTTTTTTAGTAAGATGGGCCTTTGCCTTTTTTTTTTTTAAAGATTTTATTTATTTGACAGAGAGAGAGAGAGAGAGCACAAGCAGGGGGAGTGGCAGGCAGAGGGAGAGGGAGAAGCAGGCTCCCCGCAGAGCAGGGGGGAGCCCGATGTGGGACTTGATCCCAGGACCCCGGGATCATGACCTGAGCCGAAGGCAGTTGCTTAACCACGTGAGCCACCCAGGCGCCCTGCCTTACTTTCTTTGTGGTTTTTGGAGGTAACTTAAGGTTCATCTACCATGGTGAGAGATTGAACTTATATTCACAATATTGGCCTACCTCTAGAACAGTGGGTACCAGATTTTCAGCTGTTACACCATGCAGCTCTCGTGCGTGTACCACCTCTTCCTCATATGCTTGAAGAAATAAAAGAACACATCATGGCTGTCCTTTCTGCCACTGATCATGGTATTCCCCAAAGGATCTGGAATGTCCTTGTATATTGTGACTTAGCTCCTTTAGCTTCTTAGTATTTTTATCAAAGCCATTTGGATATCCTTATTTCTTTTTAATACTTTGAAATGCACCCTTCTCTCTTTTCAAATTAATTCATCTTTGTAATTCTTTTCCCCAATCCTTGTTACTTGTACCAAGCATTCTATGGTATGTGAGTCTTTCCCCAGTTTTTACCTTCACACCCAATTAATAAGTTAGTATAGGATTGGTATTTGCTGTGTGACATGAAATGTGCTTATTGAGATTTGTAAAATTATGGAAATAATAGTGGTATAGGTCTTTTACATATTGATTTTGGCTACCTATTCACACCTGCTGAATAATTTTGAAAGCGTTCAGTTCTTTTTGCATCAGCCTATTGAGGACATCAGTATGTATCAGAAAATATTACACATCTACAGTTTTTAAAAATGGAATCTTACTCTGTAATGTTCTTTAACATGGCTTTGATTTAATGTACCCTGAGCATTTTCCCGTCAGCCTTTTTTGCCCTGTTTGTTGGCCTCGTAGTATTTCATTGTAAGACTGCTGTCTTTACCATTATTGAACATGTCCTCTCACGTTGTCACTTAGCTCCTTTAGTTTCATTGTACTTTTATCAAAGCCATTTGGATATATTTATTTCTTTTTAATACTTTGAAATGCACCCTTCTCTTTTCAAATTAATTCAATTCTTATTACTTGTACTGAACATTCTGTAGTGTGTAAGTCTTTTCCCAGTTTTTACTTTCACATCCAATTAATAAGTTGGTTAGATTTATTTCTTAAGGTATAAGCCGGTCTATGAAGACCATATTTCTGAATTAATTCTAATGGGAATTATGTAAAAGTATTAACGTTGTGTTTCACATGGGGGACCCCGCAAACTATAAAGTTAAAATGGTAACATTTACCTCTTAATTCAGACTATACTTTGTGACCCCTTACACAAAAAAATGAGTGGAGAAGTAATATTTAAGACTGTTCATTCCATTTCCCAGACATTTGACACTTACGATAAGGGCAAATGTGCCTCTTTTTATAAAATTCTTTTGCCATAAGTCTGATTTCAACTTGTGTGTTTTATAAATACTTTCAAATTTATGCCAAATGAGAAAAATATTGCTGATACTTTTAAAAAAGCAAAAATTCAGAAACCTCTTGTCCTCTAGTGTTTCTTGACTACTGTTTTTGTTGCTGTTTCTTGGAATAGTTGTTCTTACCATTTGTACTCCTACCCAGGAAAGATTTCAAAGATCTGATCAGTGAAGCAACATTTGATGATCCACTTAATTTGCCTTCCAAATTTAGTGTATCTCTAATTTTCTAGATGATTGAAGAAATGAGTCCTTTCAGTGAAATTGTGTCTTTCATAAGCTCACAGTAGACATCATACAAGAGTATAAAGCTCAAATCCTTTCTTCTAAGACCAGGAACAAGACAAGGATGCAACTTCTGTGCCACTTCTATTCAACATGGTACTGCAAATCTTACCCAGAGCAACTAGGCAAGAAAAAGAAATAAAAGGCATCCACATTGGAAAGAAGTAAAACTGTCACTGTTTGTGGATGACATAATATATAGAAGACCCTAAAGACTTCATCAAAAAACTGTTAACTGAAAAACGAAGTCAGTAAAGTTGTAAGATAAAAAAATCAACACACAAAAATCTGTTGCATTTCTGTGTACTGATAATTATCAGGAAAATAAAACAATCCCGTTTATAGTTGCATCAAAAAGAAGAAAATTCCTAGGAATAAACTTAACAAAGGAGGTGAAATACCTGTATATTGAAATCCACAGCACTTAATAAAAGAAATTGAAGAAGACACAAATATAAAGGTACCCTGTGCTCATGGATTGGAAGAATTAGCGTCGTTAAAATATCCATACTATCCAAAGCAATCTACAGATTCAGTGCAATTTCTACCAAAATTCCAATGGGATTTTTTCAAAGAAATAGAACAAATAATTCTAAAATTTACAAAAACAACCAGACACACACACAAATAGCCAAAACAGTCTTGAGAAAGAACAAAACTAGAGGCATTACACACCCTTCTTCAATTTAAACTATATTACAAAGCTACTGTAATTAAAACAGTATGGTATTATCATAAAAGTAGGCATACAGATCAATGGAACAGAATAGAGAACCCATGAATAAACCTGTGCATATATGGTCAATTAATTTATGACAAAGGAGCCAAAAATATACACCCGGGAAAGGATAGTCTCTTTAACAAATGGTTCTGGGACAACTGGGCAGCCACATGCAAAATAATGAAACTCAGCCACTGTCTTACACCATATAAAAAATGAACTCCAAATGGATTAAAGACTTGAATGTAAGACCTGAAACCATAAAACTCCTAGAAGAAAACATAGGTGGTAAACTCCCTGACATAGGTTTTGGTGATGATTTTTTGCATATGTGCTGGTGAAGCGAGCACTGATGATTTTTTGAAATCATTTTGAAGCAACAAAGCAAAACTAAGTGGGATTGCATCATACTAAAAGGCTTCTGCACAGCAAATGAAACCATCAACAAAATGAAAAGGCACCCTACCGAATGGGAGAAAATATTTGCAGATCATACATCTGATAAGAGGTTAATACTTAAAGTATATAAAGAACACATACAACTCAATAGCAAAAAACAAACAGTTCAGTTAAAAAATGACGATCTGAATAGACTTTTTTTTTTTTAAGAAAACATATAGATAGCCAACAGGAATGTAAAAAGATGTTCAACATTGTTAATCATCAGGGAAATGCAAATCAAAACCACAGTGAGATATCACCTCACGCCTGTTGAAGTGGCCATTATCAAACAGACAGATAACCAAATGGAGAAGAGGGAATGCTTGTGCACTGTTGATGGGAATGTAAATTGGTATACCTACTTGGAAAACAGTATGGAGGTTCATCAGATTGAAAGTAGAACTATTTACTGTCTGATCCAGCAGTTCTGCTTCTGGGTAACTTGAAAAGATATATACACCCTCGTGTTCACTGTCGTAGTATGTGCAATTGCCAAGATATGGAAGCATCCTAAGTGTCCACTGATGGATGAATGCATAAAGAAATTGTGGTATGTTTGCACAGTGGAATATTATTCAGCCACAAAAAAGAATGAAATCTTGCCATTTGCAACAACATGGATGGATCTCCAAGGCATTATGCTAAGTGAAATAAGTCAGAGAAAGACAAATACCATGTTACCTCTTACATGAGGATATTAAGAAAAGCTGATAGATACAGGGGACAGATTGGTGGTTGGGGAATGAGGGTGGGAGAATGGGTGAAGGGGTTTATTGGTAAAAAATGCAATTGATATAAAACAAATTTGGAATCATTTAAAATATTTATGTTTATAAATTAATATATATGACATAGGTGTATTATATGTAATAAAAGCACTGAAAAAGAATAGTATTTAATTAGTATTTGTTGAGACTTTCTTAATATATAGTTCCAACAGCATTAGCTAATCCTCAAAACAGTCTTATGATGTAGACACACACACACCAAAAGAAGTATATTTCATCATGATCCTTTTGAAAGAGATAGCGTAGGGGTGCCTAGGTGGCTCAGTTGGTTAAGCGACTGCCTTCGGCTCATCATGATCCGGGCGTCCTGGGGTTGAGTCCCGCATCTGGCTCCTTGCTCAGCAGGGAGCCTGCTTCTCCCTCTCTCTCTACCTGCTACTCCGCCTGCTTATGCTCTCTCTCTGTCAAATAAATAAATAAATAAATAAAATTAAAAAAAAAAAAAAGATAGTATAGCCATTTGGCTAAATGATTATGATACGTTGTGGGGGTTTTGTTTTGTTTTTGTTTTTACTAATACTGTTTTTAGTCAAGTTTATTTATTAGAAAATCTACTTGGGTATCAGCATAGTTTTGATATATATAGTCCAGTGAATGCCTGTATAGTTGGGAACTTGACACCCTCAGCATTCTGCTAATGGTGCATGCCTGACTTGCTGTGGAAGTGAACCCTAAGTGGCTTAAGTTTCTAAAGTTGGTGAACTCTGCCTTGGGAAATGAATCCATCTGGTAATTGGTTACTACTAAGTTTTTGATATTTTGCTGGACATTTTCCCCTGGAAAAAATTCTATTTTGCATTTTTGTTTTAAATTGATTAGAGATTTAGGACTTGCACTAAATTGGCTAATTGGGTATTCACTTGGTATATATGTTTCCAAGCACCCTTACCTTTAAAAAAATTTAATTCTGTTCATGAATCTGTCACTACTATAGTAGTGAGTTTCTGTGACCTGACCTTTTGGAAAGTCTAATTTGTGTTACTACAGGTAATGTCTACTTTATCTACCTCAGACATTGTTGGAGGGGCATATTAGATAATAAAAGTGAGAGTATTTTGTTTGTATAGTAGGGATTGGTTCCTTCCACTGTCTCTGGAAAGATGCTCTTAGGTTTCTGTTGTAGGCCTATTTTCTTCCTCCCTTTCAGTACTAGAATCCTCATAAATTCTCATGTATACCTTAACGCAAGGAGCCTATATCCCATGTAGTAATTTTTTTTAGTGTGGGGTTTAGGAATTATTAATAATGTAATATCAAGAAGGTATTTCAGTTTTTATATTCTTAAGGTAAATAACTAAAAGAAAATATAAGATGTGTTTCCATTTAGAACCCTTTTGATTGCTAAGGGAAATTTAATATCAAGTTTGTGGTTTTTAAGAACTGAAGTCTTCTGAATCGAGAATGGGAAAAGCAGTAGCTATCAAGATTCCCATGATATGTGTGATTCTTGTTTGGAATGATTGGAGGTGGGATAACATTTTCCTTCCTCAGTTGTTGGAACTCAGACTTGGAAGCATTTTCAAGCTATTGTAGTAGAGACATTGTGCAGAGGAAAAATTACTGCCTAGAGAACTGCTTGAGTTAAAATACTATAGGGGAAGTATATTCTATAGAGTCGGTGTAACTATTCAGTGTTTCTTCTCCCAGGAATATTTGTATAACTTTGGTTTTGTATTTGGTCTACTGTGGATTCATAATCTCAACATGAATTTTTTTTTTTTTAAAGATTTTACTTATTTGATAGAGACATGGCGAGAGAGGGAACACAAGCAGGGGGAGTGGGAGAGGGAGAAGCAGGCTTCCCGCTGAGCAGGGAGCCCAATGCAGGGCTCCATCCCAGGACCCTGGGATCATGACCTGAGCCGAAGGCAGACGCTTAACGACTGAGCCACCCAGGCGCCCCTCGGCGTGAATTCTTATTTCTTCTTCCTGTTTAATGTGAAGTGCTGTATTTTAGTTTCTGGAGTTACCTTCAGTTTTTATGTGATTGTTTCTAAAGTATACTGTAGTTTTCATAAGCATTATAATAAAAACCTTCATTTGTTAGATCCTCTCCAACCTGAAATTTGAAAATTTTCACATGTAATGGGCTCAGGTTTGTTTTTTATTCCTTTGGCAATAGCAGATTGTGCAAATAGTCATAGATTGTTGGTTTTAGTCTATGTAAAAATACCATTTTGGATGCTTATTTAAAAAGTCATGCTAGGACCGTCCATATGCTTATTTAAATGAATATTTATTAAAGAAGTATGAGTGACCACTGTACACAAGGCACTATTCTGGGCCTTTGGGGATACAGTAGAGAACAAAACATAGCCTTACCCACATGGAACTTACATTTTAATTGAGAGAGAAAAATATTAAATGGATTAAGATGAGTTAGGTGGTAAATGCTCTGCAGACAAATAAAGTGAGTAAGGATGGATATTGAGGGTTTGGAGGTAGAGAAGTGCCCTGAGGCTTTGTTATTTTGTATAATTATTTGGAAGAGTTCATCTGATAAGGTGACATTTGAGCAAAGATCTGTAATAATAAAGTGTGGGAGCAAAAAGTGTAGATATCTAGGAGAAGAGTATTCTGGGCAGAAGGAACAGCAAGTGCTAAGCACCTGAGGTAAGAGTTCTTGGTCTGTGGGAGGCATTGCAAAGGAGACATCCGTGTAACTGAAGCAAAGTGATGCAGAGAGAGCTGATCACAAAGGGTTTATAGCATTGGTTTATAGCATTAGAATATATATATTCTAATATTATATATAAAATCCTGTAGTTGAAACTACAATCTATACCTTTTGCTTCATTTAAGATCTGACTTAAATCTTAAGTCAGATTTCTGACTAATCGAGCAGTTTATTACTAACTTTGTGATGAAGAGTATGGAAATTGCTAACAAAAATGTTTGCAGTCTCCTTTTAAGGTCTCTCAAACTAGTTAGAAGGTAATGATTTGGAAATAATTACAGTGTAGGATAATTCTATTATGTAGAATTATGTGCTAGCTTTAGTGACTGGGGGGTACCTTGGTATGTGAAGGGAAGACTTGATTCATTTTGAAGAATGAGCAAGAATGTAAAGATGCAGGGGTGAAACAGCAAGGTACATCACAGAAAACTGGAAAGTGGTTTTGTATTGGAAGCTAAGATTTGAGAAGGGAGAATATTGACAAGGATGAAGTGTATGCCATCCTGTAAGGAGTAGGGATGTCATTGAGGTTAAGCAGTGAAAGTGTTGTGTTGTAGATAATTCTGTGGTCAGTTTAGAGAAGGGGGGTGTGAGGTGGGTGAGACCCCAAATCAGGTATCATCAGGTAAGAAGCAGTCAGTCCATTTCTTTGTGGGGACAATTTTGGGTGGAGCAGGTTTGTTGTTTTTATGCATTTATTAAAGTAGGCTCTATGCCCAATGTGGGGCTTGAACTCACAACCCTGAGATCAAGAGTCACATGCTCATTCAACTGAGCCAGCCAGGTGCCCCAGTAGGTGGAACAGTTTTAAAATGTGAAGTGCCGATTGTGCACTTTGCAGGACAATTTATCTTCCTCATCCTTGGTATTAAATGCCAGTAAAATCTCTGTGTTAATCTCCCTCCCCAATTTCTGAATACTTCCAGGAGAGGTGGCACCCCCTAGTTAAGAAATAAATAGAATTTAGGAGCACCCGAGTGTCTCAGTCAGGTGAGCGGCTGCCTTCAACTCAGGTCCGGATATCAGGGTCCTGGGATTGATCCCATGTCCTGCTCTCTGCCCAGCGGGAAGCCTGCTTCTCCCTCTCCCTCCACCTGCTTATGCTCTCTCTCTCAAATAAATAAAATCTTATAAAAAAATTTAAAAAAAAGAAATAGAATTTAAACTCTGGCTTTGGCAATGGTAGTGGGATGGAGAGGAACAGGTAGAATTGCTGGAGATTTAGGAGACTTGGTTACCGATGGGCTCTAGGGAGCGTATATGAATACAGAGAGGTAGGAGCACCTTTGGGGTAATACTGTGACAAGAAATTTTATGACAGGTTCAGTTTTGAAAACTAAAAAAAATACGATTCTGAGGAGTGTGGACTTGATACCATCAAGAGGAAGTAACTTTAAGAATTGAATAGCTTATCAAAACAATTTCTGGAAGGATATAGAAAAATGTAGATATATCAAGATAAATAGAAAAAAAACTAAGAATATAAGTTATAATTGAGTTCAGAACTTGACCAGTGTGTTTGAAGTTTTAAAGGATTCAAAAGGGGGCGCCTGGGTGGCTCAGTCGTTAGGCGTCTGCCTTCAGCTCAGGTCATGATCCCAGGGTCCTGGGATCGAGCCCCGCATCGGGCTCCCTGCTCCGCGGGAGGCCTGCTTCTCCCTCTCCCACTCCCCCTGCTTGTGTTCCCTCTCTCTCTGTGTCTCTCTCTGTCAAATAAATAAATAAAATCTTTAAAAAAAAAAATTAAATAAAGGATTCAAAAGGAGCAAGACAGATAAGCCTTGCCCTCAGACTACTTTTTGAGGGGCAGAGAGAAAGCTTAGCTTTGGGAATAAGGTGTACATAATATATTTAGTGCTGTAGGACAGATATGAAGTACTATTTAAGAAGAATCAGAGAAGGCAGAGATCAAGTTCTTTTTATTATCAGAAACTGAACCATACACACCAAATTGAAAGTACTATTTAATTTTTGTTGCAAGTATGAATTGTGAAAGCCTTGTATCATTCTCCTGTTCCAAGGGTACTCTGACCGTGTTGTGCTTTGTTCTTTAAGCATTGTTGGCTAGGGTAACTGCTTATCTAAAATTCATTTGTTTATTCAATGTTACTTTGTATAATAATTGAGCCTATTAGAACAAACATTTTTGAAAGATTGTAAGCAGATAAATGGTCATGGTTGCATTGGTGTTTCTTGTGATCAAGGCCAAGTTAGGTCACTTGAATTTTTACTTAATCATTATGCGCTGAAGATTAAAAGTAGGCAAACTGCTTATGAGTCATGAATAACTTTAATTTCTTTCCCTTATGGTAGTTATAGCTGAGATATTTATACATTTTTATACATTAAAAGTAAAACAACTCATTTCTTGGTCTTCCTCTCTGTTCTCTAAATTGGATTGTATCTTGTATTTTCTTCATTGAATTTGACATCTCTTAAGTAGATAGGAGGTAAAACTCTGAGGTCTGTTAAGAGCTGCTCCCCCCTACCCCCCCCCAGTTTTGGTGCTGAAACAATTATATGTTAGACCATTTTATAGTAATGCTCTCCCGCTTAAAATATAAAATTGGAACTTACATTGTTTTAACTGTTTTCAGAGTTCCTGGATAATTTCTTACTTGAAAATTTATGCAACAAGAAACTTCAGTTTGTTTCCTGTTTTGTTTGTTAGTTTTAGCTAGTTGATACCAACTGATAACTGAACTCAGTAAAACTGAAGGAGAGAAGAATGAAAATTTATATAAACAAACAGATCCTACCCACTCTCAGACCACATGTTTGCTCTGTTTTCTTAATAGTGCAAACACAGCATTCTAGGGAGAATATTAATAAAGGTAGTTTGACTTTCAGCTTGTTCATGCTTCTATATGTATGATTTTTTTTAAGTTTTTTTTTTTTTGGAATGGTAGGGATGAATAATCCTAGCACTGTTGTTCTGAAGGTTTATGAGTAATAAGAGAATTGAAAGTTCTTCAAGGCTTTGAAATAGTTCCTTTTGAGATAAAATACTTGAGGGTGAATTACTCTCAGAGGAAGTTTACTTTCTGTTATTGATCCTTTATGTGATCCTAATCAATATCCTATTAACTTCTCAGGTGGATTATAGTGGTCTCAGTTGTTCTCCTAAGAGATTTTTAATAACTTCTCCAAATTATCTATTGTTGCTCCATTGTTAGATTTTTCACTTGTCAGTGTGCACATCTGAAATTAATAATAAAGCCAGAGAGTAAATCTGTTTTTTTTTTAATTGCAGACTTAATTCAGTGCACAAATGAGATGAATGTGAACATCCCACAGTTGGCAGACAGTTTATTTGAAAGAACTACTAACAGTAGTTGGGTGGTGGTCTTCAAATCTCTCATTACAACTCATCATTTGATGGTGTATGGAAATGAGGTAAGCCAAATTTTTAATTAACAAGCATATTGCTGTGATGACTGATGATTCAGCTTGATTCTCCTACTGAAATTTCAGGAATGGCTTCAACAACCAAATAATATAGGTTAAAAGGGCAAAGTGACTAGGTAGAAATAAAATTGTAGATTCTACAATGTGAGGAGATGGTCTGTAAGTTGGAAAGCAGAAAGTCGGTCAAAGCACAGAAGACTTCTAATGGATCAAGAAGCAGAGATTAATGCTTAGAGGTAGGTTCTGTAAGCAGCACTGGTCTTTGTAGACCTTGTGTATAGACCGTATGTTTGTCTTTTGCTTTATTATGGCTCAGATTTCTATCTGATTTCATATAGTTGTCTCTGGAACCACTTTGCTTAGTTGAAAGCTGTTATATTGAGGACTAAGATGGCATTTGCTGAGAGGGACTGATTAAAGAGTGCCTTCTTAAGCGGAGGTGTGTCTGAAGTCTTTGAAGTCTTCATTGCCCAGAAGGTTAACAAAAAGATGCTTTTTGCAAAAGCTTTAAGCTTTTGCATTTTAATGTTTGGAGAGAATCTTCTTGTTTTCCATGATAGCCTAGCCAGCTGATTTTTAGTTCTTACCTTAAATGATTTTCTCAGCCCAGTATACTTACTTGCAAAGTTGAGTTAGAAGGAACATTTAAAATTGTGTTAAAAGAATATTTGAATGCAACTAGATAAATCTACATTTAGTATGCACCTTAGAAAAATGCAGCCCACTGGTTGCTGAGAGATGGCTTCTGGAGAAATGGGAAGGGACTTTAATTAATGGTATTAGACTTCTGAGCATAATGACTTTCTGACATCCATCACTACTCAGTTTGGGCTTTTCTGCTATACCAATAGAGAGCATCATTGAAATTCAGAATTAAAGCAAGAATTTACCTATAACTCTTTCATTGCAGCAGATCTTATTGTATGTACATTTTGGTGTTCCCTTCTGGTCCTTGTCTAGGAGTGATTTTTTTATAGCTACAATCATAATTTAGATAAAATATTATATTTAGCTTTTTTATATACCATCACACCATAAGCTTTCCATATTCTATATTTTTTATATTTATCATTTTTAATGACAACCTATTGGGTTGTATAATCCATAATATTCTTAACTTTCCCTTTCCTGGGGCGCCTGGGTGGCTCAGTTGGTTAAGTGACTGCCTTCGGTTCAGGTCATGATCCTGGAGTCCTGGGATCAAGTCCCGCATCGGGCTCCCTGCTCAGCGGGGAGTCTGCTTCTCCCTCTGACCTTCCCCCATCTTGTGCTCTCTCTCACTCTCTCTCTGAAATAAATAAATAAAATATTAAAAAAATATTTTTAACTTTCCCTTTCCTAGAAATTTAGCTTTCTGATTATTCATTGTTAGAGCAGCACCACATTGGATGATTTTATTGGTGGTATTTAAGTTTTTTTTTTTTTTTTTTTAAAGATTTTTATTTATTTATTTGACAGAGATACAGTGAGAGAGGGGAACACAAGCAGGGGGAGCGGGAGAGGGAGAAGCAGGCTTCCCACCAAGCAGGGAGCCCGATGCGGGGCTTGATCCCAGGACCCTGGGATCATGACCTGAGCCGAAGGCAGACGCTTAACGACTGAGCCACCCAGGTGCCCCAGTAGTATTTAAGTTTTAAAAGTTATTTCCAGAAGTGTTACCTGAAATATGATTGCTTAGTTAACAGACTTGATCATTTTTAGGACAAATGTTATTCAGTTGCTTTCTAATTTATTGTAACCAGTGTACAGAGTTAATAGAAATATTTGGATATTAGCTTTACTATAACTTAAAGCATTTTGATCTTAACTAGGGTAATAGTTTATGCTTTTATTGGGACTATGTTTACTTAAGATCATGATCATTCTGAAGAATTTCGGGTTTATGGTATTTTTCACCTTTTTAAAAAATACATATATAGTTTATTCTTTTTTTTTAAAGATTTTTATTTACTTATTTGAGAGAGAGAGACAGAGAGAGAGTATGGCGGTGGGGGGATCAGAGGAAGAAGCAGACTCCCTGCTGAGCAGGGAGCCTGATGTGGGGACTCCATCCCGGGACTCCAGGATCATGACCTGAGCTGAAGGCAGTCGCTTAACCAACTGAGCCACCCAGGCTCCCCTAGTTTATTCTTTAAAAAGAAAAAACCACAAATATAACCAATTAGAATGCCAGATAAAGAGGAAAACTATTAGTGGTGGCTTTTAGAGACTGTAAATAAGATGATAATACTAGAAGCAAAACTTTGACAAAGGCAAAGAAACAAAGTTGACTATCATTCCTTACTGACAGAAGGAGAAAGATGATAGCATTTCTGTGTGGTTTTTAGATAAACCCATGTTCATTTCCCTTAAGCTAAGACAAATGTGATGTTCTTCTCATTGGCAGGTTTATTAGTCTGTAAGAAAGTATGCATATGATTTTACTATGCTGTGGTGATGAGAATACCATAGGGCAGGGAGGAAAGTGAACCCCTATCCTGCCCCTGCCAGGAGACATTTGTCAAAAATGATGGGGATGCTCTTGGCACCCCTAGGTAGAGGCCAGGGATGCTTCTGAACATATAATAATGCATAGGACAGGCTTCCCACAATAAAGAATTACAACAGCTTATGAAAATCATGGAGTCTAATACTGTCTTAGGGTTTTTTTAAAGATTTTATTTACTTGAGGGGGGGGAGGGGCAGAGGGAGAAGCAGACTCCCAGCTGAGCAGGGGGCCCTGTTTGGGGCTCGATCCCAGGCCCCTGGGATCATGACCTGAGCCAAAGGCAGACGCTTAACTAACTGGCCACCTAGGCACCTCTTGTCTTAGGATATTTTAATACCTTTTTGAAACAAGTCATTTTAGAATAAGTGATGAAATGTGAGTCTTCAGTTTACAAATTGTTTTTCAAAATCCTGGCTTGTTAGTTTGGGGTGAATGCAGATGAACAAGATTGAGTTAAGGGAGTGATAGTGTACACCCTAATTGATAGTAACCCTCTGCATACGTTAAAAAAAAAAAAAAAAGGAAATCCTAAGGAGAAGTGAAATTGAAAGGAATTAGCTCTCTATTTTAGAGGGCGTATATAAAGGGAAATGAAGGTAGTGTTCTATGGTAAGCACTTTGGAGAGAATTTTGACGGTATTTTGAGATGACCTTTACATACATGCTGATCCAGCAATTCTACCCTGTTTATATCATGATAAACTCCTGTATGTTTGCACCTGGATACCGAGTACAAAGATGCCTATGAAACATTGTTAATGATAGTGAAATTGGAAAGAACTTAAACATCCATGAAGAAATGGATACATAATGATATAGTAGGTCATTGAAATATTAGAACATCATTTTAAATGAATGAACTGGATTTACATATATTAAAGGGATAATTCTTGGGGAAAAGTTGTTAAAAAGCATATTGGAAAAGAAGTACAGTATGATTTTTCTGTAAATTGAAAATAGAAAACAAAATTTGTACAGTTTATAGGTTAAATATATGGGAAAATAGTAAAAATATGTGTGGGAATGATACCTACTTCAGAAAAGTGATTGATTTTGAAGAGGGAAGGAAATGAGATGGAAGGTGTGTTTCAATAGACTCTTTAATGTTTTGTTTCTGTAAGAAGATTAAAGTAAGTATGGCAGTGTGTTTAATCTGGACGGGGGTAAGGGGATATCTATATTATTCTCTTGTATGATTACAAGTATTTCATTTTTAAAAATGTCATAAAAATTTGGGTCACCAGGTAGCTGTTTAAAGATGCCACTTTAGTGTGATTAACTATAGCCATAATATGCTGTAGTAAAGCCAGAATTGCTGGTTCCAGGGTAAAAGTGCCTCTTTCCTTTTATTTTGATGCTTATACCAAAGCCATGGGCATTAGGCTTTAATAAATTCCTTTGTGCTAGTGAAATATATGGATTATGTTTTTAGGTTTGGTAAGTAATTAGTAGGACTGAGGATGAGAAGTTTAAGCTAGATAAGCTTAACGGAATGTGTTAAATACACCCCCCTCCCCATTCTCAAATTAGAGTTTGTTAGATGGCATTACCTTAATTTGACATAATTATTTGTTTGTTTGTTTTCCAGCGTTTTATTCAGTATTTGGCTTCAAGAAACACGTTGTTTAACTTAAGCAATTTTTTGGATAAAAGTGGATTGCAAGGTAAAGACAACTTATTCATTATGGAAAATCAGCCTTGTATGATGATTACTGCAGAGTTAAACTCTGTCTTTTAGCTGTGGAATTTACTAAAGTATTTACTAAATACTACATATTTAGTAAAAGGTGTGGGGAAGAAAAAACTCTTTTAATGTGAAGATTACAATTGACTTTAGTACTTGACACCTAGAAGTCTAAGAAATAGATTAAGATAGTGGTTTCAGAGCATGGATTCTGGAATTGAATTGCCTGGGTTTCAGTCCCATCTACCACTTACCATGAGTCCCATCTCTACCACTTACCAGCTGCATGAACTTGAGCAAGTCACTTCACCTCTCTGCATCTATAACGTCAGGAATAACGATAGCACCTACCCTATAGGGTTGTTATGAGGCTTAACTTAATTGATAAATGTAAAGTGCTTACAACAATGCCTGGCACACAGGGAACACTGTGTAAGTATGAGCTTTCATTGTTACTGTTATTATTTTATGCTTTATTCTGAGAAATGTAGCTGGAAATATTATATATTTTAGTAGCAAAGGTAAGTATGGTATGTTATTCAGATGAATTGCTCACTGATGCTCACACCTGTTATTTCATTTATTTTACTTCTAATTCCGTAACTTGAGATTGCTATACTATGTTGTAGTGCTCCATGCACATTCTGTCTTACTGGGATCTGTTGTACTTAGTTCCAGAACTAGGCTGTTAATATTATAGAGGGCCAGCTGTAGGAATAAGGGACATACCAAATGACTTGGGAATATTCAACAGTAGGGCTCAATCTGGGAAATGTCTTTGGAGAAGGGGAGATTTTGTGCTGGGCTTTGAAAGATGGACAAGGACATGGGTTAACTTAAGCAAAGGCACATAGATGTACAAAGATGTGAAAGAGTATGGAATATTTAAGATTTATAGAGCAAATGAATATGAACAGAATTTACGGGTGATGTATTGCAGAGCATGTAGTGGCAAATAACCTTCAAGAAGCTGTTTGGGGCCAAAATCAGACATGGAAGATTTTTATAGTGTGGGATTTTATAATGCAGTGAGAAACCATCAGAGTTTTTTGATTTGAGGAAGAAGGGGAGAGGGGGTGTGTCTTATAAAGAAAGTGCCATAGCTCAGTAAAGGTTGGGTTAGAGTGATAAAGTCTTAAAGACATTAAGACTGTTTTGGTCAAAAAAAAAAAAAAAAAAAAAGACTCTTTTGGTCATTGTTCTGGTCATCTAGTAGAAAGGTAATGAGGACCTGAATTATATCTCTTGTTGGAGGTAACATCAGTGGAATTTAGTGACTAGCAGTGTTTGGGTCAGGGACTGCCCAGTTCAATACTTGTTCACTTTTGGCAGATGGAAGTATTAATTAGAATGAATCCAATACCCTATCTTCCAGAGATTTTGGAAGGCCAGTAATCTGTACATAGGGCTAAGTGTTACAAGATTGATTTTAATAAGAGGAGCAGTGCTCTGAGTAGTTAAAAATAAATTAAGCAGTGGAATACCTTTTTCAAATAAAACCTTAAATAGAAACCAGAAATATGTAACAGATAAAACTGGAGTTGGTCTTTCTTTGGGGATGTGGAAGAAACTCTACTTGTTCGTATTTTTATTTCTGCTTCCCCTCATTCACTTCATTTGAAGTTAAGAGGCTGTGGAAAACAATTTGCAAAGCACTACTCAGAAGCAGAGTATAATGCATTTGTTCAAATGGGGTTTTTTTGGTATCTTATTAGCTACTGATTTTCTACTTTCTTAAGATGGAAATTAAGCACTTCTAGTAATAAGGTTTTAGAACTGTTATTCCTTTTATGTAGAGAACATTTTTTAGGCCTTTTATTTGAAGCTCCTATTCTGTAGAGAAAACTCAGAAAATAATTAAAAGCATGTAATTCAATGGTTTTGACAAGTAATTTTGATTGCACATGTATTTTGTTGGGTGGAATCTCATATATACACACTGGATGTTATACTGGGTGTATATAAATATAAATAAGCCTCTAGTCTAGTGAGTTAGACACTATGTACGTCAAATAGCTAGGAACTGAACGTAGAATAAGAATAATGTGGGAACACACAGAGTTCAGGCAAAGTTTCAGAGATTGAAGGATGGTAGTTATTTCTCCCAGCAGGAGGATGGAGTAGAGTTGATTAGAGGGAACAATATAAACTAAAAGAGCTAGGAAATGTGAGTATGTAACACCTTATAAAATGCAGTAGAAGTTACGAGAATACATGAGGGCAGTCATTTTTTTTTTTCTATTTTGTTCATTGTTTTTTCTCCAGCAGCACTTAGTAGGCACTCAAGAAATATTTGCTGAATAAATGAATTGGTAATGATGTTAAATCCAGTCACTTTACATTTTTGTTATGGTTTTGGTATTTTTAAAGTTGTAGAGATCATCAAAAAAGTGAAATTTGTTAGATGAAGACGAGCTAAAATAAGATGGACCTGCTTTTTAATGAGTAGCAAAAATTTATAGACTTCCTTGAGCAAGGCAATAATTAAAATATAAGTTGCTTTTTAAATAACATTGATTAGATCTTATGTTGCTGAAGTTTTCAAATCTCATGAATATGATGAAAGAATATCTTAGAGAAAGTTTAAGTATGAAAATTATAAAATTGCTTAATGATTTCAGTAGAGGGGCTTACGGTTCCATAGGATGTTAAATTTGAGTTATGAGGTTATCAAATAGTGTTTAAGAGAACATGGGATTTTAATAATTTGTGAAAACATTTTCTGTTTCTTACAGGATATGACATGTCTACATTTATTAGGCGGTATAGTAGATATCTTAATGAAAAAGCAGTTTCATACAGACAAGTTGCATTTGATTTCACAAAAGTGAAAAGAGGGTGAGTTAAGCTTTCCCTTTTTTTGATATCTGATGTATTTGACTATTTTAAAATGTAAACCATAGAAATTACTAGATTATGAATTGTGAAATGTTAGGCCAGTTTTAAAAGATGAATTTTATTTTTCTTTGAAGTACATCATATGCTTTTTGTGCTAGGATTTTTTAAAGTTCTTTTTAATTTTATAACAGCTTTATTGAGATACAATTCACACAACCTAAAATTCACTTTTTTAAAGTATATAATTAAGTGGGTTTTAGTATATTTACAAAGTTGTGCCACATCACTGTCTAATCTCAAAATATTTCATCATTCCTGTGAGAAACCTCATACCCATTAGCAGTCCTTCTCAGTTCCTTCTTCCTCCAGACTGTGGCAGCTACAAATCTACTTTCTGTCTCTATGGATTTGCCTATTCTAGATATTTTATGTAAATGAAATTATACATTGTATGGCCTTTTGAGTCTGGCTTTTCTCACATATCAAAATGTATTCAAGTTGTAGCATCCTTGTTGTAGTGTGGATTGCTACCTGATACAGCCTGGTATACAGATTTTTCTTAGGATATATGAGATCTCAGGAAAAAGCCACTAAAGACATTCTTAAGGGGCATTGGTGACCCTTGTAGCTCTAAAGGACTGCCCTGACGGGAATCTGGCTTCTGCAGAAATATTTTGGTGAATGCCTTTCTGAATTTCCTTGCTGCTCAAATACCGAAGCAATTAATGTTTTCTTTAAATTGTTCTCTTGAAATATTAAATTACCAGACTGCAATGGAAAATTTAATACAAATGTAGAAATAACCCCTTAGTTATTTAAGCATTATTTTTTTAAGATTTTATTTATTTATTTGAGAGAGCCGAGTGAGTGTGTGCTCGAACAGGGGCAGGAGCAGAGGGAAAGGGAGATAATCTCCAGCGGACTCTGCTGAATGCAGATCCTGAAGTGGGGCTCCATCCCACAACTGTGAGACCATGACCTGAGCCCAAACCAAGAGTCGGATGCCCAACCGACTGAGCCACCCAGGTGCCTCAGCATTTTTATTTTTTAAATTTTTTTTTTTTTTTTTTTTTTAAGATTTTATGTATTTATTTGAGAGAGAGAGTGCCTGCACACACAGTGGGGTGGGGGGGAGCGGGCAGGGGTGGGGGAGGCAGAGGGAGAGATTACCAAGCAGAGTCTGGGCTGAGCATGGAGCCTGACTCAGCTTGATCCCACGAGCCAGAGATCATGACCTGAGCTGAAACCAAGAGTCAGACACTTAACCGACTGAGCCACCCAGGCACCTCTAAGCATTTTTAGAACAATCTAAATGTTCTTTGTCACTATTCAAAATTAATCAGGAGGTGATTAGTTTGAATTTACTGAAACTTAATATCCACAGATTTTGTTTCCTATATTTAAGTACTTTGTCATTTGTGAGATGATAGTGGAGGGGTTCATCTTATAAATCTGGTTCTTAATTCCAGTGTTCTGTCCCATGAACCATTTTCCATTTGGACTTATATTAATATTTCACTATAAAGTGTGTTCAGTAAAACTAATCTTCAAGATATTTGTAGATTTCAGATTAATAGATTTTTAAAATAGTAACTTTTTTTCTAATCTGAAGGGCTAGTTTTGAGATTGAGGAGAGTTGCTGCACGCTGTGTTTAAGAGAACAAACTTTTATTATTTGGCTGAGAACAGCCCTTGATTATGCACAATATATTTAGTATTGACTTAAAGGAAATTACTCTTAAAGGGAAAGGAAAGTAAATCAAGGAGCCATAATTGAGTAAACTAAGAAGCACAAAATTTGACAAGCACACATAGATACATACACATAGTATATATGTATCAGATTATATATATATATATATATATATATATATATATATATAAGAAAGAAAAAGTATAGGACATTAGGGTGTGAGTTGAGAATGTGACAGCACTTAAAATTTATTATATAATAAAAAAAAATTTATCATGGCTAAAGCTCAGTGAACTGTTTTAATGTTGGAGAGGATTTGTGTGGTAAATAGTAAAGTTTTATTTATTAGGGTAATAATTTTGTATGTTTGGTATATGTAAACTGGTATATGTAACCTATAATTAGAAATAAGTATATATATGAAGGCACAGAGAAAATCATATAACAAATTGGATTATGTTATTTGAAGACTGCTTTCCTTCTCTGTTGTGTATTTTAAATATTTTCAATCAGTACTTCTGGATCTATTTCATTCTTCTGAATGGCTATAGGATTATGTTCTAGATGTACATTTGATTTACTGTCATTTTTTTGTCTCATAAAAGCAATGCATTGACCATCCTTTTACATGTTGTTACATTCTTTTTTTTTTTTAATTATTAACATATAATGTATTTGTTTCAGGGGTACAGGTCTGTGATTCATCAGTCTTACACAATACACAGTGCTCACCACAACACATACTCTCCCCAATGTCTATCACCCAGCCACCCTATCCCCCCAGATGTTGTTACATTCTTAAGTGAAGTTTCCTGTAGAATAAATTCTTGGAACCGATAAGTCAAAGGATATATATATACATTTAACATTTTAATAGAAAACACCAAATTGCCCTTTATAAAAGTTGTACTGCATTATTGACTTAAATATAGTTATAGATACCTCTTTCACTATATTCTTCCATCCTCATCAAAAGGTATCTCATTAGGTGTTCATTTTACATTGAGTCATTGAAAATTCAATAAATGGTGTTACTGAACCTCTTTCTCTCTTAAAATGCCATTCATGCTTTGTTCATTGCCTTTCAGTATCTTTTGCCCCCTTCCCTATTGGGTATTTTCTTTCCTATTATGTTTAATGTTAAGAGCTCACAGGCTGTTTGGTTTTTTTTTTAAGATTTTATTTATTCATTTGTCAGAGAACGCGTGTGCATAAGCAAGGGGGAGTGTCAGGGCGGAGGGAGAAGCAGGCTCCCCTGCTGAGCAAGGAGCCTCATGTGGGACTCAGTCCCCAGACTCTCATGACCTATGCCTAAGGCCGACACGTAACTGACTGAGCCACCCAGGCGTCCCTCACAGGCTGTTTAGTCAGATTAATCTAGGTTTGAATTCTAGCTTCACTTCAGTTAGGTGAGGAATTTTAATAACATACTTCAGCCAGCTTGCTGACTTTTGAAAAATAACTTTATTTTGAAATAATTTCACTTCCAGAAATGCTGCAAGAATAATATAGGTAACTCCTATACACTTTACTCAGATTCATCAGATTTTATTATTTTCTCACATTTACTTAATTATTCTCTGTGTGTATATACTTTTTTTCCTGAGCCATTTGAAAGTGGATTGCATACCTCTTGCCTTCTATATCCCATAATATTTCAGTGCTTCTTTCTAAGAACAAGGATCTTTTATTACATATCCATCAGCTTGCTAATTTTTTCTACATCGTGGCACATAAACTGATACCACTGGACAGTGGGTTAAATTAAGAACACTTCTTGAGGCTGAAGGGTTAAGGATTAATGTCTTGGTACATATATAACCAATTTGTACTGTTTGTTCTGCGCAATGGGGAAGCTTTGATTTAAGCTCTGAATTATTTCATCTATAAAATGTAAAACAGTGATGTTATTAGCACTTGTCTGTTAGAATCATAGTGAGAATTAAATATTGTGTGTAATGCTTATTAGCACATGGCAAACACTCAAATAAACTTTTTGTATATTAGGAAAATAAATTGTCATGAGTTACAAATATTTTTCTTTCTTTTTTAAGTGTTACTAAAGTCTTAAAATCTTACGTGATCAAAATTGTAGTCTTTATTTTTATGGCTTTTTTCTTTTTAAGGACACTCAAAATGAGCTTTTCTACCCCCAAAATGATCAATTACCTATTCATGTTTTCATTGTATGTATTTATGGATTCAGTATTTTAAGTTTAAGTCTTTGATTCATTTGTAATATATCTTGGTATAAGAAAAGTGAGGTGGAGATCAGCTAGAATTTTTAATAGAATATAGGATATTAAAAAATTAAGATTTATTGCCCAGTAATGGTTAAATGACTTTTTGCTTATAAGTACTACTTTCTTTTAAATAAAGCCTCTTTTTTGTTATTTTGGTAGATACTTAGTCATTCTTCAAGAATTCACTCAAACAACATTTGTTTGAGGAAATCTTATTTCTATTGTTAGATTTTATGTAACATGTCACCTACATGAGGGCAATATAACCTTAGTCATATCTTCAGGACTTCCACGGTGTCTAAACATAGTAGGTGTTTAGCAGTTTTTGAAAAGATGACTAGATCACTTTGTAAACAGTGTATTAAATGGTTCTGTGGAAAATGAATCCAATAAATTGCCTGTAGATTTATCTTTTCAGTTGGTTATTAAACATCACTCCCTACGTTTTCTTTTTGTTTAACATTCTACTTTTTGATCGTATTAACTTAATATTGAATTATCTTGAATTCTAAATTGGTTTGATTCGAAGTATCAAGACACCATTACATAATAAGCAAAAGACAGAATAATCCAGGTATTTTCTGTAAATAAGGACATGGATGACCAGCCTTTAATCCATTGCTTTTTTATTTGAGAAACAAGTATCTGAATTTAATTATAATGTATTTAAGAAGTTGTAAAACTTGGTGTTCTGCATGGAGTATGAATTGTCATGTATTTGGTCTGAATCATATTCAAGCACTTGGGTTAGTGAATTGAGTCTTTTAAAATCTAAATATAAGCATTTGGTAGCTGTTAAGATTTTTCTTAATTGAGAAATTTGAAGTTCTTTGGAAAGAAATGATGTGGGGGCTAGTTGGGGGGGGAATCAAAATTGTCCCCAGGCTTTCTGGTGTAAGTCCCTGGGGAGATGGGCACCTTTTACTGGGAAGATTTTGGAGTGGAGTAGGGTTGGGCATAGTGGTACAAAATTAAGGATTTAGTTTTGGAAATATTAGTTTTGACATGCCTGTGATTCGTATAAGGTGAGATATCAAGTGGACAATTGGACATACTAACTTGGAACTTGAGAGTTCTGATCTAGGAGTATAAGTCCGTCATTGGCATCTTTGGTGATTTCTGTCTTGGGAATGACAGATCACCTGGGGGTTTAAGTACAGAATGAGAGGATAGGGCCCAGGAACACCTTAAGATACAAAACATGTAATTTAGAGGATGTGTAGAGGATGAGGAGCCAACAAGAGACTGAAAAAGTGATACTGCAGAAAACACTGTGTTAGACAAGTACCCATTGGAGAAGCAACATGGAATTTCTACTATATGACCTAAACTAGAACAATTTAACTGGAGTTGATAGGAGAGGGGCCTATATTGGGATGAATTGAATAATGAATGAAAAGTGAGTGTAGAGCTCTTTTTGAGAAGTATGCTTGGCTTTGCAAGACAAATGGTAGCTGAATGGGAATATGATTTTAGTGGAGTGTATGTGTTTAAAGAATGGTGATCATAGAGACTTTGCCAGCATGTTCATGGGAATGGTGTAGTATAAAAGAAGGGATTAATGAGCTGCACTGTCCAATATGGTAGCTATTTGCCACATGCGGCTAGTGAAATTTAAATGAGTTAAAGTGAAATAAAATACAAAATACATTTCTTCAGTTGCATCAGCCATATTTTGGATACTCAGTAGCCCCATGTGGCTAGTGGCTACCATATTGAATGGTACAGATACTGAACATTTCCACCATTGCACATAGTTCTGTTAGTTCTATATTAGAGGAAAAAAAGGACAACCAAAGGATTGTGACAAAGTGGGATCCAGAGGACCTGTGTTTTTGGATATTTGGCTTTGTATTTCATAGAAAGAGAGATTCCTCCACTGAATAGGACCAGACCAGATAGATGTAGTTTTGTTAGCGAGATGACTAGACAACCTCTTCTTGTCATTTTCTATTTCTGTATGAAATATTTAGGAGTTACGAGCTGAGAGTTTGTGTGTTGGGCGTAGGGAGGCAGGGAAGGACGAGTGAGAGAATCAGGTTTGAAAGTACTTAGAGGAATTCACTGGAGAAGGCTAAGAAGATTGCTGACAATGATGAGTCCCCATTTGGGGTTGATAATGAAATTTAGTTTGACTAGTTTGCTCTGTTAAGTGGTTTTCTTCACCAGCATTCAGCTGCTTAGCCAGGATTGTGAATTTGCCAAGTTACTGCAAGAGAGTTGAGAGTATTTGCAAGGTAGTGATTACAATAATGATCTGTGGAATTCTAAGCTAGATAAAGGAAGTTAAAAATGAGAAGGGTCAATGAGAAGGGTAGTGGTGGGAGTTGATACATTGAAGTTTATGATGAAGTCAAATAGTTTTTGCCATGGGGGTACTTGGCCAAAGCAGCTGGGAGGTTGAAGGGTTATTGCCATAGGATAAGATATCTAAATTTTATCTACTTTTTCATACTGGTGGTCGGGGTGGAGGGTGGGAATAATATGGTTTCTGTGGGGAGTAAGGTCATGATCTGACTATAGGAATAGGGACTTTGATCAGGGGATTTGAGATCAAGATGTTGGATTGGTTGCCCATGTAGATGTTGAAATTAACCAAGAAGCCAGGATTCAGGTCTTTGATAAAGAGGAAATAAGCAGCAGGTCAGAAATGACTTCAGCAAGGAGAGGAGGGAGAACTAAAAGGAGACTAATGATGACTGATAAAATGAGAGTGAGGTGTATGAGAATAAAAAAATGGTTGTAGAGAGGAAGTGGTGTCCTCATGCCAAACTGCAGCAGCTAGTAGCAACCAGTGGACTACAGTACTTGAGGGGAAGCGGGCATCCACGGGTTAATACTTCTTACTGGAAAGAGTTGTTGGACTAAGGCTGGTAATAGTTGCCTACCTAAGGCAGTCCAGTGTGTGTTCTTTAAACTCATTTTTGTCTTGCAAAGCGCTATTGTTGATTTTCAGAGCTTAATTGTTTTTCTGGCACCTGGAGTTGTGATTGAAGGGGTAGCCCAGGGTAGAGTGGCTATTTATAAGTAAGTGTAGGTCATTTGTAAATTAGAGAAAGTCTACACACTTTCTGGAAGTGATTGTTTTTTTCTGACAAAAGGTTATGAACAGCACTGTTTTCGAGGCTAGGTTTACATAATGACCCTACCACCTGTTAGTTCTTTGACCTTAGAGAGAGTCATATAATCTCAGTGAACCTAGAACTTCATCATCAACAAAATGGGAAAAGTCTATCTATAGAGGATTTGAAAAACATACACCAAACCCTTAAAATGGAGCCTGATGTTCGTTGTGTACCTTAGCCCCAGGTACCTCTTATCTAGTGTTTTTGGTACTACTTTTGTAAAATTGTAGTTTTTTCTGATGCTGCTAATATTTCTTGTATCTTTAGAAATATCTAAAGCAATATTTAATAAATCTTTTTGGAAATTTTAACAAAATATTGAAAAACAATTCCTCTTAAGTATCATATATTTTAATGGCTTACAAGTCATTGCTGTTTGAGTCATAAATAAAATACCTTAAATAAAGCAGTTGCTTACTATGACTTGAATTCAACTGCTGGCTCCATCATGTCCTAACTGTTCAGTGATTTGAGGCCAATGATTTTTTCTTATTAAAAACAAAATCTGTAGAACTGCCCTTTACACATATGAATGGTGTGAGGATCAGATGATTTCCTCATGTGAAGAATACGCTTTAAATCTGGCTGTATAATATAAACTTTTATTTTTATGTCTCATGTTTTTACACTTTTTTTTTTTAGCTCTTTGATGTTGGACATACAGCATTTCTTGTTTTTGTTTTTTTCTGTATAACTTTTGCTTGAAGTGTCAGGTTCATTAATGATTTAAAAATATGTGATGTTTCATAGCAACTTGTTCTCTCTTTAAATAGAGAACCAGATGAGAGCTTAAAATGTAGATTTAACAACAATTATTTTTTTTTTTTTAATAAAAACAGGGCTGATGGTGTTATGAGAACAATGAACACAGAAAAACTCCTAAAAACTGTACCAATTATTCAAAATCAAATGGATGCCCTTCTTGATTTTAATGTAAGTTGATTGCACAAATGCTTTTATAAAAATTTAAGATTTAAATATATTATTGGTCAGAGTCTTTATTCTTAAGTTTTCATAAACTAAGTTTTTCACTTTAATATCCTATTTGGCTAAAGATTTTCTGTAAATGTGGTCCCAAATCAGATTACTTTTTATTTTTATTTTTTTAGATTTGCTCTGATTTCTTTGGTGGTGTTTCTCTAGCTCTAGAATTATAGGGTATACTAGCTAAAGAAAGTGATGGAGAGGTGAAGGGATTGATCTGAAAATCTGCTTTCTTTTGATAATGGTTTTTAGATTTTAAAAATATATAAAGATTTCCTTTATGAATAGTCAATTTAATATTTCACTTTTGTCTGCATTATAGAACTGAATGCATGTCAGTTATTAACAAATACAGGGAAGTTCAAGTACACTTGTAACAGCTTGTTATATAAATAGCTGTTGCTGAAGAGCATTGTGTTCCCTGAAAGTTTTGTTTCAGTGACCATTATTTAAACCAAGTTGCCAGCTTTGTCACTTGTTTATAATATGTTAGGTGTTAGCATTTTCGAGTCTGTTCTTTTTGGGGGCATCTATCTTTAGATATTTTATTTTAGAGCTTGTAAGTGCAAGTTAGTGAATGAAACTGTGACAATTTCATACTCAAATAGATTTTTCCTTTAACATGTGCTATTAATTGGTAGTCTTTAAGTTTCTTGAGGGCAGGGACCAGGTCTGCTTTTTTCTGCTGTGTCTCCATTGTCAGGAGTGTGTGGCAGATAGAGTGCATGTTCAGTAAACATTCGGTAAATGAGTTCTATAGATGCTTCATAGACTAGAACAGGTTATTAAACTATGGCTTACTGCCTGTTTTTATATGGCTTGTGAGCTAAGAATGATTTTTATATATTTTAAATGGTTGAAAATAATTTTAAAAAAAGGAATATTTTTGACAGGTGAAAATTATATGAAATTTCAATTCAGTTTCTGTAATAGTATTTTTACAGTACAACCGGGCTCACTGGTTTACATATTGTCTGTGGATGCTTTTTTGATGTAATAACAAGAGTTGAGTAGTTCTGACAGATACCATACGATTCGCAGAATCTAAAATACTCACATTTAGATTTTTTGCAAAAGACGGTTGCTGATCTCTAGTGTGGAAGACGGGATTGGTGTAACTATGGAGCTTTATTTTGTTTTTTATTAGAGGGTCCAACCATGAAACTTTTTTCACCTGATATATTATGAATATTTTTATAAAACTGTGTTCTTTTCAGTGTCTGTATTGTCCTTCATTGCATGTAACAATTTACCTGATCTTCCTATTGGCAGAGATTTAGAGTTTTTCTGATTTTTTTATTTTTTTTTTAATTTTTATTTATTTATTTTTTTTTAAGATTTTATTTATTTATTTGAGAGAGAGAGAATGAGAGAGAGCACATGAGAGGGGGGAGGGTCAGAGGGAGAAGCAGACTCCCTGCCGAGCAGGGAGCCTGATGCGGGACTCGATCCAGGGACTCCAGGATCATGACCTGAGCCGAAGGCAGTCGCTTAACCAACTGAGCCACCCAGGCGCCCTCTGATTTTTTTAAATTCAGAAAATGAATGGGAAAAAACCAGAGGAGGGGACATACTAAATACTAATTGTGTGTTAGTGTGTGTTAGCTGCACATTTATAAATTTTATAGGGTTAATGCCTAGAAAAAGAATTTGGTAGAGCAAAGGACATAAACATTTAAATTTTTAATGAATATTGACAACTTACATTACAAAAGGATTAAGCCCAGTCACTTGTAAATAGGTGCCTGTTTTTCTTTATCCTTGTTGGCACTGAGTAATATAGCTTGGTTTTGAGAAAGGATAGTTTTAGTCTAATTTGATTATTATATTTTAATTTACCTGATATGGGAAGTCTTTTCAACATGTTATGTGAATTGTCTGTCATTTGCTTTATTATTAGGATTCTCTACGATGGAAATCAACCTTGTTAGAGATTTTACAAGTATTTACCAGTTTGTTGCTTACTGTTCAACTTTGTGCTTATGTTTTTATATGCCTAAAAACAAGTTAATTGGTTCATCCTTTTGATTCATTTCTTGAGATAAAACTAAAGGTATTTCTAGTATTCTTGATAGACAAATAGGTGCTTTTTTTTTGTTACATCATAATTCAGTAATAGTAACATTCTTTATGTGTGAGGGACTGTGCTATTTATAGTCAGTATATTAATTCTCCCAGTAATCATATGAAATAGAAATATTATCATAGCCATTTTGAAGGTATTTGTTTATAATATTGGAAAAAGGTGTATTTAAAAAAAATACGTTTCTTCTGCCTAGCTTAGCTTTGTATCTTGGTGATTGCCTAAGAATTTCAGAAGTTAAAGGATATTTTTGTTCTTTGTGACTTATTTCTGAATTAAATTGAATGTTATAGAGTTTTTGCTTGCTTGTGCCTTTTACATTAATCTGAACTCTGACAGATTATTGCACTATTTGGATGTAACTGATTGCAAGAAATAAATGTCATTTTCTGTAATACACTTAATATTTGAATTTACAGTATTTTAATTTGAAGGAAGTTTTTGTCATTTAATACATAAGATTAGCTTATCTTTTTTTCTAATTTTTCCCCAGGTTAATAGTAATGAACTTACAAATGGGGTAATAAATGCTGCCTTCATGCTCCTGTTCAAAGACGCCATTAGACTGTTTGCAGCATACAACGAAGGAATTATTAACCTGTTGGGTAAATATTGCTGTGGTTTGTTAATTGTTGTTGCTGTTTTTTAAGATTTTATTTACTTATTTGAGAGAGAGAGAGAGATAGAGAAAGCACAGCCAGGAGTAGGAACACAGGGAGAGGGAGAAGCAGACTCCCTGCTGAGCAGGGGGCCCAATGCAGGGCTCGATCCCAGGACCCCAGGATTATGACCTGAGCCGAAGGCAGACGCTTGACAACTGAGCCACCCACGCCCCACAATACTGCTGTAGTTTAATAACATTTTATTTTTTTATTTTGTGTTCTATTGATAAATAATATTGTCTGAGTTGTTATTTAGGGCTGCCTAACCACTCACTGGGATATTCATTGATTATAACAATTTATTTGGAGAAAAGATTTTTATACCTGATTATGTATGTTAAGTAATTAAATACTTATTTTTACAACTAGAATGTTCAGCTGGATGAACTTCGTTTTATTTATTTATTTTTAAGATTTACTTATTTATTTTAGAGAGAGAGAGAGAGAGAGATGCATGCAAGCGGCGGGGAGGGGAAGAGGGAGAGAGACAAAGAATCCCCAAGCAGATTTCCCACTGAGTAGGGAGCCCTATGCTGGACTCAATCCCAGGACCCTGTGATCATGACCTGGGCCAAAACCAAGAGCCAGCTGCTCAACCAACTGAGCCGCCTAGGTACCCCTAGATGAACTTTGATTTTTAGATATATCTGTGATTTTTTCCTGTCAGTTTTATTATTTTTAGAAATATAAAAATCCCCTTAAAATTAAGTTGGATTTTTTTCTCTGCCAGAAGAATCTTACTTCCTCACAATTTACTCCATAAAGAATTTTAATTATAAAATAGATAATTGTTCTAAGCCTAATTTTAAAATTGATAATTATTTTAAATGCATTAAACATTTATTTTTTAGGATGCCTTTTACTTTTGAGGCATTTTAAGAATGTGTATGTTCAGTGTATATAGAATGCAGTTAATTTTGCCTAGAAATGATCATTTTTTTCCATGGGACTTGGATGGAGTAGATAAGTTAACAGTCTAAAGAGTACTTAAGTATCAAGTGTCAGATACCAAATGTGTTCACTCCATTGTGCTTGTTCTCCCTCCCCTCCCCATTTAAAAAATTTATTTAAATTTGCTTTTTATAGGCTTATTCACAAACTTATTTAGGAATGTCTTAATTTATGAAGACAGGGAAATTGGGCCTATTTTTTACAAGTAAAAAGATAGAAGGTTTATTCTACATAGTTTTGGAAGTCAGTCTTTTTTTTTTTTTTTTTAAGATTTTATTTGACAGACACAGCGAGAGAGGGAACACAAGCAGGGGGAGTGGGAGAGGGAGAAGCAGGCTTCCCCGCGGAGCAGGGAGCCCAGTGCGGGGCTCCATCCCAGGACCCTGAGATCATGACCTGAGCCGAAGGCAGACGCTTAATGACTGAGCCACCCAGGTGCCTCTTGAAGTCAGTCTTAACACCGTTGGTGTATTGGTATAAATGAAGCTCTTTATTGCTGTTCATATAACAAGTTTAAATGAGCTTTCCAGGTGACATTTGGACATGATAAAGTTGCCATCTTTGTTAATATGTTATTAGTAAGTTGGTGCTGTTTTAAATGGAGAAAAGTATAACATACGTTAACAAAAAATGCAAATTATATTTAGGGAATTCTGAGGGAAGAAATATTATAGAACAAACTAGTAATATGGGGGAAGTCAAATGATTTTTCTATTTTAATATAATAGCATCTCTGTTTTAATTTGCTTTAAATGTCTAAACTAACACTGATATTTTTCCTTTGGGTGAATGTGTTCTCTGAGACACCTGTATGACCTCTTTGGAGCTATTACTTAATACTTTTCCTTTTTGAGTGTTCTGTTTTGATGTGAATAAATGCATTTTTACATTTACTTTTGGCAGAAAAATATTTTGATATGAAAAAGAACCAGTGCAAAGAAGGTCTCGACATCTATAAGAAGTTCCTGACTAGGATGACAAGAATCTCAGAGTTTCTCAAAGTTGCAGAGGTAAACTGTCTAAGTTGACTATCTCTTAACTTGCTTTTTTTGTCATTAAGTGTAGATTTTAAAGAAATAAGGCATTATCCAAATGAAAGAAACATCTTAAATATAATGAAGTATATATTCAGTCATATCCATATGCTGTATTGAATTCTTTGTTATGGTATGAATATGATGTGGTATTGAATAAGATATATACCGTATATTTAATTCAGTATTGAATATTGAAAGGTAATCTATTTTTAAATTGTTTATTTCTCTACAAAATCAGGTAGGTGGCACATAATGGTGGCAGAGATTTTTATGTTTGGCATTAGCCATGTATTTTAGCATATTTATCCTGTTATGTAGTAGAGAATATTCAGTGTGAGTGCAAGTCTTTTTCCTCCAGTGAGATTTGCAGCTAGAGTCACATGGTTCATAGTGTTTTGTTCCCCTACAGAAGTGAATTTAGTGTGTTTATTGTTCGTCATTGATTCTGAAAACCATGAATGTAGGTTCTAGGATAATTTTATAGATCTGTTTAAAATACAATTTTCTGGATTTCTAGAATAGCATTATACTACTTTACTTAAATTGTTCTTTTTTTCATTATTCAGTCTACTGTAATAATGGTGAATATAATTTAATTAGAAAATTTTCCTCAAAAGATATTTTTTTCCTATAAGAAAGCACGGAATATTTTAAAACAATGTTAGTCTGAGCCAACATTTTAATTTTTTAGTGAGCTCATTAGAATGATAAACTTTAAGATGATTCATAATAACATTTCTATATCAATCTATAGAAATTGTTCTTAGCCATCCACTGATAACCTCTCCTCATTTTCTCCCCATGACACCCAGAAAACATGTGTTCTCTAGTGTGGTTTTGATTCTGCAGTGGGGTGTTAGAAACTTGGGTGCTTATGTCCTGAGTTTGAACCCTGATTTCAGCTATAACAGCTTGGTACAGGTCCTTAATCTTGGCATCCCATGGTTTCCTCCTCTGTAAAAGTACTTGCGATAGTGCTTACCTCACTGGGTTGTTGTAAAATTGCTTAGAACAGTATCTGACTTCTAGTTTGTGTCCTGAAGACATTTGCTATTATTTTTATTCTCCCCCACCTTGAGAAAGCACATATTGGAATGCAAATGAATGTCAATCTTGGTCTTTTAAGGATAATTAATCTAATATATATTTTATAGGAATATTGTATTATACATTTATATTTTCTAATGAAAAGAAAGTAATCTGTAACCTTCAATTCAGAATCCAACAGATGTCCTATTTTGAGAACTGTTCCTCTAGGTGATTTTCTTTTCTGTTTTGATGTGTACAAAGGATTTTAACAGGTAGCTAAATGATGTTTGAAAAGCATAGTTCATTCATTCTGGCCAATAAAATAATTGAAGGATTTAATTAGTTGAGACAAAAATATTTTACTTTTAAGATGTTCAAACTGTTCGAAACATCTTATTGAAGAATTTATCTTTTGCCGGAAACCATAATAAAAATAATAAAAAGCTAATAAAACCCTGCTTTAAAAAAAATAATTTTCTGGCATTGTCACAGAAGGCATTTATGTTGTGGTAATGCTTGCAGGCATTATCTTGCTTGCCCAGAGGCAGCTCTCAAAGAGTTTTTGTTTTCACTTTCTCTGCCCTCTGCCCATCACCAGTAGAGATGTCTTGCTAGGATAATTTTGGAAGATGACTAGGCTATAATTGATCAATTATATCAAAGCAGTTAATCTGGAACTAGCAAGTTGGTGATTCTAGCTCTGTTACCATAGCGGTATTTCAACCTATAGCAGATGGAGTAGGATAGAATAGGACGATGAGACATTTGAAGAAAATAGCTTTACGTTAGCTATTTTATGAAGTCTACTGAAGATTATATTGGATTTAAAGTATCTCTCAAGGAGAAATCAATTTTTTTTTTCCATTTCTTTTGGGTCAGTCATATACTAAAACAAGAAGGTAGTGTTTATACTATGTTTCCAGTAAATTCTTTAACTGTTTTAATTTGTCGACTTTTTCCTTTACCCTCTTACGTTCTTTGCATTTGATAGTTGTAGTTATTGACTTAAATTTTAAGCCTTTATTTACCTCCAGTTCTTTTGGTCTGAGATGAAATAGACCATCTGCTCCATATGATGTGAGAAATAAAATATTCTTTCATGACACTGTCTTTGGGCTTGCAGATTGTGACAGCTTAGCTTACCTAGGTGCTCAGAAGATGTGGAGATGGTAACTTAGTAGTCTTATTGAATTTACCACCTCTAGATCTCCTCCTTTTATAACTTTCAGAGCCATTAAAGAACATCTAAGCCCTTGGAAATATTGAATGATACCTCTGGAGATTAAATATTCTTCTGATTTTAAAGATGTCTATCTAGAATATTGTTCACAATACTTGCCGTAAATTTCATTTTCTAAATTTTATTTTTATTACTTCTTTATCATTAAATACAATGCTTCTGCTTCTTACAGCAAGTCGGAATTGACAGAGGTGATATACCAGACCTTTCACAGGTAAGTATATTGCATAATATCAATTCACTGTCTGCTAGCTTTCCCTGTATTGCTAGGTGTGAACAGTACAAAGATGAATAATATGCAGCTCCTACTGTCAAGGAGATCAGTGTAATTTTTCTTGACAGATTTTAACATGATACATTGCTGACTGTTGTTTTAGCATTATGATCTCTTCATCTCTTACGTTGGTGGAGCCACTACTAGCCACTACTATACTATTCCTTTAGTTTATTTCCTTTAATCTCTCCAGTGCAAAGCCCAGTTTTAATTTAGGATTCTGTAACATAGTAGTTTATCTAAACTTTCAGCTTAGATATACTTTAGACTCTGTGTTGGCTCCTGCTCTATATCAGATACGTGATCTTAGGCAAGATATTTACATTTCACTGTCTCAGGTTGTTCATTTGTAAAATGGGTATACTACTAGTACCTTCCTCATAGACTCAGTAATTACATACAAGGTAGCTAGCATGTTGCCTGTTGTGCTGTAATAGCTTTTTTTTAATTTATTTATTTATTTTTTTTATTTTTTTTAAAGATTTTATTTATTTATTTGAGAGAGAGAGAATGAGAGACAGAGAGCATGAGAGGGAGGAGGGTCAGAGGGAGAAGCAGACTCCCCGCCGAGCAGGGAGCCCGATGCGGGACTCGATCCTGGGACTCCAGGACCATGACCTGAGCCAAAGGCAGTCGCTTAACCAACTGAGCCACCCAGGCGCCCGCTGTAATAGCTTTTTAAATGTTAATCACTGTCAACAACATTCTCATCATCATCTCTGACAAGAGCTCTTGGGAGTCTTAGACATTTTGTTGAGATTAGGGAGTGGTGCACATGTATTCTCAGTTCAACATAGACGTTAATGTTATAATCTAATATTTTTGGCTTTAATTGGTTTTCTACTGTATCTTTCTTGTACTAAGGTAAGGTCTTATATATAGAGAGAAAATGCAGAATGAAGGAGATTGTTCAAGTCATAATTGGTAGATTTAGATACCTGTAATCCAGTAACTCTTTATCTCAAATCCTAAAGAATATTTGGGGCAAGTAAATGCCACTGATGGATTTGTTTCACTGAAAGATAGTGAACAATTCCTTTTCAGCTCACTTTGTTTCCTCTTGAAAGTAATTAGCTCTTCATATTAAGATTTGATACATAGCCTTTAAAGGCCAGTCTTTGTTTTTTAAAACAAAATTGAGCTAAATATCTATTTCATTGGAATTTGATTAACTGTAGACATTTGTGTTATCAGCACACCATCCAATATATAGATCAGTTCCATCACCCCAGCTCTCAGGTCCCCTTCTGGCCACTCCCTAGTCCTCTCCATAAATCACTGTTTTGACTTCTAATAGCATAATTTTATTAGATCTTAAATGTAATATAAATGGAATCATCCAAGTGTTTTTCTTGTATCTGACTTCTTTTGCTCATCACAGTGTTTTGAGCTCTGTCCATGTAGTGAGTGTGTACCATTAATTCATTCCTCTTTATGTAGCTGAATAGTATTTCATTGTGTGACTTCACAATTTTGTTTATCCGTTTTCCAAATGATGGACTTTGGGATTTGTAGTTTTTTACTGTTGTAAATAAAGCCACTTAAAACATTCTTGAACAAGTCTTTTCTTGTGGAGATAGGTTTTTATGTCTTTTGGGTAGATAATTAGGAATGGAATTGGGTAGTTAAGCTAGGTGTATATTTAATTTCATAAAAAAAAAAATTCAGATCCTTTTTCAAGGTGGATGAATTTCAGCCAACATTGTGTAAGAGTTCCATTTGTTCCATATCTTCACCAGTGTTCGATGTTGCTAGTCTTGTCTTTAACTTTAGCCATTCTAGTGGGTAAAAAATTGTATCACATTGATAATGTTTGTGCACTTTCAGTTACTCAGCAAGTATTTATCAATTACAGGGAACATTGCCCAACAATATGTCTAGCTTTTAGGAGTATGTTTTTATTTAAAATTCAAATAAGTTAAATATTAAAAAAATTAATTACTTGCAGGAACCTCTTAATGTTTCATGTTTCCATAGTCTCAGTTTTTATATTTTTGGTTATGTTTATTAATACCCCTTATTAGGTCATGCTTATGTAATAAAAATAATGTTATTCTTTGGTAGCTAAAACTCCGCTGTTAATTAGTTCATGAGGAATATACCTATTTTTGTTACTCATATGTTAGATGATACTTAATTTTTTTTGACCAGTGGCCTAATTATCATGAAAATCTTAATATTTGTACAATTTTAGGCCCCGAGCAGTCTTCTTGATGCTTTGGAACAACATTTAGCTTCCTTGGAAGGAAAGAAAATTAAAGATTCTACGGCTGCAAGCAGGTACATTATTCTTTGTAGGGCAAAGAGCAGGAGTGATGTTTCTGAGAGAGTTGATGAATCCAGCTTAAGTTCCAAGTTATTTGACTCCCCCTTATCTTGATTAATCATTTATAATTAATAGCATCTACCTCATAATGTTGCTGCCAAGGATTAAATGGGTTAATACATGTAAATTCTTGGAATAGTTCCTGATCTTCAGTAGATGTCAGCATCTCTTAAGATGATAACACTGACTGCATGGTTTGCAGTTATATTCATAGTGTCAGTATTTCTCTCAAAGGTGATAGTGCGTTGGGGCACCTGGCTGGCTCAATCAGAAGAGCATGCGACTCTTGATCTTGGGGTTATGAGTTTGAGCCCCACGTGGGGTGTAGAGATTACTGAAAATATATAAAACTTAAGAAAAATGATAATAAATTTAAAAAATAAATGAAACTTTTTTAAAAAAAGTGATAATACATTGATTCATATGGTGTCTTATAATTATAAGATGCCCTTTTACAAATTTGATTAACCCCCACTATAGGCCAGTGAAATGTATGCAGTAGTAATTCTGGGACTCAAACCTATGATGTCTGACATAAAATTCCATCATTTTTCTCTAATGCCAATTCATGTGGTTGATTATTGACATATTTTAATCAGTCTATTGGGCTTTGAGCTGATTTCCAAGACTAAAACGAGTTAACCTACCAAATTGAATATAGCACAGATCATCTCATATTGACTGTGTAACATGAGTTTTGTGTTGGGTAGTGACTGGAGTAATTCTCATTTTTTTTATGACAATTTTCTCTTAATAGCATGAAAAAAATTTTGTGTAAAATATTTATAATGAGAACCTTCCTTCTCTGTAGACTTTTTGATTGTTTCAGAACTTTTTTTTGTGGCAATAAAATTTAAGTAATTTTTAAAGGAAAGTGTTATTACTGGATTTTAGTACTTTATAATTCAGATTTGTTCTTTGAATTTTCTAGTAGGTTTTTAGAAGCATAAGCCAAATTATACGGCTCACTTATTTGAGAAAGTAATGAAAAATAAAGTCAAGTAGTTCAGGTATATTGACTTAACCTCATACTTTATCATAAAATTTGCTGAGTTTCTTGCGTTTCTATCACAACTATATTACTCTTCCCTTGTCTTCTAAGTTGTATCTTTATAAAGTTGATTTTACATAAAATTTGAATAGTTTTGCCACTTGTATGCTTAGAGTAGAAATTAATGATGTTTGGCGTGTGATAAAAGGAAAATGAGTAAAGGTCACTGAGGAGTAGTTCTTCAGGTTAGAATTCTTTACTGCATGTGTTTATGTTGCTTAGAATTAACATTTGGGAATTTAATGTTGTTTGGGTTTATGGTATGGATAAAGTTTTGATATAAGGGAAAGGAGGTGACTTGCTGTGTATCTGCCAGAGAGAGATGATGCATTGTGCACGTGTGACATGTTTGAAAAGGAAATTCTAGCTTGGCAAAAGACTAGCAGATAGAAAGGAGGTGCCAGGTGGACTAATGACTGAAATAAAGTTGATCTTCCTTTGAAGGAACCTGTGGTCCTCTGGGAGCGACATTTTTGGGTGTTATTATAAGGGAAACATCTAGACACACATTACTTATTACTAGTACTCATATTTTAGTGTTCCTGTATTAGTACTGCCAAAACCTGGGCTGTAAATTAGCAGAGTAATTTCCTGTGAGAAACTCAAGCTTTTCCTGGGAGCACATGAGCTCTTTCCTAATTGCATTGGTTCCCTCCCTTGGGACTTAGAAGAAGCAGTGTCCCTTAATGTTATTGTGAACCCTTTCCAAAGCCTAACAATTTAAAAAGCAGTAAATGTTTGTATAAATTAGCTCATTACTAATAATCCTGTGGGTAGAATATATCATCTAAAGTACTGATTTTTAGTCCATAAGGTAAGTTCATAATTGTAGTGGTTATCCATGGCTGTGTTGCCAGACCGTTTCATAACTAGTTTGCAAAAAGCCAAATTACCTTTGTCCAATTACTCTAGGGCGACAACACTTTCCAATGCAGTCTCTTCCCTGGCAAGCACCGGCCTGTCTCTAACCAAAGTGGATGAAAGGGAAAAGCAGGCAGCATTAGAGGAAGAACAGGCTCGTTTAAAAGCTTTAAAGGTAGGTGTTGCATTCTCTGTATTGGGAAAAACAAGTACAGGTGTTCATCAAGTAATTGGGACCTCTAAATAACAGTATTTCAAATGGGGTGAGACTCAGTAGTCTGATTTTTCATACTGACATTGAATGGCTGATGAAACAGGGAATACCTTTCTGTCATCAGAACAAAATTAGGTAATGCTTTTTTTCTGAAGCCTTAACACAATTCTGCTTTCTGGATTCCTTATGCTAGTATCTTTTCTCCATAGGAACAGCGCCTAAAAGAACTTGCAAAGAAACCTCATACCTCTTTAACAACCGCAGCCTCTCCTGTGTCCACCTCAGCAGGGGGTATAATGACTGCACCAGCCATTGACATCTTTTCTACCCCTAGTTCTTCTAACAGGTAGGTGGAAGAGATAAAGATTACCTTTGAAAACTTAGATCTAAAGACAGACTTCTCATAGAAATGTTACAGAACTTTTCAGATTTAGTTTATGATTTTGTATTCATAAATTCACACAAAGGAGGTGGTAATAGATGGTGATAATGGTATAATTAAGAGTTTATATTTTGCATTTTTAGGACATGGAAGATGGCTGAATTACAAATTTATACTAATTGGAATGTAGTGGGTTATCTCTGGGCAGATGTTTCATTTATGTACGTGGATATGTAATCTATTTCACAGTATTCTTTCATTGGATATTAAATTAAATGTCTTTCATGTCTGTTCCCAGGTGTTAAACTCAGTGATCTGGAACATAGTAAGAGTTTAGTTGCCAGCTTTCTGTGGCATTGAAGCCTACCAGACCAACTTCAGTACTCTTGTTGCGTAAAGCTACTTAACAATGGAAATTAATATTTCCAGGCAAATTAGGATAATTGACTTTTTCTAAATTTGTCCTTTCTTTTACCTCAGAGTGGTTTAAAGTCTCAGTTTGGAAGTCAGATTCTGGTTGGAATCTTGGCTGTTATTTCTTTTCTTCTCTTTCTTCCATCTTTTTTTTTTTTTTTTTTTAAACTGGTTTCCAAATAAGATATATGGTATGGTACAAGTCAGTGGTACTCAATCTTTAGTAAGCATCAGAATCACCTGGAGAGTTTCTGAAGCCACAGATTTTTGAGTCTGACCCTCAGAGTTTCTGATTCAGTAGGTATAGGGTGAGGCCCAAGATTTTTCATTTGCCACAGACTCCCTGGTGGCTAGTATAGGATTTATTAGCACAATGCTTAATTAGCTCAAGGTAAATGCTCCACAGAGAGGGTTTTCTTTGATTTTGTTCTTGTTGCTGTTTATTTTATTAACTCATTCTTAAAAGGTCTTGCCTCCCACCTACTGAGTCCTCTCATAGCTCAGTGTAACTTTTACTTAGTTGTTACCTCTTCCCTTTATAAAGACAGAGTCTGTCTTAGGAGAGATAAATGGAAAAGATGTTGAATGTTTGAGAATTAAATTATTAGATAAAGAAGTAATTTGACTATGTTCTATTTCACTTAATACACTCAAAGTTTTTACCTTTTTAATTGTAATTGAGGGCAAATCTTACAGCCTATTTTAGAATGCTTATTGCCTATTCTGTTTTTTTTTCCTCAAGGCACTAAATGCATTTGTATTTTTACTTATCTATCAAAACTTTTTTATGTCTAAAAGACATTTTGTTTTTGAGTAAGTTAAAAATAATCTGTGCTGTAGTACACACAATGCTTTAATTCATGGAAACTCTAGGATCTTTTTTTGAGTTGTTATTCCTTAATCACATAAAAGTCTTAGAATATCCTGTAAGTAGTGCCCCCTGGAGTGTGTAATAGGGTGGCTCTGTTTTAAGTTTATATGATATATGCATGTATAATTTTTTCCTGTATTGTTGGTATGTTTGGATATTGAAGCAATAGAATTGAGGTTAACAGGTATTTTACTTTGCTAGGGGTATTAGTATTACAAATGTAATTGAAGTTCTTTGAAGATTAAAAGTAAGAAAACAAATTTCCTTACAAAAATTAAAATTGCCAGGATGTTTTGTATTTCAGAATCATGTTGTTTAGGTTCATTTCAGTAAGGAAATCAGCATTTTCCTGGGGCAGTCACTGATCTTTCCAGAAGGGCTGTAATTATTTGAATCCTATATAAACAAAATACGGTACTTGAATTTTTTCCAAACCTCCTTAGAAATACACTGTTCTAAATAAAAATCTATTTCATATATATATATAAAGGATATGCAACTGTTATCTTGCTGAAACTGTTCCTCCTTTTGGAGTTTACATTATTGGGGACTTTTTTCACTTTTAATGTTTTTATTTACTGGGCAGGAAAAAGGGAGTGGCTGATATAGCAATATTTACCTAATAAATAAATAAATCATCTTTTCAAAATATTTTCCTAGCACATCAAAGCTACCAAATGATCTGCTTGATTTGCAACAGCCAACTTTTCACCCATCTGTACTTCCTATGTCTACTGCGTCTCAGGTAGCAAGTACATGGGGAGGTAAGCATTAAGGAATTCTGCTTTATATGTTGTATAGGCCACTCCCTTCCCATTCTGTAGTATTTCACTTATTTGTGTAGTTTTTAGTTATACTTGATACGTGAGAACTTGAAAAATATTACAATGGCAAAGAAGTCATTTTGTTCCTTGAAGACGTTTTCATGTAGTTGTAAATGTAATTTTGGAATTTCTGTTTCAATTAAATTATGAAATGAAGTTTTAATGAAGGTGAAGAGGGAGGACCCAGTGTATGTTGAAGTATGAAATCATTCTTTCAATGTTGAATATCTGTTCCATAATCAGAAAATGCCTAAGGGTTATTTTGTTTTGGGTATAGAAAAAAAAGTGACTTTAGGGAGAAAAAAACTCATGTCATGTAAATATATGATAAGGTTCTAATAAAACTCATATAGTGTTACCAAGCAGTGAACTATGTTCTGACTGGGAATGTCATGACAATCTTTATGCTACTTGTATTTAAAACTTGTATTTAGTTCAGACCTATAAGATTTTGGTATTCAAAGAATTTTCCACTAATAGCAACAGGAATGTTTGCTGCCCTGGAGTAGTTACTGACCTTAGGGTGACTATATCATGATCATTGACCTGGCATCTTCGAAGGATTGAACCTACTAGTTCATGTCAGTTTTTAAGCAGTTTTGTTTAGGCATATGATATGTTTTCAAATTACTTAATTTGGTTGGTTGTGGTGTTTGTTTGTATATATTATTTTACGAACACTCAATTATTTGGGAGTAAAAGGGGAGATATTCTGAGCAAGGATATTGTCTACAGAAATATAGAGAATGGCCAGCTACCTTAAAAGTTTTATTGGCTCACATGTAAAATCTGAATTGATCAGCTTACCTTTCATAGCAAGATAAATTAATTGTTCTAGAGAATTTTTATGTTAATATGAATTAGACTTGTTTCATCTCTATTTTAATGATTCGAGTTTTAAGAACTTTATTCATTATTTTTTATAGTTACTTCTTGAGGTTCTAAATTAGTAATAATAAGTTTGTTGAATGAGTGGATGTTTTCTTTTTTTCTGGACAGGTTATTTCTGGTTCAAGATATGGCAGGGAACAGGAATAGTGAAACACTAAAATACTAGATTTCTAGACTAACCTTGTGAGCCATGACTTGATTAAAAAACCGACTTAGAAGATTAATTTAGCTAAATCTTAAGATCTCAGAGTTGATTTCTAAAACTGATAAGCTAGTTTAAAGTCAGTAAATATTTTAGAATTATCTGAATGAAATGTAGACAGCAAATTAAGGTTAAGAAAGTAATTTTTTTTTTTATAAGATTTTATTTATTTATTTGACAGAGAGAGAGAGCAGGAACACAAGCAGGGGGAGTGGGAGAGGGAGATGTAGGCCTCCCGCCGAGCAGAGAGCCTGATGCGGGGCTCGATCCCAGGACCCTGGGATCATGACCTGAGCCGAAGGCAGACGCTTAACGACTGAGCCACCCAGGCGCCCCAAGAAAGTAATTTTTAAAGAACCTAATGATATGTCCTAATTTTAGGATTTTTAATCTGGCAAAATTTACATGCTTATTTTCTGCTTATTGTGAATTGTTTTAGAAGTTTAGTGGAATTGACATGACCATGTAAGCAGTTTTAGCTTGCTTACCCCCTTTAAAAAAAAAACACAGACACACTGTTTAGATTTCTAAAGTTAAGGCTGAAAGTTTTCTTTTTTTTAAAAGATTTTATTTATTTATATGACAGAGACACACAGCGAGGGAGGGAACACAAGCAGGGGGAGTGGGAGAGGGAGAAGCAGCCTTCCCACGGAGCAAGGAGCCCGATGTGGGGCTCAATCCCAGGACCCTGGGATCATGACCTGAGCCAAAGGCAGACGCTTAACGACTGAGCTACCCAGGCACCCCTGAAAGTTGTTTTTCTAAATGGATGAGAAATTTTACACAAGTCTTAGAACGAATACATTTCAAAGAAACTGAACTGTGAAGTTGTTTTGTTTGGACGCCATGTATAATTAGTTCTAATAATAACAAGTTAAAGTTTTGGCTTGGAATTATTGAACTCATATGAAGGCAGATAGACTGTTATTGTGGGAGAATAATTTCAAGTAATTTCAGCCTGTAAGAGTTGTTTAATGTCCTGTTAGAAGAAATCATTTCAGAGCAGTCTATGGGTGAATACTGTATGTTGGAATATACTTAATCATGTTTTATTTTTCTGTTTTAGGTTATTTTGCTCTTGGTACTATTTCCATCAAAATTTCCTTCATATTTTAACATTAGGCTTTCTATGTAAAAGTGAGACCATTAAAAATATTAAAAATACAAATCAAGTACAGTGGGAGCAGAGGCTATAGCAGTTGACCATTATTTTTCCAAAAGCTTATCATTATATATGAGGAAAGGACAGTGATATTTACTGTGAACCTCTCAACTTAAGAATTAAATCTTGTCTTGGCTTTCGAAAAAAGATACTTGATTTCTGAGCTGGTGATAATTTCAGAGTTTTGACTTCTGTGTAATTGGATAGCTGAAGAGTGTTTTAAGTCAAGAACTTTGAATACTTTCTAAATCAGTCAGTGTATTTTTTATATCCAGGACATTTGGGTTAAGATTTTTTACTTTATTTTTGAAATTAAAGTTAGACTGAGATAAATCAATAAGTCATATAAATAAAAAGTTTTGATCATAACATTGTTAAAAGTTTTTTGAAATTAACAGTTTACCTAAACATTTGAAATATGTAACGTTTTACATCATGCTGCTTTTATAGCATGTGGCAAACCAAAGGTATGATTTTTTTTTGATAATCCTAAAATCTTATTCTAGGTTTGTCTTGCTTTCATATGCTAAAATGGTTTTTTAATAGCAGAGTTGGTATTTTTTAAAACAGATTTGGTAGTTCTTATAAAGCACCACAGAGATGTTGTGTATTCCCAATCACAGATAAGTTAGGATGTTGAGTTAAAGGGAACTAAGGTTTGAATGTTTATATAAAAGGCATTTAAGATTCCACCTAAAAATGAACATGAAAGAGAGAACACAAGCTCTTCTGTTCCCCTCATTGCATTATTAATGAGCCTTTGATCTTTCAAGAAATGGTCTGGAATCTGAATAAGCACTTGGTGTTGAATACTAATATGTGAGAAGATTTAAGTTTATATCACCTTTAATTTTAAAAACTTTGTATTGTGTAACAAATCTAAAAATGAGCAATATTATCAGCTCAGTACACTGATGTGTATCTTAAGCTAGATTTCAAAATTTAATTCAGGCGAAAAAGAATTATCCATTCTGAAGTTTAATTTGCTTTACTCTCAGCTGGCATGAAACACACAATGCTTTATGAAAAACTTACTTGTGTCAGTGTAGGTATCTAGTATCTAGGACCTCAACATTACAATATGACTGCTGTTTTAATCCTCACCTTTTTTGGATTATTTTTCTTCGCTATTGTAACATAAAATTAAACTTTCAAGTGAATAATGTTAAAAATAATGGAAAAAAATGATTTTTTTAAAGTTTAAGGAAGTTAGAGTAGTTGCCAGTCTGATGAATAAAGTTTAAGTTGGGATAGCTGGAACATTATTTCTTTTTTATCTTAATGAATTTGTTTTTATTATTGATAGTATAGTATCCACTAATAGATTAACATCATCTAGATTATTTAATATTTTGTCAAGTAGATTACGAACTTTTTTCTTACTGTCTAATGGACCTAAATACAGATGCACTTGCATGTTTCTGCATAATCTTTTCTAGGGTGTTTCATATAATAGAGAATGATTGATAATAAGTACCTAGGTAAAACTTAATCATTCATCAGAGCAGCAGATCACTAATGACTTTTCCCAAACATGTCTTTTCTCATAAACTAATAGATCTGTAATAGAAAAATGTGTTTTTTCGAATGACTTCTTTCATGGCTTCTTTTGCATGGAAAAACTAGAGATGTTTTGGGTCCAACCATGTATAACATACTTTAAAAACGTCATGCCACTATTCAATATTTTAAAATAGTACTTTGAACAAATTGATCAGCTCTAAACAATGCATCTCCTTTACGCAGAAAGGAGTTAGAGTGGTCATCATTACAGTTTTATTTTAGGACAGAAAACCTTTTTCTTGTATCTATTTTCTGCTTCTTATTTCTCAATTAACTTTTTTGGATTCTTTTTCCCTGTTCCATTTATTGAGGAGTGGAGAGATGGGAAAGGTGTTAAACATGATCATTTTAGTTTGAATACTATATCAGTGAATTTTGATCATTTGTAAGACTTTATTTTTGGGTGTGAGTTGATGTTCCATAGGAATGCTTAATTCCTTGAAAAGGTCCTGTGTGATAGAAAAATTAAAATTTTTTAAAAAGATTCTGTATAAGCCAGTGACCTCAATATTTTCTTGATATTTTCCTTTTTTAAATAGTTGTAGGGTTTGTGGAACCCCTGCTTTGAATTTATTGACTTTAGGGGAAAGTGTGTGTAGTGAATGAGCTGGTCCTTAGGCTATTTTTGTGTTCTTATTGTTTTATCGTACAGTCTTAGAGTAAGATACAATGCTTAATACTATATTGTTAAGTGAGCATCACAAACTAGACTAGAGTAGACAAGAACAGACTGCTGGTTTAAAGTACAGAATGAGGAGGTTAAGAGTGTTTTTGCTGCTAATGATGAATGGTTTTCAATCATTAGAATGATGATTATCTTGAATGAGGTATAGGTACAGTAAATATCTGATTCTAAAATAACTTTAGAGGTAGGATTTGATAATAATACACATTTGGTACCATCCTAATACGGAACAGTACTTTTATCATTCCTTTAGCATTATTAAAGCCTTAATGATTTGGCTTTAGAACTCTTAACTGGACCTTCAGAGTGGTTCCCAGTCTGCTAAATGGCCACCAGTCTTTTGTCTCTATTCTTAATTTTTCTAAAATTCCTGTTTCTAAATCATTAGACCTTTCCTTCATCTTTATTTTTTTTATTTCCTACCTCTGAACCCTTTATAATACTTACCCCACATGTTATAAATAGCCCTTTACCACTAATTCTCTTTGTTTTTTTGAAATTTCACTTGTGCCACACACATATTGGTTGTTTATATCTGTTACTTGAATAAACATAGCTATGCCATGAAAGCCAATACATTCCCACGTAGGGTGGGGAACATGGTCCAGGGTGGGTGGCTCTTTTATAGATGCATTTTGGTTATTCTCTTTTTTACCTGACTATTGGCTTCCTGATGTTGGAGAGCAGATCTATCCTTAGTATGCTACAGATGTTAATTAGACACATAAATGTTTTCTTCTGAGGATTCATTTTAAAAGATGTTAAATGTAGTTCTTCCATCTTGATGATGATTAGGTATTTTGCACTTAAGATTAATAAACAATAATATAGCTGCTACTTTTCACTTTGCATCTTTTGACTAATTACAATACTAATTAATTTACTTCCTTTCTTCATTTTGCTGTAATGCACTTGGACTGCACAGATCCTTTCTCTGCTACTGTAGATGCTGTTGATGATGCCATTCCAAGCTTAAATCCTTTCCTCACAAAAAGTAGTGGTGATGTTCACCTTCCCATTTCTTCAGATGTATCCACTTTTACTACTAGGACACCTACTCATGAAATGTTTGTTGGTAAAGTACCATTTAACCTTTCTTTCCAATTAATGTTTATACTGCCTAAGTATTTTTTACGTATTCATTAATTATTTTTAAGGCACTGCAATAAGTATTTTGGATTTTAATATCAAATTTTAAAATAAGAGCAATAATGTAGTGACATTTTTAAATTAGTATCCCTAATTTTATTTAATCCAAGTTTTTAGGAAAGAAAATTTCCTTTGAAGTTGTGTTTTTTTCTTTTAGTGTTTTGTTCTCTATCGTATTATAGTGTGATACGCAAGTTGTCTAACATCATTTGCCACATTTTTTTCCCCCACATTTTGTTTATTAATTCAGAGAGTTGGTTATAGGGTAACATCTCTTAAACTTACTGATATGTATGTGCTTATATCTTTCCCTCTGTGTTTGGGAGAGAGGGTGTTTGTCACTCTCAGTAGCTATCTTCATTTTTTTTTTTTTTTAAACTGTGAATAGTACAATTTTAGATTGTCTCAAATCCATACATACCCTTTGTCCCATTCTTAAGGATTTCACTTCATTGTTAGCCTGGAGATAAAAGACAAGTAGAAAATGAAAAACAACTCATCTAAATTGCCTTTGGTTGTGGTATAAAAATCCATAAAAAGGTAAAGTTTTACTCCAGAGCTATACAAGGAAATGTAAGTTTTTGAGTATATACTAACCTGAAATTAATGTTTTTGAACCCTGCTGAAAAGATGCTGAACACCCCTTAAAAGATGGTGAAACTGCTTTTATTCAGTTCAGAGAATAAGGTGATGCAAATTTAAATCTTTGTTTAAAGCAGCATGCAGAAAGTCATCTGTGTACCCTAAATAGATCATGTAGCCACATTCTGAACATTCTGTTTGATACATCTGAGGGGGTGGAAGAGAGGTGACTAGAAAAGAGTAGTTGGAGATTTGAGAAAGATCCAAGGCAGGTGCTGTCGTTATATATAACTCGTCTCATAGCTCCAAATTGTAATAATTAATTGCAGGCATTCCTTCATGTCATTGTAACACATTACAAATTAAATAAAAAGTGGTTGAAACTAAATTTCATATTTTGCTACTCTTCAGAAAATTTGTGAAATGCTGTACCTTATTTGCTTGGTAATAAAGGGTTACTCGAGTTATCCTTGGAATGTGGTTTTCTAATAAGTTTATATTTTCTTTGTATTTATTGAATATGAACTAGAGTATATTCAGTGAGTATGGCTTCTTGTGTCTTTTTAAGTCAGTTGCTTTAATTTGGGGTATGAGACGATATGTCTTTACTTGGGGGCTTATAATTCCCATCTTTTAGGTCAGAGCAGTGCATGTGCTTCAGTATGTCAGTCTTCTATTCACCCCAGAGGGACAGAATGGAGGGTGGTAACCTTAAATGCTAAAGGCCTTAGCTATTTCACATTGAAACAGCAGCAGAGTAAAAATATAAAAAACCATTGTGAGAGAGCTTTTAAAAAGCTTTAAGCTTTTCAAGGAAAGCCTGTAGCAAAAGGAATATACTAGAAGTGTCATTTTCCTAATGTTTTTTAAGTTTAAGGCCTGTGGTTTGGGGCAAGAGGAAGACCAAAAAACAAAGAAAGATAGTAAAGTTGATGGCCATCAAGGTGAGTAGGTGTATTTGAAGATTAAAATCCTAGAATTGGTGATTTTAGGCTTGTGAGGACCTCCGGAGAATATTTGGTCAAGTTCTCAACTCTCATATTGATAACAGAATTACTACCATTTTTATGGATGGATCACGTGAGTCCGAAAAAAGTTAATGTACTGAGACAGCCCAGCTAATAGGAGCAAAAGCTTGAAGCAGGAATCCGGCAGCTTTGCTTTACAGTGCCCTTTCCTTATGGAAGTGTAAACTTTATTTAAACTCTGTTTAGTATTTATTTAAACTAAGATTTAAATAATCTTTATCTAAACTCTGTTATTCTTTGACTGTAAATAGTACAAATGAAAGTACAAAGTATACTTTTTTTTAAAAAATCACATCTGCCAAGTTTTGTCATTAGCAAAAACTTACTGTTCAGTACTTAAACGTTTTTGTAAAAGTGAGTACAGAAAGGGAAAATATAAATCACTGTTGTCAACCTAGGCATTAGTCTGGAACAAGGATCAGTAAACCTTTTCTTAAAGGGTCAGATGGTAAATATTTTTGGCTCATGAGCCACATAGTCTCCATTGCAGCTACCAGCTTTGGGATTATAGCATGAAGATAGCCATAGGCAATACATAAATATGCGTTTGGCTGTGTTCCAATAAAACTTTATTTACGAAGACATGCAGCTGTAGTTTGCTGTCTATCCTAAGAAGAGGCTTTATAATAAGAAGCCTTTTAATTCACATTAAAAGTTCTGAGAAGTAGGGTTGTATAATAAAAATTGCAATAGTTTCTTACTCAGAGTATTAAGAGCAGGAAAGAACGACCCAAGGTATGTCATTCCTAGAGCTGTGTTGTCTAATTAGCCACTAGCTATTGTCATTTAAACTCTAATTAATTACAAATAAATTTTTAGTTCCTTAGTTGTACTAGCCACATTTCTATTGCTCAATGTGACTAGTGGCTACCATATTGCACAGAGCAGATTTATAATACTAGAAAGTTTTTTGGATAGTGCTTCTCTATAACAGTGGTCAGCAAACTTCTTGTGTAAAGAGCCAGATAGTAAATATTTCAGACTTTGCAGGATACATAAGATCTCTGTTGTATATTCTTTTATTTTCTTTCATTTTTTTTTAAAACAACCCTTTGAAAATGTAAAAACCATTTTTAGCCATATAAAAATAGGCCTCTGGCTGTAATTTGCCAACCTCTGCTCTAAAGGATTAAGAATGACCCAGAAAAATCAGAGAACAGCTACATAGACACCCTCTAACCCTTCCAGAGGAGGACATTGATCTGATGATGTGAACCTCAGTGTACGAAATAGCTTGTCCTCATTAAAGCAATTATAAGTCAAGAAGAGTGGGGTTGTGGTCCCAGCTATGCCATGTCTGTGACCTTGTTCAGGCCTGCTTACTCATCGGTAAAAGAAGACATCAGAAGATGTGTTAATATTGACTAAAAAGCCAACTGCTGCTTATTTCTCTAAGGAAATACATGTTGGTTATTTTTAAAATTTTGTTGTGAATATATTTTAAATAGAGTATTCATAATGGAGACTTACTTACTTTTTTAAGTAAGTTGTAATTTGAAGAACACTAAGAGCTTGGACTCTCCTGTTTTTGTTTTTGTTTTGTTTGTTGGTTTGTTTTTTTAATTACTCCATTCCACTCTTAACTGTTCCTCCTCATTTTTCTCTTTTCCTTTTTTTCTGTCCTTCCTCCTCCCCCTCCCCCCCCAATGTATGCCTTGTCAGATTCTTTTTGTGGCACTCAAGCTTATCCTAATACTACCCTTATGTGCCATGAGCCTTCTACCGTAGCTGGTTTATTCGGAGGTAGGTAATGGTATCTCTAAAGTTTATCAATTTATTTATGCAGGAGGGAGTTCTTTGTTTTCTTTAAAATGAGTTTTTTTTTTTAATTCGGTAAGAAAAAAATACTTGCCTTTGAAGAACAGATCATTTTTTTCCTAATTTTGTTTGTCTTGATTAAACACAGGATTGTTTTGTGAATGGATGCTTGTCATCTCCCTACTTTAATCTATACTCAAAAGGTTCACGTTTTCAGATGAGCTTATAACATTACAAGCTTATGGAATTTCAAGCTCTTTGTATAGATGTTAGTGATAGAACACTAAATAATTTTGACTTGAGCAGTTGTGGCATTCTCCTAGAAACAAGGGTACTTTTTCAGCACTGCAAAGGCAGAAGAAATAGGGCACAGTTTCCAGAGAGGCATGGCCATTTTGATACTCATTCCTATCTTTCCAAACATGTTCTAGGCCATTGCAGTAGTAATGAAACCCCAAAATTCAGCTGATGTGTTTTTTTTCTTTTTTGGTGCATAGGAATTGATTACCTTAGTTCAGTTGGCATGAAAAAGTAGGTCTGACACAACTGAAGAATTGAGGTTCTTGACTAGCAGACTTGGGCATGATTAAAAGTATTTAAAAATGGAATTTATGAGGACATTTGATAGAAAGTGTGTGTTTAGAATCCAGTGAATTTGCATTTGAATTCCTGTTTGAATTCCAATTCTACTTCCTTACCTGTGTGACTTGAAACAAGTATTGAACCTTTCTAAGCCTATGGAAATTGGGATGATAGTAACTTCTGGGATTGTCATGAGGTTTACATATATGACTGTATAAAATCTAGCACTATGCCTGGCACGTAAAATTATCATTAAAACTACCATTGAAAACCATCTTGTGTATGCAAATCATTTTATATTTGGAATGTAAACTTTTTACCTAAATTACTATATAATCATCAGATACAGCCTTGAACACTTTTTTCATTGCTTTTAGACTTTAAAATTGCCATGGTTGTTCACTTTTTTGGCCGCCCAGCATTTGCTGTGAGAAGCTCAAGAATTTCATGTAACTTTAATAGCTGAATAAATATAATTAATTATTATGATAGAATTTTCTTTTTCTACCTACTAGTGTATATAATACTTAGGATAAATACTTAAGATAAACTGAAAACCCCTAAAAGATTCTGGAATCACACAATTTGGGGTTTAAGTCTTGGTTTTGCCACTTAATAAATCTTTGACCTTGAGTAACATTGTTTAATCTCTTTGTTTCCTCATCTGTAAAATGAGGATAATAATGACTATCACAATAGGGTTATTGTGAGGTTTAAATAATATACTGTTTATAAAGCTCTTACATTGTGTTTAATAGGATTTAATAGTAGAAGTTACCTTCACAAAAAGTATGAGATCTAATTTATTATGGAACTACCACCAAAATCCCTTAACAAAACAGTACATTTTTCTGGAAGGTGTTTGGAATGCCTTTCTGTCCCCAAAGCTTGTTCATCTTGTGCCTTTCAGTTAATTTATTATTGTCCTCTTGAGATTTGCTCTGCCAGGCAGTGGTTTCTAAATGTTAATCTATCAGTTAGTGATGCTCAATGGCAGAGTTTTCACTGGGCCTTGGTGAAATGAAAGAGTAGTCAGTTCAATGTCATGATTATTTTAAACAGTTAACCTTAACTCAGAGAGCCTGTTCATCTTTTTTTTTTTTGTCCATAAATTTTCTTTTTGAAATGGTGATAGTAGCTTTTTATCTTTGTTTTAAGTAACTTTTAAAAAATTAAATCCTAACAGTATCCAAAAAAATGACTTGGGATAAACGGCCCTTAAGTTGATAATGTTCATTGAAATGAAAATGCAGAATTCTTACCTTGAAGATGTGTTACTACTTGAAGGATTGTTACTTTGAACTACATTGCTTGCTTCCCTGGGAGTCAGTCAGCTATTACAATTTTTTAAAAATTTCTTTTTACTTTTTGCATACCCAGAGGTGTTTTAAATTTGAGGTGCTAGCTCTGGATTACTTTGTATCCTCTCAAACCTATTATACTTTTAGGTAATAGTCTTGTAATTGCACAGATTGATGCCCCTAGGGACCTCAGGAAATGGCTCCTCTCTTTACAGAAAGTAATAAATGGATTACTATAAAAGATAGGCTTATCTCTGATAATAACCAAATTCTAGAAAGCTAGGATAAAATAGCAGGAGAAAACAGGAATTTGATATGCTATCCTAGTTATAAATTATTGTTCTGTATATTTTCTAAACTTTGGAGACCAGCCAAGGTACTGTATCCAGAATCATTTAAAGAACAATATGTGTACTTCTTATACTGTGATGGTAGCATGGGCACATAATTAAGCACGGTAGATTTTTGTCTTCCTTGAGTAGATACATCAGTTCTTTTTGTAAGGAGTAATGAGAAGAATCAATGGGCCCGTGGTGTAATTCTCAAACAGCTTGTACACTTTAAAATGTTGTTAAATTGGTAAGTCTAGAAATCTGGGAACCTCTTGATGAATGGTCAGATTTATATACTAAATTATTTTGTACTTTGATAGTGTTTGTGTTCTCATTGTATGACCATTGTGTTTTTTTTTTTTTTAAGATTTTATTTATTTGAGAAAGAGACAGAGAGCTGGAGAGAGAGGGAGAGAGAGAGCATGAGCAGTGGGGAGGGGCAGAGGGAGAGGGAGAAACGGACTGCCCGCCCCTGAGATCATGACCTGATCTGAAGGCAGATGCTTAACTGACTGATCCATCCAGGTGCTCCTGACCATTGTTTTTAAGAGTGGTTTAAGAATTAATTATGGAATAAAAACTTTTAAAAAGATTTATTTATTTATTTGAGAGAGTGCATTCGCGTGCGTGCACGAGCAGGGGGAGGGGCAGAAGCAGAGGGAGAGAGAATCCCAAGCAGATTCCCCGCTGAGGGCAGAGCCTGGACTCTGGGCTTGATCCTAGGACCCTGAGATCATGACCTGAGCCGAAACCCAAGAGTCCGCAGCTTAGTCGACTGAGCCACCCAGGTGCCCCTGGAATAAGAACATTTTTAAAAATTTGTGCCCTATGGAATACTCATGCTAGATCTAAAATGCTACTTTTAAAGGGGGAACCTAAGGATTAGTGGATTGTAACTTTCAGAATCCTGTTACTTCTCAAATGAACTTAAACCATATTGCATTTAATTAACCATTGAAGGGAGAAAGGAAGGTGAGAGAAATAATGGAAGGTGGGGCGGGGGGAAGACTCCTGGATCTAAGTAGAATCTAAGTAGATTCATATTTTTTAAAGTACCATAGAATACTTAACTTGATTACCAAGTGATCATTTACATTGTGTATATATTTGGCTTCATGCAAAGTCCTGGAATTTTAGATGTGTTTAGTTTTTTAAAAATCATTAGTATACAAAATTAAGGTAAAAAGATAAGCAAAGATTTTACTTTTGTAATGAAACAAACTTAGTAGTTCAACTTCAGTTGCTCTTTTGTTAGTTTTCTTTGTCAGTAGGATGATTTTGTCATGGAAAATGTCATCACCACAAAAAGATACAGTAGTATTAAGAAACATTTTGCTTAAAGGATTGGTCTTGTTTCTCATTGAGGGAATTTATTGCTTTTTCCATTCTATTGTCATCATTATTAAGAGCTGTAAATGTAGAAGTATGAAAGAATTGAGCTTTTTCCATTTTGGTTTTTCTTAGGATTCACTCCATCTCCAGTTGCACAGCCACATCCTTCAGCTGGCCTTAATGTTGACTTTGAATCTGTGTTTGGAAATAAATCTACCAATGTTATTGTAGATTCTGGGGGTAAGAAAAAATTATCTTATTAATATCACTATAATGTTCTCATTTAGATTCTGTGCGAGGACAGATAATAATACTCTTTTGAACATATGTAAATAGATTAAATTGGCGTAGCCAGTGAAGTTGTTCCTCTTCTCCCAGCCACTAGATGAGAACTTGAAGGGATTATTAACTGTTACCCTTTTCTTAGTGGCAGTTTTGACTCTGGGAGGATTTTGTTTCTCCCAGAGTTTAGTGAGATCTTGCTCAGATTAGATTGGTAAATTGCTAATGACTTTGTGTAGAATGTTGTGCTTTGTAGTCATTACAATTTTTACCTTTACTGAAATGAAATTGGCTTTTTTGAAAAGTAGGAAAATAAAACCTTTGGTACCTGACTTGTTGAGACAGTCTGTACTTAAATAGCTAGAATGTATTAAATATCAGAGCTGTGGGGGCTTTTTGTTATTTTAAGGATGATTCTTTCTGTAGTATGCTTGTTCATTTGTTTTAAAAGAACTTATATAAATTTGTAGAGCCAGGTTTCCATTTGTTTTCATTTAATATCTTGTTAATTTGAAGTTTGTGAAGATTAAGAGTTTCCATAAAATTTACTATTCTTACCATGGGATGACCTTTGATTTTGGTTAGTAAATAAGTTCAAGTCATTTAAAGAAACATATTGAGGCATTTTTGATTTTATACTATATAATTATACAAAAAGTAAGCAAGCTTATAGAGAGTATGTGTGGACTAAGAATTTTTTTTTTTCTGTGCAGGTTTATAATTACATTTTTTGATGCATTTGACTTTTTCCTTTTGAGTTTGTCTTGGAAAAAGGATAAAGTAAATAGAGATCAACTGTTCATATTTTGTAAACCACCATTTTTAGTGACTTTCTTTTTCAAATTCTCTATTATTCCTAGATCTTGCTATTGAGTCCTTTAGTGGGTTTGTTTGATTGCATTCACGTTACCTTCTCACTTTGGTAGAGAACCTTAAGGGATTTTATTATTTTCATTTCTAAGTAGTGTCCTAGTTTAGTAGATGGTTTAATGTAATTGGAGCATAAAGTTAGCAATTTCTTAGGTATAATTTAGGTTAACTGTTTTTAGAAGAAAAGTAATAATCAAATGGATCATTTTCACTTCCTTCTAATGTAGTGGTTTACATATACCTTACATTCTCCACTCTGAAGAATGTAAAGAGGTCTATAAAATATTTCTTAGAAGAAACATTTTTCAAAGGAACAGAGATGTATTTTTTATCTCTATTTCTTCAGGTATAAGTGAATCTTCAGAAAATTTTGCCAGTGAGGGGGAGAATTACATTCCATTCCCTTCTCTTTCACAACTTTGGAATAAGGATTGTTTCCTCGAATGCTTCTTTCTTCATCCCCTTTAACCTTAATATACTTTTGTCATGAAATAAGACATGATTTCTCCCAAAGCAAATTTGCCTTTTCAATCAGTTCACTCTGAAACGGTGAATTTCTCCCCTTTCCATTTAAAGTCATTAATTAATGCCCAGTGTCGTAGAGGACTTTTCCAGCAAACAAGTAGAAAAGGCAGAGATCTCCTATAGAAAGCTGTAGCACCATAAAGTCCCTCACAAATCCTGTTTCATCTGTTTGTAACTTTAAGGCTTTGATGAACTAGGTGGACTTCTGAAACCAACAGTGGCCTCTCAGAACCAGAGTCTTCCTGTTGCCAAACTCCCACCTAACAAGTTAGTATCTGATGACTTGGATTCGTCCTTAGCCAACCTTGTGGGCAGTAAGTAGTCTTTGGATTCTTTTAATCTTCTTTACAATAAATTGTATTATAAAAATGAGTCTAGTTTTTAAATGCTTTATTTCCTGTCCTAGATCTTGGCATTGGAAATGGAACTACTAAGAAGTGAGTGTTTTATATGTATTATTTCCCCCATGTACCATTTAGAGGTTGATTTGGCTTTCATCTCAAAAATATGTGTAGAGCTGTCGCATCTTAAAGGCTTTTTGTTCACTCTATAGTAAAGAAGCTTTATAATTACAGACATTTAACGTTCTCACTTATGTTTATTTAAAGTGATGTAAATTGGAGTCAGCCAGGTGAAAAGAAGCTAACTGGAGGATCTAACTGGCAACCAAAGGTTGCACCAACAACTGCTTGGAATGCTGCAACAATGGTGAGTTGAAAAAGCTCACAGTAACATGACTAATTTGGGAGAATAACATGAAAATGTTTTTAAAGTGATAGCTGTAAGTAGGAAGATTGTTTATTGAGTTTTAGATATATAAGTAATTTGTTTTTTTTTTTTTAAGGAAGCTGATTGACTATATTTGCCAGGTATATTTTAGTAGCTAATATTTATTTAAGGATTACTTTGTGCCAGCCATCATTCTAATAAATAATGTGTGACTTTGTTTTCTGTAATCCTCAAATAAACTTAATGTGGTAGTAACTATTACTGTCCCCATTGTGCAGATGAAATGGAGGCACAGAGTTACTACATAATACACCTAGGATCCCAGAGTTCTTAAGTGATTGGGTAGCTTTTTAGAACCCAGGAAGCCTAACCTCAGAGCATAAACTCTTAAATCATTACCCTCTACTGCTGATCTCAAATTTATTATTTATTTACCTAGAATATAAAACCTTTAGTGTTTTTCTGATCTCACCATTGGTAAAGAAACTATACGTGCTTGGTTTTGTTAATATTGTTGAATAGTTCATAGAGTTGATTTTCCTTACTTGCTGTAGTTATATTCTTAAAATCCCCTGAACACTGAACCATTGCTAGGTTCATACATACATACATACATACATACATACATATATACATACATATTTCCTCTAGTAATGGCTCATGGTTCACTGATTTAGCGTTGGGTTGCTTTAACAACGTAAGTGCAGCAAATAAGGAGAATCAACTATACGTGTGTGTGTGTGTGTACACACACACACACACACACACACACACACACACCCCTTACGTTCATTATTATCTTAAATCCTAAAAAATTCTCGTTCTAGTAGATGCCTTTTTTTTTTTTTTAACAAAAAAGAAAATCCAGTTCGTAAGTGTTAAGTGACTGACTTACCTGAAGCTGCCGCACTAACAGGTGCTAGACTTGAGAATCTTGCTCTATCAGGCTGGCTCCACAGCCAGAGCAGCTTGCAGTGCACTGCACTGTTTCCTGCCTTCTCAGTCCCCTGTGGTCATCGTTATATCCGAGCTGAAACAAGGCAGAACCTCACTTTGTTCAACCTCAGCTGAGAACGAAGGTGTTAGGCAACAAATTTTTCACCACTCTATGCATGTCTGTCAGTGACCTCGAAAGCACCGCAAACATTGATTTTGGGGGTCACAAATTTTAGCAAGTAAGCAGATTTATCCACTTTTTTTTTTTTTTGTAAATTTAACCACCTTTTTAAGGCAACAGCTCTTCATTGATAGAGTTCACTGCCATTACTAATAATAAATCCTTGCATTTAATTAGCTTGTTAAGTTTTTTATACATACCCTTACTATCTTGAGTCTGTTAACAGTGCATTCTTGGGGAAGTTTGAATGATAGCATTCCAGTTACAAGAATAAAGTTATGCAGTTTTTCTTTTGTAAGTATAAAGCATCTAGAAAGCAGATTTTAGTTGAAATCCATTCCCTCTGATCTGAATCCAGTGTTTCTCTGCACTGTCACATACCTCACTGACCAGGGGATGACAAGAGGTTAGGTTAGTGGATTTTATGCCTCAGGTGTGAATTATACATTGATAATACATGAAGACTATTATAAATCCAAATGCTAATATGAAAATACAGTGAATATTTTCTTATTTTGTATTAAATTGGTATTAACCTATATGAAATATTAGAAGTTTGTAGATAGCACTTGACTTAAGATTGACTACCAGAATATAACAGGCGTTTAACCATTTAGAATTTGTATGTAAGTTGATGATATTTATGGTACTCTGTCAATGTGTGTCATCTCTTAAGAATTTTGTTAAAATATTTGTATGTATGTATTTCATAGAGTTTCTTTTTAATGACTAACATATAGGGCTGGTGATGTGATTCACTACTTAGATAAACTGCTGCTTATGACGTTTCTTTACATTTCTAACCTTTTTATTAATCCATAAACACTGTCAAGGTTTTTGAACTTTTTTAAGTTAAAAAATTCATTGGTATTTTATTAATATATATGATGATGTTATGCTACAAATTCTTTTAATTACTGCTTGCTTTTTTCCTGAATGGTAGACATATGATGCAACCCTGTTTATATGGGATGCACTGAATTTTGCAGTGTTGAATTACTGATAGATTTTATGTTTTATGATACTTGTAATAAACTATTAGATATGTAAGGGGATTATGCCAGAGACTAAATTTCCCTTGTCAACCTTGATAGTGTTTTAGTATAGGTGTTCTTCCATTAGATATCGGAAATACAAGGGATTTTAGGTAGTTAGTGAATGTACATGTGAACTAAAATGCTCTCTGTGTATTTTCTGTTGTGTAAGTACTTGTTCTAATCCAGTGTTATTGCATTATGTAATTGTTCTCCCTGGGAAAAACAGAATGGCATGCATTTTCCACAATACGTAAGTGACCAAAAACTAGCCTTTTTGCAATAAATTGGCATGCTATTAACCACTGCTGTAGCAGAATCTCATAACCTTCCAGCTATTACTTGTTTTCACATTCAGATTTTCAATGTGCCAAAAATTCTTTCTAGCATCTACTGATTTCATGGATGTGTTGCAGAATTGATTCTGATGGTGGCATGGGAAAGACAGATTTTTTTTTCTTGCTTAATATTCTGCCATTTGCTGCCAGATGGCTGGGTGTCTGTGTGTGTATCTGTGCTGCCACTATGCACTTGATGATTTCTGAATGAAGGGAAATGTTGATTGTGGTAATGTTGAAAATAACAATTGCATGAAATCTTACAGGCTTCTGCTGTACTTGGCAGTTTGTCTACTGCTCTTGCAGCTCTCGGTTTTTAAGTAGGGAGAGACCAATAAGTCCTACATGCTCACTCAAATACTAAACATTTAACTATTCACTTTAGTTATGCTTCATTTAACTTCTCCATGCATATGTTCAAATTGCCATATAATTTCAGTTATTTTTTATGTTTCAGCAGTGTTATTGGTCTTTCTCCTGTATTCAGTTTCAGTTTTCATTATAAGATAACACACACACAGGGAATGTTAAGACAGCAAATATATCTAAAATGATTTTGTGCTCAGATTGTGTATTTACGGAGCATGAGGTAGGGTAGAAGGCGGAGGGGAACTTGAAACATCTTAGGGCTAGGTGGCTCTTTTAAGAATTAAAGCATAAGTAGATTTAAGAATTTCTTGCCCCTCCAAATTGGTGCTTTGCAGAAGATAGTTTAAATAATTTACAGAGTAAATTAGAAGGAATGCTAATATATGTACTCTGTATAAGAACTGTGTGCGTCATAAAAATAGTCATACTCAGTGGTGTTTTGAAATCTTTGGGGTTCTTTGAAAAAAAGTGAATTGAGGTCCTTAGAATAATTTTTTGGAAGATCAGATTATTAATTGATTTGGGATCTTTAATTTTTTTTTCTTGCTCAAAATACTGAATCACCTAGGAAAACATTCACTAATACTTCCTCTGGGTAAACATTTTTTTTTTTTTTAAGATTTTATTTATTTATTTGAGAGGGAGACAGCGAGAGAGAGCATGAGCAGGGAGGAGAGGGAGAAGCAGGCTCCCCACTGAGCAGGGAGCCTGGACCTGTGCTCCATCCCAGAACCCTGGGATCATGACCTGAGCCAAAGGCAGACGCTTAACTGCCTGAGCAACACAGGTGCCCCTGGGTAAACATTTTTTTATGAGAGTGATAGACTTTAAATTTTAGAATTTTCAGTATTTTTTTTTTTTAAATCTGAAGATCTTTAAAGCTGTAAAAAGCACATTGTAATTTTAGATCACTGTTGTATCTAAGTTTAAATGGTATTTTTTTTCTAATGATTCTGCTTTTCTGCTAATTTCGAGACACTCTTTCATTGAGCATTAATTGACACAGTTATTAATGATCACAAGTGTCACATTTAATCACAGCTGTCTTAGCAATTCTTTTTAGTGGAACTACAGCTATTGATTCCTTGAATTCAGTCGACATGAGTTACACATCCTTGTTTATTTTTTCTCCACCATGTCAGGCACCCCCTGTAATGGCCTATCCTGCTACTACACCCACAGGCATGATAGGATATGGAATCGTAAGTATTTTTCCAGACATAACTTTTTGAAAATAGATTGATTCATATTTAACATGACTTTTTGACGTATTTAATATGACTTGGTGACACACATACCTTTAGTGCCTAACATAGAACCTTGTATCATAGCATTGGTTTCATAAATATCTCTAGAATAGTCATTATACAGCAGATACCATTTATGAATGTTCACAGTATTACTTGGCTTATTTTTCCCCTCATAACTTTGCTAAGTATTTTATACTTCATTACAAACTCATTTAAACATCAGTGTTAACTCCAAACCTTTATTTGTGTGACCTTACATTAATACCATTGAAGTCTTATAACCTTAATACTGTAGGGGAAGGGAGGAATTAACATTTCTCAAATTGTGTAAGGGTAAATTTAGTCCAGTACAGGCCAGAGAAACTTTCCTATGACAGTGATTGCTACCATGCAGAAATAGTTGTTTTACTTTTAAGCTGCCCACAGTCCACAGTCTACACTGCCCTTACTCTCCCAGCTGTCTTAATATATAGACCCACTTAGATAAGAAATGGAGGGAATGGCTTCAGCCCGGTGTATGTGTGGGAGGAACTGTTGCTGGTAGGACACATCCCGTCACATCCCGTGGGGTTGCCACTGTGCTGCTGTGCTGCTGCTTTAGTTACATCTTAGGAAGTAGCTTGGAGTTGAACTGAAAGGTGGAACCTGTAGGAAGGTGAGATTTTAGAGTATGGCATTTTAACCAAAATAATGTAGCGGTGTGTATGTTCTGTTTGGTTACTTATTTGTGTTAATTTTATACCATGGAATAGTAGTATTTAAACAGAGAAATGGTTGAGATTCTATTTTCAATTACTAAAGAATGAACTAATCTCTTCGTGTGTTATTTACACCTCTTCTTGGTTCTCCCTAACAATAGATGAAACAAAAGGAAAAAACCATAGAGCGTAAACCTCTTCAAAGAATCAACTGTATTCACTTCAGATCACTTGCATAATGGCATAAGAACTGATAAAGATAGTTTACTTTGAAATATCTTAGCCATTTTACAGTTTCAAGTTTTCCTATGTTTGCAATTTCAAAATTGCAAATTTGAAAATTTTGGATTGGTTAAAATTATTTTGTCTGCCATATTGTAGAAAGGTTTAAATTTTGCTTAAATTTAAGCTTTTTCTTTTTTTTTTTTTTTACAAACCTTAGAAGTGTACACATTTAAGACTTAAACTCTTAAGAATTTATAGCTGTCAGTCTCATTTGTATTTAAAAGAATTCTTCCTTTGAGTTAAAGTAAAAGTACTAGTACATTCCATTCCTATCATCCTTCTTATTTACTACTTAAGGAAGATGTTAGTCGACATTAACTAAATTAATATTTTTCTATTTTTTAGCCTCCTCAAATGGGAAGTGTACCTGTAATGACACAACCAACCTTAATATACAGCCAGCCTGTCATGAGACCACCAAACCCCTTTGGTCCTGTATCAGGAGCACAGGTACTAATGTGCCACATGTAACTCTTAATGTACCTGATGTGAGAAGGATAGAATACTAAAAATTCCTTTTATACAACTTAAGAAACAAATTATGTTTTTCCCCTTGACGGTGGATGTTATTTGCCTCCTATCTTTATCATCTAAAAGAGCTTTTAAGAATATTGATTATTTGGAAGGAACGGACAAGCAGATTACAAACATTTAGAATGGAAAATTCTTGACAACTTGTAGTTGGTCAGTGCAGAGGATTGTTTTTCTGAGGTTAAGGAACCTATTTTCTGTTCATGATTCTGGCTTGCTGTCCTTTGTGAACCCTAGAAACCTTGAACTCAGAGCTCCAGTGTTTTGGCTTGAATGGTGCTACAACAAAGGTGTTGCCCTTGAGATATTTGTGAAACGTGGCAAGTCTACAAAAAGTTGTGAATGTTATTTTTTCATTAGATAACTTCCTGCCACTGAGTATTGTATTTAAAAACAAATTAGTGGGGCGGGGTTGGGGGGGTGGGAAGGCAAAAAAACCTTGAAATGCCATGCTGACCTAATTTCTTTAAAGGAGAGACTTTCGTCTTCAAATGTTTCTAAGGCCCTCTCCCAGTTCCTGAAATTTCACCCCAAATATTCATACTTCTTCATCCCATTATTGTTAGCATTAGGGGAATCTGGATTTAAAAAAAAAAAAAAAAAGCTTTTCCCCACTATGGTTAGAAGATATGTGCAGCTTCTTTGTTACTTGTGGCATACTAGTGGATGAGACACTCAGGAAGTGATGGAATGGCTTCTCATTCTTTGTCTGTGGCCCTGCTCCTGTTGTGTGACACTTAGAAATAATTATGCACAATTGCTAAAGTACTCCTTTCTTACACTGCTTCTGATGCCAACTGATTGGTTACTTTCATGTGTTTAATACTTAGTTGAAAACATTGGTGTGAGCATTTGATAATGGGCTTGTTATTCCTTTCCCACTTGAATACATGTAGTATTTACACTTGCCAATGCCTACAGTGTTAAACTACCAATATTAGTTTGTATTGGTCCAGTTTGAATCTAGTCTCTATGTATTTCATAGACTCATGAACCACTGGCAGTCAATCCTTTCGTTTTTTAGTCTTTTTGAGTATTTAACTCATTTCATAAATTGGCATCTCAGGGAGTACCAGTAACTTGAAGTGGATAGTGAATTTAGTTCTGATTAAAAGGTAAAATCCATGTTCTTTGTAATTCATGCATTTGCCCAGATGCCACTTTTTTCCCCTTTTGTTCATGTTAAAGTAACTTTTTCTTCCTGTTCCTTAGTCAAAAGTATTTACAATGAAGATAGATGGGAGTGAGAGTAATTGATGCAGCCATAACTTTTTTATAAGTCCATTATTTTGTATGTGTTTGGTTTTATAAAGTGGATTATGGATGTATATATAGTTTACTTTGTCTTCTGTCTTTTACCACTAGTAGTTCTAAATACTGGCTTTGCTAAAGAAATATACTAGATTTTATAATCTTTTAAAATGTTGATGATTTCCCTAACTATTGGTGTAGATGTTTTCTTGAGATTTATGTCTTCCTCATGTCCTTTATTTTTTCTTTGTTTTTTTCTTTGTTGTTTATACTTTTAAGTCAGATATATATCATTTATTTTTTTTAAGATTTATTTATTTATTTTAGAGCACATGCGAGTGGGGGGGAGGGGCAGAGGGAGAGAAGCGGACTTCCCATTGAGTGTGAAGCCTGACGCGGGGCTTTATTTTATGACTCTGAGATCATGACCTGGGTTGAAATCAAGAGTCGGATGCTTAACCAACTGAGCCACCCAGGCACCCCTATCATTTATTTAAAAAAAAAAATTTTTTTTTTCCTGTATAGACTAAGTGACTACCACCTTAAATGTATTTAAGAGAAAAAGCCTTAATCCAATGCTATAAATTTACCAGGAACTGCTGACTACAGTAAGTTTTTCCCCGATGTGCGGCTGACCTTATATCCCCAGTCTGGGTCTTGTCTTGCAGGTTCCTGTCTCATAAACAGAATACATTATAACCTTAAGCTTGGATACCTCAACCTGACTTTTCCAAGCACTTATCATCTCACCTTCTTCTCAAAATAATTTTTAAGGTAGATGGGCCTACTATCACTATCCCATTTTATAGATAGAGAAAGCTGAGACTTGGAAAGGTTCTTCAACTAAGTAAATGCTGAAATGCAGCTTATCCCCAGGAATCCCTGGTTTCTGGTCCAATGCTCATTTGTAACACTTTGCCTCTCTACTAATGGGATTGGGCCCATACGCCTACTACACTAACACTGTCTTCCTTTTGGCAGCAGTGAACCACTCTGCAAATCTTTGGGTTTCCTGCTGGATTATAAACTACATTTACACATTTCAGAATATAACTTCTGTAGATGTCAAGAACATCTTCTGTAGTTTTGGGAATGCTTTTAACCTTATTCAAACATTTTGTATGAATTTTGCTTTAAAAAGAAAAAAACATGGTTTAAAAAATCGTAGTAAAAAATCTGCCTTTATAAAAAGTAGTGTCCCCCTAGCATCTGCTCTTATTCTAGGTTTTATATCCTGTTGCCTTCTAAAAATCCACATAACTCACTGAAACACCAAAAAAGTACAAGAGTTTCCATGGGCATGAAAAGAGACAGTGACAGAAATACCTTTTCCTAATGAAATTATGCCAGAAGAGAAGAGAATGAGAACATTAGAGTAATAAGTTTCAAGTTAAGAAATAAAATTTGATATTAGTACTTAACTCTAAATATAGATTGAAGAAAGCACATGAAGGAAGCAAATGGATAACTAGGAAAAGAGAAAATCAGGTGGCAGTGAACTGGCTCAGAAAAGCTTCAGTCAGTTTCAATCAATTGAAAATCAGACTCTCAGATTTTTTTTTTTTTTAAAGATTGTATTTATTTATTTTAGGGAGAGAAAGCACAAGCAGGGGGAGGGGCAGAGAATTTCAAAAGGACTCCATGCTGAGACTCTCATGACCCTGAGATCATGACCTAAGCCGAAATCAAGAGTTGGATGCTTAACCAGCTGAGCCACCCAGGCTCCCCAGGATCTCAAATCTTTTAATGTTACTTTTCGTTCCTTTTCCCCTTTGTTCTCCAACTGTTCATCACAAAGCCCCATTAATTGTTTCTCTGCTATCATTAGATCCATCCTTCTTGCTTTCTACAGCCTTCACCCAGATTGGAACCCTTTATCTCATGCTTATTTTACAACAGTCTCCCTGTGTTTCTTGCCTTTCTAATTTAATCCATTCTGTAGATACTGGAATAATCTTCTATGGGCAGTATTTTTAGCATCTTATCTCCATATTTAGAAATCTAAGGAAGTGAATCTAAATATAACAACATATAAGCCATCCCCTTAGCTTTCCTTCTTTCTTAACAGCTACCTCACAAAGTCTCCATATTTGTAAGAGTAATAGTGAGTAAACAGACCATTCAGGTTCTTCAATTCCCATGCCTTTACAATTCTCAGTAAGTATCCAGTGTTTTGCTGCTTGTCTTTGCCAGAAAGTCTTCATCTGTCATAAAGTAGATTTATTCTTCATTCTTTTTTTTCCCTTTGATAATGTTTTTAGTTTTTTTAAGGTTTTATTTTTATTCCAGTTAGTTAACATACAGTGTTATATTAGTTTCAGGTGTACAATATAGTGATTCAACACTTACATACCTTACCCAGTGCTCATTCTTTACTTATTCTTTAGTCCTCTCTCATCCCTTTCCAGTACTTCTGAGATCTGAAGTTCTTTTCCTTATCCTGCATTATTTTTCTTTATAGAAGTTACTGTATTACCTGACATCTCTTTGTCCTGTCTGTCTATCCATCTATCCATCCATCCATCCATCCATCCAGTCTTGCAAGAGACTCCTGGAGTGGATTATAAGCCTCGTAGAGGCAGGCTTCTATGTGTTTGTTTACTTCTGTGTCCCTGGTTCCTAGAACAGTGCCTGACTCGTAATAGTTTTGAACATTGTCAAACAAGAATATTGTCAAACAAGTGAATCTGGTTGAAAACTAACCTTTTCTATTATGTAACTTACTTGTTCTTCATTGATCTCTCTTTTCACTTATAACCATTGTGTAATAATTTATAGCCATATTTAAAATTGGTTTAATTTGTTAGCTAATAGTTACTGTAAGCTAAAATATCAGATTTCAGTCACCTAAGAAATGAAGATACACCTTTAATTTCATGATTGAATATTTTTAATAATTAAAAATTATGCTGTTTATTTTTTTTTTTTTAAGATTTTATTTATTTATTTGACAGAGACACGGGGAGAGAGGGAACACAAGCAGGGGGAGTGGGAGAGGGAGAGGCAGGCTTCCCGCAGAGCAGGGAGCCTGATTCAGGCTCCATCCCAGGACCCTGGGCTCATGACCTGAGCTGAAGGCAGATGCTTAATGACTGAGCCACCCAGGCGCCCCTAAGCTGTTTATCTTTGAATTAGGTGAGATTTTTTTCATGCTTTAGTGTTTAATGGTTCTGAGCCAGTCCCTTGGATTAATTTTGCCCATTCAAATGCTAGTTGTAGGGGCGCCTGGGTGGCTCAGTCAGTCGTTAAGCATCTGCCTTGGCTCAGGTCATGATCTCAGGGTCCTGGGATCAGCCCGCATGCTCGACAGGGAAGCCTGCTTCTCCCTCTCTCACTCCCCCTGCTTGTGTTCCCTCTCTCGCTGGGTCTCTCTCTGTCAAATAAATAAAATCTTAAAAAAATAAATGCTAGTTGTAACCAGAATAATTTTTCTTAGTGAATTACCTTTTAGTTCTCTCATTATTTTCCTCCCTTTTTTCATTTGGATTCAAAATTCCTTGAGGACAGAGAAAACATGGTAAACAGTAATTTAAATGTAAAATGAAATCCCATCAAAATAAAATCTTTTAATCAAATCCCAGTTCTACGCCTATTGCCAAAAATCTTTCCCTGATCCTTGAAGTGCTTTTTGGGACCTATTACTTACCCAGGGCATAACTTGTATCTTCTGGTCTCTTGCTTGCTTACTTGAAATTAATATTTTTGAGAGTATTTCAGCCCTACCAGATACGTTTATCTTATTGCCATTTAGTGAGGCATTCCAAACAGTTGTGTTCTGTGTCCTACATTATATCTAGGTTACTCTAAGTGCTGCATTAGTGTTAGCTAATACATTCCAGATGGCTCTTAGCTCAGACTAGACTACTCTGTTCTTTAGGATATTGTCTTTAATTTAATAGACTACAATGTAGTATTGAAATTATGCCTTCCTATACACTCACACTGTTCTCCCCTCATTTTTTGTGCTGGCTTATTCTGTGATTTTTAGGTATTTTTATGTAACTGTTAGTTGCTTAAAAAGATGGGGATTATGTTCTTCTGTTTCATGCCCAGTATTTTAGCTTTTAAGAAAAAAAATATGTTTTGCATTAGTGTATCTTCCTAGATGTTTGACTACATGGAAAATACTAGATCCCTGTGGTTAGTGATTTTTTTTTTCCCTCTTTCATGCTTCCTCCCAGTTTTGCTCACTGTTTGATGGCTTTTTATGAGTCTGTTTGTTTATTAACTTGAGGAGAATGGGGACTCTTACTCCTTCTCTTAATAGTGTTTTATATAAATCTTACTGGTACTTAATGGTATATACATTGAAATGTCCATTGCTGACCAATAGTTTATTAAACTCATTCTGCATTGCATTATGCAGCTTTTCTGTTAAAAGCATGAAGACAGTTAATCTAGTTAGTTTCAGTTTTCTTTTGAAGTCACTATGATGTGCAATAATATTCTTTTAGTGGATGTTTATTAGGCAATTTAGATGTTGTTGAAGATCTTGGGGGGAGTGGGTGTTATGTTAGTTATATTCTTTTTTTTTTTTTTTAAAGATTTATTTATTTGAGAGAGAGAGAATGAAAGAGAGAGAGCACGAGATGGGGCGGGGGGGGGGGGGGAGGGTCAGAGGGAGAAGCAGAGTCCCTGCTGAGCAGGGAGCCCGATGCGGGACTCAGTCCTGGGACTCCAGGATCATGACCTGAGCCGAAGGCAGTTGCTTAACCAGCTGAGCCACCCAGGCGCCCCTGTTAGTTATATTCTTATCATTTCCTTATATGAGAAACTTACTTTGATCCCATACCAATCTGTTTCCCCAAAAGCAATATAAAAACCAGAGTGTTACGTAAGGGTATTTAATTTTTAAAATAAGCTATTAAAAGTTTTGTTGGTTTTTTGATTGGTATTGGTTTTTGTTTCGTTTTGTTTTAGTGGAGGGTTGCCAGTTTTATTTATGGAGGATATGGCTAAAGACGCAAAATGGCTGCTGTGTTTTGTTTGTAACAGCTAATTTTAAGTAAGTCTGACATCAGTTAAGTGTCTGAAAGGAAACAATGGCTTGTTGTGAGTGCCTTTTACCCTTCTAAATAGGGACACTGTTAGATATAAGAATAATTCAAGTCTTACAAAAAATTGCCTTTTTAATGACTTTCTTGTGTGTCAGAACTAGTGGCTCTTTTTGCTATTAGGCTTAGTTTCTTAGTCTTTTCTCTTTTTCTTTCTTTTCTTTTTTTTTTAACTTCCCTGGTGTGTTAATTGTGGGTGTTGGCGGTGCCTCTGCTGTCAGCTGATCTGCCCACTGGATTTCTGTGAGGAAGGTCTTTGCCTTGTCAGCAGTGCATTATGCTCATTTATCCTTGCCTCCTAGAAGAGATCGTGAGGGAGTTTACTTTGGGAATTGGGGATTTAATACCATAGGTGAGAGTGGTTTTGTAGTCCCTGGGGCATACCTGAATCAGTCAAAACAAAAATTTGAGGAGTCCCATCTGCTGACAATTAATGTTAATAAGACAACCTATAGAATAAGGCCTTTTTACTGGGTTTTTGCTAAGGACATTCTTTCTAGAAGGTAGAGATCTAATTTCTTGTCTTAAACAAAACCAGAACATATTCTTAAAATCTTGAATGACTGTAAAGTTCTACCTCCGTGATGAACATCAGTGACCATATACAGCACTGTGTGGATAGAAAATATAGGGGTGTATTGACTGTCTAATATTTACTGAAGTCCCTTTAAAAAAATTATTTCTCTCTTATCACTTTAACTTTTACCTGTATGTTAAATATAGCCATAAATTTTAGCTGAGTTGAAATTAATTGGGATAGCAGATTTTAGAGAGGAAACAAAAGCACCTGCCTTGGAGTCAGCAGATCTGCATTAGAGTCTACTGTTCGTGTCATGGGGCTGCCCATAACAATGTATACCACAAACTTGATGGCTGAAAACAGGGCCCCAGGGCCATGCTCCTGCCAAATCCTCTGGAGGAAGATCCTACCTTTCTTCTTCCACAGAGGGAAGGAGGTAGCCCCAGTCATGTTTTGGTTTGCAGCTCTAGCACTTCTAGCGTCTTCCTGTGTCTGTCTTCATGTGGCATTTCTCTCTTATAAAGACACCAGTCATTGTATTAGAGCCCTTTTAATGACTTCATCTTAACTTGATTACATCTTCATAGACACTGTTTCCAAATAAGGTCACATTCATAGGTCCTGGGGATTTTTGTGAGAGGACACAATTCAACAGAGTGTCAACTCCTCACTAACCAAGTGTTTCAGGGCAAGTTCACTGTGTAACTTGGATGAGCCTCAGTTTCTCTCTTTTTTTTTTTTTAAGATTTTATTTATTTATTTGAGAGAGAGAGAAACAGCATGAGAGGGGAGAGGGTCAGAGGGAGAAGCAGGCTCCCCGCTGAGCCGGGAGCCCGATGTGGGACTCGATCCCAGGACTCCGGGATCATGACCTGAGCCGAAGGCAGTCGCTTAACCAACTGAGCCACCCAGGCGCCCAAACCTCAGTTCCCTAATCTTTAAAATGGTAATTTTACTTTGTGTACTTTATAAGTTTGCTATAAGGATCAAAAAGAAATATTTGAAATTGACTTAGGAATGTGGAGGTTTGTTTTTCTTTATTGATTATTATAAGGAACTTTTTTGTTTTTAGAAGAAAATTATATAAGGTTGCCTTATTTTCAGTGCTTATCTCTGTTCCCAAATTCTAATTTAATTTGTTCTAATCTAATACAGTTTATATTTCTTTCCATGCATTACAGATAATCTTGATTGTAAATAATTCATGCTTCATTATTTTGAAACCTTAATTATAACTCTTATCTGACAATGTCAGATAAATACATGGACACAAGCCACAGTGGTGACAGGGTGGCCCTGCTGAGCATGGTCTGCTTTAGGGCGTGAATCATCCATATGCACAGTAGACTGTGGACACTGTTCACAGGAACCAAGCCACATCATTCTTCAGGAATGTATCAGCAGCACTTTAATTGGTTCAACCTTTGTGGAATGTAGTGTTACCGAGAAATACAAAACTTTAGTTTATAATAATTAAAATATTTATTTGGACCAAATAAATAAGTTCATCTGTTTTGTGGGGAGGGGTAAACCTTTTTTGAAATGTCTAAGTCTAAAATTCTCTCCTTAGACATTTTTAGTGGAAATTCAATATATAAATCAGGTAAAAGCGGGTAGCCTAAATAAAGTTCATATGGAACACAGTTTGGAAATTTTTTTTTTTAACCAAGCTGGAGTGCCATATTTCCAATAAATGGCAAATAAGGGGTGTATTATAGGCACATTTAATTAGTACTTTGTCTTATAGTAAGAAGTTGATATAGTAGGAATCAGCAGTTTAAGTGGGACTTTAAAAGGACATCTCTCTTTTTTATTAAGATTTTATTTATTTATTTGACAGAGACACAGCGAGAGAGGGAACACAAGCAGGGGGAGTGGGAGAGGGAGAAGCAGGCTTCCCACAGAGCAGGGAGCCCGATGCGGATGTGGGACTTGATCCCAGGACCCTGGGATCATGACCTGAGCCGAAGGCAGATGCTTAACAACTGAGCTACCCTGGCGTCCCTAAAAGGACTTCTCTTATCCTTGGAAGCACTTCTTATATACAGAAGATATTTATTTTTAGCTATGTCAGTTAATATTTTCTCCCATCAGTTTACGAAATCTTGTGATCTATTTCCCTCTCCCCAGTTTGGTTTTCTTTAACTGTCAGTTTAGGTTGCCATAATTCTAATGAGATGACTTTAGATGTCATTTTAGAATAACTTACAGCTTCTGTGTTAACAGTTTTTAAATTATTATAGACTCTAGCGGTAGTCTGATGCCCCTAAGATGAGTAATGCTTTGAGGGTGACAGGAGTAATGTTGGCATAACTTTGTGATGTTACTGATGGACAGAGGCCCAACATGGGGTTACGTTAAACACAAACCCAAGAAGCAGCTGTTAGAGGCAGTAGACTTAAACCTACATACAGGGCAGGCCCTCTATATACAGTAGAGAAATCCTCTCTTTTAGCCACACTTCCCAGAGACAGCTGAGGAATAGCATCATCTTTTAAAGATTTTGTTTATTAGAGAGCAAGAGAGAGGAAGAGAGAGTGCACTAGAGGGGGGAGGGTCCGAGGAATAAGCAGATGCCCTGCTAAGGAGGGAGCCCAATGTGGGGCTTGATCCTGGGGCTCAGGGATCATGACCTGAACCAAAGGCAGACAGATGCCCAACCCACTGAGCTACCCAGGCGCCCCAGAGCATTGTCTTTAATAATGCTACACTGTATATTTATATCTCTATGCAACTGGATCCAATTGTGCCACTAGTGTCCTGGCCATGTTCTAAACATTATCCAAAAACAACTTCCTGTTCTGATGTTCTCTAACTCTGTGTTCAGTTTATAACAAATATTTCTGTCTCTTAAATGTTTTGATTGCACAGCATTATCAGGAAAATATTTTTTAAGCATGTACCCTTGTACATATAGCTAATGTATATATTATAAATTATATATTCCTACAACAATATATTAGGTACGCTTAAAAACAAAAATAGAAGTGTTAAACAGGTAAAAATTAAGAGAGAAGTTCTAGTATTTTCTTCTAATGTCCTACTTTGGAGATTATTTTTATTTTTATACAGAGCTTGTTTATATGCTGCTCCTCTTTCACTGTTTCTCAATATTTTATTTTCCTATAAAATGAGAAAGGAAGACTAAGTATGTCTGTATTAGACTTAACAGTAAGAGTGACTGCTCTTTAAAAGCATATTGAGTTGTGGTATAGGTCAGTTTAATTTGAATAATAGCTGTGCTAATTTTTTAGCTCTGTGGGAATTGGTGTGGAGGATATTTGAAATAAATGAATAAAAGGCCATGTTTTATTTAGTTTTTAAAGATTTCATTTATATATTTATGGGCAGGGAAGAGCTCAAGTGGGGGGAGGGAGAGCAAGAGAATCCTCAGCAGATTCTGCCCTGAGCATGGGTCTCAATCCCATGACCCTGAGATCATGACCTGGGCCGAAATCAAGAGTCTGACACTCAACCAACTGAGCCACGCAGGTGCCCCTGGATTTTTTTTTTTTTAAATAGGCTCCTTGCCCAGCATGGAGCCTTACATGGGGCTTGAACTCACCACCCTGAGACCAAGACCTGAGTGGAGATCAAGAGTTGGACACTTAACTGCGTTCCCTCCCCACCCCATGTTTTGGGTTTTTTGTGATGGCATATTTGTAGTAGGATTTTTTTTTTTTTTAAGAGAGCACACACGCCTAGTACTAGCAGCCCTACATAGTCTCTAATTTACTCATAGAATGATAAGTAAAGGAAGGTCAGCTCTTTTACTTACAGGTGACTTTTCAGACTTTTCCAGTCCCGCTGCTTCTCACCCACCAGGATTCTGTTGGCCCCTTCATGCTCTGCTGTTCTTCCTGCTTTCCTTGAGCAGTAATTGGGCTATTGCAGCATATTTCCTTTTCTTTTTCCTTATTTACTCTCAGAGCTGGCTACTTTCTCACCAGTGCATGGTGTGCCCGTGCTTTGATGCAGGTGCCAGGAAGAGGTGGGCACAGGTGGTCAAGGGCTGCTTCATGGCCCTGCCTTTAGCACTCCGCGGTCAGCCAAACCAGTCTGGGCCATTGTTTCATGTGCTTGAGATGAGTTTGATGATATGGAGCTTATTACAGGGGTATTAGGTCTTTTTTTTTCATGTTTTAATTTGGCTACATATTTATAAATGAAAGTTATAGGTGTGTGGATTTTTCCAATTTAAGTGAGAATAGAAGCGTTAGTTAGAAACTGGCACTTTTTTCTCCCCAGGGAAATTGATCCTCTAACATTTGTAAGCCTGTAGGACTTCTCTCTAGCAGTATGCGCTCACACATTGAGAAGAATAGAAAAGTGTTCCCTTTTAGCATATTCTTCGTGCATTTTCCTCTGGGACTGTCGGGTCTTTAGATTGCCATCCTCATGAAAACATGACTAAGACATTTTACTGTGGGGCTCTCGTAAGAGACTTGAGATTTTGGATGCACTCTATCCACAATAAGGGATTTTTGGTGTTTTTGTTTGAACTTCAAGTGAAAGAGAAAATCTGTTTTGTAGAGAAACCCAGTTAGTCTTAGACTCTGTCCAGCTCAGTGACTGGTGATTACTTTACTTAAAATCATTCTGCTTCTGAATGGTCATCCATGGTTGGTCTGAAGTGGGGAGGAGGAGACATCCTTCCAATTGTGTTGCACCTTACTTTGTCTCTACTGGCTGTTACTTGAATCCCCAAATCCAGACTGCTGCTCCGTCCTCCCATTTGTAGCTGCCTGTGTAAGTTCATCATCCTTTCCATTGTCTCTTCCCATTGCCTTTGAACATTTATTTTTGAGAACAAGGTACGGATTAGGACAATAGCTCAACCACTAAAATAACTGAAGATGATTTACAAACCTTTAAATTGCTTTTGGCATCACAACAACAAATTGCATATACTTGTGATGTAATATTTGCTGAAAGTCATTGGCTATTCATTCTCTGTAGTGCTTTTCTTAAACAAATCAAAAGGTAGAAATGAGATCACTTTGAACCAGCAAAAGCAGATGGTGAGGATTGAAATCCGTTACAGGATTCGAATGTTGGAAATATGAATTGAAAATATTCCCACTTAGTCAACTTCGATTTAATACTCACTTGAACATCCCTAAAAGGACAGCTCATTTCATAACGCTTGCATGCCTCTGCAGTCTTATGCAGGGGGGAGGAAAAAAAAAATTAAAAGTTTGTTCCAAACTAAAAGGATTTGTGTTTGGTTTGAAATATTCAAATTAGGTTTGGTGAAGGAGCTACACATATGAAAATGAACATTGTTATTCTTCAGGAGCTGGCTGGCTTTGAGGGAATACTAATGATACGTTATTGAGTTTAACAAACTATTTGCCTCACCGTATATTCAAATTAAACGATAGCTAATTCCAAGAATCAAGCAAATGTAATCAAGTAGAAAACAGAATCAGTGATCTGAAGTATTCCCTATTTTCGGGGCATATGTGGGCAGTTAGACTAGGTGACCTCTAAAGTCACTTTTACCTCCCAGAGTATATGCATCAGCTATAGCACATCCAGAGAAAGAGCAGGAGACAACTCCATGTGAAAACAGTATGAGCACTGAGGACAAGACTTTCCACCTCTTAGGAAGGAAGGAAAGAATATTATAGATGGATGTATTGGGTCTGGCCTGAGGTCAGAGTTTGCATAGCTTTTGACAAATAGCCTGGACACAGGAAGCCATCTTTCCTCAAAAAGAAAAAAATCACAATTATGTACTTTCTTCCCCTCTTACCCCACCCACAATAGAAGTCTTAACTGTGGGTCAGCTTTTATCAACCTTTTTGAGTAAAAAGACTTTATTCCTTTGGAATTTCAGAAACAAGAATTTGTTTTCTGAAAAACACATGCCATTGGATACCTTTAACTTGACATGTGATTGAAACTTTTGTTTTATAATAATTCCATTTTCTACAAAGGCTGCCTTTATATATATTAAAGATGACAAAACAAAAACCACTTCTTCTTTCATTACATTTTCTGCTTTCATGTTCTGTCATTCAGAGATCTTTTTTTCTTTCCCTCTCTCTGTCTTCTTTTCCCCCAGCTGTCGGCAGCATCCAGCCCCTCCAGTCACAGTCCTCACAGAGCTTCAGGAAAGGACCCTTTTGCAGAGCTCTCTTTGGAGGATTTCTTATAAATCACTTTAGGTATTGCTGATTGTTGGGTGAGATGGGGACTTAAATACTTTAAAAGTTTATCAAATATTAAACACATTTCACTCTTCTCCTTTGTTTCTTTAAAGAACTCTAGGTTCTTGCTCTTCCTCCTCCTCCTCTATTCTTTAGGTGAAGAATAAAAATAGATCAAAATAGGACCTAAGGACAAACAACTTTTGGAAAATACCTTTAACATAATTAGAAGGTGTGAAATCAAAGAACCATCTCTCATGTTTACATACAAGCATCCACTGCTCACAGCAGATGGATGGGATCAAATATACCACCCTTAAAAACTGGGTGTTTTCGTCAGTCTTATAAGTTGTATGGAGAACAATGCAATTCTACATGTTGGATTAGAGCTTGACTAGGAGCATCTCTAGTTTGAATATAATGTCCCTGAACATGATTTATGAAGAATTCATTTTAACACTTTCTTTAAAGTGTTATATTTATGTGTGCCTTTTCATTTAAAAATAGTAGCATTTTCCCCAAAACAGACTTTTTTTTTTTAAAGTTAAGGGCAAGCGAATACTTTATGCCCTTTTTGATAGAATTCTGTGTTTGATCCACACTGCCTCTTTTTGCTGGAAGGTGGTGAAATTTGTTCTTCTTGGTGCTCTAGCCCCCAGTGTAGATAGAGCTTCTAGATCTTTGAAAGTTGAAAAATCTTCTGATTTGACAAGTTTATTAGCACATCTACTTCAGTAATGTCTTTGGATGAACAGTTTAAGGGATATCCTGAGTGAAATATTTGAGCAAATAGTGAGGCCCTATTGAAAACTATTCCTTTGTAGATCTTTCGGATTTTTATCTATATTAGTAAAGAAATGATTTAGTAAGCATAATATTACTCTTCCCTTAATTATCTAATTTTATGATATCATTTGGAAATAATAAGTCAGATTGTGCTTCTCTGAATGAGATTTTCACATGGAATATTTGTGTTCATGGACAGATGTTCTGAACTTGTGATTGAAAAATTGTTCATTTATTTTCTTTCTTCCCCTGTCTCTTGGTTTTTAGTAATTAGAAAGATACATTTGGAAGTCCCTCTAATTAGGCTTCAGATATTGAGTTCTGGCACATGATGAGCTGATACTGACTTGGTTTTATAATCAGGGTTGTGATAAATATTCAGTAAACATTTCTGGGCCAATTGAATGGTAAAAGCCACGGAGCATTTTTATTTGTGAGAAGACATCTTAAAATGCAGTGAATGAACTTACACTCTTTTTTTTTTTTTTTTTTCAGATACAGTTTATGTAACTAAATGGAAGAGAATGGAATTATTTCAAAAAGACAAGTGCTCAAGCAGCAAATACTTTTACTTCCAGCAAAATCCAAACTGCTGTCTCTTAAAACTCTCTTCTTCCATTAGAATGCTACAGTAACCCAGTGAAGGCCCATGAAGGAAATTGGGACTAGTCTATAGGAGAACGTATCAATACAGTTTATAAAGCCAAGAATTGCCATGATTTCAGACTAAGATCTGTCTTTTTGGTGACTAACCCTTCAGTTCTTTCAACTCTTATTAATACCCATAATCAGTAACCTACCAAGAAAAGCCCTTATTTGGAAAGTGTGAAATTTGTATTTGGAAAAGCTGCCTGGAGAGAAGAGCTGTGTCCTTTACTGTAATGCAATAGGACTCTTTTGGGGGGATCAAAATCATAATTCTTAATTATACAGTATCTTTCTTTTCTCCGGTCCTCACAGATACAGAAACAGTAACTAAAATTAACTTTTCTTTTAAAAAAAATTATATATTCAGTTTGCAGTAGACATTCCTTAAGTATTTGTATTTATTTATGATTATCAATTTACGTAACATTAATATTGTATCAGACCTCCTTATGAAAATGAGTATGGATGTACACAGTATGTTTGATTTTTATCCATAAAAGTGAATCTGATTCAGAATGCTTTTCAGCTGACATACAGAGCACTAAATATTTTAAGGCAAGTCCATAGGTCTGAATCGCTTAAGAATTCTCAGTCTCTATGGGATTTAGGGAAGCATTATAAATGCATTAATCCTTATAGTCAATTCTGTGCCTAGGATTTTGCAAGGGAACAGTTCACTGACTAGGAAAAGCACTACATTTTAAATTCAGCATTAGTGCATTGGGAAGGAACTTTACTGCTTGTGCTTGGCATGTCATTATTTTCCATTTGACATTAGGGCCTTTCCAAAATGAATGTGAGGAATTGCTTTCACTTCAAGACTTTCCTTCTTTTCAGTAAAACTCTAGGAGGTGTTATGGGGGGAGGGAAGGGGACAAAATCCTTGAGACCTTTTATTTGGCTCATGCCTTGTTATGATCATGTACCTTTTAAATAAGGGGAAATAGTATCTTTAAAGTTAATGTCTAGCCAACAGTTTAGTTAACGAAGAATTAAACTGCACTGTTGATCGGTGCTTTGTGTAAATACATCTTAACGTTTTGGTTGAGAGGGGCCTTAAGAAGGACAGTTCGTTGTAGGAAAGCAATTCTGTACATGAGTTTAAGCATACTTGTTGCATTGTCTCTGCAGATTCTATTTTTGTTTACAATATTAAAATGTATGTTAGCAAAAATGGGTGGATTTTCAAATAAAATGCAGCTTCCACAAAACTTTTTGTTATGGTATTCTGGTCTGAGGTGCCTTTTTTTTTTTCTTTATCATCAGTATCATTATTTTTTGCTAGTAAAAATATACACACGTGATTATATTTGCTGATTTAATAAAATGTAAATTTTATGTTTTAACTTAATTTCCTAAAAGATTTATCTTTGTACCTTTTGTTACCTTCTAGATTCTTATTGATAAACTAAACTACTTATTAAAATTGTTGATTTTTGTCTTTGATCAGATGTCTTCGGTCAGGTAAGTATAAAGGGAGAAAATGCTTGGTCTGGCACATTGATGCATGTGATTATTCTGCCAAAGACACCTCTGACTATATCATGTTTCATATTAAATAGTAAGTAGGATTCAGAGTACATGATGGAGGGATTAAAGACTTTGCATTGATAAGTGTCTGCATTATATTTGCCATGGTTGGAAAAAAATATCTTTAGCCAATATACTTTGTTAATTTTACTAGTTTCTGAGTTTCACTATTATTAAACCATTTTCATATAAACTGGGAAACTGTACTTTCGTAGTTAACTTCCTTAACATTATCACAGATTTTGATTGGTCTCTTGTGTTTGAGTGGATCTTCTGTTTCAGGTCTATGGCTTGTTCCTTTTATAATTACTTTATTATTATTATTATTATTACTATTTTGTATGTTTGTGAAGGTGCTTTAGATTTTCATCCTATTGTTGAAACAACTTTGGGGCTTGTTGGATAGGTGTTATCCACATTTTACCCATTTTATAGATTGGAATCAGGAACTGGGAAAGGAACTTGCTCAGGTCGATAAGTTAATATATAAAGGAGTCAGGTCTTTGGTTTCATGGTCCATTGTCCTTTTTATGACCTGCTGTTTATTCTGATGTATGAACCAAAAAGGGACTTGCGTCCCTCTGCATTGAGACTGATAACCACACTTCATTCCCGCATGGTCTTCTTCCATGAAGCACATTTCCTGCTTCCTGCTCTGATGCCCAGACATCATGGGCAAGGAAAAATACAAAACACATGATCATATTAGGTTTAATCACAGTATAACAAGTGAGGTAAATTAGCTGTTGTATGTTTAACTGTATTAGGTTCTAAACCTGCACATGCCCACACCATCTTAGTACCCAACTACCAAGTTGGCAGTGGCTACAGAGGGAGGTAAGATTATTAGCTGCAGAGGGCAGCTGTACTCATTGCAAATCATTTTCAAAATTAGTTTTTTGCTGTTTACTTAACATTATCATTCAAAATTTTCTTAAAGATATCCTTTTCTTAACCAGTGACTATGAGAGTCCATATTTAGGAAGAGGCCTTATGTTAGATTAGGAATTTTTTCTCCACAAACAAAACATGACCCCTGGAAAAGAGGCCTTTATGGGGTAAGTTTCTCCTTGAACTAAAACAATTTTAAGTCTCTTCCCTTCTTCATTGTCATCAACAAACATGTTTCCAAATTCTGAGAATTCAGAGTACTGATACAAATGCTTATTTAACACTCAGTGGAGAGAAAAACATCTCTACATTCAGAATGAGTGTGGTGCCATGTGTTCGGCAGTGGCTGGGTCACAGAGTGAATGGAGAGGCGACAGCACTCAGCCAGATGAACTTATTCTTACCTTACAGAAAAGATAGCTTCACAGCTTCCATCAATGGCCACTGCAAATAGCTTAGTTCTTTGTTCAGCCATACTTGCTACCTTCCATGAATCTGACTGGCCTGGAATTCAGGTGTCTGAATAGGCTCTGAATGGAAAGGCTGCAGTATCATCTTCCATTTTGGTGTGTCACCAATCAGAAATGTTTTCTAGGGGCGCCAGGGTGGCTCAGTCGGTTAGGCGGCTTCAGCTCAGATCACGATCCCAGGGTGCTGGGATCGAGTTCCACATCAGGTTCCCTGCTCAGCGGGGAGCCTACTTCTCCCTCTCCCTCGCCGCTCCTCCTGCTTGTGCTCTCTCTCTCTCTTTCTCTGTCAAATAAATAAAATCTTTAAAAGAATGTTTTCTAAGTCTCTAGCTAGTATTTCTAATTTTGGTGTAAGCACTTAGTAAATGTCCCGTTTGTTATTGATGTGTGGCATACAGGTGTAGTATTTATTCAGGATGAAACTACCCACATTGTCAAAAGTGTAAAATTCTTTCTGTGGTATTGGGGGACGGAGCAGGTATGACTGTCTTCAGGCAGAGTAGTAGGTTACACGGATAGTAGACAGCTATGAGAGAAAAGGGAAAGTTTTATAGAAGCTTCATTTTCTAGTAAGTTCTTATTTAAAATAGCTCTTCCTTTATCTGCTACCAAAAATAATTTTAAGGTTGGTTTTGAAATAAAAATTGCTGTGTGAGAATCACCCGGGATGCTAACCCTAACCCAGTCTGACCATTCCAGTCAGGCACCCTCCCTGTCTCCCTTGAGCCTGGGCACTTGGCAGCTGCCCTGTATTCCCAATTAAACAAGCTCTGGGTTATCATGCCCTTGACCCTTGGCTGGGACTGTAGGGAAGAAAGTATCAATAGAGAAATAGACAATCCCCACTCCCCACCATGCACCTGGACTCCAGACTGCACTAATGTGCAGAACTTAATGATTTGATTTCCTTGGCCTCTCAGGAACACTACATGGAAGCATCTGGCACACCACATTGGCGCTGCCAGCTAACTTAGTGGCCATCTTAAAAGGCACAAAATGAAATCTGCACTTCGTTGGTCATTTATGTCCTGAAGTAGGGTAAGAACTGAAAAGCTTTTTGCTTCCATGTGATTACATATTAAAGGAGGCTCAAAGGGCCAGGAAGAGGCAGGTCGAGGCACTGCAATAGGAGGGGAAAGATGCCAGATAAGTCCAGCAAGGATGGCTGTGCCCAGTGCTTGGTGTTCAGAACACCTATTGCTAGGAGCTAATCTTTGATAACTGCTCTGATACGCAGAACTTAATTTATGATGGACAGAATTTATATCACATGTGGGTCCAAAGTGGAAAGATACGACAGTTTATCTTACAGAGGTTAAACTGGTGTCATACTGGCCTAAAAAACAAGAATACAATAGGATAAAGAAATGATAGAAAACATATAAAAGTCTCTGTCCCCTGTTCTTGGCATGGAGCTCCTAAGACCGCACTAGGAACATCTTTTGTTTTAATTGGTCTTTGACCCTGGTTCCTGATACAAAATTACTGAATTTCTTGGAATTTCCTGGGTGACAGGGGTGTCTTTTAATGAAGCAGCTCTTGGTGGGCTCCTGGATAGCTTCAGGATGAGGGCTGGTCGCCAGAAAGACCAAGCTGTCATGAGAAGCTTGCACTTCAACCCAACCACATCCTTCAGAATAGAGGGACTAGAGACTGAGTTAATGATTTAACATGCCTATGTTGATGAAGCCTCCATAAAAATTCCAATACTAAGGGATCTGGAGAGCTTCCAGGTTGGTGAAAAAAATCCACTTGCCAGGAGGGTGGTGCATCCCACCTTCACAGGGACAGAAACTTACTCTCAGACTAGGTATCTACATCTGGCTATTATCTTTATCCTTTATTATGTCCTTTATAATACTGGCAAACATTTGGTGTTTCCCTGAATTCTGTGAGCCATTCAAGTAAATTGCCAAACCCACAGGAACCCTCATTTATAGCTAGTAAGTGAGAGGTACAGGTGACAACCTGGACTTGAAGTCGGGATCTGGGGCATTGGGGAAATGTGGGCCTTCTTGTAGGACTGAGCCCTTCACCTCTGGGGTCTGCACCAACTCTAGTTAGTGTGAGAGTTGAATTCTAGGGTACCCAGCTGGTGTCCTATAATTATTTGGTGTGGGAAATCCACATGTCTGGTGTCAGAAGTATTTTATGAGAGTAAAGGAGAAATACAAGTGTTTTTCTCATGCATTTAGTAAACTTAGTAACTGAGGTGTCCATGTGGTAGAGACCGCATTTCAGAAGAGTAAAGATAAGAAGATGGACTATTTAATAAGCAGTTTTAACTGACACCATATATCTGGGGAAGGGTGACAGAATTCCCTCCAACATATACCAATATAAATTCCAAATGGGTTAAAGAGTGTAAATGTAAAGAATTAGAAAGATGAAGAGAATATAGGTGACTGTCTTATAGCAGAAGGGAAAGGATATGATAAAAACAGTTCATCAAAGAAGAACTGATGATCAATGAAAAAATGAATCTAATAGTAACTAGAAAATTCAAATGGGAACAATAGAGCTTTCCAAGTGTAAGGACATTCTCAGTGCTTTTGTATGTATTTGTTCATTTAATCGAGTCTATGGAGAAGGTACCTTTGTTATATCTATTTTATAGATGAGGAAACTAAAGCCTAGAGTACCTCACTGTGTGATCTTTATCAACTAAGTGAGCTGCAGTCCTGAGCCTCTGTGGTCTGGCTATAGGTCTGCTCATAACCACTTAGCTGTATGCTGGTGTAGGAGGATGCCATTTTGCCTATCAAAAAGCATTTATGTAACAGCACAGGCAGGAGTGCATGGGGTTTGATTGCTAATTTAAAGCTGAGGTGAGTATAAGCTATACAGCTTTTTTGGTTGGAATTTAAGAGTTGTCAGAAGTCTTGAGAGTTTCTACCCCTATCCAATAATTACACTTTTACGAAATTTACCCAGGGAAATAACCTGGGGATGGGGTCTTGCCTAGGGAACTTGCCTTGAATTGTTGCATAGCACGTAAGTTTAAAATCAGGAATTGCCCATATTGAAGAATAGCAAGTCAGATTAGTAGGTAGGATGCCATACTTTGAGACCATCTGTGAAACAAAACAACCTTGCTCTCATGGGTCGGTTTACATCAGCGGATAGTAGACAAATAGAGACTCAGTGCAGATTTTTATTGCTATCATTCCAGATTAAAAACCAGTCTACACTACCAGGCTGTGCCAATTCCCAGGCCAACCAAAAGTAGGAAGAGCTGTTTTCCCCCTCAGGAGTGTTTGTCTGCTGGTGATGAGGTGGAGAGAGGGAGTTTTCACTGAAGACAGGAGGAATACTGGTCCAAGGTGCTTAGGAGAACAAAATTCTCTACCAGTCACCCAACAGAGAAGAGGGCTTTACATTCATCAACATGAGTTTTACTGTCCTAGAAGATTTAGGAGGTAAGTGGAACTCTCCAGTTTCCTTGTCCTGTGTTAAGGGAAACTAGAAGACCCACAAGGCATTTTTAGTTTCACATTTATCAAGCAGCTTCTCAGACATAGTTTCATGATTGCAAGCCTTAACATACATGTTTCACAAAGTTTCTACACTTGGTAATTTTCTCCCCAAATGTAGCATGGGTGATCCATCACATGGGGATTCGTGTGTCTGATTGGCTGCAGCGCTCCCCTTCCACCCTGCACTTTGTTGCAATCCTTCAGTGTACCTGTGTGGCTCAGTGCTCACCATGTGGTCAGGGCCTATAGCAGTTCCAACTTTTCTCACACCTCCATTCTTGAAACTTCTGCTCAGACTTTTCCTCTTTACTGTCTCTTAATAGAATTCTGGAGTTCCCTGCCCCTTTGTCTATATTTTTTACCTATTTTGCCCGTTTGAGTACTGTCACTCCTGGTAGGGAAAAACTAGCATCTCTTCATTTTTAGGGGCATTGTGAATTGGAAAGCCCTTTCAGAAAATCATAAAAATGCTTTTATACTTTGTAGTTCCATTTCTGGAAATCTGAAGAAATTAAACCAAAGTATGGAAAACAGTTTATGTGGAAGAATACCCATCACAAGTGATTGAGATTACCAAAGAAACAACCATGAAGTAAGGGGAAGTTCAATGATGAGTCCCCAGAGAATATCTCCATTTTTAAGGGCTAGTAAAGGATTAATGGAGACCAGGAAAAGAACAGAGCTGGAGATTAACTATTTTCAAAAGGACAGGAGCTAACATGCTGGTGAGGATGTGGGGAAGGAGGGAACCCTGTGTGCTGTTGGTGGGAATGTAAACTAGTACAGTCACTGTGGAAAACAGAATGGAGTTTCCTCAGGAAATTAAAAATAGAGCTATCCTAGGATCCAGCAATCCCACTTTTGGGTATATATCTGCAGGTAACAAAACCATTATCTTGAAGTAATACCTTACTCTCCTGTTCACTGCAGTATTGTTCACTATAGCCAAGGAATGGAAGCAACCTGAGTGTCCATCAGCAGGTGAATTGATTTAAAATTATAGTATATATACACAGTGGAATATTACTTATTCTTAAAAATGAAGGAAATTCTGTCATTTTTGACAACATGGATGCTAAGTGAAAAAAGCCAGACAAAGAAAAACTAATACTGCATGGTCTCCACTTATATGTGGATTCCAAAAAAAAGTGAGGGCAGGGGGAGCCAATAGAAACAGAATAGAAAAATAATAGAAACAAAATGGATTGAGGAAATAAGGAGAGGTTGGTAAAAAGGTGCAAAGTTTAAGTTACAAGAAGAATAAGGTCTGAGGATCTAATGTATAACATGGTGACTGTAGTTGATAACACTGTCTCATATAATCGAAATTTGCTAAGAGAATAGGACTCAAATGTTCTTCCCCACCGCCGACAAAAAGGTAAATATGTGAGGTGAGGGATGTGTGTATAACTCTGGGAGGAATCCATTCACAAAGAATATATATATCAAATTATCACATCGTATACTTTAGTTTTAAATGTTGTCAGTTATACCTCAAAGATAAAAGAGGATGCACTAGTAATGTTAATTCCTTGGAGTAGAAGTTAAGGACGTTAAAAAAAGAGACAATGAGCTAAGCAGCTCGCAAGAGAAATGCTGAGTGGTTAGGACTGGAGATGAGACGGGGTAAGTGAGGAAAGAGAGCCTGGGGTAGGAACATACACAGAGGACAATTTGCATGAGATTCCTCGATGAAGAGCATTCTTCCCTTCTGAGAGCATTTCCACCACTGAGTGAGGCCCCTGCTGCTTGATGAGACAGTGGGAACAGTGGGGACCCTGCAGCCATGTGTAGGTGTAAATCTGAGTTTGGACGGCTTATATACTCTGCCTGTGCCTCAGTGTCTTCATCTGTAAAATGGCATAATGATGCCTACCTCACAGGACTGTTGTAGCTAATGGATTAATAAATGGAGGCATTTAGAACATCCTGTGATAAAGTTTCAATACACTTAACTGGGATACAGACTAGCTTGTGGTCAAGAGCCTGGATGTTTTGAGGGTAAAAATCTGTGTAAATTCTGACTTAATAGCTGGGGGACTTTGGGAAATTTACTAAATTTCCCTCTGCCTGTTTCTTGTTGGTAAAGTGAGAATAATTGTAGACCCATCATTATATTATAGAAGGACTGACTAGGTTAATATATGTGAAGTGCATATAATAAGCACATTTAAGTGTTTGCTATTGTTAATATTACTGAAGAGGCTTTTAAAACGTCAGTGTTTGGGATTGTTCACCCTGCCCTGTTTGCATTGTGCTGATGTCAGCCCAGTGCTCTGCTGGAGGTAGCGGGAGCAGATTCCAAAGCAAAACTCCGAACCTCTAACCCCGCACGTCCTCACACAAGCAGGAGTCCTTGGTTCTACGGCAGCTGAAGTAAATCTAGAGTCTGGTGTGACACACACATTTTTGAAAACAGCCAGCCCCACTCATTTGAGCGTACTTAGGTCAGCAGCTTTAGATGCCCTCAGATAAAGCAGAGTATTTTCTAAAGTCATTGGAGCCACCTCCCGCCACTTTTTTCTTTTTAACAAAACATAAATACCTAAGTTTTGCTTAGTGTCTTAGAGACTATGTTTTCCTATCGGAAACATTGACTTCTTGTGAGGTAAATACTCACGTTTGTCCCTGTATTAGGATTAGAGTTGGCTTGTGTATCACAGAAAATTCACACTAACAATGATTGACACAGGACAAATTTATTTTCTCTCTCACGTAGAAGTCTGAGCCGACATAGCTGCTTTGCTCACCGGACTGGCAGGTGTCTACTTTCAGGTACAGGTAGGTGTCTTGCTGCTCCATAGCCCTTGAGGCCGCTCCATAGCCCTTGAGGCCGCTCCTTGCATCTTATAATCCACTGCAGCAGGACGGAGGACGTGGGGAGAAAGGGAGAGGAAGACAGGACCCAGAAATTGTGCGCAGTTTCTCACATTTCATTGGCCACAACTTTGTCATGTCGCTGCAAGGGAATATGGCAAGTAGTCTTTAACTTCAGTGATCATGTACTGAGCTAAAAATGGCTAAGCCAATGCATTATTACAGTGGGAGGGGGACAGGAGATCTGAAGGCCCACTAGCAGGCACTGTCAGTCCTACGGTTTTTATTAAAAGAATTGCTAACTTCTTGAGCCTTTTTCTGATCAATGACTTTAAAACCTTCCCATGCCACATATTGTAAGTTGAGATCTGAGATATACTAAAAGAAGAATTATAGCTTATAGTTTTAGAATGGAAATAGTTCAAAGAAATTAAATTTAAAAAGTGTCAAATGCTTAAAATGAGAAAGAAGCAAATCCAAACTGCTAGTGCTCAGTATGTGTTAGCAGACGTGCTGGAAATGTGCACCTTCCCCCAGATTTTAGGCCCAGCAGTAGTCCACGTTGACAGTTTTACATATAGCACAAAAGTCACAGAAGTCACTTCTTAAGTGGCCAGGAGAAAATAACTGATGCAAAGATGAACTCTAACAGTCAAAGGACATCAAAGATTGAAGTGAATCTCACACTTGGGCCGTGTGAAGCTCACGTGAGCTCAAATGAGGCCAGGGCATGCCATCCCTCTGATTTGGTGTCTGAGGGCTTTAAGGTAAAAATGCCTCGCTGACCTCAGTTAGTCATACAGAGGGGAATCCAGCATAGTTCATTTTCATTCCTCTTAGGAGGGAAATGTTGCAAGGCCTAGCATATTTTTATAGCTGAGACTATACAAAAAGATGGCCCAAACCCAAGAAGGCAAGAGGTCAGTGAGTTGAGCACCCAGCTTGAGGAAGGAAATGCTGACAAAACTTTTTACCAAGAATCTGAGGATATCTGAATCTGCAGTCCCTTTCAAACTCATTCACTCTGCTGGAAACCTCAAAACATTTCTACGTGAAGAATCTTTAAAAGCATCTTGAAGGTTTTTAGCGCTTACTCAGATCATGAGAACAGAATGACCGAAAACATAACCAACCGAAAGAGTCATAGTTTAAAAAAAGAAAGAAAGAAAGAAAAAGCAGCCTTTCTGGGAACTTGAGCCTCATAAAGTCACAGGAATAGGAAATGGAAATACTTAATCTAGTTAAAGTCACTAATATTTAGAAAGCCTCTGCTGCTTGAGGGCACATTTCCTTGCATCTAGTGCTAAAGCCAGTTTTATTCCAAGAAAAATACAGAGAACTGTTGTGTTGAGCTCTAATAAAACAAGGAAGGATCAAGCAGGCCTTTAACAAACAGCCCTTTATTGCCACAAAAATCCCCTGGCCTCCCTGTTCCCTGAATCGCTCTAGTGTCTGGCTATAGGACTCAAAAAGAAACAAAAATGTTACCACTGACACACGGTGTCCGCCCTGCCTCCCCCACACTCGTAAGAATTTTGGAATTGGGTTTACTACTGGTCCTTACAGCCTGATGTAGATCAGCAGATCCTGGGTAAGGCCTCTTAGAGCCCTCACACCAGGCGGCAGCTGAGTGCCTCTCCCCCAGCCAGCTCAGGACAGAATGAACCCCTTCATACAGCCATCCTCAGAGACTGGTCAGCGCCTCACAGCATGTGATGGATGGGGCACAGGCACTCTCTATATCTTCACGTGAGTGCACCACAGAGACAACCAGACATCCTGGGCCTTACCACCGGAGACTCCTGTCAAATGCCAGTCATTATTTCAGCTGTCATACATTGCATGTCTAGTGTGTGCAGGTTATAGGTCCTCTTTAAAAAAATTTTTTTTTAATTTTTTGAAGATTTTGTTTATTTGAAAGAGAGCAAGAGAGAGAGAGAGCACAAGCGGTGGGGAGGGGCAAAGGCAGAGGGAGAAGCAGGCTCCCCACTGAGCAAGGAGCCCGATGTGGGACTTGATCCCAGGACTCTGGGAGCATGACCTGAGCCGAAGGCAGATGCTTAACTGACTGAGCCACCCAGGCGCCCCACATGTCCTCTTTTTAATCCTTGAAAAAATCCTGCAATGTGAGAATTAGGTTCATGTAATATAGAAGCAGAAACCAGGCTTAAAAGAGGTTAAGTGACTGCCCAAGATTCAAGGTAGCCAGCCTGACTCCACAAAATGTGTTTTCCCATACTCTACCTTATTTCGTTACATCTCTTTAATTTCTTCAAATTTATCTAATTCCTGGCCCCAAATAAGCAATTTCCTAGCCTAAGGCTAAAGCTGCTGACACTCAGTCTCTACCCTTCCGCCCCCAAAATCTTGAATGGCAGCATATGAAACTCACATGCTTGGTTATTCTGAAAACTGAAACCACTACATAAAATCCTTCCAAACTCATCTTAAATTTCTTTTCCACACTTATCACTAAGGGTGCTAAAAATAGAATATTTCAAGTTAAATACAACCACCCGCCACACCTAGAATATCTTGTCCTGCCTTCTCCCCCCCGTTCTTGCTTCCTTCTTTGCTGCTGGTATGAAGAGCGAAAGCAATTTTCATAGAGCCACTAGGCTCTCTTACTGGACCATTAGCATCTTGAAGAAAAGGACAATTTCATTTTGCCTCCCTGATGCCTTACACACAGTGCCTGGCTGGAAGGACTTGTTTGATAAACGCTTGCTCGAGTGAGTAACACTGATAGAAGTTCACAGTGGTACAGCAATTTGTTGAGATTTGCTTTGTAATGTCTCACAAAGCTACCCACCCTACACTGTTTAGAATTTGGGTTGTTCAAAAAACCCTGCAGATTTTTTAGAGACAGTGCCATTCTGCAAATTCTTTTTTTTTTTTTTAAATATTTTATTTATTTATTAGAGAGAGAGAGAGCACAAGCAGGGGAAGTGGCAGGCAGAGGGAGAAGCAGGCTTCCCGATGAGCCAGGAACCCGATGTGGGGCTCGATCCCAGGACCCTGGGATCATGACCTGAGCCAAAGGCAGCCACTTAACTGACTGAGCCACCCAGGCGCCCCCATTCTGCAAATTCTAAACACAAGAAATGATATTAACAGAAGGAAAGAACATTCTTCCCTTTCCTTTTCCAAAGGATGCCTTTTCTTCTCTGACATCTTCTTGGCAACAAACAAGACTTTTAGCCATTTGATATTTTCTTCCGATTCAAATTCACATTGTGAAGTAAAAACTGCCACAACTAACAAGTTAGTGGTGGAATCCTACCATGTTATGCCTGGCTTGTTTTCATAATCTCATGGTCTGACCTTTCCAAGAGTGAGAGAAAAACAATGTCAGTTTCTGCTGACCTACTAAAACCAGTGGGCTGTCACATAGCCTCTGTTTGTTGGTTTACTGGAAGGTCTTTGATTTGTCCCAGTGGAAAGGCAGTAAGTTTTTTTTTTTTTCTATCTGAGAAAAGTAAAGATAAATCTTATCTATAAAAAGTTTACCTTTCTTTCTTAAAAAGAAAATTGGCAAATCTGCTCCATATTGTTACTAACTTTTCCAAGGACATTTCTGTTTCTGTTGACCTCTGAAAGACCACCCTAACAAAGTCTTCTGCCTTCCTGTCAGGAAACACTCTCACTGCTGTTCACACTGCAAGATGTAAGCATGGACTTTCCACTCTGTCACTTTATGGAATGGATTGGAAGATAGGTATTTGGGGGACATTTTGGGGGGTAACTTTTTAAAGTATAAAACATATCAGTCAAGTATACAAATCTTCAGTGTCCTGCTTAATGTTTATGAAGTGAATCATCCATGTTAACTGCCACTCAGATCAAGATTACCAGAAAACTCCTTCATGTACCATCCTAGTCATTCCCTACCACAAAGGTAACCACTATTCTTTTTTTCTGGGGGGTGGGGAGAAAAATAGACTTTATTTACAAGTAATAACATTTAGAAAAGATCCATCCCTGGCCCTTAAAAACCTTCCCATCACTCCAAGTCCCACCCCAGTGTAAGTCTGGGGAAGGTGGGGTATGAGCTGTAGCTGAAGGCTGCCCCCACCCCCACCCCCGCTGCTGCACCCAGGCTTGGGGCCCATCTGTTCTGGAAAAGAGCATCGTCTGGGCATCTGAGCCCTTGGGTAACCACTATTCTGACTTCTGTCATTAAGGTTAGTATGCCTGTCCTGTTTTGTGTAAATGGCATCATACCATATGTGCTCTTTTGTGTCTGCCTTCTTTCATTCAATCTTACGTATATAAGATTGAGCTATGTAGCTATATTTGGCACTAGTTTATTCTTTTTCATTGCTGTATAGTATTCCACTGTGTGACTCTATATATAGATTTTTATATATATATAAATATGTATGTGTACGTATGTGTACATATACACATTCTACTACTGACAGCCATTAGGGTTGTTTCAGATTTTGACTACTATCACTAAAGCTGCTAGGAATATTGTTATTGTGTCTTCTGGTAGACATAAGCACTCATTTTTATTCCATATTAAGCCAAGAGTGGAACTGCTGAATCATGACATATATGTATGTTCAGCTTTAATAGATACTGCCAAACATATTCTTTGGAATAAATTTATGATTGCACCAACGATTATATGAGAGTTCAAGTTGCTCCATATTTGCTGAAAAACAAGACTTGTTTGTCAATATTTGCTGTTTTTAACTTAATTTTAGCCATTCTGATGCATGTATAATTGTATTTCATGGTTTTAATTTGCCTTTCCCTGATGAGTAATAATATCAATCTTCTTTTATGCTTATTAGTCATTAGGATATACTCTTTTGTGATGTGCCTATTCAAATCTTTTGCTCATTTTTCCCTAAAATGGTTGTCTTTTTTCCTATTGATTTGTAAAAGTTCTTTATATATTTTAGATATTTCTTTGTTAGATATATGTATAGAAAATATATTCTCCCAGGATGTGGCTTGCCTTTTGACTCTTAACGGTATCTTTTAATGAAAAGAGACTCTAATTTTCATGAAATTCAATTTATCAGTTTATGATTAGTGATTTTTATGGCATTTCCCCCACCGCCCCCCGGGGAGTAGGTGACACAGGAAGGAGTAGACTTGGGGGAGGGGGCATGTGGAGCACAGCCAAATCCACATTTACCCACCTACCAGATATAGATGTCAATTCAAGCATAGGCTTTAAGGATCTATTGGGTATGTAAAGGGGAACACAAAGACATTCTGTTATATTTCCTACTTGAAGCTTTATTGTTTTACCTTCCATGTTTAGGTCTCTGATCCACTTGGAATTGATTTTTGTGTATGGTATGATGTAGGTGTCAAGGTTCATTTTTTCCCTATGTAGATATACAGTTGACTCAGCATCATTTTTTCTTAATTGCAAAAAACTCCCCTCCCCCCAAATTATAATGGCATGTTTGTCAGAAATCAAATGATTTTGTGGGTTGGTTTCTGGAGTCTTCATTCTGTTCCATTGGACTTTTTCTTTATCCTTGGGCCAAAACCATACTGTCTTAAATATTTAAAGTCTTGCAATTTGGTAACAAATTCTCCAATTCTGTTGTTTTTCTTCAAGATTGTCTTGGCTATCATAGGTCTTTTGCCTATGTTATAGATTTCCATAATAATGTTAGATTATTAATTTCTATGAACAAAAACCTGCTGGAATTTTTCTTGAGATTGCACTGAATCTACAGATATAGGAAGAACTCGCATCTTAACTCTTTTGAATCTTCCAATCCATGATGATGGTGTATGTCTCTATTCCCCATTTATTTAAGTCTTTAATTTCTCTCAACCATGTTTTACAGTCTTCAACATAGAAGTCTTCTTGCTCATATTTCATTAGACGTATTTCTTGATTTTGATGTTTTTGATGTTATTATAAATGATTTAAATTTTTCCCAATTGTTTGCTGCTAGTACAAAGAAATACAATGGATCTTGTTGACCTGTACCCTGTGACTTTGCTAAAATTCACTTATAAATTCTATTAGTTTGTAGATTACTTTGGATTATCTACGTACAGAAACTTGACATCTATAAGTAGTAGAGTTTGCTTCTTCCTTTCTAATCGCTATGCTTTTTTTTTTTTTAAAGATTTTATTTATTTATTTGACAGACAGAGACACAGTGAGAGAGGGAACACAAGCAGGGGGAGTGGGAGAGGGAGAAGCAGGCTTCCCGCAGAGCAAGGAGCCCAATGCAGGGCTTGATCCCAGGACCCTGGGATCATGACCTGAGCTGAAGGCAGATGCTTAGCGACTGAGCCACCCAGGCGCCCCTCTAATCTCTATGCTTTTATTTTCTTTTTCTTGCCTTTATTGAACTGGCTACAACTTCAAGTTCCATTAAATACTGTTGAGTAGAAGTATGATAGTGAAAATATGTGTCTTGTTCCTGACCTCAATGGGAAAAGGTTAATATTTCACTATTAGGTGCAATGTTAGCTATAGTTTTTTTTAAGATATTCCTTGTTTGCTAAGAGCTTTATCATACTATTATGAATTTTTATCACAGTATTGAATTTTATCAAATGCTGTACCTATTGAGATGATCATATGAGATCATCTCAATGATGATTACCTATGTTCCATTCATAATACCCTTGATTTTAAATTTTGAGATATAAATTCACATGCAATTATAATGGGCATTAAGGAGGGCACGTAATGTGATGAGCACTGGGTGTTATACGCAACTGATGAATCATTGAACACTGCATCTGAAACTAATGATATGTTGGCTAATTGAATTTAAATTAAATTTAAAAAGATAATATGACTTCTTTGCAGAAATGTCTGTTCATGTCTTCTGCCTATTTCTTTATTGGATTATTTGTTCTTTGGGTGTTGAGTTTGAGAAGTTCTTTATAGATTTTGAATGCTAGCCCTTTATTTGATATGTCATTTGCGAATATCTTCTCCCATTCTGTTGGTTGTCTTTTGGTTTTGTTGACTGTTTCCTTTGCTGTGCAAAACCTTTTTATCTTGATGAAGTGCCAATGGTTCATTTTTGCCCTTGCTTCCCTTGCCTTTGGCGATGTTTCTAGGAAGAAGTTGCTGCGGCTGAGGTCGAAGAGATTGCTGCCTGTGTTCTCCTTTAGGATTTTGATGGATTCCTGTCTCACATTTAGGTCTTTCATCCATTTTGAGTCTATTTTTGTGTGTGGTGTAAGGAAATGGTCCAGTTTCATTCTTCTGTATGTGGCTGTCTAATTTTCCCAACACCATTTGTTGAAGAGACTTTTTTCCATTGGACATTCTTTCCTGCTTTGTCAAAGATTAGTTGACCATAGAGTTGAGGGTCCATTTCTGGGCTCTCTATTCTGTTCCATTGATCTATGTGTCTGTTTTTGTGCTAGTACCATACTGTCTTGATAATTATAGCTTTGTAATAGAGTTTGAAGTCTGGAATTATGATGCCACTGGCTTTGCTTTTCTTTTTCAACGTCCCTCTGGCTATTCGGGGGTCTTTTCTGGGTTCCATTCAAATTTTAGGATTATTTGTTCCATTTCTGTGAAAAAAAGTTGATGGTATTTTGATAGGGATTGCGTTAAATGTGTAGATTGCTCTAGGTAGCATAGACATTTTAACAATATTTGTTCTTCTAATCCATGAACATGGAACGTTTTTCCAAGATGAAACCAGAGAGGGAGACAAACCGTAAGAAACTCTTAATCTCAGGAAACAACCTGAGGGTTGCTGGAGTGGAGGGGGGTGGGAGGGATGGGGTGGCAGGATGATGGACATTGGGGAGGGTGTGTGCTATGGTGAGCGCTGTGAATTGTGTAAGAGTGATCAATCACCTGTACCCCTGAAACAAATAATACATTATATGTTAATTAAAAAAAAGATAATATGAACAGATAGCATGTACTCTCTATCCAATTTATGTAATTTTTTAAAATTATAGTACACTATCACAAGCAGGATATTGACATTGATTTAATCCACTGGTTCTGTTTGTATTTCCACTCTGATTTCTGAATGTTAAACCAACCTTGCATTCTTTATTCATGAAATATGTATAACTGGATTTAATAAGCTAATATTTTATGGGGATTTTGCATCTATATTCATGAAGATATTGGCCGTAATTTTCTTTTCTTGTAATGACTTGCCAGGTTTTGGTGTTAGGATTATATTGGCCTCATGGGATGATTTGGAAGTGTTTCTTTTTTCTCTATTCTTTGAATGAGTTTGTGTATGTTTGCTACTACATCTTTTTGAAATCTTTGGAGAAATTCACCAGTAAAGCAAGCCATCTTGGTTTGAAATTTTCCTTGTGGGAAAATTTTAAGTACAGATTAGATCTTTTTTTATAGATTGGGGACTATTCAGAATTTTTGTTTCCTCCTGAAAGAAATGTTTTTCAAGAAATGTTTCCATTTCATCAAAGTTGTCAACTTTATTGAGAAAGTTTTTTCCTTTAATTTCCTCTTATGATATTTTTCATAATGTTAGTAAAATCTGTAGTGATATTTCCTTTTTCATTTGTTTTTTGTTTTCTTTTTTGATTAGTCTTACTAGGGGTTATCAACTTTAATTAACCCTACAAACTGGCTTTTCGCTTTGTTGCTTTTCTCTTTATCTTTGGCCTTATATTTAAAAGATATTCCTTGTAGAAAGCATTATAAGTAAATGTAGCTTTAAAATGGAAGGTTGATGTCAAATTCAGGCACAGTCATAGCCTTGGCTTGTGGCACTCATAAGAGGAAGTGGTAATGGTCTTGAACAGGGACTCAGCAGTTTAGACTTTTTTTTTTTTAAGATTTATTTATTTGAGAGAGAGAGGGTTGGGGGGCAGAGGGAGAGGGAGAGAGAGAATCCCAAGCAGACTCCCTACCAAGCCTGGAGCCCAACGCATGGCTCAATGTGGGGCTTGATGTGGGGCTGGACACGGCACTCCACACAGGGCTCCACATGGGTCTCTATCACAGGACCCTGAGATCATGACCTGAGCCGAACTCATGAGTCTGCTGCTTAACCAACTGAACCACCCAGGTGCCCCCAGCAGTTTAGACTTAACAGAACTGAGAGGAGAGGGATCTCACTCTTGGAATATTTTTATATAATAAATTACCACTCTCAAATTCATTTGTTTCTAAAGTGTTTTATATTTATTATAAATAGTGTTAGGTTAAAGAAGAATAGGCTTGAATTGTGGACTGGCTGTCTATCATTCAGTGCTCTCAGAGGCAAAGCTGTGTAGCCAGTGCTATACAAGTCTCTGAATTTGTCTTAGAAAGCTTCTAACTGAACTGTTTCATATTGGAACCATAGATGAAGCAGCAGATTTTAAGTGGTAAGGAGACTCATCTTGGGCCCATTATCATTTTTCTGAATACTTGGATATGGAAATATAAAGTGTACTCTCATTTTTGTCATGCAGGTAAATGAACAGCTTGGAACTTTGATTTTAAATGCCATTATGACCTTTAGAAATAACAACTGGCTTAAAAACAAACCAAAATGTAAATAAAATGGGCAAATAATACACTTCAGTTCCCAATGAACATTTGTAAGGAAAAGTTATTTTTACTTTGCAGCATTTGGTCTTAGAGAAAAGACTTCATCATTTTATATGTGATGCGGCTTTCTGGGCTCCTGACATCTTCATAGCATTTGACTGGAATTTCTTTCTCTTGAAAATGAATGGGCATTTTCTTGCTCTCCACACTCATGAGCTTCACTTGCAAGGGACCCAGGTTTACATAATCCTATGGTGAACAGACACATAAGAGAATAGGAGAGGTTATCCAACCAAGTTACCAGTCTTAATAGTTAGGTTTCCTTTATTATAGTTGGCCTTTATCTGACAGATTTCATTGTCCTCTTAATTGCCTGAATAACATGTGAAATATGTTTATATACCCAGTGGGGTATGGTAGGCAAGATCTCCCAAAGAGCAGGCAGCAAGGCCAACAAGGCTTGTCTTTTGGGGAGTAGGGTGGAGGGCACCAATTAGAGTGGGGAAATACATTCTCTCAAAGTCTTTAATTGGTAGAAGAAAGTGTTGGCTGTATATATGTAGCCCTCTGCTGGCCAGGATATAACCACAGCAGACTTTTCTATATTATTCAAGAACAATGGGAAGGATTTGTAAACATCACTTTGACTATATATATATTCTAATATTAAGCAAATTCTCCATGAATTTTTCACTTTTCACAGGACCATTGGCTACTGTATAGGTAAAACTGACCATATTCTGCCAAACTAACTATAGTTTAAGATATCAGCAAATGGAATTAGAAATGTAATTTACATGAAATACCAGCCAACCCAATACTGGGTTGAAACAGCTCAGACCCTACCCAGCATGCCTTCCTCTTAGAAGCCTCCTCAAGCCATAGCTCTCTCTTTTGAATTCCTTCAACATTTCAGCAAACCTTTCCTGAGTGCCCACTTTGTACCAGGCCCTGTAACCAAGTGCTGAGGTGCAATGATAAGGTCACAGACCGACTGGTCAGGGAGACAGATACAGGTGCTACATTCCTCTTGTACAGTAATTAGTGATTTTCTAATCTGTCTTCTAGCATGTAAACAATTTGAGGGGAGGGCCTGCCATATAGGCATCTTTGAAACTTCATTTCTTCCTGTTCTCCCCATAAATTCCCAAACATCTAACAAGTACCTGGCATGTTGTGGGGTTTTCAAGAAACATTTATTAGAATTTAGGAAAATCACAGAATGAAAAAGGAAGGCATTGTTTTATTTCTCAAAAATGCTTATAGTTGTATTTACTGTTTTTTTTTAATTTACTGTGTTTTTAAAATATGTAATTATAGAGCTACAATTAATGTAAGATAGGAGAAAAACAAATTGATGGATGTCTCCAACATATTTCAGAGTCTGCTCAAGCTGTCATGACAAAATATCGTAGACCAACTGGCTTACACAGCAGACATTTAGTTCTCACAGTCTGGAGACTGGGAAATTCAAGATCAGGGTGCCAGCATGGTTGAGTTCTGGTAAGCGTTCTCTTTCTGGCTTGCAGATGGTTGCCTTCTCGCTGTGTCCTTACAAGACAGAGCCTCTTCTTACAAGCCACGGTCCTATCAGATTGGGGCTCCATCGTTTTGCCCTCATTTAACCTTAATTACCTCCTAAAGACCCTATCTCTAGATTGGGTGTTAGGGTTTCAACATGTGAATTTGGTGGGTGTAGGAGTGGGGATGGGGATCCAGTTCAGTCCATAGCATACACAGTGCCATTTCCACCATCAAAAACCTCCATGGAAAATAAGAAGGTCTTTCATTCACCCAAATGGTATGTGATTTTGGAATTTTGTAGACAACTGTCCACTAGCCTGAGGTCATGATAACATACCAAGTGTCATGATTTCAAGACCCCCATGGTGGTGTTTGAATGCAATAGAGACTAGAACTTTAGTCTTTAAATTGTCACTTGATGTTAGCAGGACTGAGTTGTGGTTATCTAAAATGGCTTTTATTGATTTTTTCAGTTTCTTCTGTTTTCATACAGCACTCTTTCTCCTACCAGACTTTAAGTTCTAGGAGAATTTTTAAAGTTATTGGTAGTACCAAGAATGAAAATGTCAAGGGGTGGATATGGGAGTAATTGGAATGTAGCAAAAAGATTTTAAAATTAAAAAGCCTTGATACTCCAGTTTTCACCTAATATGGTATATGTGGCAGTTTGTACTTTCCAAAGAGGGCCATACTAATAGATATCCTGTCCCACATGCCTTTCCTACAATGTGGTGCTCCTTCCTCTTCCAGATGCAGGAGCTACATTCCCTCCCCTTGGGTGGAACTTTGTAACTACATCAACCAATAGAATATGAGGGAAGGGATGGTGTATGATTTCCAAATCTAAGTCATATAAAATATTGCAGCTTTCACCATGGTCTCTGGTATTGCTTGTTTTGGGAGAAGGCAGACACCATAACAGAAACAATAAAGGCAACCCATGGAGAAGCCCATGTGAAGAACAGAGGCTCCCAGCTTAGCCAGCATTAGCTTGCCCAGCCATGAGTGAGCCACCTTGGAAGTAGATCCTCCTGCCCCAATCAAGCCTTCAGATGACTGTTGCCCCTGCTGACATATGACGTATGACTGCAACTGCCTGAGGGCCCAAGTGAGCACTGTCCATTGGAGCCTTTCCCAAATTCCTAACCAACAGAAGCCATGGAAGAGAATCAATGATAATTGTTATAAGCCACTAAGTTTGGAGGTAATTTGTTATACAGCATTAGATAACTTACATGGTATACTAGGAATGTAACTCTGTTAATGAATATATGTAGCAAATTGCACAAGGGTAGAAGTGAAAATTCTATCTAATGAGAGATGTGAATGGTGGGCAAATTTTACTAATAAGTGCAAATAGAATTTTTCAGTATCCATGTTTTAGGTTAATTTTCTCCATTGATTAATAAAACGGCATTCTCTTAGTACTCAAAATTTTTTCATGAATCTTACCTTGAAATCCTGCTCATCCTCATATGGTAAGTATTTCATATCAGAGGTCCCAAAGTCTACACATGAGTTGTTTTCTTCATCTGTCTTCAGTTGCTTGGCATATCCAATACCATGCTCATGACTGACATATAAAGCACCACTCTGCACTGATGAGCTTGTGATGTCTCTACCTTTTACTTCTGCAGGTTGCAATGTTGGGATGAATACAAAGAAATTGGTTATTTGGGGACAGATAAAAATGAAAATACATTACACACTTTGTCACACTTTTAATTTGAAAGAGCTTTGAGAAATGTAGGATCTATGTATTAAGGTGAGAGTGAGTCCCATGTTTAGAATCTCTATCTAAGTTGTATTCCCTTCTGTTAGCAGATAGCTTTTGGTAATCATATGGTAACTTATGTGCATGTTGGTATTTTGGTTGGTTGACTGAACTGGAACCAAAAACACACCAGTGTAGACAGCACCCCATCCCTCCCCACCAGTATTTATGTAGTTCACTGTGAAACATGGTGACTTTAATTTGAAAATAGGACTAGAGAAAGCTGCAAGAAGAGAAATATGGAGAAGCTAGCCTGTATCCATTCCCTGAATAGCTCTTGGGTATGAGGTACCTGTCTATAATAGATGCTCAATAAGTATTTGTTAAATTTTTTTAAAAAACCCTATCACCATTAAAATAAAATAATACCTTCATATATTTCTGGCAACTCCAAAGGCACTTCAGGTGGCACTGTCAGTCCAGCAGCTTGAGTAAGATATAGTTGCCTAAAAAGAACAAATGAGAAAAGCAGTCTGTCAGTCCACAAATATTATACCATCTGCTCACTGGTGTCTATCTCTCTGGTAGGTGTTGGAGACACATAGATGAAAAATGAGACATAGTTTCTACCTTTGAGGAGCATGAGGCTCAGTGGGGTGGCAGACAGGCTTACAGTATTTTAGGGTGATGGTCTCTACCCTGATGGTGAGTGGTGGAGTGTGAGAAATGCTAGGGGGACAAAGAGAAGAAGCACCTGATTGAGCTTTAGGAGGTCAGGGAAGGTTTCCAGGAGGAGACGGTACCTGAGCTGAGTCTTGAAGAACCAGGGGCTCTTTGCCAGGGAAGGGCTTGGGGTGAGGAAGGGCAGTGAGTGATAAGGGAATAACACACCGGGAATGAAAGTGAGCATGACACCCATTAGGGTGCTGTTGTAGTAATCCAGGGGAGGAACAGGTGTGGCCTGCATGGATGGTTTTAAAAAGAAGAGAAAAAGAGAAAGACGGCGAGCAGCAGGAATCCCAGATGACATGGAGGTTCCAGCTTGATGATATGGAAAATACTTAAAGAATGTTATTTTATGAAGTTAGTGTTAGATTTGTAGGTATTGGTCCACTTAGCCTCAGTTCTGTGGTGCTGGGGTCCCTGGGCAGTCACCTGTGGTGGACATTTACCTCATCTCCTGTGTCTAACAGATACTATGATGTTCTATGTGAGTTGTGAAGGGAGAAGACTGGGGAGCATCGGATGGGAAAGGTAGTAACTCTATTAGCTAAAATACCCCATTCTTCAGCCAAATAGGAAAACAGATTTTTATGTCCTTTGGGCACAGTTTATGTCTATTTCTCACCCCCTTCTAGTATTTTATGAGACTGAGTTCTCAACAGAAAGGTGAAAAGAGAAGTTGCCATAAAATATGCAATATGTACTATATTTCTTTGACTTGAAAATGGCTTATAGTCAAAGCTCCTGAATACACTCAAAGTTATCCTTCTGGAGAAGTAGTGTAACAGATAATTGAGGGTTTACACATTTCTGTTCCTTTATGCAGATCTTTCTAAAATTTCCTAAATACTTGCCTCAAGGAATTTATAATCTGGCAAGGAAGCAGACATTAAATAAGTAATCACGAGTGTGATAAATGCCGGTCATGAAAGAAAAGATTAGGGTGTTACAGAAGCATATACAGGGGTTCCTAACCCGGTTCTCATGAACATCGCCCATGCTTTCTTTTTGATTGGTCAGCTTTTGAACTCATCTCTCCCAACTCGGAAGCAAGACTAAACACTCAGGTCTCTCACTAAAGAAAAACCAACCCACAAGGCACTGATGAATACTGTCAGTATTACTGAAGATTTTTTGGGGGGCTAGGGGTTAAACATGAAACAACTTCACGAAAACTTCATTGAAAGTTTCTCATCTCCTTGCCGGTCACTACCAAGTTCTCTCTGGCCAGTGAAAGGATTCCCCTTTGTATAACTAGCCATTCCCATCCGTGGCAGCACCAAACTAGATACCGCGGACTGAGCCCACCAAAGCGGCAAGTGGGGTTGGCACTTGGGAGGGTAGCTCCTTCCTAAGGTTGGGCCTGTTCAGAAACGAAGGAAGGACGACAGTGGAGGCAGGTAGAGCCGCGGTTGTGAGCCCCGGCGCCAGCAGCGGCTGCAGAGATCAGACCCGCGGGCTAAGAGGCGGTGGCAGCAGCTGGAGCACAGGAGCCTGGAGCTGGACACCTGATCAGAGAGGAGAGGGCTGGCAAGAGCGCGTCGCCTACTGGGGGTACAATGAGGCCCGCAGCCCCTAGGACTCCTCGAGGGCATCAGCTCAAGAGACTGGGAATTCAGGAGTCCAGTCAACAGTCGATTCCTTCAGCCCAACTGCCCGCCACCTCTGCACTGGTGTCTGCCTCTCCAGGGCAGCATGCAGACATGGTGCAGGGGAGCTGGTGGCCCCTTGTCTGTCCTGCCCCGTGGGACTTTCAGCCTGTAATGCAACTGCACTATCTCCCTGTCTCCATCCTTGTATCTCTTAGCCCAGCAAACGGAACCCCACAACTTACCTGTAGCTACCCTTCTTGGAACACATCGGGAAGTTTGTAAACAAAAGATACTCTATTATGTCACAAACAGTATTTTTCCATGCCACACAGGTGGCAGGAACTACTCAGGAACTTTTTGTGGCCCTTTCACCGCGTTGAATTTCTCTGCTTTAACTCCTAGACCAAGACATTTGTTTCCCATCTTCCACATGTACACCCTGCATTAGTGTGATCCGTTTCTCTTCTCTTCCTAAATATGCTACTATTCGGTTTGGTTCTTGTTTCTGATGACTTGCCCAAATAATCATCACCACTCTGAATTTTAATTCCATATTCCAGGGCCCTAGTTTTCCTCCAGACTGGTGTGTTAAGAATTCTTTTGTCAGGGCGCCTGGGTGGCTCAGTTGATTAAGCGACTGCCTTCGGCTCAGGTCATGATCCTGGAGTCCCTGGATCGAGTCCCGCATCGGGCTCCCTGCTCGGCAGGGAGTCTGCTTCTCCCTCTGACCCTCCCCCCTCTCATGTGCTCTCTCTCATTCTCTCTCTCTCAAATAAATAAATAAATAAAATCTTTAAAAAAAAAAAAATTCTTTTGTCAGGTCAGAAAAAGAGAGAACCTAAAATACACATTTGGTTTCTCTTGTGCAGGAATAAATGTGACTTGGAATGCCAGGCTATTTTCTCTACCTCGAAGGTAGTTTGACTCTTCCACTAACTATCAAAGGAAACAATGTTAACAGTCCACAAGGTAACCGGAAGCCCAGAAGACCTCCAGGAAGCTACCACAAAGCTGATCACTTCCTCCTTTGGGCTAACTCCACACCTCATCCATCTTCTGCTGCACTGGTCTGCTTTTATTTTTATGCCCATTTTCCCTGCTGACCTGGAGGCTTTTGAAGGTCAGCAGTTGTGATGTTCCTGTTAAGTGTTTGTTATTAAGACTACAGTGCATTGTTAAAAAAAGCAAGCCAAAGTTTGCACTGTACCAACAGTTGACATTCACCATGGCCGTTTTGTGAGTCCCTTCCTTTGCAACTACTGCCATCCAGCTAGAACATTAAAAAATTAAATCATCTTTTAAAAATAACTTTTTACAGATACAAATGTTTACAAACTACTTTCTAGATATGCTAATGACTTTCACCTGGGTATTTTGAGATCCACAAGTCTACAGTTGAATAGTTGATCAATAAGCACCAAATTTTCTTCTTCCAGTTCATGAATAGTATTTTCCAATTTTTCAACTTCCTTCCTGTGATTTGCAATCTGTTCTCAGAAGAGAATGGAGGGATGTTGGTACTTGTTGACTTAGTTCTACCTAGTCTTCTGTAAGAAATTCAACTCCTAAAAGTCCATTTGCCTGAGGGGAAGATCTATCCTGTATTATTTATTACTGGGTTTGCTTTGTCCTTCCTCTCTAAGAAGGAATGGGTGGGTCTCTTTTCCAGATTGTTTGCAGAACTTGTTTGCATGGTTAGGCAGTTATTAGTGAATGGCAGGAATTGTCCTTTCCTACCCTTCAGAAACATCCCAGGACCTCTCTATGTGCTGGAGGTAGAGATAAACATGAAAATAAGACTAATTAACTTATCATTGTGGTTAAATGGGGAAGATGGTGATAAACACAAAAAGCAGTATGATCAAACCATAATGGAAGATGCTCAGGTACTGTGGGAAGTTCACTGTAGGTCTGGGGTAGGGGGTAAGGGAGAATTAATAGAGGAGATGACATCTAATCTGGATTTTGAAGACCAAGTTGGGATTCTCCAGGCAACAAAAGGGGGTATACTCTACGCAGAAGGAACCACATGTTAGGCACAATTATTTTGGTGTAGATAGATACAAAGTGGAAGTGGGGAGAAGTAGGAGAGAAACTGGACAATTAGGGAAATAATGCTAAAGGGTCTGGTTTTTATTTTGCAGATGATGGAAGGTCATGGATAGACATAGCAGGTTTGATGTTTACTAAAGAAATATGGCTAACTTAATTAAAAATGAACAAAATTTGCTGCTTCTCTTGATGGAATTCCCATCAGTCTTTAAGAAGTGTATTTTGGAAACTTTATCTAAAAAGGCTTGGATAGTGGGAAAGATATATAGGATGTTACTAGACAGAACTCCCGTCTCACCTCTCTGCCCGCCTCATATACATATACATATACATATGCATATGCATATGCATATGCATATACATATACATATACATATGCATATACATATACATATACATATACATATGCATATACATATACATATGCATATACATATACATATACAGGTGCTGCATTAAGAGGTGCTCACGGAGAGAGGTCAGGACGATAGAAGAATTAGAAGCAAGAGTATAGAAGAGGGCACCTGGGTGGCTCAGTCGGTTAAACAACTGACTCTTGATTTCAGCTCAGGTCATAATCTCGGGGTTGTGAGATCAAGCCCCATGTCTGCTCTGGGCTCAGCGAGGAGTCTGCTTGAGATTCTCTCTCCCTCTCCCTCTGCCCCTCCCCCCAAGCATACTCTCTCTTTCTGTCTCTAAAATAAATAAATAAATAAGTAAATCTTTTTTTAAAAAAAGAGTATAAAAAAGAAAGTGATAGGCTGATGGGAGTAATAGAGATAAACTGGAAAAAGTAAGTATATCAAGGGAATATGATGAAACAAAAGGGTTCAGGGGTTTAGATTCAGTATCTCTTGTTAGGCGTTGCCAAGAATGTAGCTGAGATGAGAACTTAGATAACTAACATTTTTTATTTGTACTTGAAATTTATTTATTGTATTTTGGAATCTGGAAACATTCTGTAAATTACCACATGCATATCTCTATCACATAAGTCATGTATTAAGTGCTTGAATTCCTACTATGGGCAAGGTTCTGTGTGAGACATAGAAGGATACAAAAGTGAATAAGGCATGGAAAGTTTCCCTCAAAGAGGTTTACAATCCAGTGAACAAATACACAAATAACTGTAACATAAAATAATATTAATGCCATAGAAAAGGCTCAAATATTGCTGGTGGCTTGGAGTTTGAAAGAAAAGCATATATTATTTACCTGCCTTAAACTACTTAGCAAACCATTTAAGTCCATGATACTAAATTAGAAAGCAAGGGGTTGGTGCTTTAGCATCTCGTGTGTTGGGAGATAATCAGCTTGATTATAGGCTTGAATGCCTTAAGGAAAAGTTAATAATTTTCAAATGTCAAAGGATGAGAAAGAAATTATATTTAGAGGTTGTAAACAGAAGGAATGGATAGAACATTTGGAAATGTTTGACCCAAGGGTTTGACATGCTTGGGAGGCAGTACACACAGTTCTTGGTCTCCTTCCAAAGCTGGGAATGAAGAGGGCCCTTTCGGGGATTTAAGTCCGATCTTTCAAGCTAAGGATATCTTGTGGCATCACTTACCCCTTTGGACTACTAACTAAGGTTCTCAACAATTACTATCTCCTTTCTAGCCTTTTGAAATATTAGGGAAATGAAAACTAGTTCTTTTTTATAGCCATATAAATACCTTTAAATTTCTAGGGTAAGAAAGTAAAAAGGAGGAAGTAGAAGACTGCTTTTCCCTCCCTATCCTTGCTTCTCCCCAGATACCCAAGAAACGTACTTTAGAAATTGAGAAAGATAATTTAGTTTAAACTATTGTAAGTCAGAGACCTAGGATCCTGAATTAAATGTGTGCTCTTGAAAATTTCCCCTGCAAGATCCAAGTTAGCTTCATGCCTCCTCACACTTGAAACTCTTATTGCTAACCTCTTTGAATCCCTTTGTCTAGTTTTATTGGCTTTCTATTTGTTGAGTGAGTCTAAGTCATTTGGAAATTTCAGTTTTCTTCATTTCCTTAATAAGCATGCTAAATAAAACCAGATAATGGAAGTCATGCATGGGACGTTTCATAGCCTTCCCACAGGTCTAAGTTTTTGCTTATTGTTGAAAGATAGTTAAATGGAGAAATACTTTCAGGAGGTCCATTATTGAATATCCCTTGTTACTCATTCTAAACCTTCCTCAAAGAAATTAATTGACATACATTATTCCATTTCCAGGCAATTTTCAATTCTTGTGATAATACTTATAACCAGAGATGGTTTTAATTAATTTTGTGAGTAAATGTAATAATGCTAAAATAAATACTTATTGAAATAAGGAGAAATTAAATCTATTAAATTTCTTTAAAATTATTTGTTCTTTATTACTAAGCTCTTTTGCTCATGATTTAATTAAACTTGACATTTTTTTCTTGTCTTTTATTTCTACTGAATCATGAGAAGTAAAAAATAAAACGAAACAGAATGTAATTTGTGGCTTTAGTAGGAAGGATCAAGACACCAAAAAAGCCTTTATTATCAGTCAGATATAAATTTTTACAGTTATTTTCTCTGAACCTAATATCTATGACATCTTATAAGATTTAAGATTTGAATTGTTAAATTATTATAATTAGGATTATGCTGTTATATTCAATAAAAGTACCAAAACTAAACTCCTCCCTAATATTCTTTAACTGTTACGCTCACCTTGAGTTTGTTTTTTTTTTTTTTAAGATTTTATTTATTTATTTGAGAGAGGGAGAGAGGTGCATGCACATGAGCAGGGGGAGGGGCAGAGGGAGAGGGAGAAGCAGACTCCCTGCGGAGCAGGGAGTCCAACACACAGGGCTCGATCCCAGCACCCTGAGATCATGACCTGAGCTGAAGACAGACATTTAACCAACTGAGCCACCCAGGCGCCCGCTCACCTTGAGTTTTTTAAATCAATATTCATTTTTTAAAAGTGGGGATTCATCTTGATTTATTTTCGAAGTAGTTTGGATTCCTATTTACCATGACTTTATAAGGGCAGCTTAAAGATAATTGTCAATATCATAGAAAGCACATTAATTTTTAAATTCCTTGTTTCCTAGACTCACCAACTCTATTCAGCCTATAAATAGGGGGCAAGGAAAAGAGAAGAGAAGGTGACAGTGACATTTTTACTTCAGGTATCTGAGCAGATGGTGAAAAAGGAGATGCAAGAAGTGAAGATTTAAGGAGAGATTTAATGAATTCTGCTTTAGCGATGTTGACTGCCTTTGGGACATCCATGTGGAAATATTTGGCAGGCAAATAAAAATATAGGTCTAGAGTTATGGACATGCATGTTAGTGCTGAACATGTACATTTGAGAATCATGTACATGTATATAACTTACTAACAAGAGCTGTGTGTAGTTGAAGTGAATTCTTTCAAAAGATAGTGAGTTTTCTTTCATAGATAATATCTGAGCACAGGTTGGGTGACTACTTGTCTGGATATAAAGGGAATTTCAAAGTGGTGAGTTTTGCACATCTTCTGTAGCACCCTGTAACATCTAGGCCAAAGACTATCTACCTCTTGTATCCAATAACGTGCTCTCACACTTCACCCAAGAGCTAAGCCATGTACTTGATTAATCTCTCCAATGAATATATATATACTCATGGACATCCTTTCATTCAATAACTATTTATGAACATAGATTATTTATTAGTTCTCATGGACATATAATTGAAAAGGCATAGCCTGCTCTGTGCAATGAAGAGACAGATGCATAAACAGCCAATTTCAACATATTTTAACAAGAGTTATGAAACAAGAGAGCACTGAGGAAAAGGACTCAAGACTTTCTGGGGGAAATACAAAATGATTCAGAAAGAAATTAATCACCAAAGTCTGTGCCTAAAAGGAGAGTTGGAGTTTTCCAGGTAGAGGAGTGTAAGGAGGGAGGCAGAGGGCCTAGTCTGTACAGTGTAAGGAAAGCAGGGCAGTGCCTCATAACAAAGAAGGTCTAGAAGTCCTGCCATGACCACATTCAGCGAGAGCAGGATTGCAGCGCTAGTACAGGGAGACAGGGGGAGCTGAGTCTCAGACAGCACACGGGGCCCACTCGTTCCCACATGTTCTCCAGAAGGAGGTGTGAAGAGAGCCTGATGACCAAGCTAGGAGAGGACGTCGAGACTGCAGTGGGCAGGGGCATCTTGACTACTGACAAATGGCTGTAACTGTGGATTCAGTGTTGGCTGCAACACGATGTCCCAAAGGCCAGAGCAGTCTGTTCAGAAGTCACCAGTGCAGGGAGCAGACAAAGGCACGTCCTATACAGATGAAAGGCAGAGGGAGCAAAGATCCAAAGGAAACCCACAGATCTGAGCCCTCTTTAATGACATGCCCCACAAGAGGGCATGTAAGCCCCACCTCCTTATACAGTAGGGTCCATCTTGGAGAAGAGCAGGGGGAAGTAGGGAAATCTAAATGACTGAACATTTATGCAAAGGAGACCACGTGTCATCCCGAAAGGCAATTTAAAAACAGCAGAGAATGAGGTTAGAATGATCCTTTAGCCTTCCTCCCACCACCCAGAAGGAAGTACGGTTTTGAGGAAGACCAGATCAATTTTAGGGTATAAAGAAGCTTCATATATTTGAGTATATTACATGAATTAGGATGCCAAAAATGATTTCTGGTTGTTACTGAAATTATTGATGGTATTCATTGAGTAACGGTTTGTTGTAAGATTAGGATTCCACTTGAATTTTACTTTACCTCAGCTAGTCACAATTCTATGCTTTTCCCATGCCTTCAGCTCATAAATAAAAGTCCTTTCCAGTTCAAAAAAATGAGAAAGAAGAAATTGTTTTTTAAAATTCCACCTACCTCTCTTTTCAGCCAATCATTCTCCCAGATCTCTCGGTAACTGCCCTTGTCAATGAACCGTATGGCATTCTAAAAGAAAGTTTCTGTATTAAGGGAGACTTGCAACATGGCGATTCACAATCAACTCATCTGATCATTTTACATTATGTTTTGCAATTACTTTGGAAACATATCTAAGAACTTTTGCTTCAGTTTTTCTTTGCTCTCATATTATTTTTTGCTGATTCACACTGCCTAATACAGGTGATTCAGAGAACTGGACAATAGTTATCCTTTCAGTTTGGCTTCCATTGTGACTTAATCTGATTGCCATGGTGAAATCAATCATTAAGTGATCTGCTCCATAATTAAGGTGGCTGAACTGCAGGGGTCAAATATTCTTCATGTTTTTGGTCACAGACATAATCCAACATAGAGTAAAAGCATGAATAGATTCTATTACTACCTTTTTAATTAGAAAGACTTCTGTATGTCAATAATAACAATATACGTGTTTATAAACTTAATAGCAAATAATTTCAGGGTAGCTGGACAGTTTCCTGGAAAAAGGCATTTTAGATGAAGAAAACAGGAAAAGCATTACTTTGTCAATAGGTTCATAAAATGTAAATTCATTTTCAATTCTTGTTTATTTATAGTTTTCCCTAAGGGAACTTTATAAAGGATGAAAGATTGTATTTATCTGTGAGATACTTTTATATGGATACCACATTACAAATTCCACATTCAGTAACTAAAGGGCACAACCTAAGGAAGAGAAATTAAGAAAAATCTTATAGATCATAAAGGCAGACAGAAATAACTGAAAAATATGTTAAGAATAAGTTTATCTAAGTCTTAAACGAGTTGGAAGATTTGCAATAATTTTTTTCTTCAAATCATGGTAATTAAACTAAGGGTGCGCCTACATTCCTTAGGAACCAGGAACTTTTATACTGCAGCTGCAACTGGTAACTCTAAAGTGTCCTGGAACACAGAATTTCATTTGAACGAAAGCAGGACACAGCTCATAACTGAAGTTGGCTAATGGCTTAATTTACTAACAGTGGAGCAGGGGTTTTCAATGTTGGGCGCATGTTAGAATCTCCTGGACACTTGGACAAATCCAGAAACCAAGGTGACATCGCAGGCCAATTACATGAGCATCTCTGAGGCACCACATGAGTTAACCAAATTTCTTGGTGACTCCAGTACGCAGCCAAGGTTGCACAACAGTGGATTATCAGAAGCGAAACATATGCTAAAATAGCCAGATAAAATGGGGAAAATTCATTTATGTGTGTGAGTGTTAGGCATTATGTAGAGAAAAGAAAATGTATAGGGTAGTGATTAAGAGCAATGATCTGAAGGAAACATCTGGAATGGAATCTAGATTCTGCCACTTGCTCTGGGAAAGCCACAAAAATTTCTCTGTGCTTCAGTGTTCTCATTAGCAAGTCCCTGCCTTATAGGATTGTTGAGAGACATAAATGTAAAATGCTCAGAACAGTATCTGGAACAGTCCTCATTATATATTGAATATGTATATTTGAAATATATTTGATCTACAGATGCATTTTTAATCATCTTAACTATGTTCAGATCATTTTATTGTTGACTTCACCATTTAGTCATATTCACTCACAAAGGGGCTGAATTTTATGGACAGATAAACTATTGGTCAGTTCTCCGTAGTCCTCTATATTTGTATAAATCAGTAAAAATCATGCAGTAGGATAGTAACTGAAAGAATAACTGAACTAACAGTTAAGCAACAAACAATAGCAACTGAAATTCAGTGAAGAACTTTAGAGAAGACCAGATGTTTATGATTCTGAAGAAGAGAGATTCTAGATGAAGAGACAGTCCCAGTGGGGGCCTCACTAACCGAGGAGATAGTCTACAGACAGGGAAGGAGAGTGAAAACAAAGGGATTAGAAAACATATAAAGTTGGAAATTATATCTCAAACTTTTTTTTTAAAGATTTTTATTTATTTGTCAGAGAGAGCGCTTGTGCGTATAAGCAGGGGGAGTGTCAGGGCGCAGGGAGAAGCAGACTCCCTGCTAAGCAAGGAGCCCAACGTGGGACTCAATCCCAGGACCCTGGGATCTTGACCAGGCTGAAGGCAGACGCTTAACCGACTGAGCCACCCAGGCGTCCCTCAAACATTTTTTTATATCCCAAAATGTTAAAGCTCTGGCCATGTAAAGTGTACTCTTTTAGGTTTGGATATATATGACAGTACTTTTTTTTTTTTTTTTAAGATTTTATTTATTTATTCGACAGAGAGAGACACAATGAGAGAGGGAACACAAGCAGGGGGAGTGGGAGAAAGAGAAGCAGGCTTCCTGCAGAGCAGGGAGCCCGATGCGGGGCTCGATCCCAGGACCCTGGGATCATGACCTGAGCCGAAGGCAGACGCTTAACAACTAAGCCACCTAGGTGCCCCTATGACAGTACTTTTTAGACAAATCATATTTCATTCTATAATGCATCCAAAACTTTTATTTAATAATTTGTTGTAGCCATTATTATTACTTAAAAATAACTGAATAATAAGTTACTGAGCTCTTGTTCCTTATGAGACACTATGCTACTTAAATCATCTCATTTAATCCCCATACTATTCTTTAAAGGTAAATATCATTATTGCCCCTTTTTTTAAAAATTAGGAAACTGGAGCCCAGAAAAGTCAAGTAACAAATTTAGTTTATATTCCCAGTAAGTGGAAGAACCGTGATTTAAACTAAACTGCCGAACTTCAGAACTCAAGTTCTTAATCATGATAATATACCACAGGAAAAAATAAGGAACAACTTTTGTTTTGTTTTTAAAAAAACTGAAATATACCTGTGTGGCCCATTCCTTCTTTTGATCCAGTTGCAACAAAGTTTCTCTGATTATTCTCTTTCTAGCATCTTCCAGAGTGACTTTATAGTGTTCTTTAAAAAGAAAATTAGAAGCTTTAACAAGACTAATCCTAGGTAAAGCTATGCTGCTTGTAAATTTTATTTCCATGATCCTCTCATCTCCTTTCTACATATTTTTCCCCCAAATTTTCAGGGTAAATTTTTACTGAAGTATCTAGTACCTCCAACTAGAAGAAATGCTCCAGTAATTTACTAACACCTTAATGTGAATTAGCTAAAATGGTATCTCTCCCAAGAATATTTGTATTTTCAAAGGATTGTCTCTCCAAAGGGAAAATTCCCAATACTTTAGGGCAGCCATCTACCTTGCATATCACACACTTCTGATTCCACAACGGAAATATAAAGAAGATTTGATTATCTGCATGAGAAGCATCCTGTACCTCTGACTCCATCTAACTAAATTTCCAGTATTCTTGGCAGGCGTTTTCTTGGGCAGGAAAGACAGAGTGAGAAAAGGAGAGAGGGGTGACGGGGCCATGAAAGTCAGCCTCTGGTTCTGAGTTGGGCTCAGGGCAAGAGAGGGGGACAGATATGAAGAAGTGCAGGATTCTTTATTCTCTCCAGATTTTCTGATATCATAGTCAGGATTGAGAGAGCAAAGGATCATAAAATTTTAGGCCTTGAAAGATGCTTAGTGATCATACCCTCAACACCTCTGTTTAAGGAAAAGTGAGGTATAGTGACATTAAGACTGCTGTAGAGAGTGGAGAGGAAGAAAACTAGTCTAACTTGACATCTGGAGAGTAAGAAAATGGAAGTCTTCGTTATTCCACCCCACATATGCCCATCCATACAACCTGTATACTTCTTATTCCCATTCAGAGTCATCACTTGGATATTTTAATCATTCCAGTCTCATTTCTGATAGAATCTGTTTCAATTCAGGACCTAGTCCACTAGACTAAGGCTGGATGTTTATTGGAAACTTCTACCCAACAAAACACAATAGGCAATCTAAAAGTTGCAATGGATCAGGAGTTTAGTTATAATGGATTTTTCATTCTTAGCATCTGAAAGAAACCATTAACCTGGAACTTGATAAGATTAAATATTAATTCTTTGCTGCAAATCATAAAAAATAGATGATCAAATATGCTCTGACTAAAGTTATAGCTCTCTCTAGTGCCACATTAACACTGACAAAGCAATAAAAATACCCAACTTGTTCCAAGTTCCATATAAAATTCTATGGACTGTTTATCTTCTGAAGAGCAGAGTAACCAGCACAAGGGAGGATGTAAAAATCTCATTGCTAGTTTTTGTGATTCACCTGCTGCTTTCAGAAACAACTGTTAACCATGCATTTGTGAATACAGCCAAAGAAGCTGGGAGTATGAAATGTCTCCTTCTCATAACAGTTGGGGACGTTGCTACTGGGAGCACGGGAGACTCTGGCTTTGTGCCTTTAAAGTCCTGGCTGCTCAGATCCCTGTCTAATGTGGCCACTTCTCAGAAGCTGATGGCAAAGCCACGCGGGCTGAAGATTGCTTTGCATTGTTCTGCCTTCCCTGCTGTGTCTGGCTCCGTGTTGCTCTGCTCCCCCACAGTTTTCCTGGGAGTCTGTGCCCACTTTTCACACACTTGTCAGTGTCACACGACCTCATTGTGCTGACCCTCTTCTGTGGGGAGGGTGGTGGTAGCCTCTCTTGTGAGTTCTCTTGGAGATTACCAAGGGACTCCCATTTTACAGATGAAGAAATTGATGTTCAAAGAAGTAATGTTACTTTTTTGTAAGTGCATTTGAACCCAAATCTTTTAACTCACGATTAGTGTACAAAGAAATTTTAGAGATTCCTGTCCTGTGTGCCTGGTGAAGGACAAAAGTAAAAATGCTCTGTGACCCTGATATCTAATGACTTATCATACCCCCACACTTTCTGTATTGCTGGGCCTCACTAAGGTCCCCTTTCCTTTTACTGAGAGATAAAGCCTTGTCTTGGATGGATTAGTGACTGTGTTTCCTATACCCACTATCCCCAAATCTCCCAGCCAAAGTTCAGGGAAGCAGCTCTAGGTGCTTCCTTCCCCTTCCCCCCAGAGCTCAGGGATGTTCCTGAATAAGGCAGGGTTGGAGAGCTGACCACAGAATGGCTGACCGATGGCCCATGAGGAGGCATGGACAAACGTCTTCGCTCATCTTCATTAGGTAGGTGATGACACCAGCTCTTTAGAATCTGGGCTGGAGAAAACTGCAAGAACTGGTGTGTGGGAAGCAAGAAGAGAATGAGGACGGGACAGAGCAAAACAGAGGCACTATGAAGGGGACACAGACCATAAAAGACAAATGTAGAGAGGAGCCATCTCTAGGGCCACCACTGATCTGATGGGCTTCTGTTTCCATCTTCAGTCTTCCCATTCCTCACTGCAAGTGTTATATTCAACAAACATGACCATGGGACATCAAACAAACTTAGCTTTATCTCTTCCCTTTAAAATTCATACGGTGAGGCTAGTAACTCTCTCAACAAGATATATGGCAAATTTCTTACTTTTCTGGATCCTTTGTGATAATAAGAGGCCCTCCAACCAGTAATTAATGTATCCAGTCTTTTGTAATAATTAAAACTTTAAACTCCATTCAAAGCTATGGCTATTCCCTTCCCAACCTGGACATACAACTATTTCCTCAGATTTGAGTTTCTATGCCTCCTCCCTCAGGGTTGAAGAGAAGCATGGAAAGGGGCAAGAAAGCTCTCATTTGACAGATACTATCTCAAGCTAAAGTGGCACTTTCTAGTTCTAGCTGGCACTTAGGGTTGATTCCTTTTCCATGGGGCTGTTTTATAGGTTCTTCAGAGGACCACCCTCCTCATTGCTAGTTATTTCACCTGTGGTTCCTTGGTGCAGGGGCTGTACTGTCCTTGAGGCTGGCTGACTTTTCCTTTGGCCTCTGGCTCTCCATCTATTGCTCCCTCCCATACATGCAGGCTCCTATTTCTCTGTTAGGACCCTATCACGGAGATCTAACAGGACTGTGTACTAGCTTGCTCTCATAGCAGATTCGTAGGAAACACTTTCATGCTTTGCCGTGACAAACTCTGAGAGTATAGCCTGCTGCAGACGGAATCTTTGTGCCCTCCTACCCCCAGTTCATGCGTTTAAACATAATCCCCAGTGTGATGGTATTTGGAGATGGGGTCTTTGGGAGGTCATTAGGTCAAGAGGGGGGAACCGTCATGAATGGGATTAGCACCCTTATAAAAAGAGACTCCAGAGAGCTCCCTTGTCCCTTCCACTGAAGATGGCTGTCTATGGACCAGGATGTGGGTTTTCACCAGACACCAAATCTGCTGGCATTGATCTTGAACTTCCCAGCCTGCAGAACTGTAAGAAATAAATTTCTGTTGTTTATAAGGCACCCATTTAAGGTATCTTGTTATAGTAACCTGAATGGACTAAGACACAGGCCTAGCTCAGGGCAGCGGCCACTTTGCCTTTGCCCTGCTGTCAGAATGATTAGTCAGTCCCTCATCCCCTAGATTTCCCAGAGATGGGTCATAAACTAGACTTCCATGTCTCCCAAACTGCAGAGGGCACATACTGAACAATCTGAGGAATTTCCTTAAAGACTCTCCATCTTGATTTGAGGTGATGGAAGAAATTACCTTTCACCTGCCCCTTTGTGGGACAGCATGGGACTTACAGCACACCAAGATCTCTTTCTAAACACTGTCCCCTAATTTCCAACAATCTTTTCTTGACCTGTGCAACTTCTTTTATAGACTGGAATTCAGTTTTCTGTCTCATCGGCATGGCAGTATCTCAGTTTACTCTGAAATGTGGTGTCTGTTAAATAGCCACCCCAGTTTAAACTGAGACTAAAAAAGTTTTGCTTTAATATCCGGTTTCAATAACCACTCCTTTCCCTAAAATACTTGTACCTTGCAAGTAGACCAGTCTAATTACCACAAACTCCATGATCATGGGTGTGAGAGGAATATTCTACAGAAATCATGGAAGAAGGGAGGAAAAAGGGCGATATAATAGTAAGGCTTCAGATAAATCGCTTTAAGTGTCCTGCTCATATCCATTGTCCAATTACTGGCCCCCAGGGTATTTTAATCGTCCCTGAGCAGATTGCTGCTGCTACCGGCATGGTTAGGAGAAATGCCTAAAACCAATGACAAATAAGAAAAGCCCATAACAACTATTTTCCTATGACACCTAAAGTCAGCTACAGACTAAGGTTTAACCAGCAAGTAATTCAATATATTAATGTCATTATCACCATCCCAAAGCTGGATACACAGCATGACAATTTTCAACTCAAAGAAATCATCCAAATTTCTGATCAAGATAATGGGTTAATAAGTTTATCTGAGAAGGTGACTCCTCCTAATTTAAAAATATAAAGAAATGTTGGGGGGATTTAAAAATTTTAAACTTCCCTGAACAATAACTATTTTAAAAGTACAGTACTGGTGCACAAATACATAGGTCAGTGGAACAGAATAGAAAGTATAGGGAGAGACCCAAATACACATGGGAAACTAAAGTATGATAAAGTCAGCATTTTAAATCAGTAGGGTTAAAATGAATTATTTGATACATGATGTTAGGACAACTGGAAAACCTATCTGGCAAAAAATAAAATTGGTTTCCTACCTCGTAGACACACAAAAAATCAAAGATGTAAATATTAAAATGAAGCCATAAATATTCTAGAAGAAAATATTGGACAATTTATTTATCATCTCAGATATCATAAAATAAAAATCTAGGTTGGACACTCTAAAACTTCAACATGTCCCCATAAATATACTCCACAAAAAAAGACTCCCCATAAATATACTCCACAAAAAAAAAGACAAATGGGGGAAATATTTGTACTTTGTATCACAGTTAACGAGCTAATTTCCTTAAAATGTAAAGAGCTCTACAACACAGTAGAAAAATGGGCAAGGGATGTGAACAGATGGTTCACAGAAAAGGAAATATAGTTATATTTCCTATTACATTTCCGGAACTTATGAAAAGATATTCACTATCACATAATAAGAGAAGTGGAAATTAAAGCTATAATGAGATACCACTTTCTACTTTTAAGACTGGCAAAGAACAAAAAGTTAGCTAACGTCCCTGTTGTTGAAGATGCAGGAACATAGGGAGAGGTTGGGGGTGGGGTGGTGGTGGTTAGTAAACTTGGTACAAGCTCTATGGAGGGCCATGCCTATCAAAATAACAATAAATAAATGGGCACTTTGGGCCAGCCATTCCTTCCTAGAGATACACAAAAGTGAACTTATATAAATACAAGGATATTCATTGCAATAAAAGGAGGTATTTAAGAAAATTCATTGCAGCATTATTTGTAATAGTAAAATACAGGAAACAATCTAAATGCTTATGAGTAGGAGACTTGTAAAAAGAAGTATATTACAACAAAACAAAGTAGTCACTGGAAGAATGAAGAAGTACTAATATATACTGATCTATAAGAATGTCCATATTGTTACATGAAAAAGCAAGTACAAAATTGTATTTGTAGCATGCTTTGTATATACTGATATAAAATATTTCTGATAAAGATTACACAAGAAATTGGTAATAGTGGTTTTATCTAGAGAGAGGATCTGAGTGGCTGGGAGATAGACAGGGGTAGGTAGGTGTCCCCTCTGTCTTTTTTTTTTAAAGATTTATTTATTTATTGTTAGAGAGAGAGTGGGCAGGAAGGAGGGGCAGAGGAAGGGGGAGAGAGAGTTCCAAGCAGGTGCCCTGCTAAGCGTGGAGCCTGACTCAGGGCTTGATCTCAGGACCTTGAGATCATGACCTGAGCTGAAACCAAGAGTCGGTCGCTTAACCAGTTGTGCCACCCAGATGCCCCAGAAGATGTCCCTTTTATTCTCTACTTTTCTTCTGGGGAGGAAAACCTTTTGAAAAATTGGAACTTTAAACCCAGTCTGATTTGGAACCAAATTTACACTGCCTTTGTGGTGCAGAAGCCCTGAGCTGAGAAACTTACAGAAAACTTGGTCCAGCTGTGGAATATCCTGCGACAGGGCCCCCACAGGGGATAATGGAAATGACCCCACATGAACACCTTCACCACTCAGGGCACCATCACCAGCCGGGCTCAGAGCTGTCATCTGGCCAGTGTTCTTCTGAGTCATCAGATTTCTCCATTTATTCTACTCTATGACTTTCCTGTCTCTGGGTTTCTGATGTTTTTTAAGCCACTGTGCTTAGCCACAGTGACAGACAGGTGGCCTCATGGTTCCCAGAACTAGTCCTGGTAAGCTTCATCACACCTGATGCCATCCCGCTCCATACTCTCTCCATTTCCCATCTTGTGTTTGTTCTTCAGTTCTTTCTGACTATAACCTAGCGTTTACTTGGGCGTTTCTCTACAATGATTCTGGTTTTACAGCCTGGTTAATTTGTTTTTAGCTTGCCTCAGGTAAATTTCTTTTCAATATAACCCCGGCCCAGGACCTTCCTACCTCGGTGGAATTGCCCCAGACGTAGGTATGGGAGCAGGCAGACACCACCCACTGAATGAAGCTTCTTTCTTTCTCCAAGACAGTTGGTCTCAGGGATTCTCCGCTCCCCCTCCCCCCCATCCTTCTACTTCTCCTCAGTTCCATTGGTGGTCCTGGGAGAGTTTCTCTCCTCTCTCCCTCCACCTTTACCCTTTGGTTCATAGCTGCTTGTGCTGATAGAGAGTAAAGAATGATTTAGGGAGTACACATTTTTCTCTTCTACAAAAGGGCTGCTCTCCAAAGATTTTCTATTGAATTTGAACTAGCTTTGTCACAACTGACCTGACATTTTCTCTGCATTTTCTTTAACTCTATTGATGTCATTCTGCAAGGAGGTAATGAGTTTAGCATGTTGTTCACTCCCTACATTCTTATATTCTTCCCAGTATTCCTTTTCACTGAGTTTCTCAAGAAATAGTTTCTCGGCATTATTTATTTGCACGCGCATATCTGTTGAGAGAAAATCAAGACACCATGTCATTGCCATTGTTCTTGCAACCATGATACATTGCAATCTGATTTTATGAAGTTAAGGTCTGAAAGGCCTGCTACTAAAATGCTGTTAACTCATAAATACAATTTTTTATCTACAATGAAAGGAAATCTAAACTATTTCAACTATTGTTTATCCCTCATGATGCATAATCCAAGTAAAATTAAGCTTCCAATTATAAAATAGATGTGTGGTTTTAGGCTGTGACTGATGATAGGTTAATAGACTACCTATATGCTTAGGAACCCACAAGCTTAAATTATTCCCATGGTGGCTTGATAAGTGTCCTATTTTGTACATTATATCACATAGACTTTTTATTAATAAATTGTCACTTTTCTGACCATTGTGCCTCTGGGCAAAGCGAGTTCAATATATATCCTGTGCTGTCCCTGGCAACCATTTTTGTAAATAAATAGGTTGCTTCCATCATCTAAAGTTCAGTGTTTGGGCTTCCCTTGTGTGAGATGATACCATACAACAGTAATCTCAACATGTCTTCCCTGGCCCCTGCTTACAAACGCCTTCAGAGTGAAAGATAAATTCTCTAGTAAAAAATGTACAAATACTGAGCTGTGTCACCCATATAAACCTTCAGTTTGCCCTGGGACACTTGCTAAACATGATATTCTACTCCATCTTTAGGCTGGGTCTCATGCTTCTAGATATTTTGGAACTGGAAGTACTACAAGGAGAAGGGTACATTGAACTTAATGGCCCTTTGGCTCAGTGCCACACACCATCTTGTTTGAGAGCTCCCTGAAGGCAAAACCACGTCTTATTCTTCTCAACAAAACCAGCACTTAGCACAGAGTCTGGCAATTAGTTGGTGCTCAATAAATGTTTATGGAATGGCTGAAGCATTGCAATCAGGCCGGGGGAATGTTCTTGAATATAGAGGAGTCCAGAAGGACTCCAGACATGTCTTTTTCCAAGGCTGTAAATAAGATCATGTATTTTTAAATCCCTTAATAAATGACACTTGCTATTGCCATTAAACAATGAATACCGCCGTAGCCTGCCCGATGAGCTGCCCTCCTATCTGCTTAGATGGCTGCTGTCTCAGCCCTGTACCAGGGTGAGCCTTTGAGGGAGGGGTGCTTACTGTCACTGAAGTCTTTGAAAGAGAGGTCCATGTCGTGGCTGTTGTTCTACTTTGCCAGAGCCCATGTCCCACCCCTTCTCCTACCCCTTGTCAAATACGTAGGCCAATTACAGTGGCCCCTTCTCCTGGCTGTAGGGATTTGTCCAGTGGGGAGCATGTGTCTCAAGCTAGGCACATGCTCAGAGGCCTTCCCTGGACACACATTCACTGAAACTGGTGGAAAACATGTCTCTTTTGTCTCCATTTGGAGGTAAAGAGGATGTAAAGTGAGAAGTGTCCATGGTCTGAGTTCCAGCCTCATGAGGACAACAGCCTCAGAAAAAGGAGCCAACTTTCGGGGGCAAGACAGAGAGAGAAGAGGGGTAAGAGACAGAGGAGGGGGATGGCGGGGGGAGAGAAGGAGGGAGAGGCAGAGGAGATTTAAAAAAAGAAAAATGCTGAGATCTGACAGCACGTGAGGCTCTGGGTCCAGGTCCAGAGCACCCTGCCTTTTTTCTGTTTGGTTTTATGAAAAAATTAACACCCTCTTTATGTTTAGGCTAGTTTGGGTTAAGTTTTTATCCAGGCAACTGAAGAGTCCTAAACAAAAGGTGAAAAAAAGCGGTTACATCAGTCTTTCTCGAACCTTCCTGTGCATAGGAATCCCCCAGGATCTTGTCCCAGGTCAGAATCTAAGTCAGTAGACCTGGATGGGCCTGAGATTCTGTACTGCAACAAGCTGCCAAATGAAGCTGCTGCCGCTGCTCCCCAAACCCAGTCAGGTTACGGTGACTCCCTGGGACTAACAGAACAGCCTCACAAAGCCTTTTCCCATCCGCCTGTCCTCCGGCTTTCCCTCACTCCCTCGGCATCTGCGGACTCCTCTTGTCCTTGGGCCACTGCACATGCCCAGGCCTCCTCTGCTGTGCTCGGTCACCCAGCTTGGCCCCAGTCGTGCATGACACACACGTCCCAGCACTCAGCCCAAACTGTAAACAGGCACACCTCGGCTAGCTGGGCCTATTTCCCTGCGAAGGCAGTTTAGTGAGCGCATCTGAGTATCCTCTGTGGTCTCACTCCCATCTCAAGGGACTTATTAAAGTCCTCCTTCCAAACATAAACAGAAGTCTCCTGGAGAGGCGCCCTGCAAAATACACTATCTACCACCTCATGACATCACTGCTGCCCATCAAGGGATGGGCCAGAACAGGCTTCTGGGAACAGTTGTGGAGACCCCTAAAAATGAAGTTTGCTGATTGATGGTTGATCTTGGCAACTATTTCATTCAAAACCACAAATATTTACAGATGGTGTGCTTGCTCTGTGTAAAGTGCTTGGGTCGGTAGGCTCTCTGAACTACTTGGAGAAATTCAGGGAATCTAGTCCTCATTTTGATTCCCAGCTCCTAGTACTGCTTCCTGAGAACACTCACATCTCTTCCCCAAGTTTTCCGGCTTCCTAGCTAGATGGTATGTATAGAGGTTCTGGCAAAAGTGGCTTGGGAAATCTTAGCAGCAAATTTAGGATAAAGGAATGAAAAATTTTTTTTAAAGGAATGCATGTGTTAAAACGATGTATGACTTAACCCAAGGGACCGTGGTATTTCCTAAGTCCATGGCAAGAGAGGTCATGCTCTTTCATCTTCTGCACCTAGCATCATTTCTGTCCATGTCCTCCAACCTTCCCCCTTGCCAACTCTCATGCCTCTTTCCCCACCGAAATGGGGGGCTTAGCTCCCTTAATGATACTGGTGTGGGGGGGCAGCTTCATGGCAATATTCACCCTGTTCCCAAGTCTGAACTGAGTTGGAAGCCAAAGAAGCTGCCAGACAAGAGAATTTCCCCAAAGAAAGAACAAATCCCCCCTGTGAGGACTTCAGGGTGGTAGCTAGCAGGCTGTTGTCTGGTGTCAAGAGCCAGGTGGTTTTCCTCTGCCTTGTTTTTGATCAGTGCCCTTCTTCTTCCTCCTCACTTGGCTCTAGTAGCTCTGCCCACTTGTTACTTCCCTCTCCTGCCCATTTACGCACACGTGTGTGTGCTTGCGGTGGTAATGCTCTCATCTGAACATATTAGGGGACAAAAGCATGAACACATTCAAGAAATAACTTTAAGTTCCTAAGTCACCTTTCAAGTTTTCTTCCTGGTCTCTTTCAAACTTCCATTTTTCCTTCATTGCTTTTTCAACATCTTCTCTTGTTACAACTGGTAACCCGTCTGACTTCTCTTCACTCAGCTCCTTTAGTAGGTTCCGTATGTGCCAAGTCTGTTCATCCTTCAAGCGTTTGTTCTGTCGTGAAAATCAACAGTATGTAACTGCATCTGCTCAAGTATTTACCTTGACTTGCCTCAAAACCAATTCACACACTGAGGCTTGCAAAGTGAGAAAAAAACATTTAATGAAATAAGTTTATACAGTATCTCTAAGAGCTTATGGAACGTGGAAGATGCAAAGTAAAATTAAACCCATCAACACAGTAACTAATGGATAGAAAGTTACATTTAAAAAATTGTGTTATTAACCTCCCAGTCTATCACCCTAGGCAACAATCGCCTCAAAATCAACTCCAGCTCTAAAATAGGCAAAAAAAATCCAAAGATAGTGATCATTTAAAAACCAGTGAACATTAAAGTTAGACCTTGGAAGCTGATTTCTTCAGTCTCCCACTAAAACCTTCTTCTCCAGTGATCGTCACTCATTTGGTCAGTATTTATGAAGCATCTACCAGGCGGTCGTCTAGATATTAAGAATACATCAGTGGGGGCGCCTGGGTGGCTCAGTTGGTTAAGCGACTGCCTTCGGCTCAGGTCATGATCCTGGAGTCCCTGGATCGAGTCCCGCATCGGGCTCCCTGCTCGGCAGGGAGTCTGCTTCTCCCTCTGACCCTCCCCCCTCTCATGTACTCGCTCTCTCTCATTCTCTCTCTCTCAAATAAATAAATAAAAATCTTTAAAAAAAAAAAAAAGAATACATCAGTGAACACTATATACAAAACACAGTGGCCCCCTTCTCTTAGCCATAGGGTTTTGTCCAGGGGAAGCATGTGTCTCAAGCTAGGCACATGCTCAGAGGCCGTCCCTGGAAATACACTGAAACTGGTGGAAAACATGTCTGTTTTGTCTCCATTTTGAGGTTAAAAGGATGTAAGGTGAGGGGTGTCCATGGTCAGAGTTCCAGCCTCATGGGGACAATAGCCTTAGAAAAAGGATGCTTCCATTGCAAAGATAAAAAATTAACCCAAAGTAGCCTAAGCATGAAGAGGATGTTAATTTTTTCACATAACCAAAAGGAAAAGGCAGGGTGCTACACCTGGCCCAGAGCCTCACGTGCTGTTGGATCTCAGCTTTTTCAAATTTTTAAAAATCTGCTCTCCCCCCCTTCTCTCTCATCCCCTCTCCTCCTCTGTTCCCTTCTTCCCCCCTTATCCCTCTTCCCTCTCTGTCTTCCCCATGAAGGTTGGCTCCTTTGTAAAATGGTACAGCTACTCTGTTAAAAAGGATGCCAATTTCTTATAAACATCTGCTGACCATACAACTGAGCTCTTAGGCATTTATCTCAGAGAAATGAAAGCTTATATTCACATAAAAACCTGTACACAAATGTTTCTAAAAGCGGTATTTATCATAGCCAAATACAGAAAATAACTCACTTGTCTTTCAATAGGTAAATGGTTAAATAAATTGTGGTACATCCATATCACAAAATAAAAATGAATAAAAGGAACCAACTAATGATACATGCAGCAAACTGAATCTCCAGAGAATTATGCTGAATGAAAAAAGTCAATCTCCAAAGATTACTTACAAAGATTAATTACTAGTAAGTTATTTATATAATATTCTTAGAACAGCAAAATTATAAATATGAAGAACAGATTAATGGTTGCTAGGAGTTAATGAAGGGGTGGAATTGGGAGGGAGTGAGTGGCTGTAAAAGGACAATATGAGAGATGTTTATATTGATGGAAACGTCTGTGTCTTGACTGTATCGGTGTCGATATTGTTCATGTTAATATCCTACTTGTGATATTATGCTATATTCCTGTAATATGTTATAGGAAACCAGGTTATGGTTACACAGGATCTCTCTGTATTATTTCTTATAACTGCATGCCAATCGATAATTATTTCAAAAAAATTTAATTTAAAAAATCAAGGTCAATCAATATTAGCAACTGATAAACAATATATAGCTCTTTCATCAATTCTCAAATGTTCCATTTTCTTGAATGAAATAGATTCAAGTTTTGTTTTCTTATAAATAAATTGAATTACTTTGGCTTGACATGAGTTATTTGAAAATGAAATATTTGTAGAAACTTGAATAATACCAATGGAACTATCCCTTGCCAAACTATTGCACTAATACTTTTTCCACATACGGACTTTTCCACTTATTTTTGTTAGAAGTGGAAAATTCCTTTATCAAGTATAATCTGAATACTAAATAAATCTTTATCTGATTTTATTTATGTTAGCTAATGTTAGTAAGGCGACAATCACCTCAAAATCAACTCCAGCTCTAAAATAGGCAAAAAAATCCAAAGATAGTGATCATTTAAAAACCACTACATATAATTCATAAATAAATAATGTGTAATCAATCAACAAATTCTCCTCTTACTTTCCATACTTAGCACAATACTTGTCAAAGTGAATGCAGTCCTCTTTGATCAAACTTTTAACACATTGACTGTTCTTTTCAAACATATGATATTTTCATTTGTAAATTAAAATAGTATCATATGTTCTAAAAATGTAATTGAATGTTGCATAAATATGACTAAATCACAATTGGCATTATATGTAAATTTAATAACATCCATATTAAACTTCCCAAATCTCATAGTGAATTTCAAATGGATGGGAAATGTGTTTGACAACATGTTACAAAATTCACTATATCTGAAAAATTATTTTGAGTGATATATTGAAATACAGTTTAGTTAGCTATATTCACCAATGTGTTAAAGAAGAGACAGTTATCCTATAAAGTAGACAACTCTTATCCAAAGTAAGAATAATTGTCACACTATCAAATAGAAGAAAGGAGATTCAATAAATAAACTACAAAGAAAGGACTGATTTTGTTTTGTTATAAGGCCATCTCATGAACTTTACCTTTTTAAGTCTTTAAGATTCACAGGAGCAAGAACAGAAGTTGCCAAGATAGTACACAGATTTCTCCCTTACTATTTTCCTGCTTTCCCCAACAATGTCATATAACCACAGCACATTATCAAACCGGAGAAATGGACATTGGTACAATGTTATTAAGTAAATTAGAGACTTTATTTGGATTTCCTCAGTTTTTACATGTGCTCATTTTAATTTTCTTGTGTGGGTATAAGTATTATGAAAATTTGTCATATATATATATATATATATATATATACACACACACACACACACATATATATGTATATATGAGAATTACCACCATATAGATGACATTTGAAGTTGTGGTGTTAAGTAAGATCTTTAGAGTTAAAGAGAAGAGTTGAGATCAGAACCCTGGAAAATACTAATTTAGGGGTGGGTCCAGGAAAAGAGCAATGAGTGAAAAACAAGGAATGGTTGGTGAATAGGGGGGAATATTAAGGGAGAGTGATGTCCTGGCAGCCAAAGAGAGTTTCAAGATGACAGGGATGACTGCTGAAGGCCGGAGGGGTAAAGTGAGGACTACAAAGAGGCCATTGGACCCAGCTACTTGGTCATTAATAACTTCTGCCCTAGTAGTTGTGGTGGAACAGCAGGAGTGAAAGAATGAACCAGAGGTAAGGAAGTGGACACAGTGAACTATGAAATGTCTAATGAGGTAAGTGGAGCAGTGAATGCAAACAGAACAGTCCAAACAAAACTCATACAAAAGAAGAGATGATATGTAGGAAGGAAGAGGGGTATTTCTGATTTTGCCCTAACTGAAGAGAAAAGTATGTCTTGCTAATGAGTCATGTTTAACTTAGCAATTAAATATCCATGACCTCAAAAATTTTTCCTTCCACTGGTGTTAGTGTGTATCAACTCAATAAATATTTATTGAACACCCACACATGCTGGGCCCTTCTGGAGAAACAAACGTAAGTAAGATTTGACTGCTGCTGCCTAAAGAGCTTTCAATTTAATAATGGTGCTTTCAAATTAATAACAACATTTGTATGTAGCATTCCAGCTTAGTTTGGGGGAATGAAAAGGAGCTAGCCAAGAGAAGAGCATTCCCGGAAGATGAAACAGCCTGCATAAATGTACAATAACGAGCGAGACTGGGTTTTCCAAGATTTAAAAGAAGCAAGTGGTAAACAGATAAGGTTAGAGAGGTGAGCAGAGGTCAGATTTTGTAGGGCCTCAAAGACTTTAGTAAAGAGCTTGGATTTAATTTTCTGTACAGTAGGAAGCCACTGTAGGGTTTTAAGCACTGAAAGGTTTACAGTATTCGAAAGGTTGCACCTTGGAAAATGTACTGAATTGAAGAAGGATGGGTAAGAGATGGTGGCGGCTTAAACTGGGGCAGTAGCAGCATAAATGGAAAGAAACAGATACATACAGTGGGAGCTAGAGTCTGTCTCTCCATGCTCCTCACTGCTGGGTCCACTGATGACCCCAAAAGAAGACATAGGCCTATCCCATTCTTAGGTGAATCCTCATGAAAATAAGAATTTTGTTTCTGGCTTCAAATGAGGGGCTATGGGAAAGCGATTTTTCAGTCCTGGTCTGTTGTCCTTTCCACAACCAAATGGAAGTCCAAGGCTGACCCAGGAGTCCCAGTGGTGACCCCTGGGGTATGTGGATTGGTCCCTTGATGGCAGCTCACTCCTCTCCCATGCTGTGGATCTCATCATGTGGAACTGCATCCCAGCACCTAGACCAAAGTTCCTCTTTCCATTCTCATCCACAGACCTGAGTTTCTGTTTGAGTCTGATAAACAGACTTTACTGACTGATCCTGGAGAATCATGACAATGTCAGGGTCACAGTTATATCACCACCATGGCATGTCTGGCCCAATAAATGTTGCTGAATGAATGGCCAAATTAGCCCTATTTGGAAGACAGGAATGCCCAGGCTACAGGAGGGAAACTGAGCCTCCTACCAGTTTGGGCCAAAATGATACCAGCACTAAGTTGTACAGTCAGGGTGTAAACCCAGGTCTCTGACCCCAGACTCCATTAAAACTTGTAGATATAGGGGCGCCTGGGTGGCTCAGTCGTTAAGCGTCTGCCTTCGGCTCAGGTCATGATCCCAGGGTCCTGGGATCGAGCCCCACATCAGGCTCCCTGCTCAACGGGAAGCCTGCTTCTCCCTCTCCCACTTCCCCCGCTTGTGTTCCTGTTCTCGCTGTCTCTCTTTCTGTCAGATAAATAAATAAAATCTTTAAAAAAAAAAAAACTTGTAGATATAGTCATTTTAGACAAAAGCCAAATAAAACAGTTAACTGTGGAAGTTTTAGAGTCCATATAAATGCTTTAATAGGGAATAGTCTCAGTATTTCCTCATTTATGAGACACCTTAAGGGATAAGTTGTGTTAATTATCACTTACTGCTTCCAAACTGTATTTCTGCCAGTCTTTAGTCATGATGGTCATATACAGCATGACTTTGATATTCATTTTAATCTGATTTTATAAAAACAATGTATCATCTTAAACATTAAGTGAGTCACTTTAACAATTGAGATTATACTTTTCAAATAATATTTACATAAGCACCCTCTGAAAATCTAAAAACAAAAAGATACAGAAATTAAAAACAGAGAACCAATGTTTTATACTTTGGCTAAATAAGAAGTTAAAAGATAAATGTGATTTCAGAGCCTTAAAATTTTGAACACAAGATTCAGGGTCATCATGATCTAAATAACACAGATCAAGCTGACTTCCTTTGACATGGTAATTAATATAATAGGAACAGCAGTGCCCTCTTGCCTTAAATGTACCAAAAACTAAGATTGTAAATTAATCAATTCCAAGCACTAAAGAATTTCCTAGAATACATGTCATCATAATTCACAATTTTTTAAGGCATTTGTGTAAATGTTTAATAACTAGATATAAGCTTTATTTTTTTAATTTTTTAAGATTTTATTTATTTGTCAGAGAGACAGAGTGCACAAGGAGGGGGAATGGCAGGCAGAGGGAGAAGCAGGCTCCCCGCTGAGCAAGGAGCCCGATGTGAGAATTGATTCCAGGACCCTGGGATCATGACCTGAACCGAAGGCAGATGCTTAACCCACCGAGCCAGCCAGGTGCCCCTAGATATAAGCTTTAAATGTTATACTTACTCTTTCATGATACTTTTGGTTCTTTTCTCTAAGTCTCCTTATTTGAGCCATAAATCGTTCTACTGCATTTTCTTTTATTTGGCAGCTGATAATAAACAGAAATGTGTTACAATTACTTATCAAGGAAAATTAATGAGAAACAAATTTAAAAATTAAACTATTTAGATTGAAATAAAGTATTAAATATATTATAAAAACGCACTTAAGGATAAGATACCTTCTTAAGTGATTTTTTTGTGTGTGTTTCTGAGTATATTTGACTCACTAAAATATATATTGGAGAGATAACTTCAAGTTTTTTTCCTAAATCAATCCCCATTTGCATTTCACAGTCATAATTTTTATACTTTCTAATTATCTATAAATAATTCAGCTTAAATGGAACGTAGGGAAGCGCACACAGAAAACATGCTTTCTAGAATTCTAAAAAATTCAGACAAAAATAACAAAACAAAGACTTTATAAGGGCAGGCACATCTTCTTGAAATAGTAAGATAAATGAGGCATACCTTTGGTTCAAGTTCGTTAGTATGCCATCTCTTCTATAAATAATAAAAGCTTTCCTGACACAAACACATTTCTTTAATACCCAACAAGATTTGTTGAGCATCTGTCAGGTACAAAGGAGAGATAGAACAGTGCAGAAAGACTTTGGTATAGGCCGTTTGACAGCTATTTGAAGTGCTAAGTATATCTCTATCTCTCTTTTACCCAGCAAATCTTGTAACTTTAAATCTTGTTACCAAAGTAACACAATGGAAACAGCTCTGCGTAAATACCTTGCCTCAATTAAAACAAAACAAAATAAAAATACAGCACCTCTGTGGTGTAGTGAACAGAGAGGTCGTTACAGAATGAGAAACTCTTGTTTGCCATCTTGTCCCTGTCACTTCTCACCTGTATGATCTCAGGCAAGTCACTTCTCTGAGCATCACGTTTCCAAGCTATCAGTGGTGATAACAATACCTAGCTCTAACCCTATAAGGATTAAAATAAGAAATTGCATGTGAATGTTTCTAGCATAAAGTGCTTAGTAAATTTCAGTTGAATTTGAATCTTATATCATTCCTGCTTCTCCACTAACTGCCTAAGGACTCTCACCCTAGTTAGGCTGGGGCTTACTCCTCTGTAGGTAAGACAATTGAAGGGAAGACCTTGATACTGTTTCAGTTCCAAAATTCTGCAGTTTACATTGATCATTGTTCCCTTTCATGTAGTCACACAGACAACACATAACAGCACGTACAAGATTCAATGAACCGCTGCTCTGTGCCCAGTATTGTTTATGGCATTATGGAGTTGGTGTTGAACAAGACCTCCATGATCCTTGCCCCCAAGGAGCTTACATTTTACTAGACAATGAAGAAGTAAACACCCAAACATACTACTTACCCATTATTATGGGGGAAATAGCAGGCTATGACAAGGGTAGTAAATGGAAGGGACTACTATAAACAGGGTGATTTCCACACAGTAGTAGGTATAAACCATCTTTTTACTTCTCACCTAAAGCTTAGATGTGGGGGCGCGTGGGTGGGTCAGTCGGTTAAGCATCTGCCTTCGGCTTGGGTCATGATCCCAGGGTCCTGGGATGGAGCCCCGCGTCGGGCTCCCTGCTCAGTGGGGAGTCTGTTTCTCCCTCTCCCTCTGCTGCTCCCCCTGCTTGTGCTCTCTCTCTCTGTCAAATAGATAAATAAAATCTTAAAAAAAATAAAGCTTAGGTGTGCAAAAATTCTGAAGGAGTGCCTTCTCTATCTACCATTTTTAAGGAGAAAAATTAAAATATTGTAAATGAGAATTATCTGAGAAAGGCCCATGCGAATGTATGAAAATTATGCCATTTCTGCAATTATAAATATGGTAACCTAATTCATTCTCTGCATGGGCGAAGCAGGCAAATGAACCTCAAGTATATGGTGTCCCTTGGTTGAGACCAAGTCTTTGTGTGGTCTGGTTAATAGACTTACTCCTGGCTTCAGCTGAGAGGCTTCCTTGGTGATGACTGAGCATGCAAAAATGGGTCTGGAGACTCCACCCAGCCCCAACCCCAGATACTGCATGGCACACACTTATACTAAAAAAATTATTTCTCATTTATTTGAAAATCAAATTTAATTTGGCATCATATAATTTTATTTGCTGTACCTGGCAAGCTGACACTTAAGTCTACCACCCCTCCGCTCATAGCAGTTAGGAGCAAATGACCTGGGGCTTTGTCTCGTGTTCCTTGGGAGCAGTTCAGAAAGATCTGGTGGCACCAGCAGGCCTCAGGGGCAATTCTGAGGTGCCCTGAAGGTTTTGGTGGCTTCGTTGCTCCAGTTGTGGCTCACACGGTAGTTGTAGGTCTAAGTTAGCTGAGCCTTTCCTTGGAATTTACTTCAACCTCCATGGGTCTCATGAAGATGAAACTGAACTTCAGAACTCAACACTATCAGCCACTTGGGAATTCGAGCTTCACTGTTTTCTATATACTTTTTCCTTTTCAGATCTCCCTCAGATGCCATTGTACGCACATGTCACACTAAATATTGAAGCAAGTGGGATGATAAGCCAATGAGATAATATATATTAACGTGGTTCGAAAAGGATACACACTATTCTAAAGCACAGTGATAGGAAATGGTTAGTAATACAACAGGTCACATTTTCCCTTCCCTCTCTGTATTACTAAGATGTTACTAATGTGTCAACTTTCTCCCTCCAGGCAATTTCACTGAAAATTCAGAGAAGGAAAACAAATAAATCTGGATTTTTTTTTTTTTTTTTTTTTTTAGAGAGAGAGAGAGTGAGAGCATGGGGTGGGAGGGGTAGAGGGAGAGGGAGAGAAAGAGTGCAGAGTCTGACATGGGGCTCGATCTCATGACCCCAAGATCACGACCTGAGCTGAAGCCAAGAGACAGATGCTTCATGACTGTGCCACCCAGGGGCCCCTAAATCTGGATTTTTAAAAAGAATTTATACTTTTATCTATTTTTTAACCTATAATCACAATCACACCTATTTCTATATTCATACTCATTGTAGAAAACTGGGGGAAAAACAAGTATAAAGGAAGAAATTAAAACCACCTTTACCTAGAGATGATGATTACTTTATAGATTTAGCATTGGCAGTCTCAGCTCTTCACAAACAACCATAGAGGATCATGACTTTATCTTTTGGGGATAGATTAAAAAAATGTTTAGTTGTTCAGAAATCATTGACTACCTACTATGTTCTCCCAGCTCTTTGTTAGATGAGATTGTATAAGAGAATTATAAGATGCTGCCAGGGGATCCTTGGAAAATCCTTTCTCAGAAAGTGAGGGGGATGTTTTGGCTATTGGTCATGTGACAAAAGTTCTGTCACCTGGGAACACATGCAATGAGTCAAGTGTCCCTAGCAGAGTGACAGTGTAAAGCAAGGCCTTGACTGTTCCAGTCCACAAGATTATTTATTTAGTCTTAACAGAGAGAACAAAAGCATGAGATGTTCAATTTATATCTTGCACTAGATCATGAGAATTTTTAAATGTCTCTTTGTAAACCTCTGTGAAAGAACAGAAATACTGGCCTCTGACTGACCTAGAAGAGAAAGAAGCAATTGTGTCTGGATGTGACCAACGTAAACCATAGGAGCAAATTAGAGACCAGATTGTATTCACAGAGCCTGAGTTTTTGTCCCACTCTCCAAAGATGAGACGAGGGAAGTTTTCGGTTATGCTGACAAATGAGGGCAGGTGGTTTCTGGTTATAACTTAATGTCTCAAGTAGAAAATAAAGGGGAACTTTGTTAAAATTCCCTTCCCATGCGTGTTTCTCTCTTAGTGTTCTGACCCTTTCACTCACTGAAAAGAATAGACAGATAGATTTGGAGTTTCTCAAGGAGAAGGAGATGGATTTTCTCTGAATGTTGTTAAGAACAAATCTCTTAAAGACCAGCGTCACCAGCATCACGGGCTCTGCACATGCAGCCTTTTTCCCCTCCAATAAATAGTTTCCCAGTCCCAAATCCCAAATGCTTCACAGGGCTTGGCTTATCTCACCCTTGCCCATGCCACCAGTCTGCTCTTACCCTTTCTCCCGCACTCTGCCTTCTCTCTGTTCCTGGACTCTGTAAAGCTCTCCCTCACCCCAGCGTCCTTTCCATAAGCCTTTCTCTCCTCCACCCTATGTCTCCATAACACCTTCCTCTGCCAGGGATCAGCTCCAACGTCCCTCCCTCAAACAAGCTTTTCCTGACCTCTCTGACCATATCAAGTCCTTTAGTTAAACCGTTACACAGGACCCTATACTTTTCTTTCATAGTGTCTTAACTGTAGCTATGCAATTTTTTAAAAAAGCTTCAAGTATTTATCTAATGTCTGTCTCCTCTGCCTCATCAAGGCAGGAACTGGGTGGTCTGTTTGCTGTTGTCCTCCAGCACTTGCCTTGGACTTGGTAAACATTCAAGCACTTGTTCAGTAAATGCATGAAGTACATGTTTTTGTTAAAAAATTATTTTTTAAAAATGCTAATTCCAGTATAGTTAGCGTACAGTGTTATATTAGTTTCAGGTGTACAATATAGTGATTCAACAATTCTATACATTACTCAGTGCTCGTCATGGTAAGTGTACTCTTAATCCCAATAACCTATTTCACCCATCCCCCCACCCACCTCCCCTCTGGTGACCATCAGTTTGTTCTCTGTAGTTAAGAGTCTGTTTTTGACTTGTCTCTTTTTTTCTTTGTTCATTTGTTTTGTTTCTTAAATCTCACATATGAGTGAAATCATATGGTATTTGTCTTTCTCTGACTGACATTTCACTTAGCATTGTACTCTGTAGTTCCATCCATGTTGTTGCAGATGCTAAGATTTCGTTCTTTTTTATGGCTGAGTAATATTTCATTAAATTATTTATATATTATATTATTTATATTTATATATAATAATGAGATATAGTTATAATAATATATAATTATATAATTTTATAAATATACAATTATATATATTATATATAATGAAATATATATATATGCATATCTATATATATTATCCATTCCTCTTTATCCATTCATCTATCGAGGGACACCTGGGCTGCTTCCATAGTTTCACTATTGTAAAGAATGCTGCAATAAACAGGGATGCATGTATCCCTTTGAATTAGTGTTTCTATATTTTTTGGGTAGTGCAATTACTGAGTCTGTAAGGTAGTTCTATTTTTAACTTTTTGGGGAATCTCCATACTGTTTTCTACATGGCTAGATCAGTTTGCATTCCTACCAACAGTTGACGAGGTTCCTTTTTCTTCACATCCTCACCAACACTTATTGTTTCTTGTGTTGTTGATTTTAGCCATTCTGACAGGTGTGAGGTGATACCTCATTGTAGTTTTGATTTGCATTTCCCTGATGATGAGTGATGTCGAGCATCTTCTCATGTGTCTGTTGGCCATCTGGATGTCTTCTTTGGAGAAATGTCTGCTCATGTCTTCTGCCAATTTTCAGCTGGATGTGTGTGTGTGTGTGCGTGCACTGAGTTGTATCAGTTCTTTATATATCTTTATATATCTTATTCTATATGTCATTTGTGAATATCTTCTCCCATTTAGTAGGTTACCTTTTAGTTTTGTTCGTCGTTTCTTTTGTTGTGCAGAGCTTTTTATTTTGATGTAGTCCCAATAGTTTATTTTTGCTTCTGTTTCCTTTGCTTCAGGAGACATATCCAGAAAAATGTTGCTATTGCTGATGTCAGAAAAATTACTGTCTCTGCTCTCTTCTAGAATTTTTATGGTTTCAGGTCTCACATTTAAGTCCTTAATCCATTTTGAGTTTATTTTTGTGTATGGTGTGAGAAAGTGGCCCAGTGTCATTCTTTTGCATGTAGCTGTGCAGTTTTCTCAACACCATCTATTGAAGAGACTGCTTTTTTTTTCCATTGGATATTCTTGCCTCCTTTGTCAAAGATTAGTTGACCATATAAGCACGGGTTTATTTCTGGGCTTTCTATTCTGTTCTATTGATCTATGTGTCTATTTTTGTGCCAATACCATATTGTTTTGATTACTACTGCTTTGTAGTATATCTTGAAATCTGGGATTGTGATACCTCCAGTGTGGTTCTTTTTTAAGATTGCTTTAGGTATTTGGGGTCTTTTGTGGTTCCATACAAAGTTTAGTATTATTTGTTCTAGTTCTGTGGAAAATGCTATTGGTATTTGGATAGGGATTGCATTAAATGTGTAGATTGCTTTAGGTTGTATGGACATTTTAACAATATTTGTTCTTCTAATCCATGTGCATTTGTTTGTGTCACCTACAGTTTCTTTCATCAATGTTTAATAGTTTTCCAAGTACAGGTCTTTTACCTCCTTGGTTAAGTTTATGCCCAGCTAGGGGTGCCTGGGTGGCTTAGTCGTTAAGCATCTGCCTTCGACTCAGGTCATGATCCCAGGGTCCTGGAATCGAGCCCTGCATCAGGCTCTCTGCTCAGCGGGAAGCCTGCTTCTCCCTCTGCCACTCCCCCTGCTTGTGATCCCTCTCTTGCTGTCTCTCTCTCTATCAAATAAATAAAATCTTAAAAAAAAGAAAAAATTACGCCCAGCTATTTTATTCTTTTTGGTGCAATTGTAAATGGGATTGTTTTCTTAATTTCTCTTTCTGCTACTTCATTATTAGTGTATAGAAATGCAACAGATTTCTGTATATTGATTTTGTATCCTGCAGGTTTCTTGATTTCATTTATCATTTCTAGCAGGTTTTTGGTGGAGTCTTTAGGGTTTTCTATATATAGTGTCATGTCATCTGCAAATAGTGAAAATTTTACTTCTTCCTTACCAATATGGTTGACTTTCATTTCTTTGTCTTTTCTGATTGCTGTGGCTCGGACTATGTTGAATAAAAGTGGTGAGAGTGGAGATCCTTGTCTTGTACCTGACCTTATGGGAAAAGCTCTCAGTTTTTCACCACTGAGTATGATGTTAGCTGTGCAGTTTTCATAGATGGCTTTTATGACATTGAGGTATGTTCCTTCTAAACCTACTTTGTTGAAGGTTATGGAGTATATTCTTATGTGGAAAAGACTGAAATGAATTCATTCACTCCCTAAGAATTACACATTAAAACACCTACTGTGTGCCAAAAACTGAGGTTCAAAATCTCTCCAGAGATTTACTGTTTATGAATTGGATAAAACATAAACATAGAATATCTTACCTCTAGTTTTGTCTCCAGCTCCTGGGAGTGAGACACTAGGAAATATTTTTATTAAAAATAATTGCATCATTTGGATTTGGTCTGTAGCCACTGGAGATAATATTCATTGGAATGTCTAGAAATGAAAAATCGTTTGCTCTTCTATAAATGTACATGAACTATTCTATATTGTACTTTAAGAGATAAGTCAGCCAGCTGTTACATACAAACTGCGTATACAGCATGTGGGAAAGTGACCAGTGATCCAGTAGAGGGAGAGAGGGAGTCAAAACCACATTAACGAATGCTGTTTCATTGCTACTACTTGGAATATGTTATAGTCAAAGTTTCAAAAACTTTAAAAAAGATGTACATAGCACAAGAGTGCATTTATGCTTCCAATCTAACTCCAGTCTAGCTCTCTTGACAGCTTTTGAGTACATCACTTTCCATTTGGAGTTACATGAATCTTAACAGTGATTTCCATTTACATATGGGAACGTTTAGATTCCATAATCTAAGCTTACTGGTAGTCTAGAAGTGCTTCACTGGTAGGCAATTTGACTTCTTTGTGTGGCCCATCTTGAATATCCTTTTTATTTGCTTTCGCTGTGTTATCCATTGTGTTGCTTAGTTAGTAAGAAGCATACCTGTTTAGAAAAGAAACAGGGAAAGTAAATAAATTCTGTCTTTGCCCCTCTACTTGTGCTTACTCAAGATGAGGAACTGCTGGGACTTAATTTAAAACTGTTTTTTCCATTCAGGTTTCCATGTCCCCAGACCTATCATCCACCACAATGCTGGGACATCACGAATCAATGGATTCTTGAGTCTGGTAAGTTCCATGTTTGGCCAGGTACAGCATTTCCCCACCCAAAACTTTCTAAGAGACTCATCCCCTTATGTTATCCATCTACATCTGTTGTCCCTATCGAGATTTTTTAAGAACAAGGACTAAACTTTTTCAGTCATTTTTTTTCTCCGCAGTGTTTGGCAAAGTGCACTGCATGTAGTAGCAGCTCAGGAAATGTCTGTTACTTTTTTTTAAATTAAGATAAAACAAAAGCACAACTTTCTATGGGCACCAAGAAACTAGAATCCAAAAGATCAGGTTTGACCAGGGTTGTTATAAAGAGCAAATAAAAGCACATATTCAAATGTTTTTTAAATGGCTAAGAGGTTTACAAATGAAAAATAATAGTAATAATAATTATTATTAACAGTAACTGCTCATCAGCTATTAATTGCTTTTTAATCAATAATAAAAAATTATCAAAAATAATATATTTTAAAAGTAAAAAATTAGGTCCACTATTCACAGATTTTTATAGTAAACAGGAATACCTCATGGATTTTGTATAGGTACTAAAGTACTTCTTTTCAGATTATATAGTCTTCTGTAACAGATTTTTATCTAATTTCCATTAATCTCAAAAAAATGAGTGTCTAAACTTTAATCAATGTATTAGTAGTTGAGTATGGTAGAAAGAATTTAGCCTTTTTAATGATTTATTTAGATGGCTGGAAACTCCATGAGAGTGGGAATGATATAATTCTTGTGCATTAATCTATTTCCCCACCTAGCACAAGTAGATGCACAATAAATTCTTGTCAAATGAAAAAATGGATGGATGAATCAGGGAGACATGTTTTAATCCCAGATCCACCACCTATTGTCAATGTGACCTTGAGTAGGTTACTTAATATTTTTGAGCTTCAGTTTCATTATCTGTAAAGTGAGAGCAAAAATCTTACTCTAAAAGCCATTGTAAGGATTAAATAAGCTAATATTTTAAGCACCTAGCATAGTGGCTGATATACAGAAAGAGTTTAGTTAAGTATTATGGCCATTTGGTTAAAGCTCCAGATCATGCTTCTTCAAACTCCAGGTAACTATAAAGCAGAGGATGTCTGCTTGCTGCCAAGTATGATGATATATGGAAAAACTAATCCATGCGGTCTGCTATTGTCAACCTTCATCATTGATTTGGGTCACTGAATCGGCAATCCACATAGATCACTGAGATCCACAGTGGAAAATCTCTCTGAAATGAAATACGTTTTCCTAGACTTCGAGCCAGGCTCAGTCTTTGTGTCTCAGACTTTTCCAGCCAAGGGTGTTCATCTCTCTATTCTAACAGATTCGAGTATACCTGAATGCAAACATACTATAATACCTTCCCGCTGAAAAGCACTCAGGTGACACAACAGAAAGACTTAGCACATTAGGACAGAATAATATATTAAGTAGTATCTTCTCAGATATGAAAGTATTGCGAACAATTCCATAAACGACACACTAAAATGTGTCATTATACCATCACGGTTCACAGAAACTTATCAGCTGAGAAAAAAAGTGCTTTCGTTTTAGATGCAGAGTTGAATTTTAATATTATTTTCTATTTTAGAATTAGACTTTTTAACTTGACTATTGCACAAAAAGATAACATGCTGACCAGTGTTTCATTTTACAACAATAAGTTACTATTTAACAGTGATTTTTACTATAAATATTTCATTTAAAAGTTAAAACAAATTCTAACCTTGATCTCTCGTTTTCTTTCTGAGCCATATGGAAGAGATCAAGTGTAACAGTTTCCACCTACAGTACCCATCTGGTGCTGGGGGAAAAATGACCTCATCTTGTTCAATTACCTCAGTTACCTGGCTCTTAGGTTTTCAATTCTCTGCCTAAAGTATAATTAGTTATGTAACTGCAGCTCATGGCAAAGGACTTTAATAAAATATGAGTGAAAATGTGGATCCATGAAGCACAAATGATTGATGCATAAACTCTATTAATATTCATTGTTTCACATACTTTCCAGAAAATTAGTAAGCATTGGCTTGCCCTCTTATTAGATGTATTTTTGCAATGAGCTAATGACTTCACTTCAGAAAGTACTTCTACATTTGATAAGGTCCTACAAGCAGTGGGAGTTTCATAAACATTTACAAGGATTTACAGTTCCTGACCATCTAGAGGATTTCTAACTCTGCAAAGGGTGAGAATCGTAGAAAAAAATTTTCACAAAGTAACATAATTATCTTCCAGGCAGGTTTCACATAGAATAATTCTTGACAGAGGGACACCTAATCTGTCTATCAATAACTGCAAACAGCTATTCGGCACCAGCTCTGTGCATGGCTTTACCTGGCCCTTAATTATAAAATATGGAAGAGACAAGGTCTCCACTCAGACAGATGGGAAGAAAGAAGCATACTCCAGCAGAACTTTAAGAAAATAATGAGCAACTTTAAAAGACTAGCAAGATTGTGCAGGTAATGAAGGCTCCGGAGATCTCTGCCCACAGTGTGACCTTTTGTGCTGTTTTTCCTCTCCCAGCTCTGTTTGGGCATTCAATAACATACGCCATGGAGGGAGGGCAGGCAAGGAGGCTGGGTTTGAAAGACTCAGGTCTCCAGCCTTTTCAGAGACCACCCCATAATCACTTTCCATCAGAAAATGTTTCAAAATATATTCCCTGAGTGCTACTCAGTGAAAAGTAAGAAGTCTGTTTGGATAAAATGGACATATAATAGCCATCTTCTTCAAATGTGCTGTTACCCCAGAATGCTTTACTTGACTCTGCAAAATCACCCAAAAAACAAACAGTGCATTGTCAGGATCCTGGCTCAATATCTAGAAAGTCCTAATGACTTTTTTCATGACTTTGTGGAGCCACGAATATCCAGAAGCCTCCTAATGACTCTTTTCAAATTTTGTGGGGTCTGGGAGGGATGGCAGTTCTGCCCTGATACCTTTCTGGACATTTGGAATGAATTCTGATGTTTGTTAGCCAATGTTTTTACATAAAAATGTAGATTAAAATGGAAGATATTTACTTAATAACATTAGTAATGGCAAAAGTTCTGAATAAGATTCCATCAGAGGTTTAGTTAAAAGATCTCTACATGGGTGTTGGAAGTCTTGAAGTCTATCTAGTGCTGACTCTGCCATTAACTAGCTATAAATGTGTAACTCTAATAAATAATAATGTCTAATATCTCACTATAGTGTTAATTGCAATATATATTTGAAAACATTCATGGCATTCATCCTCAACAAAACACAACTCCTTTAATACTGAATAACAACTAATCACTTCAACAAACCATCTTTGGGTTTTCAAAAATATATGTTGGCACATAGGCCAGCATCTCCCATGGATGCAAACTGGATGTTCAATAAATGTCTAATTTGAATGACTGACTTGCAAGTAATGTGTACTCACTTTCTTTACCAATGGCCCTATTTATTTGCTCATAATATTGTATATACCCTTAATTTAGAAAGTAAAATAAATAAATTTATTTATTTATTTATTCATTTATTTATTTATTTTAAGTATGCTCCATGCCCAGTGCAGAGCCCAACGTGGAGCCCAATGTGGGGCTCAAGACCCAAGCCAAGATCAAGAGTCGGATGCTCAACTGACTGAGCCACCCAGGGGTCCTGAAAGTAAATTACTTTCAAATTCAAATTCTCACTTATGGTAAAACATACTTTTAATACAATTTTTAAGTGTTTTAGAAATGTTCTTCAGTGTATCTTAAAAAACCCTGAATTCATTTAAAGCTTTTTAGTAGTGAGAATATCACCTAAGAGTTAGCTTAAAACAAATTCAGTTCTCCTTTTTTATCGATTATGTATATACAGCCCAAAGCAGCTTTAAAATGTAAAACACAGCCAGTTTGGAGATATGTTAAACCACCATATATTCAAATTAAGGTATTTAAAAATATTTGGATAAAAGTGCCTGGTTGGCTCAGTCTCAGGGTTGTGAGTTCAAGCCCCATGGTATGCAGCCTACTTAAAATTAAAAAAATAAATAAATAAAGTTGTATGGAGCCTACTTAAAATTTAAAAAAAAATAAAGTTAACTATTATTAATGTACCTTATATTTTTAAAAATAATAAATAAATAAATAAATAAAATATCTGGAGAAATTATATTTTTAACTTCACTTGCCTAATTGATGATTTATGTTACATTACCATGTATTTTCTTTACCAATGCAAATCCTTTGGTCAGTGGCACATTTCTGAACTGCAGTTCTCAAATTATACTGGATTCTTACCTTAAAAATTGGTCTATCTTCTGATCCAGAATTGCTCATGACATAGTTTGAAAAGCACTATATTATACTAACTTCTCTAGCAACCAGAACTACATTTCCCCCCCAACTCCTGCTGTCTTTCAAGCTTAGAAATGTCACATTTTCACATTCATCGTGAAAAAATATTGTGAGGATAATGGAACTACATGTAGTATTTTCATCCTCTGATGGTGGAGGAGAACAAAAAGGCTTCTAGCTTCAAAGAACAGTGGTGAATATGAAGAAAATCTATTGGAGCCAGGTCTTGGGGTGGCAATAAGGAAATCCATGAGGGGTTATCACACACGCAGTGATAAATACCCAATCTTGTTATTTTCCTTCTCTGCCTTCACAGAAATATATATGTGTATATATATTTTTTTCTTCAATGGGACCTCCCATTGAATTCCACCTCCCAACCACCTCCTCAACTCTCTTGCCCAGCAGAAAATTAATCATGGAGTAAGAAGGGGGGTGAAGAAGCAAGGTACTATACAAATCTAACAAATTAATAAAAGAAATAAACTAAGTGTCCTGTTCAGAAGGATGTTGCAGCATCCAGGGCAACGAGCTGAAGCCAATCTGTGGATTGGGAGGGTGAGGGTGAGGCCATCAACAACACTCGGGGCACTCAGGAAGTACCCACGCGGGAGGGCTATGTACTCGTCCGGAGAAGGACGCAGGATGTGTGAGCCTTCACTCAAAAGGCGTTCACAAGACTGGGAATGCAGTGAGGAGAGCACTAAGCAGAGCAAGACTTGAGTCTAGTCCTAGCTCCTCCACTAATGAGTTTTATAACCTCGAACAAGCCTCGAAACCCCTCTGACCCTGGGTTCTCTTCCATCTTTCCTGCCTCCTGGCAGGGTTATCAAGAAAGCTCAAATGATTTGGGAACACTGTGAAGCATAAAGCTCCATACAAATGGAAGGATTCGTTTACTGAGCATCTACTGTGTGCGAGAGGCTGTGAGGGCACCATGAAAGTTACAAATCTGAGTCAAATTCAGATCCTGTCCTCCAGGAGCAGAAGATCTAGAAGGGCAAATAAGCAACGCATCCGGGGGTTCAACTGCAAGGAGGAAAGAGAGGTTAGTATTTTGATCAGATCAAAAGATCTCCTTCCCTTTCGATCTCCTCCGTGAACAGGGGTGGGCCTATGAGAACCCCTCCTGGCGGTTTCCAACGGTCCAGGAGCAGGACTTGGTGGAGGACGCCAGGAGGGCGCGACCCCAGGCCCATTTGGGCTCAGAGCAGGCCCCAGGGCTGGTGGGGGTGGGGCGGAGATGTAAAGCCTTAAGAGTCAGACTGGAAGGAGTCAGCGGCCGAGCGAGGGGTCCAGCCAGTCTCCCTACCTCCCCTGGACGGCTGCCAGGTGCGGATGCACTGCAGTGGACCCACAAGTAGCACTCGCATCCGGCCCGCGGACCAGGCCCACACACTCCGCGGCTGCCGCCGCACCCTCCGTTTCCAAGGCGACGCGCGCGCGAGGGCTTCCCCCTCCCGCCACCCTGCGCAACCGCTACCCGCGGGCCGGGCGCGCCACCTGGTGGCCGCAAGGGGAAGAGTCCAGGAGAAGGGGACGCGCTGCCGCCTTTTGCCCCCGAGGTCCCGCCCTCCCGCCTTCTCCCTGAGCGATTTTCACTGCCACCGCTCACCCTGCTGATTGCACAAAACTCACGCCCCCTCCTTGCCTGCCTCGAGTGGCAAACCCGTAAGTAGTGAGTTGTGTGGAGACGTGATATCCGGCTCTGCACTGTGACCGTGAGACACACTTGGATCTGTGTGTCTGTTTCTTCCGCTTCAAGTGAGACATAGAGACGGCTCTGTGGTTTTCCAGAAGCTCGCAGGACGGGGAAAGGGGTTTGTGCGCATGGCCGGGTTCTGCCCCACTCTGCTCTTCAACCACCAAGGCTTTTCTTCTCTCTTCTCTTGTTTTGTGTAAGACTTCCTTTGGGTTTGACTCTAAACAGAATTGCAACCCCCTGGACTAAGTGTTTATATGATAACGTCCAGCTCTGAAAGATCCTTGATCCTATTTTGCTTTTCCCTTTACTTTTTTGCTCCTAACCTCAAGAAAACCAACACAAATTTCGATTCCGTCTTTCCCCCACTTTCTACGTTTTGCAGCTCTGTCCTACTTTGAGGGGAAAATACATCAGACCCCTACAACCTTTGAAGTTCCCCTTTTCTCTCCTGCATTTTTCCCTCGTTCTCTGCCTCAAGACAATTTCTTACATCCTGGCAGCACCTACTTAAGCTAATAACACCCTAGTCAAATAGTTCTCTCTCTGTCCCTGGAAGACAGAAGTGAGGCCCTCTCTTGAACCTCCACTCTTCATAAGTCACCTGTTTGGCATTCTTGAATTTGATTTTTAAAAAATAGATTATCTGGTCGCCTGGGTGGCTCAGTTGGTTAAGCGTCTGCCTTTGGCTCAGGTCATGATCCCAGGGTCCTGGGATGGAGCCCCATGTTGGGCTCCTCCTCTGGGAGTCTGCTTCTCCTTCTCCCTCTGCCCCTCCCCTGCTCGTGCTCTCTCTGTGTGTGTCTCTCTCTCAAATAAATAAATAAAATCTTTTTTAAAAATTAGAAAAAGTAGATATTAAAAAATAGGTTATCATATATTTTCTGATTAGTTCTGTGTTATATTAATAAACAAATTAAGAACTTAAAAGAAAGGAATTGAAGCAGTTAATACAAATATTAGCTTTTGATTGAGGGAGTTTTTCTCATCAGTAAAAAGTCATCCAAAAAATAACCAGTCTGAGATAATTTATGTGTTCTAGCTCATTTGAACCTTCCTTTATTCCATCAATGTTATGTATTTGTTAAATGCCCACAGTTTGCTGTGATCTACACATCTGATAAAGGATTTTTAGGTACTTGGTCTTTCCTAGAATAACAACAGGTGGGATTGTGGGGTAAAATTATTAAATAGAGTACAGATGCAGGAGGGGAAAAAAAAAGCTACCACCAAAAATTTTCAAGTGAGCGGATTATTTCTGTTAAATGGAAAAACAATTTTTGTGATTATTCAGCACTTTGAAATCATTCCCAAATCATTTCCTATAAATATTAGCCTACTGCTTTTATGAGAGCCTGGGCCCAGGGTCAAAAATGTACTTTTACCCTATCATTTATCTCCTGTACAGTTTTTCTTATGGTATTTGCCAGTTGGTGGTTAAACAGTGAAGCCAGATAAGCATTTGCCAAGTTTCCTCATTTGACTTTGATTTTCTGTTAGCCTTGCCATGTTGAGTGATGTAGAAATACAGGCAGGAGAGGGGCGCCTGGGTGGCTCAGTCAGTCAAGATTCTGACTCTTGATTTCGGCTCAGGTCATGATCTCAGGGCTGTGAGATGGAGCCTGGCCCAGGCTCTGCTCTGGGTGTGGAGCCTACTTAAGATTCTCTCTCTTCCTCTCCCTCTACCCATCCACCCCCCCACCTAAAGAAATGCAGGTAGGAGAATTTCTGTGGTAGAAAAAGCCAAATATATTGTCTACTTTGGCAAAATGCCAAATAACCTCTTTGGTATGCACAGTTGCTAAACATTTTATACTTTTTCAAATTTTTCACCTGTTTTCATTGAGGATCACTCTTTCTGCAAACAGACCCTAAAGCAATCAACTAAATGTATTAATATTAAATCTCAATAATTTTTAGAGACCTGAGCTGTTGACTTTGTAAACCAATTCAAATTTCTAGTAAATCAGAAAGTTTACTGACAACAAAGTTGCTTTTGAGAAACAGAAAAGCCCTGCTATGACTTCTTATCCAAAAACTTTGTTCCTGACAAATAGGAAACAATTAAAAAGGTATTTTGCAAAAAAAAAAAGTCATGAAGTAAAATATTCTCTTGAGAGGGAAAGTTTACACTACCTTTAAGCAGGCGCTGTGACAGACTCATAAAGGGGATTATGTTTTGATCTAACATCCATTGGCATGTTTCAATATTAAAAAATGGGATTGTTTCCCACCTTACTTATAAGGGTTGTGACTTTTTCTTTTAGCTGGAGACATGGCTCTGCAATCTACCCCATCTCTTCATCTCTCCGTCTCTTGGAACCAAGTTTAACTTGAATGACCAGAACTCTGGCAAAAAGAGATCACATCGCTTTCCCCCCCACATATCTCCTCCTCCTCCTAACTAATTTTTGAAATTACTTTTATGATCTCTTTGTGCTCTCTGAGGGAGAGGAGCTCAGAACGGTAAGCTGGAGCCAGAGTGTCATCTCCCAGAAGCCTGAGCCAGCTAGTACGGACTGTGCCTGAGGGCGTTAGTGTATGATGTCATGGGAGCGATTCAGCTCCAGTGAGTTGCTACATGCTTTTGGCAGTTTTAAAATATGACTACATAAGAGAAACATACAAATCAATAGAACGTGACAAAAACATCCAGAAATAGATATGTAAAAACATATATACATATATATTTACATATATTTCATTATCATATTTGATTTTATATATATATGTATATATATACACACATATATAGACAGTTGCTTCAGACAGAAGTGCCAAGGTAAATAAATGAGGAAAGGATACTATTTTCAACAAATGCTACTGTAACCATTGCATATGCCTGGAAAAAAAAATGAATCTTGACCTGATTATACACCTATAAAAAATTAACTCACCTATAAAATTAACTACACCTATAAAAAGTTAATCATAGGTCTGAACAGAAAAGCTAAAACTATAAAACTTCTGGAGTAAAACATAGGAAAAAAATCTTCGTGATCTTGGGTAGGCAAAGTTTTTAGTTTATAGGTTTTTTTTTTTTAAGATTTTATTTATTTATTTATTTGAGAGAGAGAATGAGAGAGAGAGAGAGAGCATGAGAGGGGGGAGGGTCAGAGGGAGAAGCAGACTCCCTGCTGAGCAGGGACCCCCCCCCCGATGTGGGACTCGATCCCGGGACTCCAGGATCATGACCCGAGCCGAAGGCAGTCGCTTAATCAACTGAGCCACCCAGGTGCCCCAGTTTATAGGTTTTTTTAATAGGAATTTAAAAAAAGAAAATAATAAATTGAACTTCATAAAAATTAAAAACTTCTGCTCTTTCATTAGTTTTAAGAAGATGAAAAGGCAAGCCACGGTCTGGAGGAAAATATTTCAATACATATACCTGACCAAAGGCTGGTATCCATAATTTATAAACAACTAAAGCTCAATATGAGAGAATAAAACAACCAATTACAAATGCCCAAAGATTTGAACAGACACTCCACAAAAGAAGACATATCAGTGGCCAATTAATACATGAAAACACGCTCAACACCATTAGTCCTCTGGGAAATGCAAATTAAATCCCTAATGAGATACCACTACATACCCATTAGAGTGGCTAAACTTAAAAAGACTGACAATACCGTGTGTTAGCAAGGATGGGGAGCAGCTAGGACTTTCATATATTATTGCTGGAAAAGTAAGATGGCACAACCATTTTGGAAAACAATTGGGTGGTCTTATAAAGTTAAACACATATCTCTCGTATGACCAACCCAGCAACCCCACTCCTAGATATTTGTTCAAGAGAAATGAAAATGATTGTTCATAGCAGCTTTATCATAATAATCTAAACCTGGAAACAACCCAGATGTCCATCAACAGGTAACTGCTAAAACAAAAAGTTTATAGCCATACAATAGCAACTACTTAGCAATAAAAAAGAGATGAACTATTGATACACGCAATAAACAACAGGGCAGGTCTCAAAAGAGTTTAGCTAAGTGAAAAAGTCAAATGTGAAAAACTGTATACTGTATCATATAAAATTCTAGAAGAGTCTGAAAGCAGGTTAGTAGTTGCCTAGTGCTGAGAGGGAGAGGTGAGGGGCCCGACTGCAAGGAGGCAGGAGGGAACTTTGGGATGAAGGAATGCTCTATAACTTCATGGTGGTGGTAGTTGCAGGGTATAAGCATTTGTTAAAACTTGCCAAATTACATATTTAAATGGGTGCATTTTATTGCATGCAAATTATACCTTAATAATTAGTTGACTTTAAAAAAAATAGCTACAAATTCTTTGATACTCCTCCTATCAAGAGGTGGAGTCTCTTTCCTCTTCTTGAGTCTAGGTGGTCTTATGATTGTTTCAACCAAGAGAGATAGCAGAAATGACTGTACATTATTTCCAAAGCTAGATCATAAAAAGTCATGCAGCTTCTTCTGGGTTCTTTTGGGATACTTTTTCTGAGGGAAGCCAGCTGCCATGTAAAAAGTCCATCTGCTTTGAGACAGCCATGCTGGAGAGGCCAAATGTAGGCCCTATGGTCGTCTGTTCCAACTAAACCTATCTTCTAGCCCAAGAAGTGCCTGACCTGTGAGTGAAGCTATCTTGGAGCTGCCCAACAAGCCCACCCATCAGCTGAGTATTGCTGAGTTGTGCCACAGTTGATGTCACAAGGACCAAGAGATTGCCAATTACTATCCTGCAGAATCTGAGATATGGTTGTTTAAAGCTGCTAAGTTTTGATAGTGTATTAGTTATCCATTACTCTATAACAAATGACTCCAAAATTTAGTGATTCAAGACAACAACAATCACTTATTGTCTCACAGAGTCTATGGATCAGGAAGTTTGGGAGCAAGTTGATTGGGAAGCTCTAACTTGGGGTATCTCATGAGGTCAGATGTTGGGCAGATTCTGTCTCTGTCTGAAGGAGCTTTCAGTATAGGGGGAGTGAGGAGCAGACAAGTTAATAGGCAATCACAACACAGTTGGATAACCCATAGAATAGGGGTAAAAACCCCTGGAAGGGGAAAACCTAACCCAGTTTTTTTTTTTTTTTTTTTTAAGATTTTATTTATTTATTTGACAGGGAGAGACACAGCAAGAGAGGGAACACAGGCAGGGGGAGTGGGAGAGGGAGAAGCAGGCTTCCCACAGAGCAGGGAGCCCAATGCGGGACTTGATCCCAGGACCCTGGGATCATGACCTGAGCCGAAGGCAGACGCTTAACGACTGAGCCACCCAGGTGCCCCAACCTAACCCAGTCTTGAGGGTCAGGGAAAAATTCCTAGAGGAACTGAGGTCTGAATTGCGACTTGACAATGAGCAGGCATTAGTCAGTTTGGAAGGTTGGATGTGAAAGGGGCTGGAACAGAGAGATAGGCATGGACAAAGGCCTACAGGTAAAAATGAAAATGATGACTTTCTTGTGGAGCTGAAAGAAATTTACTAATGCTTAGAGAATTGGGTCCCAGAGAGAGGAGAGGAGGTAGCCAGCAGGCTAGAGAGAAGTGAGCAGAGACAGATCGTGATGGGTCCTCTGAATCATCTTTCATGACAAAAGTTCACTCTGGCTACAGTATGGAGGGGTTGGGAGAGGTCAAGGTGGGGACAGGGTCCAGAATGAACTCCACTGATCACACTTTCCATCTTCTTCTGCCTAAGGGCTTCTCACATAGGTTTAGTTTCTGGTCCAGGAAACATGTCACCACCTCTGCCTTTTGCAAGATTGCAATGGTTGGCAAAAAGAATGACCTCATCTCCCTGGCTCAAGTTATCAGCTTGCCCAATCTCTGGAACTTTCTATGACTCAGGTGAGATGCCCACCCCCACACCAGGAAGTGGTCTGTGAAACTCTGCCTCCAACAAACATATTAAAGAATTAGAAGATAGGGAGTGACACTACCTCACATCTGGAGAATGAGGCAGTATAGATTCTGACTTCTATCTATGAAGAACTGTGTTTGTATAATTGTTTTCCAGTTAATTTTTTTTTTTTTTTTACTGTGGTAAGAACACAACATGAGATCTACTCTCTCACAAAATAAGTGTACGTTGTTGTTAACTGTAGGCACTGTATTTAACAGCAGATCTCTACAATTTATGCATCTGACGTAACTGAAACTTTATACCTGTTGAATAGCAACGCCTCATTCTCCCTCCCCTGAGCCGCTGGCAACCACCAATCTATCCTCTGCTTCTATGAGTTTGACTATTTTAGACACTTCATATAAGTGGAATCATGCAGTATTTGTCCTTCTATGACTGACTTATTTCACTTAGTATAATGTGCTCCAGGATCATCCATATGGTTTCAAATGACAGGATTTTCTTCTTTTTCTAAAGCTAAATAATATTCCATTGTATGAATATACCATGTTTTCTTTATCCATTCATCCATCAATGGACATTTAGGTTGTTTCAATATTCTGGGTATTGTAAATAATGCTGCAGTGAACATGGGAGTGTAGATATCTCTTTGAGATCCTGATTTCCATTCTTTTGGATAAATACTCCAAAATGGGATTGCTGGGTCATATGGCAGTCCTATTTTTTAATCTTTTGAAAAGCCTCAATACTGTTTTCCAAAAATTTTGTACACAATTCAATAGCTTTCCTGTCTATCAGAAATAATGATTTAGAATAGACCGTGGGGAAATGTGCCATATAAAAATAACACCAGTAAAGAGTTTAATACAGATAATATATGTTCAAAACCTAAATAATAATTTTTTTAAAGTTCTTGAAACTTCCGACTTAACAGACTGGATTAGAAAGGAAATACTATGTACCTGGAATTGAAAATATATAACATTGAATAATGTCAATGTTAATCTTTCCAAATGAATGTATAAGTTTAATGCAGATCTGCAAAAAAAATACCTGTTTGCAGAAGGAAAAATAATTAGGGCATTTTCAGGACTGTGTATCAGTATTAGCAAATCCAAGATCATGTGTTTTATATATATATATATATTTTTTTTTTTGGTGTGCAATATTTTTAAATAAAAACAATGAGGTTTTGGGTGTTGAGGAAATACTAAATATTTTACCTTTTATTCATCACACTAGCTGAGAAAACCATTGCAAAAGACCACCTTATAAGATCCCATTTAAATGATATGTCCAAAAAAAGCAAATCTACAGAGACAGAAATTGGGAGAAGACTTCAGGTGGGACTATACCAGAAGAGGGTCACCAGCAGGGGGACCACTTGGAATGAGAGTTGTCCAAATGAGGGAAGATTAGCTGAACAGGGATGTGCAGAGAGAATAGTCTTGGGACTCTGAAATCGAAAGACCCTCCTAGTGAATGCACCTGACTGTGGGAATTGCTCATTGTGGAGTCTGGAGTCTAAGACACACAGGATACAGACCGTGCTTTGCTGATGCTTATTTTCTTTAACAAAAATTTGGACTAAGACAGTCCAGAGCTTCTCTCTGAAGCAGCTGACCAGCTGTGAACTTGGATACATGACTTCTCCTTTCTGTACCTCAATTTCCTCATCTTAAATGGAGATAATATTGCATACCTCTTGGAGCTGTTGTGAAGAATAAACACCTGGTCCAATTCCTGGAAAATAGTAGGTTCTCGGTAAATACTAGTTCTCCCTCATACTCCTTCTAAAATATTATTATTATTATTTTTTAAAGATTTCATTTATTTATTTGACACAGAGAGACAGCAAGAGAGGGAACACAAGCAGGGGGAGTGGGAGAGGGAGAAGCAGGCTTCCCGCTGAGCAGGGAGCCCGATGTGGGACTCGATCCCAGGACCCTGGGATCATGACCTGAGCCGAAGGCAGACGCTTAACGACTGAGCCACCCAGGCGCCCTCCTTCTAAAATATTATTTTAGAGAGAATGCCAGAGAGCAGAAAAATGTGGAGCTCTTCTGGTCACATTTCCCATGTGGCTGGAGAGGGCTTGCGGGACTCAGTATCTGTATCTGGTGGGACGCAAATATGCATCTCTGACCTAGCTTCAAACCTGTATACTCAGCTGCCTACTCAGCATCAGTTATGTGTCTCACAGGCACATCACACCCAGAACTCATTATCTCCCACCCTTCCAACTTGCTGATCCTCAAGGCTATGATCCGTATTCAGTAAATAGCACTGGCGTCCACCTAGCTGTTCAAGCCTGAAGACCTGGACTTGTTCTTGACTCTCTCTTTTTCCTCAAATGTCAGGCTCTGTCTTCACTGCCTCCTCCTTAGCACTGATCACAGTCTTCTCCTGATTTGAGTGAAGAAATAGCTTCCCAGTTAGTTGCCTTGAATCAGCGTTTTACTTCTTTGAGTCCTTCCTCCACATTCTGTCCGAGATTCATTCCTTTGCTTAAGACCTTAAGTGGCTTCCCACAGAGCCCTTAGGAAAGAACTCCCGACACAGCTGGTAAGGCTCTCCAATATCCAGACCCACCAGGCACATGTCAGGTCCCTGGTATGAGCTCCAGTCATTGGTGCAGTTCCTGGAGATTGGGATTTGAGTACAAGTGGTTTATTTGGGAGGTAGTCTCAGGAAGCTGTGGTAGGAAGATGGAGGGATGAGGAGGGAAGAAAAAGAAGCCTGTTCAGAGTGCCTTAGTGAACAGGCTATTGGGAGATGGGTCACGGGCTCAGCCTCACTGGGGAACCCTGGGAGACAGTATATGCCATAGCCTGAATTGTGTTTCATATGTTGAAGCCTAACCCTCAATATGACTTGGAGATAGGGAAATAAGGAGATAATTAAAAATCAAGGAGGACCTAAAATGAGATTGTAAAGGTGGGGCCTCGATACAGTAGGATTCGTGTATTTATAGGAAGTGACACCAGGGAGCTCCCCTGAATTCTTTCTTTCTCTTTCTGAGAGAGTACATAGAGAAGAGTGCTATGGTGGCCACCCACAAGCCAGGAGGAGAGGCTTCACCAGAAACCACCCATACTGGCCTCCTGATCTCAGCCATCCAGCCTCTGGAACTGTGAGAAAATACACTTCTGTTGTTTAAGCCACTCAGTGGATGGCATTTTGTTATGGCAGCCCAGGCTAAGACGGCGTAGAACACCCCCAGAGCTGTCCCACCCACAAGGTGAGGAAGCTGGGTGGTTAAGTCTCCATTCTCCCTCTCCATTGGTTGAGGACTGTTCCTGAGGACATTGACTGCCTGGCACTGTTGGCCTGCACCATGCGAGGGCTGGGCATGCTCCTGCCGGCTGTGGGCCAGAGAAGTCTTCACTCAGCCCAAGAGTCTCTTGCAGGAAGAAGCCTTCGGCTTGCCTGGTGAAAGCTGAGGGGATGTGAGCAGGGCAGTGGTGTCCACCCCAGCTCCCTCTTTACCTTCCTTCTGTAGCTCTGCTTACTCTCGTAATGACTCATTCAGCTAATGTGTTAGCTCTGTAAGGTTAGAGACAATATCTCTCTGCTTCAACAGTATACCGCCGATGCCTAGCACAGAGCCTGACGTGTAAGGGGTGCTCAAGAGATATTCAATGAATGTTTGGATAAATGAATAAATGTGATCCTTTTCAGAAAGCAACCCAGGCATGTCATGCTCTGTATTTGACAAATAAATGACATGTGCAGCCTAAAATCTCTAAGTTATTATGACACCTAGATCTCCACATTCACATAAGTCACTGAAATTTCTTTATAGTAGCTGATTAAAAGCCTTACTCGGCTTTCTAAATAAAGCTTAAGGGGTAAATTTTTATCCCTTTGCAACAAATACAGTCCTAACACTGTTTTTCTAGACCCAGGCCTTTCCACATGTTGTGCTGGGGTAGGGAAAGATAAAACATACACAGCCCAGCCTGCACAACAGCAGCTGGGCTCAGCCCCATGACTGTCTGGAGATGGCTCCCAGCTGCCCACAGCTGGAACCCAAACAGGTGGGGCACACAGAGATGAAGGTGGCGTTAGGGAACTCAGACCTTATCCTGTGAGCCTGGGGAGCTGTGGAAGGTTTCCCAGCACAAAAGCAAGACTTCAGAAAGATTAATGAACAGTAATATTTAGGTGGGAATGGAATGGGGAGAGACTGGAGGCTGGGAGACTAGTTGGGAGGGAGGAGCCCTGAGACAACATGGCTGACAGAAACTTATGGGCTGTGTGACACTTTCCATAGTAGGTCAGTGGACTGGTCAGAGACAGAAGAATCACTGCAGGGAATGAATCAAAGTATAAACAGTATGCAAATGTAGTTTAGGTTTTAATCTAACTCCCTTACAAGCCCTCTTCTGTTACTTTATCTTTGAAGTTATTTCCTAAGGCACCAAAGAGGTATTTGTAAAAAAATAAAAAATAAAGGGAGAAGCCAGTCACAAAAGTTCCCTGTAAATAATCAAGAATGTAAGTTCTCACAGCTGTGTAACTTGAAAAGGGAGGTTAAATGGCATTCAGTTTTGTGTGTTCATGGGGTGATGCTTGAATGTTGCATGCATACAGCGCATGACTTTCTCTGAAACTAAGAAGCTTTGTGTTTCCCTTAAATCTTTGCTTAAGTTGAAAATATTCCTTTTCACATGTTCTGTATCTTGACTCTAGTGGTGATTACATGATGATATTCATTTATCAAAACTTCTCAAACCCTACATTTAAAACTGGTGACTTTGTATGCCTCAATAAAGCTGATTTTTAAAAATTGAATAAAGGTCAAATCTATCCAGAGATGAATGAATCCAGACAAATAAAAATGCATATGTGTGGTTGCACTTATATAAAACTCTCAAAAATGCAAACTAATCAATAGTGACAGAAAACAGATCAGTGGTTGCTTCATTGAGGCTGGTGTTTTATATTGTGCTATCTATACATAGTGCTATCTATACATACATATATGGCACTATGAGGTTGAGAGACTTTCAGTTAAATATAGCTGAGTTTATCTCCTCCTGTGGAAACATTATTAAATAGGGAGAGGTGGGGCGGGATAGGGTTGGAGGGAGTATAAATCCACAAAGACAGAAAATTGGAAAGGAGATGTGAGCAAATGAGAAATTTCAGAAAAAGAAATTGAAAGGTGGAAAATGAGTGGAGGAGCAAAATGTGATTTAGAGCAGAGGAAGCTGCTATTGAGAGTCCACAGAGGATGCAGGACTTGAGGTGGTACCAGGTACACTGAAGGTAAGTGAGGTGTAGGGATTGGTTGAAGTTTTTATGTAGATATTAAAGCCCTTTTCCCCATCCTTTGATATCAGGGAGCTACCTTCCACAGGCAACAGGAAGCATGTTCTCTGGAGATAATGAGCAAGAGAGACCCAGACAGACTCAGGGACATGAGACATATCTGGGTGAGGTGGGGTTAGGTTAATGGCAGGAGACTGAAACATGCTGATCATGGGGAAGTTCAAGTAATAAAGAGTGGAACCCCCAGCCTTCTTTCTTAGATCTCCTCCCACAAAGACCTTTCTTCCAAATAGCCACCAGGCATATGTCCCCTAGGTAGGAGACTGGAGGCTGCTTCTCTAAAGACAAAACACCTGCACATACTGACATTTGAAGGATCCACTGGGGGAAAGCTCTAAAGGGAATTCCAGCTGACAGCTGTGCCATAGGCCTAGGAAGTAATTAGCCTGAATGGAGCAGGAGAACTTGAGATTTCTGAGGGGGAGAGTGCCAGGAAAAAAAATGGAACAGAAAGATTATTTGATATATTTTAGTGTCTGGAAAATAATAACAATAGGTGTGTTTGACAAGTCCAATCAAGCATTTGAATAGATTCATAGGAAACTTTGCAACTGAAAATAACAAGATGATTGTTAACTCCTGGAAAAACAAAAATGTGTTCGAGAAAGGAAACATAATCATAGTAATTACCTGCATCATCAGTGTAATATTTGCATGCTTTTTTGTTATATAAGAAGTGACTGATGATTTAACCCAAAATTGGGAGGATGGGGGGAGAGTAAGTGAGATCAGAAGTTGTAAGAGAACTAAATTCTCATTGATTAGAACAAGAAATTAGTTTATGTTAAAAGTGATATTTCAAATTAGTGAGAAAGAAATGTCTATTTAATAAACAGTGTTGGAATTTCCCAATGCAATTTATTAAAAGCAATATTGGACTCCTGTGTTAATATAAAATCCAGATGAAAATGAATTAATAAACATTAAAAAATAAGGGTTCTTAAAATAACTTCAGAGTAGGGAAAATATCTAAGCAGGAGGCAAACTGCAAAAGCCATAAAGACAAATGATGGATAGATTTGACCTCGAAAAAACAAAAAATAGAGGAGTGAATGACAAGGATCACCACAAATTAAACAGAAGCAACAAACCTGGAAGAAAATATGTGAAACATATTTAAGAGAGAAAGGATTAATAAAAATTTACACATATAATTTTTAGTAGTTCTGTGTTGTTCTTTTTCAAATCTATTTGATCAGTTTTTAAATACCTTGCTGCTGCTGCTGCTGCTTCTTCTTCTTCTTCTTCTTCTTCTTCTTCTTCTTCTTCTTCTTCTTCTTTTAGTTTCAGAGGTAGAATTTAGTAATTAATCAGTTGTATATAACACCCAGTGTTCATTACATTGAGTGCCCTCCTTAATGCCCATCATGCAGTTACCCCATCCCCCCACCTCCCCTCCAGCAACCCTCAGTTTGTTTCCTAGAGTTAAGAGTTTCTGATTTCGTCTTATTTTTCCTTCCCTTCCCTTACCCTATGTTCTTCTGTTTTGTTTCTTCACTTCCACGTATGAGTGAAATCATATGTAAAATATCTTGCTTCTTAATTATACTTTTGATGTTCTTATTTCTTTAAATATATCAAAGGAACTTATTTTATATTCTGAATCTGATAGTTCTAATCCTATCTGCAGTCTCTGCAGTTCTGACTCTGGTATATTTCATTGCTTCTGCCAATTCTTGCTCATGGCAGCTTGTTCCATGTCGGTGGTATTTTGATTGTGAATTCATGTTCATTGAAACCTTATATGGGTGAACTTTTTGAAAGATGGTTTAAGGTTTTTTTTTTTTTTCCTGGACGTTTGCATTTACTAACCTAATGCCTGAGAGCATTAACTAACCCAGAGCCACTTTTAACAATATTAAGTATGATGAGGTTTTCTTGCGCTACATAGGAATGTAGGTTCTGGTTCCCACCCTGCCTGAGGGTTGAGCTTGTAGTTGGCAATTCTCAAGGAAGACATTTTTCCCTCCTTCACTTCCCACTACTGTGTAAGTCTTGCAAATCTGATCATGTCACTTCCCCTGCTTAAAACACCATAGATCAACTCATTTCTTGGGTCTTAGCTTAAACATTACTTCCTTATGATTGCCTCCTCTAATTGCCTGCTCCCAAACTAGATCAGGTCCCCAATTCATGCTCTTAGAGCACCTTCTACTTCTCTCCGTAGACATTCACAACAATTGTAATTGATTATTTGTGTAATATTTCAATGAAATAGTAAACTTCTTCATTACTGGCTATAAACTATGTTGTTGGGGACCATGTCAATCATCTTCACTGCTGTATCTTCAACATCTAACTTAGGGTCTGGTGTGTATTTGTTGAATAAATAAAAAATAAACAAATTTACAGTTTGGGGAATATTACATAGTGTAGCAAATGTAGTTCCCAGCTCTGTCATGTTCTAGCCCTATAAATATCTCTCTCAGTTGCTCACTTATAAAATAGAATTGGTAACACTTACCTCATGGGATTTTTGTACGTGTTACAAATGATGTATCTAAAGAACTACAAAATTGGGGCGCCTGGGTGGCTCAGTCCTTAAGCGTCTGCCTTCAGCTCAGGTCATGATCCCAGGGTCCTGGGATTGAGCCCCGCATCGGGCTCCCTGTCCACGGGAAGCCTGCTTCTCCCTCTCCTACTCCCCTTGCTTGTGTTCCCTCTCTCACTGTGTGTCTCTCTGTCAAATAAATAAAATCTTAAAAAAAAACAACTACAAAATGGCTCTTGGCAATGATAGATCCTCGATAAGTGGTAGCTTTTATTATTACTTGCCAGCTATTCCTAAGTTCTAGGGAATTGTGCCAACCAATTATTTTGAGCATACTCATATAGCCACTTCAAATAGGGAGTAATGTGAAGAGCTTTTAGCCCACAGTGAATCACTGCATCAATATGATAATTAATGGATTATTCCAGAAATTGGATTTCAAGATAATATAGACTTAAAACTCAATAATATTGCTTTCAAAAATAAGTCAGCATGATGGTTTCATGGGTGCATACATATGTCAAAATTTATTAAGTTGTACACTTTATTATTTTTTTTAAGATTTTATTTATTTGAGAGAGACAGCACACAAGCAGGGAGAGGGGCAGAGGGAGGGGAGAAGCAGTCTCCCCGCCGAGCAGGGAGCCCAACTGGGGCTCGATCCCAGGACCCTGAGATCATGGCCTGAGCTGAAGACAGATGCTTAACTGAGCCATCCAGGTGTCCCTAAGTTGTGCACTTTAAATATGTTCAGTTCATTATATGTCAATTATCCCACAATAGGACTGTTTTTTAAATAAAGAAAAAAATTAAGCCATCAACAATGAGTGGAATGAAATGCATGTAATAGCTCTATTATTTAGGATGAAGTTTGATTCATTTCATTGTTTTTTTTAACCAAGAATCTATTTTTTTGGCTTCAATTTAAGAACAATTTAATTGTTTCTCACATAGTCTTTTTTTTTTCCATTGAGGTTTGCATGCACTACAGTTTGACAAATGTCAGTGCCCTCACTGCTGAAACTCCACTCCTCAAATGTAAATATTTGCTGAAGGTTAATCTTACTTTAACAGATTAACCTTCAAAAGGAAATTTATTTCTGTTTTAGAATGAACTGTTTTTAAAATATTTATATTTATAACGATGCCTTGCAAAATATGCATAATGCCACTTTTTTTTTAAGCTGGCATCCTTCACAGATCTGACTGATGAACTTGGGCCTCTTTCTGAAGAGTGACTAGTTAAGTATACAGTTAATGATTCATAAGTATCCACACATTCGACAGTCTGTATTTCTGCTACTGTTAAGGCAACAACAATCGGTATATCATTTGCTTATTAACATCCATCCAGTACACCCTAACTTGGTGTTAGTGGTGTTATTGGAAGACCTGTGGACAAAACCCCAGGGCCTAGATCTGAAAGGTGAGCAAGAACAGGTGTGGGTCAGCTAGGAGGTGATGCTTCTGTGAATTTGGTGAACAACTATGAGATAGAGTGTCTTGGTTTGTGTTTCCCCAAAAGCAGATCCTGAGATAAGAATGTGGGACGCAGGTAGTTTATTTAGGAAGTGATCTCAGGAAGCACAAATGAGGAAGTGGGGGAAGTGGTTGGGAAAGGGAGAAATGCCAGTAAAGGGTGATGAATGAATGAGTTACTGCTGTGTAAAGCTGGGGCACAATCTCACTAGGGACCCTCTGAGGAGTCATTTGAATAAGCTCCAAAATTATCCCACCGACAGATAGGTTAAGCTGGAGTATTTATCTGCAGATTCATATCCTCACTGTCTGAAGGATGCCCTGGAAAGTGGGGGCATTAATTACACACACACACACACATGCACACACACACACACACACACACACGTGGACTGAGCAAGCTCCTGCTGGCTAAAGAAAGTCCTCAGACAGATATACCAAAGAGATGCCACCCATTGAGATAGAAAGCTGGCTGTGTGCATGGAAACTGCCCATCCCAGAGATGGGGGACTATGAGCTGGGACATCAGCATCATCTGCTACACAGAGGCTTTGGGATCTTGAAGTGATAGAATAGCAACATTAGGTGTTAATGAATGTGTAGCAGCATGGTTAAAGCCACGGGTTTATAAATTCTGGAGGAGAAATTTCCCTTTACCACTTTTCCAGAGTGAAATAAAATTGAGGAAATGCACAATTATCTGGTCAATTCAGTAGACTTTTCAGTTGTTTTGTATCCTGTAGATAGGTGGTTCAGCAGCATTAGCGTCACCTGGAAATCTGTTAGGAATGCAAATTCCCAGGCCCCACCCCAACTCTATTAAATCAGAAACTCTGGACACGGGACCCAGAAATCTGTGACAAGCCCCATAGGTGATCCTAATACACACTCAGCTTGGGGAGCTTCAGCTGGACGTAAAACACTGTCCTGAGAGACTTAACTCTTGTCTCACAGGGTTGTGGACTGAGTGTGGAGGGAACCATCTGGTGTCTGATCTTAGTTGGGTGTGAAAATGGACAAATTATGTGATCTTTGTGGGTCTTTTCCAATATATAAAATGAGAAGTTTGGACTAGTATACTGGAGTTTCAAAAAAAATTTTTAAGCAGAGGAATACTTTCTTCCAAAGAAATTTTATTTGAAACATTAGTATATGAGACATGAAAACAGAGCTCCTTTTTTTTTTTTTTTTTTTTTTTAGATGTTATTTATTTGAGAGAGAGAGCAGGAGAGAGAAGGAGCAGGGGAAGGGGCAGAAGGGGAGGGAGAAGTAGTCTCCGCTGAACAGGGAGCCCTATGTGGGGCACGATCACGGGACTCCCAGATCATGACCTGAGCCAAAGGGAGATGCTTAACTAACTGAGCCACCCAGGCACACAGAGCTCCTTGATTGGGATATTATCCCAGGATCCTGTCTTCTCAATTTCCCTATGGTGGCTTCCTAAGCATCACTATGGACCTTTGGGGTTCTAAGAAGTGTAGTTTGAGAACAACAGCAACAAGAAGACCTTCAAGGGCCCTCTACAATATGATCTAAGACATCAGGCAGACTTAACCACAGTTTACCTGCTGATGATAGCTCTGAGATAGACCTGTGATCACAAACCTTGGATTCAAAGCCTGGCTGAACTGCTACTAGCAGGGTGACCATGAGCAAGTCTCGAAGCTCCCATGGCTTCCAGGGCATCCTCATTTCTAACCTGAAGTTAACGCTAATTCTTGTTATATCTGCCATACAGGGCTGTTGACAGGAGCAAATGAAATCATGTATAAGTTGCTAAATCCTGTCTAATTGGAAGGGATTATTATGGGAGAAATTATCCTTCCAGGTAGTTTTCCTTTGTAACTGGTGCCAAAGATAAGTAGAGACAGAGAGTGTAGATAGTGAAATAGTCTGTAGTGTTTCCTTTATCTTCGAGGGATGCAAATGTAATTTTCCTTTTTAATTAAAACCTGTTTACCAGGAAGTGTCATTTTAAATAAAATGATGCTTAAGCAGAGACTTGATTTAACCTGTTGACTCATTCTATGAAGCTTATAAAAATAATGTTTGGGGTAATACTATCTAAAGAGATAATTAGGGGCACCTGAGTGACTCAGTCAGTTAAGCATCTGCCTTCGGCTTAGGTCATGATTTCAGGGTCCTGGGATCGAGTCCTGCATCAGGCTCTCTGCTCAGCAGGGAGCCTGTTTCTCCCTCTCCCTCTGCCTGCCACTCCCCTTGCTTGTGCTCTCTCTCTCTCTCTGTGTCAAATAAATAAATAAAATCTTTTAAAAATAAATAAATAAAGAGATAATTAGTGTTTCTTAACAATTTACTGCCCACATACTAATAGGGAGAGCCAATTTTGGAATATGTTGACTTAGCATTTGTAGCTGCTTGCACATTCAGAAAAATTTTAGTGCATCATTACCTCATATTTATTTGGCTTTTTTTTTTTTTAATCATCAGACAGGTGTTCCAGGAGAGATTCATGCATCCACCACAGAAATGCCTGAGATATACCAGGTAGCATGTTTTATGGCTGTGTTTTGTCATCAGTGAAGTCGTGAATAATTTCTTATGGAACTTTTGGAAGATTATCTACTAGTAATATCAAATATAGTTCCTGGGGTTAGAAGGTAGTCTGATTTAAGACCTATTTTTTTTTTTTCCTAAACCTTCAGGGTGGCAGGTCAGGATGCTATCTGAAAACTGTCATCATAAGAAACAAATATCTGCCAATAACTCTGTATAGCCACTTTGAAGGCTGCTATCACATGGACCTACCAACATTTTCTAAGTGTGTCTCACTTTGTACTTCCTTCACATTTTTCCCATTACTTGGATTTTCAGCCTCACATTTTTATACACCAATCAGAACACCCTGAGAAGGAATCAACGTGGACTGGATGAGGATATGCTCACAACCACCCCATATTTGGATGGAGGGGCTATCAGCATCTCTGCACCTTCGAGCCGGAGAAGCAGCGGTGGGGCAAGGCTCCTGCACATGTGCTTGTTCACTTCTTGAACAAAGAGACATGCAGTACTGACTACTGATCAGGCACAGTGCTGGGCACAGTGAGCAGAGCAAACAGGACTTTGCTGGGATCCGCAGGTTACTGAGGAGTCAGGCAGGCAGGAATGGAGTGGGAAGCCAAGGAGACATGAAGAGGAGCAGAGAGTGTTTCAAGCAGAGAGAAGAGTATATAGAAAGGCCCAGAAGAGAGAGCATGGTGTTTTCTGAAGACTGAAGAAAAGTCCACAATGGCTAAACCATAGGGAGTCACATGGATAGTGAGATGAGCTAGTGGCAGGTCAAGGAAGATCTTGTCAGCCTGGGCCTCCTTCTCCTCATTTGTGTAACAATAGGACTGGTGCAGAGCAGTGCTTCTCAAACTGTCCTGTGGAACCAAGGGGGTTCCACCCAGGAACCTCAGAGGGCCTTGGGGTGGAAGGGAATGGCTCTGGGCTCCAGCTTTTGTTTCAGTAAGAGCAGCTTCATTCATATCCATTTCAAATATTGGAGATCCAATAGTGTTAGAAAATAGGGTTCCATGGATTAAAAAGTGATTGAAAACTACCAAGTCCCCTCTAGGTCTGACGTCTTTGGATAATAGGATTCTGTGCTGCCCCCCTTGAGAGAAGGCTATCCAGGTTACTAGGGGTGTGAGCGTATTGTCTCCTGAGGAGTGGCCCATTCCTTACTGAAAACACACAGGATTGTGGTGTGGGCAAAAGGTTCTGGGACTTCCTGTTGACTTTTTCACAGAACTTTCCAAAACAGTCCCTGAAATTTCCACTTTCCCATCTTGACTGACGTCTCTTTATGTTGGCAGGTCAGAGGAACCTTCCAGCAAGCCTCTTATCTGCCTTCCTAAGGAGCCAGTGTGTTGTAATGCTGGGTCCCCCTCAGGCTACACCCACACAAGGATACATCCACCTACATGTGAAAGAGCGTGAGCCCGAGAATGAGGACCAACCTCTCCTAAAATGAGAACTCATTCCCTGTCTTACCCATAAGTGGCACTGTAAGTACTGGTTGAATTGTCTGCTTTCTTTTTCTTCCAGACTCTTGTCCTTTAGACTTTGACTCTGTAGACCAGCATAACCCATTTTAGCTTCTCACTTACCTGAGTCCCCTGGACTTGGCTTCTTGCCTTCAAGTCCAGGCTGAGGCTCTGAAAGTCAACCTTTGCTCACACATCCATGGAATCTCTGCACTATCCCTGCCCAGCCAGATTGGGGTCCCCGCTCCTCTGAAGCAGAGCAGCCTGGCCCTCTGCTCAAACCCTGAGAGACGGTGGTCACAATTTAAGGAATCTGTTTGGATACTCACTGACGGCTCCTGCCAGCACCCCCCCTCCACCCCTCCCAGCTGGAGCCATGAGAAGCCACCCACCAGGAGACTCAGACTTCTGCATTCCTCCAGTCAATCTTGACTGAGCAGTGCTTCTTCAAGTTTAATGTGCAGACAAATCATCTGGGAATCAGACCAAAGTGGATATCTGATATTTGGGTCTGGAGTGGGGTCAGAGAGCCTACATTTCTAAGAAGTTCCCAAGTCATGTCAGTGGTTCATGAGCTTCACTTTGAGCAGTAAAATGAGAACATGTAGACTAGTGACCTCAGCCTCACCTGGAGATAGGACCTGGAATGCAATGTTTTCCCCCATTTATTAGCAAACAGTTATCAAACACTCTCTCTCTTTGTAGTCCTTGCTGTGCTGCTAAGATCCTTTCTTTGCTTTCAAGGATAGAAGAAAAACCTATATATTTGGGGCCTCTATACGTTATAAAGCTTCATTCTCACAACGTCCCTGTACGATTCCTGTCTTATACCTGAGGAACCTGCATCTCAGAGACGTTAAGTAGCTTGGCAAAGGTTTTGCTAATGGGAAATGACAGCCCGGATTCCAGCTTACTTCTCTGGCTCTGAGCTTCATGCTTTCTGGGATATCTCAACCATCTCTTCCTTAATTTTCTTGTGTTGTCAAAATCCATACAGTTCGGCTTCTGCCTCAGCTTCCTTGCCTAACACTTTAGTTTCTGGCTTTCTGGCTTAGGCTGAGCCCTGCTCCAAACCCCAGCCAGCTTGGCTGGTGATCACACATCCAGCTCTTCCCAGTCCCTCCTCACCCACCCATCTCCTCATTGGGATTCGGCTACAGATAGTCCAGTTGCCTGGAAACACAAAGCATTGCTCCATGTTGCAAAACAGCTTCTAGGAACTAGAATGTTTCCTTTCCTCTATAACTCACCCTCATGGTGCTTTGAAGTTTCACACTCAGCATCAAGCACTTCAGAAAGTAAATAAGCTACAAAATAGACACGGTGAAGAAAGGAGAAAGTGGCATGAATTTATGCAAATTTCATTCTCTGACCTCTTAAGCCCAGAGCTGTATTCCTAATGGTCCAGGCATCCTTCTAGGGACAGATGTAGCAGCTAGTAGAGCTCATGATTTGACTTGTCCCAAACCCTATCTCTGCTTTGCTGAGGCTTTGGGGTGAGCAGAAAGAGTGGGGCAGAGTCTGGGGGAGTTGTCTGTACGGGATGGATGTTACCTAGACCGCAGAAGCTCTGGCCTGTGGGTCATGACTTTGACTTCTCCTGGGGCTCCCCACTCCCTCCCCACCTGCCCCTCTTAGCCAGGCCAGCTTTAAGCTAGGAGCTGACTTCCTATTGGCTCATTTACTCCCATTTAATTACCCCATGCAGGGGGAGGGAAAATATTTGCTAATTCTTCAACTGCTTCATCTTACTTAGAGTGGCAGAATTGAGCAAGAATTAGAAATTGAAAGGTGTCATGGTCCATTCTCACTGACCGATGCAATGTTTTCTCTCTTTGTTATTCAGGGTAACCCATTCTACCCCAAGACACTATGACTTTCAGTGAAAAATCTTTAACAGAATTTTGTAAACCATTCCCCGTGCTCAGACTGACACTTTCGATAATCATAAACTGGCTTCAGGCAATCTTCTGTCGGCCCTATATCATTTTAAGTGACATCTGTTACTTGTTTGAGTGTTCTCCCCTCCGCCCACATACCCAGCAGATGGCAACTCCTACCCAACCCAAGCCCAAGTTAGTCAGGGGCCTTCTGACCCTCTGACTGCGTGTAGCTGGGTCCTCGATCCATATTCCCGGGTCCTCTTCCCCTCGACACTGTGTGGCCACTTTAACCACACCTCCCGCAGCAGCTCTGTAAGTCCTCAAAACTCCTTCTGCCCTCGCCCCCAATTGGACAAAATGTAAACATGTTCGTGGTCAGCGGTGTGGTAACTTGCGGTTTCCTTTAATTCAAAGTTCGAGTCCCCCCTCAGGGTTTGCCATGGTTTCTGTGCAAGTCCCAGAGTTGCTTTTTGTTTACTCTGAGCATGCAGATGGCAGATGGAGCTTCAGCCGGACTAACCACAGCATCCTGTAGTCAGCATGTAGAGTTTACATGCATCTTGAAAACCTTTGAGTGTTCTTTGGTCTAGTGCCCTAAGAAGTATGCCAAAGTAAAATTTTAAAGCTTTGCATCAATATTTTCCTTTTGGGTCTAGAAATTTTGTGATCAAATGCCATAGCTTTTTTACCTCCAATGGTGACTGTGTAATTTTTGGCAATCATCAGGCATTCTTTGTTGCAAACTCTTTTGAAACCAGTGGCAAATGCTTAGTAGCATTGATAGTACTGACCAAAGATTAGTTTGGAAATTTAATAAAAGGGAAAAATAAATTACTTAATGTTCTAAAACATGACTTAGCTGTATTTTTACCTTCTCTTGAGTCTACGTGCTATTTCTTATCTTAGAAAATTTTAAATGATCTTAGCATAGGATATGTCTGATTACAAACTTTACATGCTGACAGATGAAAGCCTATTTTATTGTTGGTGAATACAAGCAGATAACATGTTTGGCACTCTATTAAAGGTTACTGCCACAACTTGGAAGATACTCTAGGACACTAAATATTTTCTGATCACTCATCAGTTTTTCATTCATTCAACTAATATATAGCTAGTGCTTACTATGTGCCAGAAATTGTTCTGTATTGTAGGTCTTAAAATGATGAAAAAGGTAGACAACATTTCTGCCTATGTGAAGCTCATATCCTAGCGGTGGCTCAAATGTTTGTTAATTGAATAAGTAAATGAATGAATGTGGGTGCAGGGAGGGAGGAGGCTGGGGTTGGGTTGGATGCTTGCTACTTTCTCTCCTCAGATTCCTACTTACCTCCACATCCTAAGCCATGGGCCAGCTCTACCTCAGTCTGAGCCTAGCTCTAGTTTCTAAGTTGGAGCCTTAGACTGACCTAGCTGGCAAATCATATCTCAGGGATTGGGGCATAGCAGCAGGAATTTTCAGACAGGGGTGGTGCTCAAAACCAAGCAGGAAACAAGGTTGGGGTACAGAATTTATCTGGTTCGGATCAGGACCATGATTGGAGGAAGAGACTGGCGGGAGAAGGTCAAAGGGTCAGGGATTCAGGGTTGGGTCTCTGCGTGGCAGAGTAACTAAAGTGCAAAGCAAGGAGTTAAGGAAAGTTCCAGTCTTATGGAAAGGCAAGCATGTTCCTGACAAAGAGTTAGGGACAAGGCTGTAATTTGGTGGGCACGTGGGTGCACACTAAACCCAACCTATATTAGTACTAATTCCAGACTCTTTAAGTGGGGGTCTGAAACATTGATCTGGCAGTCGGGTTAGGGCCGAGACTCATAGAGAATATGGGTTCAAAGAGCAAACCTTGAGAGGAGACAGAGGAGGGTGTGAATCCCAGCTCTGCTACCTTGGGCAAATTGCCTCACCTCTGAGCCCTAGTCTCTTTACTTGTAAAATGGAGTTGGTAACAGCTACTTCACCTGGATGTGGCGAGGATTAAATGACGACTTTGGGAGGACTTTGAGGCTTATTCAAAAAGAAGACAAGTGTTTGAGCAGCTAGGGCTCTCCCTGAGGCCCAAGTGGAGAGGGGGCGATGGTCAGCAGCCCAGCGCTGGTGTGGCTGGCTCTGGGGCCACAGGAGTCATTCAGGTTTGGCAGCTGGAGAGCAATAATAGCCAGTGGGCGTGCTCTCCCCCGGGGTCTGGGGGAGCACTAGGGCGTTGGCTCATGTGTATGTAGTTCTCATATTTGTCACACGCTTGTGTGTATATAGTTCTCGTATTTGCCATGGCTCTGCCAGGAGCTCATAGCTTCTGAGTCTCAAGTCAGTGCATCTCCTTCCTTCAAGCTCAAGCAGTGATGACCAAAAATTGAAAAAACAACAACAACAACAACAAACACAAACACACACATATATGTATAGATAGATATGTATAGATATAGATATGTATAGATATAGATATAGATACAGATATAGATATAGATATATAGGTATCTATCTCCCTGTTGCTGAGTCCAATCCACATACCAACTTTGGACTTAACCTTTCATTCTTCTGCTCAGAAGTCTTTCATTGCTCCTTACTTTTAATTGCATCATCTGCTTAATTTTCTAGGTCTTTTATAATCTGATTTCAAGTTATTAGCCACTCAGCTCCCTTGCTTCCTCACATCCCCCTTCTCTGTCTCACCCAGGCCTGTGCCTCTCAATTACAGGTTCTCCTTTCTTTTGGATGTCTCACCTCCACTTGCTCCTGTTGTTCTTCTCTTAAAAATGCTACTCTGTCTTCCACCTGGCTCAGGTCTCACCTTACCCTTGAAGCCCTTTTTGACTCTTGGAATGCTTAGAGATCTCCATATCCCTGAACTCCTGTGATACTTAATAGTTTAGAATATATCAAGTTTCACAAACTCTAAGATGCCATCGACTGAAGATGCACTATTATTTTATGTACCATTAGGAAGACCCTTCTAATAAAACTGGCAACTATAAAATGTAAGATACATCCTTATTTCGGAAAGGTTAAGCTGTGAAAAAGTTTGTCTTAGGCTCAGTGAAATGCTGTAATTATTTAGTGCTATATATTGTTCATAATTATGATGGACATTACCACTGTTTTATAACTGCCTGTTTATTTTCTGACTCCTCCACTAGAATGTATACTTCATGAAGACAGATTTCATGCCTGGCTTATTCACTGTTGCAGCCCTAACCATCCAGCACAGTGTCTGGTCCTCAATAAATGACCGAATAAATGGACTCCTAACCTGAATGGAAAGTTCCTCAAAGGCAGGGATAAGGTATTATGTGCTTATGTATAGTTATTTTTAAAACTGACATGTAATATACATATAGTAAAGTGCACTAATCTTAAGTGTACAGACTAAAGTCTTTTTATATATGTATATATCTACATTATAACACTGAAATTAAGATATAGAGCATTTTCCTATAGTACTTTTCCCAAGGCTGAGGAAATACAGCTATCCATCAGTATTTATCTATACTCATTGATTGATTAAATGGTCTCCAGCTACCCTTGTATATAGCTCAGTTTCAATTCACTCCTGTTTATCCTGGTTCAATGGTTCTCAAATTCTTTCCTGCATCAGAATCACCTACAAGGCTTGTAGAAACACAGATTACTGGGCCCCACCCCTGGACTTTCTGATTTAGAAGGTCTGTGGTAGAGCCTGAGAACTTGCTTTTCAAACAGGTAATGTTGATGTGGTTCTAGTGAGGTCGGGAGGGAGGGTCTTCCCAAGAGTATTAAATGTCTCCCAAGTCAGGTGCTTATTCTAATCAGGGGTTCTTTACCTTTTCTTTGCGACAGACAGCCTGGGAGGTGTGGTAAAGCACATGTACTCCTAAGAAGAATATTTCTAAATGGAATAAAATAAAAAACCTAGGACTACAAAGCAAAACAATTGTTCAAATTATTTTAAAATTATTTTATAATTGCAATATTTACAGTATCTACAAGTCATCTGTATTGTGATATGAAACATTTGTGGTTTCCATTGGTGGTAAGCTCACACACCTACTCATAACACTACTGTGGTTGTTGCTTACATTTATAACTGAAGGAAATGACAAACTGCAGATAGAAGTTAGTGAAAATAAAGAGCCTCGGTTAGGAATCCTTGCCCTGGTGCTATCTGAAATGAGATGCTCTACCTCTGGCCCTGGGTGAAGATCCAAAGAATTCAAGTCTGTGTCGTTCAGTGTTATTAACTAAATGACTTCTATGTGGAGACACTGTGATAGACGCTCAATATTCAGAGAGGAGTAAGCCACTTTCTCCTTCCTTATTCACAAATGTCCCATTTGGGTGAGGGAAGATCAAAATATAAGCTGATAATTAAAGTGGAGTGTGATATATGCAGAAAGGGAAGTATGCACAAAGCACAGAAGAAAAGAATGGAACGATACATGCAGGAGCATGAGAAATGGGGGTAAGAGCTCTGTTAATTAGAACTCAGTTGAATGGAAGGTGTGGCAGTAGACTATGACACTGGTGGTCCCCAATGAAACAGTCCTCCAGATCCTCAGGCTCCCCCATATTGACTCTGAACTTGGCCACAAAACTTACTTTGGCTGAAGGAACAATAGCCAATGTGACACGAATGTTTGCATGAATGCTTGCTTGCTTCTTGTAATGTTTGGGCTTCCGCTGCCATGGAAGGATTCTGGGCTTAGATTACTGAATGAGGAGAGGTCATGTGGACCACAGCCCTGGAGAAGGAGAGGCCACCTTCAATGTTTCAGCCTCAGCTGAGCACTCGGCTGAATGCAGCGGTGTAAGGAACCCCAGTCAGGGAGTGAGAAGCAGCAGAACCACCAACCCACAGAATCATGAGAAATAATAAATTGTTTTCACCACTGTGTTTTAAAGTGGTTTGCTACACACGAATAGGTAACTCAAACAGTCGTTTTTATCTCTTTACAATTTTTCCTCTCCTATTTGGCTTTTTAAAATGCAGAGGGCAAAACACCCTGTGAAATATGCCAATGCAGAGATTCTTCTGCAAAAAAATAAGCACGATTTCCAGAGAAGCTTCCAGTGTTTCATACATTTAAATCTTTTAAGATCTATGGCTAGAAAACAGATCTAATCATGACGCTAGTAAATTGAATTGCTGATCTTCAGAGAATGATTACTTTAAAATCATAAACTCCTAAAACCTGGAATTTTCAGCAGGAAGAGATCTTGGGATCTCTGCACCCTAACCTCTTAACTTCATTTTATTTTTAAGTTTATTTATCTTTTTTAGTAATCTCTACACCCAGCGTGGGGCTAAAACTCATGACCCTGAGATCAAGAGTCACATGCTCTTCTGACTAAGCCAGCCAGGCATCCCCTAACCTCTTAATTTTAGAGGTAAGGACACCAAGGTGTGAGAGGTTAAAGCTACAGAGTATTTTGTTAGTAGGGTCCAGAGGGGAAACCAAATCTTCTGACTTCTGATACAGTGTCTTCTAGTAAGTAAGAAATAGCAATTTGTGGATTATCACTTCCATTATTTTATTTTTGCAGTAGGCAAAGTGGATATTTTTATCCTTTCTAATTTTGTGGGTGAGTTAGATTAAAAAAGACCTGCTTATTTCACATAACTCATAACACCAGGACTAGACTGTGGGTCTTATGTCCCCTGGGCCAGGGCTTTTTCATTATATCAGGCTGCCTGTGATGTTCAGCATAAAACACAAGGAAATAAACTAATATATTTTTGAAAGAGAATCAGCAGTAGACATCTGGTTCATCTCTGAATTTTTTATAGCCGTGTACCATGTACATAATGTGTCACTCAATAAATATTTGTAATATGAAATGAATACATGAATGAATAACTGAATAAACAAGGGATAGGACGAGATTATGTTTTATTTTTACCAGGCATTCCATTCTTGAAGTGTATGGTTAATCAAGATTCCTCTGTACCTGAAAAGGAATAGGGGATAAAAATGCCACTCAGTAGTAATGACAACATTTTGTAATTACTATGCTTCAAAAGCAGAGTGATGAATACAAAGGCAAGGTCTATCCATATGTGTCTCCTATCCTGTATGTAGTAACTCAAAAGTTATTTGCCCCTTCTTCCAAGGGGGAAACTGAGGTAGAGAAAGTGACTCAGGCAGCCTTGAGCAGCCTTGTCCTGTAGAAATATAATGAGAACCACATATTTAATTTAAAATGCTCTGGCAGCCACACTAAAAAAAGTAAAAAGAAACAGATGAAATTAATTTTGATAATATATTGTACTTAATTCAGTATGTCCAAAATACTACCTTTCAACATGTAATCAATACAAAAATTGTTGATGAGATATTTTACTTTTCTTTTCTTTTTTTTTTAGTGGGTATTTTACACTCATAGTACATCTCAATCCAGACTAGCCACACTTCCAGTGCTCAATAGCCACATGTGGCTAGTGGCTACCATTTTGGAGAGCACATAGGACACAATAATTCTGTAAAGAGAAGTTAACAGTAATTACAGCCCAGAGGAAGTAGTAGTGTTTTAAGGAATACTTGAGGAAATTGCCCTGCATAACCCAGACCACAGTACCTCGAAGGCAGATTCTGCTACGCCCTGGGAAGTCAGCTCCAGAGTTTTGACAGCCTTTTGGGAAGATGTTTGGCCGTGTAGCTCTAGGTAAGTAACCTAGTCTTCATATAACTTGGTTTCCCATCCGTTACCACTTAGAGCTGCTCCCACAATTACATGAAATAATAGGAAAAAGCATTTGGTCAATACCAGCAGGTAGGAGGCACTTGATTAATAGGAGCTCTAATAATCTACTAGGATCTCATTTTATCACACAAACCTCAACCCCATTTTGGATTTTTTAAAAAAGGTTGGTAGGACTACCTACAGATCACTATCTTTTCTGCTACAGCAAGTGTAAAAGGGCTCTTAGGTATGGTAAATTTCCAAAAGTCAAAGTCAAACAAAAAAGGTCATGAGTTACATTATAACTAGCCTTCTTCTACTAGACGGAATCTCATATTAATAAAACTAGATGGTCTTCTACTCTTTTTTTTTTTAAAGATTTTATTTACTTATCTGTCAGAGAGAGAGAGAGCACAAGCAGAGGGAGAAGCAGGCTCTCCACTGAGTAAGGAGCCTGATGTGGGACGCGATCCCAGGACCCTGGGATCATGACCGGAGCCGAAGGCAGATGGTTAACCGACGGAGTCACCCAGGTGTCCCTACTCTTTTATTGTGATAAAATATTCATAACATAAAATTTACCACTTTAACCATTTTTAAATGTGCAGTTCTGTGTCTTTAAGTACATTCACATTGTTCTGCAAGCATCACCATCATCCATCTCCAGGACTTTTTCAACATCCCACAGTGAAACTCTGTACCCAATAACCCCCCACGAACCCCATCACCCCCTTCCCGCAGCCCCTGGTAAACTATTCTACTTTCTATTTGTATTTGACTATTCCAGGAATCTCATCTAAATGGAAGTTTTCTATTTTTTGAAATAACCTTTGTTCTTTCTTTAAACATTACAATAAGAAAATTTGTTTAAAAACACTGACAATAAACCTAGAGGTTTTTTAAAAGGATAATTAATGTTGGAATGCATGTTGATATGTGCAGATGAAAGGCACTGAAGAAATAAGTCATAATTATTACAGATGATGATCACTACAAAAGTTTTTCTTCACTTTGTAAAAGGAACCCTGCATGAAAATGTATATATGTGAATATAAATGAAGACATGTCTGCATAAGATTACTGCTCATAAAGATCATAAATAATGATACCAAAATTTTAATGAATATCAGAAATCTCGCCAGTATAGTAGATTCTTGACTTTGTCACTAGCTTGCCACTTGGCCTGGGCTTAGTGGCTGATCCTCTTAAGTCCCTCCTATCTTCATCTGTAAAATGCAGATCCTAATAAGAGCAGTCCTTCCTACATCATAGAGTTGATGGGAAGATTAAATAAGATCACTAAAGTGAAAGGGTTTTGGAAAATACGAAGCCCTGTAGAAACACGGGGCATTATTAAAGACTGCAGAGAGATTGCTAACACAATTTGATTCAAGGCCAAAGTTTTGTACTTCCAAAAGTTAAAAAGATATTCAGTATTTGCAAATTACTTAGAAAACCAAATTCCTGCTTTGGTGACCCAGTACCATGACTGAACTGTGTTCTAAATGCCGTACATTTGATACCTACTGCTCTACGTCATCTAACCACATTACCACACTAGATTAATTGTACAGCATTTCAGCAGTATCTTCCCCATTTTTGGTGGGTAAGAAGTTATAAATCCACATAGCTTAAAGTCATGTCTCCACAGGAAGCTGTTTATGTTTTTGTTTTTTTACTTTTCCATGGTGGCAACAGCGCTGCTCTCTGTAACATATCTACTATGGGCGACCGGCCTGCAATGTGACTGAACAAGCATTTATTGAGTGCCTATAGTGTGCAAGGCATTTGCGGTAGAGATGGTGCCAAGGGAAGGATGGAGGTAGTGAGAGAAAATGCAAAGAGAAAAGGGGTATCCCTGAATTGGGTGAGCTTTAATGCTGGTGGGGGATGGCATATCCTGTGACAACTAACTAGAAAGAAAATGAAATCAATGCCAAGAAAAGCCTTGAGGACCACACCGTGGGAGTTCCAGAGGTTCAGAGGGTTAATTCATTCAACCTAGGAGGGCAGAACCTCATGACATTTGTCCTAGGCCCTGATGCGTGAGAAGGATTCCTTGGTTCTGAAATAGAGGGGAGCTATTTCAAGCCTGAAGGAGCCATAACTAGTATCCCACAAATAAATATTCACCTACTAAACCACTTGGGTAATGCGCTTGTGACTCTACAAAGTCACAGCTGGGTGGTATTAGGGGTTAAATCCCAGGTTCTCATTTGAAAGCACCAGCCTGATGGCATTCCACCGTTCCAGGAGGACCGCTCGGAGAGCAGGCATACACACCCTGGCAAACGGCACTCCATTTCAGCTCCATAGAGTTGCAAAAATTGACCAGATGGGGGTTCCAGATTTAAACACCCCACGCCCAGCTAGAAAACTCTTCCATGCCACTGTTCCACCTGCAGGTTTCTAAGCTCGCTTCTACTCCCATCCCAGTTTTCACAGATGCAACATTAATCTTTCCATTTAGAGTTTGTTTTTTTCTGGGATTACATTTTCCCTTTCCAGTGCATTACTATTAGATTATTTTTCCCTTTCCCAAGTGTATAAGACCGTTCTTCTAACCATTATCATACTATTAGCTAACATTTATTGAGATCTTACCTTGGGCCAGGCAATGTGCTTTGTATATTGCAGCATGTCCCTTACATGGGGCAGGTAATATGACTACAGTTGACCCTTGAACGACTCAGGGATTAAGGCACCTACCCTCCCCACACTTCCCTGCACAGTCAAAAATCCACCTATAATTTTTGATTCCCCCCAGACTTAATTACTAATAGTCTATATTGACTGAAAGCCTTACCAATAACATAAACGGTCATTTAACACACATTTTGTCCATGTATTATATACTGTATTCTTAGAGTGAAGGAACCTAGAAAAAAGAAAATGTTATTGAGAAAATTGTAAGGAAGAGAAAATACATTTATAGTACTGTATTTATATAAAAAAAATCTGTGTATTAGTGAACCTGTGCAGTTCAAACCCATGTTGTTCAAGGGCCAACTCTATTTCTATTTTATAAAGAGGAAAAGAGGCCTACAGAGGTCAAGTGACTTGTTCTAAGTCAACCAGCTAGTTCCGCGGTGGAGTCCAGTGTTAAAGTCAGGACACACACCATCTGTACACTAAACCCTGCACCGCATTACCCCTATCCCCTTGCTTTTCCCTTCAATATCAACAGAGAATTTTTGTGAAATTTGCATGTCATTTACATGCAAAGTATTTTGAAGAATGGCAGTCTACTACAATAGGTTAAGAGGAACAAGCTTCTGCTGATTTGATATGATCATGTTAACTAAGATTTATTCAGTACTTCCTCTGTGCCAGGCACTCTGCTATCCACTTTCTCATTTTAACCTGCACAGTAGCCTTAGAGAGGAGCATTATCACCATCTCTTTTACAAATGAGCCAAGTGAGGCACAGAGAGGTTAAGTAACTGGCTGAAGGTCCCGTTAGGAAGTGGAGGGGGGGCAGTATTTGAACTTTGGCCATTTAATGTCAGGGCTCCAGCTTTTAACCTCTGAGCTTTCTGACCTTTTGCAATGAGGGCCCCAGCAAGACTCTTCCTCAAAATTTCTCCCCCACCTGTCTTGCCCAGAGCCTGAAGTGAGACTCCGTACACCCTCCCTAGCAGGTGTTGCTATTTCTCTTCTGGGAGGAGTGACACTTGGAACAGGGAGAATTGAGTTCCTTCAAAGCCTTGTACCAAGAATGCAGGGCACCCAAAGGTGAGCAAGATCCAGGGCCTGCCTTCCCCGTTGGAGAGGGGCAGGAAGGAGATAACCAAGGCACACACAAACAACATTGAAAGTGAGATAGCAGATACATGAGGTCAGACCACTCCCCTGCTTAAAGCCATTCACCAGCTGCCCTCACCAATGGACACAGTCCCTCAGCAAGGCAGGCATGGCTCCTCTTCTGCATCTACCTCTGTAGCTTCATCTCTGTCTCACCGTCACACCCCCTGTGCAACATAGGACAGGCATCTGTATGTCCTTGCCTGCTTCTCTGCAGCTCCCCCGTCTGCCTCGCTTACAGCCTTCCTTCAAGACTTACCTTGGTCACGTCTGTATTTAAACGTCGCCTCCTCTTCCAGTGTTTGTGACTCTACAACACTTTGCACACCTATTCTAGCTGTTATTACACTAAATTGAAATTATTTGCAAATATGTCTCTTCAAAGGCAAGATGAGTGATTATTCCTCTTTTGCATCCCCAGTGCCCACCCAGCACAGGGACAGAGGAGACTCTCAAAGCTTGGGTGAAAGCCAGAATACACACATAACGCAGCGCAGGGATTCCTGGGCCAGGTGAGCAGCCCAGCACCCAGCACCCAGCACTGAGGTCCTTGGGGATCAGCATTTGCAAGTTTGAGAGAAGGAAGATTTTTGGAAGAACTGAAGGCAGACCTGGGCCACCCTCAGTTGGATGGACAACACAAATGGGGGAGATGAGGAGAAAGGAGAAGGCCTTAAGGTTTACCTCTTCCAGAAGTTTGCTTGAGCTGGCCCCATCATTGGTAACATTTTTAAATTGGCCCTGATATAATCCAGGTATTATTGGCTACTTTTAAAGCACCACTACATTTAATCTTAACAACTTGTGAAGTATTTTTATCTATTTTATACGTCCAGAGCGGTTAAAGCATCTTGATCCCACCCGCTTTCCGGTGTGATGGTTGACCTCGCTCTCTGAACGGAGGGGTTCTTTGCGCGCCACCTTTTTGGGCTTCGGGGACTCCTAACGCACAGCGGTCAAAAAATAACTGCTGAACTCTTTATGTGCACAGTAGAAAAGTTGTTTGAGGCCAAGGTGCACTTGAGGAGGCCGGGCGGGGAGGGCCAAGGGGGAGAGAAGAAACAGCACCAGCGCCGGGCAGTGGGAGAAGGGCAGGGGAGCCGGCTGGAGTGCCCGCGCGCCGGGAGCGGGGCGGGGCGGGGCACGGGCGCCACGCCATTGGTCCGCGCGCCCGGGAGCCGCCCCTGCGTGCCCGCCCACCGCCCGCAGGGGGGAGCCTGCACCCGCAGCCCGGCGCTGACAGCGGCGGGGCAACACCTGGACCGGTGCGGGGCGGAGCCCGGGCGCGCTTTCTCGGGGAGAGAAGGCTCCCCGAGCCGGGTCCGGAGGAAGGTAACGCGCCGCGCCGAGGGTTTCGGGGTTTGCATCACCCTGCTGGGTCTGCGGACTCGAGGACGCGGGAGGCGGCGAGACGCTCTCCCTGCCCCGCTGCGACTCACAGCAGCGGGGTTCTAGTCTCTATTTCTCTCCCCATTCGTTGTGTTATCTCGGGCAACTTTCTTTCCCTCTCCGGGTCTCTGTTAAATGAGGGGGTGTTGGTGTTGACTGATGCTTTGTCGTGTTCGGAGTTCTAAACAGCGAACAGCGTTTTGGCATCCGGCAAGCTCCCTTCTTCAGATCCCCACCTATAAGAGCCAGCTCCGCTGCCCAGGGAGCTCAGTCTTCAGGAAGCCGAGGTACCCGGTAGGCGGGGGTTCTGCTGGGCTGTCGCGTTTCCCGGGGCTTTTGAGGACTGACCCTGGGCTTTGGGCTGGCTGTTGGCGGGACCTGACCGCAGAGTAACCGCCCCCAGGTTGCTCAGGTGAAGTAAAGTAGGGCGTTAGGACCTATCTACAGGTGGGGTGCTGGGAAGGGGGAGTTGGGGGCTGATGATTTTTACTTGGAAAACAAGCAGTTTTTGTTTTGGAATTATTTTCCTACACCCAGACCTCGTCCCGTCGTGAGTTCTAAACCACAGGAATGGGATTTATCATCTTCCAGGATGGAAAACCAACTGCTTCAGCAACCAGGACATAGGGCTCCATCAGCAGTGGGCCTCTCTCCCCACCCATCCTGTTTCCTCCCTCTTCCCTTTCCTCCCTCCTGCCTTTATAAATCCCCTTGGACTTTCAGGGGCTCCATTTTCTGTCCGAATGAAAAGTGCTCATTTTCATTTAGTGCTGGTTTGTGACCAGCAGCCCCTAGAGCTCTGGGCTCTGGGTTGAGATGGAAGCCTGGATAAGAGCAGACTGTGGATCATACTCTCAGCCTCCTGACCCATACAGCCTGGCAGGGATGTGCAGAAGAAGCCCAGTAGGCTTCAGACAGACAGACATGGGAAGGTAGATGGACTCAAACTGCTGTCCAGCTTCCTGTCCCCTTCTTGGCAGCCATTCCCAGGGAGGGAATGGTGGCCCCAGCAGCCAAACGGAGGATGACTGAAAGGAGTTGAGGACTTTGATTGGGGGGGAGGGGTTACTGTGGAAGGTCTCCAGGTGCTCCCTCCCCTCCCTTTACCCCTGTAGTCCTTCTGCCCCCTTAATGTGGTGTCTGGGTGAAATCAGATGCCAGGACCTGTCGAGAGTGGTGGGGAAGGAGGCAGGGCAGTGACAATATTGACTGTGTTTATTGGGCATTTATGGGCCAGACATTCTTCTTTGCATATCATGTGTCTTTAGTTCTCACAAAGCCACATGAGGAAAGATATACTGACATTTACCCCATTTTACAAATGAGAAACTGAGGCTTAGAAAGATTGCTTCCCTTAGCCACATAGCTAGTAAGCAACATAGCTGGGATTCAAATCTAGTCTCTGTGATTCTAAAACCTGTGTTCTTTCCACCTTTTCTGGTGCTGCTTGAGTAAGGGCAAGCTGGAATCATAACAGCAAGAATGATTATTACTGAGTTCTCAGTAGGTGTCAGACACTGTTCAAAGCATTTTTAGAGGAGTTACGCCATTTATGGTGCAGGAGTTTCGGTCATTCTGGTGGGAATTAGGGACTGCCTTAGCCTCTCTCAAGTAGCAGTCCTGTTCCAGAACGCCTGCCTGATTCCCCGCAGCTGCTAGTGAGTGAGTGGGGCGGGAGCCCTGTTTGCTTTATCCTAGAGGTGGTTTGAGCTAATGAAAGATTGATTGTCCACATCTGATCCGTTGGACCTGACCGTTGGCTTGTGAATGATCCCACTGTCCCCTAAGAGGCCTTTCAGGCTTTGCCCAATAAACATTTGTGGAATGAATGAATTAGCACCTTGTGCAGAGCGGTCTGCTATCCTGCCTTAATGGGGCAGCCCGGGCCCCACCATCCTCAGAACCCAGGGTGCCAGGCCAGGCAGTTCTCCCCTCTGGGCAAGGGAGGTAGAGTGAACTATGTCCCTGTGAGCTTCCAGATTTGCCTGCTAATATGTTTTCTGCCACCTGTTTTATAAAGAATTTTAAAGTTATAGTAGATGAAGAAAAAATTGATTTTTTTTTAAACTAACAGGAAAAGTGACTTAGTCTCTCTCAAAAAGGGGGGTAAATAAGATGGTACTGTTTGCCTTAGGGCTTCTCAAACTTCTCCATAGAAGAATCTCCAATAACGAAACTGACAAGCCCTTCTAGGGGTTGGGGTATTGACCCCAGCAAGATTGAAAATTGTTTTAGGAATTTATGTGATTTTTTTTTCATGTGGTTTCATATGTTGAACTTGGTTTCAATATATAAAACAAGTTTTTTCCCCAAAATATTTGTGTAAAATTGGTGTCCTGGCATATTGTTTTATATTCTTGGGGGCTGAGAGTATCAAATGGAGAAGTAGGGCAAAGGTTCTGCTCTGGGGGTTTGGGTACTATTTATGTTTTTCATGCACTTAGTTTACAGTAATAGAGCTTCCCAACCCCTTGTGGAGATAACCCCTTTCCTATTTATCTGAATGAAGAGTGTGTTTAAAAAAAAAAAAAAATCTTTATTGTTTGATCCCCCCACCAGCTTTATTAAGATGTAAGTGGAATATAACATTTTGAGTCCATGATGATTTCATACGTGTATATATTGCTACTATTTTTTTGTAGTGAGAACATTTAAGTATTACTCTCTAGCAACTTTCAAATATATAATACAGCATTGTTAGCTATAGTTGCCATGTTGTGTATTAGATCCTCAGAACTTAAGTCATCTTATAATTGGAAGTTTGTACCCTTTGATGAACATCTCCCCATTTCTCCCACTCCCTGGTGTCTGGCAACCACCATTCTATTCTCTGTTTCTGTGAGTTCAGCTCTTTTAAGATGACACATACAAGTGACATGTGAGATCATTATTTGTTTTCTTATTACCAGAGCTATATATATATTCATTGTAGAGAAAAACAAAATACAGATTAATAATAATAAGAATACATCCATACTCAGAAATAACTAAGGCAAAACTTGGGAGCTAGCCTTCCGAATCTTTTTCTCTGTGTCTATATGAGTAAAGTTAAAAAAAAAAAAAAAAAAAAAGGGAACAAACGATGAGGCCCCTGGCTGGCTCAGTCAGAAGAGCATGTGACTCTTGATCTTGGGGTTGTGAGGTCGAGCCCCACGTTGGGTGTAGAGCTTGCTAAAAAATAAATAAATAACTTAAAAAAAATAAAAAGAATCGCTGGTGTCTGGGTGGCTCAATCAGTTAAGCATCTGCCTTCAGCTCAGGTCATGATCCCAGGGCCCTGGGATGGAGCCCCGCATCAGGCTCCCTGCTCAGCCTGCTTCTCTCTCTCTCCTCTTGCTCCCCCTGCTTATGCTCTTTCTCTCTCCCGCTCTCTCTCTAACAAATAAATAAAATCTTTTTTTTAAAAAAAAGAACTTATAAAAAATAAGTAAGATCATCATAAAGGTTAATCCTGTTTGTGAACCCCAAAGTCTACCCGCCTCATAATGAATTCCCTGGTGTCATGGAGTTTCCAGCAGAGGGAAGTGCCTGCTGTGTGTGGGGCTGTTGCTGGCATTCAGGATCAAGCTGTGTTTCTTGTGAAATGACTCATGTGTCTTAAATGTCTCAAATGTAACTGAAAAGGTAGCTCTTCAGTGTTGTTGAAGTGCAAAATGTGAGCAGAAAACTAAAGCTAAATTGCACAGGGAGGAGCCTTAGATAAGATCATTGCTCCTGCATTGCATTTTATTACCTGTGTGACTTTGGGCAAGACAGGTAGCTTCTCTGAACTGGTTTTCCCTTCCGTAAATTGGAGATAATGACACCTCTTCTACCTTCCCCTACCAGAGTCACTCTTGAGGACCAAGTGTCAGGTGTGATTGTTACTTGAATTGCATGCAAGTGTATATGCTATTTTTAAAAAGATGTTTAAATGTAGAAAGATCAAAAGTATTGTAGGTCTTTATAAAGTGCTGGAATCTAACTCATGGGCTTAACATTTCAGTAGGGCTTAACTATAATGCAAATGCTCTGTTGGATTCCTACTCTAAGTTTTCTTTGAAAAATGTGATTCCTTGATGGCTAACATCTCGTCGATTGTCATCACAATCCTGAACTGAAAAAAGGACAGGAAATAGTCCCATTTCACAGAATAAAAGCAGGCTTGCCATTCAAGGGAGCTGTTCATTGACACAGAGAATCCTAGAATCCCAGGGCTTTCTCTAATTGCCTTAAGCAATGTAGAGGTGTACAAGGAAGAAGCAGTGAGAGTAGCTGGAAAGACAGGGTGCTTGTAGGGGCATGGCTGAATACCAGCCCTTGAGCCACTGCCTCAAGGGCTGCTCCCAGGCATGCATGCTCTCAGATCCTGGCAGTTCCGGAAGGGGCCCTGCATTGGGAGGCAGGTGTCTCAGCTTCTGTTCCTGCTCCAAAGACCAGCTGTGTAATCTTAGCCATATCTTCTCCTTGAGCCTTGGTTTCTTTATAAAGTGGAGGGATTGGGACCAGAGGAGGTACCTTCGAGTCTTAAAAATCTATGATTCTGGTCGTTTTTCATCTATGTCTGCCCAGATGGAACTTTGGTGGAGAATTACCACATCCAGATAAATCAGGTGTGGGGAAAATGTTTCCACTTTCTGTTGCTTCCAGCTTTTGGTGCCCCTCATGATATTCTAAGCGTCTCCCCAGCTGACACCCTCATGCAGAAGACACGATCCATAGATCATTGAGAGGAGAATTGTTTCTGCTCATCTATTTGTTACTATTAATCTAAAACCTCCTTAGATTTTTGGGAGGGAGAACTACTTTTGGTAACTTTGGGGAAGGTTGGTTGACAAGTGTATAGTGAAAGCAGGTTATTTCTAGCAATAAGGCTATGTGTGTACTTGGCCTTGTGCCATGACTTTTGCAGAATGTGGGAGAAGCACACTCTTGAGTGGCTCAGAGCTCAAGGAGAGGGAGATTCAGGGAGGAAGGAGGGAGAGAGACAGGAGAGAACAGAGAGTACCAGGTGTGGCTGGAATATAATGGAGATGAAAAGACCAATTTGGGAAAAGACTGAGCCCCCACAGACTTAGACCGTCTAGTTTCATTCTGCATTTACATTGCCTAACACTCAATGGGAAGTTAGTATTTTTAATGGATTAATAAATGAACAAATGAAAGAATGAATGATTCTTCTGAAATGAAATTTTTGCTGAAATATATGGTACAGTGACTGCCAGGTGGTTGGAGTGGTGTCTTTATATATGTGAAATGTTTACTTACACCCTATGAAAACACTTTCCTGTGCATTATCCTGTATAATCACAATAGAGATTTTTTTAAAAGGCCAAAATAAAAGCATTTCCTAATGCCATACTTTCTAGACACTTCAAAGCCACTACTAGTAGAAATGGATTTGGTTTATTATTTCTAGATAAGTCTTCTTTTTCTGTAAAAGCACCAAGAAATACTTGAGGGGTAGGAGTATAAGACCCAGTAAACAGTTCCACAAATTTGCATTCCAAGTCAGAGGGAGAAAGACAGGCATTGCTTAACATCTGAGTGACTAGACATTTCTTTTTTCCCTTGCAGAAGCATTGTTTTACCATAAATCTTGACGGAACTGATGCCATCAGCTTCTGATTAGACAGATGTGTTTTGTGCCACCATTACTCACGGCCACAGGCGCCTGGGCTCTCCTGCCACTGGCTGAGTCAGCTGATTAAAACATAGGGCTGCGAGGCTGAGGGCAGGGGCTGGATCCCAGGCCAAGCCAAGTGGCTCAGTCAGATCCATGCCTCAGCCACTCCCACCCCTTGCACCAGCAGTCTGCACTGGGAGAAAGACTGAACTATGTAATGTTAGATTTATTAGGGAAGATTCTTTACCATTGCTTGTTTTAGACTAGTCATTTGAGTTTTAGGAGTAAGGGGTCTCCATTTTCAGTTTAATTCTTTGACCCTTGTTGGAGTGCGTTCTAGGGTTATTTCACATTTCCCGTCTTGGCACATGCTCACGGTGTGCATCCTGAGACATTTGCTACCCCAAGTCTGCAACTGTCTCCAGGGCATATCATTTCTCCTGTGTGTCTAAAATGGGAATGATCATACTTACCTCACAAAGTTGCTCTGAGCATTAAATGAGGTCACATTTAATCAATGAAACAGCAAAAATGGATTGAGATGCTTTTGCTGGGTGGTTGGCCAGACTCATCAGCCAAGGGCTCACCACCTCATACCTGTCTGGTGCCATTTTTGATGTAACTACTGTTTCTATGTGACATGTATTCAAGATGCCTTGTGAATAGTTGAAACCACAGGCATTCAGGGGCAAATGCTATGGATCGACTGCATGGACAGCCCCTGGGGATAGTAATTGTTTAGGTAGGATTCATCTTCCTCAAAAGTTATTTCAAAAGTATTTTTGTCTGATCTGGTACGTCCTTTGTTGCTAATATAACATATTTCATTATATCTAGTTGCTTCAGATTGCTTTTTTAAGTCCCGTGAGGCAAGTAAATGATGATCATATCTGAGCAGTTACTATGTACGAGGCGCGTTCTAAGCACTGTACCTGCGTCCATTTATTTAATCCTCGCAGTAGCCTATTATTGATACTATTTTGAGTACTATTATTTTTCCCCTTTGATGATGATGAAATTAAGGCACAGATGTTAAATAAGTTACCCAGGATGACATAGCTAATAAGAGGAGGAACAGGGATTTGAACCTAGGCAGTCTGACTCTAGAGCCCATGCTTTGGATCATTAGAAGATAATCTTTCCAAGCAAAAATGTCACTTTCATTGTCTGTAAAGTAGGAGAAGGTCACATTCACCCATCCTCATAGCTTTCCACTCTCGTTCGTGGAAGGAAGAAGCTAAAAACAGTTCTAGATGCAGGATGAGGATGCATAGCTTGGCAAATGTTTTGACCATACAAGATAATACTTGAAAATGAACTTGTTGCATGAAATTCAGGAAATTTTATTACCTAGAGACAGCAGTCATTAAGTTTAAGTCTTGCAGGAAATATCTGGGGGTGAGACTGGATTACAAAGTGACGAGTCAGCAATTTAACACCCCATTTCAGTATCAATCCTGGGCTGTAATATAGTAACTGAAGTGCTGTGTCTTAGGAAGTAAGGTAGTTGCTCTGTTTACATCAGGTAAATCACATCATTTATGGTCTTTTGCTTAGAAGAGAGAAACTGTATCTTTTCCATTCCTTTTGGGGATGTTATGAATAATAACAAGAACATGGTGATAAAAAGAATGCTTACTATCTATTGAGTACATACTATGTGTCAGTCCCTTGCCAGGCCACTGCTCATCTAATTGGAAGGACAGTTCTCTGAACTAGATGATGATTACCTATTTTACCGATGAGGAAATGGAAGCAGGGAAGTTAAGTACATTGCCCAAGGTCAACAGTTAGTGAATGGCAAAACAAACATTTGAATTCCAGTTACTTCCCTTGGCTCAAAACCTGTGCTCTGTCCCCTTACAAGTACTGCCTCTTTCTGGGTATTCTTTAGAGGGAGGATGTTATATCCACATTTACCGAATCCTGTATTGAAGCATATTGCTTGGCATAAGGCTCATAACAGGTTATTATATTTGAAACTGGGACTGTTCTAGGAAACCTGGAACATTTCTGTTACCATAGAAACAGTAATGATGGACTTGATATAAGTCTTTCAGGAGAAAAATCTGGTTTTCCTAACATACCATAGCCTAAGGAGACAGGTGCCTACTTGGCAATTAAGAAGCAGGATTGCCTGGGACCAGAATAAGTGAAATATGATCTAGAGAACTGTCAAGTAATTATTTCTTTATGCTTAATTTCTGGAAGACCCCAATTACATTTTATTTTGGGGTATTATAACTTGATAAATGAGAAGGAATATGTGAAGAACTTAAGTAAAAACAAAGTTGGTCTTCATATTGTACATGTTGTAGAGATTTATTACAGAATTCTTTGTACCAGGTACCCTACTCAGACGACTTAAATATGACACTTTTTTACTCTGATAGCATGCATATGTAGGTGTTTTTGAAATAGCATCATACCACCTTTCTGCAAATATAATCCCTGTGTTGTTGCTAGAAGGTAAGTAGCAGATGGATGAGGTGCAGTCATAGGTGGAAAGTCAGAAGCCAGAATCGTGGGAAGCACAGTGGCCAGCATGGTGATAGGGGAGGGGCTATAGCAAGGAAAGTGTTTCTGGATTGTGTCCATGGGCAAGTGTGAGTCTGGAAGTGCATGTTCCCTACAGAGGCCACTGTCGTGGAATCAATTTGGCTTTGCAGTCAGACAGTACTGAGTTTAAACCTGGGATCCATTTATTAATTGTGTAATTGAACAAGTAACTTAACCCCTCTGAATCTGAGTTTTCTTTTCTGAAAAAATTGCATCTGTCTTCCATCTCTCACAAAGTGGCTCTAAGGAATCAATCAGATAATGGATATATTAAAAGGTCTAACATTGTGTCTTGCACAGAGTCGCTGTTCGGTGTCCGTTCCTTCCCTCTCTCTTCTCTTCCCCCTCGATGCCTCTGTTGGCTCCTGAGAGTTCCCGTTGTACAAGCTTTGCCATTATCCAGCTGTACTTCTTCAAATCTCTTAATTTTACAGGTGCTTCCACTTCTACCTATAGAAAACAGGGGCTGATGATAGTTGCCCCACTCTTTTATAGGGTTTTTATCTAATCATTAGGTTGACAACCAGATTCTGGGGATTAAAAAAAGAACAAGAAAATGCCCATGATAAGGGCGACAATGGTAAAAAGTTCTTACAGTTCAATGTAAATGTTCTAGTGGAAATACATACAGCTTGTTGTGAGATTGTAGAGAGCACTGCCTGGGAACGTTGGAGGGTGACAAATGAGGTGGAACCGTGGCCCACGAGGAGTTTGCTAGATTGAGAAGGGGATGGGGTAGAAAGGACAGGTTCAAGGACTTTCGTGTTCAGTGGCACAGAGGCGGGAAGGGCATGGGATACCAGGGGAGAGACCATGGTGTTGGCATGTAGGGCCGAGAAGTTGTGGCTGGAGGGACTGCTCATGTGTTGGGCTGCAGCCCAATGGTGAAACCAGGCCAAACTCAATCTTGTGAGTGAGATAACTGGATTTCTCTTTAGGACAAACAGCCTAAATTATGGAAATGATTAACACTGCCCAAGTTAGGGCACCTGGGTGGCTCAGTTGGTTAAGCGACTGCCTTCGTCTCAGGTCATGATCCTGGAGTCCCAGGATGGAGTCCCACATCGGGCTCCCTGCTCGGTGGGGAGTCTGCTTCTCCCTCTGAACCCCCCCCCCACCTCGCTCTCTCTCTCTCACTCTCTCTCTCTCTCTCATTCTCTCTCTCTCACATAAATAAATGAAATCTTTAAAAACAAACAAACAAACAAAAACACTGCCCAAGTTATGGAAGATGGATTTGATTGAAAGCACAATCCTTTGGACTTATGGGTCCAGATAAAGTAATATATTTTAAAGCTTTTTGTAAAAAGTTCTTATAGAGATGGGGCTGCTATTTAATTCAAGACTTCTACAAGAAGGAACAGATGTATAGGAAAATAGTGACTCCATATCCTAATTTATGGACTGGACCACTTGGAGCCGTATTATTCCAAAAGGATAAATATGCTCTGCTTTGGAGCTAAGTAACCATTTTTCAGTAAAGGACCAGGGATGTTTTTGGCAAGTGATTGAGCTTAGATCCAGAAAGATATTAAGACTTTTTTTTCAAATCTCCAGAATTGAGTTTAAGATTCAGTGCATGCTGAATTTGGGTAGTGATTTGTTGAATGTCTTGTGCTCCGCATGTGCTGCTGTGGTTATCAGTCCCTGAATTTCCTCAGGGGACAAGCAGGGAGGCTTGGGCCACAAAACAATCATTTATGGACAAATTGCAAGAAACTGGGTGGCTTCAGTAGTCAGGGTCAAACACAAGTACACACAACTGTGTTTGTGTGTTTCTAGGTCTGTGTTTATGTTTTCCTGAGTGTTGTCTGCTTTATCCAGACCAGAGGGAAAACTTGATCTATACCCAGAGTTCCTCGGGGAGAGCCACTGGGGAGATTTGCCTTGGTTACTAGAGATGCCTAGATGTAGAGAAGACACTTGCTTCCCCACATGATCTGGGTGGTGGCTGGGAACCAAGGGTGTGGGGAGATGTGGCTCTAGCTGCCAGATTCTGCAGGGACACGTGTGACCCTACCATGCAGCTGAGCACCAGGGTTTGCTTGGTGTGTGAGGAAGTGAGGATGGAGTGGATGTGCTTGCTTTTTCCTTCTCTGATAAGCTTTCCCCAGGATCACTCTCTGAGCAGTCAAGAACTGAAAGCAAGTCTTGGGCTGACATGTGGTGCGCAGGGAGCAACAGGTAACGCAAAACTCCTGAAGGCATTTCCCCTGGGAGTGTTAGGGTATGAGATCTTTGAACCTGTCTTCTTCTTAGGGCAAGTGCAGGTCCTTCTCACTGGGTTAATGGAGCCTAGGCAGAGTCCTTGATAGATGTGGGTTTGGTCTCTTTCCTTTGAGACCAAAGGCACAAGGGAGGGGTCAGGTCTTTGAATGGTGTATTTGTGTGTTTCACTATTTCTAGTTACGATGACCAAGTGTTAGTTTTAATATTTAAATGCAGTATGATTGGTTGATTTTTGTTTCTCCTCTTTTTAGACTATTACTAAATAGTGAACGTTTGTTGATAAAAGGGGAAGCATGCACTAGCGGGAAGAATATCAAGTTTGGAGGCAAGAGTTCATTGGACAAACACTTGCTGAGTGTTTATCATATGCCAGAAATTGTTTTAGGCTCAGAAATCAATGGGGAAGACAGACCTCTGTGATTACCATGCAATGTGTTGTTAATAGATGTAAGGAGAGAGGAAGGAGGTGGGGTCATGAGGGGAAGGGGGATCAAATGCCAAGGGCTTCCTGGAAGAGGCAGCACTTGAGAGGAGATTGATGGATGAATAGGGATCAGAAAGTTAAGGGCAGGAAATTGTGTGGTGGGCACAATTTTATGTTCAAAGCAAGACTGGAAGGACCTGAGGCCAGAGAGGTAGGCAGTCAGCTGATCGTGGAGAGCTTTGTGCAGCTTGTTGAGGAGACTGGGCTATTTTAAGATCCTGCCTTGTGTCCTGTTCTGTGTGAAAATTAGGCAAGTATTTCCTCTCTGAGCCTCAGTGTCCTTATTAGTAATAGATGTTAATGATTACCTAGCTTTACTTCATGGAATTATAGTGAGACTCAAAAGAGATAGTAATAGCTAACAGTTATTGAACACTCACACAGATTAGCTCATGTAATCCTCACCACAACTTTATGAGATAGGTACTATTGTTAAGCCCATTTTATAGATGAGAGAACAGAGATTAAGAGATGTCTCAGATCATAAAGCTAATAAGTGGTAGAGTCAGGATTTGAACTGAAGTAGTCTGTCTAAAGAGAACTTCTCAGTGTGTGTGTATGTATGTGTTTATAAGTGCTAACTATTTGTCAAGCTCAAGAGCCAAGTTCTGTTGGCTCGAGGCAAAAGAAATGCATAGCTGTGGACTTGCCCTGTATAGTCTTTGGCTTCTCAAAAATGCCTGTTACCAATGGGTCTGTGTGTCTGGGGAAAAATATTGTGCCTGCTGGTGGATACCGACAGGTAGGCTTCTAACAGTGGAGAGGACCACTTTTCCTCAAGAGGAACATTTAGTGACCTGCAAATGATGAATTCTGGAGTAAAGTGGACCATCTGCCTCTGACAGGGAGGTTTTTCTGTTGATACATCTGATACTGAAGATGGAGGCTCCGCCACTCTCACACCAGTGTCCCCTTGGAAGGGCGAGGGCGGTTCTGCATTTCATTTCCTCCTACATTCTGCCATTGTCCACCGTGGCTGGCTGAGGAAGTGGCTGCTTTGCACAATCATCCCTGTCCTTTGGGTTGTGAGGAACACCTTTGACTATCCCTGAGCATCTCCTCATTTCTGCCCACCGAAAGAGAAGGGGCAGGCAGCCATGTTGAAGGGGCAAACAGCCAATGCCACTGTTGTTCAGACCCCGTGTCTCTATAACCATCTCTTCTTTTGAAGGGTGGGTCCTCTTTCTACTACTTTCTCTAGCCCCAGAACTTCATCTCACCTTCTTTTTCACAGTGACAAGAGGCCTTGGCTCTCACACAGTTTTCTGTGGGATGGTCTTCTGTCTTTGATTGGCAAAGGTCACTGGTGACATGCCCATTACCCAGTCTAGCGAGTGCCCCTTTCTCTGCCCCACTCAGCCTCTGCTCCTTGCGGCGCTTGGCTAGGTGGACAGCTCCCTCTTTCCTGGAATTCTTTCCCCAGCTTTGTGACACACTACTGTCCATTTTCCAGCCTGACTGCTCTTTCTCTCTTCACTTGACAAGCACAATGTCATCTGCTTTCTTCTCTGTGCTTTTTTTGTTTGTTTTTTTAGAGATTTTATTTATTTATTTGACAGAGAGAGGGAGAGAGAGCACAAGCAGGGGGAGCAGCAGAGAGAGAGGGAGAAGCAGGCTCCACGCTGAGCAGGATCCCGACACGTGGCTCGATCCCGGGACATGGAGATCATGACCTGAGCTGAAGGCAGTTGCTTAACTGAATGAGCCACCCGGGAGCCCCTTCTCTGTGCTTTTTCTTTGCATTCTTTCCCTTGTTGAGTTCAACCACCCCCAGTTGAGACTCTAGGTTGGCAACTGCCGTGTTTCTGGTTCCAGCCACAGCCTCTCTCCTGAACATTGGTTCCTCCTCTCCATTGGAGTTCTAGACATGTCTTCTGAATTTTCTGCCATGCTATTAGTTTTTACCTTTACCTTTGCCTGTCTTTCTCAGCATTCTTGGGTTGCTGCACAAATTAACTTAGGGAAGTTAATCTTTGCCGAGAGTCACACAGCTATGAAATAGCCCTGGAGCTCAAGCCCAGGTCTGACTCCCAAAGCAGTGTTTTTGGTTTTGGTTTTGTTTTTTTACCTTTGTGCTGCCTGAACACATGCTGTGACTTCATTCATTCATGCATTTCCTGAGGCATGTTGTTACTGCTTCCTTCCCAGTGTTCTTCCCAAATAATATTTATATTTCACCTCCTCTGCTACTTCCAGCCTTCTTTGACTGTTGTGAAGTTTACTGAGAAAGTCTTGGCCCTTTGGCTTATAGTCACTAATCATGCTAAAGTAGCATGATTAAAAAAGTAAAAACACAGACACGCACATGAGCTCCCCATTACCTACCACATAAAGGACAATCTCAGTCTGACATTTGAGACCTTCACTGATCTGATACTAGCCTCTGTTTTTATTTTTTATTTATTTTTAATTTTTTAAGATTTTGTTTATTTTGAGAGAGCAAGAGAGCACGTGAGCAGGGGGAGGAGCAGAAGGAGAGGGAGAATATTTTTTTAAGATTTTACTTATTTATTTGAGAGAGAGAGAACACAAGTGGGGGGAAGGACAGAAAGAGAAGCAGACTCCCTGTTGAGCAAGGAGGCTGATGCGGGGCTCAATCCCAGGACCCTGATATCATGGCTTGAGTCAAAGGCAGACGCCACCCAGGCGCCTGGGGGAGGGAGAATCTTAAGCAGACTCCCCACCCATTGTGGAACCGGATGAGGCTCGATCTTACGACGCTGTGATCATAACCTGAGCCAAAATCGAGTCCGAGGCTTAACTGACTGAGCCACCCAGACCCCTCCAGCCTCTGTTTTTAATTCTTATCTTCTATTACCTCTTTCTATGAACCCTGTCTTCTAGTCTAATCATATTCCCCTTTCCCTCTAGCGGCCTCTGTACTTTGTTCACATAGCTTCCTGTGCCTGGAGTGACACTTTTATTCTCCTTGTTGGGCTCTTCCTAGCCTGTCACTTACTTCCAAATCCTACCTGTCCTTAAAACTGCAGCTCTATGGCAATTCTTACCAGAACTTCCTGGTTCATCACAGCAGGAAGTTTCCTCTCCCTGCCCTACCTGGCCCAGTTTATACCTCTTTTATGGCCATCATCCCATGCCAACTTGTGCTATCACTCTTTACGTACTTCTCTTATCTTTCCTATTGGTCTGAAAATTCTTAAAGGAAGGGGACTAAGGGACTTGTCATTTCCTTAATGCCTGGGGCACAGCAGGCTGTCACCATACAAATATGCTGAATGAATATATTTTGAAGCACTGAATTATGTTCACCGTGGTTTTTTTAAGGATTTCAATACATCAATTGGCTCTGAGAATTTAGTGGTCAGTGGATGGGTATTAATTAGATATTTGGATTTTTGTTCCCCTGTGTGCAGGAAAGAATTCACACAGCAAGTCTGAGACTGTTTATCCTTAGGCCTGCTTGCAAGCTTGATCCTTTACTGGTGTCTGGGAACTTGGATTTGAGAAGGGTTCACACCACTCTAAATGGTAAGTGTAGCTCACTCTACCTAAAAGGTTTGTGCAAACAGTGCAGTTGAAGCTGAGCACCTGCTTTCCTTCTGGGAGTCTGGAATTTGGTTACATGCCAGGCAGGGAGTGTCTACCTGACCAGTCTCCAGTAAAAATCCTGGGCACTGAATGTCTAATGAGATCCCTGGTTGGTAACATTTCACACATGTTGTCAGAACTTGTGTATCCTGGGTGACTGTTCTGGGAGAGGACTCTTTGAAGCTTATGCTTGGTTTTCCCCAGACTTTACCCCATCTACATTTTTTCTTTGCTGATTATGTTTTGTATTCTTTCAGTGTAACAAATCATAGCCGTATGGCTATATGCTGCCTTATGAGTCCTCTTAGTAAAGCATTAAAACCTGGGGCTGCTCTTGGGGATTCCCTCAACACGCCATGAAATTGTTATAGGATTTTTGTCCCCTTAGTGTCTGTGGTTCTTGGTCGTGCCACTTCAAAGAATGAAGAGGTAGACCAGACAAAGAGTGGTGGGCAGCAAAGCAAAGTTTATTGAGCAAGAGTATAAAGCTCCCAGAGAGGGAGGGAGGCCCCAGTGAGTTGCCCCCGGAGTTTCTAAGTTTAGGAGTTTTTATGAGCTCTTTTGCGGAACTTCCTTAAGCAATCAGGATGTGCTGAGTCATGCCAATCAGGGCTTTGGTCACGTATCTATCTACCTATTGGGTTAATGTCCATGTGCTGATGGTCTTTTTTTGCTGACATCTGGGGGCTTAGGTCTTACCTGCCCCTTGCCCAAGATATTGACAAATGCTTTTGTGGTTAATTGTCTTATTTTAGGACGTTTTGCAGAAGTCATTTCTGCAAAGGCTGCAAAGCAGAATGTCAGTGTGGTCCTGTCTAAGCTGCAAAACAGGATGTCAGTGCTGTTTTATCTTAGCTGTCCTGACTCCGTATTTTCTCACTGGGGACTCTGACCCTGACTACCTATCTGTACAACTAACTCCTAGTAAAATGCCACAGATGCAGAGCCAATACTTTTTTTTTTTCTTTTTAAAGCCAAGACTTCAGAGATATGAAACACTCAGAGAGGTTATTGGTTTTTACATAAGAGGAGCCCAGTTCATAAGACCAATATGTACATGGTCTTGTGAATGTATATGGTACTCTGCAGAATAAAGCTGAAAGCTTCTTGATTGCCCACTCTAAAATCTGGGTGAGAAAGAGCTATTGGAGAAGATTTTGTTGAATTTTTTAAAATGACATCTCAAGTACTGTCAGAGTCCCAAAAATATCAGTTATCAGAACTAGGCTCTTAGAAAAATTAGGGGCAATATTTGCCTGGGATCCATTCTCATTACTCCTCTAAATCAAGGGTTGAGTTCCTTGGGACATTTTTTCTTCCTGAAAATGAAGGGTGGGCAGAGCATCCAGCCTGTTGGCTTTCTGTTGTGTCAGACATGAGCTAGGTGTGTGGTGTGAATCATTTCCTTTAATCCCCACAAAGACCCTCAAAGGCAGGAATTTTAAGCCATATACTATAGATAAGGAAATGAAACTTAGGGAAGTTAACCTTTGCCGAGAGTCACACAGCTATGAAATAGCCCTGGAGCTCAAGCCCAGGTCTGACTCCCAAAGCAGTGTTTTTGGTTTTGGTTTTGTTTTTTTACCTTTGTGCTGCCTGAACACATGCTGTGACTTCAAAAATTAATAATTAATCATCATATCACTTCATCATCCTATCACTTTAACAAGTGGCTAAATCTTATCTGGGTCTCTGTCAATGTTAAGTTTTGAGAAGTGTTCGCTGCTGGTGCCCGGCCGGAAGTTTGAGAGGAGGGTAGCTTTCAAGTATGCTCCGTACATGTGTGTGCCCTTCCTACCCAGTCCCGGGGTCTCCGGGCACAGCACTAGCAACCTTCTTGCCTCTGCTCATGTGCCTGCCCAGGGAAGGCCGGGGAGGGTCTGCTCCGTCGTTTTGCCAAGTCTCCCTGAAGTCTTCCTCTTGACAGATTTTGGGCAAAAACTTATTTTGGAACAATTGGCTTTATTAAATTTGAAAGAAATGGAGAGTTCATTTTTTAAAAAAATTATTATTAATACAACTATAGGGAGGAAAATAGAAATGGAGAGTTGAGGGTGCCCTCTTGTATTCTTGTTAATTTCATCCTGGGAAATGCTTTTATAGAACATTTCTTTAAGATGATCAGCACAGTTCAATAAGGAGACAAGGGTTTGGGTTCCAGAGACGGCAGTGGCAGGTGCTGACCATGAGCAAATAAAATCAGCATCTGGTATGATGCTCGGCTCAGACTAGGTACATGGTTAACGTTAGCTGAATGAATGCAGTTGGGCGTAAGTATCTTACTTCTCTTGCTGCTCAAAGGATGCAGTTCCCATGAGTGCGCTCTGGCTGAGGAAGGGAATATTCAGTTATTGTTCAATCAGATGTTGAACCTGGGGCCGGGCCATCCATCATCTTTCAGAGAATGAAATGCAAATGGTTTCTCCTTGGTAGGATATAATTTTATTTGGATTACGGAGAATAGATTTAGTGGCGGTGATAGCAACAACAGCAGCGAATATATAGTGTTTACTCCACTAGACTAAGTGCTTTACACATGCAAACTCATCTCATCCTCACCTCACACTTTCAAGTAGGTATTTTGTGGATGAGGAAGCTGGCATGTAGAGAGGCTAAGTCGCTTGCCCAAGGTCACAGAGTGAGTGGTAATTCAGAAACATAAATGTGGATACCCGACAGCCACTTGACCTCTCCCTAGTGGTATTATAAGGAAATAGGAATGTAGGCGTTTTCCCCATTTTTTAAAAATGTTGGTAAAATACACACAAAATTTCCCATTCTAACCTTTTCTACGTGTACAGTGGCATCACATCCACAGTTTTGTGCAGCCATCTCCACCATCCATTTCCATAACTCTTCCTGTCACTGGCTAGACCCCAAGACCTGACCTTACTGCCCACCTGCTTGTCACTCACTAACCTTTGTCTTAACGTTTTTCCTTAAACTCTTCTTTCCAGTTTTCCTCTTACCTCAGGCAAATGAAACCTGAAACCACACTTCAGGTGATGCCGACTGCCTTGATGACACCTGTGGGCCAGACCACCCAGACCTTTTGAGCTAAACCCCTGACTCCAGTGGCCTGACCCCTGGAATGACCGTCAATTACCTTTACCTCATTGTAATACTAAAATCTCTGCCCAGAGAGGAGCCCCGGTCTCATTTACACAACATACAGTACAGGTATAGGCATGCTTCCTTAAGGCACAGGTACGCCCATATGCCTGCTTCTACATAGGATGACAGAGCTTCCCTATCTGAATATTCATCCTAACCCTAAACCAAAGGTACCCATTCTCTCTCTCTCTCTCTCAGAGTCATGGCTTTGGAAGCTTCCATGTGATCTCCTTATTTGCTGCAAATATGGTTTTTTTCTTTGTGTGACAACTCACCTGGTGTAGTTTCTGTGACTCACCAAGGAGTGAACTCACATTGGTTCAGTTACATTTGCACTGAAATTCTATATCCACTAAATAATAATTCCCTGTTCTCTCCTTCCTCGAGCCCCTGGCAACCACTGTTCTACTTTCTCTCTCTATGATTTGACGAACCACCTCATATAAGTGGAATCATACAGTATTTCTGTTTTTGTGACTGGTTTATTTCACTTAGTATAATGTCCACAAATTCATCTATGTTGTAGCATATACCAAAATTTCCTTCCTTTTTAAGGCTCAGTAATATTCAGTTTTATGTATATACCACATTTTGCTTATCCATTCATCCATCAGTGGACACTTGGGTTGCTTTCATGTGTTAGCGCTTGTGAATAATATTATGAACATGGGTGTACACATGTCTTTGAGACCCTGCTTTCAATTTTTTGGAAATGGGACTAATGGATCATATGGTAATTCAGTTTTTAATTTTTTGAGGATCTGCCTTACTATGTACCACAGCAGCTCTACCATTTTAGACTCCCACCAACAGTGCACAAGGGTTTCAGTTTCTCCACATCCTTGCCAATACTTTGTATTTTATGGGTTTTTTTTAATAGTAGCCTTTCAAGTGGATGTGAGGTAGGTATTTATCCTTTCTGATGGCTGAGTAATATTCCGTTGTATATACGGACCACATCTTCTTTATCCATTCGTCTGTTGAAGGGCATCTCGACTCCTTCCACAGTTTGGCTATTGTGGACATTGCTGCTATGACCCCAGGAAACAAACTCAGGGGTTCAGAGGGGAGGGGCGTGGGGGGAGGGGGTAACAGGGTGATGATGGGCATTAAGGAGGGCACGTGTTGTGATGAGCACTGGGTGTTATACACAACTAATGAATCATGGAAACTACATCAAAAACTAATGATGTACTGTACAGTGGCTAACTGAACATAATAAAAAAATAAAATTAAAAAAACAAATAGATGTGAGGTGATATCTTGTTGTAGTTTTAATTTAAACTTTCTCAAGTGATTAGTGATGTTGAGTATTTTTCATGTGTTTATTGGCCATTTGTAGGTCTTGTTTGGAGAAATGTCCCTTCAAGTCCTTTGCTCACTTTGAATCAGGGTTTGTTGTTGTTGAATTTTAGGAGTTATCTATATATCCTGGATATTAATCCCCTATCAGATACATGATTTTCAGTATTTTCTCCCATTTTGTGGGTTGCCTTTTTACTCTGTTGATAGTGTCTTTTGATTCACAAAATTTTTTACTTTCATGAAATCCAATTTGTCTTTTTTTTTTTTCTTTTTGTTGCTTGTCCTTTGGTGTCATAGCCAAGAGATCACTGCCAAATCCAATGTTATGAAGCTTTTTTCCTGTGTTTTCTTCTAAGAGTTTTTTAGTTTTAGGTCTTACATTTAGGCCTTTGATTAATTTTGAGTTAATTTTTGTATATGCTGTTAGGTAAGGGCCCAACTTCATTCTTTTGCATGTGGATATCCTGTTTTCCCAAGACCTTTTGTTGAAAAATCTGTCCTTTCCCCACTGAATGGTCTTGGTGCTCTTGTCAAATATCATTCGAGGGAGCCTAGGCATTTTTAAAGGCCATCTGTTTTGTGGTATTTCTTGATTTTATTTATTAAAAGGAAATTGCAGATGAAGGACTCCACTTTTCATGAATTCCTGGAGCAATTTCTGGAAATTCTGCTTTTTCTTTTGCTTCTAATAATTATTTAAATTTTTATCAGAAAGAAGTGAGAATTCATATTTGAGTCTTGTCCTCCCCCCAATAATATGATTTTTTTTTCTTTCCTCAAATTATCAAATAGTAGAAATCAAGCCCACATAAGCAGATTAGACTTTGTAAACTCAAGTTCCCTCAATGGGGAGCCAGTTCATGGAGATACCTATGATGCCTATTCGGGAATTTGGATTCTTTTGAGTTTGGGGCTATGAAAGTCTACTCTGTGACCTTGAGGAGGTAGGGGGTTTACTGCTTGTTCTATTGTCCTTTAGAGTTTAAATCTGCACTTTTGAGTCATTGGAGCATGGGGATTGAGGAACTGTGAGCTCTTTTCTCTAATGAATTATATAGCATCATCACTTAAAGATAGCAAAGGATTAACTTCTTATTTTGACATGTTTCCAGTTGTGCTGGACTTGTTTTATAGACCACATAGTTATTTTTATTTTTATTTATTTTATATTATTTTTTTAAAAGATTTTATTTATTTATTTGACAGAGAGAGACACAGCGAGAGAGGAGACACAGCGAGAGAGGGAACACAAGCAGGGGGAGTGGGAGAGGGAGAAGCAGGCTTCCTGCTGAGTGGGGAGCCCGATGTGGGGCTTGATCCCAGGACCCTGGGATTGTGACCTGAGCCAAAGGCAGATGCTTAACGAATGAGCCACCCAGGCGCCCCTAAAACACATAGTTATTTTTAATTAAATATTTTGCAGGGTTCATATTTGCATTGAGGGAGCGTACTGACTAAAACAATATGAAAATGCAATTGCTTGCCAGCTTCCAGCCACAGATTCTCCAGCCTTTTTTTGGTAAGAGGATTTTTCATTTGTGCAGAACTAAATAATGTGACAGCTGTGAGCCCTTAACCATGGAAATGCCTATTTATTTGCCTGTTGCAACAATTTCCATGACAGAAAGTGTTGAGAACCTGCCCTTGATTTTTAAGGACAAGTTTATAAAACACTGGTTGTGAGATATATCAGTTTACATTTCATGGGTGTTATCAAAATTTGAGATGGCTGAAACTTTTCTCCGTGTCTGTCTACTGGAGAAGATTTTTAATTCAGTCTCAAAAGAAAATGACTCATCTTCGAGACATAGAGTTTGATTAATAACAATTCTCAAATGAGTTCCTTCCTTATAAGTATTTATATTTTGTAATGAAGAGGAAACAACAACTCTGAAACTAAGAATCTGGGTGGGGGGATGCAGTTTATTAACAAACAATTTGCTTTTATGATTACTTTTCTTGTGAAATTGTTTTTTCTCTTTGGTTTATTGTTTCTAAAAGGTATTTGTTTGAAGAGGAAAAAAAATCCTTCTGGAGACTTGAGGGTACTTAGAGTGACACATTTCATAGGATTCCCATTTAAAAATGGTTTGCATTAAATGGACTAGAAAATCGAGCTACAGGTTAAGAGAGAAATGAGCAACCCCGACTTGGAATAGAAGACAGAAGGGCAAAGGACACTTGGTTGTCAGCTGCCTCCGTTCCTCTGAGAGGTAGCTGATTCTGAACTATGCCAGAAGAGTAGGTTTGAGGGAGCTCTCTTGGTAGAGCCCAGGGTCACTGCTCATTTGAAAACCACTTCCGACTAGAGGCTGGGCTGGTGACATGGTTTCCCTGGCAAGTGAAGTCTTTTTTGATGGTTCATAGAGTTTAATCTTTTATAGAACAATAGACTTTCCCTGGAGCAGACTGTACCCCCTCATCTGACTTTGTTCATCTCGCTTTCTTTGACTCTTACTGGGTATGCACCTAAATGTAGCACATAATGGTAATCTGTCCTGTAGAATTCACTAGTTCCATACTGTGTGCACATTCGATCTCAGCTAGACTGTCAGCATGTCAGGGTTATTAATCCTCTTCTCTTGCAGCTTTTGTATTCCTATAACAACTGGTAGAACTCCCAGGGAATGAGGTTGAGAGTGTTGGGTCTCAGTTTGAAGAAGTTGAGAGAGCAAACAGTATTTGCTGCATGTATTCTCTTCCTTATGAGCTCAAAAGTTTAGGCATATGACCCCACTTGAGTTACTCTCAGTATCTTGCTAACCCCACTTCATCCCAGGACTTTGATTTAGGCCAGATGAGAGGCAATGAAGTGGGCACTCATAAGAGTATTCAAGTATGTATTTGAAGAGCTATTGTAGGCGTGGTGGAAAACAGCTGTTTGCTGTGTCCACAGTGGACAGGGCAAAGGGAACAGAAGGCAGATTAGATGGTAAGAACATTGATAAAGGGCTGGTCAACCTTTAGAATGGGAAAGATGTGGAGAGATGATTTATCCCAGTCTCTCTTCTACAGATGAGGAAACTAAAGCAGAGGCAAGTTGAATGATAAGTCCAGACGAGGAGTTAGCACAGCCAGGTATGGAATCAGTCTCCAGGCCTACAGTAGGTGTTTCTGAAACGCTCCACTCCCAGTCCTCAATCATTGCAGAGGTTGGGACTAGGTGCTCAAGTGCTCTATCCAGCAAAGCTGAGGGCTCTTCCTTTCTGGAGTTTTTGTTTGCTTGTTCTTTCATTTTAAACTTAAATTTCTATATGACTGTCTTCCTGAAGAGGTGCAAATGAAGTTCAGAAAGGAGTGGAATATTTTTCGGAAGTCCCTGTGAGCCACAATATTTACTGAGAGTTCTTTGCCTTGGAAGATACACGTTTGTTCCCATGTCCCATTTCTTCTTCCACATCATACTTCATCTCTTTCTCCTGAAGTGATTTCTGGGTCCTTTGGTTTTCTCTTCCACCATGGAAGTGTGATGGGGCAGGAGCTGCCCACACCATAGGGCACACCTCAGTTTCCCTAAATAGCAGACTAGCAAGGATCTTCAAACTGTTCTTTCTCTCTAACATGTGGGAACCCAGGGATCAGAGGAAGCTGCTGGGAGCCTGTCCTTACAATGCAGATGAATTTAGAAAGAAAGAGAAAGCACAATGTTAGGTAGTAGTCACTTAATAAATAATTGTTGGACAGATGAATTACGGTGCTTCTCCCCCTTGTTCTCTTGTAATTATAGAATGGAAAGGGACTAAAGATGCATTCAGCTCAATCTCCTCATTTTATGTGGTCAAGCAAGTGAAGACTACAAATCTTAAATGATTTTCCCAAAGTCATACAGCTAATTAGGGTCTGTGTGGGGGCTAGGCACTTGCCATTCTGTGTCTTCATATCATATTAGGTTGAACCAAGTGAAATTACCATTTCCGTGGGACAAAACATTTGTATATTGACAGTTTGTGTGGTGCAACCTAAATATGTTTGAAAGATCAATACCGTATACTTTCTTAGTTCAGTAATAGCAATAATAACCTTGGCCTTCTCTAAAACAAGCAAGCGTATAGTAGTGGAGCCTATTGTGAAGGTCAAGAATACTGGTTCTGAATCAGATGATTATGGTTTTATATCCTTGGTGTTGGTAAGCTGAAGTTTCCTCGTCTACAAAATAGGAAAATTGTTAGGTACATCACTTTTGATTGTTTTAAAAGTTAAATGAGCTGATTTTTTGAAGGGCTTAGTATAGTGCCTGGCACATAGTAATCATTTAGTAAGTTTAGGCTATCATTCATTGTATAAATAAGGAAAAGAATAAAATTCATAAAACTTTAAAATTTATAATTCTTCTGAACAGCACATTCATCTTTTCTGAAATCTGTGGGATATGCCACACTTCATTGTTTAAGATGGACATACATTTATATACATATCTTTATATATTCTCTATTTCAGACGCTTCTGTTAGTTATAGAGAATGTGCTTGGAATGATGTTCTATCTATTTTTAAGATCTTTTCTTTGACAAAATGTGCTTTCGTGTCAGGCGAGATCATTATGGTAGAAGTTAAGCAAACACGTGTGAGTATGCATACTTAGACACAAGCTCCATAAAGGAAGGGGAGCTTTTCTGTCACAGTCATGCATGACTCTTCCTCAGTTTCTAGCAGAGGCCAAATGTATAGTCAAGGCTCAAAATGCTATTGACTGACCAACTGAGCTAGTATATTCTTTTAAAATGTGGACCTTGGAACCATATCCAGTGTTTGTCCATCTCTGCTTCATGGATCAGCAAGTATCTCTACTGCCTGGGCTTGGAGACACCCATGTGTAAAGTATTTCTCAGAGAACTCCTCATGACCCAGTGACACATCCAGAGCAAATATGTTTTCAGAAAGCTACACACTTAGGGGAAAAGTTATCACCCTCAGGATAAGAAGGGACCAAGGCACTCCCAGCCCCGAGAAGGAAGCAGTAGACTTACCCTGAAAACAAATACTTCCCTAGCAGAGAAAATAAACATAGGTAGTTCCTCCTTCCCTTCAGGACCACCAGCCTATCATTCTTGGGCTCAGCAGACTTTGTGGGTGTCTTCCCCAAGTGTCTAAGCTGCCTTTGAGCAGGACCACTGCATGGAACCATGGGGGAGGGGAGCCAGCCCCAGACAAGCCCTCTGTAGTGATTTACGGGGAGAGGGGCTTGTGGTACCCTAACAGCTACCCATAAGTGCCCTGATTAGCTTCCACTCAAACTGGCCTCTTCCCATGTAGTCCACCCTCCAGCTCCATTTATTTTGTCCATGTGACTGCTGCCGTTGTAAATGGAAGCAAAGTCAGATCTTCAGAGAAAGGTGCGACATGAAGGGAACACTTGCTTACTTATTTAAAAAGACATAAACTTACTCAGAATTGGCTACCATTTTGAACTATGAAGTGAAACATTAGTGTCTAGAAGTATCTGTGGAAGGATATAAACATTTCTTGAGCTTCTACGTAGGTTGGCCTTGAGCTTGGCTGTTTTTGTACGCCATGTCTCATTCACATAGCTACCTTGCAAAAATAAGTATTATCCTCCATTTTACTAACGGGAAAACTGAGGTGCAGAGAAATGAGCTGCCACAGGATCACACAGCAAATAATCAATGCAGCTCTGACAAAATCTATGCATGTGCTTGCTACTACGTCGCCCAGCTGCAGATGGCCTTTAATTTCGTGACAGGCCTGTAAGGCGGTGGGCACAGCTGTCACTGACCTCTTGAAGTTCGGAAAATTGGAGCAGAAGCGTTGTGAATTTCTGGTTTATCCAGCTCCACGATGGGGAGTAGAAAATGTATACATTCTTTCATTCACTTATTCATTTATTCAAAACACTTCTATTCAGGCACTAGGCTCAGCATTGTGCTAGGTACTGAGAGGGTATCAGAAAGGTTTAGGACATGGACTCTATCTCAGGAGCTTTTATTCATGGTGAGGAGAGAAGAGTACCGAAATAGTTATCCTTAATGTAAGAACAGGAGTTAGACTGGGTGACAAAAAACAATTGGTATGAGGTGGGAGAAATCTGTGTAGGTGGTTAGGAAAGGTTTCATGTGTTAACCACACACACACACACACACACACACACACACACACACACAGAGTCTCAAATTAGTGGTGCCGATGGTGGCAGAGGAGAGGTTGCTTGAAGATATTTTTTTAAATTAAACTTTTTATTTTGAGATAATTGTAGATTCTCATGCTGTTATAAGAAATAATACAGAGAGATCTGTGTACCCTTAACCTTGTTTCCCTCAATGGTAGTAACATCATGCACAACTATAGTATACTATTCACCTCCAGGATATTGACATCAATATCATGTGTGCACAATATCATGTGTGCCCCTGTGTATTAAGTTCTATACAATTTTATCTCAGGTATCCAACACCATCACCAAGATACTCATTGGTTCCATCCCCACAGGGATCACTCCCATTTTTCTTTTATAACCATATCCATCTCCCTCTTACCTATGCTATCTACATCCTTAACCCCTGGCAACCACTAATCTGTTCTCCATTTCTATAATTTTGCCATTTCAAGAATGTCATATAGATGGGACGATATAGTGTGTAACCTTTGGGGACTGGCTTCTTACATTCAGCATAATTCCCTTGAGATTCACCCAAGTCATTGCATGTAGCTATAATTTGTTCCTTTTTATTGCTTAGTAGTAGTATCTGATGATATGGATATACCACACTTTCACTATTCACCTGTTGAAGGGCATCAGGGTTATTTCTAATTTCTGGCTATTGCAAACCAAGCTGATATTAATAGGACTTTTTTTCTTGCTATTTAGGTAGCATAGTTGGGTCCAACATTAGGCCTTCCTTGAGGCAATTTTATTTTTTCATTTAGCCCTCCTCATTCAGCGGGTACCTTTTGAGCTAGGCATTGCACTACTTATATCCTACTAAGAGATAGATAAATGAAAATTACCTTTGGCTCTTAGACTTCAGTGACCTAGAGCTCTTAGTATATAACCTCTTTGGAGAAAAGTCCAGACTTCATTTAAGCTCCTGTGGCCTCTGATAGATCTCATAATTAAAATTCGGATGTTTTACTCTCTCTAATTCTCCTGGACCAATTTGGACTTTCTGTAACTTTGTGTGATCATTAAAAATCTCATTTAAAGTCTTAAAAATCAGGGACGTCTGGGTGGCTCAGTTGGTTAAGTGTCTGACTCTTGATCTCAGCTCAGGTCTTGATCTCAGCTTAGGTCCTGATCTCAGGGTTGCAAGTTCAAGCCCCACACTGAGGTCCATGCTGGGTGTGGAGTCTACTTAAAAAAAAAAAAAATCTTAAAAATGAGTCTTTTGCATTATTTCAGAAACAGAAGAATGGAAGAAGTTTCTGCAAAAATTGTTTAAAGATCTGCTTTTCTTTTTATAAAAATGGTAGACAAGGACTTTTACTCCTAGGAGGATACTCGACATTTGCCAGATAATGCTCATTTAAGGAAGAAATGAAATCCCACTTTTTCTTCTATTTTCTATCCCTAAAGAGGGTTTTTATTTCTAGCTGCCCTCAAACAAGCTGTGTTGTTTGCTTGAGCTCATAATGAAACTCCGTCCTGTCCACTCTAGTATTTAGTAAATGTCTTTTTGTTTTCATCTTGTTTCCAATTACAAAAACCTCTATCCTCAGGTGAGACTGAGTCCCACAGAGTAGACCTCTTTGATACTTTTGTCTTCCAGCTTTCAGGGGCACTCACGTGCTTTTCACTGTGTGGGGGGGAGCAGGCTGTGACTGCAGTGTGGAGTGGGCGTGGGATTTCTCCTGGCTTCAATTGCCCTTTCCTCACCTCCCCCTACTTCCCAACATACCTTGACTTCTGATTGGCTCAAATAAGAAGTAATACCCAAATAAGAAGATACTGCCTTCAGTACATGCAAATGCTGCATGGTGCAGCAGGCTGAGAGCTGTGGTGTGAGTAACTTCTCATTCCCACGGCTGATGGAAACTAGTTTATAAATCTAGGTGATGGAAACATGGTTTTCCTTACCAGCTCTGTGGGATCGTCGGAAGAAATGAAAACTAAGATTTAAGCTGATGGGGTTTTCTTGTGTAATTCTTTTCTTTTTAAACGAATGTTGAAGTCTGGTTAATTATCTGTGCTTCTGATGTGTGTAAATTTAATAAAATGAACATGTAATAAAGTTAAGCCCCATGATGGTATCATTTATTTCCCTTGTATCTCAGCCTAGGTAGTGGTGGTGTTTGAAAGACATTATTTTGGGGAATAAAATAATTACAGGCCCAGAATTGGAAGTGAAAAAGCATTGCAGGCTGAGGAGTTTTCCTTGATCTTCTTGGTGTTTTCTTTCACTCCCCTCCCTTCTCTTGTATCTAAGATGAAAAAAAAAAAAAAAGAGCAAGGCAGAGAATATCATATTTTTAGAGAAGATTTTTGTCTTCACATTTCTGTTGACTTACTCGTTTTTTCAATACATTTGTGAGGTTCACCACACTCTTCTTTTTCCTCTTGGTGGCTTTGGCCTTCCTAATGGAAGAATAAGGCAGAAGGAATTTGAAGTTTAGTGGTTAAGCAGCTCACAAAGCCTGAGCTTTATTTTCAGACCATTTTGTTGCACCATCTCTGCCATTAAACTTTTACAAAAGTTTAATCTCAATTTATCTGACTTCTTCAAATGCTTTTCTTGGGGAAATGTTTCTTTTCTCCTCTGGCTGGGCCCGAGTTCTCCCTGAGTTTAAGAAAGATGAATTTCCGTTTACTTTGTGGGGGTTGATTGTAGGACATTGCCTCAGGCCACACCAAGAAGTTTGCCCAGGGGCACATGGCTGTTGAGTCTGAGTAGTGCCCATCAGGAGGCTGGAGGCTTCCAGGGCCTCATCATTTTGGGCCATTTGGGGAAGTTCATTCTGAAGAAATCTGTGGGCTGAATCTGTCAGAGATTAGAACATGAGCAAGCCAGAGAGTCTGAGAGGGTCAGAGAGAAAGAAGTAGGAAGAACCAGAGACTTAAAAATAAAGCTACTACTAGGAGGGGAAGAATGAAAGGGGGGAAATCAGAGGGGTAGACGAACAATGAGAGACGATGGACTCTGAAAAACAAACTGAGGGTTCTCGAGGGGAGGGGGGTGGGAGGATGGGTTAGCCTGGTGATGGGTATTGAGGAGGGCATGTTCTGCATGGAGCACTGGGTGTTATGCACAAACAATGAATCATGGAACACTATATCTAAAACTAATGATGTAATGTATGGGGATTAATATAACAATAAAAAAAATTAAAAAAAAATAAAGCTACTACTAAGGCCATCTAGAGAATGACTCTGTGCTTTGTGACACCATTATCCAAGAGAGGCAGGGTGGTGTGCAGGTCCAAAGTGTGAACCCTGGAGCTGGGCTGCCTTTGTAGAGTCCTACACTGCCACTTACTAATTATTTTGTTTCTCTGTGCCTATTTCCTTAGCTGTAAAATGCTTACCTTGTCATGTTGTTGTGAGAAATCATCGAGTTAATGATGTAGAGTACTTAGAACAGTGCCTAGCATATATATAGTAAGTTATATATATAAGATATTGTTATGATTAACTAATGATAAGTAATTTCTCCCAGTTTGCTGTTTACTGTTAAGAATTGGGATACTTAATTTGGTTGTAAAATACCACACTCTTTAGAGGAGCTTGAGCACTACTGAAGGACTGGCTCTGTTAACTTGCTCCTGCAGGGTTGGGATGGAATTATCCAGGCTTTGAGGTGAAATGAAAGTAGTACTCTTGAGTTACTGGGCCATGGTCCCCGTAGCCAAATGGACATGGTCCACTGTAGCCAAATTCTGCTGTGGTCTGAATTTTGCTCTTTCACCAATATAAACCTGAGCCTTGTATTTACTGGCAGGGGTCTTTGGGAAAGCTTGTCTTCCTCACCCTCATTTTGCAAATGAGAAGAATGAAGCTCTAGAAGGTTAAGTGATTTGCCCAACATCACATAGCGAGGGAGCAACTGAACTGGGAGTAAAATTGACCCTGCCTAAGTCCTAGCATGTTCTTTCTCCAACACACACAGGTCATCATCATGGTCCCTGTGTGGTGCGATGCACCTGATGGGTCTCTCTCACACACCATGTCTTTAGGAGGTATTTACTGTCGACCTTTGTTGATTAAATATTTGAGAGTTTATCTTTTTCTGAAATCAAAGTTATGGATAAATTGTTTTACCTAAATATTTTCAGTTTTCTGTTACAGCTTGGCTATTTAAGATTTACCTCTGCTAGGAGAAAGAAAGAAAGAATGATGAGATTTTACGAGTATTATCTGACCCATCTGTTTTTAGTTTTTGAAATGAAAACTTGAAATTCTGTTATCTCAGTTTGTAATTGATATCTATAATATACAGATATACGCAAATATGACATAGTATTTAAGAAGACAGAAAGGGCTAAAGTTACTCTACTTCTCTGAGCCCAGTTCCTTTTCTGAAAAGGAGGAATGATAATGGCACCTTCCTTCCAGGGTGGGCCTGAGGGTCTGGTGTGACAGCTATGGAAATCTTCCAGCATGGCGGATCTGCATAGAGACAACAGCAATAGCAGGGACTTGGCATATAATCCTGCTACCTCCCTCCCAATAAACAACTACATCTGAACAAAAACAAGCCTTTTTAGGACATCTTTTATGGGGGAGGGTGCCTGATTTTACCCACTATTTGGGCACCAGAATCCTGGTTTCGTAGCCAGTCACTTAGCAACCATCCTGCTTAGCTTTCTCTATGTAACTTCAGAGAAAAGAATTCTCAGGATTTCATAAATTGATTGCAAATGACTAAGAACTCAATATGTATATATATTACATATATCCCTGTATGTATGTGTATCTATATCCATCTTCTGTGTTTAGAATATATAGTGACAAGTAGAGTGTATATGTGTCTATCCTGTTCCTCTTAGTCATCATTAGGTCCTTGCCTGAGGACAAGTCTTCAAGTCTCCATCGGTGGATGTCTATGGAAGGCTTTGCCGTGTTCTGATGAGTGCCTCAGGATGTCAGAAAAGCTGAAAAGATGCTGGAGAAGGTTCTACTCTCTTACTTGGTAGCTCTCTTTCTCTCTGGTCATTGTATTTGTTCTGCAAATAGTACTGGGTTCTGATGTGATGGAAGAGAAGGTTTAAATTCCCTTTGGTGGGGGTGCTAGGGTGGCTCATTTGTTTAAGTGTCTGCCTTCAGTTCAGGTTGTGATCCCAGGGTCCTGGGATCAAGCCGCACATGGGGCTCTCTGCTCAGCTGGGAGCCTGCTTCTCCCTCCCCCTCCGCCCCTCCTCCCTGCTCATGTGAGTGCTCACTCTCTCTCTCTCTCTCTCTCAAATAAACAAATAAAATCTTAAAAAAAAAATTCCCTTTGGTGGAAAGAGTCACTTCTAGCTTCGAGTCCAACATCCAAAACCACTTCCTGGGTACCGCCATCAGATAGTCCCTGCTTTCACCCCATCCCTACTGCTTGTCTGTTATTTGGGGTTGGGAGTGAGACAGGATTGATTAATCTCATCATACCCTGTACCCTGTGAATTTCATCTCAGAACCCTTGATGAAATAGATGTTGTTAGAAATGTTACCTGATTTAAAAAAAAAAGTGGGGGGGTGGACAAGAATTCTGGAGGGTTGACTGAAGTCTTACTAGTCAGACCTGTAATTCTGCTAGGAGTAACCCTTGGAATTCGTGTCACCTAAATTCCCTTCCTGCAGGTCTGTGGTTTAACCTGAATCTCACTCTTCTTTGTGCCTGAGACTTCCCCTCTCAAGGACCTTTAGTCTGATTCCACAGTCTCCCCAATTCCTGTTTTTTTGGCTTAAATCCCATTCTGTATGATGTACAGAGCCTGGGCCTGCTTTATTAAGCCCTTCTGTAATTTTAAGGCTCTATCATCACCTTGAAATCTTTCCCAGCTATTTTCCTCCTTCTCTTCCCACCTTAGGAACGGGTCCAGGTTGGTCATTAATTACATTCTTGAGCCTTGGTAGCAATGAATACAGTCTGGGAAGGCTGGCTTGCTGTACAAGCATGTGATTAGTCACACCCACGGAGAAAAATACTTGACTGAGAAGGCCATTAGCTCAGGTAGCTACAGTAATGGCCAAAAGTGCCAAGGTCAGGGATTCTCACCCTAGCTCAGTGGGTACAGATCACATATCCCTAACACCATGTGGCCCTCTCCCTGACACCCACCACGAGTGCCAAAGGAAAAGGCTCAAAGCCACCCATTTGTGCTCCTGGGAAAAACACTCAGAGCACACACATGCTGATTACTGATGACAGCTAAAGAATCACCACGTCTTAAATGAGAGACAATGTGCTTCTGTGTGTGTATAAATATAGACATCCTTATGTTTTTCTGCACTCCACCCTCTAAAGTAGTACTGTGTTGTCTTCTGCACTGAAGTCAGTGAGCATGGGGTGTGAATTGTCTAAATCTTCCCTCATGTTCAAAGGTCACTTCAAGTCTCACTTCTTCCCAGTTCTTGCTCTGATCTCTTCACTTCCCCACTTATCACATAATTGATGCTGAAGTATGCCCCCTTTGTTTGTAGTCCTTTTCCCCTTTTGGAAACATATTCTTTTCCCAGCTCTGTCACTTAGCAGCTGCGTGATGTTGGACAAGCCACCTGACCTTGCGGAACCTCAATTTTCACATCAATGAAAGGGCGATATGAGGATGCTTACTCCTACCCACCCTCTCTACCCGCCGAGGTTGCTGTGAAGAGTGCATGTGCCCGAGTATAGTGTGAACCCCCAACGTGGTACAAATGGGAGCCATTATTATTGCCGTGAGCCAAAGTCTTCTTGACAACACAAGCCAGGTCTTACTACCTAATAGTTGTCCCAATAGTGCCTAGCCCAGTCCCCAACAGGGGACACTCTCAGTGAGCTAAAGGAAGGGAAGGAGGGAGCGACAGAAAGAAGGGAAGGAAGACTTTTGTCAGTTTTTGTATCTTGTTTTCCTCATTAACATTCCCTCCCTCAATATAGCTCTATCTTATTCAAAATGTTTAGTTTCTAAAAGGTGTTTGCACTGGGCAGCAGAATAATTTTTTTTCCTCCAGTTTTCTTCCTCTGCATCTCCTTCTCCCTCAGCTAGCTTGATCATGGTGTTGGAATTCATTCTGCCTGTTTGCTTTTATGCCCATGAGGAAAAAAAATTATACATTTGGAAGATGTCTGAGTGATCAGAGACCACAAGCCCCATTTTACAGGTGAGGACACTGTGAGAGCTGAGGGACAGCAAAGGCTTTCAGTCATTTATGGCGGAACAAGGACCTGAATCCTGGTCTTTGGCTGTTCCTCCAGGCATGGCACAGGCTGACCCCAACTAACAAAGTGTCGATGATCATCTCTGGGCTTTGGCTAATCCTGTAAAGCTCTTTCCTAGATCAGTGCAAGGATTTTTTGTTGCTCATGAAGGTTTAGGAAAATAGATTTGCTGATGCTGCAACATCATACTCCCTGCCTGCTCTTCACACTTCAGGAGTTTGTTTTATGTTGATAAATTGGGATCATAGAAAGAATAAAAATCCCTTTGTAACTGGTTGCTTCACACATCAAGTTTCACAATATTCTGTACTGCAAAGCTAGTGTTTTGTGTGTACAGGGGCTTGAGGGAAACCTCGGCTCTTCTTTGCATCTTTGGGTTCCTTCTCAGGGCACTGTGTGTGTGGCCCTTCCTTTCTTCACTTTTACCAGAGCTCTTTGTGGTGTGTTGGCCAGAACTCAGAGTTAGGCAGCCCTGGGTTCAAATCCCAACTCTGCAGCTTAGAGGCAAGTCCCTTAACCTCCAGGAACTTCAGTTTCCTCATCTGCAAACACAGATGACATTGCCTGCTTTGCTGGTTTCCTAGTGCTATAGCGATAATGTGTATAAAAATGGAAGAAGGTACTGGAGAAAGATAAAATGTCTGTTTCTTCTACTCTTTCGCCAAGTCCGACTCCTACCTATTAATTTCATTAATTAACTTAGTTTTTTAATCTTCTATAATACATGCACATATATGTGCCTTTTAATGTTATTAGTGGTTAATAAGGCATTTTGCTTTTCTGATACAAGATCACATTCTTTCTTGCTGATTTTCATCTGATTTTCCAGAGCTTGGCTGAGAATTTTTAAGAAAGCTTGGTGTATAATTTATCCCTTTTGGAAATTTTCCTTCCTCTTGGTAAAACACACACACACACACACACACACACAAAACCCCAAAACCCACCAAGTTGCACATCATTTCTAAATTTGAATCTTTTTTTTTTTTTAAATTGTGGTTCAGATGGTTAAAAGAGAGGTTTCTCAGGGAAAATGTAATGTATATTTTTCTACTCTGCAAAGATGATATCACAGTTCCTAACCACTGTATGTGTTTTTTCCTAATAAGGCAAGGGTTTAGAGAGAGTTTATTTTCTCGCTTTTTGAATAGAGAAAACAATACTTAAAAAAATCAATTTCTGGTCTTTGGACAAACACTATAAAATGCAGTACTCTGGTGGAATGCAGTACGGTATCAGCAAAGAGGCAGGCACAAGTTCAGATAGTGGGAATATGGAGGAGAGGGACATGGAGTCTCTACTTTCAAGAGGCATCCAGGCTTATAAGGGAGGTAGATAAGGAGATAGACAATCGTTATATAACGCAGGGTTTTGTGAGACCACAGAGGCCAAGACTCTAACCCAGCTTCTGAGGAAGGGGCTAGACTCACCTTACCGGAGGAGGTGATACCTGAACTATGACTTGAAAAATGAGTAGGAGTTTATGAAGCTGGGGAAAAGCATTATAGGCAGAGAGGGGTTCATATTCTGAAGACACAAAGGTAAATTTAAGGAACCTCAAGGTATAGTGTAGGGGCAAATGGAGAGGAAGCAGGGGGCAGATCTGTAGGGGCTCATGTAACAGTGAGAGGTGTGAATGAGGAACCATGGAATGTACCTTCCAGGGAGTCTTACACCGGGAAAAGGCCTTAGAGGTCAGAGTCTAACATTTAATTTCACAGCTTTGGAAACTGAGGCCAAGGAAGGGGAAGTGTCTCACTCATGGCTACAGAGGTAGTAGGTGGCTGATAGTGTTCATCTTTATCCAGACTCGGTGGTACCTGGGGAGTAGGGCAGGGGAAGCCTTGACAATGAAATTTCAGTGTTGACCTTGTAAAGCAGATTCTCATAGGAACACTTGGCCAAGGATCTATCATGGGGATTGTATGGTTTGGGCTATGACCCCAGCATGCCTTGTTGCATATTATGTCCTTTAAAGGAAAGGCCATCACTAGCTAGAAATGCTCGTTGGCTATTTTTAGGCTGTGTGGTAGGGGGAATTAGTGGAATTCCTAAGGTCAGCTCCAGCTGTTTTTCTCCAAAAGACCAGCTGAATTTTTCATGAGATTTGCTCATTAGAGTTTTTATCCTTCTGTGAGGCGTTGTACTGAGTCTGAGTCAGGCTGTCCTGGGAAATAAGTAAAGGGACTAGAGTTTGGGGAAAACTAAACTGGGATTAGGATAGTTGCTGTCCTTTTTAATGTTAAGTGCTGTCTTAGATGTGGTTGGTCATCTCTCATGTCTTCTCAGTCATGGTGAAGGTTCTTCTGGATTACAGCAACTAGCTTGGAGGCTGGTTGGATTTTGAAGATTTTGATGATTTAGGGATGTCATATCTGTAAAGAGTCTGGCATGATGCCTGGGCAGAGGTGATACTGATTACATGATAGTTACACGAAATAGCACCTTTCATTCAGTAATATCACCTCGAAACACTTTATGGATATCAAGACAGATATTTCCTAGGACTCCTGTGAGGGGAACTTACCTGTAGTTATTTGGCATCTAGTTACAACACTATTGCCTGTTATGTCTCAGGGCAGGTGAAGTGTCAATATGAAGGCAGGCAGAGTGGAAACATTCTTCATTTCTTCTAGACTGCACTATGCACCCTTCCTCTTCTTTAGTCTAATGCGGTCTGATGGAGCTCATGCTGTTAGGCAGTGAGAGGATAAATATAATGGTATAGCATTTTGTAGTTGATAAAATGTCTTTCCATATATGGTGTGGATTTGTTGTGATTCAGTGAGGGAGATGGGCAGTGGTTAGTCTCAATTTTAGAAATGAGGAAACTGAGACTCAGGTAAGTGCCACATTTATGGCCACCAAGATATTTAAGTAGGTAACTAGATTTCATACCAGATCTTATGACTTTAAATCTCATGTTCTTTCCCCTTCGTGTTGCTGCCAATGTGATCAGAAATAAAGGGCCAAGTTTCTCCTCCATAAAAGTGGTTTAAAGGATGCCTTTAAAGGAACATGATTCTGTTGCATACCCAACTGAGGAAGGAAGGAGCATCTCCAGCATGAGGTATCTGAACATGATAGAGTAAACGTGAGCTCTGTCCCACTAGCTCTGGAGTAACAGCTGTTTTCTGAGCTAGAATTCAAGGACATTAAAATAACAGTGTATAACAGTGTCATGGCAGGGAGGGGTGGTTAGAGGAGGAAGAGATCTGGGCATGGCTAATTCTTTTTTTTTTTTTTGAAAGCTTTTCAGGTTGATTCTAATGTACAGCCAGGTTTGGGAACTCCGGAGTTAGGACATTTAGAGAGAGTCCCTCACATTCCCAAGGAGGAATGTACACGATTTTACCAAAAGTGAGGCTTTATGGAGTCCTTCTTAAAGTCTGAGTTGCTGATTGCTCCAGTTGAGTTAACTTTATGATCCTGGGTTAATTCCAGCCTAGTTAATAAATCAGCTGGTTGCTGTACTCCCTTCCTCTGAATGTGAAACCTAGAAAATAATTAAATCTAGAATTCATCTGGAATGCCTGCTATTATCAATGTGCTGGTTTCAGAGGCGCTCTGAACTGCGGCTCAATCCACTTCTTAGTTCATGTGGCAATTCTTACTCAGGTTGAAGATGCTTTTGTCCTGGAGGATAAAGGAGGCCCCCTCAGGGTGTCCCAGCTCTCACACTGGGTAGCTGTGTGACTGTAGGAAGTTGGTCTAACCTCTGCAGCTCAGCTTCCTCATCTGCACAGAGAACTAGTGATGACTATGATTCAGCTGTTACTCCCATTTTCGGGTTTGCTGTTGTTACAGCTGGAAAACAATTGATTTACAATGACATGTTTCACTTTGACTAGTTGCTGTGCTCTTTAACCAGTCATAGGTGGTTTCTACCTCTCAGGAATCCTTCACAGCTGTGATTCCCAGACCTGACCAAGCATCTGGCATCATGTGGGAATATCTTAGAAAATGCAGATTCCTGGGCCTCGGCCCTGAAGATTTTGATTCAGTAGGTCTTGAGCAAAGTCTGGGAATCTGCTACTCCTCAGCCACATTTGGATACAAACGATGATGAATTTAGTTAAAGTGACAGAACTCCCAGTTTAGATGTCACTACAGAGCTTAGTTGATAGAGATTGCATTTCTTCATGGAGGCCGTCCCTGGCCCCCAAAACTACATTAAACCCTCTGGTTAAGAGTTTTATAGCAGCCTCCTCTATTGTAGGACTTCTCGAGCTTGTTCAACATCTGCCCTCCTTTTCCAGAACATCAACTCTCCGAGGGCAGGGACTGGCTATACTATCAGAACTTTTGGAGCATACAACTTACCCTCTTCCAGAACTGATATCTGGGACTGTGGTGGGTGCTGCCCTTTCAAGGGGGGGAGGATGTTTCTCTGGAATTTTGAACTTAGGCAAGGCTCCTGGTGCTTCCCACGCTGGGTAATCAATTACAACCCATGGATATGTTGGCTTTTACAGCAGGTCTGTGCAATGTCAGATGAAGCTTGTTCTACTGTGTGTTAAAGCTCCTTGTGGATAGGTTGTCAAAGGTAAATCATCCCTTTTGTAGACTGTCATCCTTTCTGAAAGATTTGAGTTTTCTGCCCAAATATGAAGTTTGTTTTATTTTTTTAAAGGTTTTTATTTATTTATTTGAGAGAACACGAGCAGGGGAGAGGGCAGAGGGAGAAACAGGGAGCCTGACATGGGGCTCGATCCTAGGACCCAGGGATCATGACCTGAGCTGAAAGCAGACACTTAACCGACTGAGCCACCCAGGTACCCCCAAATATGTAGCTTAAAATGAATTTCAGCTGCCTGTTTCCCCAGCTCCTTTTTTTTTTTTAAGATTTTATTTATTTATTTGACAGAGAGACAGTAAGAGAGGGAACACAAGCAGGGGGAGTGGGAGAGGGAGAAACAGGCTTCCCTTGGAGCCCCCCGATGTGGGGCTTGATCCCAGGACCCTGGGATTGTGACCTGAGCTGAAGGCAGACACTTAACGACTGAGCCACCCAGGCACCCCATCCCCAGCTCCTTTCTTTCTTCACTGTTTTCATCTTTTGGAATCCTGATATACCAAGGAAATACAGATTTAGAGGGTGGTTCTGGCATACTTATCAAGACTGGAAAATGTGAAAAATTCAGGTTCAAATTTCTCTTCTCTGGCATTTTAGGCGCTGTGGGGTCTGACCCCGGGTACTGTTTCCCTGTTCATACCCTATACTCTGGTTACCGGCCTTCTTTTTGAATCCCTTCATGGTTTTGTGGCTCAGTACACTGGTCCAGAATTCCTGCTCTCATCTCTAATTCAGCCATCAAGGCTCACTTCACTTTATTTCCTTCCTAAATTCCTGTGACCCCCAATACTTGGTTTGGGCCTCCTTTATTAGTACTTCACATAGTACTTGGAGGAGGGTTAGTTGTGTGTGATCCTGTCATCCTCACATGGCCCATTATCTTGTCCTTTGTTGGGGCTTGATGCAAATATTTTGTTTCTGTGGGTACCACAAGTCCAAACTTACCTGGGAATGGCAGAGGTGAGTTTTTCAGAAATCTGGAGACATTATCATTAGGTTTGAATGTGAGATTAAGGGGTGGGGGAATGGTCACGTGTAAAGGAATATTTCCTTCTCTCTGTCTCCTTCATTCTTAATTTGAGGTCACCAAGTTAGTCTGTGGGAAACATGAGCTGTTGGCCACATCAGCCTGGAGCTGGAGGAGAAGAATGAAGTAGAAAAATGGTTTCCACCTTTGGAATAATCCTCACGAAAGTGAAAGCTTTGTATCTTGAAGGTACCCATGAGTTTTGATTTTTCAGTTGTTCCCTAAGAAAAAATAAAACAAATTTATCATTGGATAAAAACTAACATATTCTATCTATAACCTTTCATTTGTTCACTTACTCATAGGCTTATTTCATTTAGTCATTTTATTTATTCATTTAATTCACATTTTTGAGCAGTTAACTTGAACCAGTCATAAGACAATGAATTATGCTTTCCTCTCAAGAAGCCCTATTTAGGCAACATATTAGGTTGAGTAATTTGCATATTTTTAAATAGTGTGATAAAAGCACTGACCACACAGAAACAAAATAATCATGTGGCATTGTTTCTGGACAGTGCTGTGGACAAAGTTTGCTTTTCATGTAAACACATCTCTATGTAAGTATATGACAACACATTCTGATTGAGTTTAAGCACATAAAGGTAGGTTTTTTAGTAACAATTTCTGGTTCCCAGGGTCTCTGCTATTCTAAAGAGGCTCAGGGCCATGTTATAAACTCCTGCATGTTGACACAGGTGACTTTTCCCCTCTGTCCTGTACTTTTGCTCCTTTCCATGTCTGTCCATAAAACAAATCAAAAGGGCCCAATCATTTTCCTATTCCTACAAATTGTGCGTAGGGGAGCCTGCCCTACTTTGAGGGCCAATGCATGTTGCTCAGAGCAGATGACAAAGAAGAAAGTAGAGAATGTACGGAAAGAGGAAAGCAGGGTGAAAACAGACCTGGACTGGGCATCCGGAAACTGGGGTCTAGTCTCCTCTTTGTTCCTGACTAGCTGTGTGATCTCTCTGAGAATAAGGGGTGGCAATGTAGTGAAAGATGAAAAACAGTGGCTTTAGAACCTTCCAGCTCTGGCCTCAAATCATGTTCTGCTTGAGTGACTATAGATGAGTTATTTAACTCCTTGAGCCCAATGTTATCTGCCATGATGTGGAGAATACCTGCCTCGCTGGGTGGGCAGAGAGATTCAGTGGGATCACATAGGTAAGGCACTTAGCACCACCTGCTCATTTTTCAGTTCAGAGAAAAATGAGCAAGATCTTAAAAAGTTTAGACAACGGCATGTGAGGAACAGCCGAGGGAAGAAGGAAGCTCATCTTCCCCTCAACAAAGGAGACTCAGGGAGAACAAGAAAGCCATCTTCCTTTTAAATTGTTGTTTGAAAGGGAGAGTGAGGGGCACCTGGGTGGCTCAGTCAGTTAAGCGTCTGCCTTCAGCTCAGGTCATGATCTCAGGGTCCTGGGATCGAGTCCCACATTGGAGCCTGCTTCTCCCTCTCCCTCTGCCCCTCCCCCCCTGCTTGTGCTCTTTCTTGCTCTCTCTGTCGCTATCTCTGTCTGTCTTAAATAAATAAATAAAATCTTGAAAGAAAGAAAGAAAAAGAAAGAAAGAGAGCAAGCTGAGGGGGCCAGGGCAAATTGGAGGCAAAGGGTAAAAATTAGGGACAAGTTCAACCATAGTGCAAAGTAAGCCTGAGAAGTGGAGAAGCCCCGCAGGGGAATGAGGGCTTTGGGCATGGGTGCCCTGGCAGGGCGGCCTGTGGGTCTGATGACACCAGTTTGGTATGCAGCAAGGAGAATTGCGCTGGGCGGGAGGTGAGCAAAGTTTCTCTGATTGTTCCATTCCACTTGCTCCTTCCTAGGCATCCCCTGAGCCATCTGTGGGTTATTCCATTTATGCCTCGATGCCACTATGATCTGGGAAGCTTACAAAACACTTGGTTTGATGTGTGATGGTTTGTCGCTGCTGGGGGTGAGTCCCTTAATTGATCTGGGCTGTTTCTGTCAGTGCTGTTCTCCCCAACTCCACCCTGACTCCAGCCTATTTATTCCTGCTCTCCTTCTGCCTCCCAGATTTTTCTTCCCAGCCTTGATTCTAGATGTCATGGGACTGTCAGCACAATTTGCTTCTCTTCTAAAAACCTTATCATGTGAGAGTCACTACTTACTTGAGGTTTCCTCCCCTCGCTTGGGGTCTGCAGGCTTTGGTACAACAACAGTCACGTGGGGAAGGAAGAGGGGCTCTGTGGGCCTGCCCTTGCACCAGAGCACAGTGGGGAACAAATATTGTTAATCAGGCTCCAACCAGGGTTTGGTCAGTCACAATGACTGGGCTTAGACCTATAAGTCTAGCTCTTCTAGTTGTGATCACCAGCAGACACCAACTGTCTGGGGCCTTGGTTTCCCTCTCTAGCTTAACTTTGGACACTTGACAAGGAGAAGAGCATTGGCTTTCATAGATGTGGCACAGCAGGGCTGACACATGGAAAACTTGAATTCAGCACAATCTGCATTTGGAGCCTATAAATTTCCCTTCCATGCTGCCGCTCCCACTGCTGCTCACTCTTTGTTTATTCTCCATAGTGTCCTGCCTTCTCGCCAGAGCATCACCATCATCTCTGTAAGAAAGGGGAAAGTGGGAGTAAAAACACCTGTCACATAGATGAGAAAACTGAGACTTGGGGAAGTCATGTGATTTATTTAAACCACACAGTCATGTGAAGGACTAGGGGCTGGAACTCCTTGAATAATATGGACCTGGTTTTTCAGTGAAGGAAGAAGTGGAAGCTCAGTCCTCTTCCATCTGTATTCATGCATTAAATATGTGAGTGCCTAGCAGATGTAGGGCACAGTGGCAAGTGCTGGGGTCACAAAGCACTCAGAGGCCCAGGCCTTGCTCATAAATGAGTGGAGGATGAGCTTGAGTAGATAAGGATTCGAGACGGTGTGATGAATATCCCGACTCAGAAAGTCGGGTGCTAATGGAACACACCAGAGGGATGCCTAACCTGGCCTTGAGAGGTTAGGAAAGGCTTCTGTGCAATAAGTGACATCTAACTTGAGATTTAAGAGGTATTAGCCCAGGAAAGGTATTCCAAGTAGAAGGAATAGCATATAGAAAGGCCTGGGGGGCAAAAGTAACTGAAAAGTTGTGTGTGGGGAGCCTAAGGAAAAGCACTTGGGGAAGAAAGCTGGTGCCAGGTCACGTGAGTCCCACAGGCCACGGTAAGGAGTTTGAGCATTAGCCAATGGACAATGGGAAGTGGTGAAGGGTTTTAAACCTGCGAATATGGCTTAGTCAGATCTGACTTTCAGAAAAGTCACTCAGCAGCATAATGAGAATGGGTGGGAGGGAGGCTGAAGCTTAGGAGAACTTTTTGCTCACCCTGGGAGCTACTCTTTCTGTGAACACATCAGGAATCCCTGTGCCCAAAATTTATCCCTCCCAATTTTTGCACAGAAATTGCTCTGATTGCTGACTGCCCCACTGTGGGCCAGTGATTTTTCTATGCTTAAGCAGAGAATGAAGGTCCACAGTCAGACAAAAGAGTTTCGTTCTGCTTCCCAGTTTGAGGAATCTGTGGAGGGGAGAATTAAAGGAGAGGTCAGCATTGGGGTGGATTAAGCTGACAAAGCTACTGACAAGGGGAGCCTGGGTGGCTCAGTCAGTTAAGCGTCTGCTTTGGCTCAGGTCATGATCGAGCCCTGCTCAGCGGGGAGTCTGCTTCTCCCTCTGCCCTTCCCCCTGCTTGTGTGCGTGTGCTCTCTCTCTCTCGGTCGCTCACTCTCTTACTCTCTCTCTCAAATAAATAAAATCTTAATTTAAAAAAAAAGCTACTGGAGATACTAGCCCCACCACACAAGCATGGTGGCAGACACCACCCTGAGCCCTACTCTCCTCATTTGAAAAACACAGATCATAAAATACTTGCCTCAGATCTTTGTGAGGATCCTATGAGATAGTGTTAAGTGCCAGGTGTGTAGGAGGTACCCAGTAAATATTTACTTCCTTTTTTTCTGCCTTTCCTTAATGCTGCCCCATCTCAGAGTAAAAGCCAGAAATTGTACAGCGCTAATGTAAAACTTAATACAGTACGATCTACTTCTTTCTGCCCTGCTCTAACCTGTCCTCCTCTGGGCACACTCTGCTGTTCCAGCACTGACTTCTTTGATGTTCTTTGAACATGCCGGACACGCCTCCACCGCAGGACCCCCTGATACCAGTGTGGCTTGTTAACTCACCTCTGTCAAATTTGTTCACATGTCATCCTCTCAATGAGACCAACCCTAACCACCCCCTTAAAACTCCCAACTCCCCCCTTCCCTTCTCTGCTCTGTTACCACCTTCTGGCAAGTTACATAATTTAATTATTTGGGCATTTATTATTATTATTATTATTATTATTATTATTATTATTATTTAGTTTGATGTCTCCTCTGAGGGGCAAGTAGGCTCCACAAGGACTGGACATTTTTTTCTGTCTTACGTATCACTGTATCTCCAGTGCTTACAACAGTGCCAGGCACATAATAGGCTCTCAATAAATGTTTGCTGAATGAAATGTTTGATTAGCTCCTATGATAGATAGCATCCGGAGTATTGGGAATTGGGAAAGCACCTGGTATTGAAGAGTCTTGATTGCCATCCAAGGGCTCTGCTGCTGTCTCTCCCAATTAGGAGTCAAAGGTTCTAGCTCTTCCCTCCTTTCTCTGTAAAATGAAGACATTGCCCTTTGTCTCACTGATTTTTAGGAAAAACCTTCAACCCTTAGAAGCTCTTATGCAGAAGCACTGGTTAGCTTGTGGTTGTACATGAAGATGTAGAAACCAGCATTTCCTCCTTTAGCAACACTCCCAGTTACCACTGCTGGACAACCTGAGTTGTTTTTCTCCTTTGTTCTCTGCCTGTCCCATACTCATTGACTTTAAAACAGTCTCTCACTGAACCATATGGCAGCGTCCATGGTTCTGCGAATGTGGCCTCAATTTATTTCTTTGCTAGCCTCTGAGATCTAAGGAGGTTATTATGCTGGAAGAAGCTATTCTGCATGAAAGAATAGACAGCCATCCCCTGGTGAACTTGTATACTTGGATTAGGTTCATTCATCTACTTACCTACTTACTACATTCAGAGACTCACAGTCAAATGGGAGTGATTGAAGGAAGATAAATAATTATAGCGGTGGGGGTATATATACGGAGAAGAAAGTTTTTGTGTTAGTCGGGCTCTTGCAACAGAAGTGTTATAACAACCCCAAACTTCAGTGGCTTCCAACAACAAATATTTATTTCTTCCCATAATCTCCAGGTCAGCTGGGATGGCCTTACTTCGGGTGGCTCAGGGTCGGGTCTGACCTTATATCTCCTTTTCTGGGACCCAGACTGGAAAGTCAGAAGCTACCTAGGGCAGGCTCTTCTTGCAGCCAGTGGCAGGAGTATAAGCAGCCAAGCCAACCCACACAAGCCTATGCTTGTATCACATTTGCAGCATTCCATTGACCAAAGTCACAGGTCAAGCCCAACAACAGGAAGGTTGGGATGAATACGCTGCTTACTCTAGTGGTGACATGGTTGCATAGCTATTTTGGGGAGGGAGTGAAGAGTTAGGAGCAATAAGTGAATCTACTTTTAATTCTAGCTGAGATAGTTAGGGAGGGCTTCTTGGAGGTGGTAACTTTCATGTTTGAAGGATGAGTATTTTTCAAGATGAACAAACAGGCACCAACTTATACAAATGGGTGCACATTTTAAAAAGAGAGAATAAAATAGTGTCTTAACATTTATTTGAGTAGTCGCTGTGAGTTATATGCAGAGAGCCACAGGAATATAAAACAACGGTCATCAGAGTACCTGTTCTTGAAGTCCATACTTCATGGGGGAGATCAGAAGGAAACATAATACAAAAGAGAAAAGGAAACGACATGACCAAATACACTCTTATTTAGAGGTATAGAACAAAAGTGTGAACTCAGAAAGGAAGCTAGAATATATTTTTAGTAGCTATTTTTGGTAGAGGATGCAAGATACGTGCTATTTGATTTTCATTATTTCACTTCATCTTTACAACCGGTGAGGGACATCCTACTGGTAGGTAAGTGGGAATGAGAAAACCCCCCCGAGCCTCAGAGTGGGGGGTCCCTTGTTAACGTGACAAAGGGAATACTTCCCAGGGGTTCTATTTGCCAAAGTGAAGTATTTGAATAAGTATATGAGTAAGTATTCATAAAAAGCACTCAGTCATGCACGTACTGTTTTATTCTTCAGTGAGGCTGCCTGAAACCTACTGAATCCTAGGTTTTTAGTGTCTACTGGCGTATGTAGCACTGTGTTTGTTAAAGGGCCCCCATCCTGGAGTAGGTGACCTCTGAAGTCCCAAACAACTGTGAAATTCTTCATGTCACCTTCTCATTGCACATGAGTTTGGGTGGCCTCAAAGAAAATAGGATTCTTGCCCAAAGTCCTACTTAAAATTCTCATTTTGGATGGGGGAGGTTGAAATTCTGCCTCTTCCTTTCCCCTAGTTTATATACACACACCAGTAAATGTTCTTTCTCCTCAGAAATGAAGGGAGCAAGCTTGGTGAGTTGCTCTAGAGCCAGCAAGGGTTAGAGGTGGGACCAGGTGAAGAATAACATTTCCCCCTCTTGTGCACACTACCTTTACGTGATACCTGCTCATCACCTGTCATTACAGAGCCCAGATATGTTCCCGTGCAATATTCCTACTCACGGAGATGTGAGCACTTGTGAATTTTTATTTCTAGTTTCTTACCGATGATTGCTTGATGACTGGAATCACGTCTCCCTGATCTTATTGACCTTGAGTGTGACTTTTTAGCCTAGCATGCCGTGAGTTTGGAGAGAGAGAACCAGCTCCTTTTTTTGCAGCCATCCCTTTCCTCAGCGGGTTGTCAAACATCAACAGGCATTTTGTGTGCTCTCCATCTTGGCGGTCTGAAATTGAGTAGAAGCGTGTTTCATGACCCATTTGCTCAGGAAGCTGGCCGAACTGGTTTCCCTGATCTCAGAGACCATCTCACTGGTCATTCTCTTTCCCTAGGCACGTTTTAATCTTGTAATAATGAGCAATGCTTACGGAACTGCCTCACGCTGTCTTGTGTTTACTGTCTCGTGATTCCCCAGGTATCACGAGATGCTCAGGTGCTGCGGCCTCTCCTCGAGTTGATGACCCGGACACAAGGAGAGTCTACTGAGTCTGAGACTGGTCCAGAGTGGGAGTGTGAGTCGGAACGCCAGTGTGGGAACAAGTGAGCTGTCTGGCAAGGAATGCAGAGTCCTTCTGAGAGCCTCCTCTCCACGTCGTTCCCTGGACCACCGCTTCCTCTCTGGAAGGGCCGTGGAGGACTTTGCAATCAGCCACCTGAAACTTTTGCCGGGCCAACGTAAGACTTGTGCTGCAGAACTGAACAAAATATTACTTCATTTAATTTTTTGCATCTTCTAATCATTGAGCAACAGTCAGTTGTTTTGCTTTGAGAACTGTAGGCCAGATTGGTTGCTCTTATTTTTGTGTATGCTTTTCATAATGATTGACTTGAGCTTCCTGACAGAGGAGGAGCAAGAAGCCATCATGAAGGTTCTGCAGCGGGATGCTGCCCTGAAGAGGGTTGAAGAGGAGAGAGTCAGGTAAGGGGCCAGGAGGTCCTTGGGCATGAGGGAAGGAGGGACAGTCTGTAAGAAGAGGGGACACCTTCTTCCCTCAGCCGTAAGTGGTATTTCTGACTTGGAGTCTGAACTTACAGGTTTTAGGTTTTAGGTTCCTTCCTGGATGGGATTTTTTTCCGTCTTCGTGTCTCTTAATTTATCCCTTAGGACTCCTGCCAGAAATAGTCTTGATAAACGAAACCCCTTTAATTTATTAAATACTGAATTAAAAATGAAATCTATACAAACATGTACATACATCTACATATGCATATTTGAATGTGTGCATATTTATATCCACCTTTTAAAAAATGGAATCATAAACTAAATTGTATTTTTTTTAATTCCTAAGATTTTTATTTTATTTTATTTTTATTTTATTATTATTTTTTTTAAGATTTTATTTATTTGACAGAGAGAGACACAGCGAGAGAGGGAACACAAGCAGGGGGAGTGGGAGAGGGAGAAACAGGCTTCCCACCGAGCAGAGAGCCCAATGTGGAGCTCGATCCCAGGACCCTGGGATCATGACCTGAGCTGAAGGCAGACGCTTAACGACTGAGCCACCCAGGCGCCCCAATTCCTAAGATTTTTAAAAGAAAATAAATTGGGAAGTAGCTCACGTTTCTGCATACTTTGAGAAATGTTTGAATTGGTTTCAACAGCAATTGAAATTGGCTCTGACTGAGCCACTTTTTCATTTGTGTCTCACAAGAAGGAGTGGCAGCTTTGACATGTTGTTCTTGCTGAGAGGAACCCACATGTTCCACGTCAACATTCGCTCCACTTTCCACTCACCACAGGGTCGGTAGAAGGAGCATGAGAGCAGGATGCCGAAGAAGTGGGCTTAAGCCATCTATTACCTGTGTAATTCTGGGCTTTGAAGACAGTGGAAGGCTTCTGGAATGTACGTTAGTAGTATTAACTGCATAATCCCCATACCAGGAGTTACCTGAAAGGAACATAAGCCATGTTCTTATTTCCTGGGACACAGGACCATGAGTAATGGATTTATTGGCACCATTTCCCATATTTTGAGCCTAATTGAGCATAGATGCTTTGTAAACATGCTGAAATTCACTCCAAGCACTCCGGAGCATCTGTTTATGGCTACTAATAATAGCTCATAGAGACAGTACTTAACAAACTAACAAATGATTCCCAAATGACAGTGATGAACAGATTGCAAAGGGCATTTTTCTGAGTTCAAACACTCTTGTGCAGTTGGTAGGGGCTCAGAGTGGGATATAATTATGCCTCCTTGATGTGTGAGGAAGTTAACTTTGAGACAGGTCAGGTAACTTGCACAAGCTCATACAACCCGTAGGTGTCAGGATTGAGAATCACATTCTGGTCTTCGGGTACTCATGCACTAACTCTGCCTCCTTTTTCTGAGAAAACAGTAGCAGACTGGCCATCCTGGCACCTGGCCATGGAGAAGGGGGCAGCTGCTTGATAGCTAGGACACTGAGCTGTGATGGTGACAGGTACTGGAGAGCCTGAGAATGGGCACTTTACTTGTCATGTGCCTCCCTACAAGTCGCCTGTAGTGCTCTGTGCACTGAAATGGGGGTGGGTGGCTGTTCTCCAATCTCAGCAAATGGGGTGCCTTGAGCATTTTACCCAGGAGGGGCAGGAGATTTACCCCAGTCCTCCCTCAGAGCCTTTTGGTAGCATTGATCCTTTGCCCATGTACAGTTTATAAAGCCCTTTCATGAATGTTGTTCTACGTTTCCTCACAACCAGAGGCATGTGAGATTTGGCAAGGCAGGACTGTTATGCCCATTTTAAAAATAAGGAGTGAGGGCAACACAGAGAAAATACTAGCTGATTCTTAAAGCATCGTGGGAATTCCTTTATCCTCTCAGAAGACAAGACAGGGAGACTTGGAAAGAAAGCAGTGGGGCGAAGATAACACTGGGCCCCTCTTCCTATATCAGGATGTGGGGACTGTTACTACTGGGTTGCTGAATACCTTCGATTCCTCCATTAATCGGGTGTTATATGTGGGCTGCAATTCTACGTCCTCCATCGCGCCAGGTTAGGAAGAGAGATTTGTCCTCCCCCCTACCCCCCTCTAAATGTCCTTGGTCCCTTGGACTGCAGGCTGCTGGGTCTTCCCTGTAGTTGTGTGTTTCCGTGTGAGTGGAGTGGAGGTGTTTCACGGGCATATGCAGTGGCTGATGGAAAAATCCTCCAAAATGCAAAGTTCTGGCAGGAGCCGGGCTTTGTAGGGGGTGTGAGCATACAGCCTCAGGGACCAGCCCGGCTGCAGCTGCAGCAACAGTGCAGTGAGTCCCTTAGCAGCAGTGGGTTTGCAGACTCCCCTTCCAGTCGCTGTTTCTCAGGGTGCCCCAGCAGCTGCTGCTTCTGTGAACTGATAGCAAGAAGTCTTGGGGTGGCAAGAAATCCAGTGTGAGTCAAGCCCTGTGTACTACCACCATGCTGAGGGAATTCTTAGATGTCAAGCACCTGATGGTTGACTCAACCACAGATAGATAGGTTTAGGACTCTGGGCCTGGGGAGGAGTGATGGCGCACGTGGGTTGGGGGGGGGCCCATAGCTGGTGGACACAAAGAGGCCCAGCCCATGGTCTGGCCTGCTTCACATAAAGAGAGTTGAACTCTGACCCCTTCTTTGATTTAGGACTGAAGGGACTTGTGGGTATGGGTCTGAGGCTGTTCTGCTCCTGGGCTGGTGGAACTAGATCTCTGGTCTCTGAAAATGCTGTTCCACGGGCTTTTGCTGTCAGCCCCTTTGCCGTCTCCACCTGTTTGTCTTTGACTCTTCCATCAGCTTTCCATACAGCCTGACAGCTCTGGGAAGATTTTTTGGTCCCTATAAATCATTTTACAGATAAAGAAGGTAAAGCCCAGAGAGGGGAAGCGACAAGCCCAGGGCCACTCAGATAACCGCTGCCAGAGTCGTGGTAAGGAAAGCTCTTGGTCCAGCACTATTCCCTCTACCCCATGCTGCTATTATTGCCTTTTGCAATTTGTCAAGCTGCAAGCCGTCATTTGTTAATCATTTGTTAATTTGTGAAGCACTGTCTGTCTATGAGTTATTATTAGTAGTCGTAATCAGATACTCCAGAGTGGTTGAAGTGAATTTCAGTATGTTCACAAAGCATCCATGTTCAATTAGGGTCAAAATCATTGGTATTATTCCTACACAAGGCTAGGGAAGAAGTCCCCTGCTTAACCTTGGAGTCAAAACTGACATGAGTTTGAATCCTCTCCTTACCACTAATCAACTGTGGTTCATTGGACAAGTGACTTAACCTCTCTGAGCCTTAACCCAGAGACTGAGAATGACCATAATACCAAACTCAAAGGATTAGAGTCAGGATTAAGTAAGATAATTCTTAATCTTCTTAGCACGAAAGAGGAGATGGATACATTTGAATTCCCTTATTCTCTACTCCACCTTTTGTCTAAAAAAGGGCGAAATTCTATGGTTGGTAGTCTGACGCCTTAGGAGGAAAGTACTCTTAAAACCCTCAATTATTTAATGCAGTGAAATTTAATTGAGCATCTATTAAGAATAAGGAACTTCTCTGGACAATGATATGAAGAGAATTCTATGGTAATTAAAAGGAAATGACCTTTATCCATTTAATGGATTATCAATTGCAAATTTAAAATCTCAACTTTGTTTCCCTAACATGATTTTAGAGTTTCCCAGTCCTTCTCCTAGTTGGTATGTGGTTTTAGAAGCACACATCATATAAACCTAATATTGGCCTAAGCAAAACATCATTAGAAAGGCAAACCTGCCACTATAAATCAGACTGATCTTTCGAATGCTAATTATTATGGACTCTGGAGTATAATCCTCCTACAGCTATGGGAGGGTCTCACCAATGCCCTGGAGCACTGTTGCAGATGCTGCCTCCGAGTCCTTTTCGGCCGGCTGTAAGTGAGATTTCACATTCCCACTGAAATCCGTTTGCCTTTCCTGATATATCCAGGGCTTGGAATTGTTCACATGCATGCTCATTTGAGACATTGTGGAGATGATTTAATCTATATGTTACCTCTGGTCTGATTTCATGAATGAGAAAGATGAGTGTCATACAGGGGAAGTAAGTGTTCAGCTCCCAAATCTGTTCTACCTGTTCATGGTAGAACATGGACTCGAACCCAAGGGAATAGCCACTGTGGTGTCTCAGGAGGCAGCTAGAAGATAACAGTCCTAGGTCACTGTCGCCCCTGCAGCTGGGTTTCGCGCTGCCTCTCTGCCTGCAGCCCCAAGTGCTGGGCCCGGTCATCACCACGCGTGTGTATTCAGCTTGCTTCCCTGACTGCCAGCCAGAGACATTTCACAGACCAGCAGGGAGGCAGACATCAGGATAGATTCTTTCTCTCTCCCTACCCTCTCTTCTTTTTAAGAAACACCATCCTGCATACACATATGTAATTTTAGTCTTATAGTTTGAAAATGAGACACTCTAAAGGTGGTGTTTCCTGTGCTTCGCATCATACTGTCAGCAGGAAGTCTTTGCCCATGTGTGTGTCTGTACACCACCAGCACCACGCCTACCACCCCCGTGCACACAGAACCACATCGACGGGATGGGCATTCTTGCCACAGATAACATCTCAACCATGACCACATCTTATGATTCTTAGCTCGTCCCCTAAGACCTAGTTTTGTTTTGTTTTTTTTTTAAGTGAAGGCAGTTGGCATTGAAGAACTGCTTTCCAGGACCTCTGGGGTGTTTTCTGTCAAAGCAAAGAGGAAAGGAACCAACATTTGTCAAGGAACTATATTGTATACAGAATTCCACATACATTTTCCCCTTTCATCTACATAGCAGTGTAGCTGAACCTGCTTAACACTGAGGAAATGAGGTAGAAGAGGTTAAGCTCCCTGCAAGACTGAAGCCTTGCTCCTCACACTGCAAAGCCTATGCTTTCCACATGCTGTGCTGCCTCTCAGCAGAAGGTGGGGATTTATGATGTGTCCGTGACACAAGGGACACACGTTTCCTCTCATTTTCCACTGTATATGTGCTGCCGAAGCGAGCACTCTCATTTTCCACTGTAAGGAGCATTTGCAATTTATTTCATTTTCACATGTGTTGGTTTTCAGATTCTCTTTCAAAGGTTGAATTCCTTTGTAGAGTGAAGTGTGTTGACCATCTTAGACACCAAAATCATGTTTGGCTCTCTCAGTAGCAGAGTGAGTAGCAGAAACAGCATCTGGATGGCTTCTGATCCTGGCTCTGGGTGACTTTGGGCAAACCTCCTAACTTCTTTGGCCCCAGAGTACTTTCAAATCACACAGTCTAACCATCTTGTCCAATGTACTGAGGGGTTAAAAAAAAAAAAGGCTGGGGAATGGGCCAGTCAACCTCTCTGGACAGCCGCCTGGTTCTTATCTAGTTGACTAGATAACATCAACCAGGTAGGCCTTTGTCTAATCATGATGAATAGTTGGAAGCCGGGGTGTGTTGCGTGAATAAAAGGAGGAAGAGAGGATAGGCTGAGGGAAAAGTGTTGAGGCCAGCCTGGAGGGTGTCCCTACTCTTCTGGTTTTCATCTGGAAGTGCTCACACTCTCTCTCTGCAACACAGGAATTGAGACAGGCGTTTAGGGCCTGATTTTTTTATGCATAATTCTGAGCATATGGCTGGTACATGATAGGGGATTAATGAATTAATGAACAAAGGAATAGATGTGGCCTTTAGCATAAGGAGGCAAGATGGCTGTCTTTTGCAGCTGACTAATTTCTTTGTATATGATGGTGAAAATGTAAGTATTCAATGAGATGATTCATGTTAGGTGACTAGCACGGGGCTAGTACAAAACACATGCTTTGTATGTATTAACCAAGGGAATGGGGGCATGACCTGCCTGGAGGGCCAGCAGGACAGTGTCCTGTCTGGGCCGAGTGCTCTCCCTCTACCTTCACTTAAGGCCACCAGCCCATGGGGGTTTAGCGGGCATCTTCTCTCTCCTCAGCTCTCTCCTACGCACAATGTGCCTACGTGCAGAGGATGGTAAGGGATGAAAACCGTGATCTCAAGAAACATCTTTTTCTCACTTCACCTAAATGGTATAAGAATTAGAGAATCAAATGCCATTTTTATTGGTAAATTAGAATTGATGAAAAATGACAAACAATCCAGGCTGGTAGAGAAGATTTTAATAGCACCATCTAGATGGTGGGATTTTTATTTTTTTAAATGATCGTACATCTTTATAAAACCTGGGTTTTATACACATATGTATTCATCTATGAAATATTCCAAATGGCTACGATCGAAACAGGAATTCATTGATTAAACCTAGCAGGGATTATCATGTGAGGAAAGACATAAATGGCACTTAATGAATTTGAATAATCTCTTATTCTTTAGCCACTTAAATGATAAGCCAGAAACCCCCTCCTAATTCTGTACTGTAATGGCTACCAGTCTCTCCAGGGCCCATGTGTTTTGGGGAGCCTGACTCACCCAGTGTGTGCGCATGGTGCACGGAAAATTTAGCATGATCAGGGCTTACAGACAGTCGTTTAGGCAGGAGCAGATCCGGGGTCGCACCGGGCCCCCTACAAAATGCCTTTCCGCCGAACACCAAAAATAAGTAAATAAACAACCTCCTGAAGAGAAATCGAGAGTTGTTATGCTAGGAGGGTTTGTGGTCTCTTATGACAAGATGATGGCTGATGCCAGATTTCATCATGTTTGTTCCTATTCTGCCAAGAGCGAGGTGTCCTGCCTCATCAGGAGAAGTCACTGCCATTTGACAGGTATGGTTCACCTAACCCCAGCAGTGACAGGGTCACTCTTCTCTTTTGCCTGACTCAGACTGGGGTGGCTGTGGAGCATTTATTTGTTCTTTAATTTATTCACTCGCCAAACAGTTGTTGTGTATCAGCTCTGTGCCAGGCTTGGTGCTGGGTGCTGGCATGACAAAGGCGATTAAGATGTAGTCCTCACCTTCAGGGAGTCTGCGGAGTTGACAGATTAGTCAATGAGACAGATGTGCAGATAGATCATTGGAATATGGTGTGGTCAGTGCTGTGGGAGCCTGGGGAAGGGCAAGCTGCTGACCTGTGCCTTGGCAATCAGGGAAGGCTTCCCCCGTGCAGTGGTGCACAAGCTGGATCTGAAGGATAAGGAGCAATGTGCTGCACAGAGAAGTGAGGAGAGATATCCTGAGAGACTTCACATTTATTGGTCTCTTACCAAGATCTAAGCACGGTTAGGTGCTTTCAGGTAAATACTTCATTTAATCACCTCAGAAGTCCTGCAGAGTAGGTCTTCTCTTCCCCCGTCTCTACAAAGAACTGAAGCTTCAGGCGGTTCAGTAACCTGCCCGGGTAGCATATAGGAAGGGTGAGAACTGGGATTTGGACCTGTTTGGGAGAGTCTAAAGCTCATAGTCTTTCTGCTTCTAATGTTTAGGGAGGTCAGAAAGAGCAGTTTGGAGAATAGTAAGAAGTCTATAGTACTGGCAAGTAGAGTCCAGGGGTAAGTGCTGGAAAATGAACCTGAAAAGGCAGCCTGAAACCACGTAGGTGGTCAGGGGCCTCATATGCAACTCCTTCACTCCACAAGCACTGAATAAAAACCCACTATTTTCCAGAGACACTGAGCAAGGATATACGGAGTAGAGACTCTGCCCCTAGGGGCTCACTTTCTAATCAGAAAATTCTGAAAGGACTTCTCTCTTCTGGAATTGAACTCAAACTTGGTTCTTTGGGAGGAGAAGGCAAAAGCTCCATCAGCAGCCCATAGGAGATTGTTTGCCCTGCGGAAAGCCTTAGGCAATTGGAAACCATTAGAAATGTTTAATAAGAATCATGATCTTCTCTGGTGATTCAAAACCATGTCTTTGTCAAAACCATGTCTGAGTGTCTTTGTCAGGATTTGGTGATGACAGTGTGTGTCCAAGTGTTGTGATTGGGTATGTTTGGGTTGGAGTCACTTCTTCCTAGGTAATTGGGAGAGGAGAGAACGTTCCAGCAAAGAGCTGGACTCTGGGTAAAAAGACACTCCCCAGATACACTTAGGAGAGAGGAAATATACTTGCTAGAATCCCACTCCCAGGTATGCTGATGTGCATCCCTCACACACAGCCCTGCCACCACCTTGGTGTGGCCATCATACATGTTCTCTAGCTAAGACACATAGAGTTGTTACTTTAGGAAGGTGCATATTAACTTGAATGACAATCATGAAACCTCCTTGGATTTCATAGCACATTACCTTCCAAAAGTTCAAAGTCAGCTTAAGGCTTTTATACTCCTTTATTCTGTGACTACGTTCTAGAGTCTGTGATTCTCATTTTATTGACATAGATGGAGAGATGTGGAATTTAAAAGACTTGTCAAGTAGAGGGTTGGCTGGGAAGATGGCAGAGTAGGAGGACCCTAAGCCCACCTTGTCCCATAGATACAACTAGATAACACTCATGTCTGCATAAATAACCCAGAAAACAACATGAAGACTGGCAGAACAAATTCCACAACTAAATGGTGAAGAGGCCACATCAAAAAAGGTAGAAAGGGCGAAGACCTGGTCTGGGAGTGAAGTGGACTGGGGCCGTCTGCCATGCCGAGGGAGCTGGTAACACAGAAAAGGGTGAAAAACAGACTTTCACATGGGGAACCCACAAACTGGAGGATGAATCCCCATAATATTTGCCTTTGAAAGAGGGGCTGAATTTGTGAGTTCTTAAAACCAGTGGGACTTAAAGCCTGGAACTTTAAAAATCAGGGGCTTGGCTCTAGGAGAGCCTGGAGGACATTAGGAAGCTGAGTCCCCACCATTAAAGACATAGCACACAAAGAGCCCAAACATACAGCTAGAACTGGCAGTTTGAAAAATACCAAGGGAAGACAGAAGGGAGTGATTTGCTCATCTCAGAGCATGGCTTGTGGCTCCGAGAGACAACAATCATGGGGCAACCCCTCCAGGAACAAAGGAGCTGGCAGGTGCCATTTCCCTCCCCTGCTCCCCAGCATAAACAACAGCCACCTGCGGGAACCAGCCTGGCTCTGACACTTGCTTACCTAACTTGTTTACACCAAGACACGCTACCCTACACTTTGCTGGATCCTCCCTTTTCAGTCACACTTGCCTTATTCTCAGCACTGTGGGCCCCTCCCCAAGAAGACCAGTGCAAATCTCTCCAACGTCACATCTCCGCACCCAGGCATTGTGTGGGACATCAGTTCCAGCCGCAGTGGGGGCAGGTCTCATTTTGTAAGCAGACCACTACACACTTTGTTAAAATGTGCCCCACTCCTGCTGGGGAGCAAAGACTGCCCATGATAGGCAAAGAGAGCCTCGGCAGACAACTGGAATGAAGGAAAAAGAGGTCAATACTCAATAGCAGAGGATATGAACACCTAGGAGACATTCCCTTTGCCAGGCCCTGGCGAACGGGACATGCACTGCAGGGCACTACAGGACCTTTTCTTCATAAGGCTGCTATTATTAAGAACAAGAGAAGTAGCTGACTTTCTGAACACAGAGAAACCGACACAGAAAGTCAGTCAAAATGAGACAGAGAGATATCTCTCAAATGAAAAAACAGGACCAAACCTCAGCAAGAGACCAACGTGAAATGGGTATAAGTAATACACCTGATGGAGAATTTAAATTAATGATCATAAAGATACTCACTGGACTTGAGAAAAGAGTGGAGAACAGCAGGGACACTCTTAACACAGAGATAAAGAATCAGAGATCAAGAACACAATAAATGAAATTAAAAATACATTTGATGGAATAAATAGCAGGCTAGATGACGCAGAGGAAGGAATTAATGACCTGGTAGACAGAGTAATAGAAAGTCACCAAGCTGAGCAAAGGAGAGGAAAGAAAATTATGCAGATCGAGAATAGTCTTAGGGACCTCAGTGATTCCATCAAGTGTAATAATATTCACATGATAGGGATCTCAGAAGAAGAAGAAGAGAGAGAGAAGGAGGCAGAAAATTTATTTGAAGAAATATCTGAAACTTCCCTAATCTGGGGAAGGAAATAGATATCCAGATCCGGGAGGCACAGAAACCCCCCCAAAAATTTCAACCCAAGGAGGTCCACACCAAGACACATAGTAATTAAAATGGCAAAAAGTAGCAATAAAAAATGTTAAAAACAGCAAGAGAAAAGATGACAGTTACATACCAGGGGAAAGCCCATAAATCTATCAGTGGATTTTTTAGCAGAAACTTTGCAGGCCAGGAGAGAGTGGCAGGATATATTTGAAGTGCTGAAAGGGAAGAATCTGCAGCCAAGAATACTCTATCCAGCAGGGCTGTCATTCAGAATAGAAGGAGAAATAAAGAGTTTCTCAGACAAACAAACTAAAGGAGTTCATGATCATTAAACCAGTCCTGCAAGAAATAGTAAAGGGAGTTCTTTGAGTGGAAAGGAAAGACCATAAGTGAGAGTATGAAAAGTGAAAAACACAAAAGTGGTAAAAATAAATATTTCTGTAAAAATTAGTCAAAGGATTCATAAAAGGATATAAAATATGATACCATATACCTAAAACATGGCAGAGAGAAGAGTAAAGAATGGGTTTAAGCTTAAGTGACCATCAACTTAATATAGACTGCTATATGCAGAAGATGTTATATACAAACTTAACAGTAACCACAAATCAAAAACCAGTAATAGATATGCAACGAATAAAGAGAAAGGAATCCAAGTATATCACTAAGGAAAGCCAACCATGAAAGAGAGCAAGAGAAGGAAGATCAGAGAAAATCTATAGAAACAGCCATAAAACCACTAACAAAAATGGCAATAGATACATACATATCTATCAATAATTACTTTGAATGTAAATGGACTAACCACTCCAATCAGAAAACACAGGGTGACAGAGTGGATAGAAAAACAAGACCCATCTATATGCTACCTACCAGTGACTCATGTCAGACTGAAAGACCTCTGCAGTTTGGAAGTGAGGGGATGGAGAAAACTTTATAATGCAAATCGATGTCAAAAGAAACCCAGGGTACCAATACTTATTTTGGACGAAATAGACTTTAAAGCAAAGACTGTAACAAGAGACAAAGAAGAACACTATATCACAATAAAGGGGACAATCCAACAAGAGGATAACAATTATAGGGGTACCTGGCTGGTTCAGTCAGTGGAGCAAGCAAGTCTTGATCTCAGGGTTGTAAATTTGAGCTCCACATTGGGTGTAGAGGTTACTTAAAAAATAAAATCTTTAAAAAAAGAGGATATAACAATTGTAAATATTTATGCACCCAATATAGGAGCACCCAAATACATAAAGCAGTGGATAACAAACATAAGGGAACTAATCGATAGACACATAATAATGGTAGGGGACTTTAACACCCTACTTACATTGATGGACAGATGATCCAAACAGAAAATCATCAAGGAAACAGTGGCTTTGGATGACACACTGGACCAGATGGATTTAACAGATATATTCAGAACATGCCATCCTAAAACAGTAGAATACACGTTCTTTTCAGGTGCACATGGAACATTCTCCAGAATAGATCACATATTAGGCCACAGAACAAGTTTCAACAGATTTTTAAAAATCAAAGTCTTACCATGCATCTTTTCTGACCACAACACTATGAAACTAGAAATCAACCACAAGAAAAAAATCTGGAAAGAGCACAAATACATGAAAGTTAAATAACATGCTACTTAAAAAATAAATAAATAAATAAATAACATGCCACTATACAATGAATGGGTCAACCAAGGAATCAAAGAAGAAATGAAAAATTACATGGAGACAAATGAAAATGAAAACACAATGGTCTAAAATCTTTGGGATGCAGCAACAGTGGTTCTAAGAGGAAAGTTTATAACAAAACAGGTCTACCTCCAGAAGCAAGAAAAATCTCAAACAACCTAAACTTACACCTAAAGGGGATAGAAAAGAACAAATAAAACCCAAACTCAGCAAGTGGGAGAAAATAATAAAGATTAGAGCAGAAATAAATGACATAGAAACTAAAAAAAACAGATCAATGAAACCAGGTTCTAGTTCTTTGAAAAGATTAAAACAAAATTGACAAACTTCTAGCCAGGCTCATCAAAAAAAAAAAAAAAAAAAAAGGACCCAAATAAACAAAATCACTAATGAAAAAGGAAAAATAACAATCAACACCACAGAAATACAAACAATTGTAACAGAATATTATGAAAACTTGGGGTGCCTGGGTGGCTCCGTCAGTTAAGCACCTGACTCTTGATTTTGGCTCAGGTCATGATCTCAGGGTTGTGAGATTGAGACATGTGTCAGGCTCCACGCTGGGCCTGGAGCCTGCTTAAGATTCTCTCTCTCCCTCTACCCCTGCCCTCTGTTCGCTCATTCTCTTTCTCTCTCTCAAAAAAAAAAAAAAAAAAAAAAAATTCTGAAAACCTATAAGCCAACAAATTGGACAACTTAGAAGAAATGGATAAATTCCTAGAAACATATAACCTACCAAAACTAAAGCAGGAAGAAATAGAAAATTTGAACAGACCAATTACCAGCAGTGAAATTGAATCAGTAATCAAAAACCTCCCAACAAAGAAAAGTCCAGGACCAGATGGCTTCACACGTGAATTCTACCAAACATTTAAAGAAGAGTTAAAGCCTATCCTTCTCAAACTATTCCAAAAAATAGAAGAGGAAGGGAAACTTCCAAATTTATTCTATGAGGCCAGTATCACCCTCATATCAAAACCAGATAAGAACACCACAAAAAGGGGTGCCCAGGTGGCTCAGTCAGTTAAGCGGCTGCCTTCGGCTCAGGTCATGATCTCAGGGTCATGGGATTGAGCCCCGCATCATGCTCCCTGCTCAGTGGAGAGTCTGCTTCTTCCTCTCCCTCTGCCTCTGCCCCCCACTCATGCTCTCTCTTCCTCTCTCAAATAAATAAATAAAATCTTAAAAAAAAAAAAAAGAACACCACAAAAAAGAGAACTACAGGTCATTTTCTCTCTTGAATATAGATGCAAAAATCCTCAACACAATAGTAGCAAACCAAATCCAACAATACATTTAAAAAAATGATACACCATAATCAAGTGGGATTTATTCCTGGGATGCAAGTGTGGTTCACTATTCATAAAACAGTCAACATGATATGTCACATCAATAAGAGAAAGTATAAAAGCCATATAATTTCAATAGATGCAGAAAAAACATTGGACAAAGTATAACATCCATTCATGATAAAAAACTTACTGTAATGTAGAGGGAACATACCTCAACATAATAAAGACCTTATATGAAAAACCCACAGCCAACATCATACTCAATGGTGAAACCTGAGAACTTTTTCCCTAAGGTCAGGAACAAGACAAGCATGTCCATTATTAGCATTTGTTATTTAACATAGTACTGGAAGTCCTAACCACAGCAATTAGACAACATAAAGGCATCCACATTGGTAAGGAGGAAGTAAAACTCTCACTATTTGCAAATGACATGATACTGTATATACAAAACTGCTAGAATTGATAAATGAATTCAGTAAAGTCACAGGATACAAAATCAATGTACAGAAATCTTTTGCATTCCTCTACACTAATAATGAAGCAGCAGAAAGAGAAATTAAGAAAACAGTCCCATTTACAGTTGCACCAAAAACAATAAAATATCTAGGAATAAACTTAACCAAACAAGTGAAAGACCTGTACTCTGAAGACTATAAAACACTGATGAAAGAAATTCAAGACAATTCAAAGAAATGGAAAGACATTCCATGCTCATGGGTTGGAAGAATAAAGATTGTTAAAATGTCTATACTACTCAAAGCAATCTACATATTTAATGTAATCCCTATCAAAATACAACAGCATTTTTCACATAACTAGAACAAACAGTCCTAAAATTTGTATGGAACCACAAAAGGCCTCAACTAGCCAAAGCAATCTTGAAAAACAGAACTGGAGGTATCACAATTCCAGATTTCGAGTTATATTACAAAGCAGTAATAATTTAAACAGTATGATACTGGCATAAAAATAGACACATAGATCAGTGGAATAGAACAGAAATCCAAAAACAAACCCACAGTTATATGGTCAATCTTCAACAAAGGAGGAATGAATATCCAATGGGAAAAAGGCTTTTCAGCAAATGGTGTTGGGAAAACTAGACAACCACATGCAAAGTAATGAAACTGGACCACTTTCTTACACCATACACAAAAATAAACTCAAAGTGGATTAAAAGGCCTAAATGTGAGGCCTGACATCATAAAAATCCTTGAAGAGAGCACAGGCAATAATAACTCTGACATTGGCCATAACAACATTTTTCTAGGTATGTCTCCTGAGACAAAAGAAATAAAAGCAAAAATAAACTGTTGGGACTACATAAAGAAAAAAAAAGTTTCTGCACAGGAAAGAAAACAACGAAATTAAAAGGCAACCTATGAAATGAGAGAAGATATTTCTAAATGACATAAAGCATTAGTATCCAAAATATATAAAGAACTGGTACAACTCAATACCCAAAAAACAAATAATCCAATTAAAAAATGGGCAGAAGACATGAACAGATATTTCTCCGAAGAAGACATCCAGATGGCAACAGACACATGAAAAGATGCTCAACATCACTCATCATCAGGGAAATGCAAATCAAAACTCCAGTGTGATATCACCTCACACCTGTCTGAATGGTGAAAATTGAAACACAAGAAACGTCAAGTATTGGTGAAGATATGGAGAAAAAGGAATCCTCTTGCACTGTTGGTGGGGATGCAACTGGTACAGCCATTGTGGAAAACAGTGTGTAGTTTCCTCAAAACATTAAAAATAGAACTACCCTACAACCTAGTAATTGCATTATCAAGTATTTAGCCAAAAAGTACAAAAACACTAAATCAAAAAGATACATGCATCCCTATGTTTGTTACAGCATTATTTACAATAGCCAAACTATGGAAGCAGCCCCAGTATCCACTGATAGATGAATGAATACAGAAGAAGTGGTAAATATATACAATGGGATATTACTCAGCTATAAAAAAGAATGAAATCTTGCCATTTGCAACCACATACATAGAGCTAGAGAGTATAACGCTAAGCGGGTTAAGTCAGAGAAAAAAAATGCCATGTGATCTCACTCACATGTGGAATTTATGAACAAAAGAAATGAGCAAAGAAAAGAGAAAAATCAAGACATAGACTCTTAAATATAGAGAACAAATTGAGGGTTATCAGAGGGGATGTGGGAGGGATGGGGGAAATAGGGGATGGGGATTAAAGAGTACACTTATCATGATGGAAAAAAAAACACTTGTCAAGTAGAACAATGTTTTTTAAGTGTAAATTAGGGAGATTTTAGGGCTGTATTTGTTTTGTTCTACAGGTGTTAGCTTTTCAGTGAGCACGAATGATTGTGGAACCCTTGAAAGCAGTATTTGCACAATCAGAATTTGCCTCTGCCTCTATTCCCCATCCCCCTACTTCCATAAATTTGAACTTGCCTGCTTCCAGCCCACTTTTTCAGTATTCATTTCCTTGGCATTAAGAACCAGGGACATCATTCACTACCCCCCAACCCAGAAAGTCTCTGATAAATGCATTTCACTGAAACAGAAAGGATTGATGAGCTGATAACTTCTCCACCAGATATTCATTGGGTATTAGGTGCCAGGCATTGGCAAAGGGCATTTTACATGCATTAGCTAATTTAATCCTCAAAGCAATACCATGAAGTAGATTACTATGATGAACCTCTTTTTACAGATAAAGGGACGAAGGCTTAGGGACACTTAATAGACCATCATTCCCTGGGGTATTTACATCTGAACAGTGGACACAGAAGACTGCAGCCAAAAAGTGAATCTGCTCTTGAGAAATTCCAGGCATCATGTGGAGGTCATGGATGAAGTCTTTGATTTTTAAAAAGTGTTAGCCTTGTCTTTCCTGATTATTCAATCAAAGAGGAATATATATATTTCTTGGTCGTCTAGGAGGCTTGTGGGGTCTTCTAAAATATTGAGAGCTTTATTTGTATGTTTACAGATTTCTTTATACACTGTCACAGTGAACTCATTTATTTACTGTGGGCTCTCAGCAAAGTAAAGCTCTTTTCCTTTTGTAGACATTTGCCTGAAAAAATTAAGGATGACCAACAGTTGAAGAATATGAGTGGCCAGTGGTTTTATGAAGCCAAGGCAAAAAGGCACAGAGACAGAATTCATGGTGCAGATATCATCAGAGCATCCATGAGAAAGAAGAAGCTCCAGGTAGCAGGTGAGTTGATTTGGCTAGGACATTTTGAGCCAGCATTTGTTTGGGAAGGCATTGTCAGGAGACCAGAAGGATGTTAGAATCATTACTGGAATCTGCTGAGGGAAGTAATTTAGAGGTGCGCTTTGCATAATGCATAGTCCTCCAGCTCAAAATCTTCTTGTCCTGGATTCAGATGGATGAAGGCAGGGCTAAGGGACTCAGGGTAATCTAGAAAAACATAGGAAGTCCTTTAGATACTGTGTTGAGTTATAGTAGTATAGACAGTTGGGGTTATGAGGCATTTACCCCCTTCATTCCTTTGGCTTTTAACTCTGAAGATTCAGAACCATTTCCTCTGAGTAGGGTGACAGGAAGAGATTAGCTTCCCTTTCAACAACTTTGACATATGGTATGTCTTTAATCAACCAAGTATATCATTTAAGAGACTGTAAAGACAGTACTTTGAGGGCTTCTTTAGAATCCTGTTGGGTTTATTAAATATGTATGATGTGCCTTCTCTTTCACTCTGAGCTAGGCAGTGTAAACTTTTACACCTGAGAACACCCTCTGTCTAGATCTAGCCTGTGCCCAATAAGGAAAATAGCTGTCACCTTTTGAACATTTAATACATGATAGGCATTTGCTCTCTATTATTTCTAACTATAGCAGCGATCTTGTAAGGTAGGTATTCTTATCCCTGTTCTACATATGGGACATGTAAAATTCAGAGAAGTGAAGTTACTTGTCCAAGGTTATATCATTGGCAAATGGCCGACCTGGGATTTCGTTCTTTCTGACTCAGAGCCACACCCCTTGCAAATAAGGGGTAATGTTTAGTGGGTGCCCTGCATTGCTCGCATCCCTCTTGATTTTCAAAACCATCCAGGCCTTCAGAAATCTCGGGAGGTATGGATTAGTATTGTGGATTCTATTTTGCAATTGAAGAAACTAGACTTCTGTGTAAAGAGACCTGTGGGGAATACCACCCTGGAATGTGAGTATTTGGAAATCGGAGCCCTCGTATTGCTTCATCTTAACATCGATGTACAAGCATTCCTAGCACTTACTGGCACTGGGGTCAAAAGCAAGTTTCCTGAACTTTTTGATCCTTGATTTCCAAATCTGTAAACTTGGAAAATAACACCTTCTCACAAGGTAATGCATGCAAAAAACAACACTGTGCCTGGCACTTAGCATAATTACTTAATGCTAATTATTTGAGAGGTGCTGGTAAAGAGCCCTGGGTATTGAGAGGCAAAAAGAAGTTACTTCCTGAAGAGGGAGCATGGAGGTTTTATTGGGGGGCTTTGGCATCTGAGCTGGGTATTGAGGAGTATTGTAGAATTTGGATGTGTAGAGGCTGGGGGAAGGAAGAGGCAGTGGAGAGAAACATTCCAGGCCAGAAGCGTTTGTTCCCCTTTGGATTCCAGAGCCCAGCCTCAAGTCAGGCACATTGTTGATGTTCAGTAAATGCTTGGAAATGATGGTGTCTCTGTCCCATGAAGACTAGCTGCCCTGACCATATGTATTTAGCCCTGACCTCAGTTCAGGGAGATTCACCTAGAGGTGGTCAGAATTTTGCTGGAGTTATCTCTGGAGTTACCTGCACATGTAAAGGTCCACTCATACTCTCAGGAGATTCTGCTTGGGGGAAGGTAACATCAGATATAATTTTGCAGATATAATTCTGACCCTGGGGACTCAGACTCATGAGTGAGTGCCTTGGTGCTCCAGGAAGACCTGAAGTTCAGGTTTGAGCTTCGGTGATAAGAGATGCTAGGAGAGTCATAGGTCACGGAGGTGAGAGATGACCTTCCTGTCTTCACTGTTTCCTCTTTCAGCCGAGCAGAGTAAGGACAGAGCAAATGAGGCAAAGGCAAGTTGGGTGAATAACGTCAACAAAGATGCTTTCCTCCCCCCAGAACTAACTGGTGCTGTGGATGAGCCAGAAGATGTCGCCCCAGCAAGGCCAAGGTAAGACACAGCTCACAAGGACAGTCCCTACATGTGGGATTCATGGCTCGGTGTGCTATGAGCACAAACACCAGACTATTCTCACAGGCACTGTGAAGTACGTATGAGAGAATTCTGGGCCCTGATGTGGACAGAGCCTGAACAGTACTCTTTCCCAGCTTCCAGAATTTCTAATAAATCTGAATGTTAAGTAAAATTAAAATGTTAAGTGGAGATTTCTTCCAGCACCAACAATAGCTGGTTTTTATTTGTATTAATGATTTTACCTTAGAGTAGAATGAAGAGGTACTTCAAAATAAATATAGTCACTTCAGAGAAGAGGTGAATTATGATCAAACTGTCATAATTTGGTGTGATGGAAGAAGCTCAAGCATGGGAACCAGACATGAATTCAAATCTTAAATATGCCATTTATTAGCCATTTGATGATAGCTTCTCTGAGTCTCTTTTCTTAACTATAGATAGGAATGATAATATATACCAGGAAAGGCCATAGTGAGAATTAGTGATAACATATGTAGAATACCTGACACATAGTAGGTGCTTAGTAAATAACTCTTCAGGATGCAGGTTGTCCTCAATATTTCAGTCTTGATTTTGTTGGTATTTTCCATACCTGTTATCATCTCGCCAAAGTGTACATTTGTGTGTCTTTCCTAAGAAGTACCTGATTGTGGAGCTACATTGCCACAGATGTTTAGATGATTTTCTTTTAGGTATTTAAGGATCTTCCCATTGGTGTGCATCCCTTGGAAGTGTAGTTGTTACCCTTTGGTGGGAAGACAGTTGCATTTTATCTGTAGCTCTTCAGTGAAGACAATTCAATTCAATTGAAGACAATTCTCCTATTGGAGAATAGGGCTGAAGTCAACAAATTTGCTGATGATACAGTCACCAAGCCAGGTGTCAAGTCTGAGGCACCTGGGAATCAGGGATGTTTCCAACATAGTTTACAGGTGAGGGAGAGGGTCCATATAGGCATCCATAGGCATTTCAGAGCCAAATATGACTGAAGTTATATCACATGGATAGTGGAATACTGATTCTATTAAGGTACCCATTGTCTATTTCCCTGTTGGAGAGGACTCACTTTGTTTTCCATGGGTGGTAGCCTGGATTGTTTCCCCTCTGGGATGATTTGTAATGTTCTGTTATGTCTGTAGAGGCCATGTTGGCTAGAAAAGTAAGTAGCCACTAATTGATTTTGTGACCTTGCACTAGAAGTGACTTAACTTCTTGGGTCTTTGCTTCCTCAACTGTAAAATGGGATGATAAGGATTTGCCAGCAGGATTATTGAGAATTTAATTAGCTAGTAAATGTAGAATTCTTAACATGGTCCATAGCACATAGTAGGCATTCAGTGAATGGAAGTATGGGCTCTCAAAGAGGGTGAGAGCCTACCCCTACCACCTCCCCTGGGTGACTTCCCATTCACCAGCACACCCCCTAATGGGATAAAAGATATCCTTCAATAGGGAAAGAGGAGACCTGAAGTATTAGAAACTCCAGGAGTGAGAACACAGTCATTTAGAATCACCATCAAGAAGCTGACAGCAGCTCCTAAGAGCCAGTTTGATAGGGGACAGGGACACCAGAACACTGCCTGACTAGGGGAGGTGGGTACAAGTCCCACAGAAGGGGAAAGGAGATTTGGGGTGTCAGAAGCCATCTTAGCTCACTGCACAGTTTTGTCTGGGTCAGACTTCTTGTCTGTCTCCCAAGAACTCATTTCATTTCAAAGGGTTTGGGGGACAGAGACACCACTGCCTTCCTAGCCCAGCTCATTTTCTTTATGACCTCAGGCAGGCTGGTGGGTGTATCTCCCCTCTTCCTCAATTTGAGGTTGCTAATACAGCTTCAACAATTCATGTCTCCATTATTTCCTTCACTCCTTATGTGACCTCAGATGAGTCTTTCTGGTCTCATCTATAAATCAGAGCAGAGCTGCCCCACCAGGATATTATGAGATTAAATGAAATGAGATGTGGGAACCATTTAGCATTTCACAGGAAGAAAGAAAATTGGCAATTTCCAGTGGCTTTATAATTATGTTATTATAACATAGATGAGGTACAGTCGAGAAGGCAAGAATAAAAATGTTAGATGCATCTAGTCTGCTTCACTCATTACGTGACCTGGGTGGTACTCATCCAGAACTGTGGAAGGGGCTGATGTATACTTCCTCCTTCCCATGTCAGAAACTACTACTTGACTCAGTATCAGGTTCTTGCGGTGTTTCTCACTTATACTTTAACCTTTGGGAACTGGGTGTGTTAAGTGTATTTTGGGGCCTGTGCTTTTAGAGGAATTGAACTTCAATAGAATGACTCAGTACCTGTCAATATTTTCTTAGGCAGGAGTCAGGTGTCTGGGAGTGTTGTGAAGCAACAGTGACTAGATATTGCAATTTCTGAAGAAGTTTTTCTTTCTTTCTTTTTTTAATTTAAATTCAATTAGCCAATATATAGTACATCATTAGTTTCAGATGTAGTGTTCAATAATTCATCAGTTGCGTATAACACCCAGTGCTCATTATATCACGTGCCCTCTTTAATGCCTATCACCCAGTTACCCCATCCCCCCACCGACCTCCCCTCCAGCAACCCCCAGTTTGTTCCCCATAGTTAAGAGTCTCTCATGGTTTTTCTCCCTCTCTGATGACTTCGCATTCAGTTTTTCCTCCCCTCCTTTTATGATCTTCTGCACTGGAACTGGAGAGTATTATGCTAGGTGAAATAAGTCAATCGGAGAAAGAAAATTATCATATGGTTTCACTCATATGTGGAGTATATGAAGGAGTTTTTCTGATAGGCTCTGTGGCAAGATTCCTTCTTTCTATGGGCACAATTCTGTTTGGTCCTGCCTGGGAAGAACTGAAATGCTATGGGTGCCCGGCATGAGCTCAACCACCATCCTGTACCTGTGTTCTTTCACAACTCATCTTTGTTGGGACACCTGGGTGGCTCAGTTGGTTAAGCATCTGCCTTTGGCTCGGGTCATGATCCCAGGGTCCTGCGATCGAGTCCCACATCGGGCTCCTTGCTCAGAGGGGAGCCTGCTTCTCCCTCTGCCTGCCACTCCCCCAGCTTGTGCACTCTCTCTCTTTGACAAATAAATAAAATCTTAAAAAAAAACAAAAACAACAACTCATCTTTGTTTGCACCTGTCATGTGAGGAAGCAAAGTGAGGTTTGACAAACAAAGGAGCAGAGAGTGAGGTTTTCTTTAGAGTAGCAAAGGGAAAACTCCAAATGCTCACAGTTCCAGTGCTGGTTGCTGAATTTTAACTGGGCAGTATTGGCACAAACTGTGGTAAAAGACTAGTGTTTTGGTTTCCTAAACAATGTGTATTTCTAGTCATCACAGATTGGTACCTTTTATAAAATATAACAAAGATGAAATACAGAAAACAACAAAGGCATGCAAAATATGAACCCTTGATCATGTGCTGGGATGTCTCAGCAAATTGCTATAAATGATTCTAAATGCATGCTTTCAATTTCTGTATTTAGCTCACTGTGAACCAGTAACAAGCAATTCTCAGACTGGTGCTGGTCCATGAACCACACCTTGTAGCACATCATGTCCTTTCCATAATAATCCATAGAGCATGGCTGAGCCAAGGTGGGGAGTATACAATAAAGATGTGAGAAGCTTTTCCCATTGGGGTCAGGACCCTGCCCATAAAGGAGGTATAACATGTCTTGACTATAGAGGTGGACTTGCTCTGGGATGAGAAGACCTTCCTTTGTTACTTGAGAACACGTGTTCTGTGAAACAAGGTTAGGTGCCCTGGGCAACACTGAGAGGTCTAGTAGCCTCTCTATTGACAGGGCCTTGGATGTCCCCACTGTTGGTGCTTCTTTGGTCTGAAGGAACCTGAAAGTGGACTGGCCTTGTAGTTTCTGTCTCTCTCTCTCTAACTTCTTCCCTGAAGACTGCCTCTCTGAGGACTGGTCCCTGTGGTAGCTTATATTGTTTTAGCTCTGTGGTGTCACACGGGGCCAGTACTCTAAAAAGAGATAGTTTCTCAAGTGTGTTCCAAGCTTCCCAAGTCTTTCCTCCTTCTGGTTCCTCTTCCCATGCCCTTCCCCCTCCCATATCCCTCAGTTGCCTGGTAGCCTCTCCTTTCTCTTTTAAGGGGATCCAACATGCATTCCACTTTAAGAAATACTTGACTTTTTAATAACTTAAGCCTGTATGGATGGAAATGTGGAGCTTCTTGTCTTTTCTCAATGGTCACCCCACTGAACATGAGTCTGAGCATTTTTGTGGCATCCTAACACATAGCCCAAGTAGTTCTTAATATCTGGTGTGTAATATGGATGAGGGCATTTCAATGAAAGGAATCAGAGATCTGTCACATGCCTGTCTCCCACACTGTGCAGACTTTCTGCTGGGAGGACTTCCAGTTCCTGATGGTTTCTGAAGATTAAAGAATTACCTTTTGAATACAAAAAGGTCAGAGCCTTCAACCAAGGGAAGCAAGGTGTTAGGTGCAGAGAGGAGTATGCTAGGGGCAGTGGGCATCTCAGTGCCCTGGTATCACACCAAGGATGTGGTTGTTATACTCTGACTCTATACAGACCAGCCCTAGTGATAGATGTCATCAGTCAAAGGTCAGTGACTACTTTTGCTGGAGCAAAATTAGCAGGGCATGCTGTGAGCCAGCCTGGGCCACAGGCAGAAGAGTTCAGAAAGGCCAGAAGAAAGGCAGTTGCAAGAGTGGAATGTGGAGAAAAATAAGAAAGAGAAATAGGTATGAATGGTTAGAACGGAACAATTAACCCATAGGTTGACTGGGCAACTCAGGCTACTTACTGGAAATAAAGTGCTTAAATGTCCTTGTTTGCAGTTGATTGGAAACACTGATCTAATGTCTTGCTAGCACCCAATAGAATAAATCATTCCGTAGGGTTACTAATTCATTCATCATTCAGCCATTTATTCAGTCAGTAGGTAATTATTGTTTATTGTATACGATACGGTAGCTAGGAATTTAGAGATGAACAACATAGGGTTCCTGTTCTTAGGGAACTTACTGTTTGCAAAAAGGGCTGACATGTATAATCATAAATTGTGATGTGATATGATAAGTATAATTAAAAAGCTGTGGGAGCACAGAGGTAGCAGCACTGACCATGTCCAGGGTCAATGGGAGGGATTGTCAGGGAAGCTTCTAGAGATAGTTATATGTAGGGCAGTTCTTGAAAGATGAGAAGGATTATGGCAGGTAGACATGGGGAGAGGACAATACAGGCAGAGGGGATGACATGGGGGTCTGGCAGGTCTGAGACGTGGAAGGGGTCTAGTCTGGTGGGTATGCTGTGTGAGTGGTGGGCAGTCAGGCTGGAGGAAGAGGCTGGGCCCAGATTGTCAAGAGCCTTGAGTGTTGGCTAAAAGTCTGGACTTTTTCCTTAAGTCACAAGAAGCCATTAAATGACTTTTTGATCAAGTTTACTTTTTGGAGTGATTATTCTGGTAACTTTGCGGAAGATGGGGTTAGACAGTTCAATTAGAACATTGTAACAGAAGTTTAGGTGAGATGGTAAGAACATAATGAAGGGAATGGAGAAAAGAGAAAACATATGGTGGAGTTTTAGAGATGAAATTAGAAGAAAGGGTTGAAGGGTTGGTAGGACACAGATATCTGATAATTTATAAAGGATATGTGGGTCCACTTGATGAGAAGTTCTCAACTGGGACCTGTAAGTCAGAACTGCCCAAGGGACTTCTAAAAATCCAGATTCCCAGGCCCTGCATTTCTTTCTCAGGGACATGGACTTCACCACCATGTCCCAAGCATCTAACACATGGTAGGTACTCAGGAATAAGTACCTATGGAAATGAATGAATGAATGAATGAATGCATGTATGCATGCATGCATACCAGCACCCTCTCTTACTGTCCTTCAGCACACTTCTCACTACCTGACATCGTGTTATATATTTATTGTGTGTATGTATTGTGCCTTCCCCCCAGATCCATGAGGAACAGAGCTTTTTGTTTATTGCTATATTTTGTTTGGTTCACTGCAGTATTCCTAACACCTACAACAGTGCCCAACAAGCGTCTCGTGGAATGAATGGAGAATAGATGGAGAGTGAGAGTCTGACCAACTGAATGAAAATAGTTGATGAGATAATTGTGAAATAAAGAATAACAGTGAATGAAGGTTAACGAACAAACTAATGAATAAATGAATGATTGAAGTGGTTTGCAACTCAGGAAGTGAGTAGAAAGAGGACAAGGGGAAAAGTTAAATTACAGGAACAGGACTGACAGCCTTCAGACTTCATTGCTGTGCGTTACTGAGAATCTCTCAGTTCAGTGGTATCACCGTGAGCTCCGGTGATTACAAAGATGGAAGAGAATGGGAGGGGTATTCTCACATTTGGACAACTGCAAGATAGGGACATTCAGGATAGAGAACTGGAAGGCATGGAGGCAGGAGGGAGCTTGGCTGCTCCAGAGGTTTGTGATGTCCATTAAATCAAAAACATCCCTAGAGAATGAATATCTCCAAAATGAGTTCAGGGAGAACAAGATAAAGCCTTCCCTATGGTTTTTCCTTCCGTGGCATTAGCACTTCCCTGTGACGTGGGAGAAAGCAATGAGTTTTCTTACAAGGGAAGCTGGGTGTCCTCACCTCACTTTGTCTTTGGTGGAATTAAAACACTGTTTTGTTCTAAGTTGTCCTAATGAATAAAAATGCTAGTTTTGAAGCTTTGCTGCCTGTGCTTCAGCAATACTTCTGCCGCGGATCTCCCTCTTACCTTCTGCTGAATGGGAACCAAGCAATTCAAACCATGTCTTTAGTTCTGAAATAGTATTATTTTTTCTACTAATGTTCTTTTCCCTGGAAGGCTTTTGTTTATCTCTCTCTCAATCTCAGTCTCTTTTTCTCTCTCCCTCCCCCCACCCATCTCTATCTCACAGCAGAATTAACTATTTACCTCCATCCCCTCAATAATAAGAGCAATGTGAGGCACTTGGCTTGCTCCCAAAGTCCAGGTAGAGATGAGCCAATCTATGGACAGCACATTTGATCTTTTGTCCTTGGATATGTTGCCTCTCCAGTGATGTGACCGTTTCATTTCTTAGAGGCCTGCCCCACAGAACCACTTCTGTGGAGCTCTTTAAAACAATCTTTCTTAACCCAATAGGATCTTAGATTTACCCAGATCACTTATGGTGGAAATAGCTGCACTATGACATCAGAGTGTCTTACATTTGGCTGAGAATATGCGTGTGAGAGAAATTCTGTAGCGTGCAGTGTGGTGCCCCCAGAGAAGTAATGTTTTAAGAAAATACCGACTTGAAAGTCCTGGCCTAGCATATTTTCTAATTTACTTCCCTCACTTTATTCCTGAGCCATTTCTTTTGTTTATTCATGTATTGGAGCGTCACAGAGTGTAACATAGGAGAGCATGGTGCTGGACGCCGGGGATGTGATACAGCATTCGCTTCCAAGGATCTCACCGTCCAAAGGGAGAGGCCAACAACAACAACGACATGTGAAAAAAATCACTTGCCCAATTTGCTTCTGATTCAACACTGTTAGTATTTAAGCTGCAAAATGCCTCAAAAGAAGGCATAAGATGTTGGCTGTTACTTTTCACTTTTTTAGAGAGAAAGGCCAGTTAAGGTTCAAAAGCTTTTAAAAGTTGCTTTCATGTGCTTTGGAGCACTTTAGGGCTGGACGCAGAAGCAGATGGGAGTGTCCAGCTGCCTGTGTGGTGTGATGGGAAGCCCCACCTCTTTCCCCAGTGTCCCTGCAACAGTACCTAACATGATTATTCTTTAGAGTGAAGTCTTCAGAGACTCGTGTTAAAATGCAGATACTTTGAACCCTAATGCCAATATCACAAGTTAATATTTTAATAATTCTTTTAACAAAGTAAACCTATTTTGTCTAAGTGTTCCTTCTGGTCTTGCAGGTAGTTTTTGAAAGGTGCCTGAGGGAATAATTACAAGCACAGGGTGGGGAATTTGGCTTGCTACAGTTTAAAAAGCTCATCTTATGGAATGTATTGGGTATCTTTTATATGCAGGACACAGTCTACTGCCTCCGAGAGGGATTTCAAGAAACAAAGACAAGGTATCTGGCTATAAAGAGACTATACTCTCGTAGGAAAAATTATGCATCCGTATGTGGATGTCTGATCACATGATAACAAATAGTGCCAGGCCGAGAGCAAATTCCTACTCCAAAGTACCAAGGAAATGTGCTGTAAGATGGGAAACAAGGAGACCCACTTCCAGCTGGGCTGATAGAGGAGCAGCATCATAGGGCGGTGAGATTTGGCTGGGTCTTGGAGATGACAGCAAGGATTTGGGCGGAGAGCACAGCAAACACGCGAAGGCAGGGCTGGGGGATAGGCGGAGTGCAGATAGCAACCAGTCGAGGGAGTTTGGGGGATAATGAGTAGACAGGCAACTTCGTGTGGCATGAAGGGTCACCAGGAAGGAAGAGTGGAGAAGTATATGGGGTAGATGGTGGAGGATCTCCAGTTCCTTCCTGACAAGTTCAGACTTCATTCCACAGGCCCTGGGGATCCAGGGAAAAGAAACGAGCAGAAGAGCGACATGGTCAAAGTTGTGTGTGAGACCATCCCAGCTTAGTGGCGGAATGCTGAGTGGATGAGAGGAGTGGAATTTGAGAATCAGGAGGTTGGATGTGAAGCTAATCGAGTCCACAGAAATTCAGGAGGTGACAGTGCAGGTGGAAAGGAAATGATGAATGTGAGAATCCCTGGGAAGGAAGAATCACCTGGACCTCAGCCCTCTTGCTATGAACCACTGCTTTATTAATGTGAGAAGTCAGAGGCAGGATAGCCTAGCCATGACTGTGATTGTCTTTGGGGTCAGGGCCAGACACCTGGCTCAAATCCCCAGCTCTTCATTAACTCATTTTGTGACATTGAGCAGGTTCCTTAGCCTCCCCAAGCCTCGGTTTTCTCATAAGTAAAATGGGGAGAAGGGTACATACCTCATAGGGATGTTGCAAAAACCAGTTGAAGATATGATGGTTGCAGTAATGATGCTTCCCAATGAATAGGCAGGCACGCAAAACATTGCTGTGCTCCTCAGGAGGAGTAGAGACAGAGCTTAATCTAAGAAGTCGCTGTATTTTCACAGATAGACTTTGAGGCCTAAGATTCTTGTTTTCATTTTTTCTGAGTAAGCAGACTAACCAAGTAGCTAACCATGTGTCCCAACCCCATCTCATTTTCCCCTCTCCCAACCACACGGTAACCCGGTGAATACTGTGTGTTTCTGTATTTTAGTGACTGACCATGTGCTCTGAATGTGTTGTTCCTTCCTCTCTTTTGCTTTCTGAGCTAATAGAAACAAAGGCTTTAAAAAAAAAAAAACACCTAAATAATGTGCCTCCTTGTTGTTTGGCAAGTAACATGAAAAAAATAAAGGAAAAATCATGGTTACCTATCTGCTGCTGCCTTCCCTGGCCCTGGCTCAGTGGCCTTCATCTTTTCAGTTGTTCACCAGTTGTAGTTTTGTACCAGCTGCTCTACATGGCATCACAGGGGGTTATGAAGATGGTCAAGATGGTACTCCTGGGGGATCTCCCGTTTACTATGAGAGATAAGGTATGTACGCACAGAATGAGGTTGCATAGTAGACATGAGGCACATTGCTGGATAAAGTTTAGTAAGAGAGAGACTGGTTTCATGTCTGGTTTTATGATGTGAAATATACATACTCAGAGCTGGGGCCCGGGAGGCACGGGAGCTGGGTTTCCAAGGAGCAGAGAGGGCAAAGTGTCACATCCCTGCTTATCCTTCGTTGTTGGTGAGTGGGAGGGGAAAGGAGGAAGGTGGCAGGAGAAAATGGGTGTTCCATGGACAGCCCCGACCAGCAACACTGGGTTCAGGTCGTCTGATCATGTAACTGCTTTATTTATAGGGAGATGACATAAAACATTCTAAAAAACAGGCTGGCATGTGCTATAAGGTTCCTCATGTCACTCCGTGGTTCCTTAAAATGGCAGTCAAGAGAAATAGCTTTCTAGTCCTGGGCTCTTGGCTGTTTTTATTGTACGGACAGTGTGAGTTCTCTTAGTGACCAGGTCCTTTTTTCACAGTGGCTGCTAGACAACTTGATAGAAGTGTGTGCCCATCTGTTGTAAGAATCACCTCCTATAATGTGTTTTTCTATTAGCCTTAATTCTGGCTGCATTATAAATTCCCATTCTTGTTCCCTGCCCTTCCCTGCCCTTCCCCGACCCATCCTTTTCCCCCTCTTTGTCACATCCACCTGATAAAGATGTATTTTATATACATCTGCCTCATCTGCTGTAATTCCTTTCTGGAACAATGTGGAGGGTAATGAAAAGAAGAACGGCTTCCTCAGAAGTTCAGCCTCTTCCCGGGACTAAGTCTGTGCAAAAAGAACAATTGATGTGCAGAAGGAAGGAAAGGAAAGGAAGCCGCAGGGACTTGTTGCTCACCATTGCAGCCACCATGTTCTTGGGCCAGGCTCTGTGGCCTTGGGGCAGGTTTCTCTCCTTCCCCAAGGTCCAGTTCCTTTGCTGCATGGTGGAAAGCCTGTGCCTTCCAAGGTATTTTCCAAGTTGTTGACTCTGTGATGTCACTAAGAGAACAGGTGGAGTCTAAGTGTGTACAGTGGTTTCAGCCAATACTGACTTCACCTGTCATGCCTGAGGCAAGGCCCCTGGAGCGGGAAGTCTGAGCAGGTGGTTTTCCTTCCCCTCGAGAGCCGCTCTGACTCTTTGTCCCTTCTTCCTCAGTATCCATGGGACTGGTTGTTCAGGAGGGAGGCCTGCTCAACTCACTTTTCTCCATTTACTCCCACCTTGCTCTCGTCCTGGGGCTGCCCAGTCCCTTGGGTAGAGAATCGTCTTCCTTCTTCTGAGCCAGCTCCAGGCTTCTATTCTCTCATCCTCTTCTGGCTGCTGTGCTTGGCCTTATTCCTCCGGTATTTGGACAAGACCTCGCTGGCCAGCCTGGAGAGTAGGGTTGAGAGTCCTCAGCAAGTTGCCTGGACGCACCAGCATCCCTGCACAGCATCCCTTAGATCTGCTGTCAAGTCACTGGTCTCACCTGAATCGTTTCTTCGGTTATTTCCTGCCTGAGTTAGCGTAAGCATGCTGTTCTGTGAAATCGAGCCCTCCCTGAAACTCTGGGGCTTTATTTCAGCAATGACGTCCACCGCTGCGCCACCCCACACACACACCCCACCTCCGACCCTGCCTTGAGATGAGTTGCTCCCTGTCATCTGCATCTGATGTTAGCTTCTGACTTGGAGATGAGTTCATTTCTACACATTTACATTGTGAACCTCTCCTGTGCTTGGTACCATGATAAAAACTGATGGCTTCCGCTGGATGGTTTTGCCTGCCTCACCCCTGTCTTTCTCCTTTCTGCTCTGCGCCTGCCTTTGCTTCACTGCTTAATCATCTCTAGGCCCCAACACCCTCTCCCTTCCTGGCAGTTCAGTTTTACAAACGTCCTCTGCTGTCCTTCCTTAATAGCTTTCAGCTTCAGACGCAGGGGGAGGGCTTATTCTCTGAATTATTGTTTCTTTTGCAGTTCTGGCGTGGTAAATCAAGCCTCCACCGTGATGGGTACATCCCAGGAAAACACAAGGAAGTCAGCTGTGTCTCCGGCTAAGGTAGATTGAGATCAGACTCCGAATATCTCATTTTTGGCAAGAATGCCGTTTTTCTCATTTTAGCAAAGCACCATGAAGTGAAGAGGATTTTTTTTTTTTTTGCAACAAATACAGATGATTTTTACTGTTTAATGTAAGAAGTCACTCTTGTGGTGGAAAAGTTGATGAATACCATGTTTCTGCATTGCTGAAGACTCTGATTTCTTGCCCTAGAGAATAAAAAGTCTCATGCTATTGGGGACTGCCGCTTTTTAAGCATTTGGAATGTGACTTGTTAGTCCCATATCAGTCCATGTTCCTGTTCTTAGCTTCCTGAATCTTTGTTAGAGGTCTGCTTGTGGGAGGGGATTGCCAGTTTATGAAACTCTAGGCAGTAAACATTGATACTCAGTTTTATATTAGTAAAAAATTTTATTACTGATCCCCTTTGTGTCATTGGAATTGATGATCATAATAGTGATAATGAAGCACTTCAAATACCTTGGTAAGTATCTTTTAATTCTTTATAAGAAAGGTCATTTACAATTACATTTAGTTCAGCTTTAATCTAGTACAGCCAGAGTCTCGTATGGTAGAAAGAGCATGGGGGGGAATCTGCCCTGATTAGTCTCAGGTTTACCCTAACCTTGACCAGGTCCAAATTTTCTCACTTTTGTAAAATGTGAGGTTTAGATTCAAATGCCTGGTTCTGGTTTAACGTTATAGGACTCTGGATTGAGTGTATTTTATACAGTTTAATTTTTCTCTGGCATATATGGTAACTCTGTGCCGGCCACATTAACCAGGACAGCAATTTTTCAAACAGGCCAGATAGAGTTTACTGGATAAAACTATCAATACTGGAGATAATAGGCATTTGCTAATACTGAGTTGCTGCTGTGACATTTAAAATGAGTTTAATAAACAATATTTTTCCCCAGCAAAGGAAAAATCCATTTAATAGCTCCAAGTTGCCAGAAGATCACTTATCTCAACAAACCAAAAGTGAGCCGTCACAAAATGGAAAGGCTGGTTTCTCTCAGACTTCAAAAGAAGGTAAACATTATTTTTATGGACTAGATATTTTTATCTTTGTTATCTGTGGGCTGAGGGAAATTCTCAGAGTTCCTTTAACTAAAATAACTTTCAAGAGAAAGTGAAAAGTCCTGATAGTTTTCTTATTGTGCTATGCCCATTGGTTTCCTGCCTGAGGGAAGGAAGCAGACATTTTAGAAACTGGAAGTTCATGCATTCCAGTCTTGGAGCTGACACTCGTCATTTGACCTCCGGGCCTTAGGTTCCCTCTCAGTGAACTAGGGAATTTTTTGACCAGAGGCATTCAATCATTCATGTAATGGCGCTTATTGGATGTCTGCCACATGCAGACATGGTTTGTGTGAAATTAAAAGAGTTTGCCTCAAGAGAAAAAAAAGCCACTTGACGAAGTTGTGATCCTCTAATTTGTAATTATCAGCCTGGTCCCTGAGGAGGCATTTGATCAGGTTTGGTGGCTTAATTGATTTAAGTCTGCCTGTTATGGAATTTTACCATTCTTCCATGCCATTAAGAAGAAATACTAGACAATTCAGTCTCTTCAAACACAACTGTAAGAAGATTCCACACGCGGGCGCCTGGGTGGCTCAGATGGTTAAGCGTCTGCCTTCGGCTCAGGTCATGATCCCAGGGTCCTGGGATCGAGTCCCGCATCGGGCTCCCTGCTCAGCAGGAAGTCTGCTTCTCCCTCTCCCTCTGCCATTCCCTCTGCTTGTACTCTTATATCTCTCTGTCAAATAAATAAATAAAAAATCTTAAAAAAAAGATTCCACACGCATTAAAGATTGGATGAGGGATAGAAAATTAACATTGTACAGTGGAGTTGGAGTTTCAGTTATCCTGTTTTTTTTTTTTTTTTTTTTTTTTTAATTTTATTTATTTGACAGAGAGAGACATAGTGAGAGCAGGAACACAAGCAGGGGGAGTGGGAGAGGGAGAAGCAGGCTTCCCGCGGAGCAGGGAGCCCGATGTGGGACTCGATCCCAGGACGCTGGGATCATGACCTGAGCCGAAGGCAGACGCTTAACGACTGAGCCACCCAGGTGCCCACAGTTATCCTGTTTTAATATTAGCATATTTCCCCCTCTCTATTGGATACACATTATATTATGTAAAATATTTTACAGAAAAAAGGCAATGGAACATGCTACCTGTTTTTTTAACTTTCTGAAAAAAATTAATTTTTGTTTTTATTTTAAAGATTTATTTGAGAGAGAGAGAGAAAGAGAGTAGGAGGGCAGGGGCAGAGGGAAAGGGAGAGAGAGTCTAAAGCAGACTCCATGAAGAGCGCAGAGCCCAACCTGGGGATTGATCTCACCACTCGGAGATCATGACCAGAGCTGAAACCAAGAGTCGGACACTTAACCAACTATTGCCACCCAGGAATCCCTGAAAAAATTAATTTTTGTTTTAGAGATTTTCTTTTTAAAAAATTAAGATTTTTTTTTTAGAAATTTGAGTTCCTTGGGGTGCCTGGGTGGCTCATTCGGTTAAGCATCTGCCTTCAGCTCAGGTCATGGTCCCGGGGGTCCTGGGATCGAGCCCCTCCTCTTGCTCATGCCCTCTCTTTCTCTCTCTTTCTCAAAAAATAAATAAAATCTTAAAAAAAAAGAAAAGAAAATTGAGTTCCTTTTTCTGGTTTCCATATGTAAATTTTTAAAGTGGCTTCTGTGTTTTTCCTTAGCCTCCTTAAGGAATTTTAGAAATCTTTTCTAAAAACTATTTTATTGAGTATAAAAATACCACAAAGTATGTATATAAGGCACAGGAATCTTAAATGTACAGGTCAATGAAGTTCATGCTTGAATTTTTAAGTGCTTTTTAATTAGGTCTACACTTACGATAATACTTTATTTTCTTTAATATTTTACTGCTTTTGCTACATGTAGATTAAGTTTATGTGAGGTGTTTTAAGTATTAGAGCTATTCTCCATTTGACATGTCACCTAATGTGTTTTAATTTACAGGTGAATTGTCAGAGTCAAAAGAAAACTCATCTATCCCAGATACTTCAAGCCAAAATTTAGAGAAACCAAAGCAGACATTTCCAGGCTCCGAGAATGGATCTCCGGTCAAAGCTCCGATCCCCAAAGCCAGGAAAATTCTCCCCAAATCACATGAGTTAAAGCAAGAAGATAACCAGTCTTTTCCTCGACAAAGGACAGACTCCCTGAGCACGAGGCGGCCTCCCAGGGGGATCCTGAAACGCAACTCCAGTTCCAGCAGCACAGACTCAGAAACAGTTCGTTTTCATCAGAACTTGGAACCCAAAAGCAAAATTGTGTCCCCTGGCCTCACCATCCATGAGAGAATTTCTGAGAAGGAGCATTCTTTAGAAGATGACTCCTCAAACTCCCTGGAGTCATTGAAGCATGTGAGATTCTCTGCAGTGAAGGATGAGCTCCCGCAGAGTCCTGGGCTAAGCCGTGGCTGGGAAGTAGGAGAATTTAGTGTTTTAGAATCTGACAGGTTAAGGAATGGAACAGAAGATAATGTGGACGTCGATGAGTTTTGGAATGACCCTAAGCTTTCCCAATACAGGAAGCCTTTGCCTTTACATCAGTCAGCCTCAAGCCCAAGTGCATCAAAAAATCGAACACAGCAGCCAATGACTTCTGGTTCTTTTCCAATGAATGGGCACCATTCTCCCTTAGAAGTTTTAACTCCAAGACCAGAGTCTGTTGAAAATTCATCCACCACCAATGAACACAAAGCTAAACCATCAGAATTATCAAGGCTTGAATCAGAATTGTCTAAAAGCCCTGCTGGTAAGAGAATTGTCACTACCAGACTATAAAAACCAAACCAATGGGCTTGGAATGGCCAGGCCAGTCCTATAGAAGCCCCATTTGGCCTCCTAGACACTCCAGCTACAATTCAGGCAGGTGCCACTGGGGAATGATTATGCTGCCTCTTAATGGGTTTGGAGGTTTTCCTTAATCATCAATAACTAAAGGGATAACTAAAACTAAAACCGGGATAGTTTCTGGTCCATTATGCTTTTCCCTAAAAATTTTAACTATCAAATATTTAACCAAACAAATTGCAGTGTTTTGAATTAAATCAAAGTGTGTATATAGAGTAAGAATTAAATATATGCTAATACCTTTGTACAGAATATATTATTCACCTGATGCATATTTATCAATTACTATTTAATCAAACTTTGATTTTTTTTAAAAGATTTTATTTTTAAGTAATCTCTACACCCAATGTGAGGCTGGGATTCACGACCCCGAGATCCAGAGCTGCACACTCCACTGGCTGGCCAGCCAGGCCCCCCAGATTTTTTTAATCTCAGAAGAACCTTCATTTTTTTTTTTTTTTTAAATTTGAGAGAGAGACAGAGCATGAGTAGGGCGAGGGGCAGAGGGAAAGGGACGAGCAGACTCCCTGATGAGCAGAGAGTCCAATGCGGGGCTTGATCCCAGGACCCTGAAATCAGGACCTGAGCCAAAGTCAGATGCTTAACCGACTGAGCCAGCCAGATGCCCCAAACCTTCATTTTCTTAGCCATTTGTTCTTAGATGTTAAAAGTGCTGATGGAACTTTCTCTTTCAGCTGCTGTGAGCTGAGAGGCAAAGAGAATATTGCTTTTCCCTGCTACCTAGCTAACTAGCCCTGTCTTGGAGATCTTACACCTCTCAAGGGATGAGACACTGTTTTCCCATACCCATACGATTATTTCATAATTCTTATGTTTTAAAAAAACAGGAACAATGGAAAAAATCATGCTGTGTATTCTCTCCCATCTTCTCTAAGTCTTCCTCCAGCTCTATGGTAATTTCTTTATAGTCAGGAAAATTTACAGTGGCAGCAGTCACACGTCTGATGCACTTGGTCTCCTCCTTCCTTATTAGTCAATATTAAGTTAACCCTGGGTCACTTTTGCTCAGCCCTACAGTTTTACACTTGTTCAGATCAATCCACTTCTTAAAGAGCAAACCACTTCCAATTATCCCCCTGTGCCCCAGACATTTTAATCATTTGAACAGGAATATTTTTTTTAAAATTAAAAATTAGCAGGTGCTTCTTCAATGAAAAAAACCCCTCATATTAAAGAAAATTCCTAAAGTTTGATAAACATGGCCAAATAACTGGATGGTGCTTACTTAAATGTTTATTCAAAAGATGAAAAAATTCTTTAATAATATTTTCCTTTACTATCCTTTACTATCATCCACAGAAAAAATTTGGTAAACCTTTCCTGTTTTTCAAACTGTACCTGCTTTCCCACAGACTAAAGACTATCTTTATAATTTTATAAACTAACTACTTATTTGTGCTTTCTGATTTTTATTTTTAAAGATTTATTTATTTTAGAGAGGGAGAGCAAGCACATGAGTTGGGGGGCAGAGGGAGAGAGAGAGAATCTCAAGCAGACTTCCCACTGAGTGCTGAACCCAACACAGGGCTCAATCCCATGACCCTGAGATCATGACCTGAGCAGAAATGAAGAGTGGGAATTTAACCACCTGAGCCACCCAGGCAACCCTGTGCTTTCTGATTTTTAAGTCCCAGCTGACCATGAAATTTGGGAGGAAGACATCATCAGCTATATTTTTTTTTTTTTAGATTTTTTTTTCTCTTAGAGAGAGAGCATGGGCAGGGGCAGAGGGAAAAGCAGACTCCCTGCTGAGCAGGGAGCCCAACAAGGGGCTTGATCCCAGGACTCCAGGGATCATGACAAGAGCCCAAGGTAGACGCTCAACTGACTGAGCCAAGCAGGCATCCCCAGCTACACCTATTTTGATTGACAGGCCTCCTAGCTTTAGAGCTTATATACAAAGTTCTGCTTACTTATTAATGCCCTGTTTACCACAAAAATATATAAAAGTAAATAATGAAACATAGAAAGAAAACCAGGCCCCCAAAAATGGTAAATGCAAAGTATGTGAATTATAAGGGTTTGACTTTAGCTCTGACCTTCAGGACAGTCAATATCACATTCATTACTACACTGCAAAATACAGAGAAGATGGAACACTGCCTGGCATCAAATCTTTAAAATAACTGTTCTTATTTTAAAAGTAATACACTTTTTTTAAAAAAGATTTTATTTATTTATTTGGCAGAGAGATACACAGTGAGAGAGGGAACACAAGCAGGGGGAGTGGGAGAGGGAGAAGCAGGCTTCCCGCAGAGCAGGGAGCCCGATGTGGGGCTTGATCCCAGGACCCCGGGATCATGACCTGAGCCAAAGGCAGACGCCAAACGACTGGGCCACCCAGGTGCCCCAAAAGTAATACACTTTTGTTGTAAAACATTTGAAAAGAAGAAATGCACACAGAATAAAACAAATACCATCTGTGATGTCATCATCCAGCACTAACTACAGTATTGCTGACATTTAATTGTAGAGTCTTTCAATAATTTTCAAGCATGAATATAATCTTAAATTATGTTTATACTGCCAGAATTCTTTTTTTACTAATAGTATATTATAAGCATTTTTTCATCATTGTCTTCTGTTAAACAAATGAACACAGAATTCTTCAAGATATCTCAAAAGAACTTCGCAATTATTGACATATATTCAATAGTATGATGTGTAGTTAAGGAAACCAAGATCTGCCACGTGCCCATTATTGTATAACACTTTGTTGTTTTCACACTTAGCCAGAGTTGATGATTAAAATTAAAGATAGAATTTTATTAACTGATATGTCCTCTAGTGCATTTGAAATGTAGCTGACTTCATAAAAGTTCAGCTGACATAATTTTCAGCAACATGCATTGCATGGCTTAGCATTTGTAAGGAAGAGGGAGGAATGCTGAAACACCTGGGTGTTAACTAAAGGGATGGGTGCCTAACACTTATCTAAGTGTCCCATGTGCCCTTTGATTAAGGCTCAGAAAGGATTCTCTCTGCTTTCTTGATAGCTTAGAGCTTAAATAACCTTTTCTAGCATCTTAGCCATTGGTCGGCCAACATCAGGGAACGGGTGAAGATCACATTCTGCATCAGTCTTGTTTCATTTATTTGGCTCACAGAAACTACTTAGAAACTCACAAACTGTAGAAGGGAAACAGGGGATAACAGAGGAGCCTCTTGAGATCATGGTCCTCAAACTCCAGTATGCAGAACAATCTCTGGGATAGCTGTTAGTAAAGATTCCTGGGCCCCTCTTCCAAGATTCTGGTTTAATCTATCAAGAGGAAGGCCCAGGAATACAAATATCCTCATTGTACCATTCTGATATTATGGAGGGAGCTCCAGAAAGTTGTTTTCCCAACTCCTGAAATTCTCCTTGGTCTTTGTTCTTCAAACTCGGTATAAGCCACCTCTAGTGTTTAGGAGTATGCCAGTGGATGGGTGGAGTCATAAAATCAACATGGCACATCTTCCTATGGTGTCAAGTTTTATGCATAGATTTGAGAGTAGAAGAAAAGTAATATTTAAAAGTAACATGGATCACAGGCACCTGGGTGGCTCAGTCGGTTAAGCATCCAACTCTTGGTTTCTGCTGAGGTCATAATTTCAGGCTCATGAGATCCAGTCCCATGTTGGGCTCCATGCTCAGTGGGGAGTCTGCTTGGAATTCTCTCTCCCTTTCCCTCTGCCCCTCTTCCCATTATTGTGCACATGCGTGTGTGTTCCCTCTCTCAAATAAAATCTTTTAAAAAAGTGTAACATGGATCAGAATACAAAATCCACGTGAGTTTTTTTTAATTAAGCTTACACCCCATGTGGGGTATGAACTCATGACCCCGAGATCAAGACTTGCATGCTCTACTGACCAAGCCAACCAGGCACCCCCATATGAATTTTCAGAATAAATCAGAGACGTCAAAAGAATTTCTCAACTGGGTCTATACCCCATACCTCAGGCGTCTACATTTACCTTCCTTTACTGTCAGAGCAACTCTGGTAGAATATCTTAATTAGGATATAATTAATTAATTAATATCCTGAAAAATGCTGATAGAAACAGCTAGTGGTGTGGAAAATATAAATACAAAGTGCCTCTTTAAAAGATAATGTGAGTGATTGAATAATAATTCTTTAAGCATTCTCTTTCCTTATTTAGAAAAGCATTTCTGTGTTGCAGATGGACTGTCTTGTGTTGAGCCTGAGCCATCTCAGGTGCCAGATCACAGTTCTAGAGACCGTCAGCAAGGTAAGCCCCCTCTTCTCAAGGCCCTAAAAGCTAGGACGTCCTCACACTCTGGTCCATTTGCCACTGAGATAAGGAAGACAACTGACGATTCCATATCTAAAGTCCTAGACTGGTTTAATCGAAGTTCTCATTCAGAAGACAATAAGTCATCTCTCCAACATCCCCAAGGAATAGAACTGAAAGAAGAAACAGAATCACCGATTGCTACTGCCTTGGTGAGAGATGACACCATTCTAAAAGAAAATGGCTCAAAGGCTCTGTTACCCACCAAAGTTAAATTGATGCGTACGGAATCTGATTCAACGTTCCAGGGAAAGGTAAATACACTGCCTTCTAGGACTTGCCAAAATAATAATGTGAATATCAAACCCAAATCCATTAATTTGTCCCAACAAGGCAAGGAAGGTCCAGCCATATTTCAACCATGTGAAATCTATGGCCCAAATCAAGGGAGTAAAACTATGGACTCTAGCCAAGTTTCAAAAAACAGAGGAGAAGGAAATCGAGTACTTACCCCAATCAGTAACAATTCCTACAGTGCTCTCAAAGGACCTGATGCAGAAGACCAAGTTCCATGCAACATTAAGGATGTTGGCAGCTTAGATGAAGAAGAGCCTAAGCTTCATGTTTATGAAAAAAATAGAGGAAACTCAGAAGTGAATTTTGACTCTTTAATACTTGTCAAAAAAACAAGTTTGAAAGAGAACATGAAGGCAGAGAGAAAGAGCAAAGGAGGAGATCCACACATCCTGAAAGCTTCTTTAGAGCCAGAGAATATTGAGTCACTACATGGGGCTACCAAAAACAAATCTTGGGAGAAGCCTGAGGTCCAGTTACAAGAAGCTGGTGAGGTTCCCAAGAACCAAGTGCAAAGAGAGAAATACAAAAGAGTAAGTGAAAGAATATCTTTCTGGGAAGGTGAGAAAGCTGCTGCTAAGTTAACTCATAAAGAACCCACATTGTCATGCAGTCAAGGGCAACCTTCGACTAAAGCATATCAGCCTGTGAAGTCCATGGACAGTTTATCTACAGGCCAGTGTGAATATAATCAAGTCACTAGCAAACAAGTGGTCCTAGATGAGAATGGCCACACAGCCCATCTCTCCAGTTTTTATTCCTCAAATAAACCTAAAGAGACCAGGCCCCAGATATCCGGTCCATCCAAAAATTATCCTTCAGTTGACCAATCAGGTGAAGTGTCTCCCTTTCAGAATAAGATAAATGAGCCTATAAAAAGATTGCCAGTGGCAGAGAGTTGGCATTATGAAAGGGATATTACTTTACTGGCTGGGCAACATCCTTCAAATATTGGGAGTGGAACGCATACTCCTTTGGAGAAAGACAAATCTCTAATCAGTGAATCAAATCCCAACTTTAAAGTTAAGTCCCTAAAAGAAAGAATGGATGAATCCAATACAGAACAGGTCTATAATCACTCTCAATTTGAGAATTTGAGAAAGTTTTGGGACTTAGGAGCCAATCCAAACAGTCAAGAAAATGTTGAGAAGAATACTAACATGATAAGCCAAAAATATTTGATGCCTTTTAATAGCCAGAAACACAAAGAATTCAGTGACATTAAATCATCAGGAAAGAATACCCATGAAATAGGGATGCTTCCAGGTAAAAAAAAAATTCTGGTAAGAGAGAAAATAGAGAAATTAAATTCAAAGTGCACACGCCAGGTGTTATCAGATGGAACCACATTTCCATTGGGACCATCCAGAAAGTCTACTCGTCATTTGCCAGGAAATGAGTCATCAAAGGAAAATGTGGAAAAGAATACGAAATGGTTTGTTACGCCAGTGTTCGAGGAAGAAAAGGATTACTCAGACCAAGAGATTCAAGAATCCATAGTTAAAACAAGTGTTTTGTCTAAAGACTACAAAGACACTTTTAATGACAGCTTACAGAAGCTACTTTCAGAAGCTTCATCACTAGCCATGCCTCCTTCGGGTGGAAAAGTTCATGGAAAACAAATGTCTGAACCAGATATTTCTGGAAATAAGAGATGGCCTCAAGATACAGATTTTGCTGAGACTGAAGAAGATGACACAGGACATAAGGAGACCATTAATGAGCATGTAGACAAAACAGTAGCTCCTCCAAAGGTTAAGCCGAACACTTTGACTGCTAGTTTAGACAAACTCCTAAAGGAAGCACCTGTAACTTCACCCTGTCCCTTGCCAATTGTGTTGGAACCTGTTACCACTAGGATCAACTCTGAACCTGAAGAGGATAGAGTTTATGAAAAAGGGATAGAATGGAGTCGCAGCACATCAGCCTATCAGAAAGAGATAATAGCTCCTTTTCCAAAGGGGAACGAAACTTTGGTAAATACAGCTCTCCCCCAGAAAACTGAAAGTGGTGAGTGCCAACTAAGCATGGAGGACTTACGTCAGGTGGCCGCAGAAGGTTCTCACCCATCGGGTCAACCTTCCCATCTTTACAGAAAAGATTCTTTTGGGGATGTGGCCAACTCTCCCCAAGAGATGCCTTCTTCCAGGGATGCTCATCTTGCTCCCCAGGATAAGGCATTACCTTTGCGAAGGGAAATTTCAGAGACTGTAGAAAAAGTCATTCTTCCTCCTAAAACTGCCTCGAATGATATAAATGCTGTATTACAAAAGCTACTGAGAGAAGCTTGTTATCCAGTTGGGAGGGAAGTAGTTCCTGGAGAAGTACAAGCAGAATTTCCTGAAGGAGTACAGGCAGCAGGTAGCCCCCAAAATTCTACACCATGGGCTACAATGGACATTACAGTGCCAGACAGAAATGATTTCTATTCCTTCAAAGTAGTCCCTGATAAAACTCATAACGTTGGATCTTATTTAGCTGCCCGAGTACCTCCATCAGAACAAACCTGTCGCTCATGTGGTTCCACTGTTAGTCAGCGTGGCAAAGAGTTACCTCAGGAAATGGCAGAAATTGTGAGGGAAACAGTTACTCAACCTAAATCAGAGTTCCTAGAATTCAGTGCTGGCTTAGAAAAACTACTGAAGGAAGTAATTGAAACCCCCTCCTCAAAATATGAAAGTGATCCAGGGACTCTTTCTCCATCAAAGTTAACAGGTAGGGCTGAGGTGTCCAGGCAAGCTGCTTCTGACTTCCAATCTGAGGAAATCAAAGAAACAGTAAAAAAGTCTGAGGCTCCATTAATCACTGAGAGTACTTTTGATATTAGTTTTGAGAAACTTTTTAGAGAAGCATCTGAAGCTCCTTCTTACCAGCTCCAGGTGTCAGTGAAGGAAGAAAAGCCTGAGAAGGAGCCTTCCCAGTCAGAGCAGGCCAGTTTCTTGAGGACAGTACCCCATTTTGACTGGACAGCCTCAGAGGCCTCTGAAATGAAGCTTATGAGTAATGTTTTCAAATCGCAAGTCAACCAGTGTGATGAAGTGTTGGGAGGTGACAAAGCTGTGACTGATTTATCAGTAGATCTTTGTGGTTCTGAAAGTGGGCTTGAGATCCCTGGAGCCCTGCAGTTCTATGTGGAACATAAAATAGGGATCACTGAAACTATAAACCCTGCAGAAGACAGGGATAGTGAGAGTGAGGTTGCAGGGGTTCAAGAAGGGGCTTCTCAGGAGCCTGGCTTGGAAGAGGCTCCTAAAGCAATTAGTATGTCCAGAAATGGGCAACCCATTCCTCTCCTGACAAACACAGAAAACGCTAGAGAAACAAGTAACGTCGAACTGATGCTGGCATCACCATGGAAGAGAATAGAGAAAAAAGAAGAAAAGGATTTCTCTGACTCTGATTTTTCAGGTGGCGACGAGAGTTCCAATGCAGAAAGCTGGAGAAAAACCTCCAGTGAGCATTCTGAATTTTTTAACCCGTTGGTTTAATGAGTTGATTTAGGGAATGCTGATGTAAAGGATGATAGGGCTTTTAAAATTAGGATTAATATGACACATGGAAATGGTGGTAAATTCTTATCATCAGTTCTACCCACGAGGCAGTGTTTCAGAATCTGACTTTATTCTCATTAACAATAGAATTTTTAGGTTTTAAAAGTATTTTTTAAAGAACTTTTTGGGTTTAGAAAGTACTTCTGAAACATTCAAGCTAGTTTTCCTCCTGGAAATAATTTCTTTCTTAAATTGGCAATCCACACAGAAGTCTCTAGTAAGATTTGTGGCCAGAAAATGCCACACACAAATAGGCACAAATTTCCCTTTTAGGATGAATATCGTACCACAGTAGTGGCTAAATACCAGGAACAGAGGGCAAGGCTGGAACTTTCTTTCCCTCAGATACCTTGTGCTGTGGTGTTTTGTTGGCACTCTTTTCCTCTTGTTTTCAATTATCTGCAGAATCTCCCCCTTCTCTAGAGTATGACTTTGGTCAGATGACTTCACCTGATTCCACCTGAGGGCCTTGCCTGGCCTGTTGCATTTCTTTGGCTCCTGCCTTGGCTAAGTGAATGAAGATCTTAATTGATTACCACATTCATCTAAGTGGGCTTGGGGGCACTGGTTTCGGCCAGGCTGGAAACTACAGGCCTTGTCTCAGTTTGCTATGGTGATCAACATGGGCATTTTAGCAGAGAAACCCAGAAGCAAATAGGAATGCACAATTACCCGATTATAGCGATGAAATGATAAAGGATGCTCTCTGGTTGGAACATTTTAAATTGCACGACAGCTGGTGTCGGTCACCCTCCTAGCAGTTTAGAAAATTTGTCATTTTCTAGCTCCCCTCAGTATTGATGAGAATGAATAAGCTTTCCTGGGTGGATGACTCGTGAGGTTTGGTCTCCTTTGCAAGTAACGGTAGGGCCTCTTCTTGAAAACGGAGCAAACGAACCACCTTTAAATCCTATTAATCAAGTTGAAGCCCCTGCTACAAAGGTTGCTGGTAAGAAAAGGAAAGTGGAATACCAGTCTCTGAAACCAGACACATGCAGGAGTATATGTCAGCATGTTCAACTTGCTGAAGGAGACTTTTACTAAACTACCCCGTGAGTGAGGAGGGTAGACTGACCCATAGGAGAGCTTGTAAATTTGTAGTCACTCTGGAGACTGTTGCCCCTAAGGTACATAGCTTTGTTTATGGTGTATCAGCATAACTGATTGAACAGCAAAAAACCTATCTAAAAATGAAATCATCAGTGTTAAATAACCACCCAAACAGAGCCCAGAGAAGATATTTAAAAGTTAGAAGACAACACGAGGTATAAAATGGTACAGTTGTAGTTTTATATACCCTAACCTAAATTTTTATTTTTAAACAAGCGGGTGTGGGTGGGCTGGAGAGGGGAGGAACCTACCTACAATGGCACCACAATTTTGGTGAGCAACCTAACATGTTTGACTTGTGGCTGAGCTCCTAATCAACCAATACCTCAGTATAGTCCTTAAAAATTGAAAAAAAAAAAAAAGTCTCCATGGTCAAATACTTTCGGAAATGCTGGGAATTTATGCACATTTTTAGCATATTAAAGTCTCCAAGAAGATCTGTAGTAAGAAACCTTTAAATTTGAACAGAGTATCCCAAATGTAATTCATCTTAGAATCCATTTGCTCTAGAAGGCCTATTAACATTGGGGAGAACTGGGATGCATTTCAGGAAAGTATTGTGTAGAGAAGTGGTTCCCAAATTCATTGACTCATTAATGGAATCATTCATTGATTTAGCAAACTTTTTTTTTTTTAAGTAGGCTCCATGCCCAATGTGGGGCTTGAACTCATGACCCTGAGATCAAGAGTCATGTTCTGTACCAGCTGAGCCAGCCAGGTGCCCCTAGCAAACATTTTTGAAGTGCCTATTGCCAGTCACTGTTCTAGGCACTAATAAAACAACAGTGATGAATGACCATATTCAGACCAGAGCTAATCCGTCCATGATGGAGTTTTCGCTGTCAAAATAAAAAAGTTAAGAACCGTCTAGAGATATTTTTTTGTACTGTTAGATGTATTTAATTTAAAAGACTGTTCTTATTTTGAGGTTATGCCCTTTTTCTTTTTTCTTTTTTTTTCTTTTGGTCCTAACACGACCTTTTTTTTCTAACATGCCTTTTTAAAAAAATAAGTAAAGTTATTAGTACATGATAGAGCCCCTCCCCCACACACACTTTAAAATGACTTAATAAAATAAAAAGTTGACTACCTCATGTCATTTCCCAACATTTTGTTGGAAATTTTACTAGCTCATGAATCCCCAAAAGCCTACAGTCCGTTGATCTGGAGAATTCGCCCATCTGTGTACCTGATTATACACAGATGTTAAACATCTGAATCTTGCCTTCTATGGTTTTCAGCTAATTGTTTTTATGCTCCTAAAACCACTTTGTGGTTGTCTTCAAAAGCTAGAAGTGAAGTGGAAAGATTCAAAGTCTGGCACAGAACAAATCATGTGCCTAAAATAGAGGTGTAGACGACTAAAAGATCACTTTTCTATTTATGTGGTTATCTTGTTCCTTTATGATTTATGCTTGCAAATGTTTCTTGACCAGGAAAATGGTTTTTAAAGGACATACGAAGCGTGGAGAATTTTTACTTTTTTCTGAGAAGTGCTTCATGGAGTAAATAAAACTATAGAGGCTTCTGACATAATGCCACCTCTCAACCTACGATACCAATGTCCATTGGTTAAGAGTTAGGATTTTTGGATCTTTTTTGTATTGTGCAGTGTTCATCAATTGTGTCTCGTAACAGGTTCAGAAGAAGAACCCAGTCCTGTCTTGAAAACTTTGGAAAGGAGTGCTGCTAGGAAAATGCCTTCCAAAAGTCTAGAAGACATTTCATCAGATTCACCAAGTGAGAATAAAGGTTGCCGCACTGTTCATGCCCCCCCCCCCCGCCCCGCCCGTCTAAGCTTAAAAATGCTCATGTGCTTTTCTGGGGCCTCACTGCATGCTGTTGTGCACTGAAGCCCCTAAAGCGGGGGTTAACAGATGACAATAACCTTTCCAAAGTGACCAGAAGAAGCTCATCTTAAATTGACTGGAACTTTTAAAATTGTGCATGAGTTTTGGTTACTAAAACACTAGGTTTCCTTGAATTGAAGAATCCCAGTTCGAGTGCTTATTCAAGTCCAGTGATTTTTAAAAGATTGGGGTAACTGGAGGTTCTAGTAAGAATAGCTAACATTTATTGAGCACTGGGTGCCAAGATGTGGCTAAGCATTTCACATGCAGCATTTCATCTAATTGGCGTACAGAACCCTGCAAGAGAGGATGGTTATTCCCATTTTACAGATGCGGCAAATGAAGCTCAGAGAGGTAAAGTACCTCGTTTAGTGTCATGCAGTAGAGCTGTGTATCCGAATCAACAGACTACTCTCAAGAGCATTTATGAAGTGACCGTGTTATATATGACAATGTTGGATGTCTGATGAATTTTGCATGATATGGAGATGAGTTGGTTCCTAGCTTCAAGGACTGTCCTTTCTCTTTTATCCCTTCTTTTCACACATTTCTTTTGGATACTGGAACTATTAGCCCAAAAACTACCTGGCCTGTAACACTTTAGGCACACTGTTCCCCCCAGCTGCTGCTTTAATTGGTGAAGGACTTCTTGAGTACTAACATAAAGCATAATATATATATATATATATATATATATATATATATATATATATAGGAGAAAGCGAGAGCTCACAAGTCTATATATAGTCTATATAGACTTGTGAGCCAGACAAGTGGACTTAGAAATCCTGACTTCTAGGGGGTTTGCTCTTAATTGTTTTTAAGCTAAGAGGCACCCTTGGGAGTACAGAGGGTCATGAGAAAAGTTATTGAATGAAAGTTAACCACTGCCAAACTCATATGCTTGAAAGTTGAACATTGTCATGTTTAGAATATGCTTTAGGCATCTTCAATTGAGACTAAAAAGTCAGAATTTAAAAAGGAAAAGGGAAAAGCCACTCCATTAAATAATTCCTAAAAATCGGAGATTCTCAGGGCTCTGAGAACAGTATTCCCATTTTGGAATGCAGTTCAATCCCTACCAGAGATCTTGGAATCTCAGGGTTGGAAGTGACCTTGAAGGTCACTCATTTTAAATACCCTCCCCAATGCAGGAATTCCCTATAAAGCCTCCTCAACAGGTGGCCAACCCCCCCCCCCACATCCGCCTGAATGCTCCCACAGAAAGCGAGTCCCATCCTTTGTTGGACCGCACTAATTGTTCTTCCTGATGTTGGTAATGGGTCCTGAAGAAAAAAAAAAAAACAACTCAGCAACAATTGTCCAGTTTGGCAAACCTCTTGCCTGTGAAGCATAGGGCTATTTCCATGGTGCAGCTTTAAAATACTCAGGAATGTGCAGGGTTAAAAAAAAAAAATCACCATCAGCTGACGGTATTCCTGCACGCTCCCTTCCAAATACCGATACCCACTCTCACACTAGCCTGCCAAGATTCCACTTAGCAGCTGGTCCCCAGTTACATCTCTTCAGTTGACTTCCCAAGCAAGGCTCCCAGAGACATACACAAATGATGATGCATGCACAGAAATATTTGTTAATGACCATGGGTTTGAGAAGGTGTTAGTCATGGCTAGCATCTTACCCTTTCCAGAAGAATAGAGAGGCTGTTGCCGCCCTGTGTTTTCTCCTGCTGCTGGCCGATTGCTTGCTCTTAGCTAACCCTCTAACCCTGGGGAGTCCATGTGCAGCAGTGTGCTGATGTAAGCTGCATCAGGGCTGAAATGGGAGCTCCCGCTATGGCACTGCTTCAAGTAGCTAATCTAAAGAGAAAATATTATGGGGAAGACATCTTGGTTGCACCCCTCACTGCATCTTGACTAATTGCTTCCAACTCCGGGGGCTTCCAGGGACAGTCTCATTGTTCTCTCTCGCCAAGGGACAGCCGTGATAACCATTTGTTAATTTCTCCTGAACAGATCAAGCAAAAGTAGATAATCTGCCAGAAGAATTAGTACGTAGTGCTGAAGATGGTAAATATCTTTATGTATTTGCATGTCTGTCTGTGTGTTAGGTTCTGGGCGGTTTGGGAAGTCACTGGGATGCAGCTGTTGGATAAATAGAAGAACGTCATTTACCACTATGTGATGAATGGTGCCTAAGTTATTATAAAACGGTTCTGACTCGGTGCATTTAATACTAACTGTTTGTATCCTCAAGGCTTCTGCTGGTGATACCGTTGTGAGGATTGCATCAGAGACCCTTGGGAAGTGAGGGTTTCTATAAATAGGAAATTGTATTTCTATGGGTATGAGCTGATTTTTGCTATTCTGACTTGCAGAACTCCTTGTGAGGGCAGGAAGCATCGGGTGGGTTCCTGGGTTAAGTTATTCCTGTATTTGTCTCATGTCTCAGCATTTGGAGCTCTCTGGGCATAGCTGGTAAAGCTTTAACTTCAAAGGGACGAGTCCCAGAACCAGAGTCAGGATCCTGCCTTGGCTCATTTAAATAGCTAAATATAGACCGAGGTAAAATTAACTGGTTCTGAATATTAAGGAACCAGAAGATCTTGAAGTTTGTCAGTGGATTGAGTATTACATGATTCACATAAAATTATACAGGGTAATAGTGACTTGGTGGGGGAAGGGATGGAAATGAGTCCAATTTTTATAGTTCAGCATTTATGCAAATGTGTAATTTATATTTGTACACTGGGATTGTGTTTTCTAATTTGCCTTTATTATAATAATAAAAATGTATATTAACTGAGCTTTCCCCATAAAATATAGCATCAGAACTCCTCAAAGGTCATTCCCTACTTTTGTGTCATAGTTTTGTCTTTCTCATTCTATGCTTGCAACAATTTCGTGGAATTAGGCGGGGCAGGGATTTTCATTCTCATTTACAGATAAGAAAAGCTCAGAGAACTGAGGTGACTTATCCAAGGTCCTGTAGCTAGTTGGTCAGTGGGGGGAGGTGGCAACTAGAAGCTCAGCTTCATTACTCCTAGTTCAGTGCTCCTTCCATCCGCCAAGCCATGTGTGGCTCAGTGACTTAGCGGAAAGATGCCAAATATCTCCTATCCTGGATGTTGGATTTTTAGTTGAATAGGAGACCCCTAAAGTGGCTAATGAAGAGTCATTCTGGGGAATGGATAAAAGCAAACTGAAAACCTGTCAGATATATTCTGCAGTCTCTGTTGTGAAACTGACGTGAGCTTTACTTTCATGTCTCTTTAATCCTTCTTGTAAAACGGTATTTATTCTCAATATTGCTCTTCTGAGTAGATCAAAAAGCAGATCAGGAACCAGATACAAATGAATGCATACCAGGAAGTGAGTAGCAGGATCTTTCTCACAAATGACTAAATGTTGCCACTTTACATGGTGTTAAATATACTGAAATAACTAACACTATTAATCACACAGTATTTGTTATTGGTACTAAAACTCTTGCAGCTTACAAAACTATTTCATTCTGACAGGGGTTTTATTAAAAACATTTTACTGCTGCCAGTGTTGAAAGATTAATTTGTGGTTCCACTGGGGGAGAGTTACGTATTTTAAAATTTTTTATGTAGACAGATTTATGTACTATATATAAATATATATGTTATTGCTGAGTATTATTATACTTCTATAAGTCTCTCTGCTCTTTGAGTCTTTTCTTAGAATGAGGTTGGCACCTTCTGTTATCACTTGGCTTTATGTTGCAGTCTGGTCTTGAGTATTGGATCTCTTGTGGCCTTTACACAAGACTGTAGACATGAAATAATTTATAATTTATTTGGACCTAAGAAAGAATTGTACTTTTACATTTAGTATGCATTATGGTTGTATATGCCTCTCTACATACCTATGGAAGCAAATTTTATTATGTCCAGGGTTTAAGCTCTGAGGTTCAAACCTGGACTCAGTATATATTCAATATATAAAGCAAGTGAACATCTGAATCTTAAGAAATAAGTGTATACTTGTGGTGGCTAATGTCCATCTGCTAATTAATGTCCACCACCAATCAAAGATAATGATTGTTTACTCTTTTCTGTTCAATCTTAAAATTGCTCTACTTAACTCTGACTACTGTTTCGAGGACAAATAGCACATTAAAAAGGTGTCTGTGGGGCCTAGCAAAGCATGAGATATGCATGTGTGTCATCTTAGCTTCCCAGTTTCAGCCAGTTGTGTAATGCTAGGCACTGGATGTATGAAGATAATGATACACATGTCTGCCCTTAGGAGAGCACAAGATTTTTATTAACAGTTTCCCAATAGTCTGGATTTGCTAATAAGTCTTAATGAGAAGAGCAGCTAAATGAAGGAGCCATGTGATAGAGAAACAAAATGCTGACACTAGAGGGCCGTGACATCTTGTCTGAAATCTGAAACTTGGCTCATGAGGTCCACCTGCCAGAGATGAAGGTGCTGAGCTTTGGCACATGACCTGACCAATTCTTAAGAAGTACCTAAGCAAAAAGACAATCCAGGTGTTGGCCCCTGATGCATGTTCTCTGTCCAGCTGCTGCAGAGGAGCCAAGACTTCTGTCTCTCAAGGGTGTTGGGTAAAGAGGTTTCTCCAGCTGCTTTTGAACTTGCAGATACTTAAGTTTGGTCATCTTGTTTTAGCTTGTTACGTTTTTCATTTAGCCCGAGGAGTGAAAACAAAGCATAGACATGGACATATATGCCAATGTATCTGTGTCTTTATTCATGACCTAGCTTAGTTAGGTCAAGCCAAATAGGCTCATCATGTGCTGAATTCTGGATGAATTAATTTCTCTCTTTTTTTATGGTATTTTCCAAGATGACTCTTAATGTATGGGCTGAGATTATTTCTTTTCTCTAGCAAAGAATGTATTCTTATCACAAAACAAAATTGAAATACATGATCAAAACATAAATTACCAAATCCTAATAAATGTAAAACTGACTACATTTGAGTAGCAGATATAAATTTTGAAAATAATAGGGAGCAGTATTATGATAAAAAGTTTTTGCATACTCATTGGGCTCTACTGTGTCCTCATGGGATCTAACCTTATACTACTGCAGTGTAAGTCACCCAAATATACCCACATACACATTATTGTTTAACGGGTAATGATTAAAGCAGGTATCATCTCGTGAGTCACTGTAAATGTATTTTGATACATTTGTGAGCCAAAGGCTAGATGAGAACTACCATGTGAATAAGCAAATATTTGTTATTATAGTTCAATTTTCAGTTTCCCTTCATTAATTTTGTTTTAACTGAAGATGAATTTAGCAAATGCTTAAGGCTGAATTTGAGCCTTTTGAGTTATATATAGAAACATAATTTTATTTTTATCTGTTTTCCTGGTATCTCTTTCACTGGTAGAAAACCAAGTTTGTATATTTGTATCATACTGAAAAGGTAATTTAAAGATTATCAGATAATATTTACTTTTTAGCACATACTTATATAGAGCATACTATGTGCGAGGGTACTGTTCTAAGGGCCTTGAAACATATTAACTCATTCAGTAAGCAATCTCGGATTCACCGTAAGAAAAGCTTAGACACCAATTCTTAGATAAAGAAGGAAATAGGTTTCTAACTAGAGTTACACAAATGAGGAATAGAATTCATCATTTCACTGTGACTTCCACACATATCCTTACTGTATCGAAATGTGTCTAAATAAGGTGTCTGATACCTCTCTATCAGAAAAATATCTAAATAGTTTGTTTTAAAAAAATAATTAGTTTGAACTCATAGTCTTTCATAATTCTGAGTGAGAAACAGCATCAGAGAAGAAATCCCCACAATCACTGAACAAACAAGCCTTCCCTTAGACACTCAGTAGCCAGGACACCATTATGATTGAGTTGTGTACGGAGATCCTTGCTGTCCAATGAAATAGTTTTTCAGCCTGCAGCATGTTTTAAAAATACATCCCAGGGAGATGAACCAATAAATCACACATCTTGTGGTTCAAATCTCTGGTGTGAAAAATAAGTGAAAGCCAATTCACAATGGCTGTATGTTTTAATATAATTCAAATCCAGCTTCAGATTAATAAAAACTAACAGTCTTTGTTATATTCTATTGGTTCAACTCCTTGCAAGTTCTCTCTGTATAATTTATGAAAATTGCTTGTTGCTTATCTTATCCTGTGCATGTTAACCTTTTTGCAAAAATATCTCGTTCATAGATGAAAGAAAAGTGTGTTTTCAACTTATGTTGTATGTTTGTCTGATAATTTGAGGATAATTTTGAATGGAAACGCTGCTGTTTAGTTTCCACAGTGCCTTCACAACCTGATAATCCGTTTTCCCACCCTGACAAACTCAAAAGGATGAGCAAGTCTGTTCCAGCATTTCTCCAAGATGAGGCAAGTTTGTCTTCTGTAACTTCAGAAAAATGGAACCAAATAGGTGGATTTGCTATGCCGAGGTTGGTGTGTTTGTATTCAGCGGTGGCAGAGACCAAAGAGGTCAGCAGGACTGACCCCTGCCTTTCCTATCAATAGAAGCAGTGTTGTTGATCCTGGAACAAGGCAAGGCATATCTCATTTGACTCAAACAGTAACTCATTTTGGTGGTGAAGTCAAGTTGCATTGATTTTTGGACTGTGACTTTTGTTTCAAAGTGGGTACAAAATAAGAAATCCAGGCAGAAATATGTTGGCATGAACTAACCACTCTGTAGTTTCCAGTAGAGTTGATTTGTGAGAGCTTCGTCTAGGTAGCATGAACAGTTTGAAAGCATTTGTTAAAGTAGTAAAGTGACAATGACACAGCAAACTTTAAGAATATCTACTGGGTGTAGGCAGTTGACATACATTATCTCATTTAACTGTCCAACATATCTGGAAGGCAGGCATCATCGTTATTACCAGATATTACAGATAAGGAAACACTGGGAGAGGTGAGTAACCTCACTCAGCTAGAAAGGGGTCCAACCAGCACTGGAGCCTGGATCTGAGTATTGTGGTTATAGCCATTAAACCTGCTGTCTCAGGTCGGAACAGGATTATGATCTTTCTATTCACTCAGTACTTCGTAAATACCAGACACTTAATATTCATTCTGATATCTAACTCTCACCAACTAAATGTGGTAGGTACTGTTTTCTCCATTTTATAAGAGAGGAAAAGTGCTTGAGAGAGGTCAAATCACTTTCCCCAAATCCAACAGCTGCTAAAACCTAGATCTAGGACTTTAACTCAGGTCCTTTGACTTAATTAAGATACCATGTTATGGGTGGAGGGATGGGTTAAGTAGGGTGATGGGGGATTAAGGATTGCACTTGTGATGAGCACAGGGTGATGTATGGAATTGTTGAATCACTATATTGTACACCTGAAACTAATATAACACTGGCTGTTAACTAACCAGAATTAAAATAAAAATTTAAAGAGCCAAAAAAAGAAGAAGATTCCATGTTCTCGCCAGGGTAGTTAGGAGCTTGGAGTCATTCCTAGTGCTGGTTATGCTACTAATCTGGTGTGTGGGTAAGTTCCTTAATTTCCCTGAGTTTAGTTTCCTGGTTCTACTTCATTAGGTTGTGAGGAGTCAGGGAGATAATGTGGGGGAAACGTATGGCAGAGTGCCTGACACATAGTGAATACCCAGTAAATGATAGCTGTTACTATTTACAGTTTGGGTCTGATTTTTGATGGTGAAATAAAAAGCATTATCCTCAGGCATTCTCTTAGTAGATGAAATGTGAGGAAAGTTCTAGACAGCATATAAATTACATACCTCCTCTCTGACCTCCCGGGCACCCCTCTGTCTATTCTTGGGCCTTAGATGAACTGTATCTGCAAATATACACCCTTGCATATGCTTAACAGCCCACATTACAGTTCCTTTGAAAAGAATCAATCATTCTTTGAAACTAAATCATTAGTTGGAAGCCAACAGTAGGCAACCTCATGGAGTTCCTGCTTTTACACCTTTGTTAATAGGCTTTGGTCTTGGTTGGTCATATGAATAAGCTATATAATAACTTAAGAGGCAAGTGACACCAGTTCCTGGTTTTTCATTTTTCTCCTCCATCAGTTTTAATGTGCTGCCTCATAGCTCCACACGAAGAGAGTCCAAATCATTTGAGTTTGTGCATCAGAGATGCCAAACAAAGCTGTAGAATTTTACCTCTCAAAGCACGTGGGTCAGACCGAATATTAAAGGAAGCGGACATGAAACAAGGCCTTGCACCTCCGTCCACTCTCCCTTCAAGGCTTAGCATCAGTCATGTTCATTGAGTACCTGCTACGTGAAAATTGACGTTACAGGTCCACAAGACAGGATCCCATCCTTCAGTAAATCACTAGTGATCTGATACGCGGGGTAGAGCACAGTGCATGCTGTAATAGAGGGAAATGGGCTGTAAGCACGTGGGGAGAGAGGGTGACAACAGACACACGGTGGTGTGGGTTTTTTTAATCCTTGAGGGAGGATTTTTTTTTTCTATCCATATAAGTCATGAATTTTGTTTTTCTTTAACTCCTTCCTTAATCTGCAATAGAATTGGCATCTGTTATATGATACATAATTGCATGGCCCTGGAATACATTGGCATGTACTAACTACTCCATAAAGGTGTTTCCCTAACTCCACTGAACTGCTCCATAAACTCTCTAACCCCCAAAGGAGCTCATTCTGAATCATGAATTTTTAAAGCTACCATCTAATAAGCTTTAGCTCTAGATATAATAAAATGTATTATTGCCACTTTTTTTTTTGACCCAGGTAAATATTTCCTGGGACATATTTAAAATAAGTATCTTTGGTCCTTTTTTTTCCCAAAAGTGTGTTAAAATCTAATTTGGGTAGAAAGATAAACACAATAGCAGTATGGAAATACATAAGAGGTGGTTTAAAATTTTAAAAATATGTGTGTATCTAACTTTTAGTTTAAATGATGAAACTAGCATTTATTTTTTCTAGTTTAATAGTGTCTCCAGCAAAAGATTTGATTTTTAGGGAAGTTAAGGCTATGTTAATAATGAGAGGAATTAAGCATGACATTTTATGTTTTGACAGTAAATCTTAGACCGTTTGTTGTCTGGGTAAGGTTAATTTCTCATATATGTCAATAAAGTCCCCCACATTACATAAATTCATAATGTTAAGAGAGTGACAAGAAAGCTCACAGCAGTGCTGCCTTCTGTAGCACCTTGGGCCCACCTTGGAGGTGAAAAACCAAATCACTGTTCTTTTGGTAGCTAAGCACTGCTGTCCTCCTTAGGTGAGGTCCACGATAGACCACCCACTTCATCCTGATTCCCGTTCCCTGGTGATTAGCACGAGTGTCCTTTAACCTTCGGAAATGTTCATAGATCCTTGGGATACGAAGGTATCACGTTTTTCTAAATAGAGATGCTGATCTTCACTCATTCTGAATTTAAATTTTGTGTATATTATGTGATGTTTTGTAGAGTGATGACAGAGAAACAGATACAACCTCAGAGAGCAGTTACCAGCTCAGCAGACACAAGAAGAGCCCAAGCTCTTTAACCAATCTTAGCAGCTCCTCTGGCATGACGTCCCTGTCTTCTGTATGTAAACAAAGGCTCCGTGTTAATAGCTCTCTGCTTTTGTGAACCTGGCTCTACCATGCTCCTGCTTGCTAGAAAGTGGCTGCCTATTCTATTTCCCAGATTCCAAGGGCACGAGCTTTTTCTCTAACCCACAATTAGCTTCTGGCTAGCTAAATCTTTGTTTTTCTTTTTTGAAGCATAAAAAGAGTTCATATCCTTTATAAATGAATATTTTTTTTGAATGTAAGTACTTCAGAAATAAACCTAAATTACCAACAAGATGAACTGCTATGTTTTTCCATGCAATAAATGGGGTAACTTTTGTAAAGTCTGCCTATATCAGATATGTTTTATATTTCTGTTTGCAGGTATAGAATTGTACCTCTTTTAGCAAACCTGATGAATAAAAGTACTGATTCACTTAAAAGAATAGGAGAAGTGATTCTTTGCCTTACAGAAGTATTCAGAACAGGATTTTAAAAGGAAAGCTCCTTAAGTCTAGTTGTTCAGGTTTGATGGAGAAAATTTGACTTTACCTAGAACTCCTTTCATAAAGTGAGGTCATATTGTGAGCATGGATTATGTGTGTAGAAATATATATATGGAAATATACCCATAAACACTTATCCAGATAGTTCTATGATATACACTCTATCTCACCAGGTATGCTAACCAAATGATAAAGCTGCACTTAAATTCTTAGTAGCCTCCCATTTTTTAAACTTTTAAAAAAATCTGTTTAAATTGAATTTCTGCTGATGATCCTCAAACGTATGGCCTTGGGAAGGCTTTCAACTGCCTTCATCAATCATCCATTCTCTACCCTTCCTGACCTTTAAAGGCGTATGGCCCACTAAGCATTTTCCTAGATTCAGTGGATGGGCAACATAGTAAGATTCCTTTTTAGTGCCTTGGAAATTTGATAGAGCAATGTGTCACTGTGATTTGTGTGCCTGGGGTTTCTCACATCCTCTTTCTTTAACATCTTAAATACTAAGCATGCCTAAAAATGGAACTCTGAATGCCCCCTACCATAAAATCCCCCTGCTTTAAAATGAGCCAGCATCTAAATAACTTTGCATTTCACTTGTCATTTGTATCTTTTAGAGGCAATTTTTTAAAAACACTAGTCGTATCATATATCATGTCAGGTTGTCTGTGTTGGTCTGTCTTTATGCCCTATTAACTGCTTTAAATGCAAACTAGAGAAATAATGGCAAGCCAAGGTTATATTCGGGATCCTTGTGTTGGGTCCATGCATGAGACAGAAACAAACACTGCGTGTTTCCAATGCCTTCAGGTGAGCGGCAGTGTGATGAGCGTTTACAGTGGAGACTTTGGCAATCTGGAAGTGAAAGGAAATATTCAGTTTGCAATCGACTATGTGGACTCACTGAAGGAGTTACATGTCTTTGTGGCCCAGTGTAAAGACTTAGCAGCAGCGGATGTTAAAAAACAGCGCTCAGACCCGTAAGTACAATTTGGAGTCCCTGTTTTCTCTTAGTTCTTCGTAATCTTGTAGAAGTTGGGAAAGAAAGTAACTGAAGGGAGGCTATGTGTGTGACTGTGTCAAAAAGAAAAGTTTGAGAAGAAAAATTGGGGGAAAATGGTGTTTTATTTACTCTATAAACATGCCAAACTTATTAAACTATAAAAATGTCAGAGAAGCAGAAAATGTTTCAAGTGGAAGCGACCTTTGAGGCCATCTTGTCCCATTCGTTCTTTTAACAGATAAGGAAACCAGGGCCAGAGAAGAAAAGTGACCTATTTACATAAACTCAGAAAGTCAACAGCAAAATGGGCAATGAGGGCTTGAACCCCACTCTCTTCCCATGACATTCTCAAACTTCTCTAAAATTAGAGACATGTCAGGCCATACTTCAGAATGTTCAGTGGTGCAGAAACAGTTAAGATTCTAGAATGAAGTAGTTTCTAAATTTAAATTATATTTTACAGAAGAACTTTAGGGGGAATTACCAGCTCATCTTTTAGATCACAGACTTAATTGAATTTGTTTATTTGCAAAAGTTGAATGGTATTCTTTGCTTTCCTTCCCTATGCAGAAGTCAGATTCTTAATTATTTTGCTAGCATAGGCCCAATCCTTTATGCTTTTATTATCAAAACAGCTAGGGTCAGTATCCCTTTTTCCCCCATTGAATATGGCTTGCTTAGATGTGTGCTAAGATCAATTTTTGTTTCCAAAAGGCAGTAACAAAACTTTTTAAGAAAGTTCTGCAAGCACCAAAGCCTTTTCTCAATAGGAAACAAGCCAGTAAAATTAAGCATTACATTAGAGGTCTGTCCCCTGCCACCCCCCACGTCAGGTAAGGCCAAAGGAAGAAAGGGATTCAGGAAATATCCTTTAAAATTTTTCAAAACAGTATAAAATGACCAATTTTGTTGCACTGTGTTTAAAAGTTTAAGTATAAAAGGTGTTGTTGAGAACATTCATTACTTAACTGCTTTTCTCAGTGTCATGAAATAATTATTTCTGTCAATTACCAATGCATTTTTCAAAGCAGAGATGGAAACATCACTTTTATTTTCCATGACCTTCTTGTCTACTTTTCTTTTTAGATATGTAAAGACCTATTTGTTACCAGACAAGGGCAAAATGGGCAAGAAGAAAACACTTGTAGTGAAGAAGACTTTGAATCCTGTGTATAATGAGATACTGCGGGTATCTATGAACTGTCTGTCTAGGAAAATCCTAAATGATGAGTTGTGTGTCGATAGCCATATCTTCTTGGGTAGTATCTCTACAAATGAAGTCAGTCATGGATAGAGAAGAAGGGAAGGGATAAACATGTTCTGAGAAACTGCTTTGCATGAGACCATACACCATGAACGTTGTATGCCTTCTCTCACTCACTCCCTACATACTCCACCAGGAGGAATATTATCTGCCCCTCACACATGAGGCTTAGAGAAACAAAGGGGTTTGCTCAAAGATACACAGTTGAAAACATGGAGCATTGTAACCAAAGGAGTTACCAGAAGTATAATTCTGATCATGTTATTTCTCTACTTAAAATCTTTTAGGATTCCCATTACCCTTAGAGCCAAGTCCACCTTACCATGCCACCAGTCCCTTCACAACCTGAACTCCAGCCTCATCCTTCCACTTTCAGAGTCTTTGTTCAGGTCACCCTGAGTGTTTTCTGTTCTTTGGAGAAACGAAACACATTTTCTCACACTGCTGGACCTGGTGTTCCATCAGGCTGGAGAACTCTTTCCCACATTCTATCATGAACTACCTCCTCCAGCCTTAAATGCCTCTTCCCATGAGAGGCTGTCCTTAACCCCTCAGTTCCCACCTGGGTCTGCTGCCTCAGGCACCTTGTTTTATATTAGGCTTTTAACTACTGGCTTCATTGTCTGCTTTCCCATTAAATTATAAGTTTCAGGCAGGCAGGGACCAACTCCATGTCATTTATCAACTGTGTGCCTTTGGGCAAATGGCTTACCTGTCTGTTCTTCAGATCTGCAAGAGAGGTAATAGTACCTGCCTCTTTACTTCAGTAGTTGTGAACATTAAGAGTTAATATGTGCAAAGTGATTAGTATACATTAAACACATAAATGTTGACTCTTAGTACAGTGTCTGGATAGATACTCAAAAAATGGTTATTGGAAGGAGAGATGGATGGACAGATGAATAGAAAGTGTGCCTGGCTTAAATACCTGTATTCTTTTTTCCCACAGACTGCATAAGGCTGCCTTAGTCATGATAATATAAAACTAAAAATATAAGAAATGTTCTTCATTTCCCCTTTCTGAAAAGTCTGTCCCACTATTTGATTATCCTCTGAGGAAAGAAGCAGAATTAAATTAATTTCAGTCCTTCATGGGTCAGTTTTTTATGGATTTTCTGTAGCCACTTTTTAATTACAGTTTGACTATGATATACCTCAGTACCCTAGCTATTTCTGGGTCAGCTACTTCAACCCTATACTCAGCAAAAGCCAGCTAATTTAAATGGTAAACTCAGAGAAAGGCAAGCCTGCTACAACCAAAATGGATATTCAAGTAGTATGTCATAAAGCCAAATAGAGATTATTTTTAGATTAGAAGTACTATTATCCCTTCCATGATTATATATAATCTAGGATTGACTGCATTTTAGATGAAAAACCATTAGGATGCCAAATATTTTCCACTTAACCATATGAAGCAAGAAAAGACAAATATATCTTTTTTTGGAAAATACTTTGTCATTGCAGGATATCTATAGTGGGAGATGTGTGTAAATGGGGGCAAGTGATATATGGGGAATTCTCTGTACTTTCTGCTCAATTCTGCTATAAGTCTAAAACTGATCTAAAAAATAGAGTCTATTAGAAAAAATACCTTGTCCTTAAGTAGAAAACAGACCACAGGATTAAACTTCATTAGTATTTTTAGACTGAATTGGATTTCTGTTATATCTAGTTTGAACTAAAAACATCCAGCAAAAAAATGAATAATTGGCTTTTGTTTTTAGAGAGTGATTACTGGCTATGATATTTCAACTGTGGTTTACTTTTCCAGAAGCAGAAGGAAAATCAGCTTTTGTGAAAGATGGATTTAGCTCTTTGAAACAAGACACTTAGAATAAGATGACTTTGCAATATTTTTGAGACTTGAAACCTAACAGATGAGAAAACCTGATCTGCACAGATGACTTTTCTCTTCATCTCTATGTCATAACTTTGATATAAAATAATGTTATTCACCACTTTAATTTCCTTCTTTGATCTGCAGTACAAAATCGAAAAGCAAATCTTAAAAACACAAAAGCTGAACCTCTCTGTTTGGCATCGGGATACATTTAAACGCAATAGTTTTCTAGGAGAAGTGGAACTTGACTTGGAAACTTGGGACTGGGACAACAAACAGAATAAACAATTGAAGTGGTACCCTCTAAAGCGAAAGGTTCGTGCAGACTTGGTTGGTTGGTTGGTTGGTTGGTTGGTTTGGGGCCTGGTGTATAGGAGAAAGCTACTATAATTGTATTTTAATTCATAATGATTATCCATAGTTTGGGATCATTATGTCTTTTCACTTTGTACCATATGTCTCTCTCTCTTTTTATTTTATTTTTAGAGAGAGAGAGACTGTACAAGTGTGGAAGGGAGGGATAGATAGAGAAGGAGAGAGAGAATTTTAAGCAGGTTCCATGCTCAGTGTGGAACCCTACACAGGGCTTGATCTCATGGCCCTGAGATCATGACCTGAGTCAAAATCAAAAGTGGGATGCTTAACTGACTGAGCCACCCAGGCACCTCTGTCCCATATATCTATTATGCTCTTTTCTGTATTTTCTATTCTTTTTCTTTTTTCCTCTCTAGATTTCAGGCTGGCTGTTTTTGCTAAACTATCTTTCAGTTTAATAATTTTCTTATCTGCTATGTCTAAAACACCCATCTTACAAGTTCTCAACATTGTATTTTTCAGATTTATATTTTCATTTGATTTTTTTATAGACCACTTCTCTGCTAAAATTCTCTATCTTAACATTATCTTTATGAACATATTAATCAAAGTTATTTAAAGTATATATCTGAAAACCCAATATCTTAAACATTTGTAAGTCTCCTTTATCTAATTTTTATCTTAGTTTGGTCATTTGGTCCTTTGTCCTGGTATGCCCGTTTAGTTTTTATTACACGCCTCACATTGTATATGAAAAACCCTAGGGATACTTTGAGAGGATTTACTTTTGTTTCCGACACACAGAGTAGGGACAGACTACCTTAATCTAATCTGAGAATGAACTGACTAGAAGCTGGGGTTCAGTTTTCATGTGGTCTGATGTAGTTTTGCTTGCCCATATTCCTAGGCTATGACCCTTCAGAGGTTCCAAGTGAAAACCTAGGGAAGTAGTTCTCAAATTTTAGCATGCATCCAGTTCACCTGAAAGACTTATTAAAACACAGATTTCCAGGCTCTATTCCCAAGGTTTCTGAGTCAGTAAGATCTGGGCCTGAGAATATGCATTTCTAACAAGTTCCTAGGTGTGGGGACCATACTTTGAGAACCACTGATCCTAGGGTATTTTTTTTATTATTATTATGTTATGTTAATCACCATACATTACATCATTAGTTTTTGATGTAGTGTTCCATGATTCATTGTTTGTGCATAACACCCAGTGCTCCATGCAGTACGTGCCCCCTTTAATACCCATCACCAGGATAACCCATCCCCCCACCCCCCCTCTAGAAACCTCAGTTTGTTTCTCAGAGTCCATAGTCTCTCATGGTTCATCTCCCCCCTCCGATTTCCCCCCCTTCATTCTTCCCTTCCTGCTATCTTCTTCTTTTTTTTTTTTTTTCAACATATAATGTATTATTTGTTTCAGAGGTACAGATCTGTGATTCAACAGTCTTACACAATTCACAGTGCTCACCATAGCACATACCCTCCCCAATGTCCATCACCCAGACACCCCATCCCTCCCACCCCCCACCACTCCAACAACCCTCAGTTTGTTTCCTGAGATTAAGAATTCCTCCTAGGGTATTTTCGAAGGCTATTCCTTCCATGCTGGCTGTGGACTCCAATTTTTGTCTCTCCAGCCCCGCGAGACTGGCAAAAGCCCTGCTCAGGCTTCTTAGTCTCTTTCAGTTAGGCTTTTATGCTCTAGTTTGGCACTACTTAAAAATCAGCTGATGCATCAACATGAAAAGCAGAGAATGTCAGGCTCAAAGATCTTGTCCATTTGAGTCCCGTCTATATTAATATTTCTTTAGCTCCTTCAAATAAATTTGTTTAATCCCGTTTTTTTAATTGTTCTCCGTGTGAGGGTTGGTGTGATCCCAGCTAGAAGTGATAAATAGCAACAATACAAATCATTGTTTAGTATCTACATAATATAGCACTTTCACTTAAGAAATGGTTCCCAAATATTGCATCAAAATCACCTGAAGCATTTATTTCTAGTCTTACCCAAGACTCACTGGGTGTGAATTCCTCAGAAGATGTCAAGAGCTTTTTATTTTAAACTAATTTCCCTTATGTTTCTGATGCATAACCATGCTTTGGCAATAAGGCTCTAAAGGACCAGAATCTGAAAGAAAAGCCATCTTTCTTATACTCGAAAATAATAGACATATATTTTTAAATTATTGTCCAGTCTTTGTTATTCTTAGAGACCTCACATTATATGATCTGAAATAATCAGGTGAATGCAGCTTTGAAAATGTAATGTTTGGCTTTTCTTCCCCCAACTTTCCCACATTCTTCATACTCAAAGAAAGAGAATAATACAAATAAATAGTTTTATGTGCTGGCTGGGTGACCAACAAAAAATACGTGTGTTTTTATAAAAACCAAAGCATCCCAGAACATTTCTTCTCTCTCCAAGAAAGCCATTCTGATTTCTCAAATATCTCTGAGACTAAAGGCCTTGAGATGTTTTCTGGGTACCAAGCAAGTTTTTTCAAGATACACGATACATAGCTTTCCCAGATATAAAGGCAAGAGTTTAGCTCTGATGGGGAAGGAAATTTTAATCCAGGGCACGCATGGGTGATACATAGTCGCAGAATTGGGGCAGTTATGGTCCTAAAACAGAGTAACCAACAAACAGTAAAGTCATTTGTGTCTTACACCTACTGACAGTCCTTCATTCTCCAGACAGCACCCGTTGCCCTTGAAGCAGAAAACAGAGGTGAAATGAAGTTAGCTCTCCAGTATGTCCCAGAGCCAATTCCTGGTATGTAATGATTTTCCATCCAGATTTATGCCCCTTCCTGAGCCTTTCCCTCTCCAAGGATTTCTTTGGACTCTGTGATATTTTCAAATGTGAAACCCTAAGCAAATTTATTAACTTAATAATTCTACGGACCAAATGAGTCAATTTACAGTTGACAAATTCTTTTTTTTATTTGGTAAAAACACAAAACATAAAATACCATTTTAGCCATTTTTAAGTGTACCATTTGTAGTATTAAGTATATTCACATTGTTATGAAGCAGAACTCTAGAAATTTTTCATCTTCCATATCTGAAACTCTGTACCCATTGAACTATACCCTTGACTTATCCTTCTCCCAGCCCCCGGTAACTACCATTTTACCTCTGTTTCCATGAAAAAAACAAACAAACAAACCCTCATTTTACAAAATTCCCAAGTTTATAGTCCTTGTTCTAATTTTCATCTCACTTTCCAAAAAGTTGGTATCTGTACAACATGAATGGCCTTTTCTGTGTTCAGAATTTGGACCTATTGGTAGTGTTATGGTAAGAATGGAACCCGAGTATTCTTCACAGGTGAGAATTAGAAGGATTCATATGGAGCCTCTAGGAGATTAGAGCTCATTGGTTCTCCATTCACAAGGCCTCAGCAGGGTAGAAAGCTTTTCCCTCAAGGTTACTAATTGCATCCTTGATGTTAGGGCCTCAGGTCTACAGCCCAGTTAAAGAGCAAGAGACTAGCAAGAAATGAATGCCAGCCCCCTCTCATTTCCCAAGAAGTTCCCCAAGTTTTTCTTCTTAAGAATCTGTATGATATCATGACTGAAATCAGAGGTTGCAACTCAAATGTTTTCAGTAACTAGGCAGTGAAACTCATGGGATGAAAGAAATAATGGATGTTAAGGGCAGTGATTGAAATGGAGAAAGGCATTTTAATTCAGCTAAAAAAAAAAGAATCGGAAGGCAAGCAAAACATATCGTTAGGCCCATATGGCTGCCAAACCACCTTGTTGTTACTTCTGGATCTTCCTAAAAGGCAGATTTCCTTAATATATATAATTTGTATCCTATCATTTATGGTCCACATGCATAGAAATTCTGCCAATCTCTTTTCCTCCACTATCATTTCTTGGTGGTGGGGGCAAAGGGGACCATGTGTTGTGATGGGCTCCACCTTGTCTGACTTTTTGCTCATGTAGTTTCTCTACCCTGGAATGGCTTCCCCTTCTCCAAGTCTTTGGATAGGTTGAGAAGAAGTCCCATCTTAAAGTCCCATCATAAAGCTTTTCCTGGCTATATTCTTTCACCCTCACTGATCACATCATCATCTAGAACATTATGATAATAACTTGGCATTTCATTCTGTATTACATTTTTATAGTTTTTATGTGAATTACTCTTTTTAACTTAAATGTAAACATTTTCCAAGGACATAGATTTCTTATATTCCTTGTATATCCAATGACATTCCTAGCATAGGCCAAAGCACATCATAGATGCTCATTAAATTCTGGTTGGTTGACTGGATTAACCTATTCAGAAAAATATGGTAGTGGCCCTCTGTCCATGTGCACCCAGTCTAGCCAACAACTGAAGACTAAGCCAACTTCTCAGTATTCCCTGTGCATAACATTAGTTACTGTGTGTATGTATACAGTATTCCCATAAAGTATGTAACCACAATTAACAAGAAGAGTGGCTATACCTTAGCCAGTACCTGTTTTGATTATTTTATACTCAGTATGTTTCAGATGCCTCCCATTAACAGCAATTGATGTTAGTATTAATATTTGAAAGGAATATGCATTTCATTGAGATGTTTTTAATATAACTATAAATGGATGATTTATATACCTGATATCTTTAACTTGTTTTGAAACAAGCCAAACCCAAAAGAGTAATATAGTACTCTGTACTTGGAATCAATGTGAATTATTTTCTTTTTCTTTAATTAAAAAAAAAATTTAAAGACTTTATTTATTTATTTGTTTGTTTGTTTATTTAGAGAGCAAGTGAACATGGGCCGGGGGAGGGGCAGAGGTAGAGGGAGAGAGAGAATCTCAAGCAGACTCCACGCTGAGCACAGAGCCCATTGCCATGATCCTGAGATCATGACCTAAGCCAAAATCAAGAGTCAGATGCTCAACCAAGTGAGCCACCCAGGCATTCCCCAGGCAGGCTTTAAGTACTGTATGATACAAGAGTTCAAATGATATCCCCAAACCTACTTCCTTTTTCCCTCTTTCTCTCTTCATCTCTCAGTTCACTTCCTTTGGGTTGTTACCATTCTTTTTTTTTTTTTAAGATTTTATTTATTTATTTGATAGAGAGCACAAGCAGCGGGAGCGGGAGAGGGAGAAACAGGCTCCCCCTGAGTAGGGAGCCTGATGCGGGGCTCAATCCCAGGACCCTGGCATCATGACCTGAGCCAAAGGCAGATGCTTAACTAATTGAGGCACCCAGGTGCACAAATATGAATTATTTTCATAGAACTCTCTGAGCTCAGTGCAGCCAGACTGTGGAAGATTTAGTTAAAAATCAATAGATTTAACCAATTAGGATCATATCCTCAAGCTCTAGCTAGTATCACTGTGCCAGACCATTTTTTTTTTAAGATTTTTTTTTTTATTTATTTGAGAGCGAGAATGAGAGAGAGAGAGAGCACAAGAGGGGGGAGGGTCAGAGGGAGAAGTAGACTCCCCGCTAAGCAGGGAGCTCGATGTGGGACTCGATCCCGGGACTCCAGGATCATGACCTGAGCTGAAAGCAGCCGCTTAACCAACTGAGCCACCCAGGCGCCCCGTGTGCCAGACCATTTTTAAGTTGGCATCTTTGGATGTAGTAGTACCAAGAGAGGAATGGCAGTGAAATTTTATTTTCTTTCCTTTTCCAATTACAGGTAAAAAGCTTCCTACAACGGGAGAAGTGCACATCTGGGTGAAGGAATGTCTTGATCTACCACAGCTAAGGGGCAGCCATCTAAATTCTTTTGTTAAATGGTAACAGCTTTGATAACTCTGCTTCTCTCAGTTCTACCATAGCCTGGCCTTTGCTGGTTGTTTTTAGGTCTCAATATCTGTGATGGTGAAACTCATCATTCATGGTTGAAATGACATAACTTGGGACAATGGCAACATGAACTAGAGGCATCTGTGACATGAACCCCTAAGGCTTAGTTTAGTTTTAAAACCATAAAGAGGGCATACATACAAATGAAACCAGGCACCATGTACTCAGATATGGAATGCTTTCTAGGAGATATATCTGCTGGTGAGGATAATATTCAGTATAAAAAAACTCATCAAATTGCTAATGCCATACCCCTGACTCCTTTGTGGAGTGGGGAGAATTCTTCCTCCTGTACCTTGTCCCACCTTTGTGAACTGTTTGCAAAAGGTCTTTTGCCTCATCCTGTAAATATGTAGAAAATGACTTGCTAAACAGACCCCTACTAATAGTTTGTCAGAGGAGCTTACGACAATTTGAGTTTCTAAGTGGCAAACTTCTTTCTCTGTTATAAATATAAATGCCTGGCATCTAGTCAGTAGTAACTAAACAGATATTAGTATGTGATCTCTTAGCTCCCTCTGACTAATTTTATCTATATAGATTCTTCTAGAAGACCAGTGTTAGCTGTTTAAGTGTTTAAGGCATTATTTGTGATTTTCCCTATAAATATTATTCATAGATGTCAGCTGGTAAGATTTTTCAGCTCAGGTGAGTCTCTCATTCTGAAACAACTCTCAGACCTTCTTGTGTTTATAAGAGGTGTGGTGGGTTAAAAACAGAAAACAGATAATCAGGAACGCTTCCAAATTTTAAAGGAATCCTCAAGAATTTGCTACCACATTAAGCATTTACTAAATGAAAGCACTAAACTAAGTTGTTTACTTCATATGTAATTCTAATGTTAACCTTATGAAATAGGCATCACAATTCTCATTTTAAAGATGAAGAAACAAGTGTCTGAGAGATTATGTGACTTACCCTACAATACACAGCCAATAAGTAACAGAGTCAGGATTCAAAGCAAGTCTGGTCCACTGTAATGCAGTCTCTCCAGCAGGATGCTGCCATCACCACCACCATCACCACCATTATCACCACATCAACACCACCACCACCATTACTGCATTCATCACTACTACCACCACCATTGCCATCACCACCACCATCATTACCACCATCACCACCATCATCACCACTCTCATCACCACCACCACCACTGTCACCACCACCACTACCATCAACATCACCATCACCATTATCACCATCATCACTATTACTACCACCACCACCACCTCCATCACCACCACCATCATGGCTGCCACCATCACCACCACTACCACCACTACCACTTCACCATCATCATGGCCACCACCACTATCACAGCCATCATTACTGCCACCATCATCACCACCACCACCAACACCTCTGCGTCTCTACACTGTTTTTTTCTTCCATTTCCTTCTGCCAATCTTCAGTAGCTGTGTTGAAGTGCACTGAAAGCATAAATGTTCACCGTCTTATTAAAATGCTTTCACAATAATGATTCCTTTTGTAGTATCATCCTTCCAGATACAAGTAGGAAAAGTCGTCAAAAAACCAGAGCTGTAGGGAAAACCACCAGTCCTGTCTTCAACCACACCATGGTGTATGACGGGTTCAGGCCTGAAGATCTGACAGAAGCCTGTGTAGAGCTTACTGTCTGGGACCATTACAAATTAACCAACCAGTTTTTGGGAGGTCTTCGGATTGGCTTTGGAACAGGTAATGTTTGTTACGTTTTAAATTCTCTATGAGCCAAATGCTTCTGGGGACAGTAGAGGTTTGTTTGTTGTTTTGCTTCTTCCTAATGAAAACAGATACTCTATTTCTGTGAAGTGTAATGGAATGAACGAGTGAAGGAATGTCAGGCTGTATGCCAAGGGCTCTAGATATGAAGATTAACAGGATGTAGTGTCTGTCCACACAGAGCTTAAGTTATTGTGTGTGGGAGGTACAGAAAAGCTTTCATCACTACTCTTCCCTGAAAAAAACACTTATGTCTTTTCATGACTAAAATTGTGCTTTAAATAATCATGGTAAATAGTATTTATGGGGCACTAGTCACTGTACTGAGTGCTTTATTTATATTATTTCATTTAATCCTCACAGAAATCCTGTGAGTAATTACTAATGTTATTCCCAGGGGAACCGATGTTCCAAGAAATGAAGTAACAGAGCTAATAAGTATCAGAGCCAAGATTGAAAGTTGAGTCTGTTAGACACTAAACCCCAAACTACTCTTCCTTAGAGATCATCTAGTGTCACTTCCAACCCAATGCCAGGCTTTATCCCTACTACCCCACTCTGTCCCTGACAGGTTGTCAGCCAGCTTTTCTATGAACACAAAGAGAAATCTATTTCTCTGTGAGTAGAGGGAATAGTCCCAATTATGGAGTGCCCCGTTGTTGGACATTTCTGGTGATTAAACAGTTCTTTCTTATAGAAAGCCCCAGATCTGCCCTCCTGGCGATATTTTTTTTTTTTAAGATTTATTTATTTATTTGAGAGAGCGAGAATGAGAGAGAGAAAGAGTACATGAGAGGGGGGAGGGTTAGAGGGAGAAGCAGGCTCCTCGCCAAGCAGGGAGCCCAATGCGGGACTCGATCCCGGGACTCCAGGATCATGACCTGAGCCGAAGGCAGTTGCTTAACCAACTGAGCCACCCAGGCGCCCCCCTCCTGGTGATATTAAAACTACCCCTCGCTGTCTTCCACTGATGATTATAATTAGGGGATGATCCATTTTTTTTTTTTCCCCAATGAACTATTCTGTTCTAACTGCAAAGCTTCCTTTTTTTTTTTTCTTTTGCAGGTAAAAGCTATGGTACTGAAGTGGATTGGATGGACTCTACCTCGGAGGAAGTTGCTCTCTGGGAAAAGATGGTAAAGTCCCCCAACACTTGGATTGAAGCAACGCTGCCTCTCAGAATGCTGTTGATTGCCAAGATTTCAAAATGAACCCAAAGTCGACTGGCCCCTCCACTGAAAACTACTAAACAGGTGGAATCAGATCTTGAAAATCTGACCGCGTGGACAGATGCTCACCTGCTGCCCCTTGCCACTAATGGAGGCTACACAGCATGTTAAAGTCAACCTGCATAAGCTGCTTTGGTTACAAGCCCCACAAGATTTAAGTAAGAATCAAGTATGTAACTTATTTGTGACTTCAACATTAAAGGAGATACTTGAGAAAGCTAGGAAAATCAAACGGTTGATGCTGCTTCAGAGAAAAAGCCGTCAAAGATATTAAATGTTGGGTGCTTTTAACCAGCAAAATATTCTAGTTTGCCGTCCTGTGTTTCACACCACATGCCATGCTGCAGTTAGGAGGGCCTGCTACTCAGTGGTTGAAGATCCTCGCAGAAACTGAAAAAAGGGACAGAAAAATACACCTAGAAGGAGGGGGAAAGGCAGAATATCCATGATAATAAAGCATTTGACTATAAGAAAACTATTTACTTTGTAATCTCTATTAAAATATGGAATTCCGGGTTAGGGCCATAGGACTGAATCTACTGCATGTATTTCTGCCTTTGAAAGTGCTTTCCCCTTTCCCGGCGTCAAAGTCTCAGATATGCTTTGGTGCCACCCACTGGCTCATAGGTGGAATTCAGCTTTTGGCTTAATTTTCTCCTAAGATCTCAAGCCTGTATTTTCTAATAGACTGTAAAAAAACCCAAAAAACAAAACCTTGCATATATGATTCTGTTTTTCCTATCACTCTACTATATGAAATTAGCATGAGAGTGCTCACAGACAAGCTTTGCAATGAAGTTTTAATTAGAATGTAAAACTGTACTTCCTATGTATGTGTAATTTTCATAAAGTATTTTGTAAAAACCCTTAGAGTAAATTATTATATGATTTAGTTGTGTTGTCAAGTTAATCTGACTTCTTATTTTGAATGAAATACTTTATGTTAGGAGTCCTAAAATTTAAATTCCCTAGCAAGGCTAAAGAACTGCTGAGCTAATATTTCTCAAGTCTTCACTGCAACTCTGGACATCATTTCCTCTAAGTGAGAAGCTCTGACTGTGTTATTGAAAGTGGAATTTTTATTTTAAAAAAGTAGTTGAAAAGCATTGAAGGTAAGCCAACATTTATTTTTGAAAAGCTTCCCATGGAGACATTTTTGGGGTCATTTTAATATATAAAGCATTACTCCTCCTTAGGACTCAACTTGCTTGCCTTTCTCAAAACAAGCACTGATTTTAATGTAGGTTAGGGGGAGCCTGGATGGTCAGGAGTGTGAGACCTTACTATCCGTGTCTAGCAAATGTCATTGAAGATAACTAGAGTGCTCACAGCCTCTAAAGATGTTAGAAACTTCTACCCATTTGCCAGTAAAAGCGACTAACCTAGAAAAATGCCCTTCCCATTGTCTCTCAAAGTCTTTTAGGGAGATGTGTAGTCCAGCTCTATGCCCCAATTCTGTTCTGACTGCATGGGGGGGGCAAGATGAGCTGAGTGGAAGCACACCTCCCCAGTCAGCCAGGAATAGTAGCAGAAGTGCAAATCTTGTTCCAGCTCCTGCACTTCAAGGTACCAGCTCCTTTCTCAGCCCTTCTTTCAGTTACCTGCTCAGCTACCTTCCAACATCCAGCCAGCTCTGAAACAATGAGATTGGTTCTAGTGTCTCCCCCTGGGACTGCCTACCTCCTCCTATTCTCAGATCCCCGCCGTTCAAAACACCAGAGTGAACAATAGAACCACCTTTGGTATCAAAATGATTTGGGTTTGAGTTCTGGCTCTACCATTCTCTGGGTGACATGGAGTAACTTGCTTAACCTCTCTGTGCCTTTGTTTCTTTGTTCCCTGTAAAGTAGAAAAAGTAGATAATAATGCCTAGCTTTCCAGAATATTGTTAGAGTTAGGAGGATGAGAGTGAAAATAGCGGCCTCCCAATCTCTGCCCAGAGGAGCTGAGAACTCGGGGCCCCACTCCTCAGTGCGCCCCCAGAGAAAAGCAGTCAATCACTCCTGTCTCCCCGGTCTCTGGCCGCACTCTATGCTCACCCAGCCTGTGACTGAGCATTTTTATCTCTGGAACCCGACCCCATTTGGAGTCTCCAAACCCAGCAGATTCCTACAGGAAGGAAGGTGGATTTTCCCTTCAATTTTAGACACTTGCAGAAATAAGCATCATCTCCATCATGTGACTGCTACCAGAAGGTTTTAGTATCAAGGTTACACAGATGACATACAACATCTTGAAATAAAACAAGTAATAAACTGCTCTAGGTGAAGAAGGAATGGTCCTTGGCCATTACTGCATGCAATAAAGATGACTCACACACGAAAAGTCTAAAAAAATGAAGACTTATCATATAGAAGTTATGACTATGATTCTTAAAACTTTATTCCTGGGGCGCCTGGGTGGCTCAGTCGTTAGGCATCTGCCTTCAGCTCAGGTCATGATCCCAGGGTCCTGGGATCGAGCCCCACATCGGGCTCCCTGCTCAGCGGGGAGTCCGCTTCTCCCTCTCCCACTCCCCCTGCTTGTGTCCCCTCTCTTGCTGTGTCTCTCTCTGTCAAATAAATAAATAAAATTAAAACTTTATTCCTTATGTCTACAAAATTTTGAGAAAATACCCAATCATTCCAACTCTTATATAAGAAACTCAACTTATATGATATGAAATTTAAAGTGACTTAAGTAATTACATGTAAATAATATTCATAGGAACACACTTTGTTATGGTTAAAAATGAGGAAAAAAATGAGTGTTGATCAATAGAGGAACAGATGACTAAATATTAGAATATGGTGTAGTCATACAATGGAAGGTTGTATAATTAAAATGATGAACAAGTCTCATCATAGTATTGATCTTAAACCTACAAAGTTTTATTTAAATAAAAACCAATATTAGAGAAATTTTCATATAGTGAGATATCACTTATGCAAATTAAAATATATAAAATTCTAAAAAAAAAAAGAATAGAGTTAAATGAGAGAAGATGTAGAAATGCCTAGTACTGTTGTATAGAAGAACTCTGTAAATAGTAGCTTCAAAAAAAGAGACATTAAAAGACTCAACAAAGGCAAGTGGAGGGGACTCTGGTTGTTACTAGGGAGGCATCGGCCCAGTTTTATGCCTTGGACTTCTGGGGAGGAAATATACTGGACGCTTTCAGGTTCAAAAGTAGGTGGGGGGAAAATGGTAGAACAAGGAAAACAACCATGCAGAGAGGAGCCCAAAGTCATTATTACTAAACTGCAAATTCTTTGAGAAGACAGATGGTATCTAATTTAATGTTTACTTAGCATCTTGTGTCACACTGTACATAGTAACTGTTGAGTAAATCAGTGAATGAATATTGATTAGGGTCTTATGAGATTAGGGTCTTGTGAGATTCTTAGAATTGACAAGTAAACTATGGACTTATTTAAAATAATTTTAACATATGTAAAATATTTTTAATGTGGAAAATCTGTTTAATCAACAAATATCATCGAGCATCCACTATGTGCAAGGGACATAGAAAGGTGGAGAGAGAGGGGAAAGCATCCAGAAGCTCATCCCTCAAGAAACAACTACTATTAACACTTTCAGTATTTTTCCTCTCATCTGTTTCTTTTCTTAGGAAATATATTCTGTGAACTCACTTTACTACATCAGACAACCATATGTGGTAATCAGCAAATAATACATTCAATATATGTGTGACCCTTTTATTTAAATGAAGAGGACTATTCCAATTTTCCAGTCACTTGTCTCAACTTTGCAAGTTCCATTTCAGTATAAGAGCTTGAAATTTAAGGAAAAGAAGAGAAAGGAGGGGAAAATACAAGTAAGTTTAATTCACGTTTTTGAAGTCTTTGGAATCCACTTTCATAAAACCTCAGTATCCTATAATTTCAGTAGTTATTAAAATTTCAGTTCAGGACATTTCCCCAGTCTTCCAACATTGCTTTCCTTTTATAGACATGAGATCATGATCTTTGAGACCACAGCAAAAATCTGAAACTTCTTTCTGATCTGTTTTGTTCTGGTGAAATCTGAAGCATTTGAAAATCCATCCAACATCTGTAATGGGTTTTTCTTTCTCATCATGACTTGAGAGACTAAGTCTGAACATCAGAAACAGTGATTGTAGGAATACTCAACTCTTCACTCTGTGCTTAAGTTTTCCCAGGATTTAAGATCATTCTGAATTTTAAATTTTTTATCTTTCTTTTTTCAGTTCTCTTTCTAGCATAAAAATGTCCATGCCATTAAGTTACTTATAAACATGATAATGTTAATGGCTGCATAATATTCTAAGAAAATACGATTTCTTAACATTTTCTCTTTTTCGGACACTTAGGTTTCCAGCTTTTAGTTGTTATAAACCACACTGCCATGAAAAATTTTGAGCAAAACTTTTTCTTTTGTATTATTTCCTAAGTAAAACTCTCCCCAGAAGGGTGATCATTAGTTCAAAAGGCATAAAAACATTTCAAGTCCTCAATACCTACTGTCAACTCACTTACACCAAGAGTATGAGAGAGTACCTATTTCACTGTACCCTGGCCAGTCCTGGGTTGTCTTAAAATGGGAAAATTTTGACTAAATTGATAGATGAAATGATACCTGCTTTTAACTTATATTTATTGGATCACTGATAGGGTTCAATACTTGGCCATTTCCATCCCCTCATCTGTGAACTTAATTGTTCCTTTCTCTTTTAAGATGTTAATGCTTTATTTGTTTGGGCTCTCTACAAAAATATAAATCTATCGTTTGTCATCTTTTTTTAAAAAAGATTTTATTTATTTATTTGACAGAGAGACAGCAAGAGAGGGAACACAAGCAGGGGGAGAGGGAGAAGCAGGCTTCCTGCTGAGCAGGAAGCCCGATGCAGGGCTCGATCCCAGGACCCTGGGATCATGACCTGAGCCGAAGGCAGACGCTTGACGACTGAGCCACCCAGGTGCCCCATTGTTTGTCATCTTTATGGTAGATATTTCCCCCAGTTTGAAATTTGCCTTCAACATCCATTTCAACACGTTTATCTAAGCCTCCCCAAAGTGCCAAGGATGGCACAGACACAGTCCCTGCCCTTAATGATCTTAGGGTTTAATAGGGGGAGGCAGGCAGGTGAGCAATGAGTGCAATAGGGTTTCCATTAGAAGTGTGAGCAGTCTATAGCGCATGCACTGAAAGAGGTGAGTGGTCAATTCTCATGTAGGGGCCAGGAAAGGCTTCACAGAGGGATGATTCTGAACTGAGTATTGATGCTGAGCAAATTAGTGGAGCAACAAGGGACAAGGTGGGAAAAGGCATTCCAGGCAGAGAAAACACCTACAAACAAGGCCAGAGAGCAGGTCCGTTAGGAGAACTTCAGTGGTTGGGTTGGACTAAGGCGTAAAATGTCAGGTCCTGAGCAACAAGAGGCTGGAGAACCCTCAGAGCTCACAATTTAAAAAATTATAAATAACTTGGCATGTTCAGCAAAGTCAAATTAGGTGTTTCCTTACTCATCTTTTACATAATGTTTAAGTTAAGAAAGTCTTTTCTGACCCAGAGTTTTTATGCTTACCTTTGTTTTCTTCTAGTTTCCATTTTTAATACTTTGATTTTATTTTACTCGTGACATTTAACTGCTTAGTACATCTGGAATTGACTTTGGTATATGATGGTAAGCCTCATTTGGATCTTTTTTCGGTTGTTATGTTTATCACATCTATATTGTTCATTAAGCTTCTTTCTGTAACCTTATTTTGCTAATGGGTAAAACGGGGAATGCTGAATATCTAATAAGAGGTGTTCAATCCAGCCAAGGGCCATGGTAAGGGAAACGAAAGAAATTTCATTGGGGTTTGCTCTTTTACTGAGCTGTGTTAAACACTACATGTACACCTCACAGCCACTTAGGATCCTGACACCCAGGGTAGCGCTATTTTGTTTTTATAGATTGCAAATTTTTAAAGAGCAAACCTGTTTCCACAGACTAATTTATTCTCATGACAACTGAACGGGGGAGAAGGAGGAGGAATATGTCACCGGCAGCTTTATCTGTTTACTCCTCCCAGAAATTAGGTAGAGTCAGGTTTTCTCCCCGCGCCCCCGCCCCCCGCCTCCCCCCGCGCCCCCCCCCCCCCACCGCCCCCATGCTGGCTGGAAACCCAGTGGGACTTGCATCTCCTCTCTTTACAATCCAGGCCAGACAGCGGGCTGGGAGCTGGGAGCTGAGAGCTGAGAGCTGTGATTTGTTGGAAAGGCAACCATAACCCGACCGGATTGGTTCTGGACTCCCCCAGATCTCCCTGTTACTTCACAGCACTTCGAAGACCTGCCCACCAATCACAGGGCTCCTTACTGGAAAAAGCAACTGCTGGAGAGTGCTGGGAGTCCCTAGCAACACTGAGGCTTCTGAATCCGAGGGGGAAAAACAGTGCGATCAGCTGATGGTGGAGGAGAGCAGCGCCTAATGCCTCAGGAAGAGAAGCCTCCCAGGATGGACCCTCCACCCACGGACGAGCCCTTAGACAAGCAAACCAAAAAACTGGAAAAGCAGGAAGAGGAGTTGGAGTTTAAGGAACTGGATGGTCTGAGGGAGGCCTTGGCAAACCTCCGGGGACTGTCCGAGGAGGAGAAGAGCGAGAAGGCGATGCTTTGCTCCCGCATCCAGGAGCAGTCCCAGCTCATCTGCATCCTGAAGCGGAGGTCAGACGAGGCCCTGGAGCGCTGCCAGATCCTGGAGCTGCTCAACACAGAGCTGGAGGAGAAGAGGGTGCTGGAGGCCGAGAAGTTGAAGGCCAAGAGCGCGCATGCCCAGAAGCTGGAGGAACGCTTTATGACTCTGGCAGCCAACCACGAGTTGATGATCCGCTTCAAGGACGAACACAAGAGTCAGAACGTGAAGCTCAGGGAGGAGAATGAGAAGCTGAGGCTGGAGAACAGCAGCCTCTTCAGCCAGGCTCTGAAGGACCAGGAGGCCAAAGTGTTGCAGCTCACCGCCCGGAGCGAGGCCCTCTCCAAGGAGCTGGAGACCCTGAAGCAGAGGTGCGCTCAGGAGGCCTGCCAGGCGCAGGCCAGAGAGAGGGAGCTGCTGGAGCTGCGGGGCCAGCAAGCCTGCGCCCACGCCAGCGAGACGGAGCAGCTGCGCAGCCAGCTGCGGAGCCTCCAGCAGCAGCACCGGCAGGCGGTGGAGCAGATGGCCAAGGCTGAGCGGGCGCACGGCAGCCTGAACCAGGAGCTGCAGGCCAGGCTGCAGACGGTCATTCGTGAGAAGGACGAGCTGTTGCAGCTGGCCATGGAGAGGGGCCGGGTGCTTCAGAACAAGCAGGAAGAGATCCGTCAGCTTGAGGAGAAGCTGGAGACAGCAGACGTGGCCAGGAGGCATGCCCTGGAGAGGTTCCAACAAGAGGCAGTGGCCGTGGACAGTAACTTGAGAGTACGGGATCTTCAGCGCAGGGTCGACGGGATCCAGAAGGCCTACGATGAACTCAGGCTGCAGTCTGAAGCCTTCAAAAAGCACAGCCTGGATCTTTTAAGCAAGGAGAGAGAACTCAACGCCAAACTCCGCCATCTCTTTCCATAGGAAGCTTCCGTTTCCTCTTTCCTCTAATTTAGAATTTAACTATTTGTGCCTTAGCACTATGACAACAGTAAAGTTGGTTTCCCATTTATGATACTTTTAAGCACAAAAGGCAACTCAAAGAAAAGCTGCTTTACTGTGATGTTGTGGTTGTTACTGTTGTAAGGCTAGCACTAATTTTCACCCCTACCACCTAAAATACACACGATTTACCAGATTTCTTTCTGTGCCTTGAAAATCCTCCCAAGTTTGCTATCATTATCTCCATCTTCCTCATAACTTATTCATTCTCAACCCCAGATATCTTCAGATATCCTGAGACTTTAAATTAGCAGCTCCTATGGATTTAAGTGAATCTTAAAAGTGCAATGAGACGTACTATTGTGAAAACAGTTTTGCATAGTTCCCCCTTGTAGATAGGTAGGCCTGTAGTCTCCCTTAGTTGAAGATATAAACTGTAACAGTTAATAGCATAATAATAGCATAGAGAACTTGCAGAAGAAAGTGTCTGATTTTGCAACTGACAAACAATTGCTTGCTTCACCTGCTTTACAGCAGTATCCTTTTGATTTTATTTTGCTTGCACTAGCTTGGAAAACAAAGATTGAAATCATTAAGTTCTTTACCAAAGTTGGCAGACTTTATTACAGTCATTCTATACGAGCAGTAAGATTCAAATAAGTGAAATCAACCAGTTTTTATTTTTCCTGCAAGCTTAGATCACATTCCATTTTCTTGCTTTTTTTCCTTTATAAAAACAGGATTTCAAGGTGCAAGGATTCAAGTATCAGCAGTTTCATTTAATATTGCATAATATGCTAATAGGCAAAAGGCCCCAATTTAGGGTAACAAGTCACAGCAGACCGAGTAGGGTATATAAAGCAATGCATAGTGATTGTTTTCTTTCTATTAGCATTATTTCCTTGCAATCACCTTTTCCTTTTTTTTTAATTTTTATTTTTTTAAAACTTTTCCTTATTTTAAAAAAAACATCTAAGTGAAATATATATGTATACTTACAGCATGTTTGTAGGAATACCTAAATATGTAGATATATAAAAATGTAATAGTTATTACATCTATTTATAGAAAGTTCTTAAAGAAGCAGTTATAAAAAATACACTTTATGCTTCCTTATTTCCCTAGTTTTAGTCAAGATATAAACATTATTATAAATATCTCTCAAAATAGATTATAATATAATATTTTTCTTACCCATTTGGTGCCAAGGGTCCCAAGAGTTACCTAATAATTCGGATGTATTAATTTTACTTGGTATCTTTTTAATAAACAATTTTTGAGTGTTACTTTACCTCAGGCAGTTTTTTAAGCCTATTTTCTCACAGTCCTATTAAGATTGTGGTATTAAATACAAATTCCAAGAAACCATGTTGTTGGCTTGAAAGGACTATTTACTTCCTCTTACACATTCAAGAATCAGAATATAGGAGCTAATTTAATTATGGTTATCCCTTATTGAGCTCATACTATTTATCTTTGTGCTGAAGCAGTTTGGATGGCTTGTTTTATTTATTTATTTATTTATTTATTTATTTATTTATTTATTCCATAGGGCCATTTGAGAAGGTAATTATTTCTATTGTAAGGAAGAGGAAACTGGGATTCAGTAATTTGCCCAAGGCCCCTTGATCACTGGGGGTGCTGGGATTTTGATGACAACACCCCACTGAAAGATTCCTTGACCATCTACTAAGTACCAAGCTCAGGGGTTAGGCACTAAGAATAAGCATGAAGAAGCATCTTTTCTACACTGGGAGAGCTCCCGCACAGTCTAGGAGCAAAAAAAGCAATTACATACAATGTGATGTGTTTTCCTGAGGGTGTTATGAGGTCACAGTAGGTAAAATACAGACAGACACACACACACAGCAGCTAACTCTGCCTGGGGTAAAGGTCAGGAAAGTAGAGATGATTGATTGGTAGGGATAACTAATACAAGAGTTGATATGTAAGCTGGTTCTTAAATAACTAGAATTTCATCGGTGTAGAAAAGGGGGAAAGGTCTGAGACAGCATTGTGTAGAAAGTCATGGAGTTTTTAAAAAATGTACAGGGTATTTGGGGACATAAGTAGTTGGGAGAAGGTTTGGAGAAGCATATCTACATATAAGACTGGAAGATTAAGTTGTGGACAGAGAGCACAGGGCGCCTCAAAAGCTAGGCAGTCCCCTCATAATGGAGGTGAAAAGGGAGGAGAGGGGCAAGTGTACATACGCAGCCACAAATCAGCCCTCCTTTTCCCATACAGGTTTGGGCAGCTTTGCGTGGGGCCTGGTGCGCATGCGTGCCAGCATCCCTCCCTTTCTCCCACAGTCGCCCCCAGCCCTTTCTGCCTGTCCAAGCTCCACCCACTGGGACCAGCAGGCTGTCTGGAGGTAGTGTAGTTGGCCCAAGTTTTATGCCCAACCTTCGCGGAGGAGGCAGCTCCTGGGCAGGGGCAAGGTGGGTCTTAGAAACAGGCTGAGGGCAATTTGGGCAGGGAATCTTGGCGTCCTCGTACTGAAGTGTGGTCTAGTAGAGGACTTAGCCCATGGTAGTACTCTTTAGATGGGGAAGGGTGCGTCTGGAAGAGTGTGGGGGTGGGTAAGGTAGGGGGACAGGGCATGTGTCCCCTAAAACATGGACACAAAGGAAGGTCTCAGGTGCTCGGGTCTGAGGACAGTACTGTTCAGTCATGCTAAGGCTTTTGTATTAGGTTGTATGATATGAAATTGCCACTTTGTGGGTCATAAATGATTAGATACTGACTCATGATGTTCACTCTAATACCCCTTTGAAAGATATTAAAAGGATAGGATAGTGGGTAATGAGAAGATGAATGCCTACAGAATGGGTGGAAGAGACTGATGTGGAGAACAAAGGTAAAAGAAATGTAGGAGAGATTAAACTTCCTTACAACTTACAGCCCACTGACAAGTACTTGGGACAGGCAGAATGACTTTCTTCCAGAAACTCAACTGCCTCAATACTTTGCTAAAGGCAAAAGGTAACCTTAGCTTGACATTAGCCCTACCTCTGGGATCCTGTAGGTCTTCTTTAACATATAAAAATCCCTTTGGAAACCTCCTTTACATCTACACCGCCCCGCCCCCCACCCAGATATATGTTAGTAATCATCCTCCAAACTTATGGTCCACTGATAAATATCTGAAGGGTCTCATGATTAAGGTTTTACTAGACAGTAGTGAATGACATTATCCTAACAGCCACTAGGCCCTCAAAGTCCTGGAAGCCTTACCTCCAAATTCCTTAGAGACTTAAGCTATCTCTAATGCACTCCCAACTTACAAGTATATAATCAGTCTCTTCTCATGATCCCAGTGCAGCTTTTTGCCCATGTCCCCATGCTTTAATAAAACCACCCATTTTGCACCAAAGACATCTCAAGAATCCTTTCTTGACCGTTCACTCCCGAACCCCATTTCACATCAGAACCCACAATACAGAATAAGAAAGTAAGAGGAATGTGAACCTATCATGTGTCCAATGCTTTTCATTTCAGCCACATACCAACTCTTCAAGGGGGGTTCATTTATCAGTGTTTTACAGATGAAAAAAGAGACTCAGGGAAGTGACTTGCCCAAAGCCAGGGGGCTTTGTTGGGGGATGGGGGCAGGAGAAAGGTTTGAACCCAAGCTCCTCTGGCAGGGCCAGCTTCATAGGTGTGTCACCTGCATAGAGGCCCCACATTTGGTTTAATGCTCTGCTGTCAGTGTCTTGAGATTCTTTTTTTTTTTTAGAGCCACTGAATGCGGGTGGGGGAGGGGCAGAGGGAGAGAGAAAGAGAGAGAGAGAGGCTTAAACAGGCTCCGCACCCAGTGAGAGCCCGACTTGGGACTCAATCTCCTGACCCTGAGATCATGATCTGAGCCAAAATCAAGAGTAAGTTGTTTAACCAACTGAGCCACCCAGATGCCCCAAGATTCTTAATAATCGTGTGACAAGGAGTTACATGTTTTTCTTTTGTGCTGGGCACTGCAAATTATGTGGCTGGGCCTGTTTTCTGGCTCAAAAATCCATGCTTTCTCCCACTATACAAACTGTCTTCTAACCAGCCACAGAAAAGCATTATTTTTTTTTCCCTCCGTGCTCCACAGCACTTTGCATTCCACTGTCTCAGTGCTTATCTTGTTTTAATCTGTGACCCACAGCCAGAGTCGGGGATGAGCAACCAGTTTTGTTATTGTGGTATGCTGATCTATAAAATGATGCTTATCGCTGGAACAAATTAAAAAAGCATAAAGTGGCTGCCTCCAAACTACCGCCCTCGAGGGGAAATTTGAAAACTCCTTTCTAAGGCACACCTATAACCCTAGTGAGTTTTTTTCTGCAACATCCACAAGCAGTAACCCTAAAAAGAAAGTCAGCAGAACAGAGATTCTAAAAACAAATAATGTGTGAATAGTGCTGTGTAGATAGTGTGATCTTTTGTGTTATGTTTTTGTAATCCCCTCAGTGTGCCTCTAAGGAACTTGTCTAGTTCAAAAAAAACCACAAAAACATCACGAAAAAGAGCTACAGAAAAGGTGAACTGACTGGGCAGATGTGTTCACAAATACTCTGCTTCAATTGGTGAAAATTCATTCAGGTTAATTTGTTTCTAGTAAGGTATTAATAGAAAATCTATTTCTTCCCAACTCCACTATATTAAAGTTAAACAATGATTTATTTATTTATTTATTTATTTAGTAGGCTCCACGCCCAACGTGGGGCTTGAACTCAAGACCCTGAGACCAAGAGCTGGATGCTCAAACCAACTGAGTCACTCAGGCACTCCAAGTCAAATAGTTATTTAAAGAACAGTGTTTGAAGGAGTACCTGCCTGGGCGTTTGCTGTTCTATCCAGCCCTTATTGCCCCAGGTACCTGTGGATGGAGGGGGTGGATGTTGGATAGGCCATCAGCAATGCCTGCTGTACCACATCTTCTGAGACTGACAGAACCTTATCAGGCAGGGAGTTTTTTTTATCTTGGTCTCCTAAAAAAAAGTTGGAATTTTGGGGAGGTGGCCAAGAATGGGCTTTTCTAATCATTTGTCCATCTCCCTAAGGACGAGCTGGATGTTATTTTCCAAAGACTAAAAACATCTGATTAAATTTAAGGGCCTAAGGCTGTACAGATGAGTCTTCCTACCTGATGCAGTTCTCTCTAAACCTTCTGTTTATCTCACTAGGAAAAAAATAATCCAAGAAAACTTTTCCCTTAGACAGATCTCTCTGGTCATTCATTACACATTCAACTGACCACAGTGCCCCCTTCCTCAACCACCTCACTCCTCAGTTCTACAAAGCGACTCTCTTAGCTATTTGCCAGACTGTGCCTATTGAATGCTCTAATCCAATCTTATTTGTACTAGTCTAAAATAATCTTCCCTTTCATGTTTGAGATTGTTCATTACAGCGTCGTTTGTAATAGCAAAAGATTGGAAACAGCTTAAATACCATCAATAAGGCACTGGTTAAGTAAATTGTGGGCCCTTTATACTTCGGAATACATTGCAAATATATTTTAAAAGAAAAGAAAAACGAAGCTCTTTATGTACGGATATGAAAATATCTCCAGGATACATGTAGGGAAAAAAACAAACAGGGTGCCGAATAATACCTGTAGTATACTATCTTCTGTATAAGGGGAAGAGGGGGATAAGAATGCAAACATATATTTACTCCCATCTGCTTAAATAAATATTGAAAATAATAAATACTAATTTAGTGGTATGGAGGGGTGTGCGGACTGGGATGGTGAGGGATAGGACTGGGAAGGAAACTCAGTGTATACCATTTTATATCATTTGACTTTTGAGCCACCTGAATGTATTACCTATTCAAAAAGACAATACAATTAAAAACAAAGAATCTTCCACTTAACTGTTTAACTTCCTGGTAAGCTCTATTTCTGTGTAGATGACTCAAAAAGCCTGCAGATTTTTCTTTCTCCAAGAATTAAGTAGACAAGACATATTTTATATAGAGCCAAATATGGCCTGACAGATTTAGGTCAGGCCATTCGGCTGAAAGCCGCTGCTTTCACAAATGTTCAGCCACATACGGCTAATGACAATTTCTTTTTCTACCCTGAATGACTCCTAAAGATGACTGTTTCTCTCCTGAATTTAAAGATTTGAATGTATTAACTTTTCTCATGGATTTTCATATATCTGTGTGAGACCTGAATTTTAGATCTTAGAAAGACTATTTTCTCATATATTAAAGTTTTTAGACTGGTTTTGGTTTCGCCCTAACAGACAAACAAAAGGTGGTAGAGGTAGGGCAGGCTAAGCCATTCTGACCTTTCCATTTTAAAGTTGTTCATCTAATATACCTCATTAATTTAACAAATATTTATAGAGAGCCTCTAATTGGCCAGGTACTTATCCTTATCCTCCCTGATTTTGCCTCCTAGTGGGTGAAGAAAATGCTGAAGGATAGGATGAACAAAGGGAGTGCATAGCAGAGATTGCCAATATAGTGTAGAAGAGGTTAGGGACAGTTTTCCTAGAAGTGGCAGTTAAGCTAAAGCCGGTTAAGTGTGTAAGAATTGCCCAAAAAAAGAGATGTGGAAAACACAAGAGTACGGTAGCTCGGCAGCCTTCAGAGCACCTCCTGTTCCTGGTAAGAAACTGCCTTTCCCAGTAGCCACACCATCCAGAGCTGCAGAATAAGCAGTCACAGGAGACTCTTACAGAGACCCTGTGGCCAGATTAATCACATTATACTCACATCCGTGTTTACCTCTGTCCCTGTCAGAAGTCTGAGCCTTCATAATCTGGCTCAGTCCTCCCCGCTGCCCCCATCCCCACTCAAATCCTGCCCCTAGGTCCTTTGAAAACCTAGATCTGTGATCAGCAAACTACCAAGGTATTAGTGCAGTGAGTGAAAGGAGTGCACTGGCATCAGCCTGACTGGATTCAAATCCTGTCACTTACTGGCGGACCTCGTACTGGATGAAGAGGAAACCAGAGAGCTAAACTTTCAGTGAGTGAGAGATATGACCAGAGGTTGGCATGAATTTCACACTGGTGTAACCATAGAGAGAAAAGAATTATCCAAATATAGAAAACTGCTTTTTTTAAAAAAAGATTTTATTTATTTATTTGAGAAAGGGAGAGTGCACAGAGGGAGAGTGAGAGGGAGAAGCAGGCTCCCCGCTGAGCAGGGAGCCCAACACGGGGCTCCATCCCAGGACCCTGAGATCATGACCTGAGCCGAAGGCAAATGCTTCACAGACTGAGCCACCCAGGTGCCCTAGAAAACAGCTTTTTAAATGAATATCCTTAATAGACAATATTCCGAGGAGAAACAGAATCACAACGAAAGCTTAGTAAATTTTATTTATTACTTTTATGGTTAGTTGTAATATTGACATTATTTTAAAACGATTATATTTTAAAACTATATTATATATATGAGATATGTGTATGATATGTGTATGAGAGAGAATGAGAGAGCGAGGCTAAAGCAAAACTATGTTCGTGTTGCTAGGGACAAAATTTTCAGTGTATACATCAAGATATTAAAAAGTAAAGTAAAGCATTTGATGTTAAATTTGAATAAAAAATATCAGTCTAAGTCTATGGGCAGTTTTTCTTTAAAAAAAAAAAATACATATGTCCCAGCTCTGTCAACGGAAAGGCCTAAATTCAGTGACAGTCTGGTATGAGTATCCTTCAGGCCCATAAACAAAAAATAGTTTTGTGGCTTCCAAAAACTATTTTCCATTAAAACGAAGAAGGACTCTTTGGAGAAAGGGCTAATTCCAGATCTGGAGTTGGAAAGGTACACAATGAACCTGATACAGTTAGTTGTATCAGAAAGCAAATAAACCGTCAAAGACTAACACAAGTTCTCTTAACAAGACATGAGAGCCAAGTTGGAGAGGTTCCCAATGGCTAAAGATGAGTAATTTGAGTACAAAAATAACTGCAATTGAGTGAAGCAACTGAATATTTTAAAATCTGTGAGTTCATTATGATACACCAAAAAAGACAAACAATAGCAATAATGAAAACAACAACAAACGCAAAGCTCATTGGTCACTAACTGAAAAGTGGCTATTAAAACGAATTAATTGATCATTTATCTTACTTTTCCTGTTCCCTGTATTTTAGGGTGACAAAATGGCCCATATGTGATGAGATAAAGTTGTTTTTCAGAGAATTGCCGATAATTAAAGGAATAAAAGAATTTAAAAGGCATAATTTTGTAACCCCTAGTGAAATAGCTTACTCAGGCACTGATCATCATTAGACGAAACTATTAGGAAAAAGGTTAATGGAGAATTTTACAATGGAGGAGGAATTAGAGTGTCACCATTTGAAAGCATCCATCATTCTTAGGATCAGTAAAAACAGGAAAGCTAAACATTCATGTGCCGTAGGCCGCATCATGAAGAGCGGCACCTTTTAGGAAGTATTCTGGCCATAAATGTTGAACCTGAAGCAAACTAGGCCTGAAACTAATTTCCCACTTACAGGACGGATGGGGCTAATGGGAGAAGTAAAATGGCACCACAAGAAAGCAAACAAACAAATCTAGAATATGGGACATTCAACAAAACAACAGGCCTGGCTTCTTCAATCAAATGGCATTGGGAAAAGGGGTGGAGGGGATGCTGCCCTAGATGAAAAGAGTTTTAAGAGACATACCAAGCAAATGGAATATATAGAATTGTTTGGATCCTGATTTAATCAAGCCATCTGTAGACAGAAATTTGTGGAACAACTGAATATTAACTGGGTTCAAATGATACCAAGAAATCCATAATAATGTTACTGGTTTGCTAACATGGCGTTGTCGTTACAGGAAAAAAATGACTTTAGAGTTAAAAATGCATAGTGACACATGTAAGGATAAAATGACATGATGTCTAAAATTTTTACCTTAAAAAAATTTAGCAAAAAAAAGGCAGGGAGATTAAACAAGTGTGGCAAAATCTTGATAGCACTTAAATCTGGATGAGGAGTATATAGGGATTCAGTATACTTTTTACTTTTGGGTATGATTGCAAATTTTCAATATTTAAAAAAAAATTAAAAAGGGCTGAGGTTTCTGAAGGAAGGAAGAAGAGAAATAATTTGGAATTGGCAATGGGAAACTAGGGCAGCTCAGCCAAGTTCCGGCTCTGGGGTGCCTGGGGTGAGAGATGAGAAGTGGATTTCTTCCTATCAGCACATGAAAAGCCCGGCGTTTGCCCTTCCAAATCCCTAACCCTGAAACTTCTACACCTGCTGTCCCTTCCCCCAAAAGCAGTAATTCTCAGCTTCAATGGCAGCAACTGTGGGGCTTGATTAGTTGGGAGACATCCCAGTACTTTGTTACTATTTTAGTTGATTACAAATGTTGGTCATTTTTAAATAAATCTGATTCCAGATTAGTCCACAATAGTGTAACTTTCATTCATTTGCATTCAGAAATGCTTTCTTGAGAGGGCAAAGGAATGGAAATATAGCTAGCACATTGGGAATTGCACATAATCCATGCAAATATGCAGTGTTTGTAAACATAATCCTACAATGCCCAAACACTGTCAATCCCTGAGTCTTCAATTTTCACTCAGTAAGAACTTCCCATGGTCTTACTTCCTGCTCTTTACAGATTATACTTTCATGGGTGAATAGGCAAACTAGATTAAAATGAGCATTTTGGCCCCTGTTGCGCTATTATCCAACTCTGATTCACCTGCATTCCCTATCATCTCTGCTCCAATCCTCTGCTATAGAAAATCCACTAAGTGCATGTATTGGTGCTGAAGTACCACAAAGTCATGGTCTTCGTAGAGGACTTGATAGATTGGTACTCATCATCTATTTCAATCTCTCTTTTAATGTGCTTTCCCCCATATTACAAAAATGGAAAAGCTGTAACAAAAAAAACACAGGAGCAAACTATATTTGCCAGACTCCTCTGCAGCTCTATTTGGAAGATGCAAATGAGGCAGGGGCCCTTCCCCCCTGCTTTGGCTGTTGTTGCTGCCAAGCATATTCTTGGAAACACTGGGTTCTTCTGCAACAGGATCCCTATAGTCATTCACTAGTTTTATGGGATATGGTTTTATATCTAGCCAGCCCCCAAGATAGCACCTAATGATTCTTGTCTCCTAGTATTCAATCCTGTGTAGTCCCCTTTCACAGTAAGGTCTGACTGTGTGACCAACAGAATACTACAGAAGTGATTGTATGTGACTTCTGAGGCCAGGTCATAAAAAACATTGCTGCTGCTTCCTCCGTGTCTTGGATCATACACTTTGGGGGCAGCCGGCCATCATGTAGTGTCGACATTCACACAACCTATGGAGAGCCCCACATGGAAGGGGACCTGAAGTTTCCTCCAGCCATCTCGGAGGTGGGTCTCTAGCCCCAGTCAAGCCCACAGATGACTGCATCCTCAGCCAAGATCTGATTGAATTCCATGAAAATTCCAGAACCAGACTGCATAACCAAAGCACTTGAAAATTTCTGACCAACAGAAACTTCAAGAGATAATAAATGTTTATTGTGGGTTTAAGCCACAAGAATAAGCAAATCCCTATTGTTGTTTTTAGATTTTGGGTAACTTGTTAAGCGGCAATAGATAATTAACACATGGGTTTGAGAGTTTGGGCAGTAGCCATGCACTTGGAGCTAAATCCCAGTTTTCTATTTTACCACTTTCCCAACTGGGGCAGAGATAGCAGGTCCCTATCAGGCCTGTTTGGCCACTTTGTACTGAAAGGCATTTTTGATCACCCAGCCTAGTGCCCACTCCTCCAGTCCTCCCAATAACTTTGTAAGCACACATTCTCAGTATTATAAACGTTTCTGCTTAAAATAGCCAGATTGGTTTCTCCTTCCTGCAGCTGAGCTTAACCTAATAAAAAATACCCATCTGAAATTAACAGTGAGACACTAGAGACATTCCTGTTAAAGTTAGAAATAAGACAAGGAAGTTGGCTATCGACAGTATTATTTAACATCAAGGTGGAAGTATTTCATTATCAGTCAAGATAATGAAAAAAACGTATTGCAAAGTAGGAGGTAAATTGTCATTATATATAATAAGGTGATATAATTGTCTACCAGGAAAATTTGAACGAATAAGCTGAAAATAAAAACTATTAAGAAAGTTCAGTGGGATAGTCAGTAAAAAATTTAACAAAAAAGATCAAAAGCTTTCCTATGCAGCACCAATAACCATTTAGAAAATATAAAGGAAGAAATAATCCAGTCCAGTAGCAAAAAATGCATAAGATAACTTGGAAAAATAAACTAATCAATTTAATGCAATTTCCATGAAAATTCCAGCTCTTTTTGAACTTGGAAAATTTTATGACGTTATCTGGAAGGTTCTTTCTTTATTCTTCTAGATACCATGGGTCATATTTATTTTTGCCCCTTGCAGAATTGTTGTCTTTTAGTTGAGATTTGTGTTACGCCTTCCGCTGAAACTGGAGACCTTCTTCATTTATTCATTCAGCAATATTTATTGAAGCCTAAGCTGTGGTAGTTACTGTTCTGGATATTTGGGATTTCTCAGTGTCCAACTTTCCTGGCACTTGCTTTCTATCGAAGAAACAACCATATAAACATAGCTATTCATTGAGGCTATTTGCTACTTTATTCAGTAACCCAAAGAGAAGTTTCTTGAGGCCTAAGAACTGGAAAAGTGGCTAAGGAATTCATATAAAGTTTACTCCTGAGCAAACAAAGGAAAGTTTCTCCTTTTGATTTGCTAGGGAAGCTTAGTCTATTGTTAGCTCAACTTAAGTAACTAAGATTTTTACGTCTATCCTACTCCAATACAAACTTTCCCCCCTTTTGGAACTCCTTATCTTCCTATTTCACCTATATTTTCACTGATCTTGCTTTTCAAAAATTTGAATTTTTTTGTTTCATTGTATTCTAATGTACTTGTGAATTGCTTCAAGACCTTGTGGGATTAGAGGAACAAGATAACACCAAGAGGAAGCAGAGATATCCAGAATGTGGTGCATTTTTTAAGACAACTGTCCTGTCTCTTCAAAAAGCTAATATTAAGAAAAGCTATAAAATAGGAGGGACTATTTTTAGACTGAGAAATGGAAAAAAAAACTTTACAAAAACATAACCAAATGCAGTAAGTGACCCTTGATTGGATCCTGGCTCAAAAGAGTATCCACTATAAAAGATTATTTTGAGGAAAGCTGAGGAAATTTGAATATGGCATGGATAATAGATAATATTAGTAAATGATTGTTAATTTTCTCAAGACCTGATAATAGTGTCATGATTATGAAAGAGAATGTTCTTATTCTTAGAGATACATACATAAGTATGTTGGGGTGATGTGTCTTATCTGCAACTTTGGGATGATTCAGCAAAAAAAATTATATTTTATAAACATTTATGAGCAAATAAAGCATATATGGCAAATGTTAATTGTTGAATTGTTGAGTCTGGATATTGGATAGTATTGCTAAATCAGTGTGGATACTGTATTATTCTTTCACATATTCTGTGAAATATTTGGAAATTTTTAAAGTTGATATTTATCTTTTTATTATCCACAGATAAAAGATATAAAACTGTGGTTATTAAAAACATTAGAATACTTCAGTGAAGCTATTTCCTATGCGGTAAAGCTTCTAAAGAAAGAGACTGATACTTTAATTTTCTATGGGGATTCAATTTAGAGACCCTATTATTATGGTCTATCACTAGAACCACTAGAGGTGTTTGCTAGAATTTTGACATCCAACATTACACAGACCTACAGACCAATCTTTGGATAATTGACATATTCATTATTCCCTGAGTAATATTTTCATACACCTGATTTTGGGAATCATTATCTTAGATTTCATATTTTGCATTTACACTTCCTAACATATTTTTCTCGAATGGCAATTTTCTTTCTTTTTTTTTTTTTTTAAAGATTTTATTTATTTGTCAGAGAGAGAGAGGGCGAGTGAGCACAAGCAGGGGAGGGGTAGGCAGGAGGAAGAAGCAGGCTCCCTGCTGAGCAAGGAGCCTGATCCCAGGACTCTGGGATCTCAACCTGAGCTGAATGAAGGCAGACGATTAACTAACTGAGCCACCAAGGTGTCAATATCTATTTTTTAAATTAGAATTTGTTTTGATTTCAAGTAAAGTCGATGTCAAAGAAAATATCCTGAAACATTGACCAGAATAAATAAAATATAAAATGTAAAAAAAAAAAAAAATTAGAAAACCTGTGGTTATCAAAACTAATCACGCTCATAAAACGGCCAACACAACAGAGAAAAGAATACAACAGGGTTGTTTAACCTGGCCACAGAGATTTTAAGGGTATTCTTTTTACCCCGATAGATGAAAAACAGCAACAAAATCGGGCTCATTCAGGAAAAAACAGAAAATATTCTATTTGGAAACTGGCAATAGTCCTTTCCAGAAAAAACATGTCAGTTTCATGAACCCCCAAGATAAAACAAACAGGAAAAAAGTCACACACACGATTCACTCAACAAAACGTCCTCTGTTAACACAACCAGCAGTACAACCATCACTCACACCGTGAGGTAGTGGCAGTACAAAAAGACTGGCACGCATGTGCGCACCCACACATGCTCACGGTCACGCCCACTACAGAACACACACAGAAAATGGGTTTGCAATCTTATTACAGACAAGGGCAAGACCATTTGTTGTTGTTGTTGTTTAGAAAATGCATAGAAACGCTCAGACATTTTAATAAAATTATTATAATAAAAAACTTGGAAAAATTAAATTATATATGAATGACTTACTTATGTACCTCTTTTTTTTTCTAGTACTGAGTGAAAGGATCTTGCATTACAAACGGAAGGGGAAAGGAGCAATTTCAAGTGGTATCTGGTCGCCAGTCGTAAAATTCCAGGGAAATACAGGATAATTTGATTATTCATAAATTTGGTATTTAAAAGATCAATTCTGAGAGTGGTTGCACTTGAAGTGGAAGCCTGAATACGGAGGCGTGAGAAGAGAGGGCGGAGAGAGTAGACCGTCTCTCAATAAACTCAGGATTTGTTGTTATTTTTGCCGCTTGCGGACTATGACATCACTGAAAATCTGAAATTACTCCCATTCCAGACCTCAGTGAACTCTCGCGATACTAGAGCCCAGTGGAGCGCGAAACGCCGTGGGAGGGGCTGGGGTGAGATCGACTGACTTCCGGCCAGGCCGTTGTCTGGGTGGCGCGGTCGAGTCATCGCTGGGCCTCGCCGCTTGGGTTTCCCATCTCTCCCCCCCGCCGCGGCGCGGGGGGTCGACCAGCCAAGTGGGGCGGGAGGCGACTCGGACGTTCCCCTCCGTTTCGCTCTGGCCAGCTCCCTGGCCCCCCGCGCTGGGATCTGGGGTCCTTGCGGCCCGCGAGGCCCGGTCTGAGGGGCCGGGGCCTACGTGGGCCCGCTGCTGGGCCCCATGAGGCATAGCCTGACGAAACTGCTGGCGGCTTCGGGCAGCGACTCCCCAACCCGCAGCGAGAGCCCGGCTCCGGCCGCGACCTGCTTGCTGCCCCCGGACCTGACCCGGGCGGCGGCGGCAGCTGCGGCGGCGGCGGCGGCAGAGGAGGAAGAGACGGCGGCGGCCGGATCTCCCGGCCGCAAACAGCCGCGCGGCGACGAGGGCGAGTTGGAGGCCGGGAGGGGGGGCCGCGGCGGCGTGGCCGTGCGCGCGCCCTCGCCCGAGGAGATGGAGGAGGAGGCGATCGCCAGCGTCCCCGGGGAGGAGACGGAGGACATGGACTTTCTGTCCGGGCTGGAACTGGCAGATCTGCTGGACCCCCGGCAACCGGACTGGCACCTGGAGCCCGGGCTCAGCTCGCCCGGGCCTCTCTCCTCGTCCGGCGGAGGCTCGGATAGCGGCGGCTTGTGGAGAGGGGACGACGACGACGAGGCCGCGGCTGCCGAGATGCAGCGCTTTTCTGACCTGCTGCAGAGGCTGTTAAACGGCATCGGAGGCTGCAGCAGCGGCAGTGACAGCGGCAGCGGCGAAAAGAGGCGGAGAAAGTCCCCAGGAGGAGGCGGCGGCGGCAGCGGCAACGACAACAACCAGGCGGCGACAAAGAGTCCCCGGAAGGCGGCAGCGGCTGCTGCCCGTCTTAATCGGCTGAAGAAGAAGGAGTACGTGATGGGGCTGGAAAGTCGAGTCCGGGGTCTGGCAGCCGAGAACCAGGAGCTGCGGGCCGAGAATCGGGAGCTGGGCAAGCGCGTGCAGGCACTGCAGGAGGAGAGTCGCTACCTACGGGCCGTCTTAGCCAACGAGACCGGACTGGCTCGCTTGCTGAGCCGGCTGAGCGGCGTGGGACTGCGGCTGACCACCTCGCTCTTCAGAGACTCGCCCGCCGGTGACCATGACTACGCTCTGCCCGTGGGAAAGCAGCAGCAGGACCTGCTGGAAGAGGACGACTCAGCGGGAGGAGTATGTCTTCATGTGGACAAGGATAAGGTGTCGGTGGAGTTCTGCTCGGCGTGCGCCCGGAAGGCGTCGTCTTCTCTTAAAATGTAGGGTCAAGTAATCTGCTCTTTATCCGCGTTTACCCCTTTCAACTCCCTTACACCATGTAAAACACCTTAGTGGGACATCTTCACTGGACACATTTCAGAGGAGGAAAAAGTAATATTGAATCTTTAAGTGTTTAGCTAAAAGCATGAATGTGACACTGTAACCAACTCCTAATGATAACATGTGACTATTAAATCTCTCTGACAGTTTCTTTTTTAGGTGATTTCCTTCCTGCCAGGCTCCGTTGTAGGGGTTACAGAACAGTCGTTCCCGCCTCACAACCTGGTAAGGATCCATCTCTTCACGTAACGCTCATGCTCTGCTGCTTAGTCTACTTTAATGGGCAACATCTGAATTTGTGTGTGTGTGGGGTTTTTTTTTTTCTTTTTTGGAACGTGGGAGGGGAAATCTAATTTGGGCCCTGTCCACCCTGGAAACAGACTTGTGCTGGTCAGTAATGTATTTAAGATGCTTCTTCTGGTTGAAATAGCTGTTAATGTGTCCCCTTGTTCAGACTTGCGTGTACCTAGCTCTTCTGTCCCCAGTGTGGACATGGCCTTGGATGACATCGGTTCCAACTGTACACTGAAAGCTGCTAATAGAGATGCAGTTTGGAGACAGTGAAACAGGTGAAGTTGAATGGAAGTTCCGAGTTGTACAAGGTGCAAATTGGAATTCCAATTTTAGAGCAACTTTTTAGAGGTTGACAATAAGTATTTGGGGCTTGCACAAATGTGATAGTTATTTTGCTGGAGATGACAGAACTATCTTAAATATTTGGGTATGCCTTTTAGTTTTCAGTAGGAGATGTAGAAATACAATCTATTTAGAGTAAAAGATTTTAATATTTCACCATTAAAGAAGTTGGAAATTAACATGCATCTCTATGTTAATTGAAGGAGGAATAAGAATTGTTAATGAAATGTTTCTTTGAGGACCAGCACAGTGATTACCCTATCACTGACTATAAAAAATTGTTGAACACTTTTACTTTTGTTGTATTAAAATTTTAGGTTAAATTTATGTATGATTAGATATTGAAGGTTGTGAAATGTGAATGAAAACGTGTAAAGTGAGGCTTCACAAAGAATCTTATTCTTATTTCAAAGGTTTTTGTCCTATTTAAAAATAATTTTTAAAATTGAGTGCTTCTGGCTACTTAAAGACAAAATTGACACTTTTTCCAAAGATGGGACATATTCTTCCCTTGAAGTACTGTATTATTCATTGTCGAATTGTATAGATTGAGTTACAGTGGCCTTCAGTGTAAGAGGCATTAAGAAATTCTTTGTGAAACATCACTGTTTGATAAAGTATATACATATTTAGCATCCTTGTTTTTCTTTGTGCTAAAGTGGATACAGCTGTTGGGGCAGAAGAGACGGGACCAGCTGCTGGCCACATTTCCTGCTTTATTTTAAAAGGTAGTATAAGAAATGAGGAAAAAGAGGTAATATCAGGGCTTCTGCTGTCTTTTATTTTAAAATGTTCATAATTAAAAAGTATTTTCCAGCAGTCCAAAGATGTAAGTTATCTTACACATGTTTTATTTTGTTGTTATTTGGTTATAAAAATGGAATCCTTGTTCTTGCACAACTGTAAATGTTTTGTTGCTAGATAACACGATTTGAGACCAACTTGGTCTCTGGTTTCCAGTGCATTACAGCATATTTTGTAAAATCATCTACTGCACTTGAGCATGAATGGGTAGTAGCCAAATTCACAACCTGGAGTGATGAACCTGCTTATACCTAAGTGCAGAGCAAGCCCCTCACAATGCAGCTGCATGGATTTTTAGTGCCTACTGAATTATATATATATATATATATAAACCAAAAGTAGTTGGAAAAATTATTTGAAATGACTAATTTGTGCTATCTCTATGGAATATGTTAAATGTAGCTTTTTGAAACAGAAGCCTTGAATTGAAATTAATACTTGAACATTTTGTATATATTTCTTTGTATATAATTTTGTGCAGTACCAATGACAAAAATATGGTGTCATAATAAAACCAGGTTTGTTGATCTTTCAGTTATGGGCTCAAAGAATTTATTCATCTCTAACATGACATTGGAAAATAATGGATGAAAATAGGAAAAATGATTGTTGTTAATGCTGACTGTGGGTCTTAAAAGGTTCTGGAAGCAGTAAGTGTGTTTTTCTAAAATACCATTCCCTTGGAATATTTTCTTCTAATGTTAGTGCTTTTCCTGCATTATTTGAAGTTCGGGGCTGGGGAGAAACAGTCAAAGCTTTCTGAATTGGGATGCTTTGAAAATTCCAAGTGTAGATTTTTAGGATGCCATTTTATAAATGGCAGTTTTTGGAAATACTTGATTAAGAACTTTTGAAAATGGAGATTAGTATCGCCTATTTTTAAAGCTGCTTTGTTAGGCTCCTTATGTTTTAACTGTCTTTTCTTAGTTTCCATTTCATTCTCTTTTTTTTTTTTCTTTTCTAATTTTGGTGACTTAGTGATTTTGTCATTTTTTGCATCAACTTCATGGTCTTGTTTTTACATGGTATTGCATGTATTTAGGACCTATCAGGGGCTTTAAATAAATTTGATCATATTTATGTGTAAGCACATTTTACTGTAAATGTTTGGGTTTCTGAATTTACAACAGATCTGTTTCAGTATGTAGTAAACAATATCTTAAAGTGTTCTATTCACTACTTGTTAATTAAAAAAAGTTATGATTAATATGAAACTGTTGTCTTACTATTTTTAGAAAATTGTGTTCTGAATGATTAGTAGTTGGATAAAGGAGATTTCTGGAATATAATATGGATTGTTTTGAAATTTTAAGGTTTGGCTCTATTGTAGAGGTTGAAAACAGTATTTGGGGAACCTTTTTTTTTCTTCCCTAATTGCCTCTATGGCAAAATGATACAGAATTAGTGTAAAGAGGTAGCTTTTTGATATTTGTCTTCTGATGGTGACAGGAATTCATACATTAATTGAACTAACACATCATATTGACCGCCTATTTCTATCATATTGACTTACTGTTTCTGCACTTTCTTGACCAGTCCTAACTAAAAAGTCCACGTTTGTTAAAATGTAGTCACACCTCTGATATAATCCGACAAAAAGTGTTCGAAGTATTTTAAATATTTGTGCATTTTGTAATCACTAAATTAATCTCTCTCTCTTCTCTTTAAACAGCTTAGCAGTGTCTGCAAAAACGAATCTTTTCCTACAACCTGTTAACTGACTGGACTGATGGTAACAAAGTAATTGTGGGAGCCATGTCGGTCAAAAATTTGGCATCTGCTGAAAAAAATGAATGCCATTTTCAAGTTCCCAAATTACTTCTATACTGATTTCACTTTCCAGAAATGGAGATATGAAAAGATTCTCTGGAATCCTTGAAAGACTTAATAGAAATACATGAGACTAAGTTAATTTTGGAACAAAATTATACTTTTTTTTTTTGTCTTTCATGGGAGTGATGATCAGTTCTTTGCATAACTTTCAAAAATTGTAACCATTTGAGAAGAGAATTATAGTATTTCATCAAGGAATATTAGACTTTTTATATAGTCAACACATTCTATGGAATTATATTTAGTGGTGTAGTATTACATAAACAGGCCATCAGGGATCACAGAGCATATCATGAGTTTGTATTTATTTCCTGGAACTTGAGAGCCAATCTGAAGTATAGGCAGACCTTGCTGAGTAGAATATAAAAGTTAATGTAAAGTCCTTAACTATAAAGAGTAGTCTTTTTAACAGATGCATTGATTTGTGTATCTTTGAAAAAATTATGATTAAATATGTGAGTAGTTAATTGCAATTCAGGGTAATAGGATGTTTGCATTCTGAGGTTTTGGCTTCTTGAGTTTTGAGTACTTGACACTTTTTGACTATTTTGAGGTTTCTTATGAATGGTATCCTAGTTTCTAATGTTATATATTAAATGTCTCTAGTGTTATGTAAGGGCTTTAGTATTCTGGATGATGGGAGTGGTTTTTTTCCACATAATATGGTTGTTTTACTTAATTGAAACATTTTTCCAGTTTATTACAAGTGTGAAAAAACACTCAACTCTGGATTGTTTTATTTCATTTTTGATGGATTATGTTAATACATTCTTTCATTTGGTCTAGACTGAGTCATTTTATCTTACTGACTCATTGGGAAGTGTGCAGATCAGAGAGGTGGGAGGGGTAGGAGATTGGCCCAGGATGATTTATCATAATAACTATACAGTTTGGTTATTGTATGATATTAAACCCACTCTGTTTCTTGTAATCTAAATTTAGCCAGTGTCTGTAATGTGAGGCAGCAAAGGGCATGCCCAGTGGCTTATACTTGACTGACGGATGCTCCCATGGTACAAACGCTCCAGCTGGTTGTAATTCCACAACCAAAGATTTGGCATGAATTCTAGTTGGTGATGATTAAGAACAGAGTGATTCACTGATAACGAGTAATTACCTTTAAAAATATGTGATCACCTGGTTTAGCATTTTGAAGTACTAGTTTAAGGTCTCACTAATTTAGTAAGCTTTTTAAGCTAACTAATCTGATTCTTGAAAGTTGAATAGGTAGTAAAATACTTTCAAGTGTTTTTTTTCCCTACACTCATAAAAGTTTTGAGACCCTCCCAAATGTTTATATTTCTGTATTTTACTGTGCAGTTTTTTCTTCAGAAACCAGGTAGTTACCATCTAAGCGAGGGATCAAAACCGGGAGGTCTTCCATTAGAAACTTGTAGAATGTTTTGTGTGGCCAGCACAGTATTTTTCGCATATTTGAACTTGAGTATCTCAGTCCTCTCTCTGGCAGTCACTTGTTACTGCCTTACAATACCAGACTGCTCTCAGCTCTGACCTAGACTACAAATGGTCATTTACTTTCAATTTTGAAATGCAGAAAAATTAAACCGGAGATAATTTAAATTCAGAAAGTAAACAACTGTCATTAGGAATATAGATCATGCAATATTAGAGAAAAACAGATATTTAAAAAAATATATAGGTTAATAGAAAGTTGCTTGTGAACCTGCCTTTGCCTTTTTCATTGCTTTGGTTACTGATAGGTTTTTTATTCCTTTTTACCTTTCCCTTATTTGTACATTCAAGATTTCTTAGAGCCATTTTCCCCACTTTTTAAAAGGAAACCAGTTTACAGTTGACTTCAATAATTTTTGTAGTTTTGTTGACCCGAAATAATTTTTGTTGAAAATTATTCTGCTTAATTTTTAATCTAATTTAAAAATGTAGTCTGTAATGGTGTTTTGAAAAATTGTGTAGTTGTGTTAATATGCATAGGTTTGATTTTTATTGGTGGCCCAAGTTTTCTTTACACTGCCTTTGAATTTTGCATCTTTGCTGTATACCCATGGAGGTCAATTTCCTAGACCTCTCTGGCTTTTAAGGTTCTATTGTTCGGGGTTTACAAATTAATATCTGAAGTATAATTTAATGAGTCCTCTTTCTTAAAGCCAGATAACTACACCAGGTAAATTGTAAAAGACGGATTTAAATAGTTTAGTATGACTGAACTATTAAAAACTGCCTTCCTGACTGAGGCAGTGTTCTTTTGGTCTTAGCTACAAATGACTGTTCCCTAAATTGTAACACAGATCACAGCAAGTTTACATGTATTTATCTGCCCCCAACCAAAAATTTTTGTAGACTTGTAGCAATAGATGTAAAATAATACGGTCTTTTGCTTACGTTGCCCATTTTTACTAATTGAAAAGATAATTTAAAAAATACGTGGTAAAGGACAGATTCTTGAAAGGAATTCTTCTTGGTTACAGAAACCATTGCAAACTCTTCTATTTATAGACGGTATTATGCTAGAATGTGTCAGGATAAGAAAACAATTTGTACTGAATTACCAATTTAGTTATATCAGTGGCTTTTGAATTATCCAAGTTGATAGCACCATTCTCCTTTTTTTAAGGAGTCTAATTGAGTAATTTGGGTTTATTTTTGAAGTCAGGAGCTACTTTTAATTCATTTTCTTCTCTGCTGTGATACGTAGAACTCTTCTTTAAATAAAAATGATAGAATGTAGATAGAAGTGTGTAATTTTGGGTCAGAGAGTATATTCATTATAGAAAGCAGAAAATTCAGAAAGAAATCAAAACAAAAAGAACAATCACCCCTAATTCTGTAACCCAGAGAATATTCACGGCAAAATATAGATTCTTTTGCCTCACAATTGGGATCATTTCATATATAAGTTTGCTAGGGAATACATTTCAAGGCACTTGTTGAACATCAGCTTTGCTTTCTGAAAAATTTAAAACGTATTTTGTTAATTTCATTTGAATTTTAAAATCTTTAGCTGGACTGTTTTCTCTTTGGAGACCCTGAAGGCCTGTCTCACTCACGAGGCTGCCTTTTCTAGGTGACAAGCTAAATTCTCCTTTCATATAATTAAGTAGCATAAGATTATTTAACAAATATGTCACTATATTTGAAAGGAATAATTAAGATGCTTGTGAATATGATCTGGGATGGTACTTACTGTATTTGGTATGACTGGCTTATTTCATAAGAAAGTCTTGGTCTAGATCTATATTGTCCAATACTGTAGCCATTAGCCACATGTGGCTAAAAAATTTAATTTTAAATTCATGTATCCAGTTGGGACTAGTTACATTTCAGATGCGCAGTAGCCACATATGGCTAGTAGCTAACATAGTCAGTCATGTATAAAACATTTCCATCATCACACAAAGTTCTGTTGGACAATGCTGATTCAGGTGCTGTCACGTAAGACTGGTTTGAAGAACTGAGATGAGAAGTTTTACGAAGGGGAACACAAAAGGTCACTTCAAAAATTTAAATGATCTGGGGGTGCCTGGGTGGCTCAGTTGTTAAGCGTCTGCCTTCGGCTCAGGTCATGATCCCAGAGTCCTGGGATCGAGCCCCACAACGGGCTCCATGCTCCGCGGGAAGCCTGCTTCTGCCTCTCCCACTCACTCTGCTTGTGTTCCCTCTCGCTCTTTCTCTGTCAAATAAATAAAAATTTAAATGGTCTGTCTTAGGAAATGAGGAATATTAAACTAGGCTATTTTAGAAAACAAAACCAGGAACAATAGGAAGAGTATAACTACCATTTAAGTGCTACCATTTATGTCAGGTGCTGTGTTAGTCAACTTCCATATATTATGTAATACCCTACTGAGTTAGGTTACTGATGAAGAAACTGAGAACCAGAGAAAAGAGGTTAACTTGCTTAACATCAAGCTGAAAAGAAGAGGCCTAGGTATGTGATCCCAAAGAACTATCCCACACTAAATGGAAGCTTCAAAGGTAGAATTTGCCTCAATCTTCCAAGAATATAGCTTTCCAAAGACAAGTAAGAGGACTCTAGAAGTAGGTAACTATATCATTGTATCACTGTATCAGTCAATATATGGGCTCTAGCTGAGCCTATCATCTTTCAGACTGCTGGAATTGATTCCTCTGTGAGGAAGGTTGTTAAGTATGTCCTAAATTTCTATGGATTAATAATACCTATGGAAACAGTGAATTGGGAAAATGAAAACATTTGCTGTAGTGAATTAATCCTCATCCCCACCTCCCATTTTCATTCCTGCTTGGATTCTTTATGAGGTCTTCAGTAAAAACTGCTGTATGGTTATTTTTCCAGTTACAGACTAAAATACGGTTTAATATAAAGGAGTGGAGCAAGCAAAGTAGAAGAGAATATTGGGCAAACTAGAAAAGTTAAGGTTTTGTTTAAGGATTAAGTTTAAGGATTTTGTTTAAGTTAAGAATACTACCTTATTAGTATTCAGCCTTTGTTTGCTGCCCTGTGTAGCCTTATGTTATAGGTCCCAGAATTGTACCTCATATGATTAAAAGTCTACGTTTATTCATACACTAGACACTTATTCATACATTACAATTTTATTTTTGTGTACACATTTGTTTAACAGTCACTGAATTTCTAGGCCAGGTTCAGGTAACTGAAGGGCCTTTATAATTAGCTTATATTGTCTAGATCCAAGGTATGCTGCAAACATAGTCTGGAGCAAAATGGGAAATAACATCTTTCTAAAGACAGGCTTAGAAATTCTAGTCCAGTAAGTTAAGATGTTTCCTTTCTCTGGTAGCGGGGCTGACTCATATCTGTAAGAAAACATTGAGACAGTTCTATAGAAAAGATAGTTGTATCAAATGGCAAACCTTTGTACAATATATATTAATCCTAAAAGTCTTAGGATAAAAGTAGTTTAGGTAAAGATTAAGTTAATTCAGTTATTCTCTTTGATGTCTATTGGTCCTTAAAACTGTACTTTTGTTTTCTTTTGTCCCTTTCTCCACTTTACCTCTGAAGGCCCATACAGCTTAGATTGCTTGATATAAGAGTTCTATCAGAAAATAACTGAATTTGGGTGCCTGAGTGGCTCAGTCGGTTAAGTGTCTGCCTTTGGCTCAGGTCATGATCCTAGGGTCCTGAGACTGAGCCCCACATCGGGTTCCCTGCTCAGTGGGTAGCCTGCTTCTCCCTCTCCCTCTGTCTCCCAGCTCATGTTCTTGCTCTCACTCTCTATCCCAAATAAATAAAATCTTAAAAAAAAGAAAGAAAATAACTGAATTATACTGGTTTATAGCCAACCATTTTGTGATGGAATTTTCCTTTAGTGGAATTGCTCAAACTCTTAAGACTGAGCATATAATTAGCTATCATGTTAGGCATAGTACTGTTTGTAGCTTTGTGGTTGGCATTCAGTACACAAATTAAGGTAAAGAACCTGAACTACACATGCAAGAAATATGATGGGATCAGTTTCTAGAACTGTTTTCAAATTCTTGAGAAGTAATACTACTTATAAGAAAAAAAGTCTTAACTTTTATTTTTTTTAAAGATTTTATTTATTTGACAGAGAGAGACACAGCGAGAGAGGGAACACAAGCAGGGGGAGTGGGAGAGGGAGAAGCAGGCTTCCCGCGGAGCAGGGAGCCCGATGTGGGGCTCGATCCCAGGACTCTGGGATCATGACCTGAGCCGAAGGCAGACGCTTAACCGACTGAGCCACCCAGGCGCCCCAAAGTCTAACTTTTAAATTAAAAAACTAACATTGCCTTAAAGGCAGAAAATGTATCTATTTTAATTTGTGCATTTTCTAGGTAATCATTTATATACTGAAGTTTTCCATTGATTATATGAGAAAACAATCTTACCTGGCTGCTAGGCCACCATTCACAGGTATAGCCAAGATAACAGGGTACAGAGCACCAAAAACGAGACCAACCAGTCCACCCCGTGTTATGGTACAGGTTTCACAATTCAAATCACCTAGGAAATAAATCAGTTCTGAAAATGAAGGTCATGATAGTCATGCAAACATGATTTTAAAGAATGCAAGGTCTTAAAAGTGTCAGAGATACTCAATTTTTAGGCAGCAAATGCAAATCTATAAGGCATGTTAGAAGGTATAATTATAGTACAGATAACCTAAAATAGCCAGGAATAACTGCTAGAGGATTTTAATCTGTTTGTACTGCTTTTATCTTTCTGCACTTGTACTGGCAAACCTGAGCTAATACTCTCTGTCGAAAACTTTTAACCCGTGGGAATTTTTAAAAAATAATTTGTACTTCATCTTATGTTTTTACATTATATAGTGTGACTATTTTTATAAAATTCTTTATTCATTTCCAAGTTAGTGTAAGCTATATTAAAAATAGAAAGCTAAGTTAATAACATGTTTTACTCTGTTCAACTGACTGGGTGGTAGGTTTCCCTAGATCATAAAAATTCTTTCTACACTGATCATGGGGATTCAAGCAAAATACTCATCCAGTTTAAACCAATTTGGAACAGCACTTAAGAGAATTTAAATGGACTGTCTTTTATCCCACCATCATCTGTGGTAATAATATTTTTATGTGAAATCAAATTTTTCATGATATATAGGCATGCCCTGTTTCATTGTGCTGTACTTTACTGCCCTTCACAGATAACGCATTTTTTTTTTTTTTTTAATTAAAGGTTTGTGGCAACGCTGTTTTGGTCAGGTCTGTAGGCACCATTTTCCCAGCAGCATTTGCCCATTTCATGTCTCTGTCACATTTTGGTAATTCTCATAATATTTCAAACTTTTTCATTATTATTATATTTGTTACCGTGATCTGTTATCAGTGATTACCACACACTGGAAGCTCAAATGATGGTTAGCACTTTTTAGCAATTTTTAAAGGTATGTACATTGGTTTTTTTAGACATAATACTACTGCACCCTTTAAACAGACTATAGCATATTGTAAACATAACTTTTATATGCACTGGGAAACCAAAAAATTCATTCACTTTATTGCAGTAGTCTGGCAAACCTGGAATATCTCCAACATATGCTTGTACTCAAAGCACTCGCACATACGGTAAACTATCAAAAGGAAATCAAGTCTCCATATATTTGATAATTCTTTTATATACATTTAGTGCTTTGAGAGATTTACTATGTAAATAGACTCTTCTTCCCATAAGTGTTTTTTCTCTTGAGGGACTTCTCTATAAATTTTTTTTAAAAAACTAAGGCAGTCATCATTTAAAAAAATAAAGTTTGCAAATATTTAAGAACTGTGGGAAAGATAAGTTAGATAAGAGAAAGTATTTAGAACTTCCATGTATATTGTATTTTACTTGTACAGAAGACTCTGCTAATATGAACTACCACTTTACATAGGCTAGCAAGTTTCAGTCTTATCCATGCACTGACTATGATATAGCATATAGTTAGTTACCTGATGTTAATATTTAAGGATTAACGTAAGGTGCAAATATATACTAAAGCAAATTCTGGTGATAGTGAAATAGAATTTACCTGTATTTAAAGGTAAACTTACAAAACCTTTGTAAGATATGTGCGCAGTCAAAAATGGGATCACTGCCATTGGTAAGCCAGCGGCTATACGAGCCTGTGTCACATTTAGGATGCGTCGAAAAAGACTATTTGCTATTAGACCACAGAGACCAGCATTAAGTCCAACATATGTTGATCCATGTTCAAACAGATTCCTGAATGGTGACAAAAAAGAAAATTTTGGGAGGTACTATATTGTGTGAGCTGTCCAACAATTCTGGTGTATGTTATAGGACTTAACAGGACTTTAGGAATAACAGGATACAACATTTATCCCTTATAGCTCCATAAAACAACCTTTTAAAATAATTTACATACAGATTTTTATCCTAAAGGCTTTTGAATTTGGTCAACACTTAAGGATAGAGTGATACATTCAGATTTTGCTAAATGTATTTTGTGATTCTGCAAAAGATACTAGTATAGAAAATTTCCCCCAACTATAACAGGCAAAAGCTTCTGAAGAGTCTGATATGAATGCCTCTCCTTTGGGTGCCCACAATACCCAATATTTACCTCTCTAGCACAATAGATGATAAGGTGATACTATCTTACAATCACTGATTTATATGTCAGGCTTCCCCACTAGTCTTTAAGTAAATAAATCATAATGGTGCTTGTCATTCAATCACTGAGCACCTACTACATGCGGCAGACTTCATGCTGAAGTCACAAAAAATTATCTTCTATCTTCAGTGTTTTCATAGTTTATTATTGGAGGATGAAAGACGTGAGCATGAGATATAACAAATCTACTGAAATGGTAATGGAAGTACGAGAGAGGCAGTTTAAAAACTTAGGGTACACAAGATATTATTTAAAAAGCGAGGAGAGCCTAGAGAACCTACCAACAGTAACAACAGAAAATACATGAATGTGAAAGACCTATGTATTTTTGTGGGCACTGAGGGAATGGGAAACTTGAGCGCTTCTTCTGAAATCCTTTTATCTTCATAACAATCTTGTGAAATATATATTATCTCCATTTTAGTTCTAGCAACCAAATGCTCAGTAGATAGTTTGCCCATATATATTTTTACATATTACTATATTAATATAATTATTTTGAATATATGAATTAAGTTATATACTGCTGTGAAGTATTTTAAAAACTTATAAACTATGTAAATAAAAAGGAGTGCAACTAGAATCTGAATAGCAAAGTTTATGGTCTCCCAAATTTTAATTTCCTATGGCTTAGAGTCACATTTTTTAGTTAATAATTCAGTAAGTACAAAATTGTTATTATCTAACAGCTCCTTTGCAAGCCAGTTTTCCAAAAAAATGCCTCTACTACTGGAAACTCATGAATGGCAAGACACACGTTTAAAACTAGACACACAAATGTGAAACACATGAACTATAAGATCATATTTAAGTGGCAATGAAATACATGGTACATAAAATTATTTTGTAGATCAGAAAGTGAGGTTTTTGATATTAAAGTTTCATACACCTAAAGACTTTTCAAGTAACTATTAAGCATATCAAATGATAATGCAAGAAGGGGTGAGGATTCAAGCTTAGGAGACCAAGGATAAGAAAATAGGAACAGAGGAAAATAGGGAATAAGGCAAAGGTAAGGAGACACTGTCATCTGGTCTGTTCAGGTGCCAGTGTTTGAGAGCAATTTATTATTTCCAAACTAAAGCTTACTTTGCTGTTCTAGCTTACTTCCCCACTGCTTCTCCATTCTAATTTGGTGAAAGTACCAGTGATATAGCCTGCTCTTTTCTCTTCAAAGCTGCCACCATCTACTCTATTCCTTATGTCAGTCTTTCTGGCGCTCTACCTTACTGACCTGGAAACATGGACACACGCCTTTTTGTGCTTGAAAAGTTTTTCTGTTACCCACCTCAGGAAAATAACAAAAAGGATGTACAATGTGTGTGTGGTGGGGGACGAGCTGTAGGATATACAGCTTATGAAATCTCCCAAGTTCTTACTGCTGCCCTGGGTTTATAGGTTCTCTCTTGTTGACAGCGTAAGTGGCAGCAAGACTGGAATTTACTCAGGACAGTAAGATTGTAATTCCAAAATGTATTTCAAATCCTTCAAACCCTTACCATCACTACTTCACCAAGATTACCATGCCAGTTTTCCTACTATCTTCTTTTTTTTCCCTCTCCTACCTTAAATCTATTTCCCAAAAGCAATTGGAATGTTCTTTAGAAATGTTAGCTGGATCATAATCATTCGCTGTCCTTTAGCCTTATGCCTACTTCCCTGTACTTCACTAACACTGGTTCCTGAGATATGATCAACTCTGCTATCCTGTGGCCTAGGCATATGCCAACCCCTCTGCCTGAGATCCTGAGATATGTTCCTTCACCCCCTCCCTAGGCTGGCTCCTTTTTTTTTTTTTAATCCTTTCTGGCCTCATAATTTCTATTTAAATGGAACCTAGTCAGAGAGGTCTTCTTGCTAAGGAAGTGCACTATAGTTCACTCAGTGTTGTCCTCAAAGATCAGTATGGTTCCTATATAGCCTTTTTCTATTTAATGATACAGATCTTTTAGCCATGATCCCATTTCTCTGGCATTCCTTGTCTAGTTATGTGTGTTACATAGCACTCTCTTGGACTGTTAGACATAATAGAAATGCATTGACAAGACAATTTAAAACCATCTTAAAGGTCTGTTACTTAGATGAATCCATAAATGTTAAACTCTAAGCCAAATGGAAAAACTGAGAATGATCATATAATTAGATCCAAAGACAAGAATTCTAACCTCAACTTCAAGCAAAATGGTTAATCTCTCTTGGTCTCGGGTTTTCTCAGTAAGGCAAGAAAAAGAGCTCAGTTTCCTTCTGATAGTCTATGTTTATATTCAAACCAAATAAATGTGAGATAATGAACCAATGATGAAAATTCACCTGGTAAAAAATATTTTTAAATTAAGAAGGGATCTTACCTTTCTGCTTCTGGGAGTTGATTAATTTTTCTGGTTATGATATTGAAAATTAAGTCTTCCTTGACAGTATCATTTGGTTCATGATTTTCCATCTTGAGCCTTAAAATATTTTTCAATAATAGATACCTATAGAAAAACAACAAAAAGACTTATAAAAAGCTTTCTAAATACCATAAATATTTAATTTAAAAAATTAGTTATAGCTTGATTCATAATCTGAAAAATCGGTGCATACATACCATACCAAAAAATATTTTCTAAGTAAAATAGAAACCAGAACATGAAAAACAACCCATAAAGCTTCTAGGAAATACAGAATATCTTTATAACCCTTAAAAATATTTCTTAATTTGCAGATAGCACTGAACATAAAACTAAAATTAATTAAAATTAAGAACTTGTGTTGATCAATAGATACTATAACGAGAAGCCAGTGTGGGAGAAAATGTCTGCAATATAACTGAAAAGGAGCAATTAGTACCGAGAAAATGTAAAGAAGTGCACATCATTAAGAAAAACTCGCAAAAGGTTTGAACAGGTATTTTCACAGAGGGAAGCAAACAGCCAATAAACAAAATATGCTTAACTCATTATAATCAGGGAAAAAATTAAAAACAGTGAGATATCCATATGTAGGTTAGCTAAATTAAAACCTGACAATTTCAGTTCCTGGCAAAAATGTGGGGTAACTGAAACTCTGGTGTGCTGCTGGTAGAAGTGTACGTGGCACCCACTTTGGGTACAACCACTTTGGAAAAGAATCTGGTATTATTTGGTAGGTAGAAGAAACATATTACCAATTTCACTTATAAGTATACCCTAAAGTAGAAATAAGCAAAATTTCTCTGAAGGGCCACATAGTAAATATTTTAGGCTTTGCAGGTAGCACAAGGTCTTTGTCAAATAGGCCAGTAGTTTCTTGATCCCTGCACTAGTTAGAGTGAATGCAGAGTAGGGGGATGGTGAATGGTGAGTTTTAACCCAAAGATTTAGCTCATTAAACAAGATTTCAGGGTAGCAACGTTAAGAAAAGCTAAAGTTCAGAAATAACAGCAAAATACAACATGGTTTTATGAAATGAGATTTTCATGGTTCGTTATCTATTTGCTACAAGATTAATTTACAACACTGATTTACTGCTGGGTACCTGTTAGATACAAGAGGTCACTGGGAGCATGTTAAGTGAGAGTTCATATCCTTAGACTTAAAATTAATAAGTACAATGTAGACTTAGAAATTTATATGTAGGTTTCCTGGACTCAAACTTCTTAAGGGCCTTGGTTGCAGTGCCATGACAAACACAATCTCTGCCCTACAGGAGCTGTGAATGATTTTGTTGGAGGAGGGTATGTGTGTGTAGAGATACATAAATTCAGTATACATAGAGAAAGTGTACGGTGTATATGTTGGAGGCGGGTGTGTGTGTGTGGAGACACATAAATTCAGTATATAAAAAGTGTACGGTGTATATGAAATAAATGTTATTTCCTCCGAAAGTCCTGCCTAATGCTATCACTAGTTTTCTGTTCCATGCTGTGCATACTGGTGAGGTTCCGAGTTCTGTGAACTAGCTATTTTTTTTTAATTTTTTATTGTTATGTTAATCACCATACATTACATCATTAGTTTTTGTGAACTAGCTATTTCTAAGGTGTAGCTATTAAAAGTCTCCCTTAATTCGGTGGAAGTTTGATACGGCAACCTGCAGTAAGACGTTGTGTGTCTGTTATTAATAATAAATCCTAATCCAAGATAATGCCACCTTTAAATACTACAAACATTTCAAAAGGCTTTTGCATTAGCTAGCTCATGTTAACTATGAGACAGTCAAGTGGGGACTCTCAAATTAAGTTAGGCCAAGGTCACTCTGGATATTGGCAGTAAAACCTGGGTTAAATTCAAGCGCAGACGTTTATTTTTTTTCTTGGCTTAACTTAAATATAAGATCTTTTTTTCTGGTGTGCAAAGTGAAAAGAGGGTAGGTGCCGTCTCCCGTAGCTACCCCCCTTACGACCCACTTCCAGGATCTCATTCCCGCACTGCCGGTGAACAGCATGTCACCACTCTGTGCTTCTCCAGATACACGGCCATTTACCTTTTTTTCTGGGATGCCAGTAACTTATGCTCTCCTCACAGCAGTCGGTGCCTCCACCCGGTCTCGGCGACCACGACGGGGTTCACGCCAACCTTTGCTCACCTACCCTGAGCGCAGCCATCTTTGGCTGGCACGTGACTCGAGTCAGGCAGGGGCGGGGGCGCGGCCGCTGATTGGGCTCCCAGGACGTAGGTTGCCTGCCGCCGCCACTTCCTGCGGAGGGGTTTCCAGCTGAGGGAAGTGCTGGGCTGCGGTTGAGCAGTTTCCGCGAGCGCGGAGGGTACTCTTTACATCCTACCCCTGCCTTCCAGACTGAGCCTGTGGAAATTTTGATTTCCTGCTCCTTTCATTGAAAACCTACCTTGGACGCATTACCTCAGTTCCTGGCCAATAGAGTCCACCTCATGTGTTGGCATACGGGGTATGTGGAAACTGCACAGCCCTAGGCATACGACGGGTGCTCGGTTAAAAAGAAGTCGAAAAGGAGCTGAGATTTCTATGCTCCATCGGTTTTTTATTCTCCCTAGCATCTTAAGCTCTCTGTGCTATTTTATGATCTGGCTAATTGTCCCACCACAATCTGAGTTCCTCAAGAGTAAGCAAGAGATTTTTCTGAGGATCCCTTGTGCCCTGCCACGTACTGCTTATAAAAACAGGTTTGGGTGAATGTGGTGAAAGAAAAACTAGAGAGCGAGGGAGCTATTGGCTTCGTAAGTCAGAACAATTGAGAAAGTTTTGGAACAAGCTTCTGAAGATCTCTCAGTTCTCATCCCCACAGCTTCTTATCTATAAAACAGGGGGGTGGGTGGGGTGGGGATAACACTCTCCTTGATTATTGTGTAAAGTTGTGAGGATCCTAAAAGTGCTTATCAAGGTTGTTTTGGAAATCACTGAGCTTTATCAAAGAAAAAGTGGTATTCCGGGTAAAGGGGGAAATTTCCATTGGCGAGGTGAACAGAAGGGCACCCAAAACTCCTGTGGCTGCGAGGAATTTATCCAATGTCAAATCGTCGCTTGTCAGTAAACCAGAAAATTAAAACAGATTCTCAGATTCCGAGGAAGAAAGTCAGCATTTGCCCCAACTGGAAAGTTTCCGAGGTAAATGCAGGGACAGTTTGAGAAAACCAGCTTATTAAGATGCTAACTATAACGTGTCCATGCGCATGGGAATACTTTGTTTCCATTTCATAATCTTATTCCGATTTAATTTTTAATGGTTTGAAGCTTATTTTGAAATTTATAAATGTTCATTGTACAGTATATATAGCATGCCATTCTGGAGTAATAAAAGCAATATAGTATATTGAGATTTTATTAAAAAATTAGTTTTTCACAAGACAAGAACAAATGTCCATTTCATCTAAGTTCTCAAATTATTAGCTTAAATTTTTCACAATATTTCCTTATTAGCCTTTAAAACCTGTAGCATCTGTAGTATGGTCACATCTCTCGATATCTGTCATTTGTATCTTTTCTTTTGTCTGATCAGTTTGGCTGATGGTTTATTATTTGTTTGATTTTCTCAAGTAACCAGTTTTTTTTTTTCATTGCTTTTTTTCTGTTATTTTCTGTCTTCAACTTGATTGTTTTTTGCTCTGATCTATATTGTTTTCTTTTTCTTTTTTTTAAAAAGATTTTATTTATTCATCTGAGACACAGAGATAAGGAGAGAGAGAGAGAGCATGAGCAGGGAGAGAGGCAGAGGGGGAGGGAGAAGCAGGCTCCTCGCTGAGCCAGGAGCCCGATGTGGGGCTGGATCCCAGGACCCTGGGATCATGACCTGAGCCGAAGGCAGACACTTAACCATCTGAGCCACCCAGGCGTCCCTATATTGTTTTCTTTTTCCTACCTGGGATTTAAGTTGCTCCTCTGTTTGTAATTTCTTAAGGAAGAAGCTGAGGTCATTTGATGTGGGATCTTTTTTTCCCCCAACATATGTGTTTAGTGTATGAATTTCCCTCCATCTACTGCTTTAACTGTGTCCCACAGATTTTGAAATGTTTATTATTTTGATTGGGTTCAAAACACTTTCTAATTTCTCTTTGCTTTTTTATTTGACCCATGAACTATTTAGAAGTGTGTTAGTTTTCTACTAGTCCCAGTTTTCTGGGTACCTTTCTGCTACAGATTTCTAATTCAATTCCATTGTGGTCACAGAATATAGTTTGTAATATTTGAATCCTTTAAAATTTATTGATATTTATAGCCCTGATTCTGGTCCATGTTGATAAATGCTCCATGTATGATTGAAAAGAATGTATATGCTGCTGTTGTGCCAAGTGTTCTAAAACATCATTTATCACAAGTTGGTTGATAGCATTGTTTAAGACTTTTTTGTCCTTTCTGAATTGCTACCAACATGTTCTATCAATTACTGAGAGGTTATTGAAATCTCCAATGATTATGGAAATTTTCCTATTTCTCTTTTCATTTCTAACAGCTCTTGCTTCATGTATTTTGAAGCTCCACATGAAATGATTAAACATTTAGGATAAACTGATCCCTCTATGATTATGAAATAACCTTCTTATTTCTTGGTAATATCTTTTGCTTTGCAATTTACTTTTTCTAATATTAATATAACCACTACAATAGCTTTTTTTGATTAGTGTTAACATAACATAGCTTTTCCCATCCTTTACTTTTAACCTATTTATGTCTTTATATTTAATGCAGGCTTCTTTTTTAAAAAAAGATGTTATTTATTTGAGAGAGAGTGGGAGAGAGAGAGAGAGCAGAAGCAGAGGGAGAAGCAGACTTCCCGCTGAGCAGGGAGCCCAAGGATGCAGGGTTCAGTGCCAGGACCCTGACATCATGACTTGAGCCAAAGGCAGCTGCTTAACTGACTGAGCCACCGAGGTGCCTTAAAGCAGGCTTCTTATAGGCAGTATATATAACTGGATTTTTAAAATCTAAATAGACAGTTCTGACTTTTAATGAAGTAGGTGTTTAGACCATTTAAACTTAATATGATTTTTATATCCCAGGCTTTAAAATCTATCATCTTGAAATCTATTTTCTGTTTCTCCCATCTGTTATACATTCCCCTTTTCCTTCTACTTTTTTTTTTGGTTTGTTTTGACTAATTGAATTTTTTTATTCCATTTTATTCATTTTGCTGGTCTGTTAGCTACAGTTCTTTTTAATAATTGCAATGATTGCTTTAGCATGTATAATGTACATCTGTTTTAGTTTCCTCAGGCTACTGTAAGAAAATACCAGAAACTGGGTGGCTTACAACAACAAATTTATTTGCTCACTGTTTTGGAGGCAAGAAGCCTGAAATCAGTGTATTGGTAGGATTGGTTTCTACTGGAGGTGTTGAAAGACAATTTGTTCCATGCTTCTCTCCTAGCTTCTGGTAGTTGCTGACAATCCTTGGTGGCTCTTCTTCTGTCTTAACATGGCATTTAACCCTGTGTCTTTGTGCCTTCACAGGGCCATTTTCCCTCTGTCTGTGTCTATATACCCAAATTTCTGTAGTCTTATGAGGACACCAGTTATTCATTAAGGGCTTGTCCTAATCCAATATATCTCATCTTAACTTGATCACATCTGCAAAAACCCTATTTCCAAATAAGGATACATTCACAGGTATGGAGGATTAGAACTTGCAAATATATTTTGGAGGGACCCAAAGATGCAGCAACATTTTTAACATCATAATCTATCTTCAAGTATTATTATACCATTTTATGTATGGTAAAAGAGTATTACAACAGTATACTTTTCTTTCTTCTTGGTCTTTATGTTATTATCATACATTTACTTCTAAGTATGTTATAAACCACACAATACATAGTTACTGTTTTTTATTTCAGTAGTCATTTGTCTGGGAAAGAATTTTTAGAACTAAGAAAATTTATATTTATCCACATATTTTTCACCTCTTGTACGCTTCATTCTTTTTATAGATAGATATTCCATCTGGTATCACTTTCTTTCTACCTAAGTATTCTCTAACATTTCTTAGAATGCAAATCTGGTAGTGAATTCTTTCATACTTTTCCAACTCTAAAAAGTATTAAACCTTAGTTTTAAAATTTTGGTAAAAAACACATAACATTAAATTTACCATGTTAACCATTTTTAAATGACTGGTTCAGTAATGTTAAGTATATTCATAGTGTTATGCAACAGATCTCTATAACTTTTCTTCTTGTAGCATTGAAAATCTTTATCCACTAAATACTAATTACTCCTCTCCAATCCCCCCAGCCTTTGGCAACCACCTTTCTACTTTCTGCTTCTATGGGCTTGGCTTCTTTAGACACTAGATATGAGTGAAATCATACCTTATTTGTTCTTTTGTGACTGGCTTATTTTATTTAGCAAATGTCCATCCATTTTGTAGCATGTTACAGGATTTCCTGCTTTTTAAAGAATGTATAATATCCCAATATATGTATATATCACATTTTCTTTATCCATTTATTCAATCATAAAGATTTGGATTGCTTCCATCACTCAGCTGTTGTGAGTAATGCTGCAATGAAAATGGGTGTGCAAATACCATATCAAGTCTCTCCTTTCAATGCTATTGGCTACATACCCAGAAGTGAGATTGCTGGATCATGTGGTATTTCTATTTTTTTTGTTTTTTTTTTTGAGGAGTCTCCATACTGTTTTCCATGATGGCTGTACCATTTACCCTCCTACCAACAGGGCATAAGGGTTCCAACTTCTCCTTTTCCTCACTAGCACTTATTATTTTCTGTTCTTTTGATAGTTGCCATCCTGATGAATATGAGAGGATGTCTCCTAGTGATTTTGAAATGCACGTCCCTAATGATTAGTGATGTTGAGCATCTTTTTGTGTGCTTCTTGGCCATTTGTGTATATCCTGTAGAAAAATGTCTATTCAAGTCATTTGCCCACATTTTAATTGGATTTATTTGTTGTTGTTATTGAGTTGTACAAGTTCCTTATATATTCTGGATTAACCCCCTATCACATATATAATTTGCAAATATTTTCTCACATTCCATAGGTTGCCTTTTTATTCTGTTAATTGTTTCATTGACATGTAGAAGATTTTAAGTTTGATGTACTTCCATTTATCTACTTTTATTTTGTTGTCTGTGAATTTGATGTCATAACCAAGAAATCATTGCCAAACACAGTGTACTGAAGTGTTTTTCTATGTCTACTTCTGGGAGTTTTGTAGTTTTTGGTCTTATATTAGGTCTTTAATCCATTTTGAGTTAGTTGTGGATATGGAGTATGGAAAAAAATCCAACTTTATTTATTTATTTATGTCCGTATGTGGATATCCACTTTTCCAAACATCATTTGTTGAAGAGACCATCCTTTTCCCATTATGTAGTTTTGGCACTCTTGTCAATAATCATTTGTGCATATATGCAAGGATTTATTTCTGAACTATCTATTGTGTTCCATTGGTTAATATATCTATCTTTATGACAGTGCATCATCTTAATTACTGTTGCTTTGTACTATGTTTTGAGATCAAGAAGTATGAGGCCTCCAGCTTTGTTCTTCTTTTCTAAGAATGTTTTGGCTAGTCAGGGTACCTTGAAATTCCTATGAACCTTAGGAGTTTTTTTCTATTTCTATAAAAAATGCCATTGGGATTTTGATAGTGATTGCATAAAATCTGTAGATCAATTTGGGTTATATGGACATTTTAACAATACTGAGTCTTCCAATCCACAAGCACAGGACACACTCAGCAAGGACATGCAGGAGGGCCTGTAGGAGAGCCAGTAGTGGTCTGACCCTTCTGACACTGATGTCAATTGAGTCTAAACATAGTAAGAGGGATTTGGTTTTACTAACCAAATTGAATATATTTGAACTATAATTTGAGGTATTTTAGTTATGCCTACTGAGGTAATAGTTTTAATATATGGAATAAGATATATTTGAGTAATAATTTAAAAAGTTCATTGTTTCAAAAGAGTGCATTGTTTAGTTTCCACATACTTGTGGATTGTCTTGTTTTTCTTCTATTTCTAATTTCATTGTGGTTAGAGAAGATCCTTTGAATGATTTGAATCTAATTAAAATTTTTTTTTGTTTCATACTAGTTTATTTAGGGGTTCCATTTTCACTCCTCAATAGATTTTATGTATTTCTCATATGCTTCTTCTCTAATCCAGTTCTGAAGGATTACTGAGTGCTAACTCGATCAGCCAACCATCTTCATAACAAGATGTGTTGACAAGTCCTGGATATTCTGCAAGAGCTTCATTAATTTCAGTTACTTCTCCTGATAGAGGAGAACAGAGTTCACTAGCAGCTTTCACACTTGCCAAAGCACCAGACTCATCTTGTTTGTTCAGTTTTGTCCCAACTTCAGGCACACTACAGTAAACAACATCTCCCAAAGTTTCCTGTTCAAAATTGCTGATTCCCATTGTTCCAATACCATTTTCTGTTGTTATCCATTCATTTTTGTCTGTGAATTTACGCACGGGGAGCAGAGCAGAGCCCCTGTGCAGTGTTCGGATGGCGCCCCGCCTCAGCCCCCAGGACCCCAGGGCAGACGAGGCGCAGCCTCAGCCCGCACGCTCCGCACCGCTCGCAGCGCCACATTCACAGAGGTGCTTCTTAAACATGTCTGTCTTGGGGGAATGTTCCATACTTTGATTTTGTTTTCATTTCCCTTTGTGTATATTATGTGGATATTTTCTTTGTGATTACCACTGCAATAACATGAAACATTTTAAAGTTATAACAATCTATTTTAAACTGATCACTTGAAGTATGATAATCAATTCAATTGTGTGTAGAATCTACTCCTTTACATCTCCACTTTTCCCACTATATGTTACTGATGATATAGTTACATCTTTTTATGTTTCATATTCATTAACATAAATTTATAGCTTTTTATGATTTTCTTAAATGCTACACTAGATTGTGAAGTGATTTGCATATCCACATTATCATACTTAAAGGTTCTGTATTTGTCTAAATATTTACCTTTACCAGGGAGTTTTACATTTTTGTGTTATTATTTTTTGTTTTTGTTTTTTATTTTTTTTTAAAGATTTATTTTAGAGAGAAAGAGAGAGAACAAGAGCAGGAGGAGGGGCAGAGGGAGAAGGAGTAAGAGAATCCTGAAGCAGACTCCCTGCTCAGCGTGGAGCCCATTGTGGGGCTTGATCTTAAAACTCTGAGATCATGACCTGAGCCAGAATCAAGAGTCTATTGCTTAACTGACTGAACCACCTAGGCACCCCTGTGTTACTGTTTATAGTACTTTTGCTTCAATTTGAAGGATTCCCTTCAGCATATCTTAATAGGGCAAGTCTAATGATGAATTCCTTCAACTTTTGTTTATCTGAGAAATTCTTAATTACTCCTTTGTTTTTGAAGGACAGATTTTCCAGATATAATAGCCTTGGTTGCCATTTTTTTCTTTCAGTACTTTAAATATGTCATCCTATTCCCTTCCAGCTTACAAGGTTTCCACTGAGTAATCTGCTAACAATCTAGTAGTAGCTCTTTTGTACATAATGATTGCCTTTCCCTTGCTTTCAAGATTCTCTGTTCATGACTTTTGACAGTTTGATTTTGATGTCTGTTGGTTTGCAAACTGGCTTCTGTACATGAAGGGCAAGGAGAGACCAAAGCAAGAGGCAAACCACTCCAGACTGGTAGGTAGAAGGGCATGAAGGAGGGCCAATAGTGGTCTGACTTTTCTGACATTGATGTCAATTAAGTCTAAACATAGTAAGAGGGATTTGGTTTTACTAACCAAATTGAATATATTTGAACTATAATTTGAGGGATTTTAGTTATGCCTATTAGGTAATAGTTTTAATATATGGAATAAGATATATTTGAGTAATAATTTAAAAATTATTTTAATTTTAATAAGGAACTTACATACAAGGTTTGTCTTGGGTGGCCACAAGACAGGTAGATATCTGCCCTCAACCACCAGAAACTTAATTGGTTCGATCATATATACTGTCCAGATGGTTTCAATAACACATTGCTCTCTCAAGGCTGTGTCGTTGAAGAATGCTCCCACTATGAGAATGGTGGACAGAATGTATATTCTAGGGACAGGGAAGGGGGTAAGGAGCCTCTAATTGCCCAGGTCCAGCTTGCAGTTCAAACGGTGATCACATCTTCTTGATTACTTCCTTCAACAATTTCTCTCATTGTAAATCCCTTTGGATTTTTCCTAATTGGAGTTCGTTTAGCTTCTTGAATTTGTATGTCCATTCTTTTCTCAGATTTTGGAAGATTTTGGCAATTATTTTTTCAAATAGTTTCTTTTCATTCTGGGACTCACATAATGCATATATGGTTCCATTTGATGATATTCCAAAAGTGCCTTAGGCTCGCTTCATTTTTCTTCATTCTTTTTTCTTTTTGCTCCTCTGCCACAATAATTTCAAAAGTCTTGTCTTTGAGTTCATTGATTTCTTTCTTCGGATTGATATTGAGTTACCTTTAGTGAATTTTTCAATCCAGATATTATATTCCTAAGTTCCAGAATTTCTGTTTGGTTCTTCTTCATAGTTTCTATCTCTGTTGATATTCTCATTTTATTCATGTATTATTTTCTTGATTTCATTTCATCTATTGGTGCTCTCTTTTAATTCATTGAGTATCCTTATGACAATAATTTGGAACTCTTTTTCTGGTATATCTCTGTTTCTTTAGGGTTGAGTGGCTCAGTCGTTAAGCATCTGCCTTCAGCTCAGGTCATGATCCCAGGGTCCTGGGATCGAGCCCCGCATCGGGCTCCATGCTCTGTGGGAAGCCTACTTCTCCCTTTCACACTCCCCCTGCTTGTGTTCCCTCTCTTGCTGTGTCTCTCTCTGTCAAATAAATAAAATCTTAAAAAAAAATAATTTGTTCTTTTAAATGTGCCATTTTTCTTGTTTCTTACTATGGGTTGTTATTTTTTGTTGGGATTTCAGCATTTGAAGAATCACTCCATGCTCCCAGGTTTTTTGATTTGCTCTTTTGTAGGGAGAACTTTCTCTACTCAGGCCAGCTAGAGATTCTGGAGATTGCTTTAGCCTTTTCTGGGGATGTGTCTTCTCCGTGCTTGAAGAACTTTGCCAATTTCTTCTCAAGAGCTCTTGCTGGTGTTGCTCTGTGATACTGTGTCCTCTTTGGTGCTGTGGTAGGCTGCAGTATTGGAGTTTTACCTAGTGTTTCTGTGGTAATGAAAACTTTAGTGCATGTTTATGGCCTTTGTTCTCAGACATCCCTATCCTGGCACACCATTCCTGTCAGTATTTGGATTCAGGTATGAGAAAATGGTTCCTTGGGCAGCCCCCTAAAAGTCAGAATGATGGACATAGGTTTCATTCCTTTCTCTCACCAGGGAGAAGGGAGTTGGGGTTTTTCTCCTAATTGTGCCACACTGTGTTGGAGTAACAGTTTCTGGATTTCTTATAAAGGTACTTGGACTGTATTTTGTTAAATCTCTGTCTTCATGGGAGGGGCAGGGTCCATGCCTTTCTATTTTCCCATCTTGCTGATGTCATCCTCCCTACTTAGCCTTAGTTTTTGAAAAATATTTCTGCTAGGTATAGGATTCTAGGTTGACTTTTTAAAAAGTAATCTCTACACCCAACATGGGGCTTGAACATACAACCCTGAGACCAAGAGTCTCATGCTCCACCAATTGACCCAGCCAGGTGCCCTGACTTTTTTTTTAATGTTAGTACTTAATTATTTTTTTTAAAGATTTTATTTATTTATTTGAGAGAGAGAGAGATCGTGAGTGCAAACAGGGGGAGGGGCAGAGGGCAAGGGACAAGCAGACTTCCCGGTAAGCAGGGAGCCTGATGTGGGGCTTGATCCCAGGACCCTGAGATCATGACCTGAGCCAAAGTCAGACACTTAACTAACTGAGCCACCCAGGTACTCCTTAATGTTAGTACTTTAAAAGTTTTGCTCTACTGTTTTCTGGCTAGCAGTGTTACCAGTGAGAAGTCTGTTGTCATTCTTATTTCTGTGGGTGTTTCTCAGGCTCCTACAAAGACTCTTTTTCTTACTGGTTTTAAGCAATTTGATTATGATGTAGTGTGGGGATATTTTTTCTGGTATTTCTTTTGGTTGGAATTCATTGAGCTTCTTGAATCTGGGGTTTTTAAAAATTTCAGTTTTTCTGTGGTATAATTAACATATTAAATTATAATTTATTTAAAGTGTACATTGTGGTGACTTGATATATGTATATGTTGTAAGAGGATTTCCTTCCATCTATTTAATTGACACACCCATCATCTCACATAAGTACCCTTTGTGTGTATGAGAAAATTTAAGTTCTAATCACTTAGCAAATTTCAATTATATAGTACAGTATTATCAATTATAGTCCCTATGTTTCACATTAGATCGTCAGATCTATTTATCTTATAGCTGCAAGTTTGTATCCTTTTACAAACTGCTCCCTATTTTCCCACCCTAGCCCCTGGCAGCCACTTTTCTTTTTCTTTTTTTTAAGATTTTATTTATTTGAGAGCACACGCATGGGTGCACACACAAGAGAGTGCACGAGAGCGCGAGTGCACATGAGCAGAGGGAGGCGGAGAGGGAGAGGGAGAAGCAGACTCCCCCCTGAGTAGGGAGCCTGACATGGGGCTCAATCCCAGGACTCTGGGATCATGACCTGAGCTGAAGGCAGACGCTTAGCTGACTGAGCCACCCAGGTGCCCAGCAACTGCTTTTCTACTCTATGTTTTTATGAGTTTGACTTTTTTTTTTTAAGATTCCACTTATAAATGATATCAGGATACCATAAAGTATTTTTCTTTTTATGTCTTATTTCACTTAACAAAATGCCCTTAAGTTCCACCCATGTTGTTGCATATAACAGGATTTCCTTCTTTCTCATGGCTGAAGAATATTACTATATATATGTATGTAGATACATATATATTATTTGTATAATATAAATTATATGTATTATTTATAATATTATAATTATTCAGTTATAATTGTATATATTATCCTATGCAATATCATTATTTATTTTTTTTTAATTTTTTTTTTTAAAGATTTTATTTATTTGCGAGAGAGAGAATGAGAGACAGAGAGCATGAGACGGAGGAGGGTCAGAGGGAGAAGCAGACTCCCTGCTGAGCAGGGAGCCCGATGTGGGACTCGATCCCGGGAATCCAGGATCATGACCTGAGCCAAAGGCAGTCGCTTAACCAACTGAGCCACCCAGGCGCCCAATATCATTATTTTTTAAGATTTATTTGTTTGTTTAGAGAGAGAGCATGAGCGGGGGGGAGGGGCAGAAGGAGAGGGAGAGAGAGAATCTCAAGCAGACTCCACACTGAGTATGGAGCCCGATGCAGGGTTCGATCTCACGACCCTGAGATCATGACCTGAGCTGAAATCAAGAGTGGGATGCTTAACAGACTGAGCCACCCAGGCATCCCCCCATACAATATTATACATTATTGTACATATAGATACAATGTATATAGACACAATAGAGTATATATCTTTCTCACATCTTTATTCATCCATTGATGGACATTAAAGTTTTTTCCATATCTTGGCTCTTGTGAATAATGCTGCAATAAACATGGGAACATAGATCTCTTTAATATCATGTTTTCATTTGTTTGGATATATTCCCAGGAGTGGGATTGCTGGATCATATTGTAGTTCTATTTTTAATTTTTTGAGAAAACTCCATACTGTTTTCCATAGTGGCTGCACCAATTTACATTCCCACCAACACTGCACAAGGGTTCCCTTTTCTCTACATCCTCACCAACATTTTTTATCTCTTGTCTTTTTGATGGTAGCCATTCTAATAGGTATGAGTTGCTATCTCATTGTGATTTGGGTTTGCATTACCCTGATGTTAGTGATGTTGAGCACGTTTTTGGATACCTGCTGGCCATTTATGTTTTTCTGGAAAAATGTTTATTAGGTTCCTTTGCCCATTTAAAAAAATCATATTGTTTGCTTTTTGCTTTGAGTTGTATGAGTTCCTTATATACTTTGGATGTTAGCTTCTTATCAGATATATGGTTCTCCTCTTCAGTAGGTTGCCTTTTCATTTTGTTGATAGTTTACTTTGTTGTGCAGAAACTTTTTAGTTTTATATGGTCCCATTTGTTTATTTTTGCTTTTGTTGCCTTTGCTTAAGGTGTCAAATAAAAGAAAAAAAAATTGCCAAGACTGATGTCATGAAGTTTACCCCTTGTGTTTTCTTCTAAGGGTTTTAGGACTTTAGGTCTTAAATTTAAGTCTTTAATGCATTTGGATTGATTTTTTTATGTGGTGTGAGATAGGGGTCCAGTTTTATTCTTTTGCATGTGGATTTCCATGGTCATATCATCAATTAGCCTGGCCTGTTTTCCTGGTTGTCTCTAAAATCTGTGATTGTCCAAGTCACCTTCTTTGTTCTTAGTGGTTCCCAGCAGTTGAAGGTGTGCCAAAGTCCATCAGTGTCTCAAAAGATCTCAGCCAGCACCTAAATGCAGGCTGGTTGGCGGCTGGACCCCATAGGTAGGAGCTAGGAAAATATGTAGACTACTTCCAGGGAGAAAGTGGTAGTTTTGAGTTTTTGCCTATTTCCTCTGCACTGGGCTGGGGTATACAGCCACAGGAGGTGCTCTTGAGCTCATTAAGAACTTCTTTGTTTACTACAATCCTATGGACTACTGAATGCAAGTCCCATTGGCTCTCTGAGCAAGGCAATCCAGGTGCCCATATCTTGGGTGGCAACTGATAAAAGCAGAGAGAAAATCAATACAATACACTGCAAGCAGTGCAATGTGATACAATACAATACAAAAGCAGGGAGAGGGGGAGAAATCACATAGTTAATGCAGTTGGGGAAAATGGAGGAGAAAAGGCAAGAGAGAAGGTAACTTCTCACAGTAGGGACCATATCTTAGTCATTGTTATATACCAAGCAGGGAAAACAGACAATGTAAACACATTTATTGAGCACCACCTATATGCCAGGTATGGTATGGTATTGTTCCATGTACTTTAATCTTTGTAATCTCACTGCAAAGTGGTTATTAGTATATTTTGAGGAAACAGAGTCAGAAAGGTTAGGTAACTTACCCAATGTGTGGTATACAATGTCTTTCATACACTAGGTCTTGAATCAATATTAGCTGAATAAATGACTACATATTTATTCATATGAGAGATACCTTGTGAATTTTCTTCGCTGTGCTTCTTCTTTCTAATCTTTCCTAGAAAAATGCTAAAATCATTAACTGCAGCCAGGGAAAGGACTGTGATCATTGGTATGGAGTCCCAGCAACAATAACAGTAGCAGCAGTAACACATGTAGACTTCTTGTGAGTAGGCCAGTTTCAGTTTACATATATTAACTCATTTAATCCCAACGACACTATGAAGTTAGTAAAATCTTTCTTCTTTATTTTACAGATGAGGAAACAGAGGTGCAGAGAGGTGAAATAGCTTGTTAAAAGAGTAATCCTGTTGGTAGCAGTAAAGCCGAGATTTGAACCTAAGAGATGAGCCCAGGCCGTACTTTCTTTTATTTTTTTTTTGGATTTTCTTTTTTTTTTTAATTTTTTTATTGTTATGTTAATCCCCATACATTACATCATTAGTTTTAGATATAGTGTTCCATGATTCATTGTTTGTGCATAACACCCAGTGCTCCATGCAGAACGTGCCCTCCTCAATACCCATCACCAGGCTAACCCATCCTCCCACCCCCCTCCCCTCTAGAACCCTCAGTTTGTTTTTCAGAGTCCATCGTCTCTCATGGTTCTTCTCCACCTCCCATTTCCCCCCCTTCGTTCTTCCCCTCCTGCTACATTCTTCTTCTTTTTTTCTTTCTTAACATATATTACATTATTTGTTTCAGAGGTACAGATCTGCGATTCAACAGTCTTGCACAATTCACAGCGCTTACCAGAGCACATACCCTCCCCAGTGTCCATCACGCAGTCACTCCATCCCTCCCACCCCACCCCCCACTCCAGCAACCCTCAGTTTGTTTCCTGAGATTAAGAATTCCTCATATCAGTGAGGTCATATGATACATGTCTTTCTCTGTTTGACTTATTTCGCTCAGCATAATACCCTCCAGTTCCATCCACGTCGTTGCAAATGGCAAGATCTCATTCCTTTTGATGGCTGCATAATATTCCATTGTATATATATACCACCTCTTCTTTATCCATTCATCTGTTGATGGACATCTTGGCTCTTTCCACAGTTTGGCTATTGTGGACATTGCTGCTATAAACATCGGGGTGCACGTACCCTTTCGGGTCCCTACTTTTGTATCTTTGGGGTAAATACCCAGTAGTGCAATTGCTGGATCATATGGTAGCTCTATTTTCAACTTTTTGAGGAACCTCCATACTGTTTTCCAGAGTGGCTGCACCAGCTTGCATTCCCACCAACAGTGTAGGAGGGTTCCCCTTTCTCCGCATCCCCGCCAACATCTGTCATTTCCTGACTTGTTAATTTTAGCCGTTCTGACTGGTGTGAGGTGGTATCTCATTGAGGTTTTGATTTGGATTTCCCTGATGCCGAGCGATATTGAACACTTTTTCATGTGTCTGTTGGCCATTTGGATGTCTTCTTTGGAAAAATGTCTGTTCATGTCTTCTGCCCATTTCTTGATTGGATTCTTTGTTCTTTTGGTGTTGAGTTTGATAAGTTCTTTATAGATTTTGGATACTAGCCCTTTATCTGATATGTCATTTGCAAATATCTTCTCCCATTCTGTCAGTTGTCTTTTGGTTTTGTTGACTGTTTCCTTTGCTTTGCAAAAGCTTTTTATCTTGATGAAGTCCCAATAGTTCATTTTTGCCCTTGCTTCCCTTGCCTTTGGTGATGTTTCTAGGAAGAAGTTGCTGCGGCTGAGGTCGAAGAGGTTGCTGCCTGTGTTCTCCTTTAGGATTTTGATGGACTCCTGTCTCACATTGAGGTCTTTCAACCATTTGGAGTCTATTTTTGTGTGTGGTGTAAGGAAATGGTCCAGTTTCATTCTTCTGCATGTGGCTGTCCAATTTTCCCAACACCATTTGTTGAAGAGACTGTCTTTTTTCCATTGGACATTCTTTCCTGCTTTGTCAAAGATGAGTTGACCATAGAGTTGAGGGTCCATTTCTGGGCTCTCTATTCTGTTCCATTGATCTATGTGTCTGTTTTTGTGCCAGTACCATACTGTCTTGATGATGACAGTTTTGTAGTAGAGCTGGAAGTCCGGAATTGTGATGCCGCCAGCTTTGCTTTTCTTTTTCAACATTCCTCTGGCTATGCGGGGTCTTTTCTGGTTCCATACAAATTTTAGGATTATTTGTTCCATTTCTTTGAAGAAAGTGGATGGTATTTTGATGGGGATTGCATTGAATGTGTAGATTGCTCTAGGTAGGATTGACATCTTCACAATATTTGTTCTTCCAATCCATGAGCATGGAACGTTTTTCCATTTCTTTGTGTCTTCCTCAATTTCTTTCATGAGTATTTTATAGTTTTCTGAGTACAGATCCTTTGCCTCTTTGGTTAGATTTATTCCTAGGTATCTTATGGTTTTGGGTGCAATTGTAAATGGGATCGACTCCTTAATTTCTCTTTCTTCTGACTTGTTGTTGGTGTATAGGCATGCCACTGACTTCTGTGCATTGATTTTATATCCTGCCACTTTACTGAATTCCTGTATGAGTTCTAGCAGTTTTGGGGTGGAGTCTTTTGGGTTTTCCACATAAAGTATCATATCATCTGCAAAGAGTGAGAGTTTGACTTCTTCTTTGCCGATTTGGATGCCTTTTATTTCTTTTTGTTGTCTGATTGCTGTGGCTAGGACTTCCAATACTATGTTGAATAGCAGTGGTGATAGTGGACATCCCTGCCGCGTTCCTGACCTTAGGGGGAAAGCTCTCAGTTTTTCCCCATTGAGAATGATATTCGCTGTAGGTTTTTCATAGATTGCTTTTATGATATTGAGGTATGTACCCTCTATCCCTATCCTCTGAAGAGTTTTGATCAAGAAAGGATGCTGTACTTTGTCAAATGCTTTTTCTGCATCTATTGAGAGGATCATATGATTCTTGTTCTTTCTTTTGTTAATGTATTGTATCACGTTGATTGATTTGTGGATGTTGAACCAACCTTGCAGCCCAGGGATAAATCCGACTTGGTCGTGGTGAATAATCCTTTTAATGTACTGTTGGATCCTATTGGCTAGTATTTTGGTGAGAATTTTTGCATCCATGTTCATCAGGGATATTGGTCTGTCATTCTCCTTTTTGATGGGCTCTTTGTCTGGTTTTGGGATCAAGGTAATGGTGGGCTCCTAAAACGAGTTTGGAAGTTTTCCTTCCATTTCTATTTTTTGGAGCAGTTTCACAAGAATAGGTATGAATTCTTCTTGAAATGTTTGGTAGAATTCCCCTGGGAAGCCATCTGGCCCTGGGCTTTTGTGTTTTGGGAGATTTTTGATGACTGCTTCAATTTCCTTAGTGGTTATAGGTCTGTTCAGGTTTTCTATTTCTTCCTGGTTCAGTTTTGGTAGTTGATACATCTCTAGGAATGCATCCATTTCTTCCAGGTTATCTAATTTGCTGGCCTAGAGTTGCTCATAATATGTTCTTATAATTGTTTGTATTTCTTTGGTGTTGGTTGTGATTTCTCCTCTTTCATTCATGATTTTGTTGATTTGGGTCATTTCTCTTTTCTTTTTGATAAGTCTGGCCAGGGGTTTATCAATCTTGTTAATTCTTTCAAAGAACCAGCTCCTAGTTTCGTTGATGTGTTCTACTGTTCTTTTGGTTTCTATTTCATTGATTTCTGCTCTGATCTTTATTATTTCTCTTCTCCTGCTGGGTTTAGGCTTTATTTGCTGTTCTTTCTCCAGCTCCTTTAAGTGTACGGTTAGGTTGTGTACTTGAGACCTTTCTTGTTTCTTGAGAAAGGCTTGTATTGCTATATACTTTCCTCTTAGGACTGCCTTTGCTGCATCCCAAAGATTTTGAACAGTTGTGTTTTCATTTTCATTGGTTTCCATGAATTTTTTTAATTCTTCTTTAATTTCCTGGTTGACCATTCATTCTTCAGTAGGATGCTCTTTAGCCTCCATGTATTTGAGTTCATTCCGACTTTCCTCTTGTGATTGAGTTCTAGTTTCAAAGCATTGTGGTCTGAAAATATGCAGGGAATGATCCCAATCTTTTGGTACCAGTTGAGACCTGATTTATGACCTAGGATGTGATCTATTCTGGAGAATGTTCCATGGGCACTAGAGAAGAATGTGTATTCCGTTGCTTTGGGATGGAATGTTCTGAATATGTCTGTGAAGTCCATTTGGTCCAGTGTGTCCTTTAAAGTCTTTATTTCCTTGTTGATCTTTTGCTTAGACGATCTGTCCATTTCAGTGAGGGGGTGTTAAAGTCCCCCACTATTATTGTATTGTTGTTGATGTGTTTCTTTGCTTTTGTTATTAAGTGGCTTATATAATTGGCTGCTCCCATGTTAGGGGTATAGATATTTACAATTGTTAGATCTTCTTGTTGGATAGACCCTTTAAGTAGGATATAGTGTCCTTCCTCATCTCTTATTACAGTCTTTGGTTTAAAATCTAATTTGTCTGATATAAGGATTGCCACCCCAGCTTTCTTTTGGTGTCCATTAGCATGGTAAATGGTTTTCCACCCCCTCACTTTCAATCTGGGGGTGTCTTTGGGTCTAAAATGAGTCTCTTGCAGACAGCATATCGATGGAGCCCAGGCCGTACTTAACACCTCTGACCTGTCTTGTCTCTGGTACTTTGCTGCCTTTCATTTAGTGTCATCTTTGGGTTTGAGCCCAGATCAAGGTTTCCCTAATTTGTTTCTCTGAGTTGTGGAGAGTGAATGAATAGGAAGGACAGGAGGTAGTGATCAGAAAATGGGATTTTAAAATTGAGAATGTAAAGAATTTGAACTTAATGACTAAGGCTATAGCAACATAGTCCAATAAAAATATGTGAATCATGTATGAGATATTTTAATGAGATACTTAAATTTTTTACATAATTCTTCAGAACTTTACACTTACAACACATCTTAAACTAGTCACATTTCAAATGCTCAGTAGCCACAAGTGGCCTAGTGACTGTTATATTGGATGGCACAGTTCTAGAGTATGACCATGGGAGTGAGTGGTTGGGTAGAGAGACCAGGGTGTTAGAAAGATCACCTATGTGGGGGCACCTGGGTGGCTCAGTTGGTTGAGCAACTGCCTTCGGCTCAGGTCATGATCCTGGAGTCCCAGGATCGAGTCCCACATCGGGCTCCCTGCTCAGTGGGGAGTCTGCTTCTCCCTCTGGTCCTCCCCCTCTCATGCTCTCTGTCTCCCATTCTCTCTCTCAGATAAATAAATAAAATCTTTAAAAAAAAAAAAAGAAAAAGATCACCTATGTGAATACTGGAATCACCAAGAATGTTACTCAGTCACTAAAAAAAACATGTTAGACCTATATGTAATGAGTTGAAAATACCTCCAAGACACATAGTGAAGTCAAAATTAATTTTCAGTATGTATGGAAAATATTATTTTAAAAAATATGTTGTTACAAAAGAATACTGCAAGGAAAGAGGCATGCTAACTTGATAGTGGGTCCCTATGGAGAATGGAGAAGAAAAAGGGGGACTTTCAAATCTTGCTCTGTATATTTCTGGGTCATTTGAATATGTCACATTGAGATGGTATTCATGTATCATCTTTGTATAATAATTTTTTTAAAGAGTTAAAATATGAATACCATTGATCCAGTTATCAGTTTGACTTAGTTCCCCCCTAGTCACCTGCCCTTTCCTCAGTTTCAAGTATAATGAATTATTCTGAGAACTAGCTAGTTTTATTTTAATTTTTTTCATTAGCACTAGGGTATATCCCAGTTTGTTATCTATGATGTCATAAAGCACCTTGGTAAGACTTCCATTTTGCTTTGGGTTGCGTGGGGCCTCAGATGACCAAATCCTATCTCAAGATATACATGGTTAAGACAAGGAGAATGAACTGTGGGGCTCCACTCTGTGCCTTATTCATCAGACAGTGCTCATTTCCTTAACTGAGATAAAGAAATGCTCTCGAAGACTTAAAGAAGTATGCTGTAATCTCTTTCCTTAAATTCTGAGCTTTTTGAGGGCAGGGACTGAATCTCTGGATGCCTGATATCTATATTAATGCACAGCATAATAGGCACCCAATAAAAGTTCCTTTAACAGCACATTTGTAAATGATAAGAGGCCAGAAAAGTATATAGAGTTAAGAGTGTAGGGTAGAGGAATGGGCTGTATGTTAACTTCTATGTGTTGCTTTCTTACAAACTTTCAATTGCTCCTTCCAAATATAGGTCAAATGTCACTTTTTCCCCTTAGTTTTCCCTTCTGCCCAAGTAGTTAATAGCCATATCCTCAATGTGCTCACAGAATTATTTGTGTACTTCTCAAACCTTCTCTTGCTATGTGTTCACATTTTAAATTTCTCTTCTAATTGTGAGTTCCTTCTGGGTTAAGGACCATTCCTTATTACATGTTACATGGTACCTGAGATGTAAGGTGCTTAATAAATGTCTCATGAATGAATATATAAATGTATAGAGCAAACCCTGACGTCTCAAACCCACTTCCACACACAATGAAGAAAGATGAAACTTACATTTAAATACCGAATTACTGAATATTTATTGAGTACCTGCTGTATACCAGGCAAAAGGAACAGAAACAAACTGTCCAGAGTTACTTTTAACTGCTTCAGCAATGCCTGAGTCCTCATCATAAAAAAAACCCATTCTGCTGATTTAGTATCCATTCACTCTTTGATTAATCTTCATGTACAGTTTTCTCAAGTGTACTTCCAAATCTTGCATAATGCTGTAGACCATTAAATATTCCAAATACCGTCTGAAGGACTAGAGGAATCATCATAGCTTTTATCTCTGTTTGACAAAGCAGCAGCCAGTAAAGTAAAACCCTTCCTTTTGGTGGCAGTGGAACAGTATGATACCTAAAAGGGAAAAATAATTAAGAACTTCTTCTGGATGTATTTTCTATGAAAAGTTCATTGATTTCCCCCAAATGGATAATTTCTATTCTACGGTCTTTCATGTAGATAGCAAAAAGGTTTAAAGCTAGCTATTTGAAGTACCAAACTACATTCTAATTAAAATGTGTCATTGGCAGCTAAAGAATAAGAAACGTTTATGAACATTTAAAAAAACAAACAAACAAAAAAATGGAGGAAGGAAGGAAGAAAAGGAACAAACAGACGGACTTACTTGACTGCCAGGCGTCCATTTTTAGAAAAAGCCAAACCACAGGGATATAAAACGCCACATACTATGCCAATCAGTGAACTTCTCAGAACACAATTTTCCTGGCTTATATTGCCTGGAGAACAAAAGTAAATTTGGTTTCCTTTTAAAACTCAGGATAAGAACTATTAAGACAGTCTTGTGTCCTCACAGAGTAGTTATCTGTACTGTCCTCAATCATAGTGAAACAATAGAAAGAATGTTAGAAATTTAGTCTAAGGCACATGATAAACTAAATGCACCACGTTTGAAAAATACTTTTATTATACTTAACGTAAGTGGTGTTATCTCTTATATATATATATATCTTATAATTGTTGCAGAAAGCAATTTCATAATGAAAAATATTAAACTATTAGACCCAGACATCTGGATTCTAGGTTAACACATTTTTATTGTCTATGTGTCAGGCATGTATTAGTGATATAATGTTGCATAGAAGAGACCCAATCTCTAACCTTTAGGTGAGTCCACCAGGAAAGAATAAGACAAATATTTAAATAAATAATTTTTTGGGGTGCCTCTGTGGCTCAGTCGTTAAGCGTCTGCCTTCGGCTCGGGTCATGATCCCAGGGTCCTGGGATTGAGCCCTGCATCGGGCTCCCTGCTCTGCTGGAGGCCTGCTTCTCCCTCTCCCACTCCCCCTGCTTGTGTTCCCTCTCTCGCTGTGTCTCTGTCAAATAAATAAATAAAATCTTAAAAAAAAAATAAATTTTTAAGTGTGCACAATGCTTTGAAGGTAAAATGAATAGAGAATGTATCTAGAAACCTAACCTACACTGAGGGAATCAGAGAAGGTTTCCCTGGGAAAGAGATATTTAAGACCTGATAAATAGGATTTAGAGGTTCCATCAATTACTAGTTATGAAACTTAAGCTAAGGGGAGGAGGCAGGAAGTAACATTAGAAGCCCACAATAAGCCAGATATCTCATTAGGCATTTCACATATAGTATTTTAATCATCACAACAGTACTAGTAGTCCTAATTTACAGATTAGACAACTGAGCTCAGATATTAAATGACTTGCCCATTGTCACAAAACTTAAGGTAGGAGGCAGAATCTGAAATCGTGTGTAGTATGCCAAAGCCTGCTTTTTCCCCAGTATATTATGTTGTTTCTTAGCATACTTGAACATGTCTTAGCTTTGGCTGTGTGTCTGTAAGGAGGACACAATACTACTAGCGCTGCCTAATCAGGACGACTGTTGTGGGGATGAAATAGGACAATATATGTGAAGGTACTTTTTAAGTGGCAAAGCAATATACAAGCGTTAGTGATCATTATCAACAGTAGTAACAGGATATGTTAAGGTGTAATTTTACTTAAACATAAACACATTATACATTAATGAATTTAAATTTACCCAAATACAAAGCGTCCGTTACAAGGAGCTTATAAGTGACTACAGTAGACAAAAATGGAAGTGTAGTCAGTGATGCATATGTCTTCAAAGCATCATGTTTAACCTTGAAGCAGTGTCTGAAAATGAAGTTGGCCATTATTCCAGAGAGACTAGCTGCTGTTCCAAAGAACACTGTGCCATATATATTTAACGTCCTAATAGGAAAAACAAAGAGAAAAATTACATTCAACGTAATAATTCTCTTAATGGGTATATCCTTTCCTGGGTATTCATTTATTATTACATATTTACTCAACATCCAATATTTCTATGTGTTGAGGATGGGGCAGTGAATAAAGAAAAAAAAAATCCCACCTCTCATGGAACTTGCATTCTAATGAGAGGATAGAAGCCTCTTTCTGAAATCACCTAGAGTGGTTCTAAACTCTTGTAAGAAAATTTTGGCCACAAATAAAAATGAATATGTTCTAATATAGCCAAATTTATGAGATATCTAAGAATACTGCTTTTGCTACTAAAAGGATTAATTTGCTTAAGTCATATGAACAAAGTTATTTACATTTGGTTAGGCCCTCTAGCAAATAACTATTTCTTAATTAGTGCAGATATATTTCAAATAATTTGTCTAGGATATGCAAAGAGATTTGACAGATCTAGTTTTACTGATTCTGACTCATACCTAAATTCAGAAATATCTAAGGTCTAAGATTAACGTCCTTTTATTTTATTCTTGAGCTCTGTTAATCTAAGTTGAAATGGTAATATGAGACTATACGTACATCATGGAATCTGAATTCCTTTTTGAATTCAGCACTGTGCTGAGTTAATCAATTCTAAACTGAATTTAATTACAATTGAACATCAATTAAATATAAGTAGCTCCCGAAATGGTGTTCTCCATTGCTTTTAATTTAAAAATGTTTATTGTACAAATAACATTTCAACAATAATTTTGGGCATTTTCTTTTTTAAGAAGCAAAAGAAATTATCCACAGTCCCAATATTCCAACAAACCACTATTTTCATCTATGTTTCCCTCCAGTTTTTTCATAAACTTTCCTTATAACCAACTCAATAAAGTTAATAGGATCTTCGATACTCAGAAACAATGGCAATACAGAAGATGTGCAAATAAAGTTATTGACTTTCAGTCTGGGTGTGTCTCTTACTTTTCTTTTCTAAGATATTCAAATTTTTTTTCTATGATTTCGATGACCATTGGTCTTCTGAATTCTGCATCTCCTAGAGAAAGACTGGGCTGACCATGTGTGTATGTTGCCATTCTGATGTCCTGGAAAACACAAAATTTCATAACCATAATAGCTAATGATAAATGATAATGATAAATGATAAATAAATGATAATGATACATCTTATAAATTTTAGATTCAGATTAAAAACCATTTAGATCCTAGTAAAATGTCATCTGCTTTCACATACTTTGTCAATGATTCAATCAATATTTAGTAGCTCTTATTATCTGCTAGACAATAGCTTTTTGAGAAATTGGTAGAATAATGATCATTTCTATTTTTATACCTTTATAGATGAGAAAAATGAGGTTCAGAAAGGTTGTCTTGCCTTAGGACCTAGTGTAGAAGGATAACTTACTGAGATACTGAGTTTTTGTTTTTCTTACAGTTTTCCCCAAAGGTAGCCAGGTCCTTTGTAGTTCTTGCTCTAGCTTTTTCAGAGCTAGAAGGAAACAACACCTACCTGTTGACATCTGTCTCATGAAAGTGTAAGCTCATTTTGGAGATTATGTTGAGTTTCCTGGAGAAGGAGGAGAGCAGGGATTGCCTTGGAGAATAGTGAGAGAGAACATCAGAGAGAGGGACACTGTTCCAGGCTAGGAAGAAGTAATGCTCATGGATGGATACCTTGGATTATAATTTTTTTTTTTTTAAGATTTTATTTTATTTATTTGACAGAGAGAGACAGCTAGAGAGGGAACACAAGCAGGCGGAGTGGGAGAGGGAGAAGCAGGCTCCTGGCAGAGCAGGGAGCCTGATGCAGGGCTCGATCCCAGGACCCTGGGATCATGACCTGAGCCGAAGGCAGACGCTTAACGACTGAGCCACCCAGGTGCCCCAATACCTTGGATTATATAAATTATATATCCAGCTCCCTAGGAGCACCTGGAGCAGAAGCACAGCCTTTGCTGGAAACTATATGTAGTATACCAGGGAGCCTGGACCCATGGCACTGGGCTCCAGGTGGGAAGGTTCCTGTGTCCCAAGTGTGATGTATGAACAGACAGTTGCCAATGTCAAGGGACCATGAGGGTTTGTACAGTAGCATCTTAACAGAAAGTAAAAAAACAGTGATAAACAAAACAAAACTGGATCCTAAGAAAGGATCCTTTCTGAATGTTTTGCTTTGGGTAAGACTCTTGGGTCTCTGTGTAAAGTCTTAACAATAACATTTGTTGAATCTTTTGCCACACTGGCATTATGGGATTCCAGATTAGCCGATGAAGAGATTAAAAAAATTATGGTCCTTCACAATTTATATTGACCTCCATTTTGACATTTATAGTAAGGGCATAGACTAGATCTCAAATTTCAAGAGTCCTGGGCAAGAGAATTAAGAGTGGATTAAGCATAATGAACTCAGAAGATAATAAATCAGTGATTCTCAACCTTTAGTTTGCATAAGAATCACATGCGGGGTTTATTGCAGTCTCTTGAGCTCCCTCCTGATATCTGGATTCAACAGGAGTAGGGTGAAGTCTAGAAATCTGCACTTTAATAGACCAAATGATTCTGACACTGGTAATCAGTGGACACATGCTGTAATTGTTGAACATCACTGTAATACTCATTTGCTGAATAAGTGATATGTACCAATCTTAACCCTAACTAATGAAAGGCTAATTCATCCATGGCATCAACATTCTGAAGGTATGGGCTCCTTTGACCTTTCATATATTATTACACCATGAGTAATAATGGACAAGTTTCTAGCTCTGCATCATTGTAGAACTGGACTCAAGCCAGTACTATTTTTTTTTCTTTAAAATATCTGAGAGGACAGGGAAAAATTATAAATAGCAATTTCTTATAGACTAGATTTAATCTTCTGGCTATTCTGGACATCTAAATGGAAAATGGAAGATATCGTAATATCTAAGGGAGATTCTATATCTATCTAATGTACTATGAAGGCAGAGACCAGTAACATGGTAATTTATAATATGTTTATTTAAAATAAATGTTTATTTTGCTGTCATCCAATTCATTTAAGTCCCTTACTTCCCACAAAGAAAACTCTCAGGCAATGCCTTGTACCAACCTTCTACCTTGTCTGCACTGTCATTATACAGGGAACCCAGACACCCAGTATTATGATTCTAAAACACTGAAACAGGACAAATACTTACTGAGTGCAAATATTTATTTAGCGCCTAGTCTTTGGAAGGCACTGTTATTAAAGCAGAGAAATAGACTAGTAATTTTTTGATAGACTTTTAACAAGGGCTGAAATGTAAAGACTTTGTGATAACCAACTTTTTTAATTTTTAATTTTTTCAAATTTTTATTTAAATTCTAGTTAGTTAACATATAGTCTCATATTGGTTTCAGTAGAATTCAGTGATTCATCACTTATATATAACACCCTGTGCTAAGAAGTGCCCTCCTTCATACTTATTACCTATTTAGCCCATCTCCCACCCACCTCCCTCCATCAGCTATAACCAGCATTTTATCTAAAAATTGACTAGTCCAAGGCCACTCAACTGGTCACCACGATTATCCCAGTAAGTGTATGTATTCAGGTTTATAGTCTGCAAAGCATTTTACAGTTTTGTACTGCTTTTATGTGTAAAATAATATTTACCTGACTTTTCAGAATTTTATTTAATACTCATCATTTACACAGCACCTGGTATTTGACAGACTCCAGGATAATTAAGATGCAGTTGTGTCCTGTGAAATCCACAACCCAACCGAGGTCAGGACAAAAAGGCAGGTAATTTAAAGGCAGAATTAGTGTGCCATAGAAATGAAACCAAACCAAACAAAAAGCATAAGAAAAGCCAAACTTAACCTACCCAGGGGAAGTGTGGGAAGGTTTCCAGAAGTAAATGACGTTTAAACGAGTATATGCAAGAGAACAACTTGGTAGGGGTGGGGAGGGGAGGAAGTTACACGGAAGTATTTCAAGTTGAAAGCTAGCGCAAAGGCCTAGAGACAAGAGAAAAAACTGCGAGCAATCGGGACTAGACTTTAGGTCTCCTACTTTCTCTCCGCCTCTTTCCATAACAACTGGGAGCTTCACTGCGCCCTGCATGGACTTGGAAGCTGTTCTCTTTAGATTTGGAAATTCCATCATTTCAGAAGAGTCCGTTAATATACTGAGGCTGAAGAAATCACGACTCATACGGCCCCGGGTTTCCGCCTACCTTGGGCACTTCCTCAGCTCTCACCGGCACCACACCTGCATCCTTCAAGTCAGCCGCAGCCTCACGGCCGAGCGCCGCCATTTTGGCGGATCACATGACTAGCGGTGGGCGGGGACCCAGAACGCCAGAAGCGGGAAGTGGTGCTGGCTCACGCCTCTAGCCTGCAGCCCCGGCCCTCCCCGATCCAGTCAAAAGCCGCGCCCTCCATCCTGGCTGTGATTGGGCGTGGCGTCCAGAAATGAGGGCCGCTCATTGGCTTCGAGGAGGTCCAGACGCCCGTGGGCCCGCCTTTTTGCCAGCCCTATATTCCTTTACTCAGTTATTTGTTAACCTAGCTCCCTCTTCTCTCCTGCTGAGGGGGTACGTGGGGCGGTCCGAGCGCAGGGATGTTGCTGCGCGCTTTCCTCTCTTCTGGGCACCTCCGTTAGCTGGGGCCGACCTGCCCGCCCCTTTCACTCTTTGAGGGAGTTCTCCCCTCTGGCCTGGTTCGTGTGTTAAGGCTTCGGCTTCCCCGGCACCTCCTCCCCAGAGCCCCCAACCGGCCGCCAGAGCAGCCCCGACTGGCCTTCTCCCCCCTCAGCGGTCTGACTCCTCTCCCAGTCTTTAGTCCCCTCATATTCCATCCTTTCACCCCGCTTGGAAAGGCACCAGAGAGAGAAATTCCCCCACTTCCCAAGAAGACCCCTTTGCCAGCCGATATTTCGGGGTGGAGGGCGCTGCAAGGAGGCCTGGCGCCCTTTTGTGCACGTTCAGTGCCCAGCAGTATCTCCCAGACCAGCAACCCCGACCCTCCAGTCTCCATGTCTTAGAGAAGCCAAATTCGAGAGTTATATAATTTCTAGTGCTGCTGTTTCTCCTGCCTGAGGAAACACTTCATCGCGTGGAGGGTGCAGGACATTTCTGTGCACTTCTATATAGGAACGGGGTGTGGGCAGGGGTGGCCAGCGGTAGCAGAGAGATTTCTTGTCGTTTCTGCAAAAGGAAGGTGGGTAGTTTGGAGAGAGATTCAAAGGGTGGATGTGGAAGCCAAGCAGCAGAACTCTAATTTAGGAAATCGCGGACCGTTTGCACAGCTTGTGCCCTCATGCCTAATACTACTACATCGTCTCAGAAAACACCTTTGGGGGAAGGTTTGACTTCTCTCGAACAGTCTCAGTGTTTTTCCTCGCCGGATAGGGAGCTGCTTGGATGCGAAGAGATGGCATGATGTGAATGACTCCAGTGTGAAGAAATCTGCTTCGCCAACTCATCCTGCATCAAGTGCCCATTGAGTAGCACTGTCACTTTAATGTCTCCATGCCAAGGGATTGCTTTCCTTCTTTTCAATCCTCTCGGTTAATACATGGGAGGATCAGAATCAGAGGGGCATTAAGGATTAAGCCCGAGGGGCTTGGAGAGCACAGAAGAAAAAAATGAAAGTGACAGCAAGCTGGATCCTGTCTGACTGAGGGGGTGAGATCTGGAACTTCTGGTCCAGTAAATAAAAAGGGGCCTTTCAGTCAGTCTGTGTTCTGCCCCAGAAAACTGTTCAAACTCACCCATCTTTTTAGAGACCAGAGTCAAAAACGTTTTTAAAAGTATTTTTTGTTGGGGAGGGGATTAAATTTTTCTCTGAAGAATTGAGGATCTTTATCATCAACCAGTTCATCTTTGAATTTGATCATGAGTAATGAGACAGCTGTGTAAATTTGGTTTGTGCCTTAATTGAGTTAGTCATTGAACTCCAAAAATGTTGATGTCTGAAGAGGAGTTTTAATAACATTTTCTATGCTTACAATAATTTTCTCAGTTTTTTTTTAACAGAATAAATATTTTATAAAAATTGAAAAACTCAAGGTTATTTTTTTCTGAACTCTGTGGGCAGTGTCAAAAGTTTAATTGTGGAAAAAAATACATCATTTTTTTCTCTATCTGGAAGAGAAGACAGCCTGGATTTCAAAATTGAACAGTGAAGTGGTTTGCAACAGTTACCTGGCTCTTGGCCTCAGTCCAGCTGGATCAAGTTGAAACCTGAAAAGAGATCTTGGATCCTGTGGCAGTGGAAAGACCCAAGAATGCCAGTCAAGAAGAAAGGTGGGCTATGAGGCTTCCTATATAATATATGTTTGTCCCTTTTCTTGATTCTGGTATTTGCTGTTTAAATTGTCTTCCATTTGAGAGTAAAATTTTGCTTGGGTTTTGGAAAATATTTATTGTAATACTGTCTTTTCTGTGGTACTCATTCAGTAATATTTTGCTAAAGTATAATGAAGTAAGACTATAGTATTTAATTATAGACATTTGTGATTTCATAACTCAGGTTGTCTAAATTACCGTTTATAATCAGCATAGGTTTGATACCACAGATTGGAACTTTTCTTTAGCTTGTTTTCTTAGCTTGTCAAAGATTACTTTTGAGCTCTTCCTCATGGACTTAATATTTATTTATTTATTTAAAGGTTTTATTTATTTATTTGAGACAGAGAGTGAGAAGAGAGCATGAGCGGGGGCAGAGGCAGAGGGAGAAGCAGACTCCCCGCTGAGCAAGGAGCCCAACGTGGGGCTTGATCCCAGGATCTTGGGATCATGAACTGAGCTGAAGGCAGACACCTAACTGACTGAGCCACCCAGGCACCCCGGACTTAATATTTATCAAGTGAATTACATAGTTGTAAAAGATAACAAAGTTGTACTGAACATAATTATAGATTTATTAATCTTTTGATTAAAGATAAATTTCATATTTGGGTTTACTCTAGGGTAGATATTCACTTCTGTGATAAAGCACAACTTTGGTAACTGCTGTGCTTTTCTAGATGTATGTATCATCTAATAACACGATTGGCAAGTTTCCCAAATGAGGTAAACCCCTAATTCCCTCCTCCCTCCCCAGAATGGATCAAGATCCCGTGGCTTTCTAAAGCATAGTTTATTATAGGTTGGGCCACGGAATTCACTTTAACCTAGATCTACCCCAGGTTAACTTTGTTCTTAAAGATCCTAATGAAACCAATTTTTTTTTTTTTTTTTGACATGGTGTGGAAGATCAGATCAACTATAAAGAATTTTCTCAAGAGTTTTGAACCAAAATTTATTCAAACACCCTTGCACTCCATATACGGGACTAGCAGAGATCCAAGTGCTGACCAGTTATGTGAGTTGATACAAACTGAAACTGAAGTTCAGGGTGAAGGTTTAAGGGCAGCCTGGCTCTGCATGATGTTTAATCCTTCTACCTGTGGATTTGGAAGGTGCATTGAGGAAACTTATAATCAGTGAGATGCTTTATCCACCTGGTATCTGTAGAGATGGACAGTGATATATAAAACCTCTGAGATACCTACAAACGTTCCTTTGTGCGTTGGATTTGAGACTGGGATTGTTTCCTTCTCTTGCTCTCTCCTGTAATATCACTGAGATAAATAAACTCTCTGTGAGATTTTGAAGCCATACCTGTCTAGACCTGACACAATTGGTTTATCTGGAACAAGAATGGTTTTGGTAATGTAGCCAATAAATGACATGGCTCTTTGACTTACTTACCATGTGTTTTAATTTATTTTTATTTTTTAATTTTTTTCAAGATTTTTATTTATTTGTTGACAGAGAGAGAGACAGCAAGAGAGGGAACACAAGCAGGGGGAGTGGGAGAGGGAGAAGCAGGCTTCCCTGCTGAGCAAGGAGCCCGATGTGGGGCTAGATCCCAGGACCCTGGGATCATGACTTGAGCCGAAGGCAGACGCTAAACGACTGAGCTACCCAGGCACCCACCATGTGTTTTTATTCTCTCTACCCCTTATTGTCCTCTGGACATTGTCCCTTCTGGACTGACTTATTTTAGATTAATAATTGAATTTAAACACATTGTGTATGTGTGTATGTAGCAGAGAGAGGAGATGAGGAGGAGAGAGAAAGGAGAGAGGCAGGGGAGAGAATTGGATAAAAAGTTATCTGGGAAGGAGGTGGAAGATGAGCAGTTGATGTTCTAGGTATAACTTAACTAAGCAGGTGTCTTTTTTTTAAAAGGAGTTCTTTAAAAAATATTATTGAAGTATAGTTGATACACGATGTTACATTAGTTTCAGGTGTACAACATAGTGATTTGACAAGTCTATACATTATGCCATGTTCACAAGTGTGGCTACCATCTGTCACCATACAAAGCTATTATAATACCATTGACTGTGTTCCCTGTGCTGTACCTTTTGTCCTCGTGACTCATTCATTCCATAACTGGAAGCCTGTACCTCCTACTCCCCTTCACTCATTTTGCCCATAGCCCCTACCCCCCACCCATCTGGCAACCATCAATTTGTTCTCTGTATTTATGGGTCTGTTTCTGTTTTTTGTTTATTCAATTGTTTTGTTTTTTAGATTCCACATATGAGTGAAATCATATGGTATTTGTCTTTTTCTCTGACTTATTCACTTAGCATAGTACTCTCTAAATCCATCCATGTTGTCACAGACGACAAGATTTCATTCTTTTTATGGCTGTATACTATTCTAGTGTGTGAGTGTGTGTGTGTATGTTTGTGTGTGTGTGTGTCTGTGTATATACTATATCTTCTCCATCCATTCATGTACTGATGAATACTTGGGTTGCTTCCATATCTTGGGTATTGTAAATAATGCTGCAATAAACATAGGGGTGCATATATCTTTTTGAATTAGTGTTTTTGTTTTCTTTGCATACATACCCAGTAGTGGAATTCCTGGATCATATAGTATTTCTATTTTTAATATTTTGAGGAACCTCCATACTGTTTTCCATAGTAACTGCACCAGTTTGCATTCCCACCAACGGTATGCAGGTTGATCTTAAGGTTTCTAAACCCAATAGGCTGAGTTTCTTAAAAAGTTCCTACCTTGAAGGAAGTTATAAAAATTGCAGTGACATGATTGAAAATTATGCATTATGAGAAATAATTTAATGTTTATTTCCTTCCTTACTTCTTCCTTCTTTCCTCCGTCTTTTTTCTTCCCTCTCTCTCCCTCCATTTCTTCCTTCCTTCTTTAATAATGGATTGATGGCAATGGGTCATCTTTTTTAAGGAATCAACAAGTTCTAATTAGCAAGGCAAGTATATATTTGGGTTATGCTAAAATCTATGCATTATGTAATTTGTGAACTGATCTACTTAGAAAAACAATTTATGTTGTTTTTTAATCTTTTAAAACTACTTAGTGTCAAGATACATGTTTTTGAATCTTACAGTAAACTAGCCAAATAAGTTATGACATATGCGTTATATTTTTAATTGACTAAGCTTACTATTTGTATTACTTCTAAAATATGAGTGAAACAAATATTTTAAAGTATAACCTAGATTTATTCTGCAGAGAGTAGTGTCTTTTGTCATCTTGACTCATTTTTCTTTCTTCATTGTTACATGTGGTAGATACGATGAAATAACTAAATTAAATGTAATTTTAACAGTAACTATCCTTTTGAACCAAGTGTTTATTCATTGCTGAATATATTCTTATTGAAACAAGAAATTTTCATGAGATTTTCATTTGGTATTTATTTTATATGTTATTGTAAAAGTAGAGCGGAGATTGGTGTAGTTAGCAACATACAACCGTGGTGGGAAGTGGGAATGGGTGTGACATCTAAGTCCATTTTTAGATTCTGTTCTTGAACTAGGTCTTAGATAAGCTGAAACCCTCATATTCACTGCTTTTTTTGCTTTAAGACATTATTTCCTATCTCTCCCACCCCACTCTCCATGTTTTTATAGATTTCAGTTTTTTCAAGATTCTTCATTAGAAATTTTTTTTCCCCAACAGTTGCTTTTCATTCAGGATTCTCTTATCTATTGTAGTAACTTGATTTGCTCCCACCTGAACCTTTAGGACATCTTTGACCTATTTGTGAGAATTCAGGGCCAATCCAAGATAAATTGTATTAGCATTCTCTCATGTGATATAGGATCATGGTGCATAGGATGGGGCTATTTCAACAAGACTTGTTGAATTGCTCTAATCTGATTTCATGTTAGATTAATGTAAGAAATAAAAGTTAATGATAGTTGTGTCCTTCTCTATGTTTTCAGTGGGATGTTGCTATTTTAATGATAAAATATACTTCAACAGAATTTTTTAGTACATTGCAGTTTTTTTCTCTGTAATATTAAATATGTGTAAGAAATCATTGCTTTTAATACATTGAGGTTGATGTTCATTTCATTTCTGTGTTTAAAAACCTGTCTTTTTTTGGGGGCCTGGGTGGCTCAGTCATTAAGCGTCTGCCTTCAGCCCAGGTCATGGTCCCAGGGTCCTGGGATCGATCCCACATCGGGCTCCCTGCTCAGCAGGGAAGCCTGCTTCTCCCTCTCCCACTCCTCCTGCTTGTGTTCCCTCTCTTGCTGTGTCTCTCTCTGTCAAAAAAAAAAAAAAATCTTAAAAAAAAAAAGCCCCGTCTTTTTAATTGTCCTCCTAGCTTCTTTTAAATTCATATAGAAGTCTATCTGACATTTTTCATTTATGTAACACTTTATTTCCTTTAAATTCTTTTTTTACAGCTGTTCTCAGTGATGTAATAATGTATAAACTTATTTTTACCAAGTACTGAAAGTTAAATACTATCATTTTCATAATTCATATGTTTTGACATTGTTCTTTTTAAAGGAAGCCAAAGAGTGTTGTGTAATTAGAATTCTAAGACTTGATATTGCCATGTATCTCATGGACATCCTTGAAATTGAGATTATTATTTCCTGGGTTCACAGTCTTTCCTTTTGGTTGACCATACTTTTTAAAAATGACACTTTTGCTTTTCTTCTTTTCTTCCTCTTAAAACTCTTTTGTTCATTCCTTCCTTATTTGAAGTTTTCTTTTTCATGTTCTGTTTCTTGTACTATGTGGCTTAATTTCTTTTTTATAGTATCTTAGTAATTTATATTTGCCTTTCATTATCTGGATATGTTCTCTTTACAGCTCTAGCTGTTCTTAAATTCCTAGAATAATTTTTTTTCAGTTTCTTTTTTTTTTTTTAAAGATTTTATTTATTTATTTGACAGAGAGAGACACAGCGAGAGAGGGAACACAAGCAGGGGGAGTGGGAGAGGGAGAAGCAGGCTTCCCATGGAGCAGGGAGCCCGACATGGGACTCGATCCCAGGGCCCTGGGATCATGACCTGAGCCGAAGGCAGAACCTTAACAGCTGAGCCACACAGGCACCCCTTTTCAGTTTCTTTAAAGGGGAAAATGTTTACCTGAATTGGTTGTACCTGAGTGGCTATTTTATTCATTTTGCATATATTTTATTAAATTTGTTTGAAGTTTCATATTTGCCATACCAGTATTACATCCAGATACTTTTTCCATTTCACAAAACTTTGTGTTTTTTTTCTTTTTCCCAGCCAATAAAACTCAAAAGAGTTAAGAACTGAATCTTTCCAGAGAGGGATAGGAAAAGATAATTTTCAAACTTTTCCAATTTCTGCAAGTTAAAGTAAAATAGATAATTTACTAAAGATTTTGTTAGATTTAAAAATCCCTCAAAAGGTCATATTGACCTTGGTTGTGAGAGTTATTGGAAACCATGATGCCAAAGACTCTCAATGTTGGAAAATACTCATCAATCCAGGAGGCATAAAAAGAGAGCAATCTGGAGAGAGAAACATAAGAATACTTTTTGTGTTCAACTACTGATTAAGAGTATGTAATGAAGCAAACAATAGTCATAGTATTAAAATTATCTGTTAATTGAATTTGTTTTACGATTCTTATGTATTGGGAAAGTGTGAAAATGATATGCTAATGACTTGATACCAGGAAATATTTGAACTGTTAGGTTTTTGGGAAACTGCCCAAGTGTTCCATATATGGTAAAATATTTTCTTTTTCCTTTAGGCCTATCATTGGTTACTTTTTGAGTAGAAGAGTATAGTCAGTGGGAAGATGTACACAAAATATTAGATTTTTAAAACAAGGAATTACAGCATTCAATTTACTCATGCCTTTGCTAATCAACCAATCAATTGCTTGCTCTTTTATAATAATATATTCACTAAACTATAAGAATACCCTTCTTTCTTAATTATATACTCTCATTATATGCTCTCATTAATACTTACTATATAATCATTTTAGTGATTATAAAATATTTTTTTACTATGAGGCTAAGATGTATAAAATCTTTTTTTTTTTTTTTTTAAACTGGGGGAGGAAGACCTGTTCTCCAGCTAGAATTCCTGCTCAGGAATTTGTATCAGTCAAGGTACAAGGGCTCTGTATCCTCAATGTAGGTTGCTTTGTCAGCAAAGGATCATGAGTTTTACCCAGTCTCTTCTGTCCAGTCAGTCATTCTGAATTCCAAGTAGTAAGCTTTCTGCATAGGTTCAGTTTTTAGTAAGTTTCTCAAAGCTATTTCAAGAATTATGGCCAAATCACCTACATTATGAAACAATTCTCCTGACCTGATTTGTTTTAGAATTTAAGACCAAGAGGAATGATGTATTATAAAGTAGGAAGTCCTATGAAAATGAATTAAGTTAAAACTTTCAAAGATTATGGGTAAGTATGGCAAGATTATGTATCCTCTTTCTTCTGATGACATCGTCTTGCTAGCCACTGAGGGCTTAACTCTGTTAGATAAGATTTTGAAGTTTCTGTAGGGGGTCTATCATTTTGGAGAGCTGCGACATCTTTATCGTTGACAGTGTGATAAGACTTGGAATAAATAAGTTTTGTTCTGTTTAAAATCCTTTATAGGTAATAAACCATAAATTCTTTTAAAAGCTAAGTGTGAATGTATTTATGGCAATAGCTTTGCTTCCATTTATTTATTCTGTCATTTATCCACTCACCAAAGATTTATTGAGTGCCTGCTATGTACCAGGCACTGTGCTAGTGTGTGTTTTCCAGTCGGAAATGATATTCAGTGTCTGCCTTTATGATGCTTAAAATTTATTAAGGAGATAAATGTGGAAACAGGCAATTTCACTGTGGTGAGTTAAGACACTGTCATGTCATAGATGAGGAGCACCCAACCTCATCTAGAGGAATCAGGGAATTCTTTCTGGAGAGGTGACATTTAAGAAGAGACACAAAAGACCAGTAGAGGTTTGCCAATGTGGGAGATGGTAAGATGCTGTTTCAGATCATTATTTTCTTTGCCTTCAACTTACCATCATGACCTCTTTCTTCTTCATCATCATCATCATCATTATCATCAATAGCAGTGATATTGTGAGAAAAAAACCTAGACTGGTAGTCAGAAGACTTGGCTGCTAGAACGGACAAGATTAGCTAACCATTGAGATGGACTCAGTCTATAAATTCAGGTTTATAAGAAATATGCATTCATTTTCTGTAGGTCAACTTTATTTTTGACTCTTAGTCACTGAGTGGTGGACAAAATCACTCCAATCACTTTTGAGGTTTTCCCTACTTTTCTGGGATCATGGTAGAGTTCCACCTGGAATGGTGGTATAGTCTGGTCATTGATCATCTCCTATGTAATAGCTTATCCCTAAGACATGAGTTGTGTCTAAATAGTTCTTTCTGGTCTGGCAGTGATTTGCTACTTCCCAGACATGGACTTTTCCCCCCAGAATTTCTGTATTTCTCTTTACCTAGATAGAATTATGATGCCATTCCTTACTGGGTTCTTTCTGCCTTCCAGGCAATGCTGTAAGGAAGCAGAGCCTAGATCCCTGCTGCCTTGGAATCCAAAGACTTCTTTCTCTCTTCTTCAGCTGAGAAAATATTTTTCTAAACTGGGGAGGTGCTAGGAGATCTCTCTCTCTGTACATACATGCGAAGCTTTCTTTCATCTCTGTGGCAAACTCTTTTACTCTGAGAGTTTAGGCTGTAGGAAAACAAAACAGGAATAATTTAAAAATCACTCTGTTTTTGTCCTGGCACATGCCTTCCTTCAGGTAATAAAATACAAAACCAGTTACCTGCTTAGATGAGAAGAAAGAAAATGGGCAAATTTAGGAAGAGAAAAAAATTAATACCTCAAAGTGCCAATGTCCCACATGTACAAGAGTTTACATGCCTCCTTATGATGATGCCACCAGGTGACCTTGTGAAAATCAAGTAATTCTTCTGAACTTCAGTTTCCTTTTCTTTTTTAGATTTTATTTATTTATTTGACAGAGAGAGAGATAGCGAGAGCAGGAACACAAGCAGGGGGAGTGGGAGAGGGAGAAGCAGGCTTCCCGCCGAGCAGAGAGCCTGATGCGGGGCTCGATACCAGGACCCTGGGATCATGACCTGAGCTGAAAGCAGATGCTTAACGACTGAGCCACCCAGGTGCCCCCAGTTTCCTTTTCTAAAAGCGGTTTAATTTGTTCCCTTCCTCTTAATATATGTTATTTCTTCTCTACATCAAATAAGATAATGTATATGAACTTCACTTTTCTATAGTTAGTGATAGAATTAGGACCAGAAGCTCAATCCAATGTTCTTTTCATTGTATGAATGTGGTGTTCTTGGAACAAATGAATGACATCATAGCGCACTGGGGAAGAGCCCAGGGATGGAATCCAGTCTTTACCATTAGCTGGCTAAGTTATCTAAAGGAAATAGACAGGTTGAGCTTCAAATTCCTTATCTTAAAACATGACTGTACTGGGGCGCCTGGGTGGCTCAGTCGTTAAGCGTCTGCCTTCAGCTCAGGTCATGATTCCAGGGTCCTGGGATCGAGCCCCACATCGGGCTCCCTGCTCAGCGGGAGGCCTGCTTCTCCCTCTCCCACTCCCCCTGCTTGTGTTCCCTCTCTCGCTGTGTCTCTGTCAAATAAATAAATAAAATCTTAAAAAAAAAACAAAACATGACTGTACTAATAATACTCACCTCTTAGGATTATTGTGATGGCCAAATAAAACTCTAGCCCATGTAATTTGTAAGTAGGAAAGTGCTACACAAATGCTTATCATCAGAATACTTTTTTTTCCTTTGGTCCAAAGAAGAGGAAAGTTGTGTTCAGAGTCAATTGCCTTCTGTTAGTGGTCTGGGTGCAGCTTCCTGGAGCAAGCCTGCTCAGATATGGCAAGGACACATTTGCTTACAGGCAGGAAATGCCATACTGTGCTTTAAAAAAATAGATTAAAGGGGCGCCTGGGTGGCTCAGTCGTTAAGCGTCTGCCTTCGGCTCAGGTCTGATCCCAGGGTCCTAGGATCGAGCCCTGCATCGGGCTCCCTGCTCCGCGGGAAGCCTGCTTCTCCCTCTCACACTCTCCTTGCTTGTGTTCCCTCTCTCGCTGCCTCTCTCTCTGTCAAATAAATAAATAAAATCTTTAAAAAAATAAAAATAAAAAAAAAATAGATTATGGTAACATTTCTTATGAGTATTATCTCTTTCATTGATGCTAAAGTATTTTTTTTTAAAGATTTTGTTTAGGGGCGCCTGGGTGGCTCAGTCGTTAAGCATCTGCCTTTGGCTCAGGTCATGATCCCGGGGTCCTGGGATGGAGTCCTGCATCGGGCTCTCTGCTCAGCGGGAAGCCTGCTACTCCCTCTCCCACTCCTCCTCCTTGTGTTCCCTCTCTCATTGTCTCTCTCTCTGTCATATAAAATCTTTAAAAAAAATGAAGATTTTGTTTATTTATTCATGAGAGACAGAGAGAGAGGGACAGAAGCAGAGGGAGAAGCAGGCTTCTTGCTCAGCAGGGAGCCTGATGAGGAACTCGATCCCGGGACTCCGGGATCATGACCTGAGCCAAAGGCAGATGCTTAACCGACTGAGCCACTCAGATGCCCCAGTGATGCTAAAGAATTTGTAAACCTTCCAATATTTACAGAATGTTTATAATCCTTAGATCTGCTCTAAGTCTGGTCAGATATTTTTTCCACAATTCAAATTCCAAGTTTTATCTCTTTTTTCACTTTCTTTTTTCTGTTTTGCTACAGTTGGAATGATGCATATTTCAATATTCAGCTGAAGGTGAAATTTGCTATTGTCTTCCTTTCTATTACTACTTAACCTTGCAATTTCCCCATTGTTCTCTTCAACAGTTCTATAGAAAATCTGAAAACATGGCTTATCTGAAAGGTAGTAATAAAAATTCTCCTCTCTATGTAGTATCTTTTTGTTTCAACAGGGGAAATATATCAGCAGGTGTTTGTTGGAGTATATTAAAATGATTTTTTGGGGGGAGGGAGTAAAGTATAATTGCTACAAACAATTACAGGAAGAAGAGATACTATGATCTTTTCCCAGTAAGTTAGGTTTCAGTATGGCATAATATTTAAAAGTAGGCTTTGGTGCCAGATAGGACAGAATTTGAATCCTGGTTTTAGCACTTACTGGTTGCATAGCCTTAGGCAAGTTACTTCATTTCTCTCAGTTTACATTTCCTCATTTGCAAAATGTGTATAATAGCATTTCTTAGGCGGCACCTGAGTGGCTCAGCCGTTAAGTGTCTGACTCTTGGTTTTGGCTCAGATCACGACCTCAGTGTTGTGAGATCCAGCCCCTAGTCTCTGTACTCAGCGGGAGTCTGCTTGAGGATTCTCTGTCCCTCCCCCTGCTTACACACATGCTCTCTCTCAATAAATAAATAAAATCTTTTATTTTTTTTAATATTTTATTTATTTATTTGACAGAGAGAGACACAGCGAGAGAGAGAACACAAGCAGGGAGAGCGGGAGAGGGAGAAGCAGGCTTCCCGCGGAGCAGGGAGCCCGATGCGGGGCTCGATCCCAGGACCCTGGGATCATGACCTGAGCCGAAGGCAGAACGCTTAATGACTGAGCCACCCAGGCGCCCCAATAAATAAAATCTTAAAAAAAAAATCTTACAGAGCTTATTATTCTTCCTTGGGTATAAGGCCAAATTTAACATGGTCTCTATTGACATAAGCTTCTCTTCTCTCATGGTACCTGGTACCTCATCAAAGCATTATTGCACTCTATTTTAATCTTTTACTTTGTTGAAATTTCCTGTTTAATTACCTTTACTTTCATTCGGAAATCTCTGAGAGTGTAGAATATTGCCTATATTGAGTTTCCAATATCTGGAACATAGTTAGATACTCATAAATAGCTGATTAATGAAAGAAAGAACTTATTATTTTTATTATTTTGATCTACAGACTTCTAAAGGTAGGCCTATTTATGTTATAAATGCAATTTTTCTGTTAATAAACTTGTGAAAATTAGTAATTCAACATTCAACACTAGTTTCTAAAAATCACTGATACAGTTTATGTCTGATTCCAAGTTCCTTTTTTTTCTATAGCAATTTACTCCACTCTATTTCTGGAGGATTAAGGGTGGTAGTGTGGAGAGAGGGCTATACTTGAAATCAAACGCTTTAGCATTAAGCTCCAAATCTGTTATTTAGTAGCTCTGTGCTCTTGGACAAGCTACTATGGATTTTAGTTTCATGTATAATAGATATGATATGAGTTCTCACTGGTGAGAATCAGAGAAGATAATGCATGTAGAATTTCTTTCTAAACTGTAAGAAATGTTGCATAAATTTATGTAAAAGAATTTCATTATTCTAACAGCTTTGCTCTCCAAGATTTGTGTATTAAGTTCACCTTTTCTTCTATACTTTCATCTTAGTTTTCTTAACAACACCATATATTCTGTAATTGTTCCATTTTTACGTGTGGCAAATAAATGTGGTGTCATTTTTTCCTTCTTTTTAAAAATTCATTTGTTAGCACTATTGCCATTCACTATTTCAAATTTAAATTACGTGTTCCAAATTATTTATAACTTCTGGCAATGCTATTCTTAAACCAAAGAGTTGAACCTTAATTAAGAGACACATGACTACCCACAATTCCAATTATGTAACAGTCACCATATCCTTTGCATTGCATATTTCCTGCAAAAAAATTTATTTTAAAAAATTATTCCCCCCCCCATTTCTTCCTGTGCCTGCCTTCAGGTAATCCAATTTTAGTTTCATTCTTTCAGTAGATTGAGGAGTCATATGAAGATAGATTTCTTTTAAGAATGAAAAAAATAAGAGATGGGACACCTGGGTGGCTCAGTCAGTTAAACGTCTGCCTTCAGCTCAGGTCATGATCCCAGGGTCCTGGGATTGAGCCCCACATTGGTCTCTCTGCTCAGCAGGAGTCTGCTTCTCCCTCTCCCTGCTTCTGCTTGTGCTCTCTCTCTCTCTCTCACATTCACTTTCTCTCTCAAATAAATAAATAAAATCCTTAAAAAAAGAAAATAGGAGAATTGAAGCCATTATATTGGCAATTCAGGTGAAAAATTCTTCACTTATACCTGGTTATTTGAATATCAATTAAAATGTCAGTGCTGACTTGGTTAATTATCTCAATTTTCTAATTTATTCAACTTGTCATCATATGTCTAGGGATTTTTGTCCTGTACAGCAGGATCCTTGTCATCTTGTCTTTTTAATTTTTTGCTTAATTTTTCATCTTTGCAAAGGTATCTAGTTTTAGATTACCCTCAAGCTCAGGCTTTCATTAATCAGAAATAAGAATTTAAGTAGAGAGAGATAAAGGGCATAATGGAATTGACACAAGAATGTGATCATTACTGATAATCAGAAGAAGCAAGAAGGGCAGGCATAATTCCAGTGCTAGATGCTGTCACGTAAAAGCCTAAATTGTCTAAGAGAGCCTTGACCATATTGACCATTTGTTTTTTCTTATACTATAGCATCTTATTCTATGTGTCAGATTTTTCTTATACAGAGTTGAGAAGCATAATAAGCTCTGTTGGTTTAGAAGACATCTAGCTGCTTTCAATCAATACAGTGTTTTCCCTGGGTAGTTACTAAGTAAATATGTGTTGAATGAATTAGTGAAAGTCCTCTTAGCTAGCAAATTATATTTATAGATGTGATTATGGAAATGCTGTTGATACATTTTTAAGAATTGCCATTCACAAGAATAAAAGATCAGAGTAAGTAAATACCTATGAAAGTGACACAGAAGTGAAAAAGAACTTTAAAATTATAATTGTAAAAAAAAAGAAAAGAGAATTATAAGAGAAAGATGCCTGGTACTTAGTAGATTTTCAAAGACTACCTAACAAATGAAGGGATGAAAAACATTAAACCTTGAGGCACTAGAGATATCAGAAATTTAGAGCGCAAAGATACATATAAGTACTGAGGAAGGCATACTATAATTATGGTATTGTTGATTACTTACATTGGTGATTAGGAATGGGTTCAAAAGTGAGGTCAGTAAGCCATTATCATTTCAGGGAAATTACTGATTTTTTTAACTATGGTCAAAATGTAGATTCAAGTATTTGTTCTTGATTCAAAGAGTTTAAATATTATATTTAAATATTTTATCATGCAAAGTATGAAAGCATTATAAAAAATTAAAGTTCTGCACAAATATATTAGCATATGTTTATGTCTTGTTCTAAAATTAGAGAGGGCTCCCTGTGCATCCACATTCATTTATGTTTATAACCTTTTTACATAAAAAATTGATTACATGACGTCCTTCTCCATTTGTTATTGCCTATTGAAATTCTCCTTTCTTTCAATGGAGTAAGCTTGAGGTTTGCTATGTTATATAGGAAAATGGGGGAGGGCCTCATTGATACGGTAGTATAGGAGCAGAAATATGAAAGAAGTGAAGGAACAAACTTTATGGATATCTGAAGAAGAATATTTAGGCAGAAGAGTGGGAATAGAGGCCCTGGTGTAGGAGAGTTCTTGTTATATGTGAGAAAGAGCAGAGACCACTGTGGTTGGAGTAGATTGGGCAAGAAGAGAGGAGTAATAGCTGAAATTAGACGGGTGGTCTTCTGCTGAGTGAGACGGGGAGTAACTGGAGGGTTTGTGTTGGGGATGACATTGTCTGGCTTATGATCTTTCTGGCTGCTGTGTTTAGAAAAGTCTGCAGGAGGGCAAAGGTGGCAGCATGTAGACTAGTATGAGGTTATTATAATAATGCAGGGGCTAGATGTTGGTGGACTGGACCAGGGTAGTAGCACTAGCAAGTGATGGTGGTAGTTAGTGTTAGAGCCAACAGAATTTGTGGATGGATTAGATGTAGAGAATTAGAGAGGGAGAACAACAAATGATGACTCCAAAAATTCTGGCCTGAAAAATTGGAAGGGAAAGAGAGAGAGAGAGAGAACGCTGCAGGAGAAACAGTAAAGGTAGATAAGATCTGTAGTTCAGTTTTGACAAGTTAAGTTTGAGATGTTTCTTAGACATCCAAGTGGAAATGTTTTTTTAAAAGATTTTATTTATTATTTGAGAGAGAGAGAAATTGAGAGAACGAGTGGGAGGAGGGGCCGAGGGAGAAGCAGGCTCCTTGTGGAGCAGGGAGCCTGATGCAGGACTCGATCCCAGGACCCTGGGACCATGACCTGAGCCAAAGGCAGACGCTTAACCAGCTGAGCCACCCAGGTGCCCCCAAATGGGAATGTTGAGTGTACAGTTGAATATGAGTCTGGAATACAGGGGAAAGATCTTAGCTATAAATATAAACCTGGGAGTCTTAAGGATTCTGATAATATTTAAAGCCGGGAGACTAGCTAAAGTTACCTAGATTGTAAGAATAGAGAGGAGTCTTCAGATGTTTAGGGGCTTGAGGAATGAGAAGGAACCAGGGAAAGTGATTAAGAAGCAGCAGCTAGAAGAGATACTAGAAGAGAGTGCTGCCTTGGAAGCAGTGATGCCTGGAATGTGCTTACACCAGCTTTCAAGAGCCTATTGTTACATTTTCAACAAATTTGTAAGCTGGTTTAAACACAGCCATTTAAAAATTAAATTACGTAAACTTACATTAAATAAATTATATTAAAAATAGAAGTAATAAACACTCAAAATTCATCACTTCCTAATATTTTTCTGTTTTGATACCACGTATACTCTTGAGGTTATTTGTATCTATTGTATCTGTATGGTGTTAAAGCTATGTAATGGTGGTGTTGTGCTTCTTCCCAAGTCTATGTTCAATGCTGTCATGTTGGCATCTTGAAATCAGCTGTGATGGGAATATTTACACCTTGGAAATTGCACATGCTACAAATCAGGGCTTGATTTATTGTTTTGCTAGAAGTGTGATAAAGAAAATGTTAAGGGTTTCCTGGGTGGCTCAGTTGGTTAAGCGACTGCCTTCGGCTCACGTCATGATCCCGGGGTCCTGGGATCGAGTCCAGCATCGGGCTCCTGGCTCAGCAGGGACCCTGCTTCTCCCTCTGCCTGCCACTCCCCCTGCTTGTGCTCTCTCTTTCTGTCAAATAAATAAATAAAATCTTTAAAAAAATGTTAATAATGCAAGTGCAAGTTAAAAGTATATTATTTTGGGCCACCTGGGTGGCTTAGTCAGTTAAGCATCCAACTCTTGGTTTGGGCTCAGGTCATGATCTCAGGGTCATGAGATTGAGCCCCGTGTCTGGCTCCCTGCTCGGCGGGGAGTCTGCTACTCCCATTCCCTGCTTATGTGTGCTCTCTCTCTCTGTCAAATATATAAATAAAACCTTAAAAAAAAAAAAAAAAGATTCTCTCCCTCTCCCTTTGTTCCCCCCCAACTAGTGTGTGTGTGCACTCGCTCTCTCAAAAAAAAAAACTATATTATGTCTCTAGCTATTATACTGTCATTAGCATCAAAAATTATTTGATTCAGCAAAGAAATCACAAAATTAATGAAGGAGTGAGTGAAGGTTTATCATATAAGCCATCTTGTTTCATTTTCATCTTATTAACGTAACAAAAAAAATCAACCACTATTTATGTCGGAACTACTCATTCATCAATTACAACCTTAAGTTGGCTATGATTATAAAAACTGGGAAAAATCAATGAAAATATTCTTGAGAATCAATTGATCATATGGAATTTATAATGAAAAGTTACATATCTTATTTTTTGTACATTTCATGTTTAATGTTAGGTTTCTATTTTTCTAGGACTGTAAGATAGAATTTTGAAATCATGTTTTTCAGATACTGACCGAGCTTTATCATTACTGGAAGAATACTGCAAAAAATTAAGGAAACCAGAGGAACAGCAGTTGAAAAGCGCTGTTAAAAAGGTGATGGCTATCTTTAAGAGCAGCTTATTCCAAGCTTTGCTAGGTATGTATTACAAATTTATTTATCATTTTAATGGTCAGAATGGGGCTTAATAGTTTGAGTAATGTCATCAAAGAACCTAATGTTAACCAAATTTAAAATTAGAATAATTTTCCTTGATAGTGGAAGGAATGATTTTCTTTTCTTTTTCTTATTTAAGGCTAACCTAAAAAAGAACTGTTATAAAATAGAAAAAAAAGTGTAGGTTATTAAAAATATAAATATTGAGGGGCACCTGGGTGGCTCAGTTGGTTAAGCATCTGCCTTCAGCTCAGGTCATGATTTCAGGGTCCTGGGATGGAGCTCCAAGTCAAGTTGGGCTCCCTACTCAGTGGGGAGCCTGCTTCTCCCTCTTCCTCTGCTGCTCCCTCTTCTTGTGCTCTCTCTCTCTGTCAAATAAATAAATAAAATCTTTAAATAAGTAAATAAATATTGAAAGAATGTTTTATATAGGAAGAAAAGTTTACACAGGAAAAGACCTGAATTGTCAGTTGTAAAAAAAATTGAGGACAAATGCTGGAGAAGGAACTTGCCTTCCTTTAGAGAAGGAATTGGCTAGCGCAAAAAGCAATGGGTCATTTCTCCTCAGAATCATAGTTCTACTTTTACTCTCCTCTTTGCTTCTCTTGTGAAAGTTTATGATCCATATTGAAAAGTTTATTGATGAAAATTTCAGTGCTTTGGAATTTTGGTCAGTTTGTCATAAATTTAACCATGTAATGTCAACCTTAGTTTAATCTCTAACATTAAAAGGAATTAAATTGTGAAGGAATTCACGGACTTTGCTTATGTATGTGTGTCTTTATATGTGTATCTTTTGTACTTATGCAGATGACTTAATTCTTTACATAATATTTTAATATTTAATATAAACTAGCAAAAGATATAAACAAACACCTCCCCTCAACAAAAACAATCAACTAAATTAAAAAAAAACTCACTCAATTATATTATGATTTATTATGCTTAAACAGTACATTTTAAAGAATAACTGAGTCTACTAGACATTATTACTTTCTCAGGTCTGGTAGTTTGGATATAAAATCTAAAAATGGGAACTTAGGATTAATTTTGAAAATACTTTATGTTTTTATTATGTCTACACTTGTTGACAAAAACTCCAATCTTAGGGTGTGAATATAATTTAAAAAACCATTAAATTTTGAAAATTTAAAATTCATCTATTGAATAAAAATGGAAGTAAAAAGCTTTGAAGGATTGTTTTGCCTGCAGATTAATTTCTTTAAAATATTTTTCTGTGGCTGGTAAGAATTAATGATACAAATAACTATAATCATCTTAGCCGGTATTAAATAAAAGCAACTCTAAATGGAGTCTTACAGAATTTAAATAAATCCTGTCATTAGAGAATAGTATTTTAGAGAACATTTTTAAGCCAGAAGTTTCTCAATTAAAAATTGATGGTCTCATCTAGTTGATAATTAGTAAAGGCTATTAACTGAATGGCAGTATCTCTAAGTAGAGTTGTATGATGTGCTTAGTTGAGACTGACCAAGTCTTTTGAGAGTTTGAATTTTTGAGAGCTTGATTTAGGAAGAGTATTGTTGGATGCTTTAGATAATTTTACTATACTTAGGCAGTGTTGCCATTTGGTATCACAATATCATTACATGGGGAATAAAAGGGCAAATGAATGACAGAGAATTGCATTTTGCCATTGTTTTTTGTGAGTGATAATAAATATCTTGGCAAAAAGCCTACATAGTTTGAATTTCTCTAGTAAAATGAAAGGCAACAATAATCTGTAAAAAGCTGTTATATAAGTAATCCTGGTGTCCAGCTTTGAATGGATAGATTTGCTCTGGCTAGTCTTTAAAAGTCATTTTGGGATAAACCAGACTGCAAAGAATGGAGCAACATTATACAACAAAACATAATTTTCATTTCAGTTCTGTGTGTGTTGCTAAATACTGATAACTAATTTATTATTATTGAATGTTTGAGTGTTTTCACTGTGTATTTTCTTTAAGGACTCAAAAGAAGAAAAACCATGTAGCACTCTGCATCCTGAAAGGGATTATATCATTATAAAGAGATAAGCAGAGAGCTGTTGATAAATAGAGTATTGTTTATGGTCTGTAACTTTCTGTTTGGACCAACTACCTCCTACCCTACCACCTGTCCTTTTTTCTGTTACAAGTAATGGAACACAGTGGCTTTACTCATTGTTCTGATATTCGAATAGCCAGTATATTGAAATAATACCTTGCATGAATCTCAGTTAACTAGAAATAGAAGGGAATCATAATGCAGGAAACCCAGTACAAATGGATAGTAAAATAAAATATTATTATTACAAGATATACTGTAATATTTACATATCACCAGAGAACCAACCCTTCTCTTGACAGATGAAAAGCATCACTTCAAAAATTAACACAGCCTCCTTCTGTGATCCTTCCATCATATGCTTAAAAAAAAAATCCCAAACACTAGTATGTCTTAGGTGGTATAATCTATGAGGACAGAATTCTGTCTACATAATTTTGACCATTATTGAGTGCATTAAAGCATTTTATAAGTAGGTTCTGTGATAGTAGGGTAGAAAGTGATGGCAAAGATATTGTGTTTTTTAATTTTTAAAATAGAACTTTATCTGATTACAAAAGTAATATATGTTCATCCTTTAAAAATTAAAAATAGGGCGCCTGGGTGGCTCAGTTGGTTAAGCAACTGCCTTCGGCTCAGGTCATGATCCTGGAATCCCAGGATCGAGTCCAGCATCGGACTCCCTGCTCGGCGGGGAGTCTGCTTCTCCCTCTGACCCTCCTCCCTCTCATGCTCTCTGTCTCTCATTGTCTCTCTCGCAAATAAATAAAATCTTAAAAAAAAAAAAAAAAAAAAAAAAATTAAAAAATAAAGTAAAAGAAGAATATAAAATTTTATGGTAAGATACATTCCTCTTACGGTAAATGGCAGGATATATGATAAGCACAGAGAATGATGATCTGTTTGATTAACTTTCTCCCTCCTTGCTTCTACAATTTCTGTATCCTTTGTTTTAATTTTCCATTTATCGACAACTGACAGTGGAAAAAGACACTTAAACTTTTAAAAAGTTAGTAATTAATTTTCATTAATGTACAAAAAAAGAAAAATACCTAGAATAGCAATGTACTAGAAGTCGCACATTTGGATGTTGGGCTTAGGGTGACATCTTGTGGTGTAACTAAGGAAAAAGTTTTGTCCAATGGATAATTACAGTTTTATATGATTACATTATTAGTAGTACAGATTTTGAATATAAGTGAATTGGAATTCCATGATATTTTACAAATTAATTTAGGTCTCTCTATTTAGTATGGCTAAAACATTCAGATTTTCAAGATACTCTATTTGGTTATTTATTCTTCATTTAGGTGATGAAGGAGCAAGATGGAAATGTTTTTATTATTTTGATACTTCTCTTCCAGATCTCCTTTGAATATTTAAAGATTTATATTACCACCATAATTATTTGTAAAAACTATTTTAATAATATAATGGGGCAGTTCATTTTCAGATATGTACCACAAATGTTCTTTGTTTTTATACCTTACTGAAATTTTTTTTATTCTTTATTTATTACTTATACAATTGTGGACAGAACTATGTATTTATTAACAAGTTTCAACTCCTTTCAAAATCTTGTTAATCTTATTGATCTGATTTTATTTCCTTTGTTTCTTTTTTTAAATTTATTTTATTTTAATTCAATTGATTAACATATAATGTATTATTAGTTTCAGAGGTAGAGTTCAGTGATTCATCAGTTGTATACAATACCCACTGCTCATTACATCACATGCCCTCCTTAATCCCCATCTCCCAGTTACCCCATCCCCCCACCCTCCTCCCCTCCAGCAACCCTCAGTTTGTTTCCTATGATTAAGAGTCTCTTATGGTTTGTCTCCCTCTCTGGTTTTGTCTTAGTTTATTCCCCCCCTTTCCCCTATGATCTTGTTTTGTTTCTTAAATTCCGCATATGAATGAAATCATATGATAATTGTCTTTCTCTGACTGACTTATTTCACTTAGCATAATACCCTCTAGTTCCATCCACATTGTTGCAAATGGTAAGATTTCATTTTTTAAATGGCTGGGTAGTATTCCATTGTATATATATACCACATCTTCTTTATCCATTCATCTGTCGATGGACATCTGGTCTCTTTCTATATTTCCTTTTATTTTACTGCAGTGTTTGAGGGAGGCTTTTGGGGAAAGATTTAGAACAGAATGGGCAGTAAAGTGGTATTTTCCTAAAAACCTTGCCAGTAGCAACATCTTAGAAAAATGCTTATTCTTTGCGTGTCAGACTTTGTGTTAGAGTAGAATACTTTAATTTCCATAAATCTTAACATAGAACAGGGCACTTGGGTGGCTCAGCTGGTTAAGCGACTGCCTTCGGCTCAGGTCATGATCCTGGAGTCCCTGGATCGAGTCCCACATCAGGCTTCCTGCTCGGCAGGGAGTCTGCTTCGTCCTCTGACCCTATCCCCTCTCAGGTGTTCTCTCTCTCTCATTCTCTCTCTCTCAAATAAATAAATAAAATCTTTAAAAAAAAAAATCTTAACATAGAACAGTATGGACTCGTAGAGGTGATACAGTAGATGTACTGTATACTGGAGTATATTGGATACTGGGATATGCAGGAGATACACTACTACATTGGGATTTATCACCTCCTTGTTGAAGCCTTCTCCCATGTCCTTACTTGATAGTAGCTTTAGCCAGCCCTTTTATTATGTCTTACAGCACTTTTTCAGATTACTGTAAAACATTTATTCTATTGCCTTATGATACAGTGAATATATTTCTGTCCCCTCAGTAAACTGTGAGTAGCTTGAAAGTTGAGGTTATATCTAAGTGACCTTTAAACCCCCAGTATATGGACCTTAATGATAGTGGGCCTTCAATACATTTTATTTATTCATTTACTCAATAATTATTTTAAAAATACCTGGTATGTATTAGACATTGTGCTAGGCAATGGGGATACAACAGCAAAATATAGAGGAGAGGATAGCCCTCGCCCTTATGGAGAAGTGAGAGAAATCAAGTGGGCAAAAGAGACTTTAGCTATGCAATTAGGTAATTATTTAAATGTAATGCTGGTAAGTGCTCTAAAATCAATGTGTTTAAAAGTTTTATCACATTTTAGTTTGAGTAAAAAAAAAAAACCCTACATATTTTTCCAATATAGTAATTCCAATATAATATTTTATTTCAAAATAACATTATGTGAAAACATCATGGCTATTTTGGTCTTAATTATTCATCATAATGTATAATTTTTGCCACCTGATCATAAGATAGTCAAAGGATTTTTTTATAGATTATAGTGAATGTGAAAGTCCACACAGTTATTATGAATTTGAGAAAACTTGGCTCTAATCCTCCAAAGCAGACGTTCTCAAAGTGTGGTTCTTGGACCAGCAGCGTCAGCATCACCTGGAAACTTGCTGGCATTGTAAATTCTTGGGCCTTACTCCAGACCTACTGACTCAGAAACTCTGGAAGTAGTGCTCAGCAAATAGTGTTTTAATAAGACTTCCAGGTGATTCTGAGGCATACTAAAGTTTGAGAACATGTGTTCAAAATGATTAGATATTTGGCCACCCAAGGAAAGTAATATAGTTTGTGAATATTATTAATAAATTTGGTGAGATATGACAGTGGCATTTCTCTATTCTTGGGTTTAATAAAGATTTGATTTGATCTTTAACAAGTATAATGAGCCATTATTATTCTGGGATATATCTTGAGCACTTTAAGGACCCATAAATTGAAGAATATAATTATGGCATCTAATTTTCTTTTTAAAGTACAATAGTATACCTTAAACACTTAAGTGATTTTTTTTTTCTTGGATACTTGATGATAGTTTCTACCTATGAGGCTATGGATAGAGAACAGCAAAGCTACACTGAGATGTTGCTGTTGGCACACACGAGGCTCACTCAGTAGGTAAGTGCTTACTGCCACTTACACCCTTAAAGCAGGTGCTCCAGTAAAACAAATACATTACTACATGTCATGCACCTTCAAATAAGTCTTGACTAGTCAAAGCAGTGCATGTTAGATTCTTAGATACTAAGTTCTACTATGCTTCTACTTATTTGCTGACAGTACCCATTTACATAAAAATAATGCAGGTATTCCAGTTATTGCAATTGAGTAATAATAATTAATGAAGTATTTATGACATGTTTAATTTACATGAACATATGCGATGGATGTTACTAGAAGCAAAGTCCCTGCCCTTAAGGAGGTTAAGCAATTGGGAAGGTAATATTCACATATATAGAAACAAGTACAAGACAGGATATAACCAAGGACTAAACTCTGAAGGCTAGACCAAAGTGTTGTTAGGAGTTCAGAGATGCATGGGATTGCAGATTGATGTTGCTAGGAAAGCTTTTCTATAAAATGTAAACTTGAGCTGGGTCTGTCAGTGATAGGATTTGGGTAAGAAGAGGACAGAAAAGGACATTTTTTCCATCCATCCATTTATTCAAAGATATACACTGAACACTGTGCTAAGCATTGTGATATACACTGGGGAGACAAGCATTAAACAAAATTGCATAAATAGTTTATATTTACAATTGTGATAAATGCTACAAAGGAGAAGGAGAGGGTGCTTTTGAGCAAGAGGCTTAACATTCGCAGTGGAATCAGGGAAAGCTTTCTTAGGGAAGTGGCATTTGAGGTGATAAAAATTATTCTGATTGATAGAGGTCAGAAGGAGAGTGAGGAAATGGATATGACAAGAACAAGGGTTCAAGATGCTCTTGATATTTAGGTTTTTAAAATGTCCTGTGGGAATTAGATAAGGCATCACACTAAACTTAAGTCTCTTCCAAAGACTTGTTTAAATTTGAAGGTAAACTTGAGGGGCTCCTGGGTGACTCAGTCAGTTAAGCATCTGCCTTCGCCTCAGGTCATGATCCCAGATTCCTGGGATCAAGCCCTGTGTTGGGCTCCCTGCTCAGTGGGGAACCTGCTTCTCCCTCTCCCTTTGCCCCTCCCACCTACTTGTGCTCTTATTCTGCTCTTGCTTTCTTTCTCAAATAAATAAATAAATAAAAATAAATTTTAAGGTAAACTTGAGAAACAAGAGTGGTAAGCATAAAATGTGGCCCTCACAATCCTTATTATAGCCCTCTTTTAAACTGTCGTATATTGAGTGTGATTAGTTGTGTTTCATGTCACGTGGGATCGAGTATATCTTAAGTTAAATTTGACACTTTACATTGGATGCCATCAAAAGGGTTGGATGCCATTCTTGGCTCTGGACTTTGTATACTTGCTGCAGGATTTATGTCACCAGATGGCACCATTTAACTAAATTTACGTACTTTGGATGCTTATAAGGTTGGTTGTTTTTAAATGAAAGATGCTTTTATTTGTGATCTAGCTGAATTAGGAAAAAATTAATTTACTTTGATGGCATATGAGACCTCTATACAGAGTAAAGTAATGAAACCCCAAAAGTTTGTTGAGAACATGAAAGGATTGGGCAATTTCTGCTAAGTACATAATAAATAAAAGTTTGGTAATAGTCACTGTCACTTATATATGACAGCTGGCAAAAAAGCAGAACACAATAGGTTTCCCTATCTAGGTTTTCCTATAGCTAGCATAATAATATTATGAATATTTTAACCTTGAATGTAACTTTCAGATGTAGGGATTTGATATACATAATAATAAAAACATAGAGAAAATTCTAAAAGATTATTTTAGGAATAGGCCTTTCAAGATGTCTTGAAATATGATGATAATAATATGTTAAAAAATTTTTGTCAATAGAGTATATGTTCTATTGAACTATAGAACTAAATATTAATAGAACACCATATAGGTGTTTTTTCTTAGTGTAAACATTCATCTAAAGGAAATGAATATTACTTTCTTGGTTAAAAACTTCCTTTTTTTTTTTTTTAAGATTTATTTATTTATTTGAGAGAGAGAGAGAGAGAGCATGAGAGGGGGAGGGTCAGAGGGAGAAGCAGACTCCCCGCTGAGCAGGGAGCCCAAAGCAGGACTCGATCCCAGGACTCCAGGATCATGACCTGAGCTGAAGGCAGTCACTTAACCAACTGAGCCACCCAGGCACCCTAAAATCTTCCTTAATACTTTCCTCATCTTTAAGCAGAATTAGTCACTTTCTTTCTTATGTTCCTGTATTTGTTCATATTTATGGTACAGCAGTTATTACATTGTATTATTGTTGATTGACTACATGTTCGTTTCGCTCAGTAGATTGTGAGCTTCTTAAATGCAGGAACTGATTCTAATTGAGTCAGACTGATTCTAAGTGTGTAGCACATTGTCTGTCATGGAATATTCTATCATTAAATTTCTTTCATTTGACAAAATATATTTTGAACTCCTACTATCTAAGAGATACTGTATTAGGCTCTGGAAATTTAGTGACAAGAGGCATGTGGACCTATTTTCATGGAGTTCATGATCTGCTATGAGAGAGAAACATTAAACAAATACGTACAATAGTGATAAGTACTTAGAAAAGTTATTTGGATTAAACAGTAAAATCATATGTTAATAAAAAAATAAAATAAAATAAACAGTAAAATCATAAGGGATTACTTGAACTGGCTAAATTCATATTATTGTATTGTGTTTGTTTAAAAATGTTTATTCTTTTTTTTTAAAAATGATTTATTTATTTAGGTAATCTCTACATCCAACATGGGGCTTGAACTCACGACCCTGAGATCAAGATTCACATACTCTACCAACTGAGCCAGCCAGGTGCCCCATTAAAAATGTTTAAATTCTATGTATTTAGGGCATAGCATAAGCTGGAGATTCTCTCTCTCCCTTGCCCTCACCCTCTGCCCCTCCCCCCTCAAATAAAGAAATAAATCTTTATTTTTATTTTTTTAAACTATTTTTAAAAATTATGTTCAATTAACCAACATATAGTACATCATTAGTTTTTGATTAGTTCAACAATTCATTAGTTGCATATAACACCCAGTGCTCATCACAACATGTGCCTTCCTTAATACCCATCACCTGGTTACCCCTTCCTTCCACCCCCCTCCCTTCTGTAACCCTCAGTTTGTTTCCTGGAGTCCAGAGTCTCTCATGGTTTGTCTCCCTCTCTGATTTCTTCCCATTCAGTTTTCCCTCCCTTCCCCTATGGTCCTCCATGCTATTCCTTATGTTCCATATATGAGTGAAACCATATGATAATTGTCTTTCTCCTTGACTTATTTCACTTAGCATAATACCCTCCAGTTCCTTCCATGTTGATATAAATGGTAGGTACTCATCCTTTCTGATGGCTGAGTAATATCCCATTATATATATGAACCACATCTTCTTTATCCATTCATCTGTTGAAGGACATCTCCGCTCTTTCCACAGTTTGGCTATTGTGGACATTGCTGCTATGAACATTGGGGTGCATGTGGCCCTTCTTTTCACTACATCTGTATCTTTGGGGTAAATACCCAGTAGTGCAATTGCTGGGTCGTAGGGTAGCTCTATTTCTAATGTCTTGAGGAATCTCCATACTGTTTTCCAGAGTGGCTGTATCAGCTTGCATTCCCACCAACAGTGTAAGATGGTTCCCACATCCTCACCAACATTTGTTGTTTCCTGATTTGTTAATTTTAGCCATTCTGACTGGTGTAAGGTGGTATTTCATTGTGGTTTTGATTTGTATTTCCCTGATGGCTAGTGATGTTGAACATTTTTTCATGTGTCTGTTAGCCATTTGTATGTCTTCTTTGGAGAAGTGTCTGTTCATGTCTTCTGCCCATTTCTTGACTGGATTATTTGTTTTTTGGGTGTTGAGTTTGATAAGTTCTTTATAGATCTTGGATTCCAGCCCTTTATCTGATATGTCGTAAAAACAAGTTTAAATACTATGTATTTATTGAAACCTTCTGGTAGTATCTATTATTATTGGAAATTCAAACTTCTCACCCGTAAGATTCCCCATCTCCTCTTCCTACCTCTCATCTCATCTCTTCCCTACTCACCATACTCCAGCCACATGGCCCTCTTTCTGTTCCTAAATGACATTTTTCACTTGCTTTTCTTTTGTTTAGAGTACCTTTCTACCTAAATCTACCCAAATCTGCTTTATTGGCTTATGTCATCATTTAGGTCCAGTGCCTCTAAAGTGCCTTTCTGTCTCACTCTGCATTTCTACCCCACCTCCAAGTCACATCTATCACATTTCCTGCTTGATATTTGTGACTGTGTGGATCACTATGAGAAATTTTGTTTATGAGCTTTTGCATGAGTTTCTCTACCAGAATGTAAATTCCATAAAGCAACCATATTGCCTGTCTTATTCATTGCTATATCTGTTATTATTTATTTATTTAAGATTTTATTTATTTATTTGACAGAGAGAGAGTTAGCGAGAGCAGGAACACAAGCAGGGGGAGTGGGGGAGGGAGAAGCAGGCTTCCTGCCGAGCAGGGAGCCCGATGTGGGACTCGATCCCAGGACCCTGGGATCATGACCTGAGCTGAAGGCAGACGCTTAACGACTGAGCCACCCAGGCGCCCTGCTATATCTGTTATATTAGCTTAGTGTCTATCACCTAATAGCCACTAAATAAATATTTATTAAATGAATGGATAAATAAGTGAGTGTTGCTGCATGCCTGATACTGTGCTAGATTCTTAAGTTAGAAATGTCCTCATTTGAAAGGAATAGGAAGCTTATGCAAGTAGGGTTTTATTTTTTTTATTATTATTTTTTAAAGATTTTATTTATTTGTTTGACAGAGAGAGAGCATAAGCGGGGGGAGCGGCAGGCAGAGGGAGAAGGAGAAGCAGACTCCCTGCCGAGCAGGGAGCCCGATGCGGGGCTCGATCCCAGGACCCTGGGATCATGACCTGAGCCGAAGGCAGATGCTTAACGACTGAGCCACCCAGGCGCCCCAAGTAGGGTTTTATTTTTTTACTACTTTTTTACTACTTAAGAAGAAATCTGAAGGTAGGCAGTTGCTGGCATTAGGTCAGCATCTCAGGAAAGTTCTGGTCAATTTCAATTCTGCTGAATTGAAATTATAACAGTTCTTAGGGAGGAATGTAGGAATATAGTGCCAGCAGAGCCCAAAGCAAGTGCTGTCAGCTAGGCAGAGCACCTGGGAGCTTCCTCTGAGCCAAGAGGATGGACTCCAGGTCCCACTAAACAGATTTCTCCATGAGAGCCCATCAGTATGCTCAATGACCAGATGGACAGGGACATTGCTACAGGATCAGAAGAGACAAAGAACAGCAGTTAGATCCAGTGAACCCAACTGATTTCTGCCCCTAAGACTATGATGGCTATGATGGCAGATAAACCATATGCCCCCCATTGGCCCACCTCCAGAATTATCTACTCCCATATATCTGGGCATTATTTAGCAAGAGATAAGCAGCAGGAGGAGTAGGATATAGGAATTTAGGGTTTCTGAAGCAGCTGGATAAGCCACAGACACAGTAAATAAAGATTTGTACATTTTGCTTGCAGATCATGGTATAGTGTTAAGTTTTATATGTGACTCCATTATACTGAAGCACAGATCTCAATGTAGATTCTAACTTCTACATACTCTTTTCAAATTTGGTATTGAATGTTGAAAAGGATTAACCACAAGAAGGAGCAATGGAAAAGGAATTATCTGACAAGTATCTCATAGGAAAGGCTTCCTTTTCATCCTGTTAGTTCTGGTTCCTGGCAAATGATAGAAGTGGTAGAGAATGAGTAACATTGATCTCCCTGTTTATTTATATGAGTTGGTCCTGAGAGTTGCTTAAGAAAACATTTATCCCCTACCTCATTTGTTGCTCAGAAGCCCCATAGCTTTTTATTTATTTATGAGAGAGAGAGAGAGAGAGAGAGAGAGAGAGAGAGAGAGCGTGCATGGGGGGGACAGGCAGAGGGATAGGGAGAGGGAGAAGCAGACTCCCTGCTGAGCAACGAGCCCAAGGCAGGGCTCAATCCCAGGAACCTGAGATCATGACCTGAGCCAAAGGCAGACGTTTACCCAGCTGAGCCACCCAGGTGCCCAGCCCTGGAACTTTTTAAAGTATGTTAAGAATTCCAAACTTTCCAGTAATAACCAACAGATATACCATGTAGCATAAATTTCCCTGATTTCTAGTTTCTGAGTCTGTGGGTTCTATTTTATATTCAATTTCCAGTTTGTTGTCAAAATGGTAAACCTTCATGAAACCATAAGATTAGCATTCTCTTTACTGAGCTGTATGTATGTATGCAAATTGAGTCATCAAATGTACCTAGAACCACAAAACTCCGGTGGGCGTGCCAGTTCTTACGAAATGCCTTAATCATGACTCCCTAGAAGTTTAAAGCACTTTTAAGCTCACAGAAACAAATTATACTGAATATTAAATAACACTTTCACAAAAACCTTGAGTTATGAAAATAAGCCACTTGAAAATAAACAATTACTTCAGCAATAAGCTTCATGCTTTAGAAATAGTTGCTGTAAAAGTTTTTTGAAGAAGAGTTTGAGAGCTCTTCAACTGATCAAAATAGGATAATAATTATAAGTATAAAGGTGAGTTTTGGATTTCATTAATTGAGATAATACATGAACAAAACCTGATTATTTTAGGTACAGGGCTCCATTAACATTTCTTAGGATACACGTTTACATTCTTCTTGCCATTTTTCTCATAAAATCTAATTTTTAAAACTTTCTAGAAGGGGAGCCCCTGGAAATATGGAAAATTAAACATATTTAACAGCTCTCTGCAAGTTCTAAACCAATTTTGGTGCTGGATACTTCCATTTCCCAAATTTGAGTATTTATAACTGTAACATGGAAGGAGGTGAGCTAATTGAATGACTTTCTTTATAAACATGGATAATTATGGAGAGGAGTAGTGACTCTGCATATTGAATGAAGGAAAATAAACAGTAATATAACTGAACTGAAGTTTGTATGCCCCAATACACAGTAGAACCAAACCCTGAGATATTGAGTATGCAGCAAAGAAAGGATTTATTTGAGAGGCAGTCAAATGAGGAGACAGGAGGCTGACTCAAATTTGTTTTCCCTGACTGAGATTAGAACAAATTTTTATAATCATAGGGATTGAGATTACATACATACTGATGAAAAGGGCAGGGAAATTTATCACTATTCATAAGGAAAGATGGAACACGCATATTGAACAAACATATGTACCATACATCCCATGTTCACTTTGGGGTGCAGACTTATTAAAATGAAGCAGAATTTGGTCCCTGACATCAGGAGCTCATCTGCAGGATGAGGAGAGGGGCTGTGCGCATGTTCAGAGCTGACATAAATTAGATGGGGTCTTAGGCTTGTTATCTCTGGTGAGAAATGCAGAGCCTTGCTTATTCATAGGCTGGAACCATATCATTGGCCTTCATTTCTGTCAGGCCAGGCCTCTGTGGAGATAGATAGTGAATTTGTTAGTAGTATCTGAAAAGAAACAATAGGTGTTCAAGGAGAAATAGGTCTCTGAAAACCAAGTTTTAAGTTTTCTGTTAGTGTTAACCTTATTAACCCTAAGAGGCACTGTTTCAGTAATATTCTACATGATAATTTTATATTTCAAATTTGAATTATTCTCATTATTTTGGCTTTGTGGACAAGCAATGCCTTGGATCAGTTCTTTGATCTCCTTTTTAGCAATAATCTCCTCCTCTACCACCTGTCAGCCACTTACTCCTTTGTTTTACTCTATATCTTATCATTATTAATAACTACACTCCTCTAAAATCTCTACTCTCTGACCACCACTCATCACCTTCTATTGATCCCATTTCTTTCTTTCTTTTTTTAAAGTAGGCTTCATGCCTAGTGTGGAGCCGCAACACGGGGTTTGATCTCACGACCCTGAGATTTAGACCTGAGCTGAAATCAAGAGTCGGACACATAACTGACTGAGCCACCCAGGCGCCCCAGTCCCATTTGTTTCTGTATTTCCCATATCATCATTCTTTGATCCTATAAGCTCTGCTAAACCATCAGCCCTATGCATTTTCATGATCTGTGGCTCCCATAAGTCTTCATGTTCCTCCTTACCCAGCTTAGAATATATGATTCATTGCTATAATTAGCCATTTGCTTACACCCTCAATTTCTTCGTTGTCCTGCCATATGCTGGCAAAATCCAACCTCTGGTGAAGTCCATCTCTGTCTATTACATGCCTGCACCAGTGCAGCCAGATTTAGCTGAAGGAAAACACACAACCTTGTTAACTGGTTTCACTTTAAATTTATGACCAGAAAGCCTATTATTTTCTTGGGCAGTTCATTTTCTTGTTCTTATAGGGAACATTTCATACTTTCTTTCTCCTCATATGCAGTAAACCTCACATTCTTCAACATTATCTTCTGACTTTTCTTCTTATTTTATTGAGACAATAAAAATAAAAGAGGGGCACCTGGATGGCTCAGATGGTTAAGCGTCTGCCTTTGGCTCAGGTCATGATCCCAGGGTCCTGGGATCGAGCCCCGCATTGGGCTTCCTGCTCAATGGGGAGCCTGCTTCTCCCCCTCCCTCTGCTTCTCCCCCTGCTCATCCTCTCTCTCTTTCTCTGTATCTCTGTGTCTCGAATGAATAAATAAAAAAAACTTAAAAAAAAATAAAAGAGTATTTCCTTATCTTTTTACCAGTTAATCTACTAACCTACCTATATCTGTATCCTTATATTCTGCCTTCCCTTTTATTAAAGTGTCCCTCCTCTTTTCTAAGGCCAAATCCTCCTCTTGGATAGAGTATCGAGTCAAGAGTCTTAGAATATAACAGAAAGCCTTCTCAGAGTTTAATGAAGGATCTGTTTATAAAGATATGGGCAGAGTTAAGAGAACTACTCAGGGATGGAAACACTTGGGGACTAGGAATAGTGGGCATCCTGAAGGATTAGGGAGAGCAAGCTGTTACTGTAACAGAGCTGTAACCATTGGAGGGGCTGCCTGATAGAAGCTATGGCTTTAGGAAGAGGAACCCAGCCACAGCTAAACTGTGGCCCAAAAAGGAGAGAGCTGGGGGGAATAAACATCCCAACCCCTCTCTCCTCTCTTCCCTGATCTTTTTCTGCTGGTGCCTCCCATTAGTGGACCCCAACTGGAAGCCAGAGGGCAAGGGAACTGGGTGACATAGTTTGTTGAGGTCAGCCACCTAGGGCACAGAGCAGCATGGATAAGAGAAAAAAGATGATCTGGAAGGGCAAATGGAGCAGATTCTTGACAGCTTTTATCCTGGTTTTCCTCATTTACTTAAAGAATATGCTACCATAAATATTCTTTTTCTCTTTGCAATTAATTTACCTTCCTATTCAATTATGCCTGTTAGCACATAAACATCTCTTCGTAGAAGAATAGTTCAGAGTAAGGGTTAAGAGGATAGTCGGGTTTATATCCTGGCTTCTCTGCACTTTGTATTTGTGTGGCTCTGGGCAAGCTTCAGAACCACACTATGTCCCAATTTCTCAGTCTATGAAATGAGGATAATAATAAAAGTACCTATGTTGTAGGGTTGTTGTGAGGACGAATAAGCTAATAGATGTATTACATTTCAAACAGTGCCTGATACATAGTAAATATTTACTACTCTTGTCATCTTTAAAATCTCTTCTCTTCATCTGTCACTTCCCTTCCCCTTATTTTCTGGTTTCTGTCTGAGTTTGGCCAATGGAAGGTACTAACAGGAGATCAGAAGAGGGAGAGGAAAGAGGCTCTTTCTTCTGGGCCATAATTTAACAGTGACTGCATTCTTCACCGAAGGCCACAGTTTTTATATGTAGCCCCTCTTCCAATTCACTAATCCCTTTCAGAGCAAAAGTTTATTGTAAGAATTATTTATACTCCCAGTCAATACTTCCTTATCTCCCATTTTCTCTTGAAGCTACTCCAGATTAGGCTGTTGTTCTTTCCACCCTAAAGAGATTGTAGTTGTCCAGGTTATTGTGGTATTGTGATTTATATTTCTCATATATATCTGGTCTTTCTTCATTGTTCGGAACTTACAGGGTCTAAAACCCTTAGAATTTCCTTCAGTCAGAGCAATAAAGATGTCTTTTGTTATGTTAATCAGGTGACTTTTGGACACACCTTAGGTAGCCTAAGGCTGAAAGCCTTGTTGCCAGGAGAACCAACCATGTGATTGGAGTATTGGAACTTTCAACAACCCCCTTCCCCCCAACTTCTGGAGGAGGGGAGAGGACCTAGAGATTGAATTCCATTGCCAGTGATCAGTGATTTAATCAGTCATGCCTACCTAATGAAGCCTCCATGAAAACCCAAAAAGATAGAGTTAGATCTTCCACGTTGGAAACTTGTGGAGATTTGGGGTGACTGGTGTTCCTGGAGAGGGCATGGAAGCTCAGCATCTTATCTCCATACCTTGCCCTATGTATCTTTTTAATCTGTTCCTGAATTATAACCTTTTATAATAAACTTGTGATCTAGTAAGTAAAAGGATTCTGAGTTTTGTGAGTCTCTCCAGCAAATTAATGGAAACGTGAGGAGGACGTGAGAACCTTCAGTTTGTAGTTGGTGGGTCAAGAGCCAGAGCTTGCCAGTGGCTCTGAAGTGGGTTGGGGTGGGGCACGTAATGGCAGTCTTGTAGGACTGAGCCCTTAACCTGTGGAATCTGACATTATCTCCAGGTAGATATTGTCAGAATTGAGTTTAATTCTTAGACACCCTGCTGTAAGGCCTTGGGTAATGTGACTCCTGGCTACTTCTCCCACCAGTTTTACTAACACTCTCAGCATTGCTCACTCTGCTGCAATACTGTTGGCCTTGGACTTTTCCTTGAACAGGCTTTCTACTTCAAGGCATTTGTAATTGCTGTTTTCTCTGCAAATGTTTGCCTACTTTCTCACTTGTTCAAGTGCCTGTCCAGTTGTCACCTCCTCAGGACTTTCCTGGTCACTCTGTCCAAAATAACCACCCTTCACCCATTACTCTTTTTTTCTTACTCTATTTAACTCTTCTTTATTGCACTTATCAACATATATTTACTTGTGCTATTTGTTTGTGGTCTTTTCCTCCTACCTATAATGTAATCTCCTTGAGGGCAGGGACTTGGTTGTCTTTTCACTACTCTAATCCCAACACTTTAAGTAGAGTTCATGGACTATAACAGAAGCTAATATAATTTGGTGAATGAGGAAAAAGCTAATTTACTACTGATGGTTAAATTTTAGATTTTGGAAAGATAACTGCTTTAATATTTTGTTTTTGCTTTTTTCTATAAAATCAAAATCCTTAGATTCTTCAATGAACAGTGTTGAAAAAAGATATTCATTTAAAAAAGAATTCTTGTGTTAGCAATGTTTTATAGTTAATACAGCGGGAATTTTGCATTTGTTTTCAGGGTCTTTGTGCCAAGAGCTCAGGGCATTGAAGAATGTGATTTATGAGGTCAAGAAAGTATATTAGGTTAATTATTCTACTGCATTGCCAAGCAATCTCTTGGAGTTTGCTGCTATGAAATGATCAAAACAGCATCATTTAAAATTGCTAGTCCTATTAAAACATGTAAATTTTGCTTGTTCACATGTCCTGCTGCTTTTTGAGGTTACTGCTGGTAATATGAAAAAAAATTATGATATGCAATACTTCGAAAATTTAACAATAAAAATATGGATCTCTGTTAATAATATGACTTAGCTTCTAGGTATTTAGTATAGAAGAGTTCTTAGATATCTTTTTTCTATTATGAACTTGAACCTTTCTCTTAAAATTCTTGCTTCCATCTCAGCTGTTTTGAGAAATTTAAAACTACCACTTAAAAAAATGCATTGTTACTCATACAATTATTCTTTATGATGTCTTTTCTGAAGCTTTTCATTAATTTGTTTGTTAATTGAACAGATATTTATGGAGCAGCTACAATGTGTCAAACACTGATGAGGATGCTGGGTATGCATCAGTGAACAAGATAGATATTCCTGGTCTCATGGAATTTATAGTTAAGTGGTGGATATCAGCAATATACAAATATAGTATGGAGAAAAATAGGGCAGGGAAAGGGAATAGAGAGTACCATGGAGGGGAAGGACTGCTATTTTTAATAGAGTAGTTTGTACAGTCCTGTCTAAGAAGACATTTGAGTAAAGACTTGAGAGAGCTGAAGGAATGAATCATATGGCTATTTGTGGAAGAAAGAGCAAGTGCAAAGGCCCTGAGGTACAAGCATGTCTAGGTTATTCCAGGAATAATAGGAATCCAGTGTGATGGACTCAATCACTCTTGGTTGAGACAGTAGCAGGAAATGAGCTTACTTGTGGTAGGAGGACAGATTATGTAGGGATTTTTTGGTCATTATAAATAACTTTTGTTATGAAAGAGCTAGGAATCTGTTGGAGGGTTTTGAAAATGATATGGTCTGACTTATTCTGGAATGATCAACTCTGCATTATTAGAACTGACTGAAAGGATGCAAGGAAGAAAATGGAGGAGATGAGTTAGGAATTTATTGTAATGTTCCAGGTAGACATGATTGTGGTTTAGATAATGGTGTGGCAGCAGTGAGAGTGGTGAGAAGTGGTTAGATTCTCGATATTGAAGGCAGAGCCAATGGGATTTACTAATTGATTGGGTGTCAGGGATGAGAAAAATAAAGAAGTTAAGGAAGACTCATTCACCCCCCACCCCAGCATCTGGAAGTATAGCATTCCCATTTTCAGAGATGGGGAAGTCTAGGAAAGTAGTGCTAGGGTGGAAGATCAGGTGTTTGGTTTTGGAAGTGTGAAATTTGAGATAGCCATGTGGATATGTTAAGTATATAATTGTATATAGAAATCTGGGGAGATATTCAAGGATTGAAGTTTAAATTTGGGAAAAGTTAGAGTATTAATGTTTTTTAAAACCAGGAGACTGGAGGGAGAAGCAAGAGGTCATGACATGCACAGTACTATGAAAATATTGATTAAATTCTCTGAAGCTGATAATGTTCATAATTGAAGTGTTAAAATTATTTTCTTGCCAAATTTTATGCAAAAGTCTTCATTAAAATTTCATATAGAAACCACTTAGTTGGATACAGCACAGCTTTTTACTAGCTTCTACCTTTTTTAAATTAAAATAATTCATTTCCTAACTTATCAAAAGTGTCAATTACTAGATAAAAAATTTATTTCAACTGCCCTGAGTTCTAATTTCCATAAATAGTAGCATTATGGGATTCAATTTCAAATTTAAAATAGGTCATACTTACTTAAGCAATTTAAGAATCTACCTGATTTATTAGTATACATAAATTTAACTTTTAAGCCTCTGGAATTGATTTATCAAGATCATTTCTAATGTGACAGAGATGTAGGCTAGGAAGAGATGACTCTTGGACTTTGAGTTCTTGGCTGAAAATAAGAGACCAATACTGTGTAATTGAAGTAGAGAAGGGATTTATTGGGACAATGTAAGATACCTTATAGAAACTGTAGGAAGGCTGGAAATCAGACTCAGAGAATACACAGGAACCAAAAAAGACCCGTCAAGATTCTTCCACAGGAAGAGAGTTCTGAGGATCTTGGCGACTTTGCCGTTACCCATGCCTACTAGCCATCACACTGCTGGATTCTGGCTCCTTAACACTTATCACCGTGCCTTACTCTTTTGTTTCTACCATAGTCACCATAAATTATTTTTTACTTTCCCAGCACTGTTAAGCCACTCTGTGAAGATTAAAAGCCTAGGTCAAGAAATATGGTGTAAAATGGCTGTGACACAGTAAAGAATGTATGTATTTGGTCTTTGTCCCCCACTGCCCCTCTTTTTTGGGACACAGCTTCTAAAATTCCTGGAATCTTCAAAGTGATAAATGCCTTTTTGTATGCTAATGACATGACTGGTGGCTGGGGATTACTGGAGAGCCTCTGGATGGGGGCCAGTTGCCAAGGGAACCAACCAAGTGATTGGAGGGCTGGGACTTTCAGTCCCACCCCTTGACCTCTAGGAGGGGAGAGGGGGCTAGAGATTGAGTTCAATCACCAACGGCTAATGATTTAATCAGTCAAGCCTATGTAAGGTAGCCTCCATAAAAAACCCTGAAGTTCAGGGTTCAGAGAGCTTCTGGGTTGGTGAACATGTGGAAGTGCTGGGAGGGTAGCATGTCTGGAGAGGACGTGTGAGTTCAGTACCTCTTTCCCCAAAGCTTACTCTATGCATCTCTTTCATGTGGCTATTGCTGAGTTGTATTCTTCTTCTTTTTTTTTTTTAATGATTTTATTTATTTAGAGAGTGGTATGTGAGTGGGGGAAGGGCAGAAGGAGAGGGAGAGAGAAAATCTCAAGCAGACTTCAGGCTGAGTGTGAGCGGGATGCAGGGCTCGATCTCACAACCCTGAGATCCTGACCTGAGCCGAAATCAAGTCAGAGGCTTACCTGACTGAGCCACCCAGGCGCCTCACTGAGTTGTATCATTTTATAATAAACCAGTAATTTAGTAAGTAAACTTTTCCTGAGTTCTGTGAGCTGTTCTAGCAAATTGTTGAACCTGAGGAAGGGATTGTAGAAACCTCTAATTTATAAATGGTTGGTCAGAAGCACAGGTGACAACCTAGACTTGTGATTAACATCAGAAAACGGGTAGATGGTGTTGTGGGACTGAGCCCTTAACTGATGGGATCTGATTCTAACTTTAGGTAGATACTGTTAGAATGCAATCGAATTGTAGGACACGCAGTTGTTATCCACAGAGTGGGAGAATTCCTTGGTGCAGGGAAACTCCTACACGCTTGGAGTTCAGAAGTATTTAGAGTAGATTGTTGAGATAAGAGACAGAGGTTTATTTCTTACTGTGGCACTCAGTACCTTGAAAGAGACCTAAAGTTTGCTTGTGAAAAGGAATGTTACAGCAAGTTACAGCAAAGTGGTATAAGGAGGGCTGCCTGAAATAACAAATCTGGTGTCTGTCCTGATCAGATGGGGTTCTAAACAAAAGATTCACGGCAGCTGTAGTCTCAGTTTTGAAGGGGGAAAAACACATTGTTGATATTATAAAAATCTATTAGAAAGAGAAAGAAGAAAAGGGAAATCTATGCATAGATGAGAGGGCAATGGTAAGCAGTAAAGGAGAATAAGAAAGACTTATATCAAATCGGGTACTGGGACGCCTGGGTGGCTCAGTTGGTTAAGCAACTGCCTTCGGCTTAGGTCATGATCCTGGAGTCCCGGGATCGAGTCCCGCATCCGGCTCCCTGCTCGGCAGGGAGTCCGCTTCTCCCTCTGACCCTCCCCCCTCTCATGCTCTCTCTCTCTCATTCTCTCTCTCAAATAAATAAATAAATCTTAAAAAAAAAAAAAATCGGGTACTTACAACATCCAACCTCATTAGCTGGGAATGCCTTGTGGAGACAGCCAGGCTGGACCCTGATTGAGAGGTCTGGGCAGAGTGTCCTCCCCTCAGGTGAGACTTCCAACTGACCATCCCCATAAGGGCTGTGTTTATAGGGCAAGTGATGGGGTCTGAAGTTAAACATTTTTTTGCCTACATGCAGTTTGGAGTGAGCTGCATTTCTGTGTTATCATGTCTTTACATCTTCAAGGAGCCTGGGCTAGTTGTGTTTGCCTTCCCTCCTGGATTCCATTCTGGGGAGCCAGCCGAGCCTGGAGCCAGAGGGGATGCAAGGCAAAATTTATAGCCCTTAGCATCCAGACCAGAAGGGCCAGTTCTGACCTGAAGGACAGCTAATGTCAACTAACCAGGCTCCCGAGGTCACTCATGCAGCACAAATCTCACAAAGAACATTCTTTAGCCTGCCTGCCTATCTGCACGTTGGGGTGGTTGGTTATGCAGGACAAATCACAGAAATCTCCATCTATACAATACGATGGGGGCCCTTAAAATGTGGGGCAGACCATTCAGTGGGGGTAGATGGTGCAGGCAGTTGAAAGGATTCACCCAAGGCAGAACAAAGGAGATAGAAGTTTACTGAATACACCTCAAGGGAGCAGCAGGGCAGGAGAGCAAAGAAGAGACCATCTGCAACGAGGCAGTAGGGTGGGGCTGTATTAAAAGCAGGAAGGTGAAGAGGTGTGGGGAACATACGGAATTTTCCTTTTTTTAATTTTAATTTTTTTTAAGGATTTTATTTATTTGTCAGAGAGAGAGAGAGACAGCACAAGCAGGGGGAGTAGCAGGCAGAGGGAGAAGCAAGCTCCTTGCTGAGCAAGGAGCCTGATGTGGGACTCAATCCCAGGACCCTGGGATCATGACCTTAGCCGAAGGCAGACGCTTAACCAACTGAGCCACCCAGGTGTCCCTGGAATTTCCCCTTTTTGTAAGTAGGTTGTAAGTAGCCCATTGGTCTGTTAGGGCCTATGGATATTTTGAGGTAGGTCACCTGATGGGTGTGTCTGTATTTAACCAGGGGGTCGCTGTGGGCCCTTTTGCCTTGATCAAGTTTCCCATTGCTCAAGCCTGTTGTCTAAAGGCAGCCTCTGCAAGAAAGTTGTAATATTAGATGTGGGTGAATGTGACTCATAACACAAGCAATGAATTGAGGAAGCTCACAGATGTTCAAGTTGTGTGTATATATGCATTTTGTGTATTTCTCTAAGAGAACCATGCATTTCATGGTTCAGTTGGATGTACTTTCTTTCATTCTCCTCATATTTCTTGCAGAGAAAATTGTGGTGAGCTTCACAAAAGGAACTCTTCAACAGGGACTTGAGGACAGTATAACTTCTTGGTTATACAAAGAAAGCTAGATATATAGGGAACAAGGAGGAAAAGATAGAAATTGAGGCAAAAGAAGGAAAGTAAACACAACTCACAAAAATATGGGATTTTTTTGAAGGTGGGACTTTTGAAGAAATAAAGATTTAATACATTTTGAGTTCTTAAAGGGCAGATTTTAGCATTTTTTTTTTTTTTAAGATTTTATTTACTTATTTGACAGAGAGAGACACAGCAAGAGAGGGAACACAAGCAGAGGGAGTGGGGGAGGGAGAAGCAGGCTTCCCGTAGAGCAGGGAGCCCAACGTGGGACTCGATCCCAGGACCCTGGGATCATGACCTGAGCCGAAGGCAGATGCTTAACGACTGAGCCACCCAGGCACCCCTATCATTCTTTTTTTTTTTCTCACTGTGTCTGGCACAGATCACAAAATGATTTCCATGTTGAGTACTATTATGCAAGGTGTTATTTTGAGCTCTTTTTGTAACTTATTGATAAGCCTTACAACAATGTTTAATAATTATCATTTCCAAATTTGATGCAAGCTATAAAACTCTAGATCTGAGAAGCTCAGTGAATCCACAGCGGGATAAACACAAGGAAAATCACACCAAGGCACATTATAATTAAATTGCTAAAAAACAGTGATAAAGAGAAAATCCTAAAAGTAGCTAGAGAAACAAAAACACAGATGTCTCGTTAGGAACTATGTAAGCAGGAAGACAGTGCTATGACATCTTAAAATTGATGCAAGGGAAAAAAGCTTGTCACCCTAGAATTCTTTATCTAAGAGAAGCATCCTTCAAAAATGATATGTTTCATTTTGTATGTTTCATACAAAAATAAAGATATGTTTCAGACAAAACCAATTTTGGGAAAATTGATTGTAGGCAGACTTGCACTATAAGAAATGTCAAAGAAAATTCTTTAAGAGGAAGGCAAGTTATATGAGATTGAAATTTGGATGTGTGCTATTAAAAAAACAATGAGAATATTAAATGAGTAGACAAAAATAAAAAAATTACCTCCTATTTTCAATTTTTTAAAAGATAATTGATTATCTAGGGGCCCCTGTGTGGCTCAGTCAGTTGAACGTCTGCCTTTGGCTCAGGTCATGATCCCAGGATCTTAGGATCGAGCCCCACATGGGGCTCCCTGCTCAGTGGGGAGCCTGCTTCTCCCTCTCTCCTTAGCTCCCCCTGCTTGTGCTCTCTCTCTCTCTCTGACAAATAAATAAAATCTTAAAAAAAAAAAAAAAGGAAAACATTATGCTAAAGGAGAGAAGCCAGTTATCGAAGGTTATATATTATATGACCTCAGTTAAGTGAAATGTCTGCAGTAGGCAAATCTATAGAGATAAAAAGATTAGTGTTTGCCAGGGGCTGGGGGAAAGAGGAATGGTAAGTGACTGCTTAAAGAATATGGGGTTTCTCTTGGGAATGATGAAAATGTTCTGGAATCGGATAGTTGTGATGGTTGTTCAACATTGTGAATATACTAAAAATGGAATTATATGCTTTAAAATGATTATAATGGTGAATTTTATTTTATGTGAATCTTATCTCCAGCCCTGCCCTCCCCCATTTACATTATACTTAATCATAAAATATTATAAGCTTTTCCCCTAAAACAAGGATAGTTGATGTCACTACTTCTATCCTTCATTGTACTGAAGAACCTAGCCATTGTACTAAAGGAAGGAAAAAAAAAGACATACAGATGGTTAAGAAAGAAGTAAAACTGTCTTATTCATAGAAGACATATGGTTTTTGTAGAAAATTCTATGGAATCTACAAAAATGTCCATAGAACTAATAAATGAGTTTAGAAATAAAACAGATAGAAGGAAATATACAAAAATTAATTGTATTTTATATACTAGCAGTGAACAATTAGATGTTAAAAAAATACAGTATAATTTACCATGTATCAAAATATAAAAACCTTAGAGATAAATTTAGCAAATATGTTGCATAAGACCTTTATTTTGGACAAAGAATTATGAATTTTATTTTCCATCAAAAGAAGATCTGTATATAGGAAATCATAGATCTGCAATCAATTTCTTACATCAAAAGAACATAAACTGAACTGTATCCTTATAGGGTAAATTAGTTGGAAGTGGCTCCTGATGGAGTATTGAAAATGATTTTTCTCAGCTTTATTGAGGTATAACTGATAAATAATATTGTAAAATATTTAAAGTGTACAATGTGATGATTTGATATACATATAATTTGTGAAAATATTCTCCTATTGACCTAATTAATATATCCATCACCTCACCTATTTACCCCCACCCCCTTTTTTTCCAGGTGAGAACAGTTCTATTTTCTTAGCAAATTTCAATTATATAATGCAGTGTTATCAACAATATTTTTTTTTTAAGGATGAATATATATATATTCTTGGTTCATTTACCCATTTATGGACATTTAGGCTTGGCTATTGTGACTAATACTGTGGTGAACATGGGAGTACAGATATCTCTTCAAGATAAAATATATCTATCAGAAATTAAATAAGACTTGAATAACTGAAAGGATGTTACATGTTCCTTGTTTGGAAAACTCAATATTGTTAAAATGTCAATTCTCCCCAAACTGTTCTATGAATTCAATGTAATCTCAATAAAAATCTCGGCAGGATATTTTAGAAATTGGCAAGCTAATTCTAAAATTTATATAGAAATGAGAAAACCTAGAATAGCCAAAGCAATTTGGAAAAAGAAGATCCAAGTTGGAAGACTTACAGTACCTAATTTCATAACCTATTGTGAAGTTAACATAATCAAGACAATGTGGTACTGGCATAAGGATAGACATACAACTAGATAGCTATGTAGAAAAAATGAACTTTGGGGCTTACTTCACATCATACAGAAAAATGAACTCAAAATGGGTCATAGACCTAAGAAAGAAGTGAAAATATAAAACCTCTGGAAGAAAACATAAGAGAAATTCCTTGTAACCATAAAGTAGGATTCCTTAGGACCCCAAAAGCATAAAAGAAACAACTGATAAATTGATCTTCATCAAAGTTAAAAACTTCTGCCCTACAAAGTCACCATCAAGAAAATGAAAAGGGAAGCTGGAGACTGAGAGAAAATATTGCAACACAAACATCTGATAGAGGGCTTGTATTCACAGTTTATAAAGAACTCTTAACAACTATAGAATGAAAAGACAAACCACCAAGCCAATAAAAAAAGGAAAAAGGATCTTCAAGACATTTTGCAAAATAAGATATTTGAAGACAACCACATTACAATATGTTCACCATCTTTAGTCAGAAATGCAAATGAAAGCCACAATGAGATACCACTACACATCTTTAGCTAGCTTAAAATTAAAAAGACTCACAATAACAAGTTTTGGCAGGAACTCTTCTTTTAAAAAATGATTTTATTTATTTATTTGAGAGAGAGAGAGTGAGAGCACGAGCAGTGGGGGAGGGGGGAGATGGGAAGAGTGAGAGGGAGAAGCAGACTCCCCTGTGGAGCCCAACATGGGACTTGATCCCAGGACCCTGGGATCATGACCTGAGCCCAAGGCAGACGCTTAACTGACTGAGCCACCCAGGGACCCCGTGGCAGGAACTCTTATACATTTCTAGTGGGAATGTAAAATGGTATAACCACTTTGGAGGACAGTTTGTCAGTTTCTTAAAAAGTTAAACTCATACTTACTCAAACCTGCCATTCCTCTTGAATATTTTACCCAAGAGAAATGAAAATATTTGATCACATAAAGCATTGTGCATGAATTTTTATAGCAGCTTTATTCATAGTAGCCCTACACTGGATTCCAAATGTCCATTAGTAGATGAATAGGTAAATAAATGTTTGATGTATCTATATATGTTTGATGTATCTATATACTGGAATACTGTCTAACAAAAAAAAAGGAATAAACTACATGCAACAACATAAATGAATCTCAAAAACTTGCTGAACGAAATAAGCCAAATACAAGAGAGTACACACTATATGATTCCATTTATATGAAATTTTATGAAATTCTATTACAATTCTGATTTATTTTGAGAGAAAGGTAATAGTGGTTGCCTGAGTTTTGGAGTCTGGGGTGGGAGTGCCGATTGGGAATTGGCAAAAAGGAACTTTTTACCTACTGATGGATATTTGGGGTCCAGTTTGGGGCTACTATGAAGAAGCTGCTATAAATGTTTTTGTACAACACTTTTGTGATGATGGAAATATTTTATATCTTGGTTGTTGTGTTGGTTATATGAGTCTAGACATTTGCCAGAACTAATCAAATTGTGCACTTGAAATGGAAGTATGTTATTTCATGTAAATTATTCCTCAATAAAATTGATTACAAAAGCCTACTGAAGGTGCACGTGGGTGGCTCAGTCAGTTAAGCATCCGGCTCTTGAGTTTGGCTCAGGTCATGGTCTCAGGGTCATGGAATTGAGTCCTGCATATGGCTTGCGCTGAGTGTAGAGCCTGCTTGGGATTCTCTCTCTCTCTCCCTACCTCTTTGCCCCTCCCATCCCCCCCTTCATGCTCTCTCTCTCTCTCCCTAAAAAAAAAAAAAAAAAAGCCCACTGAAGCTGAAGGAGGTAAAGCTACTTGCTCAAATTTACAAAGCTGGTAAGTGACAAGAGAATAGATTGAAACTCTTGCCTATTTCACTCCAAGTTCATCCTCTTTCCATTAGGTTATGCAGCCTTTTTATACCCACAACAGGTGCTCAATAAATATTGAATGGAAAATAAATGTGAGCAGAGGGATTAAAGGCCTTAAAGGTAAGGCAAGAAATATATATTTCATCCCAAAGATATTATAGGTAGGAAAGAATAGGAGAAATAATTTAGACAGTCCATACTCCATGTTGGTATTGTGTGGGCTTATTTTTTTTTTTTTTTTTTAAAGATTTTATTTATTTATTTGACAGACAGAGAGAGCGAGAGCAGGAACACAAGCAGGGGGAGTGGGAGAGGGAGAAGCAGGCTTCCTGCCGAGAAGGGAGCCCGATGTGGGACTCGATCCCAGGACCCTGGGATCATGACCTGAGCCGAAGGCAGACGCTTAACGACTGAGCCACCCAGGCGCCCTGTGTGGGCTTATTTATGACATTTTATTATAATTACACAAATCTCTCTCTTCCTTTAGACTGTCATTTCCCTAAAGTTTTCATCTAACTCATATTTTTTTCTAGCTCTGTCTGGTATATAAAAGGGCTAAACAGGGGCACCTGGGTGGCGCAGTTACTTAAGCATTGACTCTTGGTTTCAGCTCAGGTCCTGATCTTAGGGTCCTGAGATCGAGCCCCATATCGGGCTCTGTGCTGTGAAGAGTCGGCTGAAGTTTCTCTCTCTCCCCGCCCTCTGCTCCTCCCCACCCTGTGTGCGTGCTCTCTCTCAAATAAATAAATAAATCTTTTATTTTTATTATTATTATTTTTTAAAGATTTTATTTATTTATTTGACAGAGAGAGACACAGCGAGAGAGGGAACACAAGCATGGGGAGTGGCAGAGGGAGAAGCAGGCTTCCTGCGGAGTAGGGAGCCCGATGCAGGGCTTGATCCCAGGATCCTGGGACCATGACCTGAGCCGAAGGCAGACACTTAACGTGAGCCACCCAGGTGCCTCATAAATAAATCTTTTAAAGAAAAGGGCTAAACAAATGAGGATAAATGAATAAATGAATGAATGAAAGAAAATTACATGATAGAACTTTAGAGAATTCTAATTGTTTGATGGAAGGCATTAAAAAGAGGTCATTTTTGGATTGGAGGAAAGCAGTTTTTTTTTTTTTTTTTTAGGAAAGCAGTTTTAAAATAAGGAATAGAAGAATGGGCTTTGAGCATGATATAGTGAAAAGAATATGGACTTTTAGATTAGATCCTGGCTTTGCCACTTATTAACTGTGTGATTTGAGGGTACTTGACTTCTCAGAGTCCTATAGTTTTTATTTGCAAATCGAAGATAGTAATACTAAAGGAGTTAGTTTTGAGGATATATAAAATAAGGTATATGAAGATTGTAGCACATTCTATGACTAAAAACAGAATGTTAATAAAATGGCAAACATTTCCCTTCTAACTGGTATCCAGGAATTCTTAGCTCTAAATTGAACATTGGTCTTAAACCTGGTCTCAGGTTTACTAGGCTGTAAATAATTCAAAGTCATTTAAAAATTGCCTGAAACAGGTTTTCATCCACTGCTGGTGGCTCTTTTATATTGGACTTTAAAATACATAGTACAATTTTGCTAGCACTAGTGGGTATTCTTGCTCGTAACCAGGAGCATTGCATGTTCTGCTAATACAGTTCCTCTTTGAAGCAAAGGTGTTTTGCTTTTTTGAAGACTAGAAAGCATAGTTCTGTGGTTAAGCAAATGGATTACTAAATCAACTTGGATATAAGTCACTTCCTAGCTGTGTAACCTGGGGCCTTCACTCAATGTCTCTGAGCCTCAGTTTCCATATCTGTAAAATGGAGCTAACAATATGTGATGAGATTATCATTTTATTTTTTCATTTTTTGTTTTTTTAAAGATTTTATTTATTAGAGAGAGAGCAAAATGAGAAAGAATGAGCAGGGGGTTGGGGTTGGGGTAGAGGGAGAGGGTGAAGCAGGCTCTCTGCTGAGCAATAAGCCTGATGCAGGGCTTGACCCCAGGACTCTGGGATCATGACCTGAGCCGAAGACAGACACTTAACTGACTAAACCACACAGGCGCCCCAAGATTATTGTAAGTTTTAAATGAGATTTTAAATGTGACAATCCTTAGCATAATAACTGGCATATTGTAAGTGGTCAATAAAATCATTGCTATAAGTATCATTTAAAAATTACTCAGGAGAGAAACTCAATGAGAATATTTACAGATTAAAGGACTGCATCAGAGACTGATGGAAACATTTGCAAGATTTATATTATATTTATATTTAATAATTAATATTTATATTATATATATATTTACTGTTCTGCAATTTGCCCTTTTTAAAATTTAAATTCAATTAACATACAGTGTATTAGTAGTTCAGAGGTAGAGTTCAGTGATTCATCCGTTGTATATAACACACAGTGCTCATTACGTCCTGTGCCCTCTTTAATGCCCATCACCCAGTTACCCCATCCCCCCACCCCACCTCCCCTCCAGAAACCCTCAGTTTGTTTCCTATGATTAAGAATCCCTTATGGTTTGTCTCTCTCAGATTTCATCTTTATTTTTCCCTCCCTTCCCCTGTGCTCCTCCATTTTGTTTCTTAAATTCCACATGAGTGAAATCATATAATTGTCTTTCTCTGATTGACTTATTTCACTTAGCATAATACCCTCTAGTTCCATCCATGTCATTGCAAATGGCAGGATTTCTTTTCTTTTCTTTTTTTTTTTTTTTTTTGATGGCTGAGTAGTATTCCATTGTGTGTGTGTGTGTGTCTTCTTTATTCATTTGTCGATGGACATCTGGGCTCTTTCCATAGTTTGGCTATTGTGGAAATTGTTGCTATAAACATTGGGGTGCATGTGTCCCTTTGGGTCACTACATTTGTATCTTTGGGGTAAATACCTAGTAGTGCAATTGCTGGGTCATAGGGTAGCTCTATTTTTAACTTCTTGAGGAAACTCCATACTGTTTTCCAGAGTGGTTGTACCAGCTGCAAGATTTATATTATAGTGAGGTTAGTATACAATGCTGTCTATCAGTGTAGAACCACATGTGCTAACATTTCTTATGGTGTTGATTTGACAAGAGTCTTCTTTTATATTCTATGTATTACTTATTGCCAAATATGCTTCTTGCCTTCATTACGCTGTTAGTTTAGATTGCTAACTGCCAAATCCAAGGGAAATCTTGAAAACTGTTGAACAGTGGCTTAATCCTTAATTTGAAAATCATGTATATAGTTTTCCTATTGTAATATTGGCAGGAATTTCAGGGTTTTCGAAAGTATTTTTGTCACTCACTGTCAGCAAAAGCAAAGAAAAGGATGGAAGTTTGCAGAGCTTTTCAAAAAAGCAGCTTTATGGAGGTTTAATTTACATACCATAAAATTTATCCATTATAATTGTGCAATTCAACAATTTTCAGTAAATTTATAGAATTGTAAAACCATCATCATAATCCAGTTTTAGAACATTCCCATCACTGTAAAAATTATCTCACTACCATCCCCAGTCCACAAATGAACTGCTTTCTATCTCTATAAATTTGCCTTTTCTGGACACTTCATATAAATTAAATCTTACCATATGTAATCTTTTACATGTTGTGTCTCACTGAGCATAATGTTTTCAAGGCTCATCCATGTTGTATGTAGCCTCTATCAGTATGTTCATTCCTTTTTATTGCCAAATAGCATTCCATAGTATGGATATATCACATTTAAAAAATCCATTCACTACTTGATGGACATTTGGATAGTTTCCAGCCTGGGCTATTATCAATCATGTTGCTATCAACATTTATATAAGTCTTGCTGTAGGCATGTGTATTCATTTCTTTTGGGTAGATTCCTAGATGTGAAATTGATAGGTCATATGGTAAGTTTATACTGAACTTTTAAAAATACTGCCAAATTATTTTTCAAATTGGCATTGCCACTTATTTTCCCATCAGCAATGTATGATGGTTCCAGTTTCTCCATATCCTTGCTAATGTTTGGTATTGTGTATCTCTTTGATTTTAGATGTTTTAGTAGGTATATAGTGGTATCTTATTTTGATTTTAATTTGTATTTCCCTAGTAACCAATGATGCTGAGCATCTTTTATTATGCTTACTAGTCATTTAAAAAAGAATGGATTCCACATATAAGTGATACCGTACAGTATTTGTCTTTCTCTGTTTGGCTTATTTCAGTTAGCTTAATGCCCTCATGTTTATCTATGTTGTCACAAATGGCAGGATTTCCTTCCTTTTTAAGGCTGAATAATATTCTTTCTTTCTATCTCACATTTTTTCTCCATTCATCCATTGATGAACACTTATTTCCTATTCTTGCCTACTATGAATAATACTGCAATGAACATGGGAGTACAGGTATTTTGTTGATATCCTGTTTTCATTTCCTTTGGATATGTATCTAGAGGTGGGAATGTTGGATCATGTGGTAGTTCTATTTCCACTTTTTAAGGAACCTCCATACGATTTTCCACAGTGGCTGCACCAATTTACATTCTGACTACCAGTGCACAAGTGTTACCTTTTCCACATCTTTGTCAAAACTTATCTCTTATCATTTAATTAATTAATTAATTATATTATTTTAGAAGATTTTATTTATTTATTTGAGGGAGAGAGAGCGGGAGCAGGGGGAGGGGCAGAAGCAGACTCCCCACTGAGCAGGGAGCCTGACACAGGGCTTAATCCTAGGAACCTGAGATCATGATCTGAGCTGAAGGCAGATGCTTAACTGATTGAGCCACCCAGGCGCCTAAACTTACCTATTGTCTTTTTGATGATAGGCGTTCTAGCAGGTGTGGGTGGTATTTCATTATGTTTTTTATTTGCACTTTCCTGATAATTAGTGATGCTGAGCACCTTTCACATACCTGTTGGCCATCTGTATTTCTTCTTAGGAAAAATGTCTATTCAGTTTCTCTGCCCATTTTTAAATCAGGTTGTTTATTTTTCTCTTGAGATATGTGAGTTCTTTATATATTTTGGATATTAACCTCTTATCAAATACATAATTTGCAAGTATTTTCTCCCATTCTGTTGATGGTTTCCTTTGCTGTGCAGATGCTTTTTATTTATTTATTTTATTTTTTAAATTTTTATTTATTTATTTGACAGAGAGAGAGAGCAGCAGAGGGAGAAGCAGAGTCCCCACTGAGCAGGGAGCCCCATGTGGGGCTCGATCCCAGGACCTTGGGATCATGACCTGAGCTGAAGGCAGACACTTAACCGACTGAGCCACCCAGGCACCCCATGTGCAGATGTTTTTTAGTTTAATGTAGTCCCACTTGCTTATTTTGGCTTTTGTTGCCTTTGCTTTTCGTGTTAAATCCACAAATCATTGCCAAGACTGATGTCAAGGAGCTTACCCCCCCGACCCCCCATGTATCCCCTCTAGGAGTTTTACAATTTCAGGTCTTAAGTCTTTGATTCGTTTTGAGTTGATTTTTTGTGTATGACATAAGATAAGGTCTAGTTTTTTCCTTTGTATGTGTCTGTCCGGTTTTCTCACCACCATTTATTGAAGAGACTTCCCCAGTGTATATTCTTGGCTCCTTTGTCCTTACTGTTGCCATATGGCTTATTTTCTGGCTGTTTTATAATTCCTTTGTTTCTTCTTCTCTTTATCTCTTCCTTTGTGATTTGATGATTTTGTGTAGGTTTAGATTTCTTTCTGTATATTATACGTTTTTTTTTAATTCTTTTTTTTTTTTTTTAAGATTTTGTTATTTATTTGACAGAGAGAGACACAGCGAGAGAGGGAACACAAGCAGGGAGAGTGGGAGAGGGAGAAGCAGGCTTCCTGCTGGGCAGGGAGCCTGATGCGGGGCTCGATCCCAGGACCCTAGGATCATAACCTGAGCCGAAGGCAGATGCTTAACCGACTGAGCCACCCAGGCGCCCCTATATTATACATTTTTTGCTTTTGTGGTTAAAATGAGGTTTATAGCCCCACATCGGGCTCCCTGCTCCGCGGGAAGCCTGCTTCTCCCCTCTCCCACTCCCCCTGCTTGTGTTCCTGCTCTCGCTCTCTGTCAAATAAATAAATAAAATCTTTAAAAAAAAATGAGGTTTATATAAAATGTATTTATCTAAGTCCATTTTAAGCTGATAATAACTTAATTTCAAAACACATCCTAAAATTCTTTTACTCTACCCCTCATGTTTTACATTTTAGATGTCACAATTTACAACTTTTTAAAATTTTCTTATTTATGTTAATCACCATAATTACATCATTAGTTTTTGATGTAGTGTTCCATGATTCATTGTTTGCGCATAAAACCCAGTGCTCCATTCAGTACATGCCCTCTTTAATACCCATCACCAGGCTAACCCATCCCCTCACCCCCCTCCCATCTAGAACCCTCAGTTTGTTTCTCAGAGTCCATAGTCTCTCATGGTTCATCTCACCCTCCGATTTCCCCCCCTTCAATTTTCCCTTCCTGCCATCTTCTTCTTTTTTTTTTAAACATATAATGTATTATTTGTTTCAGAGGCACAGGTCTGTGATACAACAGTCTTACACAATTCACAGCGCTCACCATAGCACATACCCTCCCCAATGTCTGTCACCCAGCCACCCCATCCCTCCCACCACCCACCACTCCAGCAACCCTGTTTGTTTCCCGAGATTAAGAATTCCTCCTATAAGTGAGGTCATATGATACATGTCTTTCTCTGATTGACTTATTTCGCTCAGCATAATATGCTCCAGTTCGATCCACATCGTTGCAAATGGCAAGATTTCATTCCTTTTGATGCATGCATTATATTCCATTGTATATATACACCACATCTTCTTTATCCATTCATCTGTTGATGGACATCTTGGCTCTTTCCACAGTTTGACTATTGTGGACATTGCTGCTATAAACATTGGGGTGCACGTACCCCTTCAGATCCCTACATTTGATCTTTGGGGTAAATACCCAGTAGTGCAACTGCTGGGTCATAGGGTAGCTCTATTTTCAACTTTTTGAGCAACCTCCATACTGTTTTCTAGAGTGGCTGCACCAGCTTGCATTCCCACCAACAGTGTAGGAGGGTTCCCCTTTCTCCACATCCCCACCAACATCTGTTGTTTCCTGACTTGTTAATTTTAGCCATTCTGACTGGTGTGAGGTGGTATCTCATTGAGGTTTTGATTTGGATTTCCCTGATGCCAAGCGATATTGCGCAGTTTTTTATGTGTCTGTTGGCCATTTGGATGTCTTCTTTGGAAAAATGTCTTTTCATGTCTTCTGCCCTTGATTGGATCATTTGTTCTTTGGGTGTTGTGTTTAATAAGTTCTTTATAGATTTTGGATACTAGTCCTTTATCTGATATGTCATTTGCAAATATCTTCTCCCATTCTGTCGGTTGTCTTTTGGTTTTGTTGACTGTGTTTTTGCTGTGCAAAAGCTTTTTATCTTGATGAAGTCCCAATAGTTCATCTTTGCCCTTGCTTCCCTTGCCTTTGGTGATGTTTCTAGGAAGAAGTTGCTGCGGCTGAGGTCGAAGAGGTTGCTGCCTGTGTTCTCCTTTAGGATGTTGATGGACTCCTGTCTCACATTGAGGTCTTTCAACCATTTTGAGTCTATTTTTGTGTGTGGTGTAAGGAAATGGTCCAGTTTCATTCTTCTGCATGTGGCTCTCCAATTTTCCCAACACCATTTGTTGAAGAGACTGTCTTTTTTCCATTGGACATTCTTTCCTGCTTTGTCAAAGATGAGTTGACCATAGAGTTGAGGGTCCATTTCTGGGCTCTCTATTCTGTTCCATTGATCTATGTGTCTGTTTTTGTGCCAGTACCATACTGTCTTGATGATGACAGCTTTGTAATAGAGCTGGAATTCCAGAATTGTGATGCCGCCAGCTTTGCTTTTCTTTATCAACATTCCTCTGGCTATGCAGGGTCTTTTCTGGTTCCATACAAATTTGAGGATTATTTGTTCCATTTCTTTGAACAAAGTGGATGGTATTTTGATGGGGATTGCATTGAATGTGTAGATTGCTCTAGGTAGCATTGACATCTTCACAATATTTGTTCTTTCAGTGCACGAGCATGGAACGTTTTTCTATTTCTTTGTGTCTTCTTCAGTTTCTTTCATGAGGATTTTATAGTTCTTTGCCTCTTTGGTTAGATTTAGTCCTAGGTATCTTATGGTTTTGGGTGCAATTATAAATGGGATCGACTCCTTAATTTCTCTTTCTTCTGTCTTGTTGTTGGTGTATAGGCATACCACTGATTTCTGTGCATTGATTTTATATCCTGTCACTTTACTGAATTCCTGTATGAGTTCTAGCAGTTTTGGGGTGGAGTCTTTTGGGTTTTCCACATAAAGTATCATATCATCTGCAGAGAGTGAGAATTTGACTTCTTCTTTGCCAATTTGGTTGCCTTTTATTTCTTTTTGTTGTCTGATTGCTGAGGCTAGGACTTCTAGTACTGTGTTTAATAGCAGTGGTGATAGTGGACATCCCTGCCATGTCCCTGACCTTAGGGGGAAAGCTCTCAGTTTTTCCTCATTGAGAATGATATTGGCTGTGGGTTTTTCATAGATGGCTTTTATGATATTGAGGTATGTACCCTCTATCCCTATCCTCTGAAGAGTTTTGATCAAGAAAGGATGCTCTACTTTGTCAAATGTTTTTTCTGCATCTATTGAAAAGCTCATATGGTTCTTGTTCTTTCTTTTATTAATGTATTGTATCACATTGATTGATTTGTGGATGTTGAACCAACCTTGCAGCCTAGGGATAAATCCCACTTGGTCATGGTGAATAATCCTTTTAATGTACTGTTGGATCCTATTGGCTAGAATTTTGGTGAGAGTTTTTGCATCCATGTTCATCAAGGATATTGGTCTCTCATTCTTTTTGATGGGGTCTTTGTCTGGTTTGGGGATCAAGATAATGGTGGCCTCATAAAACGAGTTTGGAAGTTTTCCTTCCATTTCTATTTTTTGGAACAGTTTCAGAAGAATAAGTATGAATTCTTCTTGAAATGTTTGGTAGAATTCCCCTGGGAAGCCATCTGGCCCTGGGCTCTTTTTTTTGGGAGATTTTTGATGACTGCTTCAATTTCCTTAGTGGTTATAGGTCTGTTCATGTTTTCTATTTCTTCCTGGTTCAGTTTTGGTAGTTGATACATCTCTAGGAATGTATCCATTTCTTCCAGATTATCTAATTGCTGTCCTAGAGTTGCTCATAATATGTGCTTATAATTGTTTGTATTTCTTTGGTGTTGGTTGAGATCTCTCCTCTTTCATTCATGATTTTATTTATTTGGGTCCTTTCTCTTTTCTTTTTAAATCTGGCCAGAGGTTTATTAATCTTGTTAATTCTTTCAAAGAACCAGCTCCTAATTTCGTTGACTGTTCTAGTGTTCTTTTGGTTTCTATTTCATTGATTTCTGCTCTGATCTTTATTATTTCTCTTCTCCTGCTGGGTATAGGCTTTATTTGTTGTTCTCTCTCCAGCTCCTTTAGGTGTAGGGTTAGGTTGTGTATTTGAGATCTTTCTTGTTTCTTGAGAAAGGCTTGTATTGCTATATACTTTCCTCTTAGGACTGCCTTTGCTGCATCCCAAAGATTTAACAGTTGTGTTTTCATTTTCATTTGTTTCCATGAATTTTTTTTAATTCTTTAATTTTCTGGTTGACCCATTCATTCTTTAGTAGGATGCTCTTTAGGCTCCATGTCCTTCAGTTCTTTCCAACTATCTTGTGATTGAGTTCTAGTTTCAAAGCACTGTGTTCTGAAAATATGCAGGGAATGATCCCAATCTTTTGGTACCAGTTGCGACCTGATTTGTGACCTAGGATGTGATCTATTCTGGAGAATGTTCCATGGGCAGTAGAGAAGAATGTGTATTCTGTTGCTTTGGGATGGAATGTTGTGAATATGTCTGTGAAGTCCATTTGGTCCAGTGTGTCCTTTAAAGTCTTTATTTCCTTGTTGATATTTTGCTTAGATGATCTGTCCATTTCAATGAGGGGGATGTTAAAGTCCCCCACTATTATTGTATTGTTGTCGATGTGTTTCTTTGCTTTTGTTATTAAGTGGCTTATATAATTGGGTGCTCCCATGTTAGGGGCATAGATATTTACAATTGTTAGATCTTCTTGTTGGATAGACCCTTTAAGTAGGATATAGTGTCCTTCCTCAACTCTTATTATAGTCTTTGGTTTAAAATCTAATTTGTCTGGTAAAAGGATTGCCACCCCAGCTTTCTTTGATGTCCATTAGCATGGTAAATGGTTTTCCATCCCCTCACTCTCAATCTGGGGTTGTCTTTGGGTCTGAAATGAATCTCTTGCAGACAGTATATCAATGGGTCTTGTTTTTTTATCCAATTTGATACCCTGTGTTTTTTGGTTGGGGCATTTAGCCCATTTACATTCAGAGTAACTCTTGAAAGATATGAATTTAGTGCCATTGTATTGCCTGTAAGGTGACTGTTACTGTATATTGTCTCTGTTCCTTTCTGGTCTATGTTACCTTTAGGCTCTCTCTTTGCTTAGAGGACCCCTTTCAATATTTCTTGTAGGGCTGGTTTCGTGTTTGCAAATTCCTTTAGTTTTTGTTTGTTCTGGAAGCTTTTTATCTCTCCTTTTATTTTCAATGGCAGCCTAGCTGGATATAGTATTCCTGGCTGCATATTTTTCTCATTTATTGCTCTGAATATATCCTGCCAGTCCTTTGTGGCCTGCCAGGTCTCTGTGGATAGGTCTGTTACCAATCGAATGTTTCTACCATTGTAGGTTACAGATCTCTTGTCATGAGCTGCTTTCAGGATTTACTCTTTGTCTCTGAGACTTCTAAGTTTTACTATTAGATGTCGGGGTGTTGACCTATTTTTATCGTTTTTGAGGGTGGTTCTCTGTGCTTCCTGGATTTTGATGCCTGTTTCCTTCCCTAAATTAGGGAAGTTCTCTGCTGTAATTTGCTCCAATATACCTTCTGCCCCCTGTCTATTTCTTCTTCCAGGATCCCAATTATTCTAATATTGTTTTGTCTTATGGTATCGCTTATCTCTCAGATTCTGCCCTCGTGATCCAGTAGTTTATCTCTCTTTTTCTCAGCGTCTTTATTTTCCATCATTTCGTCTTCTATATCACTAATTCTTTCTTCGGCCTCATTTATACTAGCAGTTAGAGCCTCCATATTTGATTGTACCTCATTAATAGCCTTTTTGATTTCGACTTGGTTATATTTTAGTTCTTTTATTTCTCCAGAAAGGGTTTCTCTGATATGTTCCATTCTTTTTTCAAGCCCAGCTAGTAACTTTAAAATCGTCATTCTGAACTCTACTTCCGACATCTTACTACTGTCTGTATTGATTAGGTCCCTGGCAGTTGGTACTGCCTCTTGTTCTTTTTTTTGAGGTGATTTTTTCCATCTTGTCATTTTGTCCAGAGGAGAATAGATGAATGAGAGAACAAAATGCTAACAGGGTAACAATGTCCCCAGAAAAATACACACTAAACCAAACAGAAGTGACCTGAAACTGGGGGAAAAGACAGGGAAAGAAAGAAAAAAAAAAAAAAGAAAAAGAAAAAGATAAAAACAAACAAACAAACAAACAAACCAGAATATAATAAAATATGATCAGGCTGGTGGATAGATCAGTGCCACACACTAGATTTTGGGCGTATTTTGGTGTGTTAGAAGAAAGTGCCTCCCAAAATTTTAAAGAAAGAAAAACTTATATATGTACAAAAATAAGGGTTAATACGATGAAGGGATGGAATATGACTATAAAGTTGGAAATTATAAAAGATTGTATAAAAGGAATTGATAAGATAAGAAATTGATTCAAAAAAGAAAGAAGAGGATTTAAAAAAAAAGAAAAGAAGAGAATGTGATCAGGCAGGAGACTAGAACAAAGCCCTACACTAGAGATTTAGGGTATATTTTGATCTGTTAGAAGAAACTGTATCCCAAAATTTTAAAGAGAGAACAACTTATATATATATATATATATATATATATATATATATATATACCAAAAATAAGGTTAACTACAATGAAGGGATAGAATATGACTCTAAAAATGAAAAATAAAAAAGATTTTTTAAAAAAGAGAGTGATAAGATGTTGGTTGAAAAAGGGAAAAAGAAAAATTCAAAAAAAATAGAAAATGGAAAAAAAAGAAAACTAAAATAATTAAGTTTGAAAGACTAAAGAACCAGGGGGAAAAAGCCTATGTGTGTATATATATATATATATATATATATATATATATATATATATATACCCAAAATAAGGTTAACTACTATGAAGGGATAAAATATGACTCTAAAAAATGAAAGAAAAATAAAAAAGATTTTTTAAAAAAGGGATTGTAAGATGTTAGTTGAAAAAGGGAAAAAGAAAAATTCAAAAAAAAAAAAAGAGAAAGTTAGGAAAAAAAATAACTTTGAAAGGCTAAAGAATCATGGGAAAAAAGCCATGAATTCTATGTGCAGTATTCCCCTAGCGCTGGAGTTCTGTCATTCTCATTGATCAGTAAACTTGGCCTTGGCTGGCTGTTCTTGCTGATCATCTGGGGGAGGGGCCTGTTGCCATGGTTCCCATATGTCTTTACTGGAGGCGGAATTACCCCGCCCTTGCCGGTCCCGGCTAAGTAATCTACTCGAATTTGCTCTCGGGAGCTTTTGTTCCCTGAAAGCTTTCTGTACAGCTTTGGAGGACGAGAGTGAAAATGGCGGCCTCCCAATCTCCACCCCAGAGGAGCCAAGAACTCGGTTCCCCACTCCTCTGTGTGCCCCCAAAGAAAAGCAGTCAATCACTCCAGTCTCCAGGTCTCTGGCCTCACTCCATGCTCACCCGGCCTGTGACCGAGCATTTCTGTCTCTGGCACACGACCCCATGTGGAATCTCCAAACCCAGCAGATCCCTGCGGTGTACTCCCGCGCCACTCCTCCCTGGGGAGGAAGTGAAGTCTCCCTGGATCTGCCACTGTTGGGTCCCTGCTGGAAGAGCAGTGGTCCAACTGTGCCGCGGATCACGGTTTATGGCAACCCCGAGGTGTGATCCTGCTCCTTGGCTCCCTCTCTGCAGCCGGCTTCCCTGCTCTGATACCTGCAAGCCCTGCCACACTCAAGGACCCCCGGTTTTTCTGTGACCCCGAGTTTCCTGAGACCACAGTGTCCCAGTGAGAGTTCCACCCCCCGCTTAGCCACTGGAGCGACGTCCCTCAGTTGAACGGACTTCTAAATGTTTCAATTTTGGGCTCTGCTGTTCTATCACTTGCCAGGACAGGCTAACAGAGGCCCCCTCCCCCGCCGTCTATCTTTCTGAATATCACCTCAGATTTACTTCCCTGCACGTCCTACCTTCCCGAAAGTGGTCGCTTTTCTGTTCAGAGAGTTGTTGCTATTCTTTTCTTTGATCTCCTGTTGAGTTCATAGGTGTTCAGAATGGTTTGATCCCTATGTAGCTGAATTCCTGGGACCAGACAAAATTTAGGTCTCCTACTCCTCCACCATCTTGCTCTTCCCCCTCATAATTTGTAACTTTTTACCTTTGTATCCATTAACAAATTATTGCAGTAATATTTTTACCAATTTAGTTTTTTAACCTTCATAGTAGAGTTATAAGTGATTACCCACCACTGTTTTAACAATAGAGTGGTTCTGAATTTAACTCTATATTTACCTTTATCAGTGAGATATATATTTTCATGTATTTTGCTGTTACTAATTAGTGTCTTTTCATTTTAGCTTGAAGAAGTCCCTTTAGCATTTCTTGTAAGGCTGTTCTAGTGGTGATGAACTTCTTTAGCTTTTGCTTGTCTGGAAAATTATTTCTTTTCCTTCAATCCTAAAGGACAACTTTGCTGGCTAGAGTATTCTTGAATGGCAGTGTTTCCCACCCCCCCACCCCAGTACTTTGGATATATCATGTCACTCCCTTCTGGCCTGCAGTTTGTGCTGCAATATCTGCTGATAATCCTCATGGGGGTTCCCTTGTACATCACAATTTGTTTTTCCCTTGCTGCTTTTATAGATCTCTCCTTATCTTTAACTTTTGACAGTTAATTATAATATGTCTTCATGTACGTCTCTTTAGATTCATCTTATTTGGAATTCTCTGTGGGTTTTCTAGATCTGGATGTCTATTTATTTCCCCAGTGGAGAGAAGTTTTACAAACACATACTAAAAATCTATATTTTTACTCTACCGCCCACATTTTATTTTTTTGATGTCACAATTTACATCTTTTTTTCTTGTGTATTCCTTAGCAAATTGTTGTAGTTCATATTTTTATCAATTTTGTCTTTTAACCTTCATATTAGAGTTATAAGTGGTTCACCCACCACCCCTGTAACAGAGTGTCCTGAATTTAACTATGTATTTACCTTTACTAGTGAGATATATACTTGTATAAGCCGTATTTATACTTTTATACTTATGTAAGCCATTATTTCTTTAAATAAACTTCCTAATCCTTTCTCTCTCTCTTTTCCTTCTGGGATTTCTATAATGCTTATTTTGTATATATTGCATATATGTAATGTGTATTGATGGTATCCTATAAGTCCAGTAACTGAATTTTCCTCTTCTTCATGCTTTTTTTCTTTTTGTACTTCTGATTGGATGAATTTTGCTGCCCTGTCTTTGATTTCTCTGATACTTTCTTTCATTTCATCTAGTTTGTTGTTGAACCACACTATTGAATTTTTTATTTTATTATTTATTTATTTATTTAAAGATTTTATTTATTTATTTGAGAGAGAGAGAGAGAGAGAGAGCATGAACAGGGGGAGAAGCAGAGGGAGAGAGAAGGGGAGAAGCAGACTCTCCACCAAGTAGGGAGCCCGATGTGGGGCTTGATCCCAGGGCCCTGGGATCATGACTTGAGCTGAAAGCAGATGCTTAACTGACTGAGCCACCCAGGTACCCCCAATTTTTTATTTTAGTTATTGTGTTCTGTTCTTTGTTATTTCTGTTTGGTGCTCTCTTATATTATCTATACTTTTGTTGAAATTCTCACTTTGTTCATGTATTGTTCTCATCTTGGTGAACATGATTATTATTTTTTTTAAGATTTTATTTATTTATTTGAGAGAGAGAGAGAGAGAGAGAGAATGTGCAAAAATGTGGTGGAGGGGCAGAGGAAGAGGGATAAGGAGACTTCCCTCGGAGTAAGGAGCCTGATGCAGGACTCGATCCCAGGAACCTGGGATCATGACCTGAGCTGAAGGCAGATGCTTAACTGACTTAGCCATCCAGGTGCCCTGGTGAGCATCTTTATGATCATTATTTTGAACTTTTCATCAGGTAAATCACTTACCTGTGTTTCATTAAGGTGTATTTCTGGAACTTTATTTTGTTCTTTCGTTTGGAACATATTCCTCTTTTTTTTTTTTTCATGTTCCTTGACTCTCTATGATTGTGTACATTAGATAAAACAGCCATCTGTCTCAGTCTTGATGGAGTGGTCTCATGTAGGAAATGAACCTTATTTTTAGCGTGTCCCTAGCTCTTGGTTGTCCCTCTAACCTTTGTGATTGTCTAAGCTGCCTTCCTTGTTCTTAGTGGCTCCCACTAGTTAAGAGTATGCCAAGACCTGTCAGTGTCCCAAAGGTGAGAATCTCAGTCAGCACCTAGATCCAGTATGATTAGAGGCTGTACCCTCTGGCAGCTGTTTTTAAAGTAGACAGGTAGATTTCTTTCAGGGAAAGACTGGGAAATGGGCATTTCTGTCTGTTCCATCTATGGAGAGTCCTGAGGGGATAGCAGGTTAAGAACAGTTTCTTTGTTTTTACAGCCTGAGGAACCCACCCACGAACACAGTCCCTGCTGTCCACCATAGCTTTGCAATCAAGGGTTGTGTCCCCTGGCCAGCAGCTGCAAAAGCTAGGGTACCAGACATGTATACAAACTCCTTCCAGGGTGATTTGGACCTGACTAGGAGAATGCAGAGTGATGTCTGCTGACTTTTTGTTTTCCAGGGAGGATCTAGTCTCTCTCTAGATGCATGCTAAATAAGAAGCCTGATCTTCAGGCAGCATTTTTTTAAAGTGTGCTAATAGGCCTCTTTCAGGGAAAAAGTGTGAGATGGATGTTTCTGTTTGCTCTCTCTGCACTGAACATTGAGAGGATAGCTGGTTAAGAAGTGATTCTTTGCTATTGTCGTGTGGAACCTGGAACTCAAGCTTCACTTGCCACCAGAGTCAGGCAATCAAGGAATGTGTCCCCTTGATAGCAGCTGTGAAAGCCAGGGTGCTAGATATGTGCACAAGCTCCTTTTAGGGAAACACTTGTGACCCGTGTCAATGTGGGTTTTTTCTCATTTGCCTGATGTGTAGTAGGCACTCAGCTAATTTCTGAATATTTGTCAGAGGGAATTGTTCCATGTGTAGTTGTAGATTCAGTGAGCCCGTGGAAGGAAGTAAATTCAGGAACCTCCTATGTCACTATCTTGCACTGGAATCCTTACATTCATTTTAAAATTGGGTTGTCTGTCTTCTTATTATTTTAAGAATTATTTTATATTTTGACACAAGTACTTTTTTAGATATATTAATTGCAAATATCTTCTGCAGTCTTTAGCTTATCTTTAACTTTTAAAATAATGTCCATTTAAAAATAGCTTATAGTTTTTCTTATGCAATTTGTTGATTTTTTTTTTTTAAGGCTCATACTTTAGTGTCATATCTAAAAACTCTTTCCAAACCCCAAATGATGAATATTTTCTTTTTTGCTTTCTTCTAGATACTTTATACTAAATTTTTTAGCTTTTACATTTAGGTCTATGATCCATTTTGAGTTAAGTTTTGTGTATCATGTGAAGTAAGGATCTAAGGCTATTTTGTTTTGTTTTGCTTGTGGATTTCTAAGAGTCTCAGCCCAATTTATTGAAAAGACTGTCCTTTCCTTATTGAATTGTTTTGGTACCTGGTAGAATAGACAACTATTTTAATTCCTTCAGGAATGAGAAAATATTTTATAATCTTTTCTATATCTTAACAATTAATTCTGCAATTTAAATTTCATAGGTTTTTCCATTTCCAAGGAAATCATTTTTTTACCACCCAAATTATGGTGTCTCTAGATAGTCACAACCACATGAGAATTTAACAGTTATTTGCCAACTAGTTGGAAAAACTAGTTGCTATTTTTTGACTTAGTAATAAGAATTTAGACTATAAAAACCTAGTATTAAGAGAATATTCTTTTTAAGAGCAAAGTGAACCTATTCATATTTAATCAAAAGAAGAATTTGAGGTTGGGAACAATATGATTCTGTGAATATATTTTTTAAATGACATTCTCTCAAAAGAGAATTCCTATACTCTTTAGTATTACAGATCAATAATATTAGTAACTTCAAATTTTCCTAAGTTCATTATTTATGTAAGTTAACAAAGACATTTATGTAAGTTAACAAAGACATCCAGCAAGCAATTCTTAAAACTAACAATAACGAGCTGTCACATAGTAATTTTGTAAAACTTTGTTGTTCACTTAGAGGTAAGGTTTTATTTCCACATAAACCTGTGTGTGTGAATATATGTATATATATATTCATACACACATAGATATATAACATATTACTTAACATAGCTGTTTGTCTTTCAGGTAGATAATAACTTCCATGTATGTCTTTTAGATTCATTTTCTGATATGCAAACTTGTCCCATCATGTGCTACATTTATGAGAACAAATCCATTTATTTTTTATACATTGGTCCTCTCATGGTTTGTGTTATTACTGACTCAAGGTACCCTATCTATATTTTATCCTTATATTTCTTAACTGGGTTCTGGTTCATTCTATTTCTGGTATTAAGTTTTGAAGCCGATTAAAAAACTTTCCTCTGCAACACAGAGATTTTTTTTTTTAAAGACTTTGAGATTTTGAGATTCAAGACACCTTGCATTTTTGCTGATGTTGGTTTTCTACATGGCCAGCAACTTCAGTACTTAAAATACATTTTATATGATATCTACCTATTTTAAGTAGTTTGCCCAAGTTTTGAATTTCTATCGTATCAAACTTGTTTTTTTCAGAGGACAGGTGCCACACAAATTTAATCATGTAATGAAATGTATTTTCTTTATATTGAGATAACTGTATGTGAGAATGAACTTTGTAGCAAAGCTTTGATTGAAGTCAGTCACTTAAAGCAAAATTCTGAGTGCTATACTATGATATTGTGAGGGTTTCTTTGTTATTTTGCTGTCATTCTCATTACCTGGTACACATGGCTGAGAGTATATTTCCTGAGTTGTTAAATCTGATCAGCTGTCCAGCTTATCACATCAGCTACCACATCTGTGCTCTAGATTTCCCTAGGCTTGGATTTTAGAGAAATGATTCTACCTTAGTAAGAACTTTAGTTATACAAAAAATAACATAAACCCCTATTAGTCTGAAGAAGTGCTTTAAAATCAAAAGGCCTTCTGATGTATTTATAAAATTAAATTATTTTTCAAGTTCTTAGAAGATTATGTCCAAAATGATAACCAACTTGACTATGAAGAACAATAATTCCAGACTGATAATATGCTTATATGATAGGCCTGGATATGTCAATAAAGGTTATAAATTATGAAGAAACTACAGTATAATGTTGTTCAAAAGTACTCTTGATCATTTACAGTGGTTTTCAAAATGAATTTTTTAGAGTCTTGGAGTCATTGGGTGAGTGTGGGCAGAGAGGGGAGGATGCTAAACCAGTGAGATACTAGGTTCTCCATCCAAATTTCAACTGGAGTATCTCTGTTTGGGTTTTACATAAAGAGATCTCATGTGAATGTAATAGTAAACACATGTAAAGAGACTTTTTATATTTGATTCCTAGATATGCATATAATACCTATTTAAACCATATTTCCACATAAACCTTACCTCTAACCAAACAACAAAGTTTTACAAAATTATTATGTGACAGTTCGTTATTGTTAGTTTTAAGAATTGCTTGCTGGATGTTTTTGTTAACTAATGTAAATAATGAACATAAAAATTTGAAGTTACAATATTATTGATCTGTATACTAAAGAGTATAGGAATTCTCTGATGTAATTTAAAAAATACTATCCTGGAGTTGGCTTGCTAATGTCTCATTTAGAATTTTGATGTCTATTATAAGTAAGGCTAGACTAATTTTCTTTTCTTATATTGGTCTTGTCTAAGTTTTGTATCAACTTTGCATTGGCTTCATAGAAAATTAGGGAAGCTCTTTCTCATTTTCTGTTCTCTAGAACATTTTGTATAAGAAAGGGATTGTTAGTTGCCTGAGGTATGATAAAACTTGTCTCTGTGAAATCATCTGTGCATGGTGCTTTTTTTGTAGGTTGATTTTGTGACTTCTGATTTAGTTTCTTAAATGGTTATAGATCTTAAAATAATGGTTATAGATCTTAAAATATAAATAAATCTTATTTAATATAAATATAAATAAATCTTATTTAAAATATAAATAAATATAAATAAATCTTTTCAAGGAAATTGTATATTTTGTCTATGTTTTCAAATTTATTGGCCTATGGTAGCTTATACTATTCACTTATGGTTCTTAAATCTCTACTTGTAATTATGTCTATTTTTCATTTCTAGTATTGTTTATTTTTGTTTTCTTTCATTTTTTTCATGATCACTATTGTCAGAAGTTTGACAGCCTTAATATTGTTTTCAAAGACCCAATTTTTGTTTTTGTTAATTTGCTCTATATTATTCTTTACTTTCTCTTTTATTAAATATGATTCACATCTTTATTTTTTCTTTCTTCTGCTTTTTGGTTAATCTGTTGTCCTTTTAAAAAGTTCTTGAATTGAAATCTTGGCTTATTAGCCAAAGAAAACTCTTGTTTTCTTTGTTTTTTTTCTTCTCTAATATATGCATTTGCAACTATTACTTTCCCTGTTAAGTTCCATTTTATCTGCAACCCACATAGTTTCATGTTATGTTAATTTCTAAATATTTGATATATCTGTTATAAAATGAAAATTTAAATGATGAATTATTTAACAGTGTAATTTTTAGTTTTTAATTTAATTTCATTTAATTTTTTAAAAAGTAAGCTCTATGCCCAACGTTGTACTTGAACTCATGACCCTGAGATTAAGAGTCACATGCTCTACTAACTGAGCCAGCCAGGTACCCCAGTGTAATTTTTACGTAATACAATTTATATGTAAAATTTTAAGGTAATTTCTAAATTGACTTTCTTTTTATTTTTGTTTTGTTTCTTTTGGGAGGAGAAGCTTTCCATTTTTTTTTTTTTGAGTATAGTTGACACACAGTGTTATTAATTTCAGATGTACAACATAGTGATTCAGCTTCTCTATGCGTTATGCTGTACTCACCACAAGTGTAGCTACTATCTGTCACTCTACAGCACTATTACAATATAATTGAGTATATTCCCTCTGCTGTGCTTTTTATTTTCATGACTTAATCATTCCATAACCAGAAACCTTTATCTCTCACTCCCCTACCCATTTTGCCTCCCTTTACCCTCTTTCCTCTGGCATCCATCAGTTCCCTGTAATTATAGGTCTGATTCTGCTTTTTTGTTTATTCATATGTTTTATTTTTTAGATTCCAACATATGAATTAAATCATATGGTATTTGTCTTTTTTAGTCTGACTTATTTCACTTAGCATAATATACTCTAGGTCCAGTCATGTTGCAGATTTCACAATCTCATCCTTTTTTATGGCTGTGTAATATTCCATAGTATATGTATGTGTGTGTGTGTGTGTGTGTACACCACATCTTATCCATTCGTTTATCAATGGTTCTTAGGTTTCTTTTATATCTTGGTTATTGTATGTAATGCTGCAATAAAAATAGGGCCGTGTATATCTTTTTGAAATTTTGTTTTCATTTTCTTTGGATAAATACTCAGTAGTGGAATTATTGAATCATATGGTATTTCTGTTTATCTTTTGACATCTATACTGTGGCTGTACCAATATACCTCTATACTGTGGCTGTACCAATATACCTCTATATTCCTACCAACAGTGCAGTTTCTCAATAATGCATCTAGGTATTGATTTCTTTTTAAATTTTTGCATGGGATTCATTTCTTCCTGAATCTGATCATTTTTTTAATCACTTATGACAAATTTGTAGCTATTATCTTTGTAATATTTTCTTTCTCCTATCTTGGAACTTATATTTAAATAGACATATGATTGCCTTTCTCATTCTGTCTTTCATGATTCTCATGTCTCATTGGTATTTTCTGTTTCTTTTTTTAAAAATTTTATTTTATTATGTTATGTTAATCACCATACATTACATCATTAGTTTTTGGTGTAGTGTTCCATGATTCATTGTTTGCTATGGTAAGCACTGTGAATTGTGTATTTTCTGTTTCTTTATTATGTTGCATTCTTGGTAATTTTCTCAAGTGTATCTTCCCAAATCATAATTTTCTCTTCACCTATATCTAATCTGCTGATTATTCCATACATTGAGATTTTTAAATTTTGATAATATTTTTTATTTCTAGATGTTCTATTTTTAAGAAATCTGTTATTCTTTATCATGAGTTTCTTGTTATGTTTCTGTTTCTTTTTTTACCCTTTAATATAATTCCAAGAATATTTATTTTAAAAATCTCAGATTGTTCTGTTTTCTAAATTTTTCTCTTTTTGGGAGGGAGTGCTATTTTACCTCTTTGTTATGTCTATTGACTCCATTTTTGTGAATACAGTTCTTGTATAATTTGTAAACTTTATGAGTTAATCTTTATCAGGAGTCTGTTTTTCTATGAGAGTCATATGTGTTGTGGAAATATCCCTAGATATGAGTTTTATATTTAATTTAGTTGGGAACTTCAGGAATTCCACTGGTTTGAGGTCAGTTTTTAAAAACTTCTTGGTTTGGCAGTCTTGCTGCTTGTGGGTGATGCAGTATTGGGAGTTTTGATTTCTCACAGGAGACTTCTCTTTTCCATTCTCAGAACTTAGCAGTGATGGATATTCTTACCATTGTCTTGAGCTCTAAGATACAGGCTTTTTAATAAAATAAACAACTATTTCAGAAATAGGAAACTTTCAGTTTGTGATAAAAGGAGTTTTATTTTCAGATTCTGCTTCAGTCCCTGCTTAGACATTAAAATTGTGATCTCAAAGCTTTAGGACTATAAATATCTGGGTCTCATATGCCTTTTGACCATTGAAGTCTCAGCTTTTATGCTTATTGGTATGATTTGAGTTCCCTCTGCTTTTCTTCTGCATGGGGATTCCTATTCTTTCTTTTTAGCTTTGATATGCATTTAATTAATATTCAGGGTCTGTATTTTTCTGCAGCATTCTCTATGTTTGTAGTGGGACAAGATCTTCAGTTGCTCAATGTGGCATTTTGTTACACTGGAAGTCTTAATAGGAACACTCTATTATTGAAACAAAAATTCAGAAAGAAATATAAATCTAAATTTGTTTTTGATGCTATATCGCCCTAGTATTATATGTACCATCAACACTTTAGTTTCAGAAAAACAGTATCATCTGTTTCATAAAATTAATATTATTACTTTAAATGTTAATGTTTTTGTAGTTTTCTACTTATGTAATTTGTACATTTGTATTAATTTTATAGCTATTAAAGGAACAATGTGCATAATATTTTGTGTCTAATTTTGTTTATATAAATTTAAATTGCATTATAATATGAATATTTAAAACTATATTGGGAGTCCATTATAATTATTTTTTCATTACAAAGAGCCCAAGTCTAAGAAATGCTGAACTAGTCATGACTGGAAAATTTACATTTAGATTGATGGTACACATTAAACTTAGATTTTTCTCTTAACTCTAACTGTTGACTATATATTCATATAACTTCATCTTTTTGGGTAACATAATGGCTTAATCATTACTCTTCTTATATTTCTTTACCAAAAGGAAATTTATCTTTAAGGTATACACTATCCAGTATTTACAGTATATTTGGTATATACAAATATTACTTACCTCAGTAGTTGTCCATAGGAATGGGCACAATACATTGGAATCATTTGGGAATGTTTTCCAAAATATACATGTTCACCTCCCCCAGACATTCTGATAATGCTGTCTGGATTTTATCTTTTTTTTTAAGTTTGTATGTATGTATGTATGTATATTTATTTATTTAGCACAAGTGAGGGAAGGGGCAGAGGAAGAGGGAGAGAGAGAATCTCAAGCAGACTCCATGCTGAGCGCCAAGTCCTACATGGGGTTCCATCATATGACCCGGAGATCATGACCTGCGCTGAAATCAAGAGTCAGGCTCTTAACTGACTGAGCCACTCAGGCACCCCTCTGGATTTTATTTTGAAAGTAACAAGATTGTGGGATAGAGCCCCGTGTCAGGCTCTGTGCTCAGTGTGGAGTCTGCTTGAGATTCTCTCTCTCCCTCCTCATCTTCCCCTCCCCTCACTTGTGCTCTCTAAATAAATAAATAAATAAATAAATAAATAAATAAATAAATAAAATCTTTAAAGGAAAAGAACGTAACAAGCAGGTACTGAAGATTTTAAGCAATAATATTGTACCAATTCTATTTCTGTATTTTCTTCCTTAAATATAAGATACCATTTTTTTTGAAAAGTTTTTTCTCAGGATACAGGTGATTTAACTTGTCCCTTCTCTGTTTAGACATGTGACAGTTAAGAGCCTAATGTGTCATGTCAGAGGCTATAGTCTTAAATATGACAGATAATTTGGTCTTGGGAAAGAGTTTTTAGTGATTACAGTAAAGAGGAACCAACCTTGAACCTGGGAATTACCCAGAGAAGGCCTCTTGTGATGCGGAATAGCAGGGATGTGATTTGCCTTACCCAAATCAGCCAGGTGCCACTCTTGGTAGGAAAACTCTCATGTATATGTTCCAGCTTTGATCCATTGCCACCTCTATGGGCCAACTATCTAGCAGATTCACTTACCTCTCTAAACATGACTCTAAGGGACTTCTGTTGTTCCTGTAGTTGGCAACGTGCCGGATAGCCCCTAGAAGGTCAGAGGGATACTCATTGGCTTTTGCCCTTTACCCCCAACCTATCATGTATCCAAGAGACACTGTCAAGATTAGCCATATTATCAGCCATCTCTGTCTCATGGACAAGATAAATCTTGGTGTTGGTGGATATGCTCACCAAAGATGGCACACTGTCCTGTACTACCTTCTTTTTTTTAGTCTTCTTTAATATTTTAGATTGAAAATGCTTTTTTCCCGTACTTAAAAAATGTATTTTTTATTGTGAAATATTCAGACATAGAAAAGCATAAGGAATAAAGTCAATCATTTATAGCTATACTTAGCAATAATATCACCTAGAGATGGTAACATATTTTTTTTTAAAGGTTTTATTTATTTATTTGACAGAGAGAGACACAGCTAGGGAGGGAACACAAGTCAGGGGAGTGGGAGAGGGAGAAGCAGGCTTCCTGTGGAGCAGGGAGCCTGACGCGGGGCTCGATCCCAGGGACCCTGGGATCACGACCTGAGCTGAAGGCAGACGCCGAATGACTGAGCTACCCAGGCACCCTGAGATAGTAACATTTTGATGGATATTCTTATAAACATTTAAATTTACACACACACAAACACATATGTAGCACATATCGTATATGTTTCTGACATAAATTTGACTATTTTCATTTCTTATTAAATGTCCTTGGGCTGGAACTGACTTTTACTCTTTAAAACATTAATTCCGTGTTGAAATTATTTACTTTGACATTTTTGGCTATGAAATATTATGTCAGATGATTGTGCTATGACACAAGAAGGAAGAATAAAGAATCATAGAACTATAGAATTTAAGATCTAAAAGAGACCTTTGAGAACTTTAAAGACTACTCTGAAACTCAGAGCTAATCAAGAGGTCAGTTTTCTTTCCACTTTCTGTGTTGTCATATATTATGCAAACTTACAAAGGAAAAAAGCTGATATTGAAGATATGAAGATATTGAAGAAAGTATTTACTTTCAAAGATGAAGCCTCACTCATGAATTTCTTCTCCAACAAACTAAAATTTCTTATTTTATACAATTTTAGCTTCATAGGATCTTGTATGGTTCATTGACTAGTCAAATACATAGGTATCATTCCATTTGTTTGCAAGTCAATTTGTACACAGAGTTTTGTGCAGGTCTGTGGGGATGTTCTTCCACATAATGTATTTCCAGGAGATAGCCTAACAATGGAGGTGGTGCCTCATTTCTTTTGGTGTAAGTCCTAGTTAGGTTGAACTCAGAAGTAAATTTAGAATTGTAACTAAAATCTTATTGAAGTTACTTAAAATGAGGAGAATAGAAAGGAAAAAGAAATGAGAAGAAAGCACCAGCAGGACAAAAAATAGCTGCTGCTTTGAAAATAATTTATTTCTCTTTCTCTGTGGGCATACGTGTGTGGGTGGGTTTTCTCAATTCTGAAGTTGTTGTAAATAAATTAGCTGTAAAGCCCGTCACAGATTTTTTTTCCCCTTAGTTCTCTAAATTACTTCAGGTATCAAGCTGAGAAGTCTGTGGGGCTTTCAGTAATAGCACACTGTTTCATATTATGATTTTTTAAAAGCAGATACAGAAACAACCCAAATAATTCCATTTACATCTGAATTAAATTTCTCAGGCATTTCTTGGATTTTATTAGCAATTCAACAAGAAGCCTAGTATTAGGAGATATGGAATAATTACAAAAGAAGGGGAGGGATATAACTAAAGGGGTACTGAATTCATAATGCAGAATTTGGCTGAAGTGGTCACTATTTTTGTGAATAGAGAGTAATAGGTCAAATTTTAATCCTTCAAAGTAATTTTCTATGAATTCAAATCTGTGAATTTTTTATACTTACTCTACCTATTGTTCCATTGCAAATGTCAAATCAGTAGTAGTTTCGTAAGCCATCTCAAGGGATTTTATGGACATTTTCTAAGTTATTTACTGACCCAATTTCCATGTAACCCATTGGTATATATTATAGTAACAGATATTTGTTAAAGATAAAACATATTGGGGTGCTTGGGTGGCTCAGTCAGTTAAGCATCTGTCTTTGGCTCAGGTCATGTTCCCAGGGGCCTGGGATCTAGCCCTGCTTTGGGCTCTCTGCTCAGTGGGGAATCTGCTTCTCCTTCTGCCCCTCCCCCCTATTTTTTTTTAAAAAGATAAAACATATTTATGAACAGTGATGCCCATTAGCAATATGACATTGAACAAGTAAGTTACTTTTCTAGGCCCAGTTAAATGAGGAAATTGACCTGAATTATTTCTGTATACTTTTTAGTTCTAAATTCTGTGAGGTCATTAAAAATGAGAGAAATAGGCCAATATGTAAATTAAAGTCATACATTGTAATTTAAGTTATACATACATAAATATTAGTTATATCGTTTCTACTCAGATTAGCAGTGGTCTCAATAATTTAAATTTCTGACTCTGTTATGAATATTTATTCCTTTGTTTTCCACCACTCATAAGATGAAGTCAAAACTTCTCAGGATGGCACATTAGAGCAATTATGCTTTTTTATAATATAGTCCCAACCTGTCTTTCTTGCTTCCTCTCTTATAACCCCTGTACTACAGGCATATCAAATTCTTTTCAATGATTATTTTTTGACTAACAGCGTATTGTGATATTATTCACAATCCATAAGATTCATCTTTTTAAAGTGTACAATTTGGTGATTTTTAGTATATTCACAGAGGTGTAGCCATCATCACTATATAATTCCAGTACATTTTTATAACCCCCAAAAGAAGTCCTATACCCATTAGCAGGCACTTTCCCCCTTGGCCCAGCCCCTGGAAACTGTTAATATACTCTCTGTCTTTATAGATTTGCCTATTCTGAACATTTCATATAGATGGAGCCATATAATATGTGGCCTTTGGGACTGGCCTTTTTTACTTAAGATAATGTTTTCAGGGTTCACCCATGTTGTATCATGTATTGGTTCTTCATTCCTTTTTATGGCCAAATAATATTTGATGATGATGATGATAATGATGATGATGATGGTATGCAACATTTTATTTATCCTTTCATCGGTTGATGGGCATTTGGGTTGTTCCCACATTTTGGCTATTATGAATTTTGATGCTGTGAACATTCTTGTCAGATTTTTGTGGGAACTTGTGTGTCCTTTTCTCTTGGGTATATTCCTAGGAGTGGAATTGCTGGTTCATATGGTAAGTCTATGTTTAACTTTTTAAGGACCTGCCAAACTGTTTTCTAAAGAGTTTCACCATTGTATAATCTTACCAGCAATGTATGACAGTTCCAGTTTCTCCACATTCAAATTTTTAAAATACAAAATTGTGATAAAATACCAGTTTTCATTCATACAGTTTACTCAACACAAATTATTAAGAGCAAACCACTGTGTACTTGATGTGGTTTTCAAAGAAGTAAAAACGAAGTGATACCTGTGATACTATAATGTTTATAATATCTACAATGTCTAGAATGATTCTTGTTTTACCCTCACAAAACTCAGCTAAATATTCTACAACACCATACTGGAATGCAGACAAAAAAGTAAATTCCTTAGCATAGTCTACACAGCTTCCTATGATCTACTCCCCTTTTCTTACCATCCCCTGCCATGAATCACAACCTCGTTCTAACCTCTATTCAAAAGCAAGTGAAACCAAAAGCACACCCTAGCCAATTAAAAATAAAATCACAGTAAGGCATTTCTGGCATCTCTAAAGTTGAGCCATGCAATTTATTTTTATATACTCCAAGATAACCTGGTTATAAAATGCATATTCTAAATAACAAAATGAATTGAATTGTGGAACTTTTAACTTAAGATAAAGTTGGGAAGAGATGTGGGACATTAAAATGATGGCTCTGATTTCAGGATAATTTATTTGTAATCCTTTCTGACAGAAATTAATTACTGGGGTCAGTAACCTATTAAGGACCCTCCTTAATAGGGTCATTGGTATATAAAAGAATGTTTGCATTTTTGCTCCCTTTAAGATGGGAAGCGTGTTCTTTTCCAAAAGTGATATTAACACACCAGGTTAAAAAGAAAGGGGCTGGGGTATGGCAGTACTGCCTATCTGAATATTACTACACTGGGAATTATGATCTGTTTCATCTGTAGACCATTTTTTATGGGTATCAATGTCTAGTTTATGATGCTATGTAAGTTCAGCCTATAACTGTTTCTTCTCAAAGATGGAAGAAAGGAATATAAAAGCAAGTGAATACATAGTATTTCTGAAGGAGAATTTCTACAAGGAGACATAGAGGTTGGCAGCAGGTGATCTGTAACAGAATCACTAAGTCTGAAGCCTGCCTGCTCCTCATAAAGACAGGGAAGCTAGTCTTGAAAAATCTTCCAAGAAGCTCTGCTAAACCCAGCTCCCACTAACTTTCAGCTTTCTACTTTTCTGGGTGTTTCAATCTCTGAAGGAATAATAACAGTGAAAAGATATACTAACCATTAGTTTGCTTTTTAACTTGTGCTTGTATTTCATCCTTAGGAGCACTTTAAAAAAATTTTTTATTGTTATGTTAATCACCATACATTACATCATTAGTTTTTTAAAAAATTTTTATTATGTTATGTTAGTCACCATACAATACATCATTGGTTTTTGATGTAGTGGTCCACGATCCATTGTTTTCGTATAACACCCAGTGCTCCATGCAGTACGTGCCCTCCTTAATACCCATCACCAGGCTAACCAATCCCTCCTCCCCCCTCCCCTCTAAAACCCTGTTTGTTTCTCAGAGTCCATAGTCTCTCATGGTTCATCTCTCCTTCCAATTCCCCATCCCCCCATTTTTCCCTTCCTTCTCCTAATGTCCTCCATGCTATTCCTTATGTTCCACAAATAAGTGAAACCATATGATAATTGACTTTCTCTGCTTGACTTATTTCCCTTAGCATAATCTCCTCCAGTCCCATCCATGTTGATGTAAAAGTTGGGTATTCATCCTTTCTGATGGCTGAGTAATATTCCATTGTATATATGGACCACATCTTCTTTATCCATTCATCTGTTGAAGGGCATCTCGGCTCTTTCCACATTTTGGCTATTGCAGACATTACTGCTATGAACATTGGGGTGCATATGGCCCTTCTTTTCACTACATCTGTGTCTTTGGGGGAAATACCCAGGAGTGCAATTGCTGGGTCATAGGGTAGCTCTATTTTTAAATTTTTGAGGCACCTCCACACTGTTTTCCAAAGTGGCTGTACCAACTTGCATTCCCACCAACACTGTAAGAGGGTTCCCCTTTCTCCACAACCTCTCCAACATTTGTTGTTTCTTTCCCTGTCCATTTTGGCCATTCTAACTGGTGTAAGGTGGTATCTCAATGTGGTTTTGATTTGGATTTCCCTGATGGCTAATGATGATGAACATTTTTTCATGTGTCTGTTAGCCATTTGTATGTCTTCTTCAGAGAAGTGTCTTTTCATATCTTCTGCCCACTTTTTGACTTGATTGTTTTTTGGGTGTTGAGTTTGAGAAGTTCTTTATAGATCTTGGATACCAGCCCTTTATCTGTAGTGTCATTTGCAAATATCTTCTCCCATTCTGTGGGTTGCCTCTTTGTTTTGTTGACTGTTCCCTTTGCTGTGCAGAAGCTTTTTATCTTGATGAAGTCCCAAAAGTTCATTTTTGCTTTTGTTTCACTAGCTTTTGGAGATGTATCTTGAAAGAAGTTGCTGTGGGTGATGTCAAAGAGGTTACTGCCTATGTTCTCCTCTAGGATTTTGATGGATTCCTGTCTCACATTGAGGTCTTTCATCCACTTTGAGTTTATCTTTGTGAATGGTGTTAGAGAATGGTTGAGTTTCATTCTTCTGCATGTGGCTGTCCAATTTTCCCAGCACCATTTATTGAAGAGACTGTCTTTTTTCCATTGCATGTTTTTCCCTGCTTTGTCAAAGATTATTTGACCCTAGAGTTGAGGGTCCATATCTGGGTTCTCTATTCTGTTCCATTGGTCTATATGTCTGTTTTTGTGCCAGTACCATGCTGTCTTGGTGATCACAGCTTTGTAATATAGCTTGAAATCGGGCAACGTGATGCCCCCAGCTTTGTTTTTCTTTTTCAACATTTCCTTGGCGATTCGGGGTCTTTTCTGATTCCATACAAATTTTAGGATTGTTTGTTCCAGCACTTTGAAAAATGTCATTCGAATTTTGATCAGGATGGCATTGAAGGTATAGATTGCTCTGGGTAGCATAGACATTTTAACAATGTTCATTCTTCTGATCCATGAGCATGGAATATTTTTCCATCTTTTTGTGTGTTCTTCAATTTCTTTCATGAGTGTTTTGTAGTTCCTAGGGTATAGATCCTTTACCTCTTGGTTAGTTTTATTCCGAGGTATCTTATGGTTTTTGGTGCTATTGTAAATGGAATCGTTTCTCTAATTTCTCTTTCTACAGTTGCATTGTTAGTGTATAAGAAAGCAACTGATTTCTGTGCATTGATTTTGTATCCTGCCACATTACTGAATTGCTGTGGGAGTTCTACATCATTAGTTTTTGATGTAGTGTTCCATGCTTCATTGTTTGCGTATAACACCCAGTGCTCCATTCAGTATGTGCCCTATTTAATACCCATCACCAAGCTAACCCATGCCCCCACCCTCCTCCCCTCTAGAACCCTCAGTTTGTTTCTCAGAGTCCAACGTCCCTCATGGTTCATCTCCCCCTCCGACTTTCCCCCCTTCATTCTTCCCCTCCTGCTATCTTCTTCTTCTTCTTTTTTTTTTTTAACATATATTGCATTATTTGTTTCAGAGATACAGATCTGTGATTCAATAGTCTTGCACAATTCACAGTGCTCACCATAGCACATACCCTCCCCAATGTCTATCACCCAGCCACCCTATCCCTCCCACCCCCACCACTCCAGTAACCCTCAGTTTGTTTCCTGAGATTAAGAATTCCTCATATCAGTGAGGTCATATGATACATGTCTTTCTCTGATTGACTTATTTCGCTCAGCATAACACCCTGCAGTTCCATCCACGTTGTTGCAAATGGCAAGATCTCGTTCCTTTTGATGGCTGCAAAATATTCCATTGTATATATATACCACATCTTCTTTATCCATTGATCTGTTGATGGACATCTTGGCTCTTTCCACAGTTTGGCTATTGTGGACATTGCTGCTATAAACATCGGGGTGCACATACCCCTTCGGATCCCTCCATTTGTATCTTTGGGATAAATACCCAGTAGTGCAATTGCTGGATCGTAGGGTAGCTCTATTTTCACTTTTTGAGGAACCTTCATACTGTTTTCCAGAGTGGCTGCACCAACTTGCATTCCCACCAACAGTGTAGGAGGGTTCCCCTTTCTACGCATCCCTGCCAACATCTGTCATTTCCTGACTTGTTAATTTTAGTCATTCTGACTGCTGTGAGGTGATATTTCACTGAGGTTTTGATTTGGATTTCCCTGATGTCGAGCGATGTTGAGCACTTTTTCATGTGTCTGTTGGCCATTTGGATGTCTTCTCTGGAAAAATGTCTGTTCATGTCTTCTGCCCTTGATTGGATCATGTGTTCTTTGGGTGTTGAGTTTGATAAGTTCTTTATAGATTTTGGATACTAGCCCTTTATCTGATATGTCATTTGCAAATATCTTCTCCCATTCTGTCGGTTGTCCTTTGGTTTTGTTGACTGTTTCTTTTGCTGTGCAAAAGCTTTTTATCTTGATGAAGTCCCAATAGTTTGTTTTTGCCCTTGCTTCCCTTGCCTTTGGTGATGTTTCTAGGAAGAAGTTGCTGCAGCTGAGGTCGAAGAGGTTGCTGCCTGTGTTCTCCTCTAGGATTTTGATGGATTCCTGTGTCACACTTAGGTCTTTCAACCATTTGGAGTCTATTTTTGTGTGTGGTGTAAGGACATGGTCCAGTTTCATTCTTCTGCATGTGGCTGTCCAATTTTCCCAACACCATTTGTTGAAGAGACTGTCTTTTTTCCATTGGACATTCTTTCCTGCTTTGTCAAAGATGAGTTGACCATAGAGTTGAGGGTCCATTTCTGGGCTCTCTATTCTGTTCCATTGATCTATGTGTCTGTTTTTGTGCCAGTACCATACTGTCTTGATGATGACAGCAGAGCTGGAAGTCTGGAATTTAACATATTTGCTTTGCTTTTCTTTTTCAACATTCCTCTGGCTATGTGGGGTCTTTTCTGGTTCCATACAAATTTTAGGATTATTTGTTCCATTTCTTTGAAAAAAGTGGATGGCATTTTGATGGGGATTGCATTGAATGTGTAGATTGCTCTAGATAGCATTAATATCTTCACAATATTTGTTCTTCCAGTCCATGAACATGGAACGTTTTTCCATTTCTTTGTGTTTCCTCAATTTCTTTCATGAGTATTTTATAGTTTTCTGAGTATAGATCCTTTACCTCTTTGGTTAGATTTATTCCTAGGTATCTTATGGTTTTGGGTGCAATTGTAAATGGGATCGACTCCTTAATTTCTCTTTCTTCTGTCTTGTTGTTGGTGTATAGGCATGCCACTGATTTATGTGCATTGATTTTATATCCTGCCACTTTACTGAATTCCTGTATGAGTTCTAGCAGTTTTGGGGTGGAGTCTTTTGGGTTTTCCACATAAAGTATCATATCATCTGCAAAGAGTGAGAGTTTGACTTCTTCTTTGCCGATTTGGATGCCTTTTATTTCTTTTTGTTGTCTGATTGCTGTGGCTAGGACTTCTAATACTATGTTGAATAGCAGTGGTGATACTGGACATCCCTGCCGTGTTCCTACCTTAGGGGGAAAGCTCTCAGTTTTTCCCCGTTGAGAATGATATTGGCTGTGGGTTTTTCATAGATGGCTTTTATGATATTGAGGTATGTACCTTCTATCCCTATACTCTGAAGAGTTTTGATCAAGAAAGGATGCTGTACTTTGTCAAATGCTTTTTCTGCATCTATTGAGAGGATCATATGATTCTTGTTCTTTCTTTTGTTAATGTATTGTATCACGTTGATTGATTTGCAGATGTTGAACCAACCTTGCAGCCCAGGGATAAATCCCACTTGGTCGTGGTGAATAATCCTTTTAATGTACTGTTGGATCCTATTGGCTAGTATTTTGGTGAGAATTTTTGCATCCATGTTCAGCAAGGATATTGGTCTGTCATTCTCCTTTTTGATGGGGTCTTTGTCTGGTTTTGGGATCAAGGTAATGCTGGCCTCCTAAAACGAGTTTGGAAGTTTTCCTTCCATTTCTGTTTTTTGGAACAGTTTCAGAAGAATAGGTATGAAGTCTTCTTTAAATGTTTGGTAGAATTCCCTTGGGAAGCCATCTGGCCCTGGGCTCTTGTTTGTTGGGAGATTTCTGATGACTGCTTCAATTTCCTAAGTGGTTATAGGTCTGTTCAGGTTTTCTATTTCTTCCTGGTTCAGTTTTGGTAGTTGATACATCTCTAGGAATGCATCCATTTCTTCCAGGTTATCTAATTTGCTGGCCTAGAGTTGATCATAATATGTTCTTATAATTGTTTGTATTTCTTTGGTGTTGGTTGTGATCTCTCCTCTTTCATTCATGATTTTATTTATTTGGGTCCTTTCTCTCTTATTTTGATAAGTCTGGCCAGGGATTTATCAATCTTGTTAATTCTTTCAAAGACCCAGCTCCTAGTTTTGTCGATTTGTTCTACTGTTCTTTTGGTTTCTATTTCATTGATTTCTGCTCTGATCTTTATTATTTCTCTTCTCCTGCTGGGTTTAGGCTTTATTTGCTGTTCTTACTCCAGCTCCTTTAGGAGTAGGGTTAGGTTGTGTATTTGAGACCTTTCTTGTTTCTTGAGAAGGGCTTGTATTGCTATATACTTTCCTCTTAGGACTGCCTTTGCTGCATCCCAAAGATTTTGAACTTTTGTATTTTCATTGATTTCCATGAATTTTTTAAATTCTTCTTTAATTTCCTGGTTGACCCATTCATTCTTTAGTAGGATGCTCTTTAGCCTCCATGTATTTGAGTTCTTTCTGACTTTCCTTTTGTGATTGAGTTCTAGTTTCAAAGCATTGTGTTCCGAAAATATGCAGGGAATGATCCCAACCTTTTGGTACTGGTTGAGATCTGATTTGTGTCCTAGGGTGTGATCTATTCTGGAGAATGTTCCATGGGCACTAGAAAAGAATGTGTATTCTTTTGCTTTGGGATGAAATGTTCTGAATATATCCGTGAAGTCCATGTGGTCCAGTGTGTCATTTAAAGTCTTTATTTCCTTGTTGATCTTTTGCTTAGATGATCTGTCCATTTCAGTGAGGGGGGTGTTAAATGCCCCACTATTATTGTATTGTTGTCAATGTGTTTCTTTGCTTTTGTTATTAAGTGGCTTATATAATTGGCTGCTCCCATGTTAGGGGCATAGATATTTACAGTTGTTAGATCTTCTTGTTGGATAGACCCTTTAAGTAGGATATAGTGTCCTTCCTCATCTCTTATTATAGTCTTTGGTTTAAAATCTAATTCGTCTGATATAAGGATTGTCACCCCAGCTTTCTTTGATGTCCATTAGCATGGTAAATCGTTTTCCACCCCCTCATTTTCATTCTGGGGATTTCTTTGGGTCTAAAATGAGTCTCTTGCAGACAGCATATCGATGGGTCTTGTTTTTTTATCCAATCTGATACCATTTATCTTTTGATTGGGACATTTAGCCCATTTACATTCAGAGTAACTGTTGGAAGATATGAATTTAGTGCCATTGTATTGCCTGTAACATGACTGTTACTGTCTATTGTCTGTTTTCCTTTCTGTTCTATGTTGCTTTTAGGCTCTCTCTTTGCATAGAGGACCCCTTTCAATATTTCTTGTAGGGCTGGTTTCGTGTTTGCAAATTCCTTAGTTTTTGTTTGTCCTGGAAGCTTTTTATCTCTCATTCTATTTTCAATGACTGCCTAGCTGGATATAGTATTCCTGGCTGCATATTTTTCTCATTTAGTGCTCTGAATATATCCTGCCAGTCCTTTGTGGCCTGCCAGTTGTCTTTGGATAGGTCTGTTGACAATCTAATGTTTCTACCATTGTAGGTTACATACCTCTTCTCCTGAGCTGCTTTCAGGATTTTCTCTTTGTCTCTGAGACTTGTAAGTTTTACTATTAGATGTTGGGGTGTTGACCTATTTTTATTGATTTTGAGGGGTGTTCTATGTGCCTCCTGGATTTTGATGCCTGTTTCCTTCCCCAAATTAGGGAAGTTCTCTGCTATAATTTGCTCCAATATACCTTCTGCCCCTCTCTTTCTTCTTCTGGGATCCCAATTATTCTAATATTGTTTCATCTTATGGTATCGCTTATCTCTCAAATTCTGCCCTCGTGATCCAGTAGTTGTTTATCTCTCTTTTTCTCAGCTTCTTTATTTTCTATCATTTGGTCTTCTATATCACTAATTTCTCTTCTGCCTCATTTATCCTAGCAGTTAGAGCCCCCATTTTTGATTGCACCTCATTAATAGCCTTTTTGTTTTTGTTTTTTTTTTTTTTATAAAGATTTTATTTATTTATTTGACAGAGAGACACAGCGAGAGAGGGAACACCAGCAGAGGGAGTGGGAGAGGGAGAAGCAGGCTTCCCGCAGAGCAGGGAGCCCGATGCGGGGCTCGATCCCAGGACTCTGGGATCATGACCTGAGCCGAAGGCAGACGCTTAACGACTGAGCCACCCAGGCGCCCAGCCTTTTTGTTTTTGACTTGGTTATATTTTAGTTCTTTTATTTCTCCAGAAAGGGGTCTCTGATATCTTCCATGCTTTTTTCAAGCCCAGCCAGTATCTTTAAAATCATCATTCTGAACTCTAGTTCCAACATCTTACTAATGTCTGTATGATTACATCCCTGGGAGTCGGTACTGCCTCTTGTTCTTTTTTTTGAGGTAGGTTTTTCCGTCTTGTCATTTTTTCCAGAGAATAGATGAATGAGAGAACAAAATGCTAACAGGGTAACTCCACAAAAATATACACTAAACAAATCAGAAGAGACCTGAAACCAGGGGAAAAGAAAGGGAAAGAAAAAAAAGAAAAAAAAAGAGATAAAAACAAACAAACAAAAAAACAGAATATGGTCAAATATGATCAGGCTGCTGCATAGATCAGTGCCACACACTAGATATTGGGTGTATTTTGGTCTGTAGAAGAAAGTGCCTCCCAAAGTTTTAAAGAAAGAAAAACTTATATATATACAAAATTAAGGGTAAATATGGTGAAGGGATGGAATACAAGTGTAAAGATGAAAATTATAAAAGATTTTATAAAAGGAATTGATAAGAAATTGTTTGAGAAAAAAGGAAGAGGATTTTTTTTTTTTTAAAAGGGAGAGAATGTGATCAGGCAGGGGAGTAGAACAAATCCATACACTAGAGATTTAGGGTATATTTTGGTCTGTTAGAAGAAATTGTATCCCAAAATTTTAAAGAGAGGACAACTTATATATATATACCATAAAGAAGGTTAACTAGTATGAAGGGATAGAGTATGACTCTAAAAATGAAAAATAAAAAAGATTTTTTAAAAAAGGGATTGATAAGATGTTGGTTGAAAAAGGGAAAAAAATTTCAAAAAAAAAAAGATAAAATTAAAAAAAATTAACTTTGAAAGACTAAAGAATCATGGTAAAAAAGCCATGAATTCTATGTGCAGTATTCCCCTAGTGCTGGAATTCTGCCATTCTCATTGATCGGTAAACTTGGTCTTGGCTGGCTGTTCTTGCTGATATTCTGGGGGAGGGGCCTGTCTCAGTAGTTCTCAGATGGCTTTGCCGGATGTGGAATTACCCCGCCCTTGCCAGAGGCCGGGCTAAGTAATCTGCTTGGGTTTGCTCTCGTGAGCGTTTGTTCCCTGCAAGCCTTCCGTACAGCTTTGGAGGATGGAGTGAAATGGCGGCCTCCCAATCTCTGCCCCAGAGGAGCTGAGAACTTGGGGCCCCACTCCTCAGCGAGCCCCCTGAGAAAAGCAGTCAATCACTCCCGTCTCCCTGGTCTCCGGCCGAACTCTGTGCTCACTTGGACTATGACCGAGTGTTTCTATCTCTGGCACCTGACCCCGTGTGGAGTCTTGAAACCCAGGAGATCCCTGAAGTGCGCCCCCGCGCCACTCCTCCCAGGGGCGGAAGGGGAGTCTCACCGGATCTTGTTGGGTCCCTGCTGGAAGAGCAGTGGCCCGACTGTTCCGCTGATCACGGTTTATGGCAACCCTGAACTGAGAGCCCACTCCTTGGCTCTGTCTCTTCAGCTGGCTTCCCTGCTCCAATACCTGGGAGCTCTGCTGCACTCAGGCACCCCCAGTCTTTCTGTGACACCAAGGGTCCTCAGACCACACTGTCCCAGCGAGGGTTCCATCCCCCGCTTAGCCACTGGAGCGACGTGCCTCAGCGGAGCAGACCTCCAAAAGTTCCGATTTTATGCTCCACTCTCTATCACTTGCCAGTAGTGGCTGACGGAGGCCCCCCTCCCCCGCCATCTATCTTCCTGAATTTCAACTAGGATTCACTTCTCTGTACGTCTTACCTTCCAGAAAGTGGTCACTTTTCTGTTCAGAGAGTTGCTGCTATTCTTTTCTTTGATCTGTTGAGTTTGTAGGTGTTCAGAATGGTTTGATCCCTATCTGGCTGAATTCCTGGGACCAGACGAAATTAGGTCTCCTACTCCTCCGCCATCTTGCTCCTCCCCTGGTTTTTTCCTTTCTTTATGCTATTTTTTTTATTTGTAGGCTTGAATTGCCTGAAAAAATCCTTTTGAATATGAACTAAAAGAAGATAAACATTATGGATTAAAAAATACAGGCCAGATATTTTACTTAGTTTAAGTGAAAGTTTAAGTTAAGTTTAAGACATCGAGACTTGATCAAATCAAGAACATTTCACATGAACTTACCATTTGGACCTTCAGAGCTGATTAGTTCTGTCAGCTTTTTTATTAATGGTCATACCTTTAATGAGCATGTATCTTTCACTAGTATGTCTTTTTACCTCCCCATCTAATTTTCAAGAAGGTACAAACTCTTGCTTTCTAATACCTCTTTCCATGATTTGATCTCTAAGATCTGTCAACTTCTCTCCAGGCTCATAGCATTCACCTTTCCCCCCTTCTTTTTTTTTTTTTTTATATTTCATTTATTTATTTGAGAGAGAGAGAGCACATTATTTGAGAGGGAAGGGCAGAGGGAGAGGGAGAAGCAGCCTCCCCACTGAGCAGGGAGCCCCACTTGGGGCTCGATCCCAGGACCTTGGGAACATGACCTGAGCCAAAGGCAGATGCTTAACTGACTGAGCCACGCAGGTGTCCTTCACCTCTCCCCCTTCTACTGGCTTTGCTGTCATGCTCTAAAGTATCTTTTTATTATTAATAAAAACTATCATCTATTTGACTTATCTAATCTTTAACCTATTGATATTTCTAGCAACTCTTCATCATTATCCAACAGTCTCCATATCTGATTGGTTACCAAGCTGTATTAATTAATTAATTAATTAATTTTCTAAATAACTTTCATGTTCATCCTTCGGTCCCCATCCTCATTTGTTCCTTCTTTAGTTATGGTATTCACCTGTTTTTTTCAGGAAAATTTAATAATAGCCTTCTGGGTATTTTCCAAACTATTAGTTTCTTCTCCCTGGCAGTGTATCCTTTGTATCCTCACAGAGTAATCTGTTTAAAACATGGATTTGTTCATGTCCTTCCTGTCCTTATGTCATTTTTATAATAATGATAGGTACTATTTATTGAGCATTTTTTAGTGTATGTGTCAAGCTCTGTGCTAGATGCATTTTAAACATTGCCTTTCATCCTCATGTCAAATTTATAAGATCAGTTATCCTTGTTAACAGATGGAGAAATTTAAGGCTTCTGGTGGTTAAATAAGCTGATTAGTGGCTATGGGCCCACGTATACTTGGATCTAAAGCTTTGTTCTGTCCATGCAGTTTATTACCAGTAGGATAAAAATATTTAACCCTTGGCCTAGCATATGAGGACTTTCATGATTGAACTCCTATCTTTCTTGTCAGCCTCTTCTGCTAATTCTGCTGCCTACTTTATTGAGCCATACACAGCAATGTTAAGCTTGTCATTCTTTCAATACGTTTACTGAGTACCAATTTAGAGATAGGGCCAGGGATTGTTTTGGGTGCTAGATGTAACAAGATGAATAAGCTACAGTCTGGCAGAGGATACAGGTGTGAACCAATAAATAACAGTATAGTGCATACAATTATAAGAATATGTGTAAGGAATAGAGATAGTACAGAGGAGGAAATAGGGGTGGGCCAAGGGAAACTTCATAGAAGAATGAGATTTGATCTTAGTCATGAAGGACAAATCACAGTTTTCAGGCATCTCCTCATTTGGAAGTGGGGAAGGGTTAGGAGAATGGGAATAAGATTTTTGGGACAGAGGAAGGGGTGTCATTAGGCTGGGAGAAGGTGGCTGGCATAAGGAACCAGACTCTGATGCTCAAAATGGCTATCTGGCACCATGTCCAGCCGACGCTTGCCATTTTGGTAGTGTGTGTTCTGGTGAAAAAATGCTCGCATGGCAGTCCCGAGCATACTTTTTTTTTTTCTTCAAAATATCTATTTTTCCTCAAAATACTTATGACCTCTTTGATTTCATATTATGAATTTTTGGTTTATTATCTGTGTTTTCCTACTAGAATGGTAAATGTGAGTATGCCTATTTTGTTTATTGCTGTGCACCTAGTACCTGGAATACTGCCTAACATGTAATAGATACACAAAAAATATATTAAATAAATTATTGTTGAATGGATGATTTTTAAGTGACTTGAGTTAGGTGTTTTAAAGATCACTCAGGATCTACATATTGACTATTTGATAAAGATATACTTTATACTTTGTGCATTGAAATTATTTAACTCTGTGGAACAAGTGGTTGAAAGCATGGGTTTTCCAATTAGTCTTCTTGGGTTCTGATTCTGGCTTTACAGTTCCTATGAATGGGTCCTTTTACAGGTTACTTAACCTTCTACATCTTATTGTAAAATGGAGGATAATTATAGTACTTATTTTATGGTGTTACTCTGAGGACTAAATGAAATAGTATATTAAAGTGTTTAGCACACTGACTGACACATAATTGGTGTGCAGTAACTGTGAGCTATTTTGTCAAATATATATGTGTATTTGTCAAATATTTATGAGCACTAAGAAATGGGTCAAGAGTTACGGAATATGTCAATTGGCAATATTCAATGAAGGAAAATTACATGGGAGATATTTTTGTATAAAAGCATTGATACAAGTGTTAGAAAATAAATAATTTGCTCATGATATAAATAGGACAGGGAGTTTGAAAACAACCTTTCCATTGATAACATTCAGCAAATGTTTGAAGAACTGTTTTGTAATATCAATGTCAAATTGAATATAAAGCAATTTTGGACTTTCATTTTTAAAAATATGTAAGCTTGTCCAGTGAAGCATTTTCTCAGTAGCATACTCTTCAAATATTCAGTGTAGAATCTAAATTAGTATCTAACTCTAAATTGCTGTGGAGAATGAACATCATAGTGGATTTGGAAACACATTAGTCTCATTTAGTTGTTAACGTTTCACATGTGTTGAATACAATTATTCACCTCATACTCATTCCAGACCAAATATTAATTAATTAAAAAATTTAACTTTATTATCCTCTTCCTACATCATTTTAAGAAGAATGCTTATTTTTGAAGATTCCTCTGTGCCTACAGAACCTTGCCAGAATGATCTTTTTATTTTTTTATTTTATTTTTTTCAGAATGATCTTTTTAAAGCATGTATGTGCCAACTCCCCCAGTAAAAGCTTTCAATGCATCCCCTTTTATTCCTAAATGAAGTGCATGATTCTTGGCATGGTTTTTTGTACCTCTATGATCTGGTCCTCATCAGCCTCTCCAGCTTGATTTTATCAGTGCTCTTCACTCATAAGTTGTCTTGCCTGTGGTTCCCTGAGAGATCCATTACTTTTACTTTTGACCTTTATTGACATATATTGTTTTATCCATCTAGATGCTCTTTCTCTCCTCTGAATGCCTAGGATACTTTTACTTATTTTTCAAGGCAATTTGATTTTCATATTTTGAAGCCTTCTTTAAATTTCCTGGTGGAAAGTGCTTTTATCTTTGGGTATAGATGTTTTACATATTATTTTTATAATACTTTTCATAATAGGTAGCATTATTCTTTATATTTTTAAAATTATGTATTAGTTGTTTTTCCTATGGATTAGTTATTTTATTTTAAATAGAGTTATTTAACACATATTTAAACTTTAGTAATGTCTCTTTCTGTTGCTCAGCTTTATTTTCACATGCCCTTGGTTTTAGTGTGCCTGAATTTTGGATAGGAGACACTCTGTACTGGTAAGCCTAGATTAATTGAATTTTAAAGCACATCTTATTTTTAAAAAAGGGGGATAAATTAACCAACTATGAATTCTCTAAATAAGGCAGATTCTGTAGGCAGAAGACCTAGACATTTTATGGTAGTGAAAACCTGGGCAGATGTCATTAACATGTGGTCAAGAACTTGGGCTCTGGGGTCAGACAGGCCTGATTGAACACCTATTCCACCACTTACTAGCTGTGTAAATTTGAGCAATCCCTAAGCCATCTTTTCAGTTTTGTAAACTTATTAATCTCTAAGACTTGGTTTCCTCATCTTGTAGAGTGGGGATAATAATAGTATCTATCTTAATGTTTAATTCTTGGTGCCTTGCACATAGAAAGTACTAAAAATTATGAAGATGAAGATGAAGAAGAAGAAGAAGAAGAAGAAGAAGAAGAAGAAGAAGAAGAAGAAAGAAGGAGAAGGAGAAGGAGAAGGAGAAGAAGAAGAATCATCGTTGTCATCATCCAACTGTGGCTCAGTTGTTCATGTGTTGACTCCTTAGTAAATTAGAGAAACATGGTATTACAAGAACCAACTAGGACTTGGCATACAGGACTGGTAAGCTATTTGTTAGTGACATAATGTGAAAGAAGTATCAGAAGGAAAAAAAAAGGAACATGGAGCATTTGAGTTTGCTGCTTTTGCTTTATAATATTATGTTTGTTTTTGTGTGATGATGACACACCTATTCTGTTTGTTAGGTTGTCACTCATAGAGTGGAAGTTTGTGGGGTTTTGTGGATCATCTGTCCATAAATGGTAATAAGATTTAGGTTTGAGAAGTCTGGTTTGTGTTGAGTTAAAGCACTATAATAAACCATTATCACAGCCTAGATATTGTCCAAGTCTAACAGAAGATGACAAGAAAGAAATAGAATCAACTCTGCTTGATTGCAGAGTAAGGTTATGTAATTTGTTTAAAAATAGCATTAAAAATTTCTGTAATTTGTAGGGTAAAATCCCAATAATTTTGCTGATTGAATTCTATTTTCCATTTACTTATCCTAATCAAACACATTGACTCTCACTACTAAATCTTAATATAATTTGGCCTTTTAGAGAACATTAAAAAAGAAAAACAAGTCAATGGAAGGCTTAATCAAGGAAGAAAGCCTGAATATTTTACTTTTCCTTGATGTTCTGGCATGGGGAAGGATGTTAATTTATTCACTCACTGATTTTGTATCCCTATCCAATGGTACTATGTTGTGTTCTCTTTTATGTCTATTGAATGTTATAGATCCTATATATCTTTTTGTATTATTTTGAATTTAAAATAGAACTTAATTGAATAAAATTTAGCATTAGAGTGTGAGTACCTTAAGACCGAGGGTTTTGGCTTTTTCACGTATATATTAGTACAGTGATTGGTAAATACATATTTACTGATGGTTGAATGAAGTTTTTGGCAAGTGTGCGGATATGGAGGGTGAAGAGGAGATGAACCAAGGAAAATGTTCTCCTAATTAGTGGATGTTGAGGTAAATCAGTACTTTTAATAATTATCATAATGGTGGTTTTTAAATGTCCTGTGAAGAGGACATTAGTTAGATCTAATGTTGATGGTTCATTTAGAATGTTATCACCAAGCAATAGCAAAACAGAGTTAGATGGATATAGACACTTAAATAGAATTGACATCCATAGCTTAATGTCTGTGTTGTTTTGTCTTACCTGTGGATAACAGATATTGGCTATTTTTCTTTCTGTGAAATTTCAGTTTACATAAGAAACAGAAATATGTTTCAATGTAATATACCAATACTTTTGTTTCAGATGACTTGATTTGATAATCATGAATACTTTATAACAGAAAAAAACTCTATGTAAGACAGTGTACTATTTTCACACACATTTCCATCTTTTGATTGAATTATAAAAATAGTTCTTGGCATGTACTCTTCTAATCCATTTTCCACACTGAAGTCAGAGGTATCTTTTTTTAAAAAATTTTATTATATTATGTTAATCACCATACATTACATCATTAGTTTTTGATGTAGGTTCCATGATTCATTCTTTGCATATAACGCCCAGTGCTCCATTCAGTACGTGCCCTCTTTAATACCCATCACCAGGCTAACCCATCCCCCCACCACCCTCCCCTCTAGAATGCGCAGTTTGTTTCTCACAGTCCATAGTCTTTCATGGTTCGTCTTTCCCTCCAATTTCCCCCCCTTCATTTTTCCCTTCCTGCTATCTTATTCTATTTTTTTTTAAATATAATGTATTATTTGTTTCAGAGGTACAGGTCTGTGATTCAACAGTCTTACACAATTCACAGCGCTCACCATAGCACATACCTTCCCCAAGTTCTATCACCCAGCCACCCCATCCCTCCCACCCCCCACCACTCCAGCAACCCTCAGTTTGTTTCCTGAGATTAAGAATTCCTCCTATCAGTGAGGTCATATGATACATGTCTTTCTCTGATTGACTTATTTTGCTCAGCATAACACCCTCCAGTTCCATCCACATCATTGCAAATGGCAAGATTTCATTCCTTTTGATGCATGCATTATATTCCATTGTATATATATATATATATATATATATACCACATCTTCTTTATCCATTCATCTGTCGATGGACATCTTGGCTCTTTCCACAGTTTGGCTATTGTGGACATTGCTGCTATAAACATCAGGGTGCACATACCCCTTCAGATCCCTACATTTGTATCTTTGGGGTAAATACCCAGTAGTGCAATTGCTGGGTCGTATGGTAGCTCTATTTTCAATGTCTTGAGGAATCTCCATACTGTTTTCCAGAGTGGCTGCACCAACTTGCATTCCCACCAACAGTGTAGGAGGGTTCCCCTTTCTCTGCATCCCTGCCAACATCTGTCATTTCCTGACTTGTTAATTTTAGCCATTCTGACTGGTGTGAGGTGGTATCTCACTGAGGTTTTGATTTGGATTTCGCTGATGCCAAGTGATGTTGAGCACTTTTTTATGTGTCTGTTAGCCATTTGGATGTCTTCTCTGGAAAAATGTCTGTTCATGTCTTCTGCCCATTTCTTCATTGGATCATTTGTTCTTTGGGTGTTGAGTTTGATGAGTTCTTTATAGATTTTGGATACTAGCCCTTTATCTGATATGTCATTTGCAAATATTTTCTCCCATTCTGTCGGTTGTCGTTTGGTTTTGTTGACTGTTTCTTTTGCTGTGCAAAAGCTTTTTATCTTGATGAAGTCCCAATAGTTCGTTTTTGCCCTTGCTTCCCTTGCCTTTAGCGATGTTTCTAGGAAGAAGTTGCTGCAGCTGAGGTCGAAGAGGTGGCTGCCTGTGTTCTCCTCTAGGATTTTGATGGACTCCTGTCTCACATTGAGGTCTTTCAACCATTTGGAGTCTATTTTTGTGTGTGGTGTAAGGAAATGGTCCAGATTCATTCTTCTGATGGGGCTGTCCAATTTTCCCAGCACCATTTGTGAAGAGACTGTTTTTTTTCCATTGGACATTCTTTCCTGCTTTATCGAAGATTACTTACCATAGAGTTGAGAGTCCATTTCTGGCTCTCTCTTTGTTCCATTGATCTATATGTCTGTTTTTGTGCCAGTACCATACTGTCTTGATGATGACAGCTTTGTAAGAGAGCTGGAAGTCCGGAATTGTGATGCCGCCCCTTTGCTTTTCTTTTTCAATACTCCTCTGTCTATTCGGGGTCTTTTCTGGTTCCATACAAATTTGAGGATTATTTGTTCCATTTCTTTGAAAAAAGTGGATGGTATTTTGGTAGGGATTGCATTAAATGTGTTGATTGCTCTAGGTAGCATTGATGTCTTCACAGTATTTGTTCTTCCAATCCATGAGCATGGAACGTTTTTCCATTTCTTTGTGTCTTCCTCAATTTCTTTCATGAGTATTTTATAGTTTTCTGAGTACAGATCCTTTGCCTCTTTGGTTAGATTTATTTCTAGGTATCTTATGGTTTTGGGTGCAATTGTAAATGGGATCGACTCCTTAATTTCTCTTTCTTCTGTCTTGTTGTTGGTGTATAGAAATGCCACTGACTTCTGTGCATTGATTTTATATCCTGCCACTTTACTGAATTCCTGTATGAATTCTAGCAGTTTTGGGGTGGAGTCTTTTGGGTTTTCCACATAAAGTATCATATCATCTGCAAAGAGTGAGAGTTTGACTTCTTCTTTGCCAGTTTGGATGCCTTTTATTTCTTTTTGTTGTCTGATTGCTGTGGCTAGGACTTCTAATACTATGTTGAATAGCAGTGGTGATACTGGACATCCCTGCCATGTTCCTGACCTTAGGGAGAGAGCTCTCAGTTTTTCCCCATTGAGAATGATATTGGCTGTAGGTTTTTCATAGATGGCTTTTATGATATTGAGGTATGTACGTTCTATCCCTATACTCTGAAGTGTTTTGATCAAGAAAGGATGCTGTACTTGGTCAAATGCTTTTTCTGCATCGATTGAGAGGATCATATGATTCTTGTTCTTTCTTTTGTTAATGTATTGTATCACGTTGATTGATTTGCAGATGTTGAACCAACCTTGCAGCCCAGAGATAAATCCCACTTGGTCGTGCTGAATAATCCTTTTAATGTACTGTTGGATCCTATTGGCTAGTATTTTGGTGAGAATTTTTGCATCCATGTTCAGCAAGGATATTGGTCTGTCATTCTCCTTTTTGATGGGGTCTTTGTCTGGTTTTGGGAACAAGGTAATGGTGGGCTCCTAAAACGAGTTTGGAAGTTTTCCTTCCATTTCTGTTTTTTGGAGCAGTTTCAGAAGAATAGGTATGAATTCTTCTTGAAATGTTTGGTAGAATTCCCCTGGGAAGCCATCTGGCCCTGGGCTCTTGTTTTTTGGGAGATTTTTGATGACTGCTTCAATTTCCTAAGTGGTTATAGGTCTGTTCAGGCTTTCTATTTCTTCCTGGTTCAGTTTTGGTAGTTGATACATCTCTAGGAATGCATCCATTTCTTCCAGGTTATCTAATTTGCTGGCCTAGAGTTGCTCATAATATGTTCTTATAATTGTTTGTATTTTTTGGTGTTGGTTGTTATCTCTCCTCTTTCATTCATGATTTTATTTCTTTGGGTCCTTTCTCTTTTCTTTTTGATAAGTCTGTCCAGGGATTTATCAATCTTGTTAATTCTTTCAAAGACCCAGCTCCTAGTTTCGTTAATGTGTTCTACTGTTCTTTTGGTTTCTATTTCCTTGATTTCTGCTCTGATCTTTATTTTTTCTCTTCTCCTGCTGGGTTTAGGCTTTATTTGCTGTTCTTTCTCCAGCTCCTTTAGGTGTAGGGTTAGGTTGTGTATTTGAGACCTTTCTTGTTTCTTGAAAAAGGCTTGTTATGTTATATACTTTCCTCTTAGGACTGCCTTTGTTGTATACCAAAGATTTTGAACAGTTGTGTTTTCATTTTCATTGGTTTCCATGAATTTTTTTAATTCTTCTTTAATTTCCTGGTTGACCCATTCATTCTTTAGTAGGATGCTCTTTAGCCTCCATGTATTTGAGTTCTTTCCGACTTTCCTCTTGTGATTGAGTTCTAGTTTCAAAGCACTGTGTTCTGAAAATATGCAGGGAATGATCCCAATCTTTTGGTACTGGTTGAGACCTGATTTGTGACCTAGGATGTGATCTATTCTGGAGAATGTTCCATGGGCACTAGAAAAGAATGTGTATTCTGCTGCTTTGGAATGGAATGTTCTGAATATATCTGTGAAGTCCATTTGGTCCAGTGTGTCATTTAAAGTCTTTATCTCCTTGTTGATCTTTTGCTTAGATGAGCTGTCCATTTTAGTGAGGGGGGTGTTGAAGTCCCCCACTATTATTGTATTGTTGTCGACGTGTTTCTTTGCTTTTGTTATTAAGTGGCTTATATAATTGGCTGCTCCCATGTTAGGGGCATAGATGTTTACAATTGTTATATCTCTTTGTTGGATAGACCCTTTAAGTAGGATATAGTGTCCTTCCTCATCTCTTATTACAGTCTTTGGTTTAAAATCTAATTTGTCTGATATAAGGATTGCCACCCCTGCTTTCTTTTGGTGTCCATTAGCATGGTAAATGGTTTTCCACCCCCTCACTTTAAATCTGGGGGTGTCTTTGGTCTAAAATGAGTCTCTTGCTGACAGCATATCAATGGGTCTTGTTTTTTTATCCAATCTGATACCCTGTATCTTTTGATTGGGGCATTTAGCCTCTTTAAATTCAGACTGTCTATTGAAAGATATGAATATATGGCATTGTATTGCCTATAAAGTTGCTGTTACTGTATATTGTCTGTGTTCCTTTCTGGTCTATGTTGCTTTTAAGCTCTCTCTTTGCTTAGAGGACCCCTTGCAATATTTCCTGTAGGGCTAGTTTCATGTTTGTAAATTCCTTTAGTTTTTGTTTGTCCTGGAAGCTTTTTATCTCTCCCTTTATTTTCAATGACAACCTAGCTGGATATAGTATTCTTGGCTGCATATTTTTCTCATTTATTGCTCTGAATATATCATGCCAGTCCTTTCTGGCCTGCCAGGTCTCTGTGGATAGGTCTGTTGCCAATCGAATGTTTCTACCATTGTAGGTTACAGATCTCTTGTCATGAGCTGCTTTCAGGATTTTTTCTTTGTGAGACTCGTAAGTTTTACTGTTAGATGTCTGGGTGTTGACCTATTTTTATTGATTTTGAGGGGGGTTCTCTGTGCCTCCTGGATTTTGATGCCTATTTCCTTCCTCAAATTAGGGAAGTTCTCTGCTATAATTTGCTCCAATATACCTTCTGCCCCTCTCTCTCTTTCTTCTTCTTCTGAGATTCCAATTATTCTAATATTGTTTCATCTTATGGTATCACTTATCTCTTGAATTCTGCCCTCGTGATTCAGTATTTGTATATCTCTCTTTTTCTCAGCTTCTTTATTTTCTATCATTTGGTCTTCTATCTCACTGATTCTTTCTTCTGCCTCATTTATCCTAGCAGTTAAAGCCTCCATTTTTTATTGCACCTCATTAATAGCCTTTTTGATTTCAACTTGGTTAGATTTTAGTTCTTTTATTTCTCCAGAAAGTGTTTCTCTAATATCTTCCATGCTTTTTCAAGCCCAGCTAGTATCTTTAAAATCGTCATTCTGAACTCTAGTTCCGACATCTTACTAATGTCCATATTGATTAGGTCCCTGGCAGTCGGTACTGTCTCTTGTTCTTTTTTTTGAGGTGTTTTATCCGTCGTGTCATTCTTCCAGAATGTGGTCGCTTTTCTCTTCAGAGATTTGCTGTTATTCTTTTCTTCGATCTCCTCTTGAATTCATAGGTGTTCAGAATGGTTTGGTCCCTATCTAGCTGAATTCCTGGGACTAGACGAAATTTAGGTCTCCTACCCAGAGGTATCTTTTTAATGCAAATCTGATTCCCATTCCTTTTCTACTGTGTTTGTGTATATGTCTGTATACACACAAACACACACACTTAAAAAAAACAATGCAAAATAAAGACAATGCTCAATGTCTTCCAATTGTATCTTAGCAAAAAACCAAAATACTTAACTAGTATTGGGCTCCATATAATTTAGACTCTCTTGAGCTTTGTTTTCATCTTATACCACCCCTCTTTATCCCAGACCCACATGTAAGAGGCAACTTTTTAAATGTCTTTTATTTTTTTACAGTTTCATTGTGGTATAATTGACAAAATAGTAACAGATTTAAAGTGTACATTGTGATGATTTGATATACATATAAACTGAAAGCATTCCTCTCATTTAGTTAGTTAATATATTCTTCCATCTATCTATATCAATTAATTGGTTTTCAAGTTTTCTCTGACATTTAAGTTGTATTCTCAGCAAATTGCAATTATATAATATGGTGTTATCAACTGTGGTCACTGTGTTATACAGCAGATTTTCCACCTTATTCATCTTATAGCTGAAAGTTTATATCCTCTCCTATTCCCACCCCCCCCCCCAGTCCCTGACAATCACTTTTCTACTCCATTTCTATGAATCTGACTTTTTAAAAATTAGATCGCACGTATAAGTGATAACATGTAGTATTTTGTCTTTATTTGTTTGGCTTATCTCACTTAGCATAATGCACTCAAGGTCCATCCATGTTGAAAATGGCAAGATTTACTTCTTTCTCATGGCTGAATTATATTCTAGTGTGTGTATGTGTGTGTCTGTATTTGTGTATGTGTATCACATCTTCTTTGTCTATTCATCCATTGATGAAACTGAGATTGTTTCTATGTTTTGCTTATTGTAAAAAATGCTGCAATGAACATGGCGATACAGATATCTCTTTGATATCCTGTTTTCTTTCCTTTGGATATATATATCCAGAAGTAGGATTGCTGGATCATCTGGTAGTTCTATTTTTTTTTTAATCTTTTTTTTTTTTTTAAGATTTTATTTATTTATTTGAGAGAGAAAGAATGAGACAGAGAGAGAGCATGAGAGGGGGAGGGTCAGAGGGAGAGGCAGACTCCCTGCTGAGCAGGGAGCCTGATGTGGGACTCGATCCCAGGACTCCAGGATCATGACCTGTGCTGAAGGCAGTCACTTAACCAACTGAGCCACCCAGGTACCCTGGTAGTTCTATTTTTAATTTTTTGAGAAACCTCCATACTGTCTTCTTTAGTGGCTATATCAATTTACATTTTCACCAGTAGTGTGCAAGGTTTCCCTTTTCTCCACATTCTTACCACTACTTGTTATTTCTTGTCTTTTTAATGATAGGCATTCTAGCAGGTGTGAGGTGATAACCCATTGTGGTTTAGATTTGCATTTCTCCTATGATTAGTGATACTGAGCACCTTTACATGTACCTGTTGGCCAGCTGCATGTCTTCCTTGGAAAAATGTCTATTCAGTTCTTCTCCCCATTTTTTAAAAAGATTTTTTTCTTACTGAGTTATATATTTTGGATATTAGCCTCTTATCAGATACATAATTTACAAATATATTCTCCTATTCTGTAGGTTACCTTTTAGTTTTGTTGACGATTTCCTTCACTGTACAGATGCTTTTTAGTTTGATGTAGTCCCACTTGTTTATTTTTGCTTTTCTTGCCTTTGCTTTTGGTGTCAAATCCAAAAAATCATTGCCAAGACTGATATCAGGGACTTTACTGTGTGTGTTTTCTTCTAGGAGTTTCATGGTTTCAATTCTTTCATTCAAATCTTTAATTTACTTTAAATTGATTTTTTGTATATGGATGGAGCTAGTGGTCTAGTTTCATTCTTTTGCATTGTGGCTACTCAGTTTTCCCAGTACCATTTGTTGAACAGCTATCCTTTCCCCAGTGTATATTCTTGTCTCCTTTGTCATAAATATATGTATTGAGTTTATTTCTGGGTTCTCTATTCTATTCCATTGATCAATGTCTGTGTATTTATGCCAATACCATACTATTTTGATGACCAATAGCTTTGTAATATAGTTTGAAATCATGAAGCACATTGGCCTCCAGCTTTTTCTTTCTTAAGATTGCTTTGGCTAGTAGGTTTTTTGTTTGTTTGCTTGTTTGTTTGTTGGTTGGTTCTAGACAAATTTTAGGATTGTTTTTTCTACTTCTGTGAAAAATGCCATTGGAATTTTGATAGGGATTGCACTCTATCTGTAGATTGCTTTGGATAGTATGCACATTTTAACAATACTAATTCTTCCAATCCATGAGCATGGAATATCTTTCTATTTATTTGTGTCAGTTAAATTTTCAATTTCAATTTCTCTCATCAGTGTCTTTTTTCAGTGTACAGGCCTTTCATGTTCTTAGCTGAATTTATTCCTGGGTATTTTATTACTTTGGTGCAATTGTAAATGTGATTATTTTCTTACTTTCTCTTCTTGATAGTTTGTTACTAGCATATAGATATGGACTAGATTTTTATATGTTGATTTTTTATCCTACAACCTTACTGAATTTGTTGATTAGTTCTAATGGCTTTTTGGTGGAACTTTTAGGATTTTCTGTATATAATATCATTCATCTGCAAATAGCAACATTTTTACTTCTTCTTTTCCTAGATAGATGCCTTTCATTTCTTCTTATTGCCTAATTTCTCTAGCTAGAACTTTCAGTACTATGTTGAATAAAAAAGGTGAGAGTAGGTTTCTTTTTCTTGTTCCTGATCTTAGAGGTAAAATTTTCAGCTTTTCACTGTTGAGTATGATGTTAGTAATGGACTTGTCCCTTAAGTTGAGTTATGTTCCCCCTAAACCAGTTTGGTAAGAGAGTTTTTATCATGAATGGATGTTGAATTTTGTCAAATGCTTTTTCTGAATCTGTTGAGATGGTCATATAATGTTCATGTTTCATTTTGTGAATGTGGTGTATTACACTCATTGGTTTGTGGATGTTGAATTATCCTTGCATTCCTGGAATATATCCCATTTGATCATGGTGTATGCTCCTTTTAATGTATTATTGAATTGAATTTGCAGATGTTTTGTTGAGAATTTTTGCATTTGTATTCATCAGAGATATTAGCTTATAATTCTCCTTTTCTGTGGTGTCCTTATCTAGTTTTGGTATTGGGGTAATCCTGGCCTTGTAAAATGTGTTTGGAAGCATTCCCACTTCTTCTATTTTTTGGAAGGGTTTGAATTAATTGATATTAATTATTCTTTAAATGTTTGATAGAATTCTCCAGGGAAGTCATCTGGTCCTAGATATTTCTTTGTTGGGAGGTTTTCGCTTACTGATTCAATCTCCTATCTAATAATTAGTGTGTTCAGATTTTCTATTTCTTCATGATTCAGTCTTGGTAGGTTCTATGTTTCTAGGAATTCATCCATCTCTTAATTGGTCCAATGTTGTTGGCTAATTGTTGTTGATAGTAGTCTCTTATGATCTTCTTTATTTGTGTGGTATCTGTTGTTATGTCTCTTCTTTAATTTATGATTTTATTTATTTGAATCCTCTCTCTTTTTTTTCTTGGTGAGTCTAGCTAAAGGCTTGTTAATTTTATCTTTTCAAAGAATCAGCTCTAATGTTCATGGATCTTTTTATTGTCTTTTTTTTCTCTATTTCATTTATTTTCACTTTTATCTTTGTTATGTCCTCCTTTTTACTGTCTTCTGGCTAATTTGTTCTTTTTCAAAACCCTTAATGTGTAAAGTTAGGTTGTTTATTTGAGATCTTTCTTGTTTCTTAATATAGGCATTTATTGCTATGAACTTCCCTGTTAGAACTGCTTTTGCAGCATCTTATAAATTTTGGTATATTGTATTTCTATTGTCATTTGTTTCAAGGTATTTTTTAATTTCTCTTTTGTTTTCTTCTTTGATCCATTGGTTGTTCATGTTGTGTAATCTCCAAGATTTTGTGTATTTTTGTATTTTTGTTTTCTTGTAATTGATTTCTAGCTTCATACCATTGTGGTCAGAAAAGATGCTTGATTGATTACAGTCTTCTTAAATTTATTAAGACTAGAATTGTGGCCTAATATATGATCTCTTATGGAGGATGTTCCATGTGTACTTGAGAAGACTGTGTATTCTGTCACTTTTGGATAAATATTCCATAAGTCCATCTGGTTTCATGTGTAGTTTAAGTTCAGTGTTTTCTTAGTGATTTTCTGTCTGGACATCTATCCATTGCTGAAAATGGGGTATTGAAATCCCTTACTATTATTGTATTGCTGTCTAATTTTTCCTCACGTCTCTTAATAAATACTTCATATTTTTAGGTACCTCTATGGTGGTTGCATAATTATTTACGAATGTTATGTCCTTTTGTTGGATTGACCCTTTTATGATTATATAATGACCTTCCTTGTCTCTATTACAGTCTTCGGCATAAAGTCTGTTTTGTCTTATATAAGTAGAGTTACCCCTGCTTTCTTTTGATTTCCATTTGCATAGAGTATTTTTCCATCCCTTCACTTTCAGTCTGTGTGTGTTCTCACATCTGAAGTGAGTTTCTTCTAGGCAGCATATAGTTGGGTCTTGTTTTTTCATCCATTCAGGCACTGTATGTTTTTTGATTGAAGAATTTAATCTATTTACATTTAAAATATTTATTGATAGGTATACACTTACTGTTTCTATTTTGTTAATTGTTTTCTGTATCTCTTCCTTTGTGATTTGATGATTTTCTGTAGTGGTATGCTTAGATTCTTTTCTCTTTATTTTTTGTGTATCTGTTATAGGTTTTTGATTTGTGGTTATCATGAGGCTTCTATAAAATATCTTGCATTTATAGCAGGCTATTGTAAGCTGATTACAACTTAAGTTCAAACTCACATTAAAACTGTATGTTTTTCCTCTTTCCTCAACTAGTTTTAATGTTTTCAGTGTTACAACTTACATCTTTTTACCTTGTGTATCCATTAACAAAAATTGTAATTATATTTCTTTTTAATAAATTTGTTTTTAACTTTTATACTAAATTTATAAATAACATGCCTACAATCATTACAACATTAGAATATTCTGAATTTAACTATATATTTGTCTTTACTGGTATGATTTATACTTTAATATGTTTCTTGTTTCTAATCACCATTCTTGTTTTTCACCTTGAATAACTCCCTTTAGCATTTCGTGTAATACTGGTTTAGTGGTGATGAACTCCTTCAGCTTTTGCTTTTCTGGAAAACTTTATCTCTTCTTCAGGTCTGAGGATAAGTTTGCTGGGTAAAGTATTCTTTGGTGGGAGTTTTTTTTTTCTTTCAGCACTGTGACTGTATTATGCTTCTCTTTTCTGGCTTGCAAAGTTACTGCTAGAAAATCTACTGAGAGTGTTATGGGAGCTTCCTTGTATGTATCAAGTTGTTTTTCTCTTGTGCTTTTGAGATTCTCTCTTATTTTTAATTCTGACTGTTTAATTATGTTGTATCTCAGTATAGGTTTCTATGTGTTCATTTCATTTGGAACTTCCTGTCTGGATGTTTGTTTCTGTGGATATCTGTTGCTCAGCTAGGAAAGTTTTCATTCATTATTCCTGCCCCTTTCTCTGTCCTTTTTCTGAGACCTCTGTAATGCAAATATTGATCTGCTTGATGGTGTACTGTAAGTCCCTTAAGTTGTCTTGACTTTTTTTCATTCTTTTTTCTTTTTGCTCCTATGACTGGATGAATTGTGTTGCCTTGTCTTTGATTTTGCTGGTCCTTTCTTCTGCTTGATCTAGTCTGATTTTAAACCCTCTATTGAATTTTTCATCTCTGTTATGTATTCTTCAACTCTGTGACTTTTATTTGGTACTTTTAAATATTTTTTGTCCTTTTGTTGAAATTCTCACTTTGTTCATGCATTGTTCTCTTGACCTCGATGAGCATCTTTATTACCATTTATTAGGACTCTTTATCAGGTGTATAAAGAATTATTTCTCTTTCATTAAGGTCTGTTTCTGGAGTTTCATCTAGTTCTTTTGTTTGGAACATATTCTTTTACTTCAGTTTACTTGATTCTTTGTGCTAGTTTCTGTGTATTAGATAAAATAGCCATCCCTCTCAGTCTTGATAGAGTGGTCTTGTGTAGGAGATGAACTTTCTTCTTCAGTCCAGCCCTAGCTCTTGGTTGTCTCTCAAATCTTTATGATTGCCCACGCCTTCTTTTTTGTTCTTAATGGCTCCCGGTAGTTGGATGTGTGCCACAACCTGTCATTGTTCCAGAGGTGTAGATCTCTGTCAGCACTTAGTTGCAGGCTGATTGGAAGCCCTGCCTTCAAGCAGCAGATTTTAAAATATGGAAGTAACACTCTTTTTAGAGAAAGACTGGGAGATGGGCATTTCTGTCTGCTCCCTCTTTGTTGAGCCCCAGGGTGGTAGCTGGTTAAGAAGTTGTCTTTGTTTAGGGCACCTGGGTGGCTTGGTTGCTTGTGTCTGCCTTCAGCTCAGGTCATGATCCTAGGGTCCTGGGATAGAGACTTGAGTTGGGCTCCCTGCTCAGTGGGGAGCCTGCTTCTCCCTCTCCTTCTACCCCTCCCACTTGTTCTCTCTCTCTCTCAAATAAATAAATAAAATAAAGAAGTTGTGTTTGTTTGCTATACTCCTGTGGGACCTGCAAATGCAAGCCCTGCTGGCCGCCAGAGCCAGGCAATCAAGGAGTACGTCTCCTGGTGGCTTCTACAAAAGCAGGAGCACCAGACATGTGTATAATTTGTTCTAAGGAGACACTGGCAACCTGGAGCTGGCCAGGGGTAGAGCATGGAGGCAGTACCGCAGGCCTTCAGGATCTCCAGAAAGGATCACAGTTGGCCCTTAGATGTTTATTGAATTAGAAGCATGCCCCTCAGGCTGGCAGCTTTTAAGATATGTAAATGGACTTTTTTCAAGGAAAGACTTAAAGATGGATGTTTCTGACTGCTGTTATCTGTGCTGAGCGTAGAGGTATAGCTAGTTAAGAACCGTTTCTTTATTTTCTACAGTTTCATTGTAACTGCAAATGCAAGACTTGCTTGCCACCACAGCCAAGCGACCTAAGAGTGCATCCTCTGTACAGCAGTTACAAAAACTGGGGATCCAGACATGTGCACAAACTCCTTTCAGTGTGCTGTCAGTGACTTGGAGTTAGGCAGAGGAAGACTGTGGAGATGACTCTTGCCAGCCTCCTCAGTCTTCAGGGAGCATCGGAGTTGGCCTTAGTTGTATGCTAAATTAGGAGCCTGATACTCTGGCTGCAGCTATAAAATATGCAAATAGTCCTCTTTCAGGGAAAGAATGGGAGATGGATATTTCTGTCTGCTGCCTCTGCACTGAGCCCTGTTTTGATGTGGGATTTTTCTTGTTTGCCTGATTTGTAGGAGTCACTCAGCTAGTTTCTGTATTTTTTTTCAAGGGAATTGTTCTGTGTGTAGCTATAAATTTGATGAAGGATAGTTGGAAGGCAGGCAGGCAGGGACAAGCCCCCTCTCACCTCCAGTGCCCAAAGAGTAAACCACCCTTAAAAGGATTTTACACCACCTTGGAAAGAGCCCTCCACCCTTCCCCAGGTGATAGATAGGTGACAAAAACCTGATTGGATGACAGATGCTGGGAGGGTTAATCAGATTAAAACAGCTTGCCAACAAGCCCATTAAGAACCCCTAGACGCAGAAAATCTGGTGGCAACCCCTTTGGGTCCCCTCCCTCTTCAGGAGCTTTGTACTATCACTTTTCTATCACTCAATAAACCTTGCTTTGCTGCCCACCACTCTGTCTGGTCTACCTCTTCATTCTTGCAAGTGGTGTGACCAAGAACCGCGGGTACCGATGGAGAAAAAATCCTGTAACAGATTCAGTGTGTCTATGGGAGGGGGTGAGTTCAGGAGCTTTCTATGTTGCCATTGGACCAGAGGGAGCATTATTATTGTTTTATATAGTGTTTATTTAAATTTATCCAGTCTAATCTTTCCTTATTGTCATTTTTTCTGTATCTTAGGCCTTTTTTTTCTTTTTGCATTCAGTCTTTTATGAAAAATTCTTTTTTTTTTCCATTGAGGTGTTGCAGGGAAATTATAAAAATTAAAATAAGAGTTATTAAAGAAAACCTAAATAATTGATATAAGTATCATTTTGATTTGTAAGAAACCAATATAAAAATATCAGTTCTCCCCAGATTTACCTATGGATTCAATGTATTTCCAATGGAAATTCCAAAAGCATTTTTCATTGGTACTTGATGAGTTAACTTAAAATGTATATTGAAAATTATAGGGCTAAGAATAACCAAGGTATTGCTGAAGAAGTACTCTTGAAGAAGACTTGCTCTATTATATATAATGACTTATTATGAGACTAGTGTAAAGAATTCTTAGTATGGTACTGATACAGAGATAGACAAATTGACCAATGGGATATGATCGGAAATCCAGAACAAATTCACATACCTGTACAACAGAAGTGGTATGGCTGATTAATGGGGAAAGAAAGGACTATTCAGTAAACCTAGGTAGAAAAAAAACTGCTTTACTTCATGGAAAAAAACTGAGTATTTACCTTCTACCATACACAGAAATAAACTTCACATTCATCAGGACTTAAATGTCAAATTCAAAGTTTAATATGTTTAGTAAAAAAATACTGGAGGATATTATTTGAAGCTTATGATATGGAAAGTTATTTTGAGCAAATTACAAGGAATGTTTATTATAAAAGGAAAGTTTTAAATCATGACCTTCCTGGGGCACCTGGGTGGCTCAGTCGGTTAGGCGTCTGCCTTCGGCTCAGGTCATGATCCAAGGGTCCTGGGATCAAGCCCCGTGTGGGGCTCCCTGCTCAGCGGGAAGCCTGCTTCTCCCTCTCCCACTCCCCCTGCTTGTGTTCTCTCTCTCACTGTCTCTCTGTCAAATAAATAAATAAAATCTTAAAAAAAAATAAATCATGACCTTCCTTTCATCAAAAGAAATACTAAATAAAATGGAAAAGTGAAGCTATAAATTTGGAGAAGATGAACGGATGTCAAGAATATATGAAGAATTCTTACATATTGTTAAGAAAAGGACAATTTGTTCAAATCACACAATGCAGTCTTATTCAGGACTCAAAATGATTTACCAATAGCTACATAGTCATATCTGTCAATGTGTTATATGTCTTATATGTATCAGTATGGATGAATCTTAGCAATATAACTTTGAATGAAAAAAGTTAAAAAAATTACTTATAGCATGATACATGGTTTTTAAAGTTAAAGTAGGCTTTCTAAGAATACAGACACAAACACAGTAAGAAGCAAGGAATGATGAAAAGAAATGTAGAATAGTGGTTTTTATCTTGTGTGGCAATCGGCAGGGAATAGAGTATGGCAGGCTCATACAGGTGGATGCAAGTTATTGCCAGGTTTCTAGTTTTCATGTTAAATTATGCCTTCATGGGTATTGATTATATTACAAACAAGCAAACAAACTCAAATGAATGGAGAAGGCTTTGCATGGACCGATAATGAGAATATGACATGGACCACAAATTATAATGAATTCAGTTTGGATCCATTAAAAGCAAAACAATAAAATCAGGCAGTAGCTAGATGAAGTGGGGTAAAGGTGCTTCAGGCAGAGAGAACAGTAAATACACAAGTCTTGCAGTTGGAAAGCTTTGAGTGGATATTCCAGGAAGTAAAAAAGGCCTGATTAGAGTGAAATGATGAAAGAGGACAGAGGCCTAGAAACTGGATGGAGAGATGTGCAAGTGAAAGATCATGCAGGATCCTGTTTACAATGTCAAGTAGTTTCGATTGTATTCTAAATACATTAAGAAGCTATTGATAGGTTTTAAGCAAGGGCAAGATATATCAGTGCATGCTTTTTAAGAGTTAGGTTGGCTGGAGTGTATGGAATGAATGAAAGTGGGATGAGAATGAAAGGTATCATGGAGACCAGTTATGAGGCTTTTGAGGAGCACAACTCAGAGATAATGGTGAGTTTTTCTAAGGCAGTGACTGTGCAGAGGAGTGGACAGACAGAATTTTTTTACTGAAATTGCTTAAGCAATATGGAGTGTTTGATGTGAGGAATTATTAGTTGAGAGAGATGGAAAGAAAAAAAGGAATGTGTATTTTAGAGGTTTGAGAAAGGGTAGGCCTGGGTGGATGGATGGATTTTTACTCAATGTTAATTCCAGCTCAGCCTAACATAGTTGTGTCAAGTTCAGCTTTCTACCTTAGGCCACTATTGCTGCTTAAGGGATTTTTTTTCTTCTGGGATGGACAAGGGGGAAGGAAGTAAAGATGAGATGGGGAAAGAAGAAAGAACTATATTATATAAGGGAGTCATTATTATTTCTTAATGAATGTGAGTTGCTAGGTCATTTTATACTGTAGTTAGTAATAAAACAGTAATTTCTATTTTACCTGCCACAATTTTTAGATTTTATACTTTCAACGTTGTTTTCTGTAAACTTCAAGAGTCATTGACCTATGTCAATGTTACTGTGTTTAGTAATGATCATATAAAACGTTAGATGTACTTAAAAGGAAAAAGAGATCTGAATTTGAATATCTTTTCTGTAGACATATTAAATCTATAAGCCAAGAGGTTCACTGTGGTTGTAGTATGTGGGTGTTTCAGAACAAAAGTAATTCCAACATTATCCAGATGAATAGACAGTAACAAAAATAAGCTTATTCTTAATCTAGACCTATAATTGAGCTAGTGAGTGTTTATTTCCTGCTTCATTTCTGTGACTTCTCTTCATGTGCAGAGCAAATATCCCTGACCCATATATTCTGTATTCATGGCACTGATATTGCATTGATACTTATTCTTAAGTGATTTAGTCTTTTATAAATGGACTTCTGAAAGCAAAAAGCTGGTTCTTGTTCTTGTAATTTTCCTCAATGATTTAAGTGGTGGAACAGAGACCATGAACGTCATACTTATAGATGGCATCAGGCTGTCATTTTAAGCACTGTGTTAGAATTCAAAATGATTCTGGCTAAATAGAAAAGAGAGTTCAAAATGGAAAGAATTCAAATTTTGATGGAATATGTATGATACTATATGATATATGATAGGAAAGAATTAGACATTGAAATGAGAAGGGGCTGGGGGTGGTAATAAGCCATTTGGAGAACCCCCTGTAAGTGAATGTCCTATATACTTTCTTGTGCACCAACTATCATGTGCCTACTCTAACAATATGATATGAAGAAGTTAGTACTAGTATAACATAGTATACTACTTTCATCAGAAATGAGCCTGGTGAAGATAGTGCTTAATAAAGTGATGATTTTGTCCACTTTTGATAGCAAATAGTAAAATAGGCACTGTTTAACTTATGTTATCGATAGATATGTTTATATTATCAATAGATAACAAATCAGATTATATTATTTATAGAGATGGTATCCATAGGCACTTAATTATTGATGAAGACAATAAAATATTAGTTTTTAATATCTGAACCTATATTCTAGAATAAGAACTCTATGCATTTATTCTTCAGATAATTTCAGCATATGTATTTACTTCAAGTAAAATACTTACATAGTGTGTTCTGATATCTTCTATTTACTTTGCTAAGGGAGAGATAAGAACCCTTCAGCCATGTGGCCAAGAAAATAATCTTTGTTCTGCTCCAGGGTGGAGTTCTTTGTTATCTCTGTTTCTCTAATCCCTTCCAGCTTGTCCCACCAGCTATCTTTTGCTTGAGCACTCCTTCCATTAGGCTTACCCTCTGCCTGTGTCTTGACAGTGGACGTGGAGAAAGAGCCATTCCTCGATGGCAGTCTAGACTGAAAATGGATCTCCCATTGTGTAACATTGTGATCCTTCTGGAGAAACACCAGGAAGCAGCAGTTGAATATTTTAATTCTGCATGTTGATATGAACAATAAATACTCCATTTTGAAGCTTCAGGTTTTAGAGTGTTTTGTAAAATCTGTATTTGGCATTTAAATAATTGAATCATTGAATTTCAGGAATGAGACGTTTAGGAGTAACTTTTCAAGATGTGTTTAATTCCTTATATACTATTCTTGAAAGGTGATCATTCAGGTTCTACTTGATTACTAGCTAAAGGGGATGCTCAGTCTCTGAGGCAGACCATTTTAGTGTTGGATGCATTTAGTGGTTAAATTCTTATAATCTTTCTTAGATAGATGTTATTGAATTCTTGAAGTTAATAACTCCACAACCTATTGGCTTCTTATTGTTCTTAGAATAAAAACAAATTCTGTATTATGGCCTACTAGTAATTTATAGTCTGGCCATGCCTGTATCTTCAGCTTTATATTATATGATTCTTAACCAGTCAGTTCTAGCCACACTGTTTTTTTTTTAGTTTTTCTTTCTTTATTTGATTCTTTTTTTTTTTAAAGATTTTATTTTTAATTATTTGACAGAGAGACACAGAGAGAGGTGGGAGAGGGAGAAACAGGCTTCCTGCTGAGCAGGGAGCCCGATGCGGGGCTTGATCCCAGGACCCTGGGATCATGACCTGAGCTGAAGGCAGATGCTTAACGACAGAGCCACCCAGGTGCCCCTCTTTATTTGATTCTATAGGGTCTTTCCATGTGCTGTTCTTCAGCCTAGAAAGCTCTCTTCCCAATCTCCTTTCATCTTTCACCAAACTAACCTTTATCTTTAGATTTTAGCAGAATCATTTAAGTTGATTCTTCTATGACCTTCCTGATTAGATTAAATCCTCTTGTTATATACACTCATGGTGCTCTGTACCTCTTCTTTTAGCTTATATCACAATTGTGGTTCTAATTAATCAATGATTAATAGATGAATGGCTTAAAAAAATTTTTTTTAAATTTATTTGACAGAGAGAAAGCGAGAGAGGGAGCACAAGCAGGGGGAGTGGGAGAGGGAGAAGCAGGCTTCCCACTGAGCAGGGAGCCCGATGCGGGGCTCAATCCCAGGACCCTGGAATCATGACCTGAGCCGAAGGCAGATGCTTAATGACTGAGCCACCCAGGCACCCCGATGAATGGCTTTTTAACCCATTACCCCAGTGTTTTTGTTCACTATATGCTATTAGTACATAGAAGAGAGTCTGCCACATGGCAACTCTGAAGTAAATATTTGTTGAATGAAATGATCGTAGGTCTGCCTTTTGGATATATAGGAAAATTTTACTTCTACATGGTAATGCTTCAAAAATTTTGAGACAGCTAGATTTTTTTTTCTCTCAGAAGAAAAGGTTCCATATATCTTGTCTTTAAATTCTCTTTCTGTGACAAACCAGAGCTTTCCACATCTTGGTTGCTTGCTGTCCTCTGCATGCATTCAGGTAGTCAATGTGCTTCATACATTGAGGCAGTTAGTTCTGAAAATAATGCTCCCAAATTGTGAGAATGCTTTCACGTTTTAGAAATTCATGTTAGAATAAGAAATAGCTTTTGTGGGCTAAACTAGTCTCTTGAGTGTGATATTTTAGGCTTTTGGTTCCTTTAACATGCATTGGTTTAATTTCTATATAAGTTGTCTTTTGAAGAAAAGCTGTAGTTCTTGTTTCTTTTCAGGACTTAGGTGCAGACAGAATCAGGATTCTTTGTACCATGAGTAAAAGAAATCCATCTATGTAAACCATGAAAAATCACTGAAATTTTTTGTGTAAGTGAAACCATAAGCTTCAAAATCAGTGATACAGAGTAAAGATTTCCTGGACAGCATTTCATGATAAAAACCCACTTTTACCCTTCTTGTGTTTTAGGAGGAAGCAAAACAAAAAGTGGGAAAATATGACGATCTTAAATAAACTATATTACTTTTTAAATGTTTCAACATCAACAAAGATAGTTAAGTGTACATATATAAGTAAAGTCAGTTATTGTTAGCCTTCCTCATCTAAATTAATTAACAAGTTAATAAACATTTATTGATTGCTATTTGTCAGGTACTAAGCTAGGTATTATTTTTCTGTCTTAGAACAATAGCTTATTTTTCTGATTATAAAAATACAAATTCAAAGTAGAATATTTGGAATATACAGAGATCAAGAAGATATTTACCCTCTACCCAGATATAAATACTGTTAAAACTTTGGTATATTTGTTTTAATTTTTTAATCAACTCAATAAATACTGAGTGTATATTATATTGCTATTTATTATTCTAGAAGCTAGAGATGCATCAGTTCACAAAATAGATGAAATTCTTGTTCTCATGGACCTTATAACTCAGTGAGGAGAGATATAAAATAAATAAAATATTAAATATGTCAGCTTATGCACCATAAAAAAATAAGGCACAATAGGGAGATAAAGAGTGTTATGTAAGGTAGAGAGAAGACATTTCTGAAAAAGTGACATTCCTGCCCAAACCAGGAATTTCTGAGCAAATATCTGGTTCTAGAGTGGATCAGGCAGAGAGAATAGCAAGTGCAAAGGCCCTGAGGTAGGAATATGCATGGCATATTGGAGAAACAGCAAGCATGACAGTATGACTGCAACAGAATGTTTGAGCAGAGGAAGGATGTGATCTGATTTATGTTTTAAAAGACCCACCCTGGATACTCTATGAAGAATAGGCAATGGGGGAAGGTGGTAGAAGTAGGGAGACCAGTTAGGAGACTACTGCAGTGGAACACAAAGAGAATATTAACTTAGACCAAAGAGGTGAGAAGTGGGTAGATGTTGGATATATTGTGATCAGCAGCATTAGGATTTGCTGATGGATCATAAATAGGGGAATGAGAGAAAAAGTGTCAAGTAAAACTATAATTTTTTATCAATCTTTTAAAATTTAACATTTTTTGAAAACAAAAAAGTAATTGTAAAGTATAATTAATATCCATAAAGCAAACATCTGTGTAATTCCTGTGCGGATTAAGAAATAGAACACTAGCACTATCCCCAAAGCCTCACTTATGTCTTCCCAATTTCTAACTTTTTTCTTAGTCCTAGAAGCATCTGTTATCTTGAGTTTTATGGTTGTCATTTTTTTTTGCCTTTTCTTTAAAGCTTTATCACTTCTGTATGCATCCCTAAATATATAGTTTAGTTAGCTTGCTTATGAACTTTATATAAATTGAAAAAAATTATGTGTTCTTTTGGGTCTTTATTCTTTTTTTTTTCAGCAAAATAATTTTATTTTCTAGCACATGGTAAACATATACATCCAACATGCACTCGTCTTGCACATTTATTCACAAATGACTTCCAAATTACAACAACTGCTTTGATATTGAAACATGTACTAACAGTTATCTTAGTTGAGATATGAAAAATGCTTTTAGATGCATAACATTCTGAATATATTGGTCGCAGCAGAATTTGCTTTAGTTAGATTCGTTCTATGAATTTAAAGCTTTGAAAAGCTACTACTTTTGCATCTAATACTCCAGATGAATAAGATGCAGCAATATCAGCTTGTATTCCACAGAATATTCATTAGTTTTTCTGGTGATGGAACCACTTATCCACATCTCTTGGTACTGTGCAGGCAGATTCGCATGGTGGTGGTAAAGCATCCACAATAGCTTTGGCAGCATTGGGATCACACTTGAAGGGGCTCTCAGACACTGTAGTATTCATGCAACTGAGTCCCTTTCCATCGGTTTTCTTTGTCACTAATGCTCTCCAATGGTCATGAGTGCTTTTAATAATATCAATTGCAAAATCCTTATCTTTAAATTCTGCATGGAAAGCAAACTGGTTTTCTGGTTTTCCATCAGGAACCTTGTACCTTGTAAACCAGTCCACAGTAGCTTCCAGGTAGCCAGGTTTCAGCTGCTTGACATCATTAATATCATTGTAATTGGCTGCATCAGGATCATCCACATTAATGGCAATGACTTTCCAGTCAGTTTTCCCTTCATCTATCATAGCCAGTATGCCCAGAACTTTCACCCTAATTATTTCACCTCTTGCACATACCTTACTTCCAATTTCACACACATCAATGGGGTCATTGTCACCACAACAGCCAGTGTGTTTGTCATTGTGTCCTGGGTCTTCCCAAGTCTGGGGGATGGCACCGTAGTTCCAGATATATCCTTTATAAGGGACAAATTTGCAACGTAATGGAGTTTTCCTTTTTTCACATCTTGTTTAATTGGGTTTAAAGGATCCTTTGTAGCTATCTCCATTTTTGCATTAGACCAGCGTGGTACTTCAAATACCATGTGGAACACATCCTTATCTGCATAAATTGGAACATCATGAAATGGAGATATATATTGTCCTTTTTCATTTTTGAGGAAGACTCAGTACTCGAGGGTGAAGGGCGCGGCGCGTTTCTCGCTGCTGAAGCCGTTCATGGTGCGGATGACTAGCCGCCGCCACCGCCGCCGCCGCCGCCGCCACAGAGCCACTCTAGGGTCTTTATTCTTTTATACAGGATTGTGTTTGTGAGATTCAGCTATGTTGTAGAGAATAGTTAATAGTTAATTTGTTTATTTTTATTGCTGTATTGTATTCTGTAGTATGATTATGCCATAATGTATCCACTCTTCAGCTGATAAACAGCTAAGAAAATTTTTGTATGTGTATCCTGTTGCACATGGGTTTTTATAGGGTATATTTCTTTTTTTTTTTTTAAAGATTTTATTTATTCATTCATGAGAGACACAGAGAGAGAGAGAGGCAGAGGCAGAGGGAGAAGCAGGCTCCCCAAGGAGCAGGGAGCCCGATGCGGGACTCGATCCCAGGACCCCGGGATCATGACCTGAGCCGAAGGCAGATGCCCAACCATATAGGGTATATTTCTAAAAGACGAATTGCTGATTTCAGAGAATGTGATTCTTCTCTTTAAGTAGGTATTGCTGAAGTGTTTCCAAAATGTACGATTTTAGACTTCTGCAACAGTGATGATTTCACATTGTTCCATATTTTTGCCCAAACTTATATTATTAGTACTTTTGTCAGTCTAGTGGATAGGCATTGGCTCATTGTGGTTTTAATTTGCATTGCTTTAATTACTAATGAAGTTAAAAATCGATTTGTATGTTTTTTGGCCATATATAAATATATATATATATATTTAATATATATATTTAATATATATATTATATATTAATTATATATAATATTATATATAATATATTAATATTATATACATTAATATATATAATATATATAAATGTATATAAATATACATATATAAATATGTGTGTATATATATATATATATATATATGGTAAAGTGCCTGTTCAAGCTTTTTGACCATTTTTCTACTAGGCTGCTTTTTTCTTATTGATTTGTGGGAGTTGGTTATTAAATCTGTGAATAAGTTCTTTTTTGTTATTTATACATAATATAGGTATCCTATTTTATGGAATTTTTTCGTTATTTTTATGGTATCACTTTTACTTTGTGGTTGGTACTTTTTGTGTCTAGGTTTAAAAAAATCTTCCACAACCTGAGGTTATGAATATATTCTCCTGTATTTCTTGAGAGTTTCATAATTTTGTCTTCTACATTTAGCCTTAACTTTTTCTAAGCTCAGACTCTTTAATGGTTTAGTTTGCAAATGTGCTTCTGAAATCCTTAATTTATCATTTTTATGAGGTTCATTAATCTTTGGACTCTCTAAAGATAAAACACATTGAAGATATTTTCCAGGAGTATTTTGTAAGCTTATATAATATAGAAAAAGTATGTCAGCAGCCTAATGTAGGACACCACCTGATTTTTAAGATAAAAAACCCTTCAAATTCAAACACTGCTTATTTTTTTTCTTCTTGTTTACATATGCTTTTTTACTTAAAGCAATGAAGTGGATGAGATAAAAATTGTGGTTCAGATTTTCCTGGTACTCATATCAACCTAGGTTTTAGGCTGCAAATTTATGACATAACTAAACAGAGTAAGTGATTTTGCTCAGAAAATTATTGAGTATCTCCTTTCCCCCTTATTCAGAGTATGTATAATTTACCAAAAAATCAATAAATGTTATAAAGGAAAATAAAGCAGGGTAAGATGAAAAGGAATGATAGGGATACTTTGGATGAAGTTAAAGAAGGTCTCTCTGAGGAAGTGACATTTAAGCATAAACTGAATGAAATGAGGACTAAGGCCCAAGAAGAGAATCGTGAAGAGAATTCCAAGCAGAGAGAGCAACAACTTCAAATGCTGTAAGATGGAAATGAACAAAGATGAGGTGTACCTGAAAAGTTTTCAAAGCCAGTTCTAAATCTACTGGTTTTAATCCACTGTGATGCACCTTATATACTGCCACCATATAATTTTTTCAAGTATTTTTACCAGCTCATCAGTAGCTTGTTCATAAACCTCCTGTTTACTAGTTGTTTCTGGTTATTTATTGATACATTTATTTATATTGGCCTGTCAGTGTGACTTAGGAAAATCATTAACCATAGTTAATTAAATTAATGCCTGTTTTTTGTTGACCTTGTGGGATGACACTTAGAATTGTGTCCTTGAGAAGCCACTCCATCAAAAGTCAATTTGGAATATCTGACCTTGTGACTTTTAATTTGGGGCACATATTTGGAATCGGAGTTTGTTTTTTCTTTCTGTATCTTAACAATATGGCGTGTTTCTCCCTCTCAGCAGTTGTTGAACCACTTATTGTACCTCAGGTCCAACTGCAAGAAAATGACTATTTATCTTTATGAGGTACCTCCCCAGGCCCACTGAGTGACTTTTAGTATGCTTTGTAGTCTATATTTTAAGCCAGATCATCCCAAACATATCCTCCAATTTTGGTGAAAATGTATCTTGCTACTTTTATATAACATGGAAAAAAAGCAAAGAGGAACTTAAATTTATTTATGTGTATTTATTTTCTATACTTTTCCAAAAGGAATTTGAGATGATGAAAAGCAAAACAAAAATTTAAAATATAAATAGAATATCAATATTAAAGGAAAATGGGAATACAAAAAAGAAAAATTTTATTTTTTATTTAAAAAAATTTTTTTATGTAAATTCAGTTTAGTTAACATATAGTGTATTATTAGTTACCGAGGTAGAATTTAGTGATTCATCAGTTACATCAACACCTACTGCTCATCACATCAAGTGCCCATCCTTAATGCCCATCACCCTGTTACCCTATCTCCCCACCCCCTCCCCTTCAGCAACCCTCAGTTTTGTTTCCTTTGGTTAAGAGTCTCTTGTATTTGCTTCCCTGTTTTTATCTTATTTTATATTTTCTTCCTTTCCCCTATGTTCATCTGTTTTCAAAACAAATTTTAAAGGTATAAATAGAATATCAATGGTAAAGGAAAAGGAGAATACAAATAAATGTGTGTGTGGGGTACTTTAGTCATGATTTCCCATATTGAATATGAAGGTCTGTAGTGTAGTATGTTTAGAACACCACAGTATGTCTTCATCCATTTGGATGGTTCATTTTCAGTAATTATAAATTGGAATAATAAAAAAATAAATAGCTTAACCAACATCAATATCAGTTTTTGTCTTAATTTCTATTCTATTGATCAGACTCTGTTCTGTCTATATCAGACTACTGATATAGGCACCATTTACTGAACACCTACTTACTGTGTGCCAGACATCAAATAGAAGCACAAACCTTTTGAAAATATGATTGAGTAGGAATTTTACAAATGAGGAAACTGAAGTTCAGAGGATTTCACAAATGGAAAAAGTGAGGTTGAGATATGTTAATGACTTGCTAAGACCACACAGTGAGGCAGAGTCAGGATTGCAGTGCAGATCTGAGAAAATTTAGTCTCCTTCTACTTATACTATCCGTTTTGCCTCTTTCAGAGAAGTTTTACTTAAATGTGCACATAGCATTTTTTTTTTACCTGTGTGCAGTATAGTTTAAAAGTACTTAAACATGACATTTAGTTTTTATTTCTATGTGCAGTTAAAAAAACTCTAAAGACTCCAGAATAACTTCTTTTTATTTAGTTGTCATTCCATTTATAGGGCACTTGTTTTCTAATCAACTTATGTGTATTCTTGGTAAAAGTACTCATTCCTCTGGGCCTCGTTATGAATTTATATTTTTGAATGTTTTAGTGGCAAAGCAGTTAACATTTGGGGATTTTTTGTTCATTGGTTTAAAAATACTTAAGTGTGTGTTATTTATGGTCTCATTACACATGTGTATCCATAAATAAGATATTTTATTTTGCATATTTCAAGCTATATTTAATGTTATTACATTGCATTTGCCTTGCCATAATTTGCCTTTTTCATTTCATATTATGTCTATGAGATTTCTCCTTATGCATAGTTGTAGCTCCTTTTCATCGATTTTTTTTTCCTATGCTTCATAGTATTTCATTATAAGAGCATTACAAAACTTTCTTGTCCATAGTCTATTGATTAATATCTAGGATGTTTCTTTTGTTTGTTTGTTTATTGTGACTAGAACCTTCTCATACATGCTTTGAGACATATTTGCCTGTGTTTCTCTAAACTAAACACATAGATATGGAATTACTAGATTATAGTGTCTATCTTACTTTGTGAAATGATAACCCAGTAGGTTAACATAACCTCATGTAATTACCACGTTTTTGCTGTTGGTGTTATAGTGAGAACATTTAAGATCTACTTTCTCTTAGCAACTTTCACATATACAATATAGTGTTATTAACTATAGTCACCATGTTGCACATTAGATCCCCAGAATTACTCTTCTTGTAACTGGAAGGTTGTACTCTTTGACTAACAACTCTTCCTGCATTCCCCAGCCCATGGCAACCATCAATTTACTCTCTCTGTTAATATGAGTTCAGTTTATTTTAGATTCCACATTTAGATGAAATCATATACCATTTGTCTTTCTCTGTCTCACTTATTTCACTTAGAGTAATGTCCTCAAAGTCCACTCATGTTGTTACAAATGGCAGGATTTCCTTCTTTTTTTTCTTAATGGCTAAATAGTATTCTAGTGTGTGTGTGTGTGTATACATACCATATTTTCTTTTCTTTTTTCTTTTTGCCTTTATTAAATGACAACATACAGCAACTAGATTCCTCCTGAACCCCAGCCATTTTATGTTATCTGAACATCCTTGACCTAGAGGATTGGGACAGTACATGACAGAAACATTAGACTCATATACTCCTCCTTTCTTTCTTTCTTTTTTTTTTTTTTTTAAGATTTTATTTATTTATTTGACAGAGACACAGTGAGAGAGGGAACACAAGCAGGGGGAGTGGGAGAGGGAGAAGTAGGCTTCTGCGGAGCAGGGAGCCCGATGCGGGGCTCGATCCCACGACCCTGGGATCATGACCTGAGCTGAAGGCAGATGCTTAACGACTGAGCCACCCAGGCACCCCTATACTCCTCCTTTCTGATGCGGGGGATTTTAAGGACTAGATGGTCAGGATGATCCCTTCAGATGGGATAAGTCCCTCAATTGATTAACCCTATTATGAGATAGATTTTTTTTTAGTTGATTAATATTCAGGTCCATGGCAGACAAATCTAAAAAATAGAGTTGACGAAGAGCAGGAAGGGAATGTGGCTCTGGAAGACTGCTATCAATGTTGGAGAACCACTGTTAGTGTATAAGACAAGAATAATGAAATCCGAGGAGTTCCATAGTATTTACTTAGAGATGAAAACCAAAGTCTACATGTGGCATGGGTCCAGGATCTCTATGCTTTGGAATCAGAGAGGGAATTAAATAACTCTGGATGCTGTGGGCTAATTAACATATAAAACTCAATACTTTTGGTTTTTCTTATCCATAAGATACCTATATTTGTGTGTTTTTTATTAACAACTGTAGTCATAGTCTTCTTACTTTTGACCATGGGAGAGGAGGTGAGTCCTGTGCATTTCTTGTAGAGGGCACTGCATATTTGTTGGAGTGGAGATCACACTAGGTGAAGGTTTGGGGCTTCATGAAAGGTGAGACTGGAAATTGTGCACAGGACTGGAATCTTCATGGCTCCATTCTCCATCCTCAGTTTTGCCTCCTTAGTGCTTGAACTGCACATGCAGGCTCTCCTAGTCCGAAGCCCCCATGTCCTCAGTACATCTGGAGGGAATGAGGTTTGGATTCTCATCCAGAGCTGCAGGCAGGACCTATGTTTTCTTTATCCATTTATCCATCAGTGGATACTTAGGTTGTTTTCACGTCTTGGCTATTGCAATGATCATGGGGATGCAGGTATCTCTTCAAGATAGTGACTTCCTTTCCTTCAGATAAATATCTAGTAGTGGGATTACTGGATCATATAGTATTGCTTTTAATTTTTTGAGGAACCGCCATACTATTTTCTGTAGAGACTGTACCAATTTACATTCCTACCAAGAGTATAAAAGGGTTTCTTTCTCTCTTCCCTTTTCTTCTTGTCTTTTTGATAATAGCTATGCTATCAAGTGTGAGATGATACCTCATTGTGGTTTTGATTTGCATTTCCCTAATGATTAATGATGTTAAACACTTTTTCATGCACTTTTAACCATTTATATGTCTTTTTTTTTTTTTGAAAAATGTCTATTCAGGTCATTTGCTTGTTTTTAATTGGATCATTTGTGGGTTTTTCTTTTCTTCTTTCTTTTTTCCCCACTCTTCTTTTTTTTTTATATATATATATTTTTCCTATTGAGTTGTTGGAGTTTCTTAAATATTTTGTATAGGACCCTATAGCAGATATATGGCTTGCAATGATCTTCCTCCATCCTATAGTTTGCTTTTTTATTTTGTTGATTATTTCTTTCACTGTGCAGAAGCCTTTCAGTTTGATTTAGTTCCACATGTTGGCTTTTGCTTTCATTGCTTGTATTCTTGGTGTCTTTCCAAAAAAAAATGTTGCCAAGTCCATGTCAAGAGCTTTATTCCTGTGTTTTCTTTTAGGAGTTTTATTGTTTCAGGTCCTACATTCAGACCTTCTTAATATATTTTGAGTTAATTTTTGTGAGTGATGTAAGATAATGAAAAGAAATTTTTTTTGGATACGAATATCTAGTTTTTCAAATACTATGTATTAAAGAAACTATCCTTTCTGTAATGAGTATTCTTGGCTCCCTTATCAAATATTAATTGACCATATATGCATGGGTTTATTTCAGTGCTCTCAATTATGTTCCATTGGTCTGTTTTTATGGTCGATACTATTTTGATTACTACAGATTTATAATACAGTTTGATATCAGGAAGTGTGATGACTCCACCTTTATTCTTTCCCAAGTTTGCTTTGGCTATTCAGGATCTTTTGTGGTTCCATACAAATTTTAGTATTTTTTTTAAAAAAATTTCTGTGAAAAAATGCCATTGGAAATTTGATAGGGATTGCATTGAATCCATAGATGGTTTTGGGTAATATAGACATTTTAACAATATTAAATCTTAAATCCATGAACCTGGGATATCTTTCCATTTTTTTGCATCTTCTTCGACTTCTTTTATTAATGTCTTATAGTTTTCAGTGTACAGGTCTTTCACCTCCTTGGTTAAAATTATTCATAAGTATTTTATTCTTTTTTCATAAGATTGTATTTATTTATTTAACAGAGAGAGAGAGCGCAAGCAAGGGGAGCAGCAGGCAGAGGGAAAAGCAGGGTCCCCGCTGAGCAAGTTGCCCAATGCAGGGCTCAATCCTAGGACCCTGGGATCATGACCTGAGCGGAAAGCAGATGCTTAACTGACTGAGCCACCCAGGGGCCCCAGTATTTTATTCTTTTTGATGCAATTGTAAATTATATTGTATTCTTTATAGTAGTCCCCCCTTATTTATGGGGATACATTCCAAATCCCCAGTGGATGCCTGAAACCATGGATAGTACCAAATCTCTATATATTTTATTTTTTTCCTATGTATACATACCCATGATAAAGTTTAACTTATAAATTAGACAGAGTAAGAATTATAACAATAACTAATAATAAAATAGAACAATTATAACAATATATTGTAATAAAAGTTGTGTGAATGTGGTATCTCTCACTCCCTTTATTTTCAAAATACACTATACTCATTATTCTTGTGATAGTATGTGTTGATAACATATTTACATGATGAAATGAGGTGGATGGTGTAGGCATTGTGATGTAGCACTAAGCTACTATTGACCTGTTGATAAGTCTAAAGGAGAATCCTCTGCTTCTGGACTGTGGTTGACTGGCTAAGTGAAACCGGGAAAAGCAAAATTGTGTATAAGGTGGGACTGCTGTATTTCTTTTTCAGATTATTCATAGTGTATAGAAACAACTGATTTTTGTATATTCACTTTGTATCCCTGTGACTTTACTGGATTCATTTATTAGTTCTAACGTTTTAGTGGAGTCTTGAGACTTTTCTATATATAAGATTATGCTATCTTCAAAAAAAACACAGTTTTACTCCTTCCTTTCCAATTTGGATGCCTTTTATTTCTTTTTCTTCCTTAATTGCTCTGGCTAGGAGTTCCAGTATTATGTTAAATAGGAGTGGTGAGAGTAGGCACCCTTGTCTTATTCCTCATCTTAGGGGGATAAGGAACATTTTATCATTGATTATTATATTAGTATGTGTTTGTTGTATATGGCCCTTATTATGTTGTGATATATTCTTTCTATATCTAGTTTGTTGAGAATTTTTAGGCTGAAAGGATGTTGAATTTTGTTGAATGCCTTTCTGTGTCTATTGAGATGTACGATTTTTATCTTTTATTAATGTAGTTTATCACATTGATTGTTTTGCATATATTGAAACATCCTTGCATCCCAGAGATAAGTTCCACTTGATCATGGTATGTAATCTTTTTAATATATTGTTGAAGTTTGTTTGCTAATATTTTGTTCAAGATTTTTACAGCTATATTCATCAGGGATATTGCCTTGTAATTTTCTTTTCTTGTGGTATTCTTGTCTGATTTTGGTATCAGGGTAATCCTGGTTTTGTAAAATGAGTTTGAGAGTAATACTTTCTTTTCAATTTTTTGGAAGACTCTCAGAAGGAATGGCTTAATTCTTCTTTAAACATTTGGTAGGATTCCCCAGTGAAACCATCAGGTCCTGGGCTTTTCTTTGTTGGAAAGTTTTTGATTACTGATTCACTCTCCTTACTAGTAATTGATCTGTTCAGTTTTATGAATCAATCTTCATGATTCAGTCTTGGTAGGTTGTGTGTTTCTAGGAATTTTTTCCATTTCTTCCGGATTGTCTAATTTGTTGGTGTATAATTGTTGATAGTAGCCTCTTATGATTCTTTGTATTTCTGTGGTATCAATTCTAATGTCTCCTCTTTATAATTTTAATTTTTGAGCACTTTCTTTAGCTTGGGAAGTTTGGCTAAAGGTTCGTCAATTGTGTTTATCTTTTTAAAAGACAAATTTGTAATGTTAATCTTTTCTATTGTTTTTCAACTGATTTCATTTATATCTACTCTGATCTTTGCTATTTCCTTCCTTCTGCTAACTTTGGGGCCTAGTTTGTTTTTGTTTTTCTAGTTCCATATGGCATAAATTTAGGTTTCTTATTTGACATCTCTTTTGTTGCTTAATGTAGGCATTTATTAATATGAATTTACCTTTTAGAATTGCTTTTCCTGCATCCCATAAGTCTTGGTATGTTGTGTTTCTGTTTTTGTTTGTTACAAGATATTTTTTTTATTTTATTATGTTATGTTAGTCACCATACAGTACAAAATTAGTTTTTGATGTAGTGTTCCATGATTCATTGTTTGTGTATAATACCCATGCAATATGTATAATTGTGTATAATACCCATTGCTCCATGCAATATGTGCCCTCCTTAATACCCATCACTGGGCTAACCCATCCCCCACCCCCCTCCCCTCTAAAACCCTCAGTTTGTTTCTCAGGGTCCACAGTCTCTCATGGTTCATCTCCCCCTCTGATCCTTCCCCTTCATTTTTCCCTTCCTTCTCCTAATGTCCTCCACGCTATTCCTTATGTTCCACAAATAAGTGAAATCATATGATAGTTGACTTTCTCTGCTTGACTCATTTCCCTTAGCATAATCTCCTCCAGTCCCATTAATTTGATGCAAAAGTTGGGTATTCATCCTTTCTGATGGCTGAGTAATATTCCATTGTATATATGGACCACATCTTCTTTTTTTTTTTTTTTAATTTTATTATGTTATGTTAGTTACCATACAATACATCATTGGTTTTCAATGTGGTGATCCATGATCCATTGTTTTCGTATAACACCCTGTGCTCCATGCAGTACATGCCCTCCTTAATACCCATCACCGGGCTAACCAATCCCCCCTCCCCCCTCCCCTCTAAAACCCTGTTTGTTTCTCAGAGTCCATAGTCTCTCATGGTTCATCTCTCCCTCCAATTCCCCACCCCCCCATTTTTCCCTTCCTTCTCCTAATGTCCTCCATGCTATTCCTTATGTTCCACAAATAAGTGAAACCATATGATAATTGACTTTCTCTGCTTGACTTATTTCCCTTAGCATAATCTCCTCCAGTCCCATCTATGTTGATGTAAAAGTTGGGTATTCATCCTTTCTGATGGCTAGGTAATATTCCATTGTATGTATGGACCACATCTTTATCCATTCATCTGTTGAAGGGCATCTTGGCTCTTTCCACAGTTTGGCTATTGTGGATATTGCTGCTATGAACATTGGGGTGCATATGGCCCTTCTTTTCACTACATCTGTGTCTTTGGGGGAAATACCCAGGAGTGCAATTGCTAGGTCATAGGGTAGCTCTATTTTTAAATTTTTGAGGCACCTCCACACTGTTTTCCAAAGTGGCTGTACCAACTTGCATTCCCACCAACAGTGTAAGAGGGTTCCCCTTTCTCCACAACCTCTCCAACATTTGTTTTTTCTTTCCCTGTCCATTTTTGCCATTCTAACTGGTGTAAGGTGGTATCTCAATGTGGTTTTGATTTGGATTTCCCCGATGGCTAATGGTGATGAACATTTTTTCATGTGTCTGTTAGCCATTTGTATGTCTTCTTCAGAGAAGTGTCTTTTCATATCTTCTGCCCACTTTTTGACTTGATTATTTGTTTTTTGGGTGTTGAGTTTGAGAAGTTCTTTATAGATCTTGGATACCAGCCCTTTACCTGTAGTGTCATTTGCAAATATCTTCTCCCATTCTGTGGGTTGCCTCTTTGTTTTGTTGACTGTTTCCTTTGCAGTGCAGAAGCTTTTTATCTTGATGAAGTCCCAAAAGTTCATTTCTGCTTTTGTTTCACTAGCTTTTGGAGATGTATCTTGAAAGAAGTTGCTGTTGGGCCACATCTTCTTTATCCATTTGTCTGTTGAAGGGCATCTCGGCTCTTTTCACAGTTTGGCTATTGTGGACATTGCTGCTATGAACATTGGGGTGCATATGGCCCTTCTTTTCACTCCTTCTGTGTCTTTGGGGAAAATACCCAGTAGTGTAATTACTGGGTCATAGGGTAGCTCTATTTTTAATTTTTTTGAGGCACCTTCACACTGTTTTCCAAAGTGGCTGTACCAACTTGCATTCCCACCAACAGTGTAAGAACATTCCCTTTTCTCCCCTTCTGTTTATCTTCTGATATCTGCCCGCAGAATCATGGATCCCCGCTTCATACCTCGAAACCAGCCACCTGTGATATTCTGTTTGTAGAGATCCAGATATATCTTCTTACATCTCAGGCTGATTTCGGGAGTGTTCAGAGTGGTCTGGTAGATATCCAGCTCAATTCAGGGGACCGGTTGGAATAGGGTCCCCTACTCCTCTGCCATCTTTGCCCATCCCCCTGTTTCAAGATATTTTTTATTTCCCTTTTGATTTTTTCTTTGACACTTTGGTTGTTCAGGAGTATGTTGTTTAATTTCTACATATTTATGAATATTCCAATTTTCCTCCTGTTATTGATTTCTAGTTTCATACCATTGTAGTTAGAAAGGTGATTGGTATGGTTTCATGCTTTTACAATTTGCTAAGACTTGTTTTGTGTTTTAACATATAACCTATTCCGGAGAATATTTTGTGTGTGCTTGAGAAGAATGTGTACTCCACTGCTGTTGGATGGAGTGTTCTGTATATGCCTGTTAGGTCCATTTGGTTTAAAGTATAGTTCATGTACAATGTTTCCTTATTAATTTATATCTGGGCAATCTATCCTGTGTTGTCCTTTACTATTATTGTATTGTTGTCTATTTTTCCCTTCAGATCTGTCAGTATTTAAAAAAATATGTAGGTGCTCTTATATTGGGTGTATATATATTTACAATTGTACTGTCTTGATGAATTCACCCCTTTATCATATAATGACCCTTTTTGTCTCTTGTTACAGTTTTTTTAAGTTTAGTTACAGTTTAAGCTTAATTAATTAATTTATTTTTAAGATTTTATTATATTTTGGTCAGAGAAAGAGAGAGAGCATAAGCAGGGGGAGAGGGGAGAAGCAGGCTCACTGCTGAGCAGGGAGCCCAATGTGAAACTCGATTCTAGGACCCTGAGATTATGATCTGACCTGAAGGCAGATGCTAACTGACTGAGCCACCCAGACATCCCTCTTGTTACAGTTTTTTTTTTTTTTTTTTTTACTAAAAGTCTGTTTTGTTTGAATTAAGTATAGCTACCCCTGCTCTATTTTGGTTTCCATTTGTATGGGTATATATTTTTAGTCTTCACTTTTAGTCTGTATATGTCCTTAAAGGTGAAAAGGATCTCTGATAGGAAGTAGTAGTTGGGTCTTTTTAAAAATTGTTAATGCATTCAGTTACTCTGTGCCTTTTGTGGAGAATTTAGTCCATTTAAATTTAAATTAATTACTGATAGGGAAGGACCTACTAATGCAATCATATTGTTTTCTGGCTCTTCTGTGATTCCTTTGTTTTTTTCTTCCTCTTTTGCTGTCTTTATGAATTGATGATATTCTCTAATGGTATGCTTTGATTCACTTTTCTTTACTTTGTGTATATTTACAGTAAGTTTTTTTCTTTGTAATTACCATGAAACTGACAGAAAACCTCTTATAGATATAACAGTCTATTTTAAGCTAATAATAACTTAACTTCAATTGCATGTAAAAACTCTGTTCATTTACAGCCATGCTCATTTTCCATGATGTCAGAGTTTGTCTTTTTATATTGTGTATCCATTAACAAATTATTATATATAGTTATTTTTACTGCTTCAGTCCTTTAACCCTTATACTAGGGTTAAGAGATTAATACACAACCATACTACAGCATTGGAATATTCTGAATGTGGCCATATACTTAGTTTCACCAGTGTGTTTTATATTTTTATTTTCTTTTCATGCTACTAATTAGCATCTTATCATTTCAGCTTGCAGAAATTTCAATATTTCATATAAGGTGGATCTAGTGGTGATGAACTCCTGCTTTCGTTTGTTTGGAAAAACCTCTTATTTTACCTTTATTTCTTTAATTATTATTATTATTATTATGTTATGTTAATCACCATATATTACATCATTAGTTTTTGATGTAGTGTTCCATGACTCATTGTTTGCATATAACACCCAGTGCTCCATGCAGAACGTGCCCGATTTAATACCCATCACCAGGCTAACCCATTCCCCCCAGCCTAGAATCCTCAGTTTTTTTCTCAGAGTCCATTGTCTCTCATGGTTTGTCTCCCCCTCCGAATTCCCCCCTTTATTTTTCCCTTCCTACTATCTTCTTCTTTTTCTTAACATGTAATGTATTATTTGCTTCAGAGGTACAGGTCTGTGATTCAACAGTCTTACACAATTCACAGCGCTCACCATAGCACATACCCTCCCCAATGTCTATCACCCAGCCACCCCATCCCTCCCACCCCCCCACCACTCCAGCAACCTCAGTTTGTTTCCTGAGATTAAGAATTCCTCATATCAGTGAGGTCATATGATACATGTCTTTCTCTGATTGACTTATTTTGCTCAGCATAAAACCCTCCAGTTCCATCCACGTCATTGCATATGGGAAGATTTCATTCCTTTTGATGGCTACATAATATTCCATTGTATATATATACCACATCTTCTTTATCCATTCATCTGTCAATGGACATCTGGCTCTTTCCATAGTTTGGCTATTGTGGACATTGCTGCTATAAACATTGGGGTCCACATACCCCTTCAGATCCCTCCATTTGTATCTTTGCGGTAAATACCCACTAGTGCAATTGCTGGATCATATGATAGCTCTATTTTCAACTTTTTGAAGAACCTCCATACTGTTTTCCAGAGTGGCTGCACCAGCTTGCATTGCCACCAACAGTGCAGAATGGTTCCCCTTTCTCCGCATCCCTGCCAACATCTGTTGTTTCTTGACTTGTTAATTTTACCATTCTGACTGGTGTGAGGTGGTATCTCATTGAGGTTTTGATTTGGATTTCCCTGATGCTGAGCGATGTTGAGCACTTTTTCATGTGTCTGTTGGCCATTTGGATGTCTTCTCTGGAAAAATGTCTGTTCATGTCTTCTGCCCATTACTTCATTGGATCATTTGTTCTTTGGGTGTTGAGTTTAAGAAGTTCTTTATAGATTTTGGATACTAGCCCTTTATCTGATATGTCATTTGCAAATATCTTCTCCCATTCTGTTGGTTGTTGTTTGGTTTTGTTGACTGTTTCCTTTGCTGTGCAAAAGCTTTTTATCTTGATGAAGTCCCAATAGTTCGTTTTTGCCCTTGCTTCCCTTGCCTTTGGCAATGTTTCTAGGAAGAAGTTGCTGTGGCTGAGGTTGAAGAGGTTGCTGCCTGTGTTCTCCTTTAGGATTTTGATAGACTCCTGTCTCACAATGAAGTCTTTCAACCATTTGGAGTCTATTTTTGTGTGTGGTGTAAGGAAATGGTCCAGTTTCATTCTTCTGCATGTGGCTGTCCAATTTTCCCAACACCATTTATTGAAGAGACTGTCTTTTTGCCATTGCACATTCCTTCCTGCTTTGTCAAAGATTAGTTGAGCATAGAGTTGAGGGTCCATTTCTGGGCTCTCTATTCTGTTCCATTGATCTATGTGTCTGTTTTTGTGCCACTACCATACTGTCTTGATGATGACAGCTTTGTTCTAGAGCTTGAAGTCCAGAATTGTGATGCCACCAGCTTTGCTTTTCTTTTTCAACAGTCCTCTGGCTATGTGGGGTCTTTTCTGGTTCCATACAAATTTGAGGATTATTTGTTCCATTTCTTTGAACAAAGTGGATGGCATTTTGATAGGGATTGCATTGAATGTGTAGATTGCTCTAGGTAGCATTGACATCTTCACAATATTTCTTCTTCCAATCCATGATCATGGAACGTTTTTCCATTTCTTTGTGTTTCCTCAATTTCTTTCATGAGTATTTTATAGTTTTCTGAGTACTGATTATTTGCCTCTTTGGTTAGATTTACTCCTAGGTATCTTATGGTTTTGGGTGCAATTGTCAATGGGATCGACTCCTTAATTTCTCTTTCTTCTGTCTTGTTGTTGGTGTATAGGCATGCCACTGATTTCTGTGCATTGATTTTATATCCTGCCACTTTACTGAATTCCTGTATGAGTTCTAGCAGTTTTGGGGTGGAGTCTTTTCGGTTTTCCACATAACGTATCATATCATCTGCAAAGAGTAAGAATTTGACTACTTCTTTGCCAATTTGGATGCCTTTGATTTCTATTTGTTGTCTGATTGCTGTGGCTAGGACTTCTAATACTATGCTGAATAGAAGTGCTGATAGTGGACATCCCTGCCGTGTTCCCGACCTTAGGGGGAAGCTCAGTTTTTCCCCATTGAGAATGATATTCACTGTAGGTTTTTCATAGATGGCTTTTATGATATTGGGGTATGTACCCTCTATCCCTATACTCTGAAGAGTTTTGATCAAGAAAGGATGCTGTACTTTGTCAAATGCTTTTTCTGCATCGATTGAGAGGATCATATGGTTCTTGTTCTTTCTTTGATTAATGTATTGTATCACATTGATTGATTTGCGGATGTTGACCAACCTTGCAGCCCAGGGATAAATCCCACTTGGTAGTGCTGAATAATCCTTTTAATGTACTGTTAGATCCTATTGGCTAGTATTTTGGTGAGAATTTTTGCATCCATGTTCATCAAGGATATTGGTCTGTCATTCTCCTTTTTGATGGGGTCTTTGTCTGGTTTTGGGAACAAGGTAATGGTGGCCTCCTAAAACGAGTTTGGAAGTTTTCCTTCCATTTGTATTTTTTGGAGCAGTTTCACAAGAATAGGTATTAATTATCTTGAAATGTTTGGTAGAATTCCCCTGGGAAGCCATCTGGCCCTGGGCTCTTGTTTGTTGGTAGATTTTTGATGACTGCTTCAATTTCCTTAGTGGTTATAGGTCTGTTCAGGTTTTCTATTTCTTCCTGGTTCAGTTTTGGTAGTTGATACATCTCTAGGAATGCATCCATTTCTTCCAGATTATCTAATTTGTTGGCATAGAGTTGCTCATAATATGTTCTTATAATTTTTTGTATTTCTTTGGTGTTGGTTGTGATATCTCCTCTTTCATTCATGATTTTATATATTTGGGCCATTTCTCTTTTTCTTTTGATAAGTCTGGCCAGGGATTTATCAATCTTGTTAATTCTTTCAAAGACCCAGCTCCTAGTTTCGTTGATCTGTTCTACTGTTCTTTTGGTTTCTATTTCATTGATTTCTGCTCTGATCTTTATTTTTTCTCTTCTCCTGCTGGGTTTAGGCTTTATTTGCTGTTCTTTCTCCAGCTCCTTTAGGTGTAGGGTTAGGTTGTGTACTTGAGACCTTTCTTGTTTCTTGAGAAAGGCTTGTTATGTTATATACTTTCCTCTTAGGACTGCCTTTGCTGTATCCCAAAGATTTTGAACAGTTGTGTTTTCATTTTCATTTGTTTCCATGAATTTTTTAAATTCTTCTTTAATTTCCTGGTTGACCCATTCATTCTTTAGTAGGATGCTCTTTAGCCTCCATGTATTTGAGGTCTTTCTGACTTTCCTCTTATGATTGAGTTCTAGTTTCAAAGCACTGTGGTCTGAAAATATGCAGGGAATGATCCCAGTCTTTCGGTACTGGTTGAGACCTGATTTGTGGCCTAGGATGTGATCTATTCTGGAGAATGTTCCATGGGCACTAGAGAAGAATGTGTATTCTGTTGCTTTGGGATGGAATGTCCTGAATGTATCTGTGAAGTCCATTTGGTCCAGTGTGTCATATAAAGTCTTTATTTCCTTGTTGATATTTTGCTTAGACGATCTGTCCATTTCAGTGAGGGGGGTGTTAAAGTCCCCCACTATTATTGTATTATTGTCGATGTGTTTCTTTGCTTTTGTTATTAATTGGCTTATATAGTTGGCTGCTCCCATGTTAGGGGCATAGATATTTACAATTGTTAGATCTTCTTGTTGGATAGACCCTTTAAGTAGGATATAGTGTCCTTCCTCATCTCTTATTACAGTCTTTGGTTTAAAATCTAATTTGTTTGATATAAGGATTGCCACCCCAGCTTTCCTTTGTTGTCCATTAGCATGGTAAATGGTTTTCCACCCCCTCACTTTCAATCTGGGGGTGTCTTTGGGTCTAAAATGATTCTCTTGCAGACAGCATATCAATTGGTCTTGTTTTTTTATCCAATCCGATAGCCTGTGTCTTTTGGTTGGGGCATTTAGCCCATTTACATTCAGAGTAACTCTTGAAAGATGTGAATTTAGTGCCATTGTATTGCCTCTAAGGTGACTGTTACTGTATATTGTCTCTGTTCCTTTCTGGTCTATGTTACCTTTAGGCTCTCTCTTTGTTTAGAGGATCCCTTTCAATATTTCTTGTAGGGCTAGTTTCGTGTTTGCAAATTCCTTTAGTTTTTGTTTGTCCTGGAAGCTTTTTATCTCTCCTTCTATTTTCAATGACAGCCTAGCTGGATATAGTATTCTTGGCTGCATATTTTTCTCATTTAGTGCTCTGAATGTATCATGCCTGTCCTTTCCGGCCTGCCAGGTCTCTGTGGATAGGTCTGTTGCCAGTCTAATGTTTCTACTATTTTAGGTTACAGATCTCTTCTCCTGAGCTACCTTCAGGATTTTCTCTGTGTCTGTGAGACTCATAAGTTTTACTATTAGATGTTGGGGTGTTGACCTATTTTTATTGATTTTGAGGGGGGTTCTCTGTGCCTCCTGGATTTTGATGCCTGTTTCCTTCCCCAAATTAGGGAAGTTCTCTGCTATAATTTGCTCCAATGTACCTTCTGCCCCTCTCTTTCTTCTTCTGGGATCCCAATTATTCTAATGTTTTTCATCTTATGGTATCACTTATCTCTCGAATTCTGCCCTCGTGATTCAGTAGTTGTTTATCTCTTTTTCTCAGCTTCTTTATTTTCCATCATTTGGTCCTCTATCTCACTGATTCTCTCTTATGCCTCATTTATCCTAGCAGTTAGAGCCCCCATTTTTGATTGTTCCTCATTAATAGCCTTTTTGATTTCGACTTGGTTAGATTTTAGTTCTTTTATTTCTCCAGAAAGGGTTTCTCTAATAACTTCCATGTTTTTTTCAAGCTCAGCTAGTATCTTTAAAATCATCATTCTGAAGTCTAGTTCTGACATCTTACTAATGTCCGTATTTTGTAGGTCCCTGGCAGTCGGTACTCCCTCTTGTTCTTTTTGTTGAGATGTTTTTTTCCGTCTTGTTATTTTGTCCAGAGGAGAATAGATGAATGAGAGAACAAAATGCTAACACGGTACAAATGTCTCCAGAAAATATACTCTAAGTAAATCAGAAAAGTCCTGAAACCAGGGGAAAAGAAAGGGAAAGAAAGAAAAAAGAAAAAGAAAAAGAAAAAGATAAAAATAAACAAAAACAGAACAAAACAAAAAAAACCCAATATGATCAAATATGATCAGTCCGGTGCATAGATCGGTGCCACACACTAGATTTTGGATGTATTTTTGTCTGTTAGAAGAAAGTGCCTCCCAAAATTTTAAAGAAAGAAAAACTTACATATGTACAAAAATAAGGGTTAATACGATGCAGGGATGGAATATGACAGTAAAGATGAAAATTATAAAAGATTTTATAAAAGGAATTGATAAGTTGTTTGAAAAAAGAAAAAGGAGGATTTAGAAAAAAAAGAAAGAAAAAAAAGGGAGAGAATGTGATCAGGCCAGAGAGTAAAACAAAGCCATACACTAGAGATTTAGGGTATATTTTGATCTGTTAGAAGAAACTGTATCTCAAAATTTTAAAGAGAGAACAACTTATATATATATGCCAAAAATAAGGGTAACTACTATGAAGGGATAGAATATGACTCTAAAAATGAAAAATAAAAATGTTTTTTAAAAAAGGGATTGATAAAATGTTGGTTGAAAAGAGAAAAAGAAAAATTCAAAAAAAAAATTAACTTTGAAAGACTAAAGAATCACGGTAAAAAAGCAATGAATTTTATGTGTAGTATTCCCCTAGCGCTGGAGTTCTGCCGTTCTCATTGATCGGTAAACTTGGTCTTGGCTGGCTGTTCTTGCTCATCTTCTGGGGGAGGGGCCTGTTGCGGTGGTTTCCATATGTCTTTGCTGGAGGCGGAATTGCACCGCCCTTGCCGGTCCTGGCTAAGTAATCTGCTCGGGTTTGCTCTCGGGAGCTTTTGTTTCCTGCAAGCTTTCTTCACAGCTTTGGAGGATGAGAGTGAAAATGGCGGCCTCCCAATCTCCGCCTCAGAGGAGCTGAAAACTCGGGGCCCCACTCCTCAGTGAGCCCCCCAGCGAAAAGCAATCACTCCCATCTCCCCGGTCTCCATGTCGATGTTTCTTTGCTTTTGTTATTACTTGGCTTATGCTCACCCGGCCTGTGACCGAGCGTTTCTGTCTCTGGTGCATGACCCCGTGTGGAGTCTCCAAACCCAGCAGATCCCTGCGGTGCACTCCCGTGCTGCTCCTCCCAGGGGAGGAAGGGGGGTCTCCCCAGAGCTGCCGCTTGTTGGGTCCCTGCTGGAAGAGCAGTGGCCCGACTGTGCCGCAGATCACGGTTTATGGCAACCCCGAGCTGAGAGCCTGTGCCTTGGCTCCGTCTCTGCAGCTGGCTTCCCCGCTCTGATACCTGGGAGCTCTGCCGCACTCAGGCACCCCCGGTCTTTCTGTGACCCCAAGGGTCATGAGACCACACTGTCCTGCGAGGTTTCCACCCCCCGCTTAGCCACTGGAGCGACGTCCTGCAGCAGAGCCAACTTCTAAAAGTTCCGATTTTGTGCTCTGGAGCTCTATCACTTGCCAGAAGTGGCGGACGGAGGCCCCCTCCCCTGCCGTCTACCCTCCTGAATATTGCCTCGGATTCACTTCTCTGCACGTCCTACCTTCCAGAAAGTGGTCGCTTTTCTGTTCAGAGAGTTGTTGCTATTCTTTTCTTCGATCTTCTGTTGAGTTCGTAGGTGTTCAGAATGGTTTGAACCCTATCCAGCTGAATTCCTGGGACCAGACAAAATCCAGGTCTCCTACTCCTCCACCATCTTGCTCCCCAATCAGAAGTGTTTTGAGCATTCTTTTCTTTTCAGCTCAACATATATCAACTTTAATAACCCTTATGCTTTTACTTGGACTATGCCTAACATATTCATGCCTCTTTGACTTGGACTGTCCTGTGTTCACAGCCTGCATTGTCTTCCAGTTACTTCCACACAGAAATCTCTTACTGATGATTTAAGACCCAGTATAATTAGCAAAATGAAAAGGTAACCTACAGAATGTGGGGAACATTTTTGCAAACCATATATTGGAATATGTAAAAAAAACTCTTACAACTCAATAACAAACACACACACACAAAACAATTCAATTTAAAAAGGGGCAGAGGATCTAAATACACATTTTTCCAAAGAAGATATCCAAAGGGCCAATAGGTACATGAAAAGATGTTAGGAAAAAAAAAGATGTTGAACATCACTCATCATCAGAGAAATGCAAATCAAAACCACAGTGAGATATTACCTTAATGAGATATCACATTGTATATATATGTATTTATATAATGGAATATTATTCAGCCATGAGAAAGAAGAGTATCCTGCCTTTTGTGACAACATGGATAGACCTCAAGCATATTATGCTAAGTGAGATATGTCAGATAGAGAAAGACGTGTACTGTGTGATATCACTTATATGTAGAATTTACACAACGTTGTATGTCAAATATTTTTTAAAAAAAGACCCAGTACAAATGCTTCCTTTTTGGAACCCTTTATCAATAGTCCTTCCATTCTCAGGCATAATTTTTCTTTTCTTTATGGTATCAGAGCATTATGCACTCACTTCTATTACATTCTATTCTGCCCAACCCCCCTCCAACTTCTCCAGGTCAGAGAAGTATATGTTTGATTGTTTTTTAAAATATTTTACTTGTTCTAATGCATGGTAGGTGCCTTATGCACAGTAAATGAATAATAGATATTTTTGAAAGAATAAAAGAAACAGTATAAATAAGTTATTAAATTAGTGCTGGAGACAGACTTTAAGAATACTTTTCTATTGTTCTTATATGATCTTGTTAGGTAAGGCTCATTGAGCTATCTGGAGTTTGAAGTTTAAAATATCCACCATATACAAATAATGCAATATATGTTAAGAAAGAAAAAAAGAAGAAGAAGAATGTAGCAGGAGGGGAAGAATGAAGGGGGGGAAATCGGAGGGGGAGAAGAACCATGAGAGACGATGGACTCTGAAAAACAAACTGAGGGTTCTAGAAGGGAGGGGGGTGGGAGGATGGGTTAGCCTGGTGATGGGTATTGAGGAGGGCACGTTCTGCATGGAGCACTGAGTGTTGTGCACAAACAATGAATCATGGAACACTATATCTAAAACTAATGATGTAATGTATGGGGATTAACATAACAATAAAAAAATTAAAGAAAAAATATCCACCATATTACTATTTTTTGGCACTTGAATAGTATTAAGTGATATATATAGCATGATTTGGAGTTTTCCTGTAGCACAGAGATCACTCGATGAAAATGATATATTTCAGGTAGAGATGATCAATCCTGGTTATCCAAGGGGGTTGTTACTTGTTTAAGATTAAAAATGCTTATTTTTATTGTCTCTTTTTCACTCTCCAAGTTGTATATTTATGTATTTTATTTTCATCTTTTCCATAATCTTTTTTGCTAAAGATCCATCTATTCCCTACCCCCCGCCCCAATTTACTTTTTATTTGATTTGAAGAGAAATAGGAACATGGGGTTTGTCTATTCTATTAGTCTTTTCAGGAAACCAAGTTTTAGGTTTGTAAATTTATTCTTTAAAATTTTTCAGTAGCTTTGATTTCTGTTTTACTGTTTTCTGCCCTTTATTACTTTTTTCATTCTATGTTCTTTGATTTTATATTTTTCTTCCTTCTTAATGAAGATACTTTGCTTGTTTATATTTGGCTTCTTTTCTTTTCTAATTTAAGCATTTAAAGATATAAATTTTCTTCTTAGCGCTACTTTAGCTCTACACTGTCCAATATGGTAGCTATGGGGCTATTCATGAATTAAAATTAAATAAAATTTATTTCCTTACTTGCATTAATCATGTGTCTGTAGGCAACTCTATTTGGGCAGATAGACAACCAGTTTTATCAATGCAGAAAGTTGTGCAGAACTTTTTTTTTTTTTAAGATTTATTTATTTGAGAGACAGAGAGAGGGAGAGAGTGAGTGAGCACTGGGAGGGGCAGAGGGAGGAGAGAGAGAAACTTTAGCAGACTCCACACTGAGTGCAGAACTTGATCTCATGACCCTGAGATCATGACCTGAGCCAAAACCAATAATCAGGCACTTAACTGACTGCGCCACCCAGGCACCCCAGTACTACAGAACTTTTTTTTTTTTAAATTTTTTTATTGTTATGTTATTCCCCATACATTACATCATTAGTTTTAGATATAGTGTTCCATGATTCATTGTTTGTGCATAACACCCAGTGCTCCATGCCGAACGTGCCCTCCTCAATACCCATCACCAGGCTACCCGATCCTCCCAACCCCTCCCCTCTAGAACCCTCAGTTTGTTTTTCAGAGTCCATTGTCTCTCATGGTTCGTCTACCCCTCTGACTCCCCCCCCTTCATTCTTCCCCTTCCGCTATCTTCTTCTCTTTTTTTTTTTTTCCGTAACATATATTGCATTATTTGTTCCAGAGGTACAGATCTGAGATTCAACAGTCTTGCACAATTCACAGCGCTTACCAGAGCACATACCCTGCCCAGTGTCTATCACCCAGTCACCCCATCCCTCCCACCCTACCCCCCACTTCAGCAACCCTCAGTTTGTTTCCTGAGATTAAGAATTCCTCATATCAGTGAGGTCATATGATACATGTCTTTCTCTGTTTGACTTATTTTGCTCAGCATAATACCCTCCAGTTCCATCCACGTCGTTGCAAATGGCAAGATCTCATTCCTTTTGATGGCTGCATAATATTCCATTGTATATATATACCACCTCTTCTTTATCCATTCATCTGTCGATGGACATCTTGGCTCTTTCCACAGTTTGGCTATTGTGGACATTGTTGCTATAAACATTGGGGTGCACGTACCCTTTCGGATCGCTACTTTTGTATCTTTGGGGTAAATACCCAGTAGTGCAATTGCTGGATCATATGGTAGCTCTATTTTCAACTTTTTGAGGAACCTCCATACTGTTTTCCAGAGTGGCTGCACCAGCTTGTATTCCCACCAACAGTGTAGGAGGGTTCCCCTTTCTCTGCATCCCCGCCAACATCTGTCATTTTCTGACTTGTTAATTTTAGCCATTCTGACTGGTGTGAGGTGGTATCTCATTGAGGTTTTGATTTGGATTTCCCTGATGCCGAGCGATGTTGAGCACTTTTTCATGTGTCTGATGGCCATTTGGGTGTCTTCTTTGGAAAAATATCTTTTCATGTCTTCTGCCCATTTCTTGATTGGATTCTTTGTTCTTTGGGTGTTGAGTTTGATAAGTTCTTTATAGATTTTGGATACTAGCCCTTTATCTGATATGTCATTTGCAAATATCTTCTCGCATTTTGTCGGTTGTCTTTTGGTTTTGTTGACTGTTTCCTTTGCTTTGCAAAAGCTTTTTATCTTGATGAAGTCCCGATAGTTCATTTTTGCCCTTGGTTCCCTTGCCTTTGGCGATGTTTCTAGGAAGAATTTGCTGCGGCTGAGGTCGAAGAGGTTGCTGCCTGTGTTCTCCTTTAGGATTTTGATGGACTCCTGTCTCACATTGAAGTCTTTCAACCATTTGGAGTCTATTTTTGTGTGTGGTGTAAGGAAATGGTCCAGTTTCATTCTTCTGCATGTGGCTGTCCAATTTTCCCAACACCATTTATTGAAGAGACTGTCTTTTTTCCATTGGATATTCTTTCCTGCTTTGTCAAAGATTAGTTGACCATAGAGTTGAGGGTCCATTTCTGGGCTCTCTATTCTGTTCCATTGATCTATGTGTCTGTTTTTGTGCCAGTACCATACTGTCTTGATGATGACAGCTTTGTAATAGAGCTGGAAGTCAGGAATTGTGATGCCGCCAGCTTTGCTCTTCTTTATCAACATTCCTCTGTCTATTCGGGGTCTTTTCTGGTTCCATACAAATTTGAGGATTATTTGTTCCATTTCTTTGAACAAAGTGGATGGTATTTTGATGGGGATTGCATTGAATGTGTAGATTGCCTAGGTAGCATTGACATCTTCACAATATTTGTTCTTCCAATCCATGAGCATGGAACGTTTTTCCATTTCTTTGTGTCTTCCTCAATTTCTTTCATGAGTATTTTATAGTTTTCTGAGTACAGAGCCTTTGCCTCTTTGGTTAGATTTATGCCTAGGTATCTTATGGTTTTGGGTGCAATTGTAAATGGGATCAACTCCTTTATTTCTCTTTCTTCTGTCTTGTTATTGGTGTATAGGAATGCCACTGACTTCTGTGCATTGATTTTATATCCTGCCACTTTACTGAATTCCTGTATGAGTTCTAGCAGTTTTGGGGTGGAGTCTTTTCGGTTTTCCACATAAAGTATCATATCTGCAAAGAGTGAGAGTTTGACTTCTTCTTTGCCAATTTGGATGCCTTTGATTTCTTTTTGTTGTCTGATTGCTGTGGCTAGGACTTCTAATACTATGTTGAATAGCAGTGCTGATAGTGGACATCCCTGCCGCGTTCCTGACCTTAGGGGGAAAGCTCTCAGTTTTTCCCCATTGAGAATGATATTCGCTGTAGGTTTTTCATAGATGGCTTTTATGATATTGAGGTATGTATCCTCTATCCCTATACTCTGAAGAGTTTTGATCAAGAAAGGATGCTGTACTTTGTCAAATGCTTTTTCTGCATCTATTGAGAGGATTATATGATTCTTGTTCTTTCTTTTGTTAATGTATTGTATCACGTTGATTGATTTGCGGATGTTGAACCAACCTTGCAGCCCAGGGATAAATCCCATTTGGTCATGGTGAATAATCCTTTTAATGTACTGTTGGATCCTATTGGCTAGTATTTTGGTGAGAATTTTTGCATCCATGTTCATCAGGGATATTGGTCTGTAGTTCTCCTTTTTGATGGGGTTTTTGTCTGGTTTTGGGATCAAGGTAATGGTGGCCTCATAAAATGAGTTTGGAAGTTCTCCTTCCATTTCTATTTTTTGGAACAGTTTCAGAAGAATAGGTATGAATTCTTCTTGAAATGTTTGGTAGAATTCCCCTGGGAAGCCATATGGCTCTGGGCTTTTGTATTTTGGGAGATTTTTGATGACTGCTTCAATTTCCTTAGTGGTTATAGGTCTATTCAGGTTTTCTATTTCTTCCTGGTTCAGTTTTGGTAGTTGATACATCTCTAGGAAGCCATGCATTTCTTCCAGGTTATCTAATTTGCTGGCATAGACTTGCTCATAATATGTTCTTATAATTGTTTGTATTTCTTTGGTGGTGGTTGTGATCTCTCCTCTTTCATTCGTGATTTTGTTGATTTGGGTCATTTCTCTTTTCTTTTTGATAAGTCTGTCCAGGGATTTATCAATCTTGTTAATTCTTTCAAAAAACCAGCTCCTAGTTTTGTTGATCTGTTCTACTGTTCTTTTGGTTTCTATTTCATTGATTTCTGCTCTGATCTTTATTATTTCTCTTCTCCTGGTGGGTTTAGGCTTTATTTGCTGTTCTTACTCCAGCTCCTTTAGGAGTAGGGTTAGGTTGTGTATTTGAGACCTTTCTTGTTTCTTGAGAAAGGCTTGTATTGCTATATACTTTCCTCTTAGGACTGCCTTTGCTGCATCCCAAAGATTTTGAATAGTTGTGTTTTAATTATCATTGGTTTCCATGAATTTCTTTAATTTTTCTTTAATTTCCTGGTTGACCCATTCATGCTTCAGTAGGATGCTCTTTAGCCTCCATGTATTTGAGTTCCTTCTGACTTTCCTTTTGTGATTGAGTTCTAGTTTCAAAGCATTGTGGTCTGAATATAGGCAGGGAGTGATCCCAATCTTTTGGTACCGGTTGAGACCTGATTTATGACCTAGGATGTGATCTATTCTGGAGAATGTTCCATGGGCACTACAGAAGAACGTGTATTCTGTTGCTTTGGGATGGAATGTTCTGAATATGTGAAGTCCATTTGGTCCAGTGTGTCATTTAAGGTCTTTATTTCCTTGTTGATATTTTGCTTAGATGATCTGTCCATTTCAGTGAGGGGGGTGTTAAAGTCCCCCACTATTATTGTATTGTTGTCGATGTGTTTCTTTGCTTTTGTTATTAATTGCTCTGTATAATTGGCTGCTCCCATGTTAGGGGCATAAATATTTACAATTCTTAGATCTTCTTGTTGGATAGACCCTTTAAGTAGGATATAGTGTCCTTCCTCATCTCTTATTACAGTCTTTGGTTTAAAATCTAATTTGTTTGATATAAGGATTGCCACCCCAGCTTTCCTTTGTTGTCCATTAGCATGGTAAATGGTTTTCCACCCCCTCACTTTCAATCTGGGGGTGTCTTTGGGTCTAAAATGAGTCTCTTGCAGACAGCATATCGATGGGTATTGTTTTTTTATCCAATCTGATAGCTTGTCTTTTGATTGGGGCATTTAGCCGATTTACATTCAGGGTAACTATTGAAAGATATGAATTTAGTGCCATTGTATTGCCTGTAAGGTGACTGTTACTGTATATTGTTTGTGTTCCTTTCTGGTCTATGTTGCTTTTAGGCTCTCTCTTTGCATAGAGGACCCCTTTCAAGATTTCCTGTAGGGCTGGTTTCGTGTTTGCAAATTCCTTTAGTTTTTGTTTGTCCTGGAAGCTTTTTATCTCTCCTTCTATTTTCAATGACAGCCTAGCTGGATATAGTATTCTTGGCTGCATATTTTTCTCATTTAGTGCTCTGAATATATCCTGCCCATCCTTTCTGGCCTGCCAGGTCTCTGTGGATAAGTCTGTTGCCAATCTAATGTTTCTACCATTGTAGGTTACATATCTCTTCTCCCGAGCTGCTTTCAGGATTTTCTCTTTGTCTCTGAGACTCGTAAGTTTTACTATTAGATGTCGGGGTGTTGACCTATTTTTATTGATTTTGAGAGGGGTTTTCTGTGCCTACTGGATTTTGATACCTGTTTCCTTCCCCAAATTAGGGAAGTTCTCTGCTATAATTTGCTCCAGTATACCTTCTGCCCCTCTCTCTCTTTCTTCTTCTTCTGGATTCCCAATTATTCTTATGTTGTTTCGTCTTATGGTATCGCTTATCTCTCGAATTCTGCCCTCGTGATCCAGTAGTTGTTTATCTCTCTTTTTCTCAGCTTCTTTATTTTCCATCATTTGGTCTTCTATCTCACTGATTCTCTCTTCTGCCTCATTTATCCTAGCAGTTAGCACCCCCATATTTGATTGCACCTCATTAATAGCCTTTTTGATTTCTACTTCGTTAGATTTTAGTTCTTTTACTTCTCCAGAAAGGGTTTCTCTAATAACTTCCATGCTTTTTTCAATCCCAGCTAGTATCTTTAAAGTGATGATTCTGAACTCTAGATCTGACATCGTACTAATGTCCGTATTGAGTAGGTCCCTGGCAGTGGGTACTACCTCTTGTTCTTTTTGTTGAGGTGATTTTTTCCGTCTTGTCATTTTGTCCAGAGGAACATAGATTAATGAGAGAACAAAATGCTAAGAGGGTAACAACGTTCCCAGAAAATATACTCTAAACAGATCAGAAAAGACCTGAAGCAGTGGGAAAAGAAAGGGAAAGAGAGAAAAAAGAAAAAGAAGAAAAAAAGAAAGAAAAAGAAAAAGATAAAGATAAAAACAAACAAAAACAGAAGAAAACAAAAAAAAACAGAATGTGATCAAATATGATCATGCTGGTATATAGATCAGTGCCACACACTAGATTTTGGGTGTATTTTGTTCTGTTAGAAGAGAGTGCCTCCCAAAATTTTAAAGAAAGAAAAACTTATATATGTACAAAAATGAGGGTTGATATGATGAAGGGATGGAATATGACTGTAAAGATGAAAATTATAAAAAATTTTATAAAAGGAATTGATAAGAAGTTGTTTGAAAAAAGAAAGAAGACGATTTCAAAAAAAAAAAAGAAAAAAAAGGGATAGAATGTGATCAGGTAGGGGAGTAGAAAAAAACCATACAGTAGAGATTTAGGGTATATTTTGATCTGTTAGAAGAAACTATCTCAAAATTTTAAAGAGAGAACAAGTTATATATATATGCCAAAAATACGTGTAACTACTATGAAGGGATCGAATATGACTCTAAAAATGAAAAATAAAAATGAAAAATAAAAAAAAATTTTTTTAAAAAAGGGATTGATAAGATGTTGGTTGAAAAAGGGAAAAAGAAAAATTCAAAAAAAAAGAAGAAAAAGACAGTTAGAGAAAATTAACTTTGAAAGACTAAAGAATCATTGTAAAAAAGGCATGAATTCTATGTGCATTATTCCCCTAGCGCTGGAGTTCTGCCGTTCTCATTGATCGGTAAACTTGGTCTTGGCTGGCTGTTCTCGCTGATCTCCTGGGGGAGCGGCCTGTTGCCGTGGTTTCCAAAAGTCTTTGCCGGAGGTTGAATTGCCCCGCCCTTGCCCGGTCTGGGCTAAGTAATCTGCTGAGGTTTGCTCTTGGGGGCTTTTGTTTCCTGCAAGCTTTCCGTACAGCTTTGGAGGCAGAGAGTGAAAGTGGCGGCCTCCCAATCTCTGCCTTGGAGGAGCCGAGAACTCGGGCCCTGCTCCTCAGTGAGCCCCCAGAGAAAAGCAGTCAGTCACTCCCGTCTCCCCGGTCTCCTGCGCACTCCGTGCTCACCTGTCCTGTGACCGAGCGTTTCTATCTCTGGCACCCGACCCCGTGTGGAGTCTCCAAACCCAGCAGATCCCTGCGGTGCGCTCCTGCACCTCTCCTCCCAGGGGAAGAAGGTGAGTCTCCCCAGAGCTGCCGCTTGTTGGGTCCCTGCTGGAGGAGCAGTGGCCCAACTGTGCCACGGATCACGGTTTATGGCAACCCCGAGCTGAGAGCCCGCGCCTGGACTCCGTCTCTGCAGCCGGCTTCCCCGCTCCGATACTTGGGAGCTCTGCCGCACTCAGGCACCCCCCGGTCTTTCTGTGACCCCGAGGGTCCTGAGACCACACTGTCCCATGAGGGTTCCACTCCCCGCTTAGCCACCGGAGTGACGTCCCTCAGCCGAGCCGACTTCTAAAAGTTCCGATTTTGTGCCCCGCGGCTCTATCACTTGCCAGAAGTGGCCGTCGGAGGCCCCTCCCCCGCCGTCTATCCTCCCGAATATCGCCTCGGATTTACTTCTCCCCATGTCCTACCTTCCAGAAAGTGGTCGCTTTTCTGTTCAGAGAGTTGCTGCTCTTCTTTTCTTTGATCTCCTGTTGAGTTTGTAGGTGTTCAGAATGATTTGATCCCTATCCAGCTGAATTCCTAAGAGGAGATGATATCCAGGTCTCCTACTCCTCTGCCATCTTGCTCCGCCCCTCTGCAGAACTTTTATATAGAGCTTTTATAGACAGTGTTGCTCTATATCTGTGTGTTTGTAATTGAGAAAAGAACTCAAAAGAGCATAGTTTTCTCCTTGATATATTTCATAAGTTGGATTTTTAGAAGAGTTCATTCTTCAGAAAATTCTTTAGAATTTAAAAATCTATCTTACCCTGTAGAACAGCACAGTCCATCTTTGTGTCCTGCTTAATCTATCAATTACTGAGAAAAATGGGTTTTAAAACCTCACCATGATTGGGAGCTTGATAATTTTTTCTTGTAATTTTGTTCAGTTTCTTTTTTTTAAAGATTTTATTTATTTATTTGACAGAGAGAGAGATAGCGAGAGCAGGAAGACAAGCAGGGGGAGTGGGAGAGGGCGAAGCAGGCTTCCTGCTGAGCAGGGAGCCTGATGTGGGACTCGATCCCAGGACCCTGGGATCATGACCTGAGCTGAAGGCAGACGGTTAATGACTGAGCCACCCAGGCGCCCTTGTCCAGTTTTGCTTTAAGCATTTTGAGGCTGTTGTAAGGTTATTCTTTCAGTTTTTGTTTTATGCATTGGGAGGTCCTGTTGTAAAATAAATATTGGTTCAGGCTTGTTCTATCTTGGTAAATTATTCCTCTGATGATTATATAAATACTTTCTTTTAAAAAACTTATTTATAACTTTATTTTTTAAAAAAACACCTTCTTTACTAATAATAATTCTTGCTGTAAAGTGTATTTTAGCTCATACCAATGTAAGTATACAACTTTTTTGTTTAACTTTTTCATGATTTACCTTTTTCATATGTTTGCTGCTAGCTTTTCTTCATTATCATACTTTAGGTATGTCTTTTATAAGCAGCATATAATTGGATTTTAAAAATATAATATGATTTTATCTATCTTTTAAGTATCTATTCTTTTTACATTTATTGAAGTTTCTCATTTATTTAGAATTATTTCAACCATCTTATTTTGTTTTTTATTTACTAATTTTCCTATGTTTCCTTTCCTTTCTTGCATTGTATTAGATCATTTTCTTTATTCAATCTTCCTTTTATTTATTTAGAAGTTGTGATTTCTATTCTTGTAAGAGTTATCCTTATGTTTTAACATGCCGATTTGACTCAATAAACTCTAAATTCAGCCAGTATCTCTACCCTTTTCTTAATCATAGAACACTATCTTTTACATTTTTTCTATCTTCCATAAATTGTTTAATGTATTATTTTCATTTTGATTTTTAAATCTTTAAAAAGTGCTCATTATTTGGGCACCTGGGTGGCTCAGTCGGTTAAGCGTCTGCCTTCAGCTCAGGTCAAGATCCCAGGGTCCTGAGATCGAGTCCTGCATTGGGCTCCCTGCTCAGTGAAGAGCCTGCTTCTCCCTCTCCTGCTGCCTACCTTTCTGCCTACTTGTGCTCTCTCTGTATCTCTCTGTCAAATAAATAAATAAAATCTTAAAAAAAAAAGTGCTCATTATTTTAATACTTTGCTTTTATAGAGAAAGCTTTTTCAAATGTACTCACATATTTACTAATTTATTTGTTTATCCTGGCCTCTTCTTTTGTTTTCAATTTATTTCTTAAGTATTTTCTTTAATAGTTGTTTTTTCAAGGAAATATATACTAATGGTAAACTATACCTTTTTAAAATCTGTTTGAAACTGTTTTTATTTCTTTCTGTGCCTTTGAATCATTATATAAGTGGGCATAAATTTCAAGATTGATAATGATCTTACCTTATTATGTGGATATTATCCCATTATCATCCAGTGTCTATTGTTGCTCTTAAGAAGTCATATTTGATAAAGGGTTAGTATCCACAATTTAAAAAGAACTTATACATCTTGACACTAGATAAAAAAGATGGTGGAGGAGTAGGGGACCTATTTCAACCAGTCCCCTGAATAGAACACCCACGAATGCAGCCTGAGATGTAAGAAGATATGTCTGGATCTCTACAAACAGAATTATCACTATGAAGCAGGGAGCTGTGATTCTGTGGGGAAAAGTATCAGAAGATAAATGGAAGGAGAAGGGAGCCTCCAGGATCCTTCACCGCCGGTGAGCGAAAGCCTCCTGCGGTGGGGATGGGGCACAGACTCGCAGACTGGTAGTGACCAGGAAAGGACTTTAGGGCAGCCCCCAGACCGAAACGCAGACTGGTCGGGGTATTTGTGCGAACTGGGGGCTGCTGGTGGTTTTAGAAGCACAAAGGGCAGAGACGTGCCCCAACCAGAAGGCAAAAGCTGGGAGCGCTACTGAGGGGTGCACAACCCAAGAATGTCATGATGGGCATAAAAAGCCAGACTGTAGTAGACTGAAGAGTGAACCGAGTTCCATTACCAGCAAAATTGCAGATAAGATGTCCTGAGAAAACCCCTGATGTAAAACACCTAGAAATACTAGATAGAAGAACAATAATAATGTTATTTGCACAAGTGAGCTCAAAAGTAAGTAGGAGAAATCCCTGTGGGCCAAAAAAAAAAAGAATTGGAAATCAGAGTTGTAGGTGGTTGCTGATATCATGGCTGTCCCTGAGAGTGTTTGCTGATTTTAATGACTTTAATGACCGTGGCAGGGCTGGAGAAAAAAATCCCTGCGCTCACGCAGGTGGAATGGTGAACCCACAGAAGCCATGACTTTAACTTTATGATTTTTTTTTTAAAGATTTTATTTATTTATTTGACAGAGAGAGAGACAACGAGAGAGGGAACACAAGCAGGGGGAGTGGAGAGGGAGAAGCAAGCTTCCCGCTGAGCGGAGAGCCTGATGCGGGGCTCAATCCCAGAACCCTGAGATCATGACCTCAGCTGAAGACAGACACTTAACGACTGAGCCACCCAGGCGCCCCTAACTTTATGATTAATGTGAGGGTGGAGTTGAAAATATTATATCTCCCTGTCAACTAAGGATGATAACAAGGCAAATTGTGTCTTGTGGTTTTGGCTCTGAGTAGAAAACAATACACATATCTGCCTTGAGAATTGATAACCACAAAGGCCTACCCTCACGTGACTTTCAGTTTAGAATTTGTGTCATTTTTCTGGTCTGAGTAATCTAGAGCTGAGAAAAATAAACTTTTTCAATAGTTCTGGGTTGATAGCACTTTTGGGTGATTGGCGGAAGCAAACACCTATCATCCTTCACTGAATGCAGCTTCAATCCAGGCTTCACAATTTCCTCAGAAAAAACTTCAAGAAAACATGAACTGGGAATCCATATTATAAAATTCATGAGAAATATGTCACCATGAGTGAGTCAGAAGAAAATATCCTTAAACTCTTCCGGTGATGTTTACAATGTTTAAATAAAGAATGGACTCTCTATAAGAAAAGAACAAGATGCAGTAAGAGATGAGGCAGGTTAGGATATACAAAATAGAACTTCTAAAGATGAAGATTACAATAATTGAAATAAAAAAGTAAATTAGAGATTAATGAAATAAGAGATGGAATTGCAGAAATTGTTACAAAGAGATGAAAAACATGGAGGAGAGGTTAAGAGGCATTAGAATAAGAAAGACTGATCCGTCTCATTGGAGTTGCAGAAGAGATTAGAAATCATGTGGAAGAAGCAATTGACAAGACCTGAATGAAAATTTTCCAGAATTGGTGAAGGACTTAATTCTCTGTTTCAGGAAGCACAGAAAATCCCAACCAAGAAAAATAAATGTATTAGAAAAGAAGGAAGGATGGCAATTAATGGGCTAAGAATTTAAGAAGTTAGAAAAAGGACAGAATAAACTCGATAAATAGTAAAGAAGAAAATAATGAAAGTGGAAAAGACACTGAAAGAGAAAATAAACAGAATAAAGAGAACATTAAGGTAAACCAACTTCTGGCCAGTTTGATAACAGATAGAATCTAGAAGGAGGGAGGGAGGTGGGGAGGGAGGAAAGAACACAATTAAGAATGAAAAATGGGAACTACTTTAAACGTGTCAGTGTTTGATAAGCTAAAAGGAGAGAAAAGATCAAGGCCACCTGTAAGTGGTTCAACTATAGATGTCAAAGTGGACTTATGGTCCTGTTTCCTTGAAAGCAATAAAGTTAAGATAGATTTGGAATACTGTGTCCTAAAAACCCTTCCCTTATCTGAAACTATTTGCCTGGGTCCTAAATAGAGGCTGCTTATCTGTGTCAAAGTGACTTAGATCCTCAAAGAAAGAGTGGGATATTTTATTCTTACTGATATAATTTCAAAAGCAGTCTCTGATCATTTATGATTTTAGAGTAAAAAGTTTCTCAGTGAATGGGAAAGCAATAGTCATTAAAAAAAAAGTTGTTATGACATTTTATAGCTACAGCATGTCCTTGGTAGAAATACTGCTTCCTATTAAATTTGCAGCTGGCTTTATCTGGGTCTATATTCCAGTCTTATGAATGACAGGGCAGATTTATGATGTCCAAGTGTTTTTTGTTTTTTTTTTTTTAACTTTTTCAGCACAAATCTGGTCTCAGGGCCTCTGCTCAACATTTGAAATTTCCAGGAGAATTGAGGAAATGGTAGAATATCAAATATAGTGTTTTAAAAAAGAAACTAGTAAGCTTGATGTTGCTTGTCAGTATTCTTAGATTAGAAATTCATTGATATTCTTTTCTCATAGCATTTTTTAAATTGGCAGAATTAGGAAAATTATTCCTCATCTTTGTAATGTGCTTCGAAATGTACAAATTGTTTTAATTTTGATTATCTCATTTGATTCTCACTATGAACTTCTTAATTTTCATATTAAGAATTGAGGCTAAGAAATGTAAGGAACCTGCTCAGGGTCATGTAGCAGATTTATGTGTCTTTAAGGTCCATGATTTATCCATTGCTCTGGGCTGCCTCCAAGTTGAAAGAATTCCTAGAATTATTAGACATTTGGGAAGACATTTGCAAGGAGGGGGGTTGATATCAGTTTGGGAAATGATTTTTTTTTGTTTTGTTTATCTCAAAATCATTCTTTTTCCCTCCCCATTTTTATTGATATACAACTCTAATTTCAGTTAAAGTTCCAAAATGAAAATTCCCAAGCGTTCTCTGATCCTTGGGATTTAACCATGTTCATAGTTTTGTTTGGGAAGTTTTAAGTTTCAAACTTTTACATGAGTGTTTAAGCTCATTATTGTAATAATAAATAATCATTACATAATAATTATTCTAATAATAAATAACAAAATGTGTTTTAGTTTTCTAAGGCTGCTGGAACAAATGACACAGATGGGTAGCTTAAACAACAGAAATTAGTTTTCTTACAAATCTGGAGAGTAGAAGTCCAAGATCAGGGTGTCATCAGCAGAATTGGTTTCTTCTGTACCTTTCTTTTTGGCTTGCATATGGCTGTCTTCTGTCTTTGTTCTTAAATAGTCTCCTCCTCCCCCCCCCCCCCCAACAGGGTGTATCTGTGTCCTAATCTCCTCTTCTATGACACCACTCATATTGGATTAGGGCCCACCCTAATGACCTCATTTAACTTAAATACCTCTTTATTTCCAAATATAATCAGATTTTAGGTACTGAGAGTCAGGGACTTCAAAATAAGAATTTTGGTATGGGGGGGAGACACAATTTAGCCCATAACAGATATATTGTTCATAATATTTCTGGAGTTTATTACAGTTATTACAGTTTCTAAAACTTAGTATTTGTTGAATTAAAAAAAGGAAGTTAAATTATCAGGATGGGAGAAGTTTGAAGACTTAAAATCATCATAAACTTAATATTTAATAGCAGCCAATATACTGCCACTTAGTGGGACTCATTCTCCCTATAGGACTGATAGCTTAAGATGATCTTCAAACTTTTGGGATAACCATTTCTGACTTTAGCCATTCACTTTTTTATTCTACTTAATCAGTGCGTTGTCAAAATTGTAGCCATGTTACTTAGCAAAGTGAAATTACCTGAAATAAGAAAACAAAGGGGCAGATTTCTCATATGAATAGTTAAATTTGGAAGCCAATTTAGTTACACAAAAAAGATTAAGTGGAACAGCTACTTACTGATAATTACATTACAATTTGACTTTTTATACAATCAATGCACATTCTGTTGTCTTTTCTCTTTCTAAATAATGTAAAATAACTGTGATTCATTAGACTAAAAAGTTTTGTTAAAATAGCAGAATGTATTTTTCTTTAATATAAAAATGTTTTTAATTAAAACTTTATCATTTAAAAATAAATTTATATTCTAGGGGTGCCTGGGTGGCTCAGTCAGTTAAGCATCTGCCTTCAGCTTAGGTCATGATCCCGGAGTCCTGAGATCGAGCCCCAGGTTGGGCTCCCTGCTCAGCAGAGTCTGCTTTTCCCTTGGCCTCTGCCCCCCGCCGCCCGTTCATGCTGTCTCTCTCGCTTGCTCTAGGTCTCTCAAAAAAATAAAATCTTAAAAGAAACAAAAAAAATAAATTTATATTCTAAATTTAAGAAGGATATATATATAGGGCAGTAAAAATACTTGTATAATTCCATAATGATGGATACATGTCATTACACATTTGTCCAAACTCGTAATATGTACAACACCAAGTATGAACAGTAATGTAAACTATGGACTTTGGGTAATTATAATGTGTCAATGTAGGTTCTTCAGTTGTAACAAATGGACCATTCTGGTGGAGGATTTTGATAATGGAGGAAGCTGTGCATGTGTGGGGACAAGAGGTATATAGGAAATCCCTGTACCTACCTTTCCCTCAACTTTGCTATGAATGTTAAATTGCTCTTAAAAAGTAAAGTATGAATTAAAGAATGTATATGTATATTCATATGCACATACATACACCTATACACCCCTTCACCCCAAACTGAAGGTGCCACTGAGTAATATCTTTTTGTAAGGTGGATCTAGTTGGGACACAGAGGAGTTAGCATGGGCATTAGAGTTAGAACCATGTGGGTTTGCACTGTGGTTGTATTATTCATGCTATATGATTTAGTTAAGTATTTAAGCCTTATAAGACTGTAAAACGTGAAAAATAGTATGCTGTCTCACAGAGTTGAAGTGAGGATTAGATGTTTGTAAAGTACCTAGAACATTTACCTACTCAATAATTTACTAAATAAATGGAAACTATTACTATGATTATTATTTAACAAATTAATTTTCATGAGACTCTCAAAAGTTTATCTTCATTATCATAAGAGTTGTTATTTTTTTAGTATGTGCAATATTTTGCAGTTAAAAAAGTAAAATCCCACTTAGTTCCCTTTGAAATATGAACAAAATAATTTTCTTCAAAGTTAACAAATGGCACTATTATTTATTATGCTATTTAACAGAACTTATTTTGGATTTGATCTGTAAGCATGATTGCAGTAGATTGTGTATTTTGTGGAGTCATGTTAACTCTATCAGACTTGAAATGCCTAATGGAGTTAAAAGATCTTTAAATATTCTCAAACATTTTGTCTTTAATGTGTCTCACTTTAAAGATTTTATTTATTTATTTATTTTAGAGAGGGAGAGTGTGAGAGTGTGAGTGGGAGGGGGAGGGAGGGAGAGGGAGAGGGAGAGGGAAAAGCAGACTCAGTGCTGAGTGTGGAGCCCCACATGGGCCTTGATCCCATGACTCTGAGATCACAACCTGAGCCAAAATCAAGAGTCAGCTGCCCAACCGACTTAGCCACCCAGACACCCCAATATGTCTCACTTTAGAGTAACTCAAAACTGTGGAAAGAGCTGAGATGTCCATTGACAGATGAATGGATAAAGATGATGTGGTATATATATATATAATGGAATATTACTCAGCCATCAGAAAGGATGAATACTTACCATTTACATAGACGTGGATGGAACCTGGAGGGTATTATGCTGAATGAAATAAGTCAATCAGAGAAAGACAGTTATCATAGGGTTTCACTCATATATGGGATATAAGAAACAGGGCAGAGGACCATAGGGGAAGGGAGGGAAAACAGAATGGGAAGTCATCAGAGAGGGAGAAAAACCATGAGAGACTCTTAACTATAGGAAATAAACTGAGGGTTGCTGGAGGGGGGTGGGTGGGGGGATTGGGTAATGGGCATTAAGAAGGCCACGTAATGTGATGAACACTGGGTGTTATACACAACTGATAAATTATTGAACACTACCTCTGAAACTAATGATGTACTATATGTTGGCTAATTGAATTTAAATAAAATAATAAAGTAACTCAAAAACACTATACCAACACTTTATTTTTCAAACTTATAAATTAAGAGTATTATAGTTTTAAGATAAAATTTGTTCTTTTTTTTAATGGGTAAGGGATCCTTTAAAAAGCAAAGCCACAAGTTATATTATAAGGGATGGGTTTTAGAAGCAGCAACTGTGTGTGTGGCTTTGGACAAATTGTTGAATATCTCTGTGCTCATTTGTACAATGGATACAGTGTACCCAATTACATAGAGTCTTTCAAGATACTGAATTCCTCAACAACATGCTGTTTAATACATAGAAGGTACAGTTTGCTGGGGAAATTGGTAGAGGTTAATCTATCATTGTTTTACTATATGTTTATTACCTGGATTTATGTTTTATCTGTTCTTTTCCTTTGCTTATGAATCTCCTTTTCAATCTGCATTTTTATTGATTTTCACTGTATTTTGTTTTGTGAATTTCATTATCTTTATTACTTTTAATACCTTATCTTTGGTAACTTTAAAATTTTTATTTCATTGGTTTTTATGCTTTTAATCTCTTTTAAGTTAACCTGATTTATTGTGTCTCTTCATTTTCTCTTTGTCTTTTTATTTAAAATTTTTGATTTTTGTTTGATTTAAAAAACCCTCATGTCTAGATTTCACTATTATTTTTTGAAGTTTTTCCACTTTATTCTCATTTACTGCTTTTTTCTAAACATTAAATTTCTATATTTATTTAATTTTTCTTTTTATATTTTATTTTATTTTGTGATTTGTTTATTAAGTGTCATGAAGCATGGGTTTAGGATGGTAACAAACCATGAGAGACTATGGACTCCGAGAAACAAACTGAGGGTTCTAGAGGGGAGGGGGGTGGGGTGGGGGGATGGGTTAGCCTGGTGATGGGTATTAAAGAGGGCACGTATTGAATGGAGCACTGAGTATTATACACAAACAATGAATCATGGAACACTACATCAAAAACTAATGATGTAATGTATGGTGATTAACATAACATAATAAAATAAAATAAAAAAAAAGGATGGTAGAAAGAGGAAACTGCACAAAGAAGAGAAATGATCACAATCATCCTTCCTTCTGGTGGTCTCTACTGTTGCCCCCTGGCTCTCCTACAGATATTTCATCACTTCAAAGGGGGCTTCTGAAAAACACTGTTCCATGTGACTCATCAGAATCAGGTGGCTCATCAGATACAGGGGTCTACTTTCCTCACTGCAGGGATTACTCTTTCTATGCAGAAGACACACTTGATTTTCTGTAGTAGTGCCACTTTCCAACATCCCACACACTCTGGACTGCTCACTGGGAATTGGACATTGTGAAACCCCAGCTATGTGACATATATAACCATTAGATTTTGAGGAAGCTGCCAATGGCATGCTCTAATCTAGAAGGAGATGGTAGGCAGGAGGTGATTTTCTGGAAAACATTTCTGGTCTGACCTTCATGAGAAACCTGCTGGAAAAGGACACAACAGCCAACTATTACAGTATCCAGGCTTTGACTTTACACACATATGCTTCTGATATATGTATGAGAAAGAAACTGCCTTTCTCAGCAAGAACTGCACTTGCTAGACTCATTGATGGCCTCCATGTTGCCAAATCAAATGTATATTTGCTGATTCTCACCTAACTTGTGTCCTCAGAAACATTCACAAGGTTGACAATTTCCTGCTTCTTCAAACACTTTCTTCTCTTGATTTTCAACATTTTTTCCTGGATTTTCTCCTGCCTTACAGGTTTCTTCTTAGTCCCCTGGGCAGATTCCTGCTCTTCTACTCTGATTCCAAATATTGATGATCCTTGGTCTTGGTGCTCTCTTCTCTCTACTGTTTTCCCAACTGATTGCATATGTTTTCATGAGTTAAGATTTTGCTTATAGACTGATCACACCTCAGATTTTATTCATTCAACAAAAATTTTTTGAGCATCTCTTATATACATGTTGATCAGGCACAATGAACAACATGTACATGATTTCTCATAGAACTTGTATTTTAATGGGTAAAGTGAGACAATAAAATAAATAAAATATATAAAATGTCAAATGGTGATAAGTTCTATAGAGAATAAAGCAGGGGAGGGGGAGAGAAAATGCCAGGATGAGAGGAACATTGCAATTTTAAATAGGATGGTTTGGGAAAGTCTTACTGAAAGGAAACCTTTAAGCAGAGACCTAAAAGAGAGGAGGCATGAAGCAAGTGCCTAACTGGGAGAAGAATATTCCAATCAGAGAGAATAGCAAATGCAAAAGACTTACGGTGGAGTGTTACCCTGAGCTATCTGGGTTTGGATCTGAAAATCGGCTCAGATCTGGATGCTGAGTAAGAGATTATGGCTTTTTATTGGGACACGCACCTTCAGCCTCCTGCTCCTTTATTCTTGCTTTTTGTGATTTGGGATGTTGCCATGATGAACACTGTGCTCTATTAATCACCTCCAAAACTCCCCATGTGTCAACTCTTGGCTGTTCCTCTGTTGTTGCCACTCATAACAGTAATTATGGCCTCCTGGCTTTTGGCAGTTAAATGCTTCCACTTTTCTAACTCTGTGACCATCTCTCCTTCCATCATCTTAGGCCCACAGAGAAGAGTCACTTCTGAATTTCTTAGTGATTCTGGTTCCCCTCTTTACCAGTATGTTCCTGATGGCCTTGGTTAATGATGTGTTCTCTGGGGAGTTAAATAGAGCGTAATCCTGGGTCCTTTGGGCTTTTGAAATATATCTATTCCAGCATGCCTACTTCTCTTAACCTCTTTTCCCTGCCTCTACTGTCTTCCAGAGAAGCACAGGCATTTATACTTTACTGAGGGTTGCTACTGTTTTTCTCATGCTTCTAAGTGCCAATCTTACAGAAAGTTTGCCCCATCTCTGGAGGTCCTGGTTAAGATATAAAACCCCATGTGTCTCTTAGTTGATGAATTCTTTCTTATCTACTCTGACATTCCAGCCTCCTTATCAAGTACCCTCAAAATCTAATCCCAGGTATGCTTCCTTGGTTCCTGCTAGTATATGCCAGGTAGTCCTTATAATTCTTTAGATGTACAGTCTCTTTTCTCCTTTACCAGGCTTGGCAAGTCATTAGCTGGGTTATGCTAGGATTTAACCCTAATTACTGGTCTTACAGCAAGAAGAGGTAGGGGCAGTTCTTGAGGGGGTGCATCTTTTGCCTTGTAGAGGAGAGCTTTATCCATATTCCACTGGCCAGAATTTAGTTATCTGGCTAAATCTAACTCCAAAGGAAACTTGGTGATGAAATCTGTGTTCTAAGGAAGCAGAAGTAACAGGTTTGATGAGCATGTAGCCAATTTCTGCCAAAATGTCTTTAGGGCTTAAAAGAGTATAATTGTCCTGGAAGGAAATTGATCTTTTTCAGCTTTTGACATGCTGCTTTTTAAACTTAGAGTAATTCCACTGGGATTAATTTCTTCCTCTATAGCTATAGCTACAAATGTTTGGACAAGCATACTTTCTTCTTCTTTTTTTTTAATTGTTATGTTAATCCCCATACATTACATCATTAGTTTTAGATATAGTGTTCCATGATTCATTGTTTGTGCATAACACCCAGTGCTCCATGCAGAACATGCCCTCCTCAACACCCATCACCAGGCTAACCCATCCTCCCACCCCCCTCCCCTCTAGAACCCTCAGTTTGTTTTTCAGAGTCCATCATCTCTCATGGTTTGTCTACCCCTCCGATTTCCACCCCTTCATTCTTCCCTCCTGCTACATTCTTCTTTTTTTTTTCTTTCTTAACATATATTGCATTATTTGTTTCAGAGGTACAGATCTGAGATTCAACAGTCTTGCACAATTCACAGCGCTTACCAGAGCACATACCCTCCCCAGTGTCCATCACCCAGTCACCCCATCCCTCCCACCCCACCCCCCACTCCAGCAACCCTCAGTTTGTTTCCTGAGATTAAGAATTCCTCATATCAGTGAGGTAATATGATACATGTCTTTTTCTGTTTGACTTATTTCGCTCAGCATAATACCCTCCAGTTCCATCCACGTCATTGCAAATGGCAAGATCTCATTCCTTTTGATGGCTGCATAATATTCCATTGTATATATATACCACCTCTTCTTTATCCATTCATCTGTCGATGGACATCTTGGCTCTTTCCACAGTTTGGCTATTGTGGACATTGCTGCTATAAACATCAGGGTGCACGTAGCCTTTCGGGTCCCTACTTTTGTATCTTTGGGGTAAATACCCAGTAGTGCAATTGCTGGATCATATGGTAGCTCTATTTTCAACTTTTTGAGGAACCTCCATACTGTTTTTCAGAGTGGCTGCACCAGCTTGCATTCCCACCAACAGTGTAGGAGGGTTCCCCTTTCTCCGCATCCTCGTCAACATCTGGCATTTCCTGACTTGTTAATTTTAGCCATTCTGACTGGTGTGAGGTGGTATCTCATTGAGGTTTTGATTTGGATTTCCCTGATGCCGAGCGATATTGAGCACTTTTTCATGTGTCTGTTGGCCATTTGGATGTCTTCTTTGGAAAAATGTCTGTTCATGTCTTCTGCCCATTTCTTGATTGGATTCTTTGTTCTTTGGGTGTTGAGCTTGATGAGTTCTTTATCGATTTTGTATACTAGCCCTTTATCTGATATGTCATTTGCAAATATCTTCTCCCATTCTGTCAGTTGTCTTTTGGTTTTGTTGACTGTTTCCTTTGCTTTGCAAAAGCTTTTAATCTTGATGAAGTCCCAATAGTTCATTTTTGCCCTTGCTTCCCTTGCCTTTGGCGATGTTTCTAGGAAGAAGTTGCTGCGGCTGAGGTCGAAGAGGTTGCTGCCTGTGTTCTCCTTTAGGATTTTGATGGACTCCTGTCTCACATTGAAGTCTTTCAACCATTTGGAGTCTATTTTTGTGTGTGGTGTAAGGACATGGTCCAGTTTCATTCTTCTGCATGTGGCTGTCCAATTTTCCCAACACCATTTGTTGAAGAGACTGTCTTTTTTCCATTGGATATTCTTTCCTGCTTTGTCAAAGATTAGTTGACCATAGAGTTGAGGGTCCATTTCTGGGCTCTCTATTCTGTTCCATTGATCTATGTGTCTGTTTTTGTGCCAGTACCATACTGTCTTGATGATGACAGCTTTGTAGTAAAGCTGGAATTCCAGAATTGTGATGCCGCCAGCTTTGCTTTTCTTTTTCAACATTCCTCTGGCTATGTGGGGTCTTTTCTGGTTCCATACAAATTTTAGGATTATTTGTTCCATTTCTTTGAAGAAAGTGGATGGTATTTTGATGGGGATTGCATTGAATGTGTAGATTGCTCTAGGTAGCATTGACATCTTCACAATATTTGTTCTTCCAATCCATGAGCATGGAACGTTTTTCCATTTCTTTGTGTCTTCCTCAATGTCTTTCATGAGTATTTTATAGTTTTCTGAGTACAGATCCTTTGCCTCTTTGGTTAGATTTATTCCTAGGTATCTTATGGTTTTGGGTGCAATTGTAAATGGGATCGACTCCTTAATTTCTCTTTCTTCTGACTTGTTGTTGGTGTATAGGAATGCCACTGACTTCTGTGCATTGATTTTATATCCTGCCACTTTACTGAATTCCTGTATGAGTTCTAGCAGTTTTGGGGTGGAGTCTTTGGGATTTTCCACATAAAGTATCATATCATCTGCAGAGAGTGAGAGTTTGACTTCTTCTTTGCCGATTTGGATGCCTTTTATTTCTTTCTGTTGTCTGATTGCTGTGGCTAGGACTTCCAATACTATGTTCAATAGCAGTGGTGATAGTGGACATCCCTGCCGCGTTCCTGACCTTAGGGGGAAAGCTCTCAGTTTTTCCCCATTGAGAATGATATTCGCTGTAGGTTTTTCATAGATGGCTTTTATGATATTGAGGTATGTACCCTCTATGCCTATACTCTGAAGAGTTTTGATCAAGAAAGGATGCTGTACTTTGTCAAATGCTTTTTCTGCATCTATTGAGAGGATCATATGATTCTTGTTCTTTCTTTTGTTAATGTATTGTATCACGTTGATTGATTTGCTGATGTTGAACCAACCTTGCAGCCCAGGGATAAATCCCACTTGGTCGTGGTGAATAATCCTTTTAATGTACTGTTGGATCCCCTTGGCTAGTATTTTGGTGAGAATTTTTGCATCCATGTTCATCAGGGATATTGGTCTGTAATTCTCCTTTTTGATGGGGTCTTTGTCTGGTTTTGGGATCAAGGTAATGCTGGCCTCATAAAATGAGTTTGGAAGTTTTCCTTCCATTTGTATTTTTTGGAACAGTTTCAGAAGAATAGGTATTAATTCTTCTTTAAATGTTTGGTAGAATTCCCCTGGGAAGCCATCTGGCCCTGGGCTTTTGTGTTTTGGGAGATTTTTGATGACTGCTTCAATTTCCTTAGTGGTTATAGGTCTGTTCAGGTTTTCCATTTCTTCCTGGTTCAGTTTTGGTAGTTGATACAGCTCTAGGAATGCATCCATTTCTTTCAAGTTATCTAATTTGCTGGCATAGAGTTGCTCATAATATGTTCTTATAATTGTTTGTATTTCTTTGGTGTTGGTTGAGATCTCTCCTCTTTCATTCATGATTTTGTTGATTGGGTCATTTCTCTTTTCTTTTTGATAAGTCTGGCCAGGGATTTATCAATCTTGTTAATTCTTTCAAAGAACCAGCTCCTAGTTTCTTTGATCTGTTCTACTGTTCTTTTGGTTTCTATTTCATTGATTTCTGCTCTGATCTTTATTATTTCTCTTCTTCTGCTGGGTTTAGGCTTTATTTGCTGTTCTTTCTCCAGCTCCTTTAGGTGTAGCGTTAGGTTGTGTATTTGAGACCTTTCTTGTTTCTTGAAAAAGGCTTGTGTTGCTATATACTTTCCTCTTAGGACTGCCTTTGCTGCATCCCAAAGATTTTGAATAGTTGTGTTTTCATTTTCATTGGTTTCCATGAATTTTTTTAATTCTTCTTTAATTTCCTGGTTGACCCATTCATTCTTCAGTAGGATGCTCTTTAGCCTCCATGTATTTGAGTTCTTTCTGACTTTCCTCTTGTGATTGAGTTCTAGTTTCAAAGCATTGGGGTCTGAAAATATGCAGGGGATGATCCCAATCTTTTGGTACCGTTTGAGACCTGATTTATGACCTAGGATGTGATCTATTCTGGAGAATGTTCCATGGGCACTAGAGAAGAATGTGTATTCCGTTGCTTTGGGATGGAATGTTCTGAATATGTCTGTGAAGTCCATTTGGTCCAGTGTGTCATTTAAAGTCTTTATTTCCTTGTTGATCTTTTGCTTAGATGATCTGTCCATTTCAGTGAGGGGGGTGTTAAAGTCCCCCACTATTATTGTATTGTTGTCGATGTGTTTCTTTGCTTTTGTTATTAATTGCCTTATAGAATTGGCTGCTCCCATGTTAGGGGCATAGATATTTACAATTGTTAGATCTTCTTGTTGGATAGACCCCTTAAGTAGGGTATAATGTCCTTCCTCATCTCTTATTACAGTCTTTGGTTTAAAATCTAATTTGTCTGATATAAGGATTGCCACCCCTGCTTTCTTTTGGTGTCCATTAGCATGGTAAATGGTTTTCCACCCCCTCACTTTCAATCTGGGGTGTCTTTGGTTCTAAAATGAGTCTCTTGCAGACAGCATATCGATGGGTCTTGTTTTTTAATCCAATCTGATAGCCTGTGTTTTTTGATTGGGGCATTTAGCCCATTTACATTCAGGGTAACTATTGAAAGATAGGAATTTAGTGCCATTGTATTGCCCGTAAGGTGACTGTTACTGTATATTGTTTGTGTTCCTTTCTGGTCTATGTTGCTTTTAGGCTCTCTCTTTGCTTAGAGGACCCCTTTCAAGATTTCCTGTAGGGCTGGTTTCATGTTTGCAAATTCCTTTAGTTTTTGTTTGTCCTGGAAGCTTTTTATCTCTCCTTCTATTTTCAATGAGAGCCTAGCTGGATATAGTATTCTTGGCTGCATATTTTTCTCATTTAGTGCTCTGAATATGTCCCGCCAGTCCTTTCTGGCCTGCCAGGTCTCTGTGGATAAGTCTGTTGCCAATCTAATGTTTCTACCATTGTAGGTTACATATCTCTTCTCCCGAGCTGCTTTCAGGATTTTCTCTTTGTCTCTGAGACTCGTAAGTTTTACTATTAGATGTCGGGGTGTTGACCTATTTTTATTGATTTTGAATGGGGTTCTCTGTGCTTCCTGGATTTTGATGCCTGTTTCCTTCCCCAAATTAGGGAAGTTCTCTGCTATAATTTGCGCCATTATACCTCTGCCCCTCTCTCTCTTTCTTCTTCTTCTGGGATCCCAATTATTCTAATGTTGTTTCGTCTTATGGTATCAATTATCTCTTTAATTCTGCCCTCGTGATCCAGTAGTTGTTTATCTCTCTTTTTCTCAGCTTCTTTATTTTCCATCATTTGGTCTTCTATCTCACTGATTCTCTCTTCTGCCTCATTTATCCTAGCAGTTAGCGCCCCCATATTTGATTGTACCTCATTAATAGCCTTTTTGATTTCTACTTGGTTAGATTTTAGTTCTTTTACTTCTCCAGAAAGGGTTTCTCTAATAACTTCCATGCTTTTTTCAAGCCCAGCTAGTATCTTCAAAGTGATGATTCTGAACTCTAGATCTGACATCGTACTAATGTCCGTATTGAGTAGGTCCCTGGCAGTCGGTCTACCTCTTGTTCTTTTTGTTGAGGTGATTTTTTCCGTCTTATCATTTTGTGCAGAGGAGAATAGATTAATGAGAGAACAAAATGCTAGCAGGGTAACAATGTCCCCAGAAAATATACTCTAAACAAATCAGAAAAGACCTGAAGCAGTGGGAAAAGAAAGGGAAAGAGAGAAAAAAGAAAAAGAAAAAGAAAGAAAAAGAAAAAGAAAAAGATAAAGATAAAGAGAAAAGCAAACAAAAACAGAAAAAAACAAAACAAAACAAAAACAGAATGTGATCAAATATGATCAGGCTGGTTTATAGATCAGTGCCACACACTAGATTTTGCTTGTATTTTGGTCTGTTAAAATAAAGTGCCTCCCGGGGCACCTGGGTGGCTCAGTTGGTTAAGCGACTGCCTTTGGCTCAGGTCACGATCCTGGAGTCCCGGGATCAAGTCCCACATCAGGCTCCCTGCCCAGCAGGGAGTCTGCTTCTCCCTCTGACCCTCCCCCTCTCATGCTCTCTCTCTCTCTCATTCTCTCTCTCAAATAAATAAATAAAATCTTAAAAAAAAAAAAAATAAAGTGCCTCCCAAAATTTTAAAGAAAGAAAAACTTATATATGTACAAAAATAAGGGTTGATATGATGAAGGGATGGAATCTGACTGTAAAGATGGAAATTATAAAAAATTTTATAAAAGGAATTGATAAGTTGTTTGAAAAAAGAAAGAAGAGGATTAAAAAAAAAAAAAAGAAAAAAAAAAGGGAGAGAATGTGATCAGGCAGGGGAGTAGAAAAAACCATACACTAGAGATTTAGAGTATATTTTGATCTGTTAGAAGAAACTCTCAAAATTTTAAAGAGAGAGCAACTTATATATATATGCCAAAAATACATGTAACTACTATGAAGGGATAGAATATGACTCTAAAAATGAAAAATAAAAATGTTTTTTAAAAAAGGGATTGATAAGATGTTGGTTGAAAAAGGGAAAAAGAAAAATTCAAAAAAATAAAAGAAAAAAAGACAGTTAAAAAAATAATTAACTTTGAAAGACTAAAGAATCATGGTAAAAAAGCCATGAATTCTATGTGCAGTATTCCCCTAGCGCTGGAGTTCTGCCGTTCTCACTGATTGGTAAACCTGGTCTTGGCTGGCTGTTCTCGCTGATCTTCTGGGGGAGGGGCCTGTTGCCGTGGTTCCCAAATGTCTTTGCCGGAGGCGGAATTGCCCCACCCTTGCCCAGTTCGGGCTAAGTAATCTGCTCAGGTTTGCTCTCGGGAGCTTTTGTTCCCTGCAAGCTTTCCGTACAGCTTTGGAGGCGGAGAGTGAAAATGGCGGCCTCCCAGTCTCCGCCCCAGAGGAGCCGAGAAGTCGGGGTCCCGCTCCTCAGTGCACCCCCAGAGAAAAGCAGTCAGTCACTCCCGTCTCCCCAGTCTCCGGCCGCACTCCGTGCTCACCCGGCCTGTGACCGCGCGTTTCTATCTCTGGCACCCGACCCCGGGTGGAGTCTCCAAACCCAGCAGGTTCCTGTGGTGCGCTCCCGCACCTCTCTTCCCGGTGGAAGAAGGTGAGTCTCCCCGGATCTGCCGCTTGTTGGGTCCCTGCTGGAGGAGCAGTGGCCCGACTGTGCCGCAGATCACGGTTTATGGCAACCCCGAGCTGAGAGCCCACGCCTGGGCTCCGTCTCTGCAGCCAGCTTCCCTGCTCCCCGATACCTGGGAGCTCTGCCACACTCAGGCACCCTCGGGCTTTCTGTGACCCCGAGGGTCCTGAGACCACACTGTCCCATGAGGGTTCCACCCCCCACTTAGCCACCAGAGTGACGTCCCTCAGCGGAGCAGACTTCTAAAAGTTCCGATTTTGTGCTCCGCGGCTCTATCACTTGCCAGAAGCAGCCGACGGAGGCCCCTCCCCCGCCGTCTATCCTCCTGAATATCGCCTCGGATTCACTTCTCCGTACGTCCTACCTTCCAGAAAGTGGTCGCTTTTCTGTTCAGAGAGTTGTTGCTATTCTTTTCTTCGATCTCCTGTTGAGTTTGTAGGTGTTCAGAATGATTTGATCCCTATCCAGCTGAATTCCTGAGAGGAGACGAAATCCAGGTCTCCTACTCCTCCGCCATCTTGCTCCGCCCCCTGGTCAAGCATACTTTCTACCAGTGCTTGTACCCCGACCCTGTTCATTATTTTTTTCCAGTTCATATTTTTAGATTTTCTAAATTATGTTTCATATGTTTTTTTATTATGTTTACTTATGTTTCATCACATATTTTTGCATTTCAAAAGATTTCCTATATTGGTATATCTTAAATTGGGATAAAATTTTTTTCACTGTAAAAACAAATTGAAGTAGGAGTTAAATAACACAGAACCATTGAACATAAGGTGAATGTTGTGTAATTAGAGATACATTCTTGAAAGGTTGCTTCCCAATCAAATCAAACTTTGCTATTGGTAGCTATTAAAAATTAGAGATTTGTCACAATGATAAAAGAGTGGATTGGTTAAAGAAATATAAAGATCTAAAAGAGGTTATAGACTGAGTATGTCTTTTAAATATACTCTTAAAAAAAAATCAGGGCATACTTTGTTGTCCTTATAATGATTCACACACAAAAGAACAGCTTGATAAAAGATGAAACAAAGAAAAATCATTAATTATGAGCATATCTTTTTAAAATGCAGTATGGCATAATTTAGCAGGTAACGAGCCTTGTCTCTTATCACAAATCATCTTAGAAAAAAATTCCCTCATTTACAACATTCTGCTTACTATTCTAATCATTTGACATTTAAATATGGTTTGCATCATGAATGAGATTTTCTGTGAAGGAGAGCAATATTTTAATTTTCATTTCACACATGAAGAAACGGAAGTATTGACTGTGTAGCACATCTAAGATTCACATAAGTCTGGATTGGAATTCTAATTGATTGCTTCTGACTTTCAGGCTTAATGTTTCCATATTTCAGAGAAACTTTAATTATAGACTATTAAAGTTGAAACTGATCTTAAAGAGGGTCTGCCTTTTATAATTGAGGAAAATGAAGCTCAGAGAGACTAACTTGACTATTACACAGCTAGTTCACCCACTTAATGCATGGGTATGTTCTATGTAGTAATGAGCTCTATGTTCTAGTTATTGTGCTAAATTCTAAATGAATGACAGTGAATCCTGCCTTCAAGGGACTCATAGTTGGATGGAGGAGACTGACATCTTGAGGTGTATTTAGAGAAATTGTGTTATAGTTGATCAAAAGTCAGTGGTGGATCTTAGGTAGGGGAATTTTCTAATTCAATTTGTATTTTATAAAGATTATACTGATAGTATTATGGAGATTTTATCCCATTCTGCTTTTTTCTATTCAGAACATTTAAGATCTTTTTTTTCCTGTGGGAAATCTTTCCTTGTACCATCAGTTTATATTGTTTGCTCCTACTGTATGCTGTCATATCACTATATTTCACCTAACAACTTAGACCTGTCCAAAAAAAACACTCGATTTCCCCCTTGCTATCCCCCACAAACCTTTCCTTATTTCTGACGTCCTCATCCCAGTTAACAGCACCACTCTACACCCAGGCTTCTCATGCTACACTCTTTGATTCCTCACTTTCCTCACCCCCATGTCCAAACTATCCTCAAGTCTCAGTGACTGTACCTCTAAATATACCTCAAATACACTTATATTTCTTGCTTATTCCATTGCGACTACTCTAGTTCTAAGCCACCTTCATCTCTTGCTTGGATTGCTTTCATAGTTGCTTTACTGGTCTACCTAATTATACCTTCATTCCTGGAATCTATTTTATAAACAGCAGCTAGAAGTCTCCTTTAAAAATTTAAATGTGATCATGTCATTTCCCTGCTTCAAACTTCCATTGCACTTATGATAAAATTCAAATTTTTACCATGTTTTATAAAACTCTATATGATTACTGAGTTTTTTGATTTTATCTCCTATTATTTTCTTCCTTGCTCAGTGTGCTTCAGCTTGTCCCTTTCTGAGGGCTTTTATACTGGTTCTTTTCTCCTGCATAGGATACTCTGTTTCTGGATCTTTTCATGGCTGGTTCCTTTCCATCATTCTGGTCTTAATTCAGATCCAAAAAGCCCTCTTTAACCACCCAGACTAATGAGGCTTCCTTATCTTTCCCACATATTCTTTATTCTATCACTATTTATTATGTTTCTAGTAGTACCTACCACTATTTGAAATTATCCTGGTGTTTACATTTAATTTTTTTTTTTCTTTTCTGAGAGCAGGATCTTTTCTGCTGTTCACTGTTATATTCTTAGGGACTAAAACAGTGCCTTCACATACTGTTAGGTGATCAACAGTATTTTTTAGATGAGTAAATGAATTATAGCGTTTATTACACTTTGTGTTATCAATACTTTAATTCTCTTTCTCTACCACTATAAGCTCTAGAAGAGTGGGAAACATGCCTGCCTTCCTCATCATTATATATTCAGAGCTTAGCACGTAATAGGGACTTAAATATTTGTTGACTGGAGGAATATATGATTAATTCATTGATTGAGACTGGAGTTAAGAGAGGAGAGTTTGGAAACTATTGAGGTGATCACTTGAAAGATAATAAAGGCATTAACAGAACCAATGGCAGAAGGGACAAAAAGGAAGTAAGAGATTTAAGAAACCCAAAGGAAATATACTAGAGAATACTCAGCCCTTATTATAAAGGGTTCACTATGAGGAGGGAGGGGTCAAAGTCTGGGTGAAAGTGAAGATGATGGTACCATTTACAAAGATAAGGAAAAGCAGATTTGTAGCAGAGTGGGATAAGGGGAAGAAGCAAGGTGAGATAAAGGAAGAAAGGGGTGAGTTTAGGTTGGAATTATGTGAGTTTGTGATGCCAGCAATGTGGGCATCTGGCATCACAAACTCAGTATGTGGGACATCTGACAGAAATTTTAATAAGATATAATATATTATATGTTAAAAAAAAGAAGAAGGAGATAGCAGGAAGGGAAAAATGAAGGGAGGGAAATTGGAGGGGGAGACTATGACCATGAGAGACTATGGACTTTGAGAAACTAAGGGTTCTAGAGGGGAGAGGGGTGGGGGGATGGGTTAGCCTGGTGATGGGTATTAAAAAGGGCATGTACTGAATGGAGCATTGGGTGTTATACGCAAACAATGAATCATGGAACACTACATCAAAAACTAATGATGTAATGTATGGTGATTAACATAACATAATGATAAAAATAAAGATATAAACTTTGGTGCCCAAGACAGATGTCTAAGCTGGATTTATGGATTATTGTGATATATAGGTAATATTTGGGCATTTAAGAAATTGCAATTGTCTGAATGTCAGACCATATGCTTCTCCTTCTTGTTGGCAACTCCCTACTGGCCCATTATTGGGGGAGGATCAAACTTCCTAGCCTGCTTACATCAGGTTTGGCCATGTGGCTTTCCTTGGCCTATGAATTGTGAAGTGATGTACCTCTTAAGGGGAAAAAGGTTTATGAAAGATCTTGTGGTCCACTATCTTTTTCTTTGCCATGAGATGGGTGTATTTCAGATAGGGGCAACTACTTTAGTGAAAAGATGCTGAGCCAAGCTGCAGTGTTGACCTATAAGAGACATAGCACATGTGCGAGAAATAAGCTTTTGTTATAAACCACTGAGATTTTGGGACTGTATGTTGCTGCAGCCTAACTTAGCAAAAGCTGACTGATACAGAGAGAGAATAGTGAGTGTCTAGAGTTGAGAATAGAAGAGGGTGAAGGGCATAATTCCTAGGGAAATTTAAGGATGAGTCCAGGAAAAGGAGCTCACAAAGGAGACTAAGCAGACTCCTGTGGTGGAAGGAGAATAAAGGGAGAAGGAATATATCACAAAAGCTGAAGGAGAAATGGCAAGAATAAAAGAGCGGTAAATGGTATCAAATGATATAGAAGGTTTTAATAGTAGGAACTGAAAAGTGTTCATGGAGTTAAAAAAAAAATTAAATCCATTGGTGATCTTATATGAGAGCAGTTCTAGTTGAGTGATTAGGGAGTGACTTAGTGACAGAGATAAGGGTAGAATTTATCATTCAAAGTTTGTCACAAATGCTGCTTCCTGCATGATGCCTGTTCTGATCCTCCTCCAGCCCAGTATAAACTTTCCTTTTGTTTAACCTCATTGCATTCATTATATTGTGTTTCTTTCTTTTTTTAAAAATTTTATTTATTTGAGAGAGAGAGCGCATGCATAAGCAGGGTGAGGGGCAGAGGGAGAGGGAGAAGCGGACTCCCTGTTGAGCAGGGAGCCTGATGGGAGGCTCAATCCTGGGATTCTGGGATCATGACCTGAGCTGAAAGCAGTTGCTTAACTGACTGAGCCACCCAGAAGCCCCTCTGTGTTTCTTTCTGTTAACCTAGTAGAGAGACTTCCACTTTATCATTTAGAGTTTCAAATGAAAGATGGAAAGAATCCCATTACTAAGCAGTCAGATTTTTCTTTTAAATTAAGGTAACTATAAATGGCCATTACAGATATAAAGGAGAAATAGTAAATTTTGAGATGCAAGTGCTTCAAGAAACAAGTAAAATTCAGAGAATGCATAGACTCTGCTTAAGATGGCAGAAAGGTAGACCTTTCTGAGATGTCCAAGGAGAGTAAACATGTGATTTCCTTTCATTTTGTGACTTTTATACTAGATGGTGCCCTACCCTCACCTCATCTTTGTTTGTCCCTCATTTCATCTCTGAATCTCCTCCCATTATAGAGATTTATTTCATTCTTAAGCAACGCCTTCACTCATTCTATCTCCATCTTTAAACCAATCTGAAATTTAACCAATTCCCCACCCTTTCCCCACCCCTCCTTGACCTCATTTCAAAGGATTGAGACTTAGGGATGATGTGCCTGTCTTAACACATGGTACACAGTAATCATAAAAGCTTTCAGCTTTTAGGAGGTATCAAAATGCCCCAATACCAAAATGTCCCTGAATCAAAACTCCTGAGTTAAATGGACATGTCAAGATGTCACTGTGATTCTGAGAGGGGTCTACTTGAGATCTTAATAGTTTTAGTTTACAGAATCAAATTATCTACTTCATAGGGTCGCCTAGAATCAACAGACTTTATAATGTCAGTGTCTGTAGCTTCTCCCAGGAATCCCCTTTTCTCCTTGCTCTGCTTTTATCCCCACTCATAGACAGTAGAAGTTTAATCCTCATACATTGTTAGACAAGATGAGGATATAATTGTGTTTACTTCATATATTTCACTCTTGAAAAGAGAATTAATCATCATTATAACAGCTTTGTCCTAATTTAGAGAGTCACGTTAGAACTCAATTTTCAAAAACAGTGTGACCAGAAATTGAGCATAAGGACACTTTTGGGCTAATAAAATATAGTTTGCTGTAAAGCTTCTGCACTCAAAACTTTATGTAGCAAATTAAACAGCTGTACAAAGGCATATTCCTAGGAAAATGACAGATGACAGCCTGACTCATGGGAGAAATGAGAAAAATGTCGGTCTTACAATATAGTAAAATAATTGGTGATTAGGTAAGGAAGGGAATTAACATTTATCTCATATTTGTTATGTGCCAGTCATCTTAAATATGTTATCTCACTTAATCCTTATAACAGTTCTATAAGGTTTTTTTCTTTTTGTACAGATGAGGAAACTGAGACTCAGCAACTGTTATATGATTTGTCCAAGGTCACACAGCTCAGACATAAAACAGAGACAAAGCAGACATTTAAAAATAATAATGGCTAAGTTTTGTGGCAGGCATGATTCTAATTCCATTATGTGTATCAATACTTAATCTTCACAACAGCCTGATGGGAAGTAAATAGTAGTATCACAATTTTACAGATGAGGATATTAAAGCCCAAAGAGGATAAATACCTTACCCAAGTCATACAGTAAGTGACAGAAGTGGAGTTTAAATCCACACTGTCTGAGTTCAGAGCCTGTGCTTTTTACCCACTGTGATAAAATGCCTTTGCCGAGCGTTTATGATCTTACTAAGAGAAGAGGGCACTAATCCGTAGTTCCTGTTCTCCTTCCTTCTGATATCCAGCCCTTACTTTTTATCTTTCTTTCTTCAAGCATTTATTCATAAGGCAAGACTTTTTATTTTATTTATTTATTTTTTTTTTAAAAATTTTTTATTGTTATGTTAATCCCCATACATTACATCATTAGTTTTAGATATAGTGTTCCATGATTCATTGTTTGTGCATAAGGCAAGACTTTTTAATATGCAGTCTCTCTTCTTAACCATTACTCTACACTCTCTGTTACTACTTGTTACTTTTTGTTTCACATATGTTGTTTCCTTTAATTCCAGCAACAGCTCTGAACAGTTCTCATCCCTGTGTTAAAAGCAGAGGGAACAAAGGCATAAAGTTCATATGGTAAACATGCAGCACATTCAAAACTCAGACTGGATCTGGATCACTTGTACATTCTTGATGGGACTGGAAAGTGGCACAACCATTCTGGGAACGGGTTTAATACCCTCTTATAAAATAAACATGCAATTACAATATGTTCATACAAAATCCTATACACAAGTATTCACAGCAGCTTTATTTGTAATAGCCAGTATCTGGAGTCAGCCCAATTGTCCTTCAGTAGGTGAATGGTTAAACAATTTGTAGTGCATTCATACCATGGAACTCAACAATGAAAAGGGATGAACTATTGATATACAAAATAACTTGGAGGAATCTCCAGGGAATCATGCTGAGTGGGAAAAAAGCCAATTTCAAAAAGTTACCTAGTATATGATTTCATTTACATATTTGGAATGACAAATTTTAGAAATGGAGAATAGGTTAGTGGTTGCTAGGAGTTAGGGATGGAGATGGGGGTAGGGTGAGGTGAGTGGGGTTATAAAAGGCAAGAGGGATCCTTGCAGTTATTGAAGTGTTCAGTATTTTGACTCTGGTGGTGGATACAGGAATCTACACATGTGATAAATTGTACAGAATTAAGCATGCATGTATGCACGTGCACACACACATACAAGTAAAACTGAGGAAATATGAATGAAATCAATGGGTGTTATTAATGGCCATATCCTGGTTGTGACAATGTACTGTATGTAATATTGTATTATGTAGTATTTTTTTTTTTAAAGATTTTATTTATTTGACAGAGAGAGACACAGTGAGAGAGGGAACACAAGCAGGGAGAGTGGGAGAGGGAGAAGCAGGCTTCCCACAGAGCAGGGAGCCTGATGTGGGGCTCGATCCCAGGATCCTGGGATCATGACCTGAGCCGAAGGCAGACACTCAACGACTCAGCCACCCAGGTGCCCCGTGTTATGTAGTATTTTAGTTACCACTGGGGGAAGATGGATGTAGTATACAAGGCATTTCTCTGTGTTATTCCTTAAAACTGCATGTCAATCTATAATTATGTCAGTTAAAATTTTTATTAAAAAATGTGTCAGGGAATGAATAGATCTGTAGAAAAGAAAGAGAAACAAGAAGTACAGTAACAGTTAAATAAGAAAAATCTGTTACAGAAAAGTATTAGCTCTATAGGTGCCTATATAGCCAAAATATTCATGATAATAGTCTACAAGTGAAGGATTACAAGTAGGTTTTTTTCCTTCACTTTCTTTTTTCTTTTACTTTTAACTATATATCTTCCTTTTTTCTAAATTAATTTGTTTTATTACTCTTGTAAAAAAATTAAACACACCTGTACTAGTTATAAAAAGCAAACTAGGTTTGGTTCGCTCTAAAATATGTGCTCTTAGGTATTATGTGAGGAAATTACTAACTAGATGGTTGAATAGAGTTTATAACATATAGGCTAATTTTCTTGACACATTTATATTTGTTTCTCCTACCAGATCAGTGAGGACAGGAGCACTGCTTTGTCTCTTATCCTTAATATTTCGCAAAGATCCCAGGCACACAGTAGATGCTCAGTGAATAATTGGTTTTACAGAGTGATGTTGCCGCATTAACCCAAATAAATTAATGCTTTCATTTCATGACCTTCTTGGCAGCCAATGCACAAAACATCTTATGTGATCCTTTTTAGAAAGTTTAAAGAATATCACCTTCTTGTCTTTATAGCAAGTACAAAAAGCAGTAATATGCAAATAAATAGCCCTGCAGTTGGGACCAGTTCTGAACATGATGGCACTTAATGACAGGTTTTTGTTTTTGTTTTTGTTTTTTTCTAAGAAGAGAGGGAGATGAGCAGAAACTCTCTATGTAACAAAAAACCATCTATACTTCAAGATCCAGTTCAAACGTTACCTTCCTCACTTACCAAATGAAACTTTCCTGATTACGCTGGGTAGAATTAGTCCTTCCTCCAATTATAGTCGCATAGCACATCACACATAACTTCTAGTATAGTATTTATCTCAATGAATAACACTGTTTATGTTTACCCCTTCTTAGAATGAGTACTTAAGAAGGTGTGAACCATGTTTTGTTCTTTGTACTTCTAGTACTTACCACAGTGCTTTAATGTTCAAACATGTTTATCAATGAATGAGTGGGTGATTATATATACCTATATGTAGATTGAAGTGTGCCACTTTCTGAGCAAGATAACCTTTGTTAATTCTGTGCAGACTCGAAGTAATAAGGAAATAAAAGGAAAGAAAATCGATAAGGAAACAAATATTCAGTAAGGGAAAAAGCCCTGTAAGATAACAAGCCAAGAGAAGCAATCATGTAATTAATGTGTTTTGAGTATTTAGACCAGCAGAGTTGGGTCTTTCCATATGTTTGACTTTGAAAAATTAAAAAAAAAAAATTACAAAGGCTAATTATTCTAAACAACAAGAAGGTTCTTTTACACTGGCTTTCTTTCTTGACTGAATAGCTTTGCTATTATAAAGATGCAGAATGTTTTTCTGCTTGAGTGTTGTGCTTTTCAGTTCTTCCCCTTAAAAGCTGGCTGCGGTTACATATGTGAGAATTGCCCAAAAAACAGCATTTAATGACAAATATTGTACTTCGACAATTTTGTTCCATTTGCAACCTAACCCAGTGACATGAGGTTAAATCTGAGCTACCAAGAAAACATATCCAGAACTGTTAAAATTTGCTTTTTATAATTTAGCTCATATTGCATCATGAACATCTCTCCATGTTGTTAACTTTTTAAAAATTGGATTTTTAATAGATTCAGAATATTATATTCAATAGATATATAATGATTTTCATAACTAGACTGCTGCTATGGGATAGAATTTTTCCAATTTCATCATATTAAAAAATGACACCATAATCAATGTTCTCAATCATACACATATTTCCTCCTCTTTTGAATCATTTCTTTGGTATTAATTCTAGAAAGTAGGATTACTAGGTCAAAGGGTATAGGTATTTTCATGGCTCTTCCAATGTTTTGCTGTTATATTCTAAATTTTTTTTTCAATTTAAAGGGTATTATACGAAAACAATGAATCGTGGATCACTACATCAAAAACTAAGGATGTATGTGACTAACATAACATAATAGAATAAAATTAGATTCTCAAAAAAAAATAAAGTGTTAACAGTAATATATGAGTGTACTAATTTTACCATAACCTCATTAAAATCAGTTGTTCATTATTAAAGATTGACTATTTACCAAATATATTTCCATTATGATAAATTTTCTATTTATATCCTTGTTCATTTAACTGCTAGTCGTCTCTGTTTTAATATACAGTTGGTGTAGACTGGATGTTTGTGTCCCACCCAGCTTCAAATGTTGAAATCCTAATGCCAATGAGATATGGTATTAGGAGGTGAGGCCTTTGGGAGGTGATTAGGTCATGAGGACAGAGCCTTCATTAATGGAACAGAGTCTTCACAAATGGAGTTAGTGCTATTATTATTAAAGACGTGAGAAAGCTCCCTTGCCCCTTCTGCCATGTGAAGATACAATGAGAAGTTGGTGGTCTGCAACCTGGCAGTCTGCTCTCACCAGAACCTGATGGTGCTGGTGCTCTAATCTTGGATTTCTAGCCTCCAGAACTGTGAGAAATAAATTTCTGCAGCTTATAAGCCATCCATTCTATGGTATTTTGTTATAGTAGCAGACTGAGGCAGCAGTATTTAAATAAATTCTTATGAAATTATAGATGTTAATCTTTTATAGCTTATAGAGTAAATATTTTCCAGTTCTGTTGCTTTCCTTTTCACTTGAGTATTTTTTTTTAATACTGAAGTTTCAAAATTTTCTGTATTTGACAATGTTTTCTTTGTTAGGTGCTCTGCTTCAAACCTTAAAAAATCAACATCTATCAAAAGACTGGGAAGTAGTCTATTCTGTTTTCTGTAATTTACAATTTGTTATTCACTTATAGTTTTTTTTTTTCCTGTTTTGTGGGATAAGGCATAGGTTTATGTTTTTTCATTCTCCAAAAGATCTGAGACCAGTGGATAAAGGCATCCATAGGAAGAAACTAGGGGAAACTAGGGAAAAACTAGCAGCATGATGTAGTGGAATGAGTATAGGCTTTATTTACATGTTTAACCCGTATGACATGATCTTACATAAGTTTCTTATCCTCTGTAAGTCTCTATTTCCTCATTTGCAAAATGGGAATAGTAATAGAACTTACCTCAGAATTGTTGTGAGCTTGTAAATCACTTAATACAGTGCCTGGCATGTAGTAAGCATTCAGTAAATGCCTGCTATTTTTATTATTGCTCTCATTATTATTATTATTATCATTGTTATCAATAATATAGAATCTTTATTATTGTCTAAGTCACTGTACTAGCTCCATAAGTAAAACTTAGATCTTATCCTTTCAGATCTTCTAGGCTACTTGAAGAGATAAATAAATATGAACACATATTCATAATAGAAGTTAGAAAGTGATTGATATCACAGGAGAAAATATAAAAGTTTATAGGAAATTAAAGGAAGGAAAGATTATATCCAGTTGGTGAAGAAGGGTTTTTTTATAAGCACAATTTAGAATTAGGGTAATTGAACTAAGGGAATTCTAGGCAGAGAATGAACAAAAGTAGAGAGAGAAAAAATAGGTATAATCTACAGTTTGACTGGAATATAGTGAGCAAGAAAGAGGAAATAGGAAAATATGGTTGGAAGCCTAGATTGGGATCAGATTGTGTGAGGACTTGAGGTCTGATCAAGATGTTAAGTGACAGTTTTGGATGGGAGCATCACATGCAGTATATGTTTTATCTAGCAAACTATGAACTGTTTTATGGTAGACACTATATTATATTTTATATTTTATTTTTTCTAATTATTTTATTTTAACCTTTTTATTTTAAAATAATTTTAAACCTAGGGGTGCCTGGGTGACTCAGTCGGTTAAGCATCTGACTCTTGATTTCAGCTCAGGTCATGATCTCAGGGTTGCTGGATCAAGCCTCACATCGGCTCCATGCTGAGCAGGGAGTCTGCTTAAGATTCTCTCTCTCCCTCTCCATCTGCCCCCCTGCATCTACCCCCAGCTCTCACTCTCTCTTAAATAAATAAATAAATAAATTTAAACCTACAGAAAAGTTGCAAAAATAGTATATGGACTTCCTGTGTATCCATATTCCCCCAGATCTTAGCATTTTACCCTGTTTACCTCATCATTCTATATACATATTATTTTCTCTGGTTGTAATTGCAGACATAATGTTTCTTTACTCCTAAAATCTTCAGTGTTTATTTCCTAAAAACAAGGCATCTTAAAATACATTCATAGTAGAAATACCAAAATTAGGAAATTAACAGTGGTATCTGACTCACAGATCCTATTAAAATTTTGCCAATCATCCCACTAATTTAGGTCTTTATATCAAGAGAAAAAATCTTCTATAGAACCCAACCCAGGATCACATATTACATTTAATTGTCAAGTCTTTCTGTTCTTCTTTAACGCATAATGGTTCTTTGTTTTTCATGACCTTGACATTTTTTTTGAAGAGTACAGGCCATTTATTTTGTAGAATTCTTTCAATTTTGATTTATCTGATATTTCCTCATGATTAAATTTAGGTTATGCATTTTTGGCAGGAATACAACAAAAATGATATATCCTTCCCAGTGCATCATATCAGGAGGCACATGATATCTATTTATGCCATTGCTGATAATGTTAACATTGATCACTTGGTTAAAATGTTGTCAAGTTTCTGTAGGGTTACTATTTTTCCCTTTCTTATTAAGCAGTATTTTGTGAGGAGATACTTTGAGACTATATAAGTATCCTGTTTGTGATGAAGATTCTCTCATTCCATATTGTTTCTACATTTGTTAGTTGGCTTTTTCTTATATGAAAAAACTTTCACTTTCCTTCCAGTTTATTTATGTATTATTTATGGATTCTTATTTTAGTCTATGGTATGTAATCAGTTACTGACATTATTTACTATTGTGTTCAGTTTGTCCCAGATTTGCTACTGTGAGTGTCTTTAAATGGTCTTTTATGTCCTTTAGACACATCCTTATCATTATTTGAGCACTTCTTACTTTCTGCATAGCGAGATGTTCCAGTTGTAGGCAAGACTGGTTTTTATTTTTTAAAGGTTTATTTATTTATTTGAGAGAGAGAGTACAAGTTGGGGAAGGGCAGAGGGAGAGGAGAGGGAGAGAGAGAATCCTCAAGCATACTCCTTGCTGAGTGCAGAGCCTGACATGGGGCTCCATCCCAGGACCCCAGAGATCATGACCTGAGCCAAAATCAAGAGCCAGCTGCCTAGCTGACTGAGCCACCCAGGTGCCCCTAGGCAGGACTGTTTTAAATATTTCTGTGATCCAATGAGATACCACCTCACACCAGTCAGGATGGCTAAAATTAACAAGTCAGGAAACAACAAATGTTGGCGAAGATATGGATAAAAGGGAACCCTCTTACACTGTTGGTGGGAATGCAAGCAGCCACTCTGGAACAGTATGGAGGTTCCTCAAGAAGTTAAAAATAGAGCTACCCTATAATCCAGCAATTGCCCTACTAGGTATTTACCCCAAAGATACAAATGTAGTGATCTGAAGGGGCACCTGCACCCCAATGTTTATAGCAGCAATGTCCACAATAGCCAAACTGTGGAAAGAGCCAAGATGTCCATCAACAGATGAATGGATAAAGAAGATGTGGTGTATATATAATGGAATATTACTCAGCCATCAAAAAGGATGAAATCTTACCATTTACATCGACATGGATGGAAGTAGAGAATAGTAAACTGAGCGAAATAAGTCAAGCAGAGAAAGACAATTATCATATGGTTTCACTCATATGTGGAATATAAGAAATAGCGCAGAAGATCATAGGGGAATGGAGGGAAAACTGAATGGGAAGAAATCAGAGAGGGAGACAAACCATGAGAGACCCTTAACCATAGGAAACAAACTGAAGGTTGCTGGAGGGGAGATGAGTGGGGGTATGGGGTAACTGGGTGATGGGCATTAAGGAGGGCACATGATGTAATGAGCACTGGGTGTTATAGGCAACTGATGAATTATTGAACTCTACATCTGAAACTAATGATGTAGTATATGTAAGCTAATTGAATTTGAATAAAAAAAGAAAAAAATATTTTTGTGCTCTTCAGGGTTTTACACCTAGATGATGATGAATAAATACTTCATACTGAATGATGAATAAATACTGAATGAATGAATACATGATTAATATAAACTGCAGGTTTACATAAAGACATACTGTTTTTCTTTCTTTGTGTTTTTAAACATAAGTCCAATTATTCTTTTCACAAAGACTGAGCCAAAAGGGACTTTTTCAAAAGAAGAAAGTAATTTTTAGGAAGAAGTATAAAATAAGAAATTTACTTCATTCATTTATTATTTATTTAAAAGTATACATTGGCACCTACTGTATCCCAAATATTATGTTTGGTATTGGAGGTACAACAGTGAACAAAACAAAATAGATATGCCCCCTGCTCTTATAGAGCTTATAGTCTGCTGATTAATAGATTGTGGCAGAAATACTTAAAAAGTCCAGTTTCAATCTTTAGTTTTTTCTATTTTGCTTTGTTGGTATTCTGTCAAAAAAGGAATGGATATCAATGAAAAAGTAAATTTATTTTGAAAGCCTATACTCTAAATCATGCTGGGGCCTCATTTTTGAATGGAATTCTAAAATGTATAAGACATGTCTCTCTTACTATCATAAAATTTACTCTCTAGTAGGAAAGACAAACCTGGTAGTTTAGCACAGTAGAAAAAATATAGGCCTAGAGTTAAAAAATATAGGGTTTGAATCTGAGGTCTTTTCCTTCTACCTCATCAACCTTCAGCAAATTATTAACCTCTCTGACGTTAATAATACTTAGTACTTCACTCTCTGTAATGTACAGGAAGATGATGATGCCTAACTTCTGCTGTTTATTTCAGCAAGATATGTGACAAGAATCCCAATATAAATCCCTGGTTTAAATAAAAGGAAATGTACTGACTCACCTAACTGGACATCCAGTAGGGCAGGTTTCAGGGTTGTTTTATTCAGTGAATCAAGGATGTCATCAGGAATCTAGGTTCCTTTTGTCTTACCTCCTTGTCATCCACAGTGTTGTATCATCTTAAGACTGTTCCTTCTCATAGTCTGGTGGGCTACCTGCAAAGAGCAATGTGGGTTACATGCTTCCTTGTTCTGTTCAACAGGAGAGAATGGGTGCCTCCTGCCAGCTATCAAACAAATAAAAATTTCTCAGTCTCATTGGGCCAACTTAGATTATACACCTAACTTCAAAATATCACCAGGGGAATGAAATATGTTGATTTGCTCAAGCCTGGAAAAGGGGATATGATTATCATAGTTGGTACAATCAGAGCTCAAATTGGATCTGAGTTCAATTACTGAAAGCCCATTGGTGTCATACAATGGGGGAAGATGACATGGATTTGGGGAGAAGCTTTTTCTTTAAACCATAACTATTCAAATTCAGGAAAATTTGGAGAATTGGAAAGGGCATTGCAGACACAAGTATAGAAGTGGAAGGGTTTTTCTTATGTGTTGCAGTATGAATAAGGAAACTCATTGCTATTCCATATTCTCCTTATTTTAGGCTAGAATCAGAGCTGTCTTTTGTTTTGGAATTCTCATATTCCTATCTAGATATTCCTTCCATGAGACTGAAATCACTGTTTCCCTCAACACCACTTCTCACTCCCACCAATCGAAAAATAAATTTATCTTCTATCTCTAGTTTTTATTTTATTTTTTTATTTTTTTATTTTATTTATCTTCAGTTTGATAATTGAAGCTTGACGAGAAGTAAAAAGTAGGTTTTGTGACATTTCTCAAATTTTCTTTTTTTTTTTTTTTAATTTTTTTTTTTTTAAGATTTTATTTATTTATTTGAGAGAGAGAGAACGAGAGACAGAGAGCATGAGAAGGAGGAGGGTCAGAGGGAGAAGCAGACTCCCTGCCGAGCAGGGAGCCCGATGCGGGACCCGATCCCGGGACTCCAGGATCATGACCTGAGCCGAAGGCAGTCACTTAACCAACTGAGCCACCCAGGCGCCCAACATTTCTCAAATTTTCTAAGAGATGGCATTTCTTTTTTGAAAATTGCCACAGTTGATGTTATTTCTTATTTATCTTCATCTATGTTTTACTGCCAGGAGAAAAAGGAGGTACAGAAAATCTCAACCAGGAAGAGTTCTTTCCTGCCTTACATCAACTCAGGGAAGAGATGGTTGATGGGGTTTCTTTATTGAATAATTTATCAGGATTCTTGAATTCTAATTTGAAAAACAGGACATTTCTTGAAAACAATTCAGTGTATACAATATAAATATAATTCCACACTTCCTAAATTAGTTAAATTACAGTATATAATTAATTGTAGGGCACACAGCACTGTATTTCTGCAGGTTTGTCACATCTCTTCATCTGAAGTTGATCCATCAACTTTTTTCTTCCATTCCCCTTCTTGCAGGCAACATCTCTACTTGTGCCTGTTTCTTACAGTGTCTCTGTTCTGTGTTACAAGAGCCTCTAGGCTACTCTTGCAAACGTCTTGGAGTCCACTCAAATGCCACTTTTTCTGTCTTCATTTCCCAGCTTTCTCTTTCCTTTGTCATTTTATGCTTTCTGTTTTTATTTCTCCCTCTTTTTTTCTTTAATTTTCTGCAGAGTCACACACTGTGTCTTCCAGCATACTGCCCATGTCACTCCTTTTTCTTCTTTTCCATTGTTCATCCCCCTTTTACTAATTTTTTCTGACTTCTCTTTTGTTTTCTGCTTTGAAGAGTATTTTTTTTTAATCAACTCTCTTTCTTTTATTCCCTTCCACTTTCCTTCTTTCCCTTCTCTTTCCAGTGGGATGAATTATCTCTGCCTGTCTAACAGTTCCATTCACTGTGAGGAGAGTTTGCTTCTGGAAGCAAACCTGGTTTGTTTTCTCAGTTTAAAGCATCTCTCAGCTGAAGTGGAGAGTGACAGTGATGAACATCAACCTGCTCTGCATGATTGGGGCCTGCTGTTTTAGTTTTTATAATCACTGCCATTAATGTATGGGCAAATCACAGACTCCTTCAGACAGGATTAGGAATCCCTCCCCCATGTTTTCATTAACACCCTGTATCACTTTCAAACACAGCACTTACTCCATAGTGTAACTATCTATTTATTTGATTGGGAGCTTTGTGAAGGCTGAGACTGTATTTTCTAACCATCTATATTTTCAGCATTTAGCACAGTGCATTTTTATGACAAATACTCCATTCATCAAACACACGTTAAACAGAGCCATGGTAGCACAGTTGTACATGTTTGCATATATAATCTTAGGGGGCAGCATTCCCATCACACAATTTAAATTTTGTATATTCATTACAGTTTTCTGGCAGATGGCAGTCAAGTATGTAGTTATAAGAAAATCATTTTATTATGACAGTTTCTCAACAGATGAAGGTAAATTTTTTTTTTAAGAAAGGGGCACCTTTTTCCATTTTATTCAGAAATGACTTATAGGCTGCTGGTGGCCCTGTTTGTATTTGATTTATATTTATTAATACTCCATTTCCTGCAGATTGCATCTGGATTATTTTGCTAAAGGTAGGGCTTTCACTTTGAAGAAGGTGAAATGCAGTGTATTTTTAATATAAAAAATGAGGTGCTGATTCTCCTAATGGGAGAAAAATGACTTTTCTACCTCATTCCTTTTCATATATGGTTTCCTCTCCTTTATTTTCAATGACTTGCCAATTTCTTATTTCTTTCTAATGTGTCAGTCAATACAGCAGTAGTAATTGTTCCAGCATGTACACATATCAAGGTTGCTGAGACTATTAAGTGCTAACACCATACCATCCCATCCCCAAGCCCATCCCCATAAATATCCCTACCTAGCATTGAATTGTACCTTTTGGTTCCAAGATAGAATTTTGTTATGTTCCATCACAGTTCTCTTCCAATTTAAAACGAATTTAATTAAGCAGTTCTATATATCTGGTAATAACATGAGCAACATTTACTGATTACTTCCTAGGTAGTAGGCACTTTTCTAAGAATTTTTAGGTACTTTTGTTGTTCCTGTTTTTGTAAATGAGAAAACCTTGATACAGAGAGTTTAAGAATTTGCTGAAGTTCAGGTCGCGGTGGCAGAGCCAGAGTTCAAACCCAGTAAACTGTATTTTTCGCCAAAAATACATGCTGCCACCCACTGGCATTATTCTTGATAAACTTAATCAGAACTGTAGAAAGCGCTTTCAGGATTCTTTAGCATATAAACAGGGTTATACTAAAATGTTAAAACCCTTTCCTTCCAAGATTCATTTCCTTACTCCTGTGCAGTTTCTTTCCTTTCTCCATTTATTTTCTCTTTCTTCAATGTAACATTATACTGATAATAATAACAAATATTTATATGATACTTACTCCTGTCCATACTTTTTGGATTTTAATTATTTAGTACTCACAACTACCTTAATTTAGATGTTTTCATATCCCCCATTTTAGGGGAAGGTCACACAACTAAAGTGGCCATGTAGTGTGGCCAAATAGTGTAGGTGCGGATTCCATGTGCTTAAACTTTGTGTTATGTATGAATCAGATTCATGTAAACCAGGACTCTGAAGGCCTGGAATCTTCTCTTTTACTGGCTATGTGATCTTGGGCTAATTACTTTATATCCTACTTTTCTCATTTGTAAGATAAAGAGTTTGGCTTAGGTAACATCTGTAGTCAACATGGTAAGTCTATAGATAGGAAAAAGTCATGGAAACAAGGACATCTACAGTTCAAGGCCTCTTGACTGATAATTAGTGGTGCAACTTTGAGCAATCCATTCCATTTCTCAGAGACTCAGTTGTCTTTATAAAATGGAGATAATAATCCCTACTCTTCACCAAGTTGTTATGAGAACCCAGTAAGAAAAGAGATAACATGCTGTTAAAGGTTTCTATATTTGACATAATATTATATATCAGGTATCTTATTATATAAGTAATAACCTATTTGTTGCAGAATCTTAAAGATGAGCAGTTCACAAAAAAGAAAATAACAATCACAAATAATTTTACAATTCAGAAATAATCACTGTTAACATTTTATGGTATATACTGTTAGTCTTTTTTCCTCTTATGGATATGCAGCAGCTGCTACCAGTGCCCCACTGCTATCCCTCAGATCAGACTACTGCACTGTGCTCCAGAAGATTTCTAGCTGCCAGTGTGTGCCTCTCTGTGCTTGAGGGCTTTTTCAAGAACCAAAGAAGACCATTCTGTTCATGAAAGACAGACAGGGGCAGGCTGGAAGTGCCTGGAAATGAACAGTTCCTAGGAGCAGCCCTTAAACCATGACTGACCTGACTTGGAGTATAAATATGATTTCATCCCCCTTGCTCCTTTGGTGGGACAGTTGGTTGTCTGTTCTAGTCTGTTTCCCTATGTGATTAAGTTCCAGCTGTCCACTGCAGTGGTTGGTTTGGTAACATACATTTTACAGGCTTCCTTTCCTTACCTGTGTCACTTTCCCACTCTCCTGATGTTATTTCTGTACTTCCCTTATAAGTAAATTGCACTCAGATTCTTGTCTCTGGGTCTGCTTCTGAAGGAAACCCAAAGTTAGACAGAATAGGGTCTGATGCATAGTAGCTGTTCAGTACAGTTTTTTGGATTCTTATTTTACATAGAAGGAAATCGAGCCTTGGGTATGTAGAGCCAGAGTTTGAACCCGCAGGTTTGACTTTAGAGACTGAGCTTTAACCCTCGTTCTTTAAGAATGGATAGCAAACCTTGGGGTGCCTGGGTGGCTCAGTTGTTAAGCGTCTGCCTTTGGCTCAGGTCATGATCCTAGGGTCCTGGGATTGAGCCCCACGTTGGGCTCCCTGCTCAGCGGGAAGCCTGCTTCTCCCTCTCCCACTCCCCCTGCTTGTGTTCCCTCTCTCGCTGTGTCTCTCTCTGTCAAAAAAAAAAAAAGAATGGATAGCATTCCTGATGTGTCCAGGAATATACTCATAAGAACAGCCTCCTAACCGGTCCTCTTCTACTCTTGCTTCTAACCACCTTTGAACATGTAGATGAGGTTATATTACTTCTCTGCTAAAAATTTTGTAGAAGTTTTCCAGTTTACTTGTAGTAAAAGCCAGAGTTCATACAAGATCATACATGAGTTGGCCTCTCCATCTCCACTGCCTTTTGACCTCATTTCCAATGATATTCTCCTCTCTCTTTACTCAAAGCATACTAGTCTGTTGGCTTTTCCTATAAGATGCTAAGAACACTCTTGCCTCAGAGCCTTTGCATTGGCTGTTTTATGTTCTTATCCTGATATCTATGTGGGTTGTCCCTGTATCTCCTTTAGGTTTCTGCTGATATGTTTTTTTTTCTTTTTTATTATGTTATGTTGATCACCATATATCATCATTAGTTTTTGATGTAGTGTTCCATGATTCATTGTTTGCGTATAACACCCAATGCTCCATTCAGTACGTGCCCTATTTAATACCCATCACCAGGCTAACCCATCCCCCCACCTCTCCCCTCTAGAACCCTCAGTTTTTTTCTCAGAGTCCATAGTCTCTCATGGTTTGTCTCCCTCTCTGATTCCCCCCTCATTTTCCCTTCCTGCTATCTTCTTCTTTATTTTTTATTTTTTAACATATGATGTATTATTTGTTTCAGAGGTACAGATCTGTGATTCAACAGTCTTACACAATTCACAACGGTCACCATAGCACATACCCTCCCCAATGTCTATCACCTAGCTACCCCATCCCTCCCACCCCCCACCACCCCAACAACCCTCAGTTTGTTTCCTGAGATTAAGAATTCCTCATATCAGTGAGGTCATATGATACATGTCTTTCCTTGATTGACATATTTCGCTCAGCATAACACCCTCCAGTTCCATCCACGTCGTTGCAAATGGCAAGATTGCATTCCATTTGATGGCTGCATAATATTCCATTGTATATATATACCACATCTTCTTTATCCATTCGTCTGTCGATGGACATCTTGGCTCTGTCCATAGTTTGGCTATTGTGGACATTGCTGCTATAAACATCAGGGTGCATGTACCCCTTCAGATCCCTCCATTTGTATCTTTGGGGTAAATACCCAGTAGTGCAATTGCTGGGTCATATGGTAGCTCTATTTTCAACTTTTTGAAGAACCTCCATACTATTTTCCAGAGTGGCTGCACCAGCTTGTATTCCCACCAACAGTGTAGGAGGGTTCCCCTTTCTCCGCATCCCTGCCAACATCTGTCCTTTCCTGACTTGTTAATTTTAGCCATTCTGACTGCTGTGAGGTAGTATCTCATTGAGGTTTTGATTTGGATTTCCCTGATGCCGAGTGATGTTGAACACTTTTTCATGTGTCTGTTGGCCATTTAGATGTCTTCTTTGGAAAAATGTCTGTTCATGTCATCTGCCCATTTCTTGATCGGATCATTTGTTCTTTGGCTGTTGAGTTTCATAAGTTCTTTATAGATTTTGGATTCTAGCCCTTTATGTGATATGTCATTTGCAAATATCTTCTCCCATTCTGTCGGTTGTTGTTTTTTTTTTTTTTTTAATTTTTTTTATTGTTATGTTAATCCCCATACATTACATCATTAGTTTTAGATATAGTGTTCCGTGATTCATTGTTTGTGCATAACACCCAGTGCTCCATGCAGAACGTGCCCTCCTCAATACCCATCACCAGGCTAACCCATCCTCCCACCCCCCTCCCCTCTAGAACCCTCAGTTTGTTTTTCAGAGTCCATCGTCTCTCATGGTTCTTCTCCCCCTCCGATTTCCCCCCCTTCATTCTTCCCCTCCTGCTACATTCTTCTTCTTCTTTTTTTCTTTCTTAACATATATTGCATTATTTGTTTCAGAGGTACAGATCTGAGATTCAACAGTCTTGCACAATTCACAGCGCTTACCAGAACACATACCCTCCCCAGTGTCCATCACCCAGTGACCCCATCCCTCCCACCCCAGCCCCCACTCCAGCAACCCTCAGTTTGTTTCCTGAGATTAAGAATTCCTCATATCAGTGAGGTCATATGATACATGTCTTTCTCTGTTTGACTTATTTCGCTCAGCATAATACCCTCCAGTTCCATCCACGTCGTTGCAAATGGCAAGATCTCATTCCTTTTGATGGCTGCATAATATTCCATTGTATATATATACCACTTCTTCGTTATCCATTCATCTGTTGATGGACATCTTGGCTCTTTCCACAGTTTGGCTATTGTGGACATTGCTGCTATAAACATCGGGGTGCACGTAGCCTTTCGGGTCCCTACTTTTGTATCTTTGGGGTAAATACCCAGTAGTGCAATTGCTGGATCATATGGTAGCTCTATTTTCAACTTTTTGAGGAACCTCCATACTGTTTTCCAGAGTGGCTGCACCAGCTTGCATTCCCACCAACAGTGTAGGAGGGTTCCCCTTTCTCCGCATCCCCGCCAACATCTGTCATTTCCTGGCTTGTTAATTTTAGCCATTCTGACTGGTGTGAGGTGGTATCTCATTGGGGTTTTGATTTGGATTTCCCTGATGCCGAGCGATATTGAACACTTTTTCATGTCTGTTGGCCATTTGGATGTCTTCTTTGGAAAAATGTCTGTTCATGTCTTCTGCCCATTTCTTGATTGGATTCTTTGTTCTTTGGGTGTTGAGTTTGATGAGTTCTTTATAGATTTTGGATACTAGCCCTTTATCTGATATGTCATTTGCAAATATCTTCTCCCATTCTGTCAGTTGTCTTTTGGTTTTGTTGACTGTTTCCTTTGCTTTGCAAAAGCTTTTTATCTTGATGAAGTCCCAATAGTTCATTTTTGCCCTTGCTTCCCTTGCCTTTGGCGATGTTTCTAGGGAGAAGTTGCTGTGGCTGAGGTCGAAGAGGTTGATGCCTGTGTTCTCCTCTAGGATTTTGATGGACTCCTGTCTCACATTGAAGTCTTTCAACCATTTGGAGTCTATTTTTGTGTGTGGTGTAAGGACATGGTCCAGTTTCATTCTTCTGCATGTGGCTGTCCAATTTTCCCAATACCATTTGTTGAAGAGACTGTCTTTTTGCCATTGGACATTCTTTCCTGCTTTGTCGAAGATTAGCTGAGCATAGAGTTGAGGGTCCATTTCTGGGCTCTCTATTCTGTTCCATTGATCTATGTGTCTGTTTTTGTGCCAGTACCATACTGTCTTGATGATGACAGCTTTGTAGTAGAGCTGGAAGTCTGGAATTGTGATGCCCCCTGCTTTGCTTTTCTTTTTCAACATTCCTCTGGCTATTCGGGGTCTTTTCTGGTTCCATACAAATTTGAGGATTATTTGTTCCATTTCTTTGAACAAAGTGGATGGCATTTTGATAGGGATTGCATTGAATGTGTAGATTGCTCTAGGTAGCATTGACATCTTCACAATATTTGTTCTTCCGATCCATGAGCATGGAACGTTTTTCCATTTCTTTGTGTTTCCTCAATTTCTTTCATGAGTATTTTATAGTTTTCTGAGTACAGATTCTTTGCCTCTTTGGTTAGATTTATTCCTAGGTATCTTATGGTTTTGGGTGCAATTGTAAATGGGATCGACTCCTTCATTTCTCTTTCTTCTGTCTTGTTGTTGGTGTATAGGAATGCCACTGATTTCTATGCATTGATTTTATATCCTGCCACTTTACTGAATTCCTGTGTGAGTTCTAGCAGTTTTGGGGTGGAGTCTTTTGGGTTTTCCACATAAAGTATCATATCATCTGCAAAGAGTGAGAGTTTGACTTCTTCTTTGCCGATTTGGATGCCTTTTATTTCTTTTTGTTGCCTGATTGCTGTGGCTAGGACTTCTAATACTATGTTGTTGTTGTTTTGATTTTATTTATTTATTTGACAGAGAGAGACATAGCGAGAGCAGGAACACAAGCAGGGGGGGTGGGAGAGGGAGAAGCAGGCTTCCCGCAGAGCAGGGAGCCCGATTTGGGACTCGATCCCAGGACCCTGGGATCATGACCTGAGCCGAAGGCAGACACTTAATGACTGAGCCACCCAGCCGCCCTACTACTATGTTGAATAGCAGTGGTGATAGTGGACATCCCTGCCATGTTCCTGACCTTAGGGAGAAAGCTCTCAGTTTTTCCCCATTGAGAATGATATTGGCTATGGGGTTTTCATAGATGACTTTTATGATATTGAGGTATGTACCCTCTATCCCTATCCTCTGAAGAGTTTTGATCAAGAAAGGATGCTATACTTTGTCAAGTGCTTTTTCTGCATCTATTGAGAGGATCATATGGTTCATGTTCTTTCTTTTATTAATGTATTGTATCACATTGATTGATTTGAGGATGTTGAACGAACCTTGCAGCCCAGGGATAAATCCCACTTGGTCATGCTGAATAATCCTTTTAATGTACTGTTAGATCCTCTTGGCTACTATTTTGGTGAGAATTTTTGCATCCATGTTCATCAGGAATATTGGACTGTCATTCTCCTTTTTGATGGGGTCTTTGTCTAATTTCGGGATCAAGGTAATGGTGGCCTCCTAAAACGAGTTTGGAAGTTTTCCTTCCATTTCTATTTTTTGGAGCAGTTTCACAAGAATAGGTAGGAATTCTTCTTGAAATGTTTGGTAAAATTCCCCTGGGAAGCCATCTGGCCCTGGGCTCTTTTTTTTTGGGACATTTTTGATGACTGCTTCAATTTCCTTAGTGGTTATAGGTCTGTTCAGGTTTTCTATTTCTTCCTGGTTCAGTTTTGGTAGTTGATACATCTCTAGGAATGCACCCATTTCTTCCAGATTATCTCATTTGCTGTCCTAGAGTTGCTCATAATATGTTCTTATAATTGTTTGTATTTCTTTGGTGTTGGTTGTGATCTCTCCTCTTTCATTCATGATTTTATTTCTTTGGGTCCGTTCTCTTCTTTTTGAAAGTCTGGCCAAGGGTTTATCAATCTTATTAATTATTTCAAAGAGTCAGCTCCTAATTTCGTTGATCTGTTCTACTGTTCTTTTGGTTTCTATTTCCTTGATTTCTGCTCTGATCTTTATTTTTTCTCTTCTCCTGCTGGGTTTAGGCTTTATTTGCTGTTCTTTCTCCAGCTCCTTAGGTGTAGGGTTAGGTTGTGTATTTGAGCCCTTTCTTGTTTCTTGAGAAAGGCTTGTTATCTTATATACTTTCCTCTTAGGACTGCCTTTGTTGCATCCGAAAGATTTTGAACAGTTGTATTTTCATTTTCATTGGTTTCCATGAATTTTTTAAATTCTTCTTTAATTTCCTGGTTGACCCATTCATTCTTTAGTAGGATGCTCTTTAGCCTTCATGTATTTGAGGTCTTTCTGACTTTCCTCTTATGATTGAGTTCTAGTTTCAAAGCACTGTGGTCTGAAAATATGCAGGGAATGATCCCAGTCTTTCGGTACCAATTGAGACCTGATTTGTGACCTAGGATGTGATCTATTCTGGAGAATGTTCCATGGGCACTAGAGAAGAATGTGTATTCTGTTGCTTTGGGATGGAATGTTCTGAATATATCTGTGAAGTCCATTTGGTCCAGTGTGTCATTTAAAGTCTTTATTTTCTTGTTGATCTTTTGCTTAGACGATCTGTCCATTTCAGTGAGGGGGGTGTTAAAGTCCCCCAGTATTATTGTATTGTTGTCGATGTGTTTCTTTGCTTTTGTTATTAAGTGGCTTATATAGTTGGCTGCTCCCATGTTAGGGGCATAGATATTTACAATTGTTAGATCTTCTTGTTGGATAGACCCTTAAGTATGATATAGTATCCTTCCTCATCTCTTATTACAGTCTTTGGTTTAAAATCTAATTTGTCTGATATAAGGATTGCCACCCCAGCTTTCTTTTGGTGTCCATTAGCATGGTAAATCGTTTTCCACCCCCTCACTTTCAATCTGGGGTGTCTTTGGGTCTAAAATGAGTCTCTTGCAGACAGCATATCGATGGGTCTTGTTTTTTTTTATCCAATCTGATACCCTGTGTCTTTTGATTGGGCCATTTAGCCCATTTACATTCAGGGTAAGTATTGAATGATATGAATTTAGTGCCATTATATTGCCTGTAAGGTGACTGTTACTGTATATTGTCTGTGTTCCTTTCTGGTCTATGTTGCTTTTAGGCTCTCTCTTTGCTTAGAGGACCCCTTTCAAGATTTCTTGTAGGGCTGGTTTTGTGTTTGCAAATTCCTTTAGTTTTTGTTTGTCCTGGAAACTTTTTATCTCTCCTTCTATTTTCAATGAGAGCCTAGCTGGATATAGTATTCTTGGCTGCATATTTTTCTCATTTAGTGCTCTGAATATATCATGCCAGTCCTTTCTGGCCTGCCAGGTCTCTGCGGATAGGTCTGTTGCCAATCTAATGTTTCTACCATTGTAAGGTACAGATCTCTTCTCCCGACCTGCTTTTGGGGTTTTCTCTTTGTCTGTGAGACTCCTGAGTTTTACTATTAGATATCAGGGTGTTGACCTATTTTTATTGATTTTGAGGGGAGTTCTCTGTGCCTCCTGGATTTTGATGCCTGTTTCCTTCCCCAAATAGGGAAGTTCTCTGCTATAATTTGCTCCAGTATACCTTCTGCCCCTCTCTCTCTTTCTTCTGGGATCCCAATTATTCTAATATTGTTTTGTCTTATGGTATCACTTATCTCTCGAATTCTGCCCTCGTGATCCAGTAGTTGTTTATCTCTCTCTCTCTCTCTTTTTTAAAGATTTTGTTTATTTATTCATGAGAGAGAGAGGGAGGCAGAGGGAGAAGCAGGCTCCCTCCCTTGGAGCAGGGAGCCTGATGCAGGACTCGATCTCAGGACTCTATGATCAGGACCTGAGCTAAAGGCAGACACTTAACCAACTGAGCCACCCAGGTGCCCTGTTTATCTCTCTTTTTCTCAGCTTCTTTATTTTCCATCATTTGGTCTTCTATATCACTAATTCTCTTTTCTGCCTCATTTATCCAACAGCTAGTTCCTCCATTTTTGATTGCACCTCAATAGCCTTTTTGATTTTGACTTGGTTAAATTTTAGTTCTTTTATTTCTCCAGAAAGGGTTTCTCTAATATCTTCCACGCTTTTTTCAAGCCCAGACAGTATCTTTAAAATAGTCATTCTGAACTCTAATTCCGACATCTTATTAATGTCCATATTGATTAGGTCCCTGGCAGTCAGTACTGCCTCTTGTTCTTTTTTTTTGAGGTGATTTTTTCCATCTTGTCATTTTGTCCAGAGGAGAATAGATGAATGAGAGAACAAAATGCTAACAGGGTAACAACGTCTCCAGAAAATATACACTAAACAAATCAGAAGAGACCTGAAACTGGGGGAAAAGAAAGGGAAAGAAAGAAAAAAGAAAAAAAAAGAAAGAAAAAGAAAAAGATAAAAACAAACAAAGAAACAGACAAACAGAAAAACAGAATATGATCAAATATGATCAGGCTGGTGCATAGATCAGTGCCACACACTAGATTTTGGGCATATTTTGGTCTGTTAGAAGAAAGTGCCTCCCAAAATTTTAAGGAAAGAAAAACATATATGTACAAAAATAAGGGTAAATATGATGAAGGGATGGAATATGACTGTAAAGGTGAAAATTATAAAAGATTTTATATAAGGAATTGATAAGATAAGAAATTGGTTGAAAAAAGAAAGAAGAGGATTAAAAAAAAAAAAAGGGAGAGAATGTGATCAGGCAGGAGTCTAGAACAAATCCGTACACTAGAGATTTAGGGTATATTTTGGTCTGTTAGAAGAAACTGTATCCCAAAATTTAAAGAGAGAACAACTTATATATATACCAAAAATAAGGTTAACTACAATGAATGGATAGAATATGACTCTAAAAATGAAAAATAAAAAAGATTTTTAAAAAACGTGATTGATAATATGTTGGTTGTAAAAGGGAAAAAGAAAAATTCAAAAAGAAAAAAAAAAGAAGAAAGTTAAAAAAAAATTAACTTTGAAAGACTAAAGAATCATGGGAAAAAAGCCATGAATTCTATGTGCAGTATTTTCCTAATGCTGGAGTTCTGCCATTCTCATTGATCGGTAAACTTTGTCCTGGCTGGCTGTCCTTGCATATCTTCTGGCAGAGGGGCCTGTTGCCGTGGTTCCCAGATGTCTTTGCTGGATGTGGAACTGCCCCATTCTTGCTGGGTCCGGGCTACGTAATCTGCTCGGGTTTGCTCTTGAGAGCTTTTGTTCCCTGCAAGCGCTCCGTACAGCTCTGGAGGACGAGAGTGAAAATGGCAGCCTCCCAGTCTCCACCCCAGAGGAGCCAAGAACTTGGGGCCCCACTCCTCAGTGAGCCCTCAGAGAAAAGCAGTCAATCACTCCCATCTCCCTGGTCTCCAGCTGCACTCCGCACTCACCCAGTCTGTGATGGAGCATTTCTATCTCTGGCACACGACCCCGTGTGGAGTTTCCAAACCCAGCCGATTCCTGCGGTGGGCTCCCGCACCACTCTTCCTGGGGGAGGAAGGGGAGTCTCCCCGGATCTGCCGCTTGTTGGGTCCCTGCTGGAGGAGCAGTGGCCCGACTGTGCCGCAGATCATGGTTTATGGCAACCCAGAGCTGAGAGCCCACTCCTTGGCTCCGTCTCTGCAGCTGGCTTCCCCGCTCCGATACCTGGGAGCTCTGCTGCACTCAGGCACCCCCAGTCTTCCTGTTACCCCAAGGGTCCTGAGACCACACTGTCCCAGTGAGGGTTCCACCCCCCGGTTAGCCACTGGAGCGACGTCCCTCAGCAGAGCCAACTTCTAAAAGTTCCAATTTTGTGCTGTGCTGCTCTATCACTTGCCAGTAGCGGCTGATGGAGGCCCCCACCCCCCGCCATCTATCTTCCTATATATTGCCTCAGATTCACTTCTCCGCACGTCCTACCTTCCAGAAAGTGGTCGCTTTTCTGTTCAGAGAGTTGTTGGTATTCTTTTCTTCAATCTCCTGTTGAGTTTGTAGGTGTTCAGAATGGTTTGATCCCTATCCAGCTGAATTCCTGGGACCAGACAAAATTTAATTCTCCTACTCCTCCACCATCTTGCACCTCCTCACCCTTTCACTCTCAATCCTGTTTAAAGCTATTTTCCCTGTGCTAGTCTCCCATGTTCCTCATTTTTCCTTTCCTTGCTTAATTTTTCTTCATAGCACTTAGCATCAACTGATATGCTATATACAAGGACATTATTATTCATCTTAATGTGTCTCTAGTGCCCAGAACAGGGCCTCAATAAATATTTGTTGAATAAGGAATGAATAAGATTCATGCTGATTAGTGTTATTATTGAATGCCAGAGGAGTAGGGACTCCCTACCATAGTTTTTCTGAATCTCAGCACTTTTTTTGCTGGCCCTCACCAATCATAGTGTCTTTATGGTGTAGACACTGAAGTTGTAATTGGGTTTTCTGTCTTAGCGACATGATGACACATCATAGCAGCTGCTTGGACTTAAGAGAATTCGTTTTGATAGGTTGTCTAATGCTGTTGAGTGAGCTTTCAGTATTCTAATTTGTTTTGGGTTTTAAGAATTCCTTTGAGAATTTATTCCACTTCCCTAGAATGCTGACTCTTAGATTCTCTCATGCAGCTTGACTCTTTTCTCGGTGATGTTTATCTCAACTTATACAGACACCTTCATTTTTTTCTTCTTTTTTCTCCTGCTGTCTCTGTCAGAGAGGATTTATTACACTTCAGTCTGGTTTTTCATACCCTGTCACAGATATTTGGATGTAATTGTCTAATGGTCTCATGAATAAGTTTTCCATTTAGAACCTGAGGTTTGACCCTCATCAGTCTACACTCTTTATATGCATTGTGCAACTCTATGTTTGAAGAATAAATTGTGTGGAAAGTTGGTACTACTTATGATCCATGAAGTACAATTTAGTGTGGTGATTAGATGCTAACTGTTGACTTTAAATGAATATATTCAATTTAGTTTTTTTTTTTTTTCATGAAAATGAAACACATTTGAATCACTTATATCAATATTGTAGCACTTCTTTAAATCACACCTTCGGATCTATCTCCTTCATGAGGCTTTCTCTGATTAATTGCTCTTAATTTTCAATCTACTGGTACAATTCTGGACTCAGTCTTTTCCTTTGACTCCTCCTTGTAGTTACCCTAATTTATAGATTTAGTTTTGTGGGATGGTGAAGGGCATGGGCTGTGGATTCAGATAAATTGTGTTTGAACCCATTACTGTCAGTGATTAGTTCTGTAATCTTGAACAAGATATTTAACTTCTTTGTCTCAGTTTCCTTTTATGTAAAATGAAAATAATAATTCTTTTTAACCTCATTGAGTTGCTATGGAGTAGTAACATAGTGTGTATGAAATACTTAGTGTTTGGCAGATGTTAAGAATTCAGTGCATACACGATGTGGATGGAACTAGAGAGTATTATGCTAAGCGAAATAAGTCCATCAGAGAAAGACAAGTATCATATGATCTCACTGACATGAGAAATTTGAGAAATGAGAGAGGATCATAGGGGAAGGGAGGGAAAAATGAAACAAGATGAAATCAGAGAGGGAGACAAACTGTAACAGACTCTTCTTAATCTCTGGAAACAAACTGAGGTTGCTGGAGTGGAGGGGGGGGTGGGAGGGATGGGGTGGTTAGGTGATGGACATTGGGGAGGGTAAGTACTATGGTGAGTGCTGTGAATTGTGTAAGACTGATGAATCACAGACCTGTACCCCTGAAACAAATAATATATTATATGTTAATAAAAAAATTTTTAAAAAGCTATATCCTTTGACATTGAAAAACTCACAAGATGTCACGTTTGTAGTTTAAAATAAATAACCCCACAGGGCACCTGGGTGGCTCAGTTGTTAAGCGTCTGCCTTTGGCTCAGGTCATGATCCCAGGGTCCCGGGATTGAGCCCCACGTCAGGCTCCCTGCTCAGTGGGAAGCCTGCTTCTCCCTCTCCCACTCCCCCTGCTTGTGTTCCCTCTCTTGCTGTCTCTCTCTGTCAAATAAATAAATAAAATCTCAAAAAAAAAATTAAAATAAATAACCCCAACTTGAGGAGACTCTTACCTGTCAAAATAAATGTCACATGCGCAGGCAGAATTCAGTGCATATTAATTGTTCTTAAATATACACACAACATACATGTGTGTGCTGGTAGAAGTGATCTGTATGCTCACCTCCATTCTCCATGTAAACTTCAATTTCCTGCATGTTCTTTAGTTGTTTTTCGGTCTCTGTTATTAGATAGAATTGTTATTAAAAAATAATTCACAGATGAGAAAATCTTATGCATATGAACTTCTTGGCCATGCCATACATTTTTGCATATTAATTACTTATTTCTTAGACTGTGTCTCTTCTTTATATGAGTTAGCTTCATTGAGCCACAGAATGTTAGGGTATTCTATTCAAATCACTCACTTTAAAAAGGGAAAAGTTAAAATCCAGCATGCAAGTGGCAGACCTGGAACTGAGCACAAGTTTCATGATGCTTGGGAATGTCAAACCATGCTATCCTATCTTGCTGGCCTGCAGAATTCTCAGTGACTGATCAAATGAAATGTCATTCATCAATTTAAAAAAACAACCCATTATATTAGTTATTCTTTTCACTCTTCTGGCACTCTTTTCCATCTAGGGGAAAATATATAATTTCTATGAAATTTCAAAGGATTTTCTAGAATCCTCTGATTGTTGGAGGTTTTCTTTACAGTCTCAATATGCTTAATTTGGGGGTAGAACCTATATAATAACAATTGTTTTCCTTTTCACAGTCTCTTAGATATGACTCAATTGCTGTATGATACTCTCAGAATGTACAGAGTGACCACTGAAAATATTTGAGGGTTAAGAGTTAGCATGTTCTATTGAAAAGAGTAACTTGATACAGACTCTAAATGCCAACATTCAAATTTTAATAATGTCTACATGAAATGACATTTGCCAGTACTAATGCTATTTCTTGCAAATCTCTTTTCTCTTCCTTTGATTGATATAACTTTTCTTGGTTCTCCTTTATTGATTGATTGATTTATATTTATTTATTTAAAAATTTATTGTGTTCAGTTAGCCAACATATAGTACATCATTAGTTTTTGATGTAGTGTTCAATGATTCATTAGTTGCATATAACACCCAGTGCTCATTACAACACTTGCCCTCCTTAATTACCCCATTCCCCACAACTGCCTCCCTTCTGTAACCCTCAGTTTGTTTCCCAGAGTCCAGAGTCTCTTATGGCTTGGTTCTCCTTTAAATAGGTTCCATCCTGTGCTCTCCTCACAGCCTGTGAATTTTTGTATTATAGTACCTGTAAAACAGTTTTGTGAGAATCTATTTGTTCATGAACCTCATCAGCAATCCTTTTACAGAAACTCTATCATGTTCATTTTTATATCTCTACTCCCTGACACATGATTGGTCCATAGTAGGCGATCAATAGTAGTTGAATAATGGGAATGGCTGGGCAATTTGGAATAAATAAGTTCTTATTTCTTTTTGGTCTCCTTTAATGGCTACACTTTTTAAAATCCATTCAGTGGTAGTGTTTCCAGATCCTACATCTTTGGTCTTCTCAATTCACTTCTGTACACTCTCCCTGAGTCATCTAATAGTTTCCTATTTTAAGTGCATATATGCCAATGTCTCCCATATATTTATCTCTGATACTGATCTCTCTTCTGAGCTCAAACTTGTATTTCTATCTTTTAGGTATCTTCACCTAGATCCCACCCTTGTCTTTAATCCAGAGTAGACTAGGGTCTCCAGAGCTTTCCCTTTCATAAAACCATTCAAGCTATACTTCCATTTCTTTCTCCTCCGTAATTCTGTAAATATCCATTGCTATCTCAGTGTACAAGTTAGAGGCTTGGAGCTTTATGTGGTTCTTCCCTCCCCTCAGATCCTGTTACTTCTACCTTAGAAACATCTCTTGCATTTACCTCTCACTATCTTTAGGGCCAGTGTCATATTTCAGGCTCCTGTGTTCTTTTGCTTGGTATATTATTACAATGGCTTACCACATTTGTCTTTTTGCCACCAGCTCCTTCCCACTGCAGGCTGTCTTCCACATGTCTACCTGAGGCATCTTTTCCCCCAAATAAGCAGATTCATGCCATCATCTTGCTTTCCTCTGTAGGTTTTCACTCTCTGCTTTCACAATCTGATACTAACCTACTTCTCCAGTTGCATTTCCCATAAACCACCAACACAAACTCTGGACTCTAGTTACACTCAAATTCAGTTTTTCTCCAAAGCCAGGCCCTTTTATGTTCTGTATCTCTATCCATGCCCTCCCATTTGCCTGATATGCCCTTCTCAGTTTTTTTGTACCCAGATTAAATGTTACCTCTTCTGTGGAGCCTTTCCTAAATAATCTAATGCTTTGTTCTTTATTAACACTTTTTCCATTTATGTTTATATATCTGTCTCACACTAGATTGTGAGAATAGGGAACTTGTCTTATACTAGTCTTGAATGCTTGGACTTTGGTCTGTGATTGACTGCTTAATAACTATCTGTTGAATTAATAAAATAATGATTGAAGGCTCAGTTATTTTTTCTCAGCTTTTTGAGAATTTAACAATTAGTTTAACCGTCTTTTGTGCTAAACCAGTGATGGTCACACATTTCAGTGTGTTTTGGCAGGGTCAGGGCCTGACATCTGCTGTGGGTAGCACAGACATCAGTGTTGTTTTTTGCTGTCACTCACCTGCTGTGTGTTGCTTTAGCTACCAAAACTTCCCTCCTTTTATCTGAAATTGGCTATTGCCATGCTCACTGGTTTGTAAAAAATTTTAGATGGACTAATGCTTTTTAATCTACTGTTTTCATTTGTTTTTAAACTATTTTCAAGTATACAAATCCTACAGTTTTCTGAACTTTTAAGCAACAGATAAAAGGAAATCAAAGGTAGGGCAAATAATCTATTTTATATAGATATATTGAATTTTTCTAGACTTTCAATATTTAAGATTATTAGATTTTTATGCCCATTATTCTAGATTTATTGAACTCAGAGTAATATAACTGCCTTTAAACATTACTGACTTGACAGAAAGTAAGAGGATGCCCTTTTGCACATGGTGGCCAGAAATTAGCCAGTATTCATGATTCACTATTGAGGTCATAAACAAAATACTTGGCTTTCTGACAGCTACATTAGTTGCATTGTTCACCATCCACAGCTGCCGGACATAGAATGGTTACTTGGCAGCTGGCAAAGCTTGGATTCATACAGTGGGCCTTCCTTAAACCTTAGTTTTGAAAATGTTACACATTGAGTGTAAATTACATTGAGAGCTCACTAGTAGTACTTGTATTTAAATGGGGAAACTAAACCTAACACTTTCTGATTTTTCAGAAGAATTGACAACTCCTTCTAGTCCAAAGTATCACCCGATTTTCAGGCTGGTTAATTCTGAGGAAAATGGACTAAATACCATCTTATATTTTCTTTACCAGAACAACTGTTAGAAACTAAGATAATTAATAAAATGTTATGAAAGTGATTGTAGAGTAAACTTTGCAATAGTTGATATATACTGGAATATTTTTCACAAAGATAAAGTATATTTCATGAAGACAGAATGCTCTTCATTCTAACTTTTAGTTTTTTGTTAGTTTTTAGTTGCCTTTCTGTTTTCTTCCTTGCCTTCTCTGTTTCTTTTCCTTCTTTCCTCCTGTTCTAGTTCCTCCTTCCTTCTTTTGCATATATATTTAGTAAACATTTTCTTTATACTAGGCATGGTGTTGGACACTGTAACAGTTACAAGGGCAAATAAAAAGATAAGCTCCCTCCTTTCAAGTGATCTAATAATTTAATGAAGAAAAAAAGATGTGTATACAAATGCAGAGGAGTGAACAAAGTGGGGACCAAAGGATCAAGGAGAGTTTTAAATGTGAGTTGAGTTTAAAACTCCTCTAACATCTATATTTCAAACTAGAACAATTATATGGAGGGTCTGATTGAACTTAATTTATTTTTTTTTAAATTTTTTTAGATGAAGGTAAGCTTATTTCATTTTAATAGAGGATATTACTTTCTGAAAAATTAAGACTATGTAACAATGGGATGAATAACATAATGAAGAAGATGGAAGTATGGAAATGGAATTTGAAATTTGAGGTCAGAGGTGCTGTAGAATCTGTTTCTACTATGGCTTGCAATTTGAATTAAATGACCCTTAAGTATTCTTATGTTATTTTATTCTATGAGTTATAACTCAGAAAAGTTAAAACATAGGTGGTTATAATATTTGTTAACATTAAGTCATATATGTAAACTACAGAGCAATTGATATTAGAATTCTCTACATAGTTCTCCAAAGTTTCATGAAATTGTATATTTTCCAGATATCGACAGATTTATCTATCTATCTATCTATCTATCTATCTATCTATCTATCTATCCATCTATCATCTATCATCTATCTACCTGGAAATACTGAGTTCTGGGAGAGATAATGGGGCTGCTTTTAGACCCTACACCATAATCTATGTTAATAACCATCATAGTAGAATCTATTTATCATATACCTACTATATTTCTAGGAACTGTGCTTCATATATATTATTTAATCTTTATTATGTTCCTATGAATTCATTCTGTTTTATAGTTGAATAAAGAGCAATGAAGAAAAAAATATCAGAAACAGCACATAAAAAATCAATATGATGAGATAGGAGTGTTGTCTCTGGAACTAAGGTGATTGCATTCAAATCCTAGTTTTGTCACTTACTCGTAGGGTTTGATAAAACTACTTTATCTCTCTAAACTTCAGCTCCTCATCTTTAAAGTAGAATCAATAATAATACTACATATAGAGTTATTATGAAAGTTAAATGAGTTAACCTATTGAAATGGTTAGAATACCCAGTGATATGTAAGCATTGTTATTACAAGCCTGAAATCACACAGCTAGAAAGTGATAGAACATTTTTTCTGGATTCCAAAGCCTGTGCTTCATTCACAATTCCGTATTCCTTCCAAGACATATCCAAGCTTATGGATCACAGAATTTAAAAAATGAATTTGTCAATAATCAACTAAATTTGTTTGTTTCTCAAAGAAAACATATATACAAAGGATTCTTAATTCAAAGGCGATTTTTCCTTGGGAGTGAACTCTGGCATCTCAGAGCCTGTTAGTACTAAACAGTGGTGTACATGTCACTTCTCAGGGACTGTGGAGTGAAATAAAGAGGAACCTGGAGGTAAGTTACTTGTGTCTCTTTTCCAACAGGGATTTGAAAATATGCTAGTTCTTAGGGTCACCCTGAGGAGCAGTTCAGCTCTCTCTCCCCAGTTGTTCAGAGCACCTGTTGTTTCTGTGGCTTTCTTTTTTCTGGCCTCCTTCAAAAATCCCTTCTGGCCTTTGTGGTAGTAGTGGTGGCGATAGCTTTGTAAAATCACCAGTTTCACAGCCTTACCACAGCTTATTTAAGTGGGATTATAGGATTGAAAACATGAAAAGTGTACTAATGTGAGCAGGTCAAAATACTATTATTATTTGTTTTCATCATGGTTGAATCTTATGTGAGAGATATAGATCCGTTTTGGATTTCTCATGTTCATCGTTAGATTGGAAGTTCCCTACCTATAGTTTGCTCTAAAAAGTTCATTGGTGTTTTTCATTCTGATTCTCTTTTCTATTTATTCATTTTTATACAGAACTTTATAAAACTTGGAAGGAACTGCCAAATTTTTTCAAAGTGGCTGTACCATTTTCATTCATACCAGCAATGTATTCCACTTTCTCCAGATCCTGATCAACACTTGTTATTGTGTGTCTCTTATTGTAGCCACTATTTTCTGGTGGGAAGTGTCTCCCCTTGTGGGTTTTGTTTGTCTATTTGTTTGTGGTGAAAAGCTTTATTGTTTCCATTTGGTCCACAGCTTGGAAGAGGGCACCAGGGTGGTTAAAAAGCTGCCTATTGCTTGCCTTCACCTCCTCATCTAGGAAGAGGTTCTCCAGGAAGTCATAGAGGTGGGGGTCTGCATGTGCAGAAACCCTGGGCATGCAGATCCAAAAGGGCCTGGTTCAGGTTCTTCTCCAGAAGCAATGTGGCTTCCATGGAATCCAGGGTTTTACCCCACTCATCTTGGGATGGCTTCTGCACATCTTGGAAGAGGGTGTGGCCACTGCACTGGTTTTGCATTTTCAAGAGACACTCAGGACCCTTGGGCTTCTTATCAACCAACTCAAAGAAGTGGCCCATGTTCTTCAGAGCCACATCATCATGGTCAAAATAGAAGCCTAGAGAGAGGTAGGTGTAGGAGGCCTGCAGATGCATGTTGACCAGGCAGTTGATGGCAGCCTCCACCTCGGTGGAATAATTCTGATGAATCTGGAAGTTCATGGTTGATTGGTAATAAGGAGCTAAGCTCAAAATAAGGTGTTGGCTGGTCCTGGAGGCAGAGTGTGGCTGAGAAGATGGCTCCAAAGCTTGTGACTGGAAAAAAGGCTGGAGGGTGGTCAGAGGCTGGTAGAAGGGGTGTCCCTGGGTCCATTCCATCCAAACACTGTTGAAGCAAGAGACAGATCTGCAGGACTGCTGGGTGCACTTGCTCATTGTGGTTTTGCTTTGTATTTCCCTAATGACTAATGATGTTGAGCATCTTTTCATGTGTTTATTGGCCATTTGTATGTCTTCTTTGGAGAAATGTCTGTTCAAATCTTTGTCCATTTTTAAATTAGGTTGTTTGTCTTTCTGTTGTTGATAGTTCTTTATATATTTTAGATAATAGGCCCTTATCACATTCATTGTGAATATTCCATCTGTGGGTGTCTTTTGGCTTTATTGATAGTTTCATTTGAGGCAAAGATTTTTACTTATTTTTTTCACTTTGGTTGCTTGTGCCTTTGATGTCATATCTAAGAATCCATTGCCTAACCCAAGGTCATAGAGGTTTTATACCTGTTTTCTCTTATGAGTTTTATAGTTTTGGTTCTTAAATGTAGGACTTTGATCCATTTTGATTTTTTTTAAATTTTATTATGTTATGAGAATCACCATACATTACATCATTAGTTTTTGATGTAGTGTTCCATGATTCATTGTTTGCGTATAACACCCAGTGCTCCATTCAGTACGTGCCCTCTTTAATACCCAACACTAGGCTAACCCATCCCTCCACCCCCTCCCCTCTAGAACCCTCAGTTTGTTTTTCAGAGTCTATAGTCTCTCATGGTTTGTCTCCCCCACCGATTCCCCCCCTTCATTTCTCCCTTCCTACTATCTTCTTCTTCTTTTTTTTTTTTTTTAACATATAATGTATTATTTGTTTCAGAGGTACAGGTCTGTGATTCAACAGTCTTACACAATTCCAGCACTCACCATAGCACATACCCTCCCCAATGTCTATCACCCAGCCACCCCATCCCTCCCAATCTCCACCACTCCAGCAACCCTGTTTGTTTCCTGAGATAAAGAATTCCTCATATCAGTGAGATCATATGATACATTCCCACCAATGGTGTAGGAGGGTTCCCCTTTCTCTACATCCCTGCCAACATCTGTTCTTTCCTGACTTGTTAATTTTAGCCATTCTGACTGCTGTGAGGTGGTATCTCATTGAGGTTTTGATTTGAATTTCCCTGATGCCGAGCGATGTTGAGCACTTTTTCATGTGTCTGTTGGCCATTTGGATGTCTTTGGAAAAATTTCTGTTCGTGTCTTCTGCCCATTTCTTGATTGGATCATTTGTTCTTTGGGTGTTGAGTTTGATAAGTTCTTTATAGATTTTGGATACTAGCCCTTTATCTGATATGTCATTTGCAAATATCTTCTCCCATTCTGTCGCTTGTCTTTTGGTTTTGTTGACTGTTTCCTTTGCTGTGCAAAAGCTTTTTATCTTGATGAAGTCCCAGTAGTTCGTTTTTGCCCTTGCTTCCCTTGCCTTTGGCGATGTTTCTAGGAAGAAGTTGCTGCAGCTGAGGTCGAAGAGGTTGCTGCCTGTGTTCTCCTCTAGGATTTTGATGGACTCCTGTCTCACATTGAGGTCTTTCAACCATTTGGAGTCTATTTTTGTGTGTGGTGTAAGGACATGGTCCAGTTTCATTCTTCTGCATGTGGCTGTCCAATTTTCCTAACACCATTTGTTGAAGAGACTGTCTTTCTTCCACTGGATGTTCTTTCTTGCTTTGTCGAAGATTAGTTGAGCATAGAGTTGAGGGTCCATTTCTGGGCTCTCTATTCTGTTCCATTGATCTATGTGTCTGTTTTTGTGCCAGTACCATACTGTCTTGATGATGACAGCTTTGTAATAGAGCTTTTTCTTTTTTCTTTTTTTTAAGATTTTATTTATTTATTTGACAGAGAGAGACAGTGAGAGCAGGAGCACAAGCAGGGGGAGTGGGAGAGGGAGAAGCAGGCTTCCCACTGAGCAGGGAGCCCGACATGGGGCTCAATCTCAGGACCCTGAGATCATGACCTGAGCCAAAGGCAGATGCCCAACGACTGAGCCACCCAGGCGCCCCACTCTCTGTTTAAATGAATTAAGGTTTTTTATATTCTACATGCAAATGAGATCATACAGTATTTGTCTATGTCTGACTTATGTCACTTAACATCATATCCCCAAGTTCCATCCATGTTGTTGCAAATGGCGGGATTCTCGTGTGTGTGTTTGTCCTTCTTAATCCATCACTGGACACCTAGGTTGTCTCTGCATCTTGGCTGCTATAACAATACCCTAATGAATAAGGGGGTGCATACATCTCTTCAAGACAGTGATACAGTGATCTCATTTCTTTCAGATATATATGCAGAAGTAGAAATGCGGGATCTCATGGTAAATCTGTTTTTGGTTTACTGAGGGACCTCCACCCTGTTTTCCACAGCAGCTGCTCCAGTTTCATTCCCACCAACAGTGCACCCCAGTGGCTTTTCCTCCACATCTTCATCTGCACTTGTTCACTTATTAGTCTATTTCTTTTTGAATAACCACTGGTAAGTGGTGTTTTTTCCTAGTAATTTGTCAAAATAGACCTTGTTGGCATAAGGTTGTTTCCCTTATATTATTTTTTTACTCTACTGCCTGTGGTCTCATTTTTCAGTTGTAATATCTGTACTTTTTCTCTTTTATTCTTAAACTCGATGGGGTTTGAACTATTTTATTACTGTTTTCAAAGCACTTTGGTTTTATATCCATATTTTTATGTGATTTTAGATGCATACATATTTATACTATTTAAATTTCCTGATTCAATTCAAAATTTTAGCATTATGCAATAACATTTACAATATCTAAAATTGCCTTTTATCTTAAAGTCAGTTTTGTTTGAACTTCATATTGCTCTCCACGTTTCTTTTAATTAGCATTTTAAGACGGATGTGATATTTCCATCCCTTTACTATTTGTCTGTTTTCATGAGTATTTATGAATCCCCAGTTGGGATTATGATGGGTTGGAGGGGTTATCGAATCAATGCCATATATATATATATGTGTGTATATATATATATATATATATATATATATATATATATATATATAAAATTTTTTATTGTTATGTTAATCACCATATATTACATCATTAGTTTTTATGTAGGTGCCATGATTCATTGTTTGTGTATAACACCCAGAGCTCCCTGCAGAGATGCCCTCTTTAATACCCATCACAAGGCTAACCCATCCTCCCACCACCCTCCCCTCTAGAACCCTCAGTTTGTTTTTCAGAGTCCATCATCTCTCATGGTTTGTCTCCCCCTCCGATTTCCCCCCTTCATTCTTCCACTCCTGCTATCTTCTTCTTTTTTTTTTTTTTAACATATATTGTATTATTTGTTTCAGAGGTACAGATCTGTGATTCAAGTCTTGCACAATTCACAGCACTTAGCATAGCACATACCCTCCTCAATGATTATCACCCAGCCACCCCATCCCTCCCACCGCCCACCACTCCAACAACCCTCAGTTTGTTTCCTGAGATTAAGAATTCCTCATATCAGTGAGATCATATGATACATGTCCTTCTCTGATTGACTTATTTCGCTCAGCATAACACCCTCCAGTTCCATCACGTCGTTGCAAATGGCAAGATTTCATTCCTTTTGATGGCTGCATAATATTCCATTGTATCTATATACCACATCTTTATCCATTCATCTGTCGATGGACATCTTGGCTCTTTCCACAGTTTGGCTATTGTGGACATTGCTGCTATAAACATCGGGGTGCACGTAGCCTTTCGGGTCCCTACTTTTGTATCTTTGGGGTAAATACCCAGTAGTGCAATTGCTGGATCATATGGTAGCTCTATTTTCAATTTTTGAGGAACCTCCATACTGTTTCCCAGAGTGGCTGCACCAGCTTGCATTCCCACCAACAGTGTAGGAGGGTTCCCCTTTGTCCACATCATCACCAACATCTGTTGTTTCCTGTCTTGTTAATTTTAGCCATTCTGACTGCTGTGAGATGATATCTCATGGAGGTTTTGATTTGAATTTCCCTGATGCTGGGCTATGTTGAGCACTTTTTCATGTGTCTGTTGGCCATTTGGATGTCTTCTTTGTAAAAATGTCTGTTCATGTCTTCTGCCCATTTCTTGATTGGATCATTTGTTCTTTGGGTGTTGAGTTTGATAAGTTCTTTATAGATTTTGGATACTAGCCCTTTATCTGATATGTCATTTGCAAATATCTTCTCCCATTCTGTCGCTTGTCTTTTGGTTTTGTTGACTGTTTCCTTTGCTGTGCAAAAGCTTTTTATCTTGATGAAGTCCCAATAGTTCGTTTTTGCCCTTGCTTCCCTTGCCTTTGGCGATGTTTCTAGGAAGAAGTTGCTGCAGCTGAGGTCGAAGAGGTTGCTGCCTGTGTTCTCCTCTAGGATTTTGATGGACTCCTGTCTCACATTGAGGTCTTTCAACCATTTGGAGTCTATTTTTGTGTGTGGTGTAAGGAAATGGTCCAGATTCATTCTTCTGCATGGGGCTGTCCAATTTTCCCAACACCATTTGTTGAGGATACTGTCTTTTTTCCACTGGATGTTCTTTCCTGCTTTGTCAAAGATTAGTTGACCATAGAGTTGAGGGTCCATTTCTGGGCTCTCTATTCTGTTCCATTGATCTATGTGTAGGTTTTTGTGCCGGTACCATACCGTCTTCAGGTTGACAGCTGTGTAGTAGAGCTTAAAGTCCAAAATTGTGGTGCCACCAGCTTTGCTTTTCTTTTTCAACATTCCTCTGACTATTCGGGGTCTTTTCTGGTTCCATACAAATTTTAGGATTATTTGTTCCATTTCTTTGAAAAAAGTGGATGGTATTTTGGTAGGGATTGCATTAAATGTGTAGATTGCTCTAGGTAGCATTGACATCTTCACAATATTTATTTTTCCAATCCATGAGCATGGAACGTTTTTCCATTTCTTGGGTCTTCCTCAATTTCTTTCATGAGTATTTTATAGTTTTATGAGTACAGATTCTTTGCCTCTTTGGTTAGATTTATTCCTAGGTATGTTATGGTTTTGGGTGCAATTGTAAATGGGATCGACTTCTTAATTTCTCTTCTCTGTCTTGTTGTTGCTGTATAGGAATGCCACTGACTTCTGTGCATTGATTTTATATCCTGCCACTTACTGAATTCCTGTATGAGTTCTAGCAGTTTTGGGATGGAGTCTTTTGGGTTTTCCACCTAACGTATCATATCATCTGCAAAGAGTGAGAATTTGACTTCTTCTTTGCCCATTTGGATGCCTTTTATTTCTTTTTGTTGTCTGATTGCTGAGGCTAGGACTTCTAGTACTGTGTTGAAGAGCAGTGGTGATAGTGGACATCCCTGCCGTGTTCCTACCTTAGGGGGAAAGCTCTCAGTTTTTCCCCATTGAGAATGATATTGGCTGTGGGTTTTTCATAGATGGCTTTTATGATATTGAGGTATGTACCCTCTATGCCTATACTCTGAAGAGTTTTGATCAAGAAAGGATGCTGTACTTTATCAAATGCTTTTTCTGCATCCTTTGAGAGTCTCATACGGTTCTTGTTCTTTCCTTTATTAATGTATTGTATCACATTGATTGATTTGCAGATGTTGAACCAACCTTGCAGCCCAGGGATAAATCCCACTTTGTCGTGGTGAATAATCCTTTTAATGTACTGTTGGAACCTATTGGCTAGTATTTTGGTGGGAATTTTTGCATCCATGTTCATCAAGTATATTGGTCTGTCATTCTCCTTTTTGATGGGGTCTTTGGTTTTGGGATCAAGGTAATGGTGGCCTCATAAAACGAGTTTGGAAGTTTTCCTTCCATTTCTATTTTTTGGAACAGTTTCAGAAGCATAGGTATTAATTCTTTTTGAAATGTTTGGTAGAATTCCCCTGGGAAGCCATCTGGTCCTGGACTTTTGTTTGTTGGGAGAATTTTGATGACTGCTTCCATTTCCTTAGTGGTTATAGGTCTGTTCAGGTTTTCTATTTCTTCCTGGTTCAGTTTTGGTAGTTGATACATCTCTAGGAATGCATCCATTTCTTCCAGGTTATCTAATTTGCTGGCCTAGAGTTGTTCATAATATGTGCTTATAATTGTTTGTATTTCTTTGGTATTGGTTGTGATCTCTCCTCTTTCATTCATGATTTTGTTGATTGGGTCATTTCTCTTTTCTTTTTGATAAGTCTGGCCAGGGGTTTATCAATCTTGTTAATTCTTTCAAAGAACCAGCTCCTAGTTTTGTTGATCTCTTCTCCTGTTCTTTTGGTTTCTATTTCATTGATTTCTGCTCTGATCTTTATTTTTTCTCTTCTCCTGCTGGGTTTAGGCTTTATTTGCTGTTCTTCCTCCAGCTCCTTTAGGTGTAGGGTTAGTTTGTGTATTTGAAACCTTTTTGTTTCTTGAGAAAGGCTTGTATTGTTATATACTTTCCTCTTAGGACTGCCTTTGTTGTGTCCCAAAGATTTTGAACAGTTGTGTTTTCATTTTCATTGGTTTCCATGAATTTTTTTTTAATTCTTCTTTAATTTCCTGGTTGACCCATTCATTCTTTAGTAGGATGCTCTTTAGCCTCCATGTATTTGAGGTGTTTCTGACTTTCCTCTTGTGATTGAGTTCTAGTTTCAAAGCACTGTGGTCTAAAAATATGCAGGGAATGTTCCCAGTGTTTCAGTATTGGTTGAGACCTGATTTGTGACCTAGGATGTGATCTATTCTGGAGAATGTTCCATGGGCACTAGAGAAGAATGTGTATTCTGTTGCTTTGGGATGGAATGTTCTGAATATATCTGTGAAGTCCATTTGGTCCAATGTGTCATTTAAAGTCTTTATTTCCTTGTTGATCTTTTGCTTAGATGAGCTGTCCATTTCAGTGAGGGGGGTGTTAAAGTCCCCCACTATTATTGTATTGTTGTCGATGTGTTTCTTTGCTTTTGTTATTAATTGGCTTATATAGTTGGCTGCTCCCATGTTAGGGGCATAGATATTTACAATTGTTAGATCTTCTTGTTGGATAGACCCTTTAAGTAGGATATAGTGTCCTTCCTCATCTCTCATTATAGTCTTTGGTTTAAAATCTAATTTGTCTGATATAAGGATTGCCACCCCAGCTTTCTTTTGGTGTCCATTAGCATGGTAAATCGTTTTCCACCCCCTCACTTTCAATCTGGGGTGTCTTTGGGTCTAAAATGAGTTTCTTGCAGACAGTATATCGATGGGTCTTGTTTTTTATCCAATCTGACGGCCTGTGTGTTTTGATTGGGGCATTTAGCCGATTTACATTCAGGGTAACTATTGAAAAATATGAATTTAGTGCCATTATATTGCCTGTAAGGTAACTGTTACTGTATATTGTCTGTGTTCCTTTCTGGTCTATGTTACTTTTAGGCTCTCTCTTTGCTTAGAGGACCCCTTGCAATATTTCTTGTAGGGCTGGTTTTGTGTTTGCAAATTCCTTTAGTTTTTGTTTGTCTTGGAAGCTTTTTATCTCTCCTTCTATTTTCAATGACAGCCTAGCTGGATATAGTATTCTTGGCTGCATATTTTTCTCGCTTAGTGCTCTGAATATATCATGCCAGTCCTTTCTGGCCTGCCAGGTCTCTGTGGATAGGTCTGTTGCCAATCTAATGTTTCTACCATTGTAGGGTACATATCTCTTCTCCCGAGCTGTTTTCAGGGTTTTCTCTTTGTCTGTGAGACTCATAAATTTTACTATTAGATGTCGGGGTGTTGACCTATTTTTATATATTTTAAGGGGGTTCTCTGTGCCTTCTGGATTTTGATGCCTGTTTCCTTCCCCAAATTAGGGAAGTTCTCTGCTATAATTTGCTCCAATATACCTTCTGCCCCTCTCTCTCTTTCTTCTTCTTCTGGGATCCCAATTATTCTTATGTTGTTTCTTCTTATGGTACCGCTTATGTCTCGAATTCTGCCCTCGTGCTCCAGTAGTTGTTTATCTCTCTTTTTCTCAGCTTCTTTATTTTCTATCATTTGGTCTTCTATATCACTAATTTCTCTTCTGCCTCATTTATCCTAGCAGTTAGAGCCCCCATTTTTGATTGCCCCTCATTAATATCGTTTTTGATTTTGACTTGGTTAGATTTTAGTTCTTTTATTTCTCCAGAGAGGGTTTCTCTTATATCTTCCATGCTCTTTTCAAGCCCAGCTAGTATCTTTAAAGTCATCATTCTGAACTCTAGTTCCGACATCTTACTAATGTCTGTATTGATTAGGTCCCTGGCAGTCGGTACTGCCTCTTGTTCTTTTTTTTGAGGTGATTTTTTCCATCTTGTCATTTTGTCCAGAAGAGAATAGATGAATGAGAGTACAAAATCCTAACAGTGTAACAATGACCCCACAAAAATATACACTAAACAAATCAGAAGAGACCTGAAACCAGGGGAAAAGAAAGGGAAAGAAAGAAAAAAGAAAAAAAGAAAAGAAAACGAAGAAGATAAAAACAAAGAAACAAAAAAGCAGATAATGATCAAATATGATCAGGCTGGTGTATAGATCAGTGCCACACACTAGATTTTGGGCGTATTTTGGTCTGTTACTAGAAAGTGCTTCCTAAAATTTTAAAGAAAGAAAAACTTATATATGTACAAAAATAAGTGTAAATACGATGAAGGGATGGAATATGACTGTAAAGATGAAATTTATAAAAGATTTTATAAAATGAATTGATAAGAAGTTGGTTGGAAAAAGAAAAGAAGAGGAATTAAAAAAAAGAAAGGGAGAGGATATGATCAGGCAGGAGACTAGAACAAATCCGTACACTAGAGATTTAGGGTATATTTTGGTCTGTTAGAAGAAACTGTATCCCAAAATTTTAAAGAGAGAACAACTTATATATATACAATAAATAAAGTTAACTACTATGAAGGGATAGAATATGACTCTAAAAATGAAAAATAAAAAAGATTTTTAAAAGATTGAAAAGATATTGGTTTAAAAAGGGAAAAAGAAAAATTCAAAAAATAAAAAGAAAGAAAAAGAAAAAAAAGAAAATTAAAAAATTAACTTTGAAAGACTGAAGAATCATGCAAAAAAACCCTGTGAATTCTATGTGCAATATTCCCCTAATGCTGGAGTTCTGCCATTCTCATTGATCTGTAAACTTGGTTTTGGCTGGCTGTTCTTGCTGGTCTTCTGGGGGAGGGGCCTGTTGCCGTGGTTCTCAAATGTCTTTGCTGGAGGCAGAATTGCCCTGCCCTGGCTCGGCTGGGCTAAGTAATCTGCTGAGGTTTGCTCTCAGGAGCATTTGTTCCCTGCAAGCTTTCCATACAGCTTTGGAGGATGAGAGTGAAAATGGTGGCCTCACAATCTCCACCTGGAGGAGCCAAGAACTCGGGTCTCCACTCCTCAATGAGCCCCCAGAGAAAAGCAGTCAATCACTCCCATCTTCCCGGTCTCTGGCCTCACTCCGTGCTCACCCAGCCTGTGACCAAGCGTTTCTATCTCTGGCACCTGACCCCATTTGGAGTCTCCAAACCCAGCAGATTCCTTTGGTGTGCTCCCATGCCACTCCTCCTGGGGGAGGAAGAGGAGTCTCCCTGGATCTGCCCCTTGTTGGGTCCCTGCTGGAAGAGCAGTGGCCTGACTGTGCCATGGATCACAGTTTATGGCAACCCCGAGCTAAGAGCCCATTCCTCGGCTCCATCTCTGCAGCGAGCTTCCCTGCTCCGATACCTGGGAGCTCTGCTGCACTCAGGCACCCCTGGTCTTCCTGTGACCCCGAGGGTCCCGAGACTAAACTGTCCTGGTGAGGGTCCCACCCCCCACTTAGCCACTGGAGTGACGTCCTTCAGTGGAACAGACTTCTAAAAGTTCCAATTTTGTGCTCCACTCTCTATCACTTGCCATTAGCTGCTGATGGAGGCCCCCTCCCCCGCCGTCTATCTTCCTGAATATCGCCTTGGATTCACTTGTCTGCAAGTCTTACCTTCCAGAATGTGGTCGCTTTTTTGTTCAGAGAGTTGCTGCTATTTTTTTCTTGGATCTCCTGTTGAGTTCGTAGGTGTTCAGAATGGTTTGATCCCCATCTAGCTGAATTCCCCAGATTTCAGGGGAATTCAGGGAATTCCTGATGAAATTTAGGTCTCCTACTCCTCCATATTGCTCCTCCCCCGACTTTGACCCATTTTGAGTTAATTTTTATTTATGGTGTGAGGTATGGATCCAAATCCATTCATTTGCATTTAAATAATCAGTTGTCCCAACACCATTTGCTAAAAAGACTGTTCCTTCCCTTGTTGAATTGTGTTGGCACCATTGTTAAAAATCAATTAATTTTAGGTGTAACAATTTATTTCTGGACTCGCAATTCCTCTCCATCCATCTATATCCTATCATTATGCCAGTACCACACTGTCTTGATTACTGTAATAAGTTTTGAAATCAGGAAGTATAAATTATTCAATGTTGTTTCTCTTTCCAAAGATTGGCTATTCTGGGTCATTTGCATTTCAATGTCTGCAAAAACAAAACAAAACAAAACAAAACCAAAAAACAACAACAAAAAAAACCCAGTTGTGGTTTTTATAAAGGTCATGTTGAATCTGTAAATTATATGATCAGCTTGCCATCTTAACAATACTGTCTTCCAATTCATGAATATGGGATATATGAATAGGCTGTAGGCTTTGTATTTTTTAGTGTACAAGCCTTGCACTAATTTTGTTCAATTTATTCCCAAGAATTTAAAAAAAACATTCTATGCTGGGGCACCTGGATGGCTCAGTTGGTTAAGCATCTGCCTTTGGCTCAGGTCATGATCCCAGAGTCCCGGGATCAAGCTCTGTATTGGGCTCCCTGCTCGGTGGGGAGTCTGCTTCTCCCTCTGCCCCTCACCCCGCTTGTGCTCTCTCTCTTTCAAATAAGTAAATAAATAAAATCTTTAATAAAAAAATTCTATGGAAATGGAATTGTTTTTAAAATTTTATTTAGAGGGAGAATTTGAGGGCAGTAATATAATTGGATACCTCTGGTAGAACCACTACACTTATTGTAAATTTTTTTTACAAGAGAACGTGTGTTATCATTTTTTGTATCTCTAAAATCTAGCGTAGTGCCTGGCACATGATAGGCTCACTAAATTTGTGTTAAGTGAATATTTGTTGGTAATATTTAGATGAGGATTTTTTTTTATATGCGTAAAACTTCAGGGGCAGTATTTTGTGAAAAATTAAATGTATACTTTTATGTTTTGATGATATAGGTAGTAGGAAATAATGTTTACCTTCTTTTATGTAATTATTCCACAAATGTAATTTGTAATGATAAGGCTAAAAGCAGAAAATTTGAAATTTTGTGACATAAAAAAGAAGAAAGAGCTAGTGATTTTTTTTGTAATTAAAATTATTTTCTGTGAGTAAAATCTGTGGCCATGAATTTTTAGCATTTTAGGGTGTTAGGTGAAAATAACTTTTTCATGTCCTACATGATATTGCAGAGAAAAACAGCAGCCAAGGGGTATCTTTGGAAAGTCTATAATATCATTGCCAACCACTGGCTCTAGGCTTTTGAGTTGTGGGGAAGCCTGAATTAGATAGTATTTATTTATTTCCTGGAAGTAGCATACTCTGATCATATCAGTTGCCTTTATAACATTAATGTTTCATCTTCAGTGGCACCCAAATGGCTTTGACATTTGTGTTATATCCCAGAGTACACATCTTCCAGCTCAAAGAACAGAATTATGTTGGGTAGTCTTAATATATTCAGTGGTGCAATGGATGTGAAAGCATATTGTGTAGTTAAGCTCACAAATTAAGCCAATCTTTTTTGAGAAACTTGTATAGGGAGATAGAGCTAGAGGATAATTTTTAAAACAGTTTTCTTCTTGGTAATTTCATTATTACATGCAATATAAATTTGAAAAGATATTCTTTTTTTAATTTAAATACAATTAGCCAATATATAGTATATCATTAGTTTCAGAAATAGTGTTCAATAATTCTTTACACTTAAAGACAGGATTAAAAGTCAGCTGTTGGGAAGGAGTGTCCATGGTCATCTGTTTGGTGAGGTGATATGAGGAAGAGACAGAACTGAGGATTCTACCAACTAGTAGCAGACATTTGTGTTTAGAAGAATAAGTTCACAGCGCTCTTCTAAACATTTTCATGGAGTCCAAGGAAGTTCTTGTTCACTGTAAGTTAATTTGCTTTCCTGTTGACCTTATGGTGAATGAGGCAGGACTGGTGACCTGAAATATTTCCTTAATGATTTGCTCAGAAATACTCAATTCTAGAGCTCTCATATACTGTCTGCTTTACTTGTTCTCTTTACTACTAAAGCCATTTCTACATTTATGATGATAAAATCAGGGATTCAAGTGCTGACAAAGGGCTGCCAAATTGTCTAATAACTTGGAACTGTACTTAAAAGTTTTATGTGTATTGCCCCCATCAGAATGCCTATATTTTTATTTGACTAGTAAGTACATGGAGAGATGTATTCAAACTCTTTTGTGTGTAGCTTTGTAAGTGCTGAAAATAAACTTACAATTTGGTTTGCCATTTTGATGTAGTTAAATGCTAGACTGCAAAATATCTTAATGGAATATATTAAATATTGATCTGCCTACTTAGGAACTTGGAAGAAAATATTGTCTATTTTTTTCCTAAGTGGTGTTTCCTGTGTGATTTGAAGTGAAATAGCTGCAAACGCTAGTTTTTCTTGTACCAAAATGAATTAGTTCATTTTTTTCTTGTAGCATGTATGTAATTATTTTTAATAGCTAAGGATAGTGACAAATTTAACAGATTATTAATCATTAATTAGTGACTAGTCATTAAATAAAATGCTATATACCAAGCATTTTATATGTTTTGTCTCATTTAGTAACTTTAGGAGTTAAGTATAATCGTTTTCATTTTACATACAAAGAAATTGAAGATCAGAGCAGTTATGGTCTCCAAGCTTTTAAGTGCTAGAGGTAGGATTTATATCTCTCTATATTTATATCTATCTGTATGCTTGTCAACCTGACCCCAAAGCTGATGCTGTTAATCATTACTAGACTGCCTTCCATAAATAATCACATAGCACACAGTAGTATTGCCAGTTCATGTCAACCAGAGGAATGGAAACGTATTCAAGATGTGGAAATTGTTTCTTCAATTTCTGTCTAAATTGTTTAGAATTGTCACTGAGCTCCTCTCAGAGAAAGAAAAGAAAAGACAACCTTTTCCAGCAAGTTTCAATATATCTTGTTGATTCTGCTGTCTTTTATTGTGGCTCAACTCTGGCATCATGTATTAATCTGCATTCCAGAAAAATATGCCCCATGGAGAGAATGTGTGGGAACAGCTGGTTATGGCAGCTGTAGGTAATGAACATATGAGACAAGCCTGAAAGTTCAATTTCTTCCTCTTTCTGCATATATCCCCTTCATGTATCAAAAGGAAGAATTGCAATATATATATACACAAATCGTACTTAGCAAAAAACAGAAGCACCATGATATTGTTATTCAAGTTCTTTCAGAATCATAGAATGGTGATGCCAAAAATCACCTCCTTTGAGCCTTAGTTCAGTCCTTAAGGAAAATGAACAAACTTGGATGAATTTTCTCTCAGAGAGTAAGGAACAATGTTTTTTTAAATTGCTATATCCCCAAAGTACTTGCAACAGAGTTATATATATATAAAGCTCAATAAATATTTGTTGATTGATTGCCCAATTTCACATGGCTGATAGTTGCTGAGGTTATAATCTGAGTCTTTTGACATTTAAGTTCAGTGTTTTTCTTACCATAATGGGCGCTTGCATTCCCATCTCAAAATAATAATTGCCTTCTCCTTTTGAAAGGAGGAAATTAAAACTCTGAGAAATTTAAATAACTTGCCCAAATTCACACAGGTAGGCCAGGGCAGAATAAGGTCTTAAAAGTATAGTCTGCTTGATGTTAAAGTCTGTGTTCTTAGATGCCCTGTAAACTGCAGCTTCCAAGAACAAGAACTCACATCATATCTTATGGATGAAATTTGTATTTGTATCTTAAAGCCCTCTTCAAAAAAGAAAATATGCAATCCATTTTTATCAGGCGTTAGAACTGAGTGGTCAAGAATAAGGATTCTATAGCCAGAGTTAAGTCCCAGTTCTATCACTTCAGTTAAGTTTCTCTGTGGCTCAGATTCATCAGCCGAAAATGATGTTAATAATAATACTTATCTCATGGGAGTTGTTTGAGAATTAAGTATGAGGTGCTTAGAACAGTGCCTGACATATAGTAAGCCTCATATGTTACTGTTATTTCCTGGGTATACATTTCCATTGGAAAAATTTATCTTATAGACAATGAAGCTTAATCCTATTGTTCTCTCTTGTTCTATTTTCTAGGGACACAAAAACTAGTAGGGCATCACCCTCATTGCATGCTACAGTCTCTAATTATTATGATGAAGATTTTTTTAGAGTGGGGGGAGGGACAGAGGGAGAGGGAGAGAGAGAATCCTAAGCAGGTTCCACACTCAGCACAAGCCAGATGCAGGACTCAATCCCATGACCCTGAGATCATGACCTGAGCCAAAATCAGGAGTTGGATGCTCAACTGACTGAGCCACCTAGGCCCCCTCATGATGAAGTTTTTTACTCTTCTCTAACAGGTTTCTTAATCTTTTTTTTTTTTTTAAGATTTTATTTATTTATTTGACAGAGAGAGACACAGCAAGAGAGGGAACAGAAGCAGGGTGAGTGGGAGAGGGAGAAGCAGGCCTCCCGCAGAGCAGGGAGCCCGATGTGGGGCTCGATCCCAGGAAACTGGGATCATGACCTGAGCCGAAGGCAGACGCTTAACGACTGAGCCACCCAGGTGCCCCACAGGTTTCTTAATCTTTAGGCAAAGATCTGATTTCTCCAGTACTCATACTGAAAATACTACAAGAAATTTGTTGTACTTAGACCAGGAAATAACATTAATACTTAGAGGATAACAATATTTATTTTCATATGACAGCCACATTTATTATTAGAGCAGGAATGAGTAGTCATTTTTTTAAATGTTATCTTGAAAGAATGTACACTCTCTTGCCTAAAATTAAGACACTTCATGTAGGGTGATACAGTGGATGAGCACTGGACTTGGGAATCAGAAAACCTAGGTTCATGCCCCAGTTCACATTTATCAATTGTGTGACAATTGGATGAGAAAGTCCTCTTAGCCTCTTTCAGCCCCAATTTCTTGTACTGTGAAAGGACATAATAGTGACTGCTCTGATTATCTTGTAATGTTTGGTATTTATCAAATAATATTTTATTTTTTCAAGGCCCCAATTCAAATACTACCTGCTCAATGAAGCCTTCCCTAACTCCTCCAGTTAGATTACTTCTTTCTTCTTTATATTCTGATAGCAATTTTTATCTCTACAATATTCCATTTCTTTGGGTCAGAATGACCCTATCTTCCCACTGGATTATAAGCTCTTTGTGAGTATATATTCATTTTTGTTTTCTGCACACTGTCTGGTATAGTGCCTTGAATATGTTCTCCATACATATTTACTGAATTGAAATGAATTTGTGCAATAGTGCTTTGTAAACTGAAATATGTACAAATGGAAATTATTATCAATATCCACTTATACTTGGCACTTAATCTTTCTCATAGGCTTTTTAAACTCACTTATGCCATCCTATGCCAATCAGACTCTACTCTGCATCTCCACGTATCTTGTATTGGGGAGAGTCAACCAGGAGAACAATTAAAGTCTTTATTAAGTTCCTAAATGCAAGTTGTATTGTCCTAACTGCTCTCCAAATCAAATCATCATGGTCTCTGCTTTACAAGAGCACAGTCGAAAATCATTATCAAATGTCTGCATGCAGGTTATGCTGTCCTTAGTACTCTTTGAATTGAATTAAATAATTAGATCAGTGACTTCTAGACTTGCAGTGTAAGGGAGAAAGATTTGTGTGAGTACATTTATGAAAGATGCTAAAAACTATTTAAAAAATAAAACCACACTGATTGTATATATAACAACTTTTGTTGAGAATTATGACTGACATGGGCAGTTTTAGATTTGGATGTTTGGTCTAAGTCCACTAGGCAAGAAGCCTTCATATCACTTCTTATTAATTGGGGAAAATCTATGTGTATTGAACTTTTCACAAGTTTTTTTATGTAGTCCCTGGAAGTTATATAATGCATTTTTCCTCTCCTATAATATTCTACAAGGTCATAAAGTTACTCTTCTATGGTATTTGGTGTGATATGGCTTTGGTGTGATGTGGGTTTGGTGTGATGTGAGGATGTTTTTCTTCAGTCTCATTACAATTAGAGAAACAAGACCTTACTTGTGAATGTAGAAAACTGTTCCAGGGTACAAAAATAAAAGTAAAAAAGAAGAAAAGAAACAAAAAATAAGAGGAAACAAAGGGAAAGTAAAAGAAGTGAAAGTGAAAAGAAGTGAAAATAAGACCTGGGCTTTAATATCTGTTATAAATATAAATAAATATTTGGTACTAAACTATATGTGATGTGTGAGGTTTAAATGTTTAGAAATGTTTGAATGAATGAGTAATAGTCCATTGTATATGTATATCGCATCTTTATCCATTCATCTATTGATGGACACTTTAGTTGCTTCCATATCTTGGCTATTGTAAATAATGCTGCAATGAACATAGAGACATAGAGGTGCATAAATCTTTTTGAATTAGTGTTTTCATTTTCATTGAGTAAACACCCGGTAGTGAAATTGCTGGATCATATGGTATTCTATTTTTTTTTTTTTTTTGAGGAAACTTCATACTGTTTTCCACAGTGGTTGCACCAATTTACATTCCCACCAGTAGTGCTCTTTTTTCTGCATCTTTGCCAACAGTTACTTCTTGTCTTTTTGATACTAGCCATTTTGACTGGTATGAAGTGATTTTTCATTGTGGTTTTGACTTGTATTTCCCTGATAATTAGTGATGTTGAGGATCTTTTCATGTGTCTATTGGCTATCTGTATGTCTTCTTCAGAAAAATATCTATTCAGACCCTCTGCCCATTTTTCATTGGATTTTTTTTTTTTTTTGGTGTTGAGTTGTTTGAGTTTAAAAAAATTAACACCAATAGAGAAATTAAAAGAATAGTACAAAGACATTTATATATTCTTAGCTTATCCAGCTGTTGATGTTTTGCCATGTTTGTGTGATCTCTCTGTCTATACATATATTTGTTGAGTAATGTGAAATTAAACTTCAGATATTATGATACCCTAATTCTTCAGCATGTATCTCCTAAGAACAAGGAAAGTCTCCTACATAATGCCATTTTCTGTTTCCTTCTTATTATGGATGTGTTTGATTATTGCTTATAGATTTCTTTTCATTTTTGAGGCATTTTATATTTTCTTGGACCAGCAATCACAGAGGATTCTGTGAAGCAGTGTTAGGTGCTGAGGTGGCTTGCTAGATTTCTTAGTTTGAATGCCCCCTTCTGTTGGTACAGTAGGGTGCATTTAAAAAATATTTGGTGCTTTGGAGTGGAGATGGGGTTATTATACTTCTGATTTTGTGCTTCTCATTTGTTTCTACAGGGCTCTTAATTTCAACTACTTGCTTTTTTCTTTCTTTTCACTGACAAGCTTCCAAGAGATTTTCCCTTCCAGGTTGCCTTTCTTTTTCTCTGCCTCTAAAGTGGATTCAATCTTCACCAGAGTTCTGCTGTCTTTGTAATTAAGGCCTGAAGTTTGATCCTCAACAATTTCTGCCTTCTGGCTGCAGAAGATGAGAGAGTCTCTCTATACTGCTAAGAAGTTCTTCTGACTTTCACAATTTGCCTTAAATTGGTCATTAATCACCCTTAGTGTTGTGTTGTCTTTGTCCAAAGCTTTGATCACACTTAGCAACATTCATTCAAATCTTTTGTCTTTATAATTATTATTTCCTCTGAACCTCTTGCGTGACTGAGATATTGTACCTGCCAGTGTATTCCCTCCCACGAGTTTTTCATTCCAGTTTACCACAGGTGAAAGTGGTAACAAATTGCACCATCAACATGCCAGGAGTTATTATCAATACTCTACCTACTACTAGTATTGGGGTTCTCATTGCCAGCTGGCTAATGAGTGCTGCAGCTCAAAAATCCCATTTTAGAATTTGTTTTTTTCAGACCACTCCTTATGCCAACTAGGTCAGTGGTCCTGGGAAACATATTCTGGGATGAAGAATTTGCATATAGGAATTTCGTTGGGAATGCTATCAGGAACAACACCTGTGAGGCTGTAAGGATGCAAGATTGGGCAAAGTGACGAGTTAAGCTGCAAAGTGGTTACCGCAAAGTCCTCAACTGATCTTTAGGAGCTTTGGAACTTAGACAACCTTTCAGACTTGTTCTAAATTGCAGCAAGAGGACCAGATCTCATAGGCTACCTTTGTGGCAGAGGTGTAACTTTCGGTGAGGGAGCTCCCTTTGAGCTGAAAGCAGTTACTAGTTAGGGGCTCAGATATGAGCTGTCAGCAGCCAACAAACCTGGCAGCTAGGGATTGATAACTTTGGTTCTGATTGAGAAATCTGGGCAGTGCACCTGAACCTACACTAGAAGAGGTAAGAGAGAAAGTAGAAAGTCTTATCAAAAGGTGAATAAAATACTTCAGGTGAGAGATAATGACAGCTTGGTAGTCAGAGGTGGTTGGATTTGGGATATATTTCAAAGGATTTACTAATGGATTAGATGGCAGGGGAGAGAGGAATCAAGGGTATCTTCAAAGATTTTTGGCCTGAACAACTGAAAGAAGTTGCCTCATTAATTTAATGAGAAGTGATGGCTAGTAGATTTTTGTCTTAAAGCAGCTGTATTGATTGAAGAATGTAACTAACCTCTTATCTCATTTACAATTTCTAGCTGCATTAAAGAACATGGGTTTATAATTTTCTGTTCCGATAATAGAAATTGCCTAAATTGATCCAATTAGAAGTTTAAAAATTGAATAGACTCATCACCTTGGAATAAATTAAAATTTTGTCAAATAATTATCCTTAATGAAATAAACTCAGGATTAAAGTCAAATACTTTTAAACTTTCAAAGATAGGTAATTCTTATGATAAGCATCCGTTTCCAAAGGTGTGAAATAGTGAGAAATCTTTCTAAGTCATTTTAAGAAAAGAGCATAACCCTGATATCAAAACCGAGCACTGATAACAGTAAAAGAAGAAAATACAGATTAATCTCATTTGGGAATTTAGATTAAAAACCCTAGTAAAAGCACTAATAAATCTGATTCAAGAGTACTTGAGGACATTAGCAAAATGGTGGCATAGGAATTTCTACTGGTCATCTCCTCCCAGAAATGTCAAACAGTTATCTATACATGAAATACCTTCATAAGAGCCAGGATTCCAGGTGAGATTGCAGCACTGGATGAAGAACAGAAGTAAGAAAGGATGCATTGAGAAGGGTAGGAAAGATTGATTCACAAAACCGCTATTTCCCCTTCCCCAAGCCAGAGCAGCCTAGACCAGAGAGACAAGGAGAATAAAGTGAGTGCTTACCTTTACTATGGACCCTAGAGCCAGCACGCCCTATTGCCAGGTAGACTCCTGGAGCCTTAGGTGACTTCGTGTAGGCTCCTGAGAACCCAGTCCCTGGCTCACCCCAGAGCTTGCCTACTTCAGCAGCCCAGACACCTCCTGTGGCCCCAGGTAGCTTTGAGGGCTTAGCTGCCGGTGGGCTACCATGAACCAAGCCCCTGACTCAGCCTGATGGCTGCCAGATCCAGCAGCCCCAGGCAGCTCCGATGGCTCCAGGCTCTCAGAGGACCACTGAACCTAGGCTTCTGGCCCATCTGATGCTGGTTGGCTCCTGCAGCCCAAGGTGGCCCAAGGTGGTTCTCACAGCTCCAGGCAACTTCTTCAGCTCCAGCCTCCCAGTGGACTCCTGTGAACCCAGATTCTGGCCTACCCAGAACAGGCTGGTTCTTGTGGCCCTAGGTAGTTCCTGTGGCTTCAGGCTCCTAATCAATGCCTGCAAACCTGGGTTCCAGGGGGGCACCTGTGAACCCAGAGTGCTGGCAAGGCCCAGCACCAGACTGACTACAGCTACCCAAGCTTTCAGCTTGCAAGTACTCCAGTAGCAAGCCTGCCCACAGACACCACCAATCTGCCTACCCAGAATCTGTGGACAGGCTGAGTGATGAAGGGTTCTGTCTGTTGAAGCCAGTCTGCAGAGACTGGAAGAAGTCCCAATGTCCTCAAATGTGCAGACATCAACACAGGGCCAATATCATGAATAATCAAGGAAACTAATAAAATCAGTGACTGTAAAAAAAATAAAGATTTATGAGTTGTCTGACAAAGAATTCAGAAGAATCCTCTTAAAGAAACTCGGTGAACTACAAGAAAACACAGACAACTAAATGAAAAACAATGCATCAATAAAACACAAAGTTCCACAAAGAAATAAATCATTAAAGGAGCAGAAATCTGAGAACTGAAGACTAATAATGATTGAACCAAAAGATTTAATAGAGGTCTTAAAAAGCAGACTTGACTAAGCAGAAGAAACAGTGAACTAGAAGAGAGGCCATTTGAAATTACATAATTAGAGAAACTATAAGATAACATTTAAAGAAGCAATCTATGCAGTCTTAGAGTCTCAGAAGGGCAAGAGAAAGAGAGAGAAAGGAGCAGAAACCTCATTTAAAGAAATAATGGCTGAGAACTTCCCAAATCTGAGGGAGATTTAGATACCCAAGTTCATGAAGCTAATAGGTCAAAATTTCAACCCAGTGATCTTCTCCAAGACATATTATAATAAAACTGTCTAATATCAAAGAAAAAGAGAACATTTTAAAAGCAACAAGAGAAAAACATATTCTCACATGAAAGATATAGAAAACAAAAGTCAACTGAGTAAATTTGAAGATCTAATTGGTTTTATTAAATGATTCGTGAATTGGGCAGCGTCCCATCCAGCAAGTAGAGGGGAGCTCCAAGCACTTGTACAAAATGGAAGATTTTTATAGGAAGGAGGGTAGGGCAAGAAAGTTATTAGTAAAAGAAAAGATTGTTTCAGGCAAGGTTACTTTCCATTAAAGGGAAGAACAGGAGATTTTAGCATGCAGATTACCTCATCCTCCTTTGGGGGATTGAGAGGGCCCATGTGACAGATTCATTGGTGCCCATCAGAAAATTCCTAACTGACAGGTTAAGACTATATTTCTGGGGAGGTTGAACTCCAGTTAGGTTAGGTACTAAGTACTGGTTTGGGGACTCAGCCTAAGTGATGCCATTTTAGTTCTGTGGTTTTCTTTTTAACAAAGGAAATCCCCATAAGGCTGTCAGTGGGTTTCTCAGCAGAAACCTTTCAGGCTAGGAGAGTGAGATGATATATTCAAAGTGCTGAAAGAAAAAGACTGCCAACCAAAAATATTTTACCCAACAAAGTTGTCTTTCAGAAATGAGGAAGAGATAAAGATTTTTCTAAACAAAAGTGGAAAGAGTTCATCACACCTTGACTTGCTTTACAAGAAGTGCTGAAAGGAGTTCTTCAAGATGAAATGAAAGGATACTGATTAGTAGCAAGGAAATATATGAAAATCTATTATGCTGGTAAAGGTAAGTATATAGTCAAATTCAGAATATTTTAATACTATGAAAAGGTGATGAATTAATCAGTTAACTCTAGTATAAAGGTTTAAAGGGAAAATATTAAAAATATGGTAGCTACAATAATTTTTAAATGGATACAAAATATAAAAATAGGTAAATTATGACATCAAAATATAAATTATGTGGGGGACTAAAAGGGTAAAGTTTTGTATATGATTGAAGTTTGTATTAGCTTAAAATAGACTGTTATATCTGAAGATGTTTTATGTAAGCCTCATGGTAACTGCAAAGTAAAAACCTATAGTGGATACTCATAAGATAAAGAGATGGGAATCAAGGCACACCATTACAAAAAATCATCAACCCAGAAAGAAAGACAGCAAAATAAGAGGAAAGGAATAAGGGAACTACAAAAAGCAAGAAAACAATAAGATGGCATTAGTAAGCCTTACCTATCAATAATTACTTTAGATGTAAATGGATTAAATTCTTTAATTAAAAGGCATTTCAGCTCTAAGGACACCGGCTTATAGTGAAGGGATGGAAAAAAAGATATCCTTGCAAATGGAAAACAAAATAGAGCAGGAGTAGCCATACTTAGACCAGAAAAAATAGACTTTAAGTCAAAAACTGTATCAAGAGACAAAGAAGTATTTCTATAATGATGAAGTGATCAATTCATCAAGAATATGTAACAATGGTAAATATATGCAGGCAGCATCAGAGCAAATATGTTGAGCAAGTGCTAACAGATTTGAAGGGAGAAATAGACAAAAATACAATAATAGGAGAATTCAGTACTCCAATTTCAACAATAAATAGATCATCCAGACAGAAAATCATTAAGGAAATACTGGACTTGAACCATACTTTAGACCAAATGGACCTAACAGACACATACAGAGCATTCCACCCAACAGAAGCAGAATACACATTCTTCTCAAGTAAACGTGGAATATTCTCCAGAATAGATCATATGTTAAGTCACAAAATAAGCCTTAGCAAATGTAAGAAGACTGAAATAATACCAAGTATCTTTTCTGACCAAGATCAATAACTAGAAATCAGTAACAGGAGGAAAGCTGGAAAATCACAAATGTTTGGAAATCAAAAGAGAAAAAAAATCTTGAAACAAAAGAAGATGGATGTACAATATACCAAAACTTATGGGATGCACCCAAAGCCATCTATATATACAGTGCAATCCCTATCAAAATTCCAATGATATATATCACAGAAATAGAAAAAAAATCCTAAAATTTGTATGTAACTACAAAAGACTCCAAATAGACAAAGTAATCCTGAGAAAGAAGAACAAAGCTGGAGGCATCACACTTCCTGCTTTGCAGGAAAGCTTCAAAACTACATGGTACTAGCATAAAAACAGACACATAAATCAATGGAACAGAATAGAGAGAGAGCCAAGAAATAAACCCACACATATATAGTCAACTAATACTTGGCCACAGAGCCAAAAACACTCAATGTAGTCTTTTTTAATGTGTTGGAAAACTGAATAACCACATGCCAAAGAATAAAACTAGATGCCTAACTTACATCCCTTACAAAAATTAATTTGAAATAGATTAAATACTTAAATGTAAGAACAGTAACTGTAAAGCTATTAGAAAAAAAAAAAACAGGGGAAATGTTCCTTGACATTGGTCTTGACAAAGTTGTGCTTTTTTTTTTTTTTTTGGATATGACACTAAAAGTGTAAGCAACAAAAGCAAAAGTAAACAAGTGTGACTATATCAAGTTAAAAAGCTTCTGCATGGCAAAAGAAACAATCAGCAAAATAAAAGGCAATCTACAGAATGGGAGAAAATATTTAGAACTGTGTATCAGATAAGGATTTAATATGCAAAATACATAAGGAACTCCTATAACTCCATAGGGAAAAACCAACAATCTAGTTTAAAAATGGGCAAAGGTCTCTTTCTGCCATCGTGGAGCCTGTGGAGGCCTTCTGGGAACAGGACTCCTAAAATGACAAATATGTCTGGAAAGCTGTGGTCCAAGGCCATTTTTGCTGACTATATGTGGGGTCTCCAGAACCAGAGGGAGCACACAGCTTTTCTTAAAATTGAAAATGTTTATGCTCAAGATGAAACTGAATTCCATTTAGGCAAGAGATGTGCTTATGTGTACAAAGCAAATAACAACACAGTTACTCCTGGTGGCAAACTGAACAAAACCAGAGTAATCTGGGGAAAAGTAACTCATGCTCATGGAAACAGTGGCGTGGTTTGTGGCAAGTTCCAAAGGAACCTTTCTCCTGAAGCCATTGGCCCTAGAATCTGTGTGATGCTCTACCCCTCAAGGATTTAAACCTACTGAAAAGTAAATAAATAAAAGTGCAGATTTGGAAAAAAAAAAAAAAAGGCAAAGGACTTGAAAAGGCAGTTTTTCCAAAGAAGACATACAATGGCCAATAGGTACATGAAAAGAAAGCTGGACATCACTGATCCTCATGGAAATGCAAATCAAAACCATAATGATATCTCACCTCATACTGGTTAGAATGGCTAAAATCAAAAAGACAAGAGACAACAAGTGTTGGCAAGGCTATGGAGAAAAGGAAATGGTTGTGCACTGTTGGTGGAAATGCAAATAAATATAGCCACCGTGGAAAACAGTATGTAGGTTCCTCAAAAAATTAGACATAGAACTACCATTAGATCCAGCACTCCCACTTCTGGATATCCCAAAGGAATGAAAACACTATCTTGAAGAGGTATCTGTACTCCCATGTTTATTGTGGCATGATTTTTAATAGCCAAGATGTGGAAACTACCTAAGTATGTATCAACGCATGAATGGATAAAGAAATGTAGTATGTATACATAAACAATGAAATATTATTCAGCCATAAGAAAGAAGGAAATCCCGCTTTTTGAGACAACATGGATGGAGCTTGAGAGCATTTATGCTAGTGGAATAAGTCAGACAGAAAGAGGTAAATACTATATATTCTCACTTATATGTGGAATCCAAGAAAGCTGAACCAATAGAAATAGTGTAATGGTGATTGTCAGGGGCTGAAGGATAGGGAAAATGAGGAGGTATTGGTCAAAGGGTACAGACTCCTATTTATTAGATGTTAAGTCCTGGGGATCTAATGTGTAGCATGGTGATTATAATGAACAATAATACTACATTATATGCTTAGAAGTTTTTAAGAGAGCAGGTCTTAATTTTTTTTTACCACAAAAAGAAATGGTAATTTTATGAAGGGATGGAAGTGGATGGGATGGAACTAACTTCATTGTGATAATCATTTTGCAATATATACATGTATCAAATCATTATATTGTATACCTTAAACTTACATATGACAACAATATCTCAATAAAGTTGGGAAAAAAGAGTACATTGGAAAAAAAAACACCAAGAAAGATTTATTTTACAAATGCAGTGGGGATTACTATTAGTAAATCTATTTGTGTAACATATCACTAATAGCCCAAAGAAAATAAAAGATACAACAGTAATAGAGTAATAATACTAGCTCACATTTTTTGAATCCTATAGTGAGCTATGGTCTAGGTACTGTTTTAAGTGATATCTGTGTATCTATATATGTGCACACACATACATATATATATATACACACACATATGTACATATACACATGAACACACAATTAGTTTATATAAAAATTTCATGAGGTAGATAATATTTTAGTTTTCATTTTAGATGAGAAAAACTGAGACACAGAAGTTTAGTAACTTGCTTAAATTCACACAGTTACTATGTGCAAGAGTTAAGATGTGAGCCAAAGAAGAACCTGTAATGTTAAGCCACTATGCTAGGTTGCCTCTCAATATATAAAAATAACAATGCTATAAGATTTATAATTTGCTAACATTTATCAGGTGGTTATTATGTGCCAGATACTACTCTAAGCACTTTGAGTTAACTCATCCTCACTATAGCAATATGATGCAGATATTTTTATTATTATTATTTTTATTTTACAGATTAGTGAGGTAGAGAAGGAAGGGTTAAGTTAACTCCTCAAGATTACTTCTCTACTGCCCTACTAAGTGGTGAGTTAGGATTTGGATCCATGTAATCTGCCTTCAGAGGAGATGCTGTACTGCCTCCAAAACATTTGAACATTCATTCCTGATAATAAACAAAAGAAAACAATGCAAAATCAACCACCAACCAACCAGAAACTATGTTCTTAAACTAAATTAAAAGGATGCTTCCTTAAAATTATTTTTAAAAATCCATCTAAAATTCCATTGTATATCATGCTTCATGAAGTTTTAAACACTAAATATATTACCATTAAATTTAGTAACGGGGTATGCTGCATTAAATCAACATGACTTATTTATTTAATTTAAAAAAATATTTATTTAAGAGAGAGAGCAAGCGTGTGCGGGGCGAGGGGCAGAGGGAGATAGAGAGCAAGAGAATCTCAAGCCAACTCCCGCTGAGCATGGAGTCAGATGCTGGGCTCCATCTCATGACCCCTGAGATCATGACCTGAGCTGAAATCAAGAGTTAGACGCTTAACTGACTAAGCCACCCAGGCACCCCTAAATCAACACTATTTAAAAAAAAACACCTTTTTTGGAGATACAGTATAAAATATATGAAAACTGTTCAATGAAAAAAATGAAACCACATCAATACATAATTGAGATGAAGTCATGAATAGGGAATTCACAAAAATATAATTATAAGTTGGTGATCAAAAAAGAAGGGCAGTGAAGAAATAAGAAAGTGAAGGTGAGACACTCAGTAAAGGGTGCATTGTCAAACTAGTAAAATAACCTTGCTAGGGAACTCCAGGAGTCAGTGTAGAATCAGCCAGCCTCAGTTAATCTGTTACCTCCAGTGACAAAAGGAGCTAGAGTAATTACATACCATCCTCTGTTGCTCAGGACAAGTTAAGGGTTACTCCTTGAAGAGAGAGGATGTTTGTTGATTTTCTGGCACTTCCAGCCAGCGCAGCACACTGAGAGGGTTTCTAGCTCCAGAAAAAGACCCAAAGCAGTTGGAAGTCTGGCTTGCATCATAGTGGTGAGGCCTGGGGCTGGGGGATGAGGCTGGGGTATTGACAGTGTGTACTGCAACATCATAACAACACATTTTTGAATACTGATACTGACATCCACACTTTTCAGGAGTTAATATTTTTTTTCTATAAGTAGAATGACAAGAACAGAATCTCATTGTAATACCTATCTGTTCAGGAAAATTTGGAAAAAGCAGCTTATCTGGACCTCAACTAAGGAGCTTATTTATTGAAGAAATGAAAAAACCTTGCTATAACCCAGTTCATCTATAAAATATTGGTGCTCAGAAACAAGTGCTAATACAATTATATCTGCTTGTTGGCAAGTCTTCTATTAATAAAAGAGAACATGATTTCTGTTTTAAGATCAGAAGGGACTAGACTTATTTTAATCCTGTGAACCAATCATCTTGCAAACTGTATGAGAAATGATGCTGTCACCTTGCAATATACAAACTATAATTTTCTTCCATTGCATGGGAAGAGAGACTCTGAATTTATCTTCAATTACAATTGTTATACTCTGACGACTGTATGAAAAGATTAATGAACATTTCCAGGTCTTATAAGCATTAAAATACCAAAGCTCTTAAAAATTGTTCCAAATGGCTAGATCCTAGGATGGTGTCTGATACATAGTAGATACTTTTTTTTTTTTTTAAGATTTTTAAAATTTATTTATTTGAGAGAGAGAATGAGAGAGAGAGACAGAGAGCACATGAGAGGGGGGAGGGTCAGAGGGAGAAGCAGACTCCCTGCCAAGCAGGGAGCCCGATGCGGGACTCGATCCAGGGACTCCAGGATCATGACCTGAGCCGAAGGCAGTCGCTTAACCAACTGAGCCACCCAGGCGCCCACATAGTAGATACTTAAAAGATATTTTTTGAGGCTCAATTACTACTAGTACTAAACTTTCTAGATTAGATTGATCCATTCTTTTATTTATTCTGCAAACATTGAGTATCTACACCACATCAGACACAGTGCTAATTTAGAATTTTACCTAGATGGATCTATATATTATTTGGCAGAGAAAAATAACTTGAGTCTCTTAGTAATGTTATTTATATATTTAACCTTAGAGCTGTTCCCACATACAGAGGAAATCTTTACCCTTAATGCAAATTTTAGAGACTTGTTTGTCTTCCTAAAACTTCCTATATCTGTTTAAGTCTTTCTTTCTCTGCATTGCCATTTCTTATTCTAGCTGTTTGACAGCTTCTTTTATAGTAGAACAGCTCACTAAAAACTCCTGAGAACTTTACAGACCATTACATAGAGAAGTAGTCTCCCCAATTCCTGCCTTCTTAGAACATTGCATTTGATTGATAGATCAGTTTGAGGCTAGTGAGTACTGTCATAGTTTCACTTGTTCTTTAGATGTTCTGAAATTGTTGATCAGTAGTAATTTTATGCTTGCCAAGGACTCCTAACCCCACTGCTCTGGAAATCACTAAGTTCTTGTGTTCACTAATTGTTTTAGGTTTCAGTTTAGTCACCTCTGAAATTTTGTATCTTCTGTGACAGTTTTCTGATTCATAGAAAAGAAGAAAGTGATTCTTTTTTCCTGGAGTTGTGAAAATACAATGAGATACAATAGGAAAGAGCTTTGTAGACAATAAGGCATTCTAGGTATGTAAGCTATTATTACTACTACCACGGTTACTACCACCACCATAGTCATTTAAGAGTTGATGACCTTAGCTAAGTTACTTTTCTGAGCTTCCATGTCCTCATTTATACAAAGACAGCCTCTGTGTTCAATTCTACCTCAGCATCAGGAGAGATTTTACTGAGGAAGGCATCCTAGAAGAGAATTTTCAAAGATGAGTCATTCTTAGCTTTGGAGAAAGGGAGGACAGACATTTCAGGTAAAGTTAGCAGTGTGAGGAAAGCTGAAATAGTCTGGTGATTTGGAACTGCAAACAATTTGGCAGGAGCCTCTCTGCAGTGACTCTTAATGATAAGATTCCACAGGGAGGATCAGGCCAAAGCAAGCAGTTAAGACTGAATTCCTTAGTAATGTGGTGGCCCTGAATGATTTGAAGCAAAAATAAGAATCATAACTACAAGGAGGGTGGACCACGTCATGGGAAAATAGTAGTGAAGGTAACACCCAACTAATAACAGTATTTACTGTGTACTAAATACGTATTTGACATTGTGTTGAGCATTTTACATGTATTATGTCATTCAATCCTAAGAACAACTATGAAAGTTAGATCCTCATATTACCTCCATTTTACGGATGAGGAAATAGAAGGTCAAAAAGGTTATACACATAGTAAGTAGCAGAATGTAAGTCTTTCAGACTTCACAATCTACGTTCTTAATTGCTGCACTGTACTGCATAATTTTATTCTAAAATTCTTGTTTCCTGAACTTATGTGGAAGCTGTTAAAAACTGTGTTAAAAGTTAGATCATAGGCTCTTTGAGTTGGAGGATATTTTGTCCATTTAACATAATCCTCTGTCCAGTGCAGTGATCCCCTGTGATCCATGCATGCCCTGTGAGTGATGCCCTGTGAATAGTCTTGTTCTACTTCAGCACATGCTCTGTGACAGGAGCTCAGTATAGAAAGAATGTGTCCCTAATAATTGTCCTCATATTGAGCTGAAGCATCTGTTTTTATCTGTTGTCATGGTCTCAGTGAATTGAACTGAAGATCTCTTTTAACTTAAGAATTTTCAGTCAGATCTTTCATTTCTTCAATCAGTATTATTATTATTTTTATTTTTTAGTAAACAAAAGCAAATCCAGATTTCTCCCATAATCTTTGTAGGCTGTTCACTCTCCTTATACATGTTTGTTCAGTTATGAATTGCCAGCCATCTGAGAAAGGCAGTATATGTGACAATTAAGAGTGTCGGCTTTGGAGCCACATAACATTGAGTCAGACAATCCAAGCTTTACCACCTTCTAGCTATGTGACAATCAGGTATTTTTTTTTTCTTCTGTGCTTCTCTGTGCTTCAGTTTCCTCATCTGTAGAACAAATAATAGAGCAATTAGCATGTAATAGATATGTAAACATGCTGGTATATACCATCATTATTTCCATATTGTATGGAGGAAAGTTAAGGTTACCTTGATAACATAATCAGTCATATGACTAATATGTGGTAAAACTGGTATCCAGATCTAGGCAGTTAAACTCCAAAGATCAAGGTCTTAACCACTATATTCCACTGACTCCTGAAAGGAGACAAATGTCTAATGGCATTAGGCTAAAATGGCTTGATACATCCATCATGTTATATGAAGATCATCTAAGCAAAGTAAAAATTGGTGGTTACCAGTATTTGCTTCTCTGATTTCTTTTTAGAGTATTTCCTTAGCTAATGACTTTCATTCTCATCACTGAAAAAAAATAATTTATAGTCAATTGCCATGGTCTAGAAGTTGTTTCCTCCCTCCTTCCCTTATTTCCTTCCTTAATTTTTTCTTTTATAGGTGATTTTTCATATCTTTTTCTGATTCATTCATCTCCATTTTAGAGTTTAATACTCAGAGGCTTATTTTTTCCTTTATTTTTAAGTTCTTGGAGGTAACCTTTATATAGTAGCTAAGAATATAGATAAAATTTTGAGCTAGATTGTCTGGTTGAATCCTAACACCCCAATTAGCTGGCTTTTGAACCATGGGTCTTTCTATGCCTCAATATCTTCCGGTGTAAATTGGGGTGGTGATGGTAATAATACTAACCTCCCAGGGTTGTTGTGAGGATCAAATGAAATAATATTTATTTATTTATTTATTTATTTTTATTATTATGTTATGTTAATCACCATACATTACATTATTAGTTTTTGATGTAGTGTTTCATGATTCATTGTTTGCTTATAACACCCAGTGCTCCATGCAGAACGTGCCCTCTTTAATACCCATCACCAGGCTAACCCATCCCCTCACCCCCCCTCCCTCTAGAACCCTCAGTTTGTCCATAGTGTCTCATGGTTCGTCTCCCTCTCCAATTTTCCCCCCTTCATTCTTCCCCTCCTGCTATCTTCTTCTTCTTCTTCTTCTTCTTCTTTTTTTTTTTTAACATATATTGCATTATTTGTTTCAGAGGTACAGGTCTGTGATTCAACAGTCTTACACAATTCACAGTGCTCACCATAGCACATACCCTCCCCAATGACTATCACCCAGCCACCCCATTCCTCCCACCCCCCACCACCCAAGCAACCCTCAGTTTGTTTCCTGAGATTAAGAATTCCTCATATCAGTGAGGTCATATGATACATGTCTTTCTCTGATTGACTTATTTCACTCAGCATAACACCCTCCAGTTCCATCCACGTCATTGCAAATGGCAAGATTTCATTCCATTTGATGGCTGCATAATATTCCATTGTATATATATACCACTTCTTCGTTATCCATTCATCTGTCGATGGACATCTTGGCTCTTTCCACAATTTGGCTATTGTGGACCTTGCTGCTATAAACATCGGGGTGCACGTACCCCTTCGGATCCCTCCATTTGTATCTTTGCAGTAAATACCCAGTAGTGCAATTGCTGGATCATATGGTAGCTCTATTTTCAACTTTTTGAGGAACCTGCATACTGTTTTCCAGAGTGGCTGCACCAGCTTGCATTCCCACCAACAGTGTAACAGGGTTCCCCTTACTCCACATCCCCGCCAACATCTGTCGTTTCCTGACTTGTTAATTTTAGCTTTTAGCCATTCTGACCGGTGTGAGATGGTATCTCATTGAGGTTTTGATTTGGATTTCCCTGATGCCGAGCAATGTTGAGAACTTTTTCATGTGTCTGTTGGCTATTTGGAAGTCTTCTTTGGAAAAATGTCTGTTCATGTCTTCTGCCCATTTCTTGATTGGATTCTTTGTTCTTTGGGTGTTGAGTTTAATAAGTTCTTTATAGATTTTGGATACTAGCCCTTTATCTGGTATGTCATTTGCAAACATCTTCTCCCATTCTGTTGCTTGTCTTTTGGTTTTGTTGACTGTTTCCTTTGCTGTGCAAAAGCTTTTTATCTTGATGAAGTCCCAATAGTTTGTTTTTGCCCTTGCTTCCCTTGCCTTTGGCGATGTTTCTAGGAAGAAGTTGCTGCGGCTGAGGTCGAAGAGGTTGCTGCCTGTGTTCTCCTTTAGGATGTTGATGGACTCCTGTCTCACATTGAGGTCTTTCAACCATTTGGAGTCTATTTTTGTGTGTGGTGTAAGGACATGGTCCAGTCTCATTCTTCTGCACGTGGCTGTCCAATTTTCCCAACACCATTTGTTGAAGAGACTGTCTTTTTGCCATTGGACATTCTTTCCTGCTTTGTCGAAGATTAGCTGAGCATAGAGTTGAGGGTCCATTTCTGGGCTCTCTATTCTGTTCCATTGATCTATGTGTCTGTTTTTGTGCCAGTACCATACTGTCTGGATGATGACAGCTTTGTAATAGAGCTGGAAGTCCGGAATTGTGATGCCACCAGCTTTGCTTTTCTTTTTCAACATTCCTCTGGCTATACGGGGTCTTTTCTGGTTCCATACAAATTTTAGGATTATTTGTTCCATTTCTTTGAACAAAGTGGATGGTATTTTGGTAGGAATTGCATTAAATGTGTAGATTGCTCTAGGTGGCATTGACATCTTCACAATATTTGTTCTACCAATCCACGAGCTTGGAACATTTTTCCATTTCTTTGTGTCTTCCTCAATTTCTTTCATGAGTATTTTATAGTTTTCTGAGCACAGATTCTTTGCCTCTTTGGTTAGATTTATTCCTAGGTATTGTATGGTTTTGGGTGCAGTTGTAAATGGGATTGACTCCTTAATTTCTTTCTTCTGTCTTGTTGTTGGTGTATAAGAATGCCAGTGATTTCTGTGCATTGATTTTATATCCTGCCACTTTACTGAATTCCTGTACGAGTTCTAGCAGTTTTGGGGTGGAGTCTTTTCGGTTTTCCACATAAAGTATCATATCATCTGCAAAGAGTGAGCGTTTGATTTCTTCTCTGCCGATTTGGATGCCTTTTATTTCTTTTTGTTGTCTGATTGCTGTGGCTAGAACTTCTAATACTATGTTGAATAGCAGTGGTGATAGTGGAAATCCCCGAAGTGTTCCTGACCTTAGGGGGAAAGCTCTCAGTTTTTCCCCATTGAGAATGATATTCGCTGTGGGTTTTTCATAGATGACTTTTATGATATTGAGGTTTGTACCCTCTATCGCTATATCCCTATATCTGTGAAGTCCATTTAAATAATTAAAGTCCAATTAAATAATTAAAATTAATAAATAAATAAAATTAAAATTATTTCTCCTTTCCGGAGAAATAAAAGAACTAAAATCTAACCAAGTCAAAATCAAAAATGCTATTAATGAGGTGCAATAAAAAATGGAGGCTCTAACTGCTAGGATAAATGAGGCAGAAGAGAAATTAGTAATATAGAAGACCAAATGATGGAAAAAAAGAAGCTGAGAAAAAGAGAAATAAACAACTACTGGATCACAAGGGCAGAATTCGAGAGATAAGTGATACCATAAGATGAAACAACATTAGAATAATTGGGATCCCAGAAGAAGAAAGAGAGGGGCAGAAGGTATATTGGAGCAAATTATAGCAGAGAACTTCCCTAATTTGGGGAAGGAAACAGGCATCAAAATCCAGGAGGCACAGAGAACCCCTCTCAAAATCAATAAAAGTAGGTCAATACCCCAACATCTAATAGTAAAACTTACGAGTCTCAGAGACAAAGAGAAAACCTTCCATGCTTTTTTCATGCCCAGCTAGTATATTTAAAATCACTTTTCTGAACTCTAGTTCTGAAATCTTACTAATGTCTGTATTGATTAGGTCCCTGGCAGTCGGTACTGCCCCTTGTTCTTTTTTTTTTGAGGTGATTGTTTCCATCTGGTCACTTTGTCCAGAGGAGAATAGATGAATGAGAGAACAAAATGCTAACAGGGTAACAACATCTCCAGAAAATATATACTAAACAAATCAGAAGAGACCTGAAACTGGGGGAAAAGAAAGGGAAAGAAAGAAAAAGAAAAAAAAAAAAGAAAAAGAAAAAGATAAAAACAAACAAACAAATACAAAACAAAACAAAAAAAACCCAGAATATAATCAAATATGATCAGGCTGGTGCATAGATCAGTGCCACACACTAGATTTTGGGCGTATTTTGGTCTGTTAGAAGAAAGTGCCTCCCAAAATTTTAAAGAAAGAAAAACTTATATATGCACAAAAATAAGGGTTAATATGATGAGGGGATGGAATATGACTGTAAAGATGAAAATTATAAAAGATTTAATAAAAGGAATTGATAAGATAAGAAGTTGGTTGGAAAAAGAAAGAAGAGGATTTAAAAAAAAAGGGAGAGAATGTGATCAGGCAGGAGACTAGAACAAATCCATACACTAGAGATTTAGGGTATATTTTGATCTGTTAGAAAAAACTGTATCCCAAAATTTTGAAGAGAGAACAACTTATATATATATATACCAAAAATAAGGTTAACTAATATTACGGGATAGAATATGACTCAAAAAATGAAAAATAAAAAAGATTTTTAAAAAAAGGATAGATAGGATGTTGGTTGAAAAAGGGAAAAAGAAAAATTAAAAAAAGAAAGAAATTTAAAAAACAAATTAACTTTGAAAGACTAAAGAATCATGGGAGAAAAGCCATGAATTCTACGTGCAATATTCCCCTATCGCTGGAGTTCTGCCATTCTCTTTGATTGGTAAACTTGGTCTTGGCTGGCTGTTCCTTGTGATCTTCTGGGGGAGGGGCCTGTTGCCGTGGTTCCTAAATGTCTTTGCTGCAGGCGGAATTGCCCCGCCCTTGCTGGGTCTGGGACAAGTAATATGCTCGGGTTTGCTCTCGGGAGCTTTTGTTCCCTGCAAGCTTTCCCGACAGCTTTGGAGGACGAGAGTGAAAATGGCAGCCTCCCAATCTCCACCCCAGGGGAGCCAAGAACTCGGGGCCCCACTCCTCAGTGAGCCCCCAAAGAAAAGCAGTCACTCCTGTCTCCCCGGTCTCCGGCCGCACTCCGCGCTGACCCGGGCTGTGACCGAGCATTTCTATCTCTGGCACACGACCCCGTGTGGAGTCTCCAAACCCAGCAGATCCCTGCAGTGTGCTCCTGCGTGGCTCCTCCCAGGGGAGGAAGGAGAGTCTCCCTGGATCTGCTGCTTGTTGGGTCCCTGCTTGAAGAGCAGTGGCCCGACTGTGCCATGGATCACAGTTTATGGCAACCCCGAGCTGAGAGCCCACTCCTCTGCTCCGTCTCTGCAGCCGGCTTCCCTGCTCCAATACCTGGGAACTCTGCCACATGCAGGCACCCCCGGTCTTTCTGTGACCCCGAGGGTCCTGAGACCACACTGTCCCGTGAGGGTTCCACCCCCCGCTTAGCCACTGGAGCGACGTCCCTCAGTGGAGCAGACTTCTAAAAGTTCTGATTTTGTGCTCTGCTGCTCTATCACTTACCAGAAGTGGCCAACGGAGGCCCCCTCCCCTGCCGTCTATCTTCCCGAATATGGTCTCGGATTCACTTCTCCGCACGTCCTACCTTCCAGAAAGTGGTCGCTTTTCTGTTCAGAGAGTTGTTGCTATTCTTTTCTTCGATCTCCTGTTGAGTTCATAGGTGTTCAGATGGTTTGATCCCTATCCAGCTGAATTCCTGGGACTAGATGAAATCCAGATCTCCTACTCCTCCGCCATCTTGCTCCTCAAATGAAATAATATTTAGAACAATGCCTGGCATATGGTAAGGATGGCACATGTAGTAGCTACATAGCCCTCAAATCCTGACAAGAAAGAGAGCCTTTGGCTGAATAATGACTTAGCCATAATTGACCTTTTAAGAGTATCGGGGAAAGAGGAAGTCAGTAAACTAGATTGGAAGAGGTGTAGTCATAGACAAGAATAAAACCAATACAGCAGTGCTGCTTCCAGCTAGAGGAGAGGGGAGATGGAAAGGAGGGTAAAAAGTTGCTCTCAAACCTTGTCTTTTTTGTGAGAATACTTAGGGAAAAGGAAACTCAGCTATTCTGCAGCTTGCCTTCCCACCTGCCCATTAAAAACTTCATCAAATAATACTAACAGTTACAATTTACTGAGTATCTATTAGATGCCATTTTTCAAAGGAGACTGAAGTCTAATTAAGTTCTATAGATTGCCAAGTATTATATTTAGGAATTTTAAACTTAGGTTAAAACCTAACCCAGAAAATAACTCTGTTTCCTAAGTTCCTAGCCGTATTCTGGAACCACACTCTTCAGGAATGGGTAAGGAGAGTGAATGAAATTTTACTGGACAAGATGAAGATATATATCTATGTATATACACTTTTGTTTTCAAAAATATTTCAAGTGCCTTGGTGAAGGAATATACATTCAGTGAATTTTTATTTAGGGGCCACCATGTGCTAGGCACTACTCTAGATGTAGGACACCTCATAATAAGCAATACAGCAGTCCCCCCCCTTATTTGTCATTTTACTTTACATGTTTTACTTACCCGCAGTGAACTGCAGTCTGGGAGCAGATGATCCTCCTTCGGACTTCTCTCAGAAGGTTGGTAGTAGCATAACAATATGTCTCAGTGACTATGCCATTCACCTCACTTCATCTCATTAGGTAGGCATTTTATCATCTCACATCATCTCGAGAAGAACAGTGAGTATGGAATAATAAGATACTTTGAGAGAGAGAGAGAGACCACATTCACATAACATTTATTACAGTATATTGTTATAATTGTTCTACTTTATTATTAAATATTGTTAATATCTTTCTGTTCTTAATTTATAAATTAAACTTTATCATAGATATGTATGTATAGTGTATATGAGGTTTGATACTATCTGCAGTTTCAGGCATCCACTGGTGGTCTTGGAACCCACAGATAAGGGGGGCCCAGTGTAGGCACAATTCCTGCCTTCCATGAGCTCATGGACACAGAAGAAAGAATGCTATCACTTTTATAAATATAAATAAAAGCTTGAGATTATTGATTGATTACTAGGACATGCTCAAGGAATAAATTGCTCCTATAGAACATTTTTTTGTCATGAATAAACAATTTGTGATTCTCTTGTTCTGAATGGCTCACTATAATAGGTCTACTTCAGACTTACCAAATTGCGCCTCTGTCTCATAATACTTCCATAAATATTTCTTTGTTCTCTGGGAGCTTATATTCTCTTCTTTTTTTCTTATATTCTCTTCTTGAATTCTCATCTATCAGTATCAAGTATGATTCCCTTTATCAGTATGTTAAAAAAAGGACAAATTCTGTTACTCCACAGTCTGAAGCAATTCAAACTATAAAGTATCATACTGTGTTAATGGAAAAAACACTTCTGAAGGGGAAAAATTATTCAGCAGGGGCAGTGTATAAACAAGAGCAAAAAAGAATTTGGAATTACGATGAGCTATAGCAGACGAAGACAAAGAGAACTCTCTGTATTTATACCACAGTTTCCCAGGGAAAGAATTCAGTGGGGAATTTGTGCCTCTCCTACCTCTTTTTCTTATAATTTGTTTGCAATATAAATGGCTTTTCTATGACTAAGCAGTTCAGGCAGTTTTAATGAAATTCAGATTCTTTCATATCTAATTGTCTGGTTCTAAAGTGCCAAAGCTATTACTCTCTGGTGGGTGTTTGGTGATTTTTGCGAGATGGGTCACAGCCCAGCTTCTCAAAAACATAGATTAGTAAAAAGCTGATATATGTTAAGAAAGTACAGTCTCATTAGCTAGATCATTAATAATTTGTTTTCAGAGAAACCCCAGGGTCATTTAACATGGAGATGACACTCTCAGTCTTGGACGGCAAAGCGGGCCACATTAACAAGGCATCATGGGAAATTTTTATGCTACTACTGCCTTAGTTGGGGCATGGGATGGGTTGATATTGTATTATCTAGAAACTTACATAAACATTTCATTAAAAAGGAAAAAAATAAGTCTTTTTTTTTTTTATTTTTAAAGCACATGCTTCAAACAGAAGTACAGCTTTTCCTTTATGGTTAAACACATAAATCTCATCAGCATCTCCCAGGAGAAAAGCTATTTTTATTGCATCAGTAACAAAGCTGTTCTGAGAAACCTAGTATCATTTAAAGTTGATTAGACCAGTTATTTCTTTTGAACATGAGCAACAAACTATTCAAAATTTAGAAGGGATCTCAATAAATACTCTTTAATATATTAAATTCACAAGGAGTATATTTGACTATCACTTTTCAAAGGTATTTTGGGAAAAAGAAAACAAAATAGTGAAGAAAAATAAAAGGCAAAAAATTCAAAATAACCCCCACTTGATTCCAAAATGTTTTATTTATTTATTTTTTATTTTTAAAGATTTTATTTATTTATTTGACAGAGAAAGAGCGAGAGAGGGAACACAAGCAGGGGGAGTGGGAAAGGGAGAGGCAGGCTTCCTGCTGAGCAGGGAGCCCAACGCGGGCTCATCCCAGAACCCTGGGATCATTACCTGAGCTGAAGGCAGATGCTTAATGACTGAGCCACTCAGGCGCCCCCCAAAATGTTTTAAATTGAATGATCATTTTCCATATATTGGATTGTAATTTCAATGGAGCATTGATCAAATCTTCATTGCCTAGAAAAATACCTTTCATGTAATAGAAATAGTCATTCTTCCACTTAATCAGTGTTTACTAAGTATCTCCTATGTTTTGAGTACTGAAATGTTTGGTATATGTTGCATACATACACAAAAATGTAATGTATAATATTAAAAAGCCTCATTTATTTAATGGTGGATGGTGAGCAAAAAACATGTTCTCAAAATCTCTGTGCAAAAACCAGAATAGGTAGCATGAGGTAGATTGCGAGACTGAGAGTTCAGAGCCCTGGGTTATAATACTTGGGCAAAAAATTTCATCTCTCTGTTTGTTTTTCTCATTTGTAAAAGGAAGAAACAGGAGTTAATTATCTCTCAGTTTTGTAGTGGCCTTTGTTCCAAGACATCTGTGAAATGTGGGAGAGACTAGCTAAAATTATTTGAGGAATGAATATTCACAAGCTTGTGTGTGTGTGTGTGTGTGTGTGTGTGTGTGAGAAAGAGACAGACAGACAGACATGGAAACAGTGACCCTGAACCAGTCAAATTTGGCAGCTCCTCAGAATGATTTAGCAGTTACTAAACAAAGTGCCAGCATACCAATAGCCAAAGACCAAGATGATCTTCAACCTTTGGAGTAATTAGACCCAAATCAGATAATGAATCTGGCACATGGCTGTCGTGAAAGCAAAATGTATTGATGCCTTCATGAGATGAAACCCAGGAATTATAAAAGCTAGAGACATGGAATGCCCCTGTGGAACTAAAGAAAAGAAATAATGACTTTATGAGAAGGTGATGCTGTAGAGATTTTAGAACTCCCTTTTATTCTCTTCATGTAGGAGAGTGACCTTCAGATATGTGGGTTTTTAGTAATTACATATACAAATAAATGGGTAATATCTGATTAATGTGGTTGATATATAGGAATTAGTAAACAAATAATTTCATTAAGTTAGTTTTAATTTATATCTCTTTTTACTTTGTGTCTTAGAATAATTTTCTCAGACATGAGGTTACTTTGGCCTTAAAGTTCTGATAGTAAGACATTAAAAGTTGGGAATCAGTTTTCTTTCTCCTTCATTTTTTGGGCCTATTAGGATAATGGGCAGAGAAGAAAAGGAAAAAAGGAATAAAAGGAGAGCACCTAAGCAGATCTCTGATTCCTGCAAGTGAAGTAATTATTATGATTTAGTTTTTTAAGTTACAATGCACAAGCAATTTTTTGTTATGGATTTAGATATATAGTTGTTTCTGTCAATCATTTTCAATTTATTTTTTACCTATACATTCTGAGTTATAATATGTGTAGTTTAATGATTCAGATATTTCTGCAAGTGCAGGTCTTTAACGATCTTTTGATGCTTCTTGCCTTCTTTTGCTCCACAGAAGTAGCCAGTTTCAATTCTTATAGCTGATTCTTTTAATTTTTGTATATGTCTATCACTCAGTAACATTTATACATCTACCTATTATTTTTTTGTGTATTTTAAAAGGATTACCTATTAACTTCCTATGCTGAGATATCTTCCTATGGAGATATTGGACCTTGATAGGAACTCTCCCATCAACCCCAAACATATGAGCTCATTTTTGCTTTCTGTCCTCTTCTGAATAAGGATATATTATAAGTTTGGTTAGATCAATATTGTGTGTGTGTGTGTGTATCTGTATGTATGTGTGTAATGCAACTATATAAACATACACAGCTAAACTATGTAGTATAATCTAATTATTATCTTTTTCAAAAAAGATTTTATTTTATGTAATCTCTACACCCAATGTGGGGCTTGAATTTACAACCCTGAGATCATGTCACATGCTCTACCAACTGAGCCAGCCAGGTACCCCTAATCTAATTATTCTTAATATTCCCACTGATGTTTTCCTTTTCCCCATTAATACTTGACTTTTTTTTCATTTGCTTATTTTTTAATGTACCAAGTGCTAATTTAATTTTAAAGTCTCTGACAGCATGAAATTCATCCCAATACATTCAGAATCATCAGATATTCTGTCAATTTTATCTGCTTGATGAAATCTTAATAGTTTTCTAATCTGTTCCAATGTAGACTGGTTGTTCTTTATCCCTGTTGTACAGTTCTTCTCCTGGGATCTTTCTTTACCATCATCTTGGGGATTCTCTTTACCTGTCTCTTGGGTTGGAGCTCTTATTTCCTGTATATTATCTCCTCTCCCTTATTAGTTTATTCCTGTATTTGGTGGGGCATCCAGTAACTTTTTAAAAAAGATTTATTTATTTTTTAGAGAGAGAGAGAGAGAGTGGCATGAGGGCGATTGCACGAGTGGTGGGGGGTGCAGAGGGAGAGAAAGAGACTCTTAAGCAGACTCCCCACTGAGCACGGAGCCCAAAACAGGGCTCCATCCCACAACCCGGAGATCATGACGTGAACTGAAATCAAGTGTTGGATGCTAAACGGATGGAGCCACTCAGGCACCTCGCTAGTAACTTCTTTTTGAGATTCACATGAAATACATTCCATGAGGTTTTTTATGTCTGAAAATGGCTCCACAATTGCTTAATAGTTTGGCTGGATCTACAATTGTAGGTTTTGAAAGTATTTTTCCTGCAAAATTTGAAGGCATTTACCACTGTTTCTATCTTTAAATATTGCTGTTGAGTTCAGTGTTATTATCATTTCTGATTCTTTGTATTGTGAACTGTCTCTGCCCAAGTCTTTCACTTTTCCTCCAGAAAGCTTGTAAAATATTACCTTATCATCAGTATTCTAGAATTTTATGAGGATGTTTTTTGATACGTATATTTATCCATTGGCTGAGCACTTGATGAGGTCTTTAAGTCCGGAAACACATGCCTTTGGAAAAGTGCCTTTAAATTATTTTGTTAATGATCTATTTTCATCTGTTTTCTCTGATCTATCTTTCTAGAAATACTATTGCCCAGATATTGGACCTGCTGAATGGGTCATCTAATTTCCTTGGGTTTTCTCTCTATATCCCATCTCTGTCTTTTTGCTCTAATTTTTGAGTGGTTTTCTTACTTCATCTTACAATCTTTCTACTCAGCTTGTCATTTTTGCCATCATATTTTAGATCACTTTTGTTCTTTGAACTTAATTTACATCTTCTTCATTAATGCAATATTTTCTCATCTGAGGCTACTAATTAGTTTTTGAAGTTTCCTTTTCCCTATCCTATCCCTGCTTCATCCAAGTTTGTGTTTATTTTGTACTTTATCTTTTAGAAGCATTCATCAGATGCTTGGGGATCTTTGATCTTTGATTGTTTGCTCATATTTAAATTTGGGGCGGGATTTGCCAATCACAGGCTTCACAGTAAGGTGACTTGGCTGAGTTGTTTAATTGGGGAAACTCCAGTGTCTGCATCTTCTGATTGTTTTTTGTAGCTGATGAAGCTGCATAGAGGACTTTCCAGTATTTTTCTTGTCTAGTGTTCTTGTAGTTAAGTTGGGCAAGAGGACTGAGGTCTACAAATGTTTATTTAATTGCTATATTTTACTTTATGGGATCTTCCTCTCACATTTGTCTGTATCCCCTAGTCCAGAAACCCATAGTTACCCTGCAGAGAAGAAATCTCCAATTTTCTGCTGGAGGAAGGATAGTCTTCTGGTACACAGTGTGAGAGATCTAAATTTCTGAATACTTCTTGGATAGATTTTCAACAAGGTTCTCCTGCATGTCTTATTTTCCCACAGAAGTACCATTGACTCTTTAAACTAGAGTTCAGCTCACAAGCAATATAATTAATTTGATCATAGTCCAGTCGGCTGTGGGAGGAGGGGAATCTTTCCTCATATAAGCCTTTAAAATTCAACTGCATCGGCCTCCTCTCTCACCCTCCATCAGTATTTTTTTCCTACAGTTCACACAGTGCATTGCTACCTTTTTAACTTTTTTTCCTTTATTTTTCCATATCTTTGATGCAGAACCTTAAATAGCCTAATCTTCTGAGCCTGGCATTTGTAGCTCTCAAAAATATGTGCCTTTGCATTTTTTTTTTCTCTCCCTAGTATAAATTCTCTTCTCTAGTTAGTCTGGCTTCCCTCCTTTCCCTCTTCCTTTCGTTTGCTTCCAATTATTTCTGTTTACCAAACATCTATAAAACCCGTGTTATATGTCCAGTTGCTAAAGATTCAAAAATGGGTAATATCCCTTTCTTTGAGATACTTGTAATCTAATGAGAGACAAGATGTAAACAATTTAATGCTCTGACATTGTACATATGCTGTAAGTTCTGTCAGAATACTGTGGGGCCATTTGGGGAGGTGGGAGAATTCTATGTGGGGAGGTAAGAAAAGGCCTCACTAATGAGAGAAATTTAGCTTAAGTCTTAGAAGGTGGTCTCAAGGAGGCCCTAAAGCTAGGAATTGGTGAGACGACAGACATTCCATGTATTGCTTAAGGAATGAAGGGGCATGTGCAAAAGATCTTGGTGCATTAGGGGAAATGCAGGAGTAATGAGGATGGAAAATGAAGGGTAGGTCCAAGGAGGTGGATATGTGTTCTTTAGAAACATCACTTCTGTAGCAATGAGGCAGGCGGTTGGCATGGCCGCTCTTTCCAATCAGTATGCCATCTTTATGAGTTCTCACCGGAATGCCCATATCATTTCTCTTCCTCATTACAAATCTGGCTTACTTGGGCGCCTGGGTGGCTCAGTTGGTTGAGCGACTGCCTTCGGCTCAGGTCATGATCCTGGAGTCCTGGGATCGAGTCCCACGTCAGGCTCCCGGCTCAGCGGGGAGCCTGCTTCTCCCTCTGACCCTATCTCCTCTCATGCTGTTTCTCTCTCTCTCTCAAATAAATAAATAAATAAATAAAATCTTTAAAAAAAAACCCCAAAAAACCAAAAACAAATCTGGCTTACTCTTTGAGTTCCAACTCAAGTCCCATCTTTTTTTTTTTTTTTTTTTTAAGATTTTATTTAGAGAGTGAGAGCATGAGCGGCGGGGGTGGTGATGCAGAGATGGAGGGAGAGAGAGAATCTCAAGTAGACACCCTGCTGAGCATGGAGACCCGGAGCTTGATCCCATGACCCTGAGATCATGACCTGAGCTGAAATCAAGAGTCGGACGCTCAGCCGACTGAGCCACCCAGGTGCCCCAAGTCCCCTCCTTTTTATGAAGGCCTTCTCATCTGTTCTAGCACGTGAGCTCACCTCTTTTAACTTGGACTCTTAAAATATGAATTATTTAATGTAGTACTTGATTACATATAATTGCAAACTTGATACTATTTGTGTGTGCGTGTGTGTACTGCACCTCTTGTCTCTTTAACAAATATACAGGTTCCTAGAGGACCAGCATAGTCCTGTGTATAGTGTGTTCCAATAGATATTTGCTTTTTTACAATATTGGTTAAACAAATATGTAGTGAGCTACCACTATATGCCAAGCCTGGATTCTATAAATTGATAGTGGATAAGTGAGAGGGCAGAATTCAATTTTTAAAATATATCTAAAATTAAATTTACTAGTTATATCTTTAATAACCACAACCAGATTCTGATTTACTTAGTCCCTTTCCACAATTCAAGGCAATTATCAGAACAATGATCCTTTAAGCTTTTATTTATCCATCAGTTGAAGCTCTGGTGAATGTCTTGATACTGCCTTTCCTTGAGGCATTATTTAAGTTAATAGTCCTTTTAATTTGAATTTTTGGACATAGAGGTTACAAATGAGTGCAAGAATTTTTAAACTACATTTATTTATGGAATCATGGAACACTACATCTAAAACTAATGATGTAATGTATGGGGATTAACATAACAATAAAAAAATTAAAAAAAAAAAGAAAAAAACTACATTTATTTATGAACCAAAAGAGTCACAGAATATTTTACTATTTTTTAATCTATTTTTTAAAGCTGGTTCAAACTTGGCAATAAAGAAGATATATTTTCAATGTAACTGTAAATATAGGAGAACTATGAATAGAAATTGTAAGTACATTCTAGGATAGAAATGCGGTTATTTAATCCCTGAGGTGCAGTAGCAAGCTTTATCTTGATAAAGTACAATAAAGTACAAATCATGATTTCAAATTCACTTAAATTCCTCTTTTTCTTTTCAGTTTGTCAGAGTTTAGAATTTGTTTTATATTTCCAAGACCAAAGCTTTTTTAGGAAGCCCATATATCATATTAATTTATATAGAAATAAATGGAAATACATTATGGGGAACATTTAACTTTTCAGGTATAGAGGACAATAGAGAAGAAAGACATCCTTTACTATGAACATTATTGTATTCATTCACATGTATTCAAAGGATCATTTAAACTGAAATGTTATTTGATTATGCTATCTAGTTAGAGCTAACAAAAACTAATTATTTTTATTAGCAGAAACTAAAAACTTAGTTAAGGGGTTTTATTCTTTTATTAGTTGAGACTTGATTGATTATTGTTTGATCATTATTGGCTAATATTTGTTGAGTATCTGCTGGATACATAAAGATTTGAAAATCTAATGAAGTACAATCAGAAATAAAAAGTGGATGACTATTGGTGCTCCACAAAGAACATCAGAGAATTCTTTTAATAGTTTGTTTGCTGTGTCCGTCTCATGTCCGATGCAGATTCGGCGAGCTTATGTCTCACACTTGCAAACTTTTCAGGACCATTAGCCTTCGGCCACACCCAAGCAGCTTCAACTTGAAGCACTGCTACCATCACCTGTAGGCTTGATAGGGATTTAAAGGGTCTTCACCTGAATCCAACATGTTCTTGCATAGTGTGTTGTTTCCCTGACTCTCCGACTGGTTACTCCTGAAAGTACTTCCTCAATGAATTGCATGCATATTCATCCTCATGTTGGGTTCTGCTTCTAAAGAACCTGATGTATAACAGTGGATATTTGAAAAAATAAATGGTGGTTATATTAAACGTTGAAGAAAGCAGGTCTTGTATTGGAAAAGATGACCCAAGATTTCAGAGAAAGGCTTGGGGAGAATCAAAAACTAGGAGCTTTTTGCAGAAAATGCATTGTTATTAGAGCAACTATCAGGCCATGTTTCCTAATATTCCTAAGTTAGCTAAGTTTCTAAGGTCCCTAAATTTTCTAAGTCTTCTCATTCTAGAAGGGTATGGTTATCTTCCCAGAGGGAAGAATTTAGCACACTGTACACTGAAGATGGTTGTAGCAATTTTCTCCATGTAGTTGTTTGTGGATAGTTGAAATTGCTGTCTAGCATTACTTTCCATGTTTAGGTTGGGTAGAAATTGATATGACAAGTATGTTGAGGCAGTAATAATCAATATGCATGAAAAGAAATTCCCAGGATGACAGAGCTGTATTGGCTGGAGTAGGGACTGAGGATTGGTTAAAGAGATTCTCAAGGAATCTTTCCCAAGGATTTCTGAAAGCAGTCACCCAGGAAAGTAGTACTGCCCCCTAGAGTGCTTTACTGAGTCACATGTGCATGTGGTTATTTTAACTGTGGGATGTAGCTTAACCTTTGGCAGTTATTTTCACTTGAAGAAATGGATACTCTGACAGGTCAAGTGATTTGGTATTAAAAATGAGAAAATTATGGGGCACCTGGGTGGCTCAGTCGGTTAAGCAGCTGCCTTCGGCTTAGCTCATGATCCCAGGGTCCTGGGATCGAGCCCCGCATCGGGCTCCCTGCTCAGCGGGGAGCCTGCTTCTCCCTCTCCCTCTGCCTGCCTCTCTGCCTACTTGTTCTCTCTCTCTCTCTCTCTCTGTCAAATAAATAAATAAAAAATCTTAAAAAAAAAAAGAAAATTAGGACCTCGTTTCAGATTTTTTCAGTCATTCATTTATTCACAAATACTTATTAAAGTAGTTATATTTTGATAAGAGTAGTGTATGATACAGCTAAGCACAGGTATTACTTAAGGGATATGAATTATAGATGAGCAGAATGGGTAGTTGGAGTTGGCATGACATTTAAAGGGATATGGATAAGGGACAATATACTGGGCCCAAGGAAGTACAAATAATTTGGTGTGAGGGTGCCTGGGTGGCTCAGTTGGTTAAATGACTGCCTTTGGCTCAGGTCATGATCCTGGAGTCCCGGGATTGAGTCCCACATCAGGCTCCCTGCTCAGCAGAGAGTCTGCTTCTCCCTCTGACCCTCCCCCCTTTCATGTGCTCTCTCTCTCTCTCTCATTCTCTCTGTCAAATAAATAAATAAAATCTTTAAAAAAAATAATTTGGTGTGACTGCATTGTAGTTGTGTCTTTGTGGTCAGAGATGAGGCTAAGTTGCAAAGTAGAAACTAGATGATGGAGGACCTTATACATCATATTCAGAAGTTGTAATTTTATCTTGAAAGGGATGGTGAGTGACTAAAGGATTTTAAACAGGGAAGTAAATGGATCAGATTTTCATGTTAGAAACAACACTGTCAGCAGTGTGGAGGCATTATAATAATTCAAAGGAAAAATAATGAGAGCCTAAATCAAGATGTATTAATGGGGATATAGATGAGAGAAAGACTGGAGAAATGCTTAGAGATAGAATTTGAAAGGACATAGTGATTGACTGGATATAAATCAGAGAGAGAAAAGGATCTGGAATGACTCCTACATTTCTGGCTTGGGTTACTCAAGAATGGTCATTTTGTCTCCAAGAGAAGGAAAGTATAGGAGGGATAGGTTGCTGCTATGGGGAAGTCCTGGAGGAGAATAAAAAGATAATAACTTCGGTTTTGGACATGCTGAAATTAAAATACTAGTTGGACAGTCAAATACCTTGATACAGCCTCCTGATCATAAATTCAGATTGCTTCTTACCATAATATACCACTGATGGAAAAAACCATTAGTGACAGAGTATGTAAATAATTTATAAATATACCTACATTATTTCTTTGATTTTAAGAATGTTCATTTTGGGGTGAGCCGTGATGATTTGAAATCCCTTTTTATGTGTGGTGGTATTTTATTAAAAATAATTTCCTTTCAATGGCACTTCTATGATCATTTTCTCCATTTCTGTAAAGTCCTCTTGGTCAGAGCTGCCGTATTTTCTGGGCTCTGTCTTCTTGCCTTCACCACCTTTCTACAAATTCCTGCCCTTCAGCCTGACTTCTCCATTTACTATCTACTTTCTGCCTCCAGCTTGTTAAGGAATGGCGGCCTCACCCCCATTTGTTCTCTCTTTGTGATGTCCCTTACTGTTTTTGATATCTTATTGCAGTCCCATAAATCTTATCTATGCAGTCATTTAAGCCAAATTAAATATTTTTTTAAAGCTGTGTGATCAACTAACTTTTGCTATGGAGAAGGCACCACAGAGGCAAGCAATCCTTGCCCTTTAGGGTAACAAATCTCAATGCCCTTCTTTCTAAAGCCTTTGTCTTCTGATCCTATCATCAGGTTAGTGGAGGTAAGAATTTCAGGTGAACAGAAGGAGGGATGGAAAAGGGGTAGTTGCTGCTTCTTGGAGAGACCAGTTGTAATATTTTACGGGAATAAGAGTCTTGTAGCAAATACATCATGACCTGTGAAGGGAGCATAGCCTTATCATATAGACCTGGTTTGAATCCTGGTTCTATTTCTTTTAGCTGTAGGATCCTGGGAAAATTACTTAACTTCTTCATGCCTCAATTTTCTCAAAGAGGGTCATTGTGAAATTTAAATAATATATGAAAAAATATGTACAACTTAACATCTAGTAGTAGTTACAAAACATGTGAACTTCCTTTTCCCTTTGAAGTCTCTCTCAGGTTATTTTGAATTGTGGGGAATCTTCCTTTGGGATGGTAAGCAATATTGTACCCTAATGGTCATGGACCATTAACATCCCAGTATTTGCACAAAGCCCAGTGATTACTGTAAATGTTTTTCTAAAGAATCAATCTTAAGAAGCTTCTGAGAATTTTGTCAATATTTAGAATGATATATAACTAGAATAAAAAGACCATTGCATGATGATTTGAAATAATCTTTTTCTACAGTGTTATCATCCAGCCTGATCTCTAAAGCGTTTAAAGGATATGTGCCTTTGGTACTTCAACTCTGTGTGTGCTGCTTTCCTCTTGATATAATGGAAGACAATGGATTCGCAGGCCACTTTGTGGAACAAAGAAATGACTATATTGAATTTTTATTTAAGTACAGTCTTTTTCATTACTGTTTGTTCTTTTGGTTTTAAATCATGTATCTATTTTGTACTTCATTACCATGTTTAGAATAGTGTATAGCATGCAGTGTTACCAGCCGTTTTTTAAAATTTTCCCTAGGATTTATTTATTTTTATTATTTCTTAATTTATTTTACAGAGAGAGAGAGAGCAAGAGAGCACACAAGCAGGGGAAGTGGCAGGCAGAGGGAGAAGCAGGCTCCCTGCCGAGCAAGGAGCCCGATGCGATGTGGGGCTCCATCCCAGGACCCTAGGATCGTGACCTGAGCCGAAGATAGATGCTTAACCGACTGAGCCTCCTAGGCACCCCTATTTTCTGTAGGATTTAAAATAATTCTATAACAGTTAAAAGAAGCCAGTAAGCAGGAGTAAAAAAATATACAATATATTTAAGGGAGATCTGACTCATCAACATTGAATAAAAATAAGAAATCAATCAATGTATAGAATATACTTTGTAGGATTCATACTAGGGCAAATGGAAGGCACTTTGAGAAATTATGAAAACACAATCGAAATGATAAATCACTGTATTTTGCACAGTGTCTTGTTGGAATAAACAATATCGCAAACCATAAAGAGGGTAAATGGAAGAAATTACAGTAGAAACAGTTTATACTGAATGAAAGTTCAGCGAACCTAGTTATACGTTCTATCTCATCCTTGTCCAAAGAGAATAGAATATATGTGATAATTACTTTCAGAGGAAGCAAAATTCATACATCTTTATTTTTGTTTTGAGCTTTGCTTTTGCCTTTGTCTGTCATTCGGCTCTAAAGAAACTCACCAACTTCTGTAACGAAACCAAGCCCAGCATCTCTGAGATGGCAATGTAGGGACCATCTTTAGGAGTCACCTACTGAAGTTTCATAGAAAAGATGAAACTCAGGAGCTAAGAGTTGGGGTCTAATGCAAAGATACCCCACAAGAAAGTCCTCCTGCCATTGTCTACCATGAAAGATAAGGTTTGATCAGATTAAAGAAGACAATATTACTACTTAAAGCAATAACAAAGTATCCTCTACACTTTACAGATGGAAGAAGGGCACAGAGAAGTAAAATGCTTTATTGAAAATAACATAATGGTTGGAGAGCTGGAATCAGGATTTAGGATACTTATTTTGAGTGCTTACTTGTCTGCATGCTTTATTTGTAAACATAGGGTACTGCTATTATTTTTTTAGTTAACTTCCTTCACAACAGCTTTTTCAAATAAGCAATAGATTGGCTTATCATTTCCATTCTGTATCTGTATCTTAATTTCCTCTCCCAAAATGATGCATGATTTCCAGAAACATTTATGCTCAATGCCCATTTGCTGTAGAAACACACCCTGTTTCTTTCCTAATAGCAACACTTACACTATGTAATCACTGTCATTATCATTCTACTTTAGAAGATTTTCCTAGCTGCTCTATCAGGTTCCCACCTATCTCAGAAACTATATACTGTCATTCTGTTTTTGTAGTTTCGCATGGTATTTCCTAGTGGTTGTGGTTGTTGTTGTTCTTCTTGGTGTGTGTGTGTGTGTGTGTGTGTGTGTGTGTGTATGAGAGAGACAGAGACAGAGACAGAGATAGAGAGACAGAAAGTGTTCTAGGCCATAGTAATCTGAAACAAATGCCAGGTCTTGCTATTGATTAGGAAAAACTGACATTCCATTGGTCAATTCAATACATATTTTATTAAAAACAAAAACAAGAACAAAAATAATAAACTTGACCATGGTCTGGGCCAGGCATGGTCTTGTTTCTGGGTATATAAAAATGAACAGGTCACAATCTTGGACATTGGAAGTTTGCCATCTCATTTAGAGAGAGTGATAAATAGGAAATATAGGAGAGAGAGAGAGAGAGAGAGAGAGAGAGGAATCAAGCTCAGTGCCATAGTAGCAATCAGATAAATCCAGAAAGTTAGAAACACTGCAGGACTACTAGTTTAGTTTCTTCAGCAGAACTGTCTCATGAAAAATTGAAGGGGAACAGAGTTGTGCTGGATTAACAGAATGCTTAACAGACATTATAACCAAAATCAATATTGGACCTAGGTGCTGTGCTGGTTTGTACAAAGCAGTTCAAAGGACATTTTGGGGACAATTAGGGCAATTTGAAATAGACTGTATCAGAGGAAATGAAAATTTATTGACATAGAAACAGAGAGTAGTAAAAGAAAAGTTCATATTATGAAAAAGTATGTATGGGAGACCAACTTTTTAGAGAGCCAACTGAGGACACACTATACCAGATACAAAATTTTTTTACACACATGTGTTGTTACTTTAACACAACAATATGTTATACATATTTTTACATATTACATAGTTATGTATATATGCTGTTACTTTATCACATGTTACATATAAATATTAAATATTACTTTCTTATATTTTATATACATGTACATCTTATATATATCTTATATACATTCTATTGCTTTAGTATAAAAATATAAAAATAGGTGTTTATTTGAAATTATATATTGTTTACTTTCTGTTACATAAATCCTATTGTTTAAACACTATGAGTAAAAAGAGAAAGAGAAAAATATCCTAGCACCAGGGTTCTATAAAATCTCACCCCTAGCCATCCACCTTTGCGCCTTTGCTGGGAACAAAGGCAGTGAAGGAATAACTAGGAAGACAGATACAGGATGCAAAGAGGGAGCCAGAGAGAGAGAGTTGGAGCAACTACTAGAAAGATTAAATCCTCTCTAATTCTGAAAATACCATAAAATGCCTGGGCAGATCAGAGCAGGACTATAGGAGAGGAATTTCAAAATACACCCTATTTAAAGGACCAGCAACATGATTTAAAAGAACAGACTCATTTTAAAGAGACCATCTTAGTTTAAAGAATCAAGCATGATTTAAATCAAAATCCCATTTTAAAAAATTAACAAAACAGATAAACCACTAGATAACTTGTTCAAGAAAGAAAAGGAAAAAATACAAATACAGAAAATAAGAAATTATACTGGGAAGTAACCCCTTAAACAGAAGAAATGAAAAAGATTATATGAGTCAAATTTGTAGACAATTTTGAAAACCTAAATGAAATGGAAAATTTTTCAAGTTTATCAAAACTGATCCTATTAGAGTTAGAAAGTCTTAAAAGTCCAATTTTCACAGAAAAGATAAAGTTATCAAGGAACCACCCCACAAACAGAACAAAACAAAACATGAGAACTAGATGGTTTCACAAAGGAATTCTTTGCAACCTCCAAAGACCAGATATATTTCATGCTTTATAAGCTATTGCAGAGCATTAAAAAAGGAAGAAAATGTAACACAGATATCTAACCCAAATAAAGACAAACAGAAAACTACAGATCAATATCTCTCATGGATATTAATGCAAAAAATTTAAAATATCAGACAGAAGCCAATACCATATTAAGAAAATAGTACACCATGATCAAATGGGATTTTTCTAGGAATGCAATAAGGAAATCCATTAATATCATGTACACATTAATAAATTCAAGGAAAAGTTATAAAATTATCTCCATATAGATTGACTAAATCCTTGGAAAAAATTCCGCATCAATTCATGATAAAAACATTTAAGGAGAATATTTAAGGAGGGATACTTTCTCAAAATGATAAAAAATATATATACCTCTGTTTTTAAACCAGGATCTTTTAAATTTTATTTTATTTTTATTTAAATTGAGTTAATTAACATACCGTGTATTATTAGTTTCAGAGGTAGAGTTCAGTGATTCATCAGTTGTATATATATATAACACCCAGTGCTTATTACTTCATGTGCCCTCCTTAATGCCCATCACCCAGTTACCCCACCCCCCAATGCCCCCAGGATTTTTTTTTTAAACCAAGAAACACTAGAGGCATTTTCACTAAGATGAGAAACAAGGCAGGGATGCCAACTATCTCCACTACTATTCACCAATTTATTAGAGCTATCAGCCAATGCAGTTAGACAAGATAAATTAGAAGCATAAGAATGGATAAAGAAGAAACAAAACTATCTTTACTTGCAGTTGATACAATGTTATGTCAAATGCTCCCATTCCCCAGAGAATCAATGATTAAACTAACTCAACAACAAAAGAGTTGTTCAAGTACAGGTTATAAAATTAACATACAAAATTAAGCAGCCTTCATATACACAAGCTATAAATAGTACATAATGGTACAAATAGTACATAATAGAGAAAACACTATTTATGATTAGCAGCACAGAATACATACATAGGAATAAATTTAAAAATGTACAAAATCATATACAAAGAAAATTTTAAAACATTCCTGAGACATACTGAGGAAGGCTTGAACAAATGAAAAACATCATATATTCTTTTTTCCGCAGCTTTACTGAGATATAATTGAAATGTAATATAAGTTTAAGGTATACAACATGATAACTTGATATATGTATATATTGTGAAATGATTAACTCAATTATGTTAGTTAACATCTCACCTCACATACTTACAATTATTTTGTGTGTGTGTTGAGAACTTCTAAGATCTATTCTCTTAGCAACTTTCAAATATACAATAACAGACAGTTTTAACTATAGTCACCATGCTACATATTAAATCCTCAGAATTTATTAATCTTATAACTGGAAGTTTGCACCCTTTGACCACCTTCACCCCCCTTCCCTGCATCTGCCCCTGGCAACCACCAATTTACTCTCTATTTCTACAAGTTATTATTTTTTTGTTTTTTGTTTTTTTAGTTTCCACATATAAATGAGATCATAGGTATTTATCTTTCTCTGACTTATTTCACTCAGCATATGTCCAAAATGTCCATAATGTCCATACATGTTGTCTCAAGTGGCAGAAATTCTTTCTTTTGGCTGAATAGTATTCATAAAGTATATATTGTGTGTGTATGTGTGTTTGTATATATTCTTTATCTATTTATCTACTGATGGACACTTAGATTGTTTCTATGTCTTGACTATTGTGAATAATGCTGCAATGAGCATGGGGGTGCATGTACCTCTTCAAAATACTGATTTCATTTCCTTCAGATATATAGCCAGAAGTGGAATTGCTAGATTGTATAGCTTTTAATTTTTTAAGGAACCTTAATACTGTTTTCCATAGTGGCTGCACCAATTTACATTTCCACCAGTAGTATACAAGGGTTCCCTTTTCTCTACATCCTCACTACCACTTATTATTTTTTGTATTTTTGATAATAGCTATTATAACAGGGGTGAGGTGATATCTCATTTTGGTTTTGATTTGTATTTCCCTGATGGTTAGTGATGTTGAGTACCTTTAAAGTACCTTTTGGCCATTTGAATGTCTTCTTTGGAAAAAAGACATCTCCAATTCTTGGAGGGTGGCTTAAGGTTATAAAAATGTCAGTTTTCTCTAAGTTAGTTCATAAAACACATGTCATCTCAGTAAAAATTCCAACACATTATTTTATAGAGTTAAACAACTTGATGCTAAAGTTCATGTGGGAAAACAAATATGCAGGAATAGGTAGGAAAACATGGGAAAAGAACAATTGTGTGTGGGCGGAGAAACTAGATTTACCAGACATTCAAACATATTATAAAACCTATATAAGGAAAACAAAGTTCTACTGGTGCATAAGTAGAGAAATGGACAAGTGGAATTGAATAGAAATTCCTGAATTAGCCCCAAATACATAAGGAAATTTAGTATATGACAAAGGCAGTATCTCTAGTCTGTGATGTAAAGATGGACATTTAATAAATGGTGTTGGGAAAACTGTGTAGCCACTTGGGAACAGATAAAATTAGATTTGTATCTCACACCATACAAAAGAATTAACTCCAAATGGATTAAGGATCTACATGTAAAAAATGAAATCATATAAGTACCAAAATAAATGTATATGAATTCCTTTTTCATCTTACATAGGGAAAGACTTTCTACTATGACTCAAATTCTAGAAACAAGAAGATTAATAAATATGACTACATAAAAATAAAATACATATGACAACTAACAGCAAAAGTTAAAAGACATCTGACATATTGGGATAAAATAGTCACAACCTGTACCACAGACAAAAGGCTAATGGTCCTAAAATATAAGGAACTCTTATAAATTGAGGGACAAATGACTGAAAATCTAATAGAAAAATGGGGAAAAGACATGAACAGAAAATTCATTTAAAAAGAGATATAAATGTATGATATAAAAAAAATAAATGTATCAAATATATGAAAAAATGCTCAAATTCATTCATATTTAGAAAAATGCAAATTTCACTACTGAGATACTATTTCTCCCTAAGACTGGTAAACATGTAAAAAACATGACAACATATTCTGTTGGCAAATCTGTGTGAAAACAGGCACCTTGTTGGTGAGAATACAAATTGATACAACCCTTCTGGAGGGAAATTTGTCAATACCTAACAAAATTACAGATGCATATATCTTTCTTTTTTTTTTTTTTAATTTTTTTATTGTTATGTTAATCCCCATACATTACATCAGTAGTTTTAGATATAGTGTTCCATGATTCATTGTTTGTGCATAACACCCAGTGCTCCATGCAGAACGTGCCCTCCTCAATACCCATCACCAGGCTAACCCATCCTCCCACCCCCCTCCCCTCTAGAACCCTCAGTTTGTTTTTCAGAGTCCATCGTCTCTCATGGTTCTTCTCCCCCTCCGATTTCCCCCCCTTCATTCTTCCCCTCCTGCTACATTCTTCTTCTTCTTTTTTTCTTTCTTAACATATATCAGATGCATATATCTTTCAGTCCAGCAATCCGCTTGTAGGAATCTACCCTGAAGGTATACCTCCAACAAAACAAAAATATATCCAGAAGCTATTCATCACAGCATAGTTTGTAATTGTAAAATATTGGAAATAACTAAAATGTTCATACATAGGAGAGTGATTAAATTAGCTATGGTGCTCTACATGGAATACTATGTTATCTATTCAAAAAAAGAATGAGGGAGATATCTGTGAATTGATGTGATCTGATTTCTAGGACATGCTGTTTAGTTAAAAAAAAAAAAAGCATAGGCCAAGAGAGTATCTATAATATTCTATACTTAATATATGAAAGAAGGGGATCCAAGAAAACACAAAGTATGTGCTTATTTGTGCAAAAGAAATATAGGTAGGCTAAATTAGAAACTAAGAGATTGGTTATTTAGAGGGTGAGTGGGAAAGGGTTGGAAAGATGTAGGGAATGAGATTCAGGTAGCAGGGATATGATATACTACCTTGAGTACATCATTTTTGTGTAACTCTGACTCTTAGAACCATAGTAATAGTTCAGATATCTCTGACTTACCCCCCAAATAAACCATTAACACCAACTAGAATATGATTAACCCCCCAAATGGAATAGAAATACCAACCAATTAACTTAACTGTATTACTAATGAACCTAATCACACTGAAATGAATGGGAAAGAAAACAACTAATTTTAGTAACTATGAAAACTATCTTGATTGGATATTGCAAGGCTGAAGATCAAAAGAATTGTACATAAATTCTGTTCTAAATGTCAAGGTCAAACAGATTCTCTTTTAATTTATGAGCTTCTTTCTGTTGTTCTGTTGATACTTAGCTGCCACTTTTTCTTGTGTCTTATGTCATATGCCTTTTCGCATTCTCTCTCTTTTTTAGAATGAACTCTCAAATATAATTTTCATTTAAGATACATTTGTGGAAAACATTCTCTACCATTAACTCTTCAAATTGTGCCTCTTTTATTCTGTTCTGTCCTTTAGGAGCTCCAATATGATGTATCATTTTTTGTTTCTTAATCTCTCTTTTGTATATTGTAATACTTTTTACTCTGTGTTTCATTCTGGGTAATTTTTTTCAGCTCTATCTTCCATGTTACTAATTCTTTCTGCAGCTATATTTGATTTGATGTTTAATTTGATGAGTTTTTGGTTTTAATGGTTATGTTTAATATTTCTAGATGTTCTACTTGGTTTTTTTGAAAATCTACCTTGAAGCATTTGTTAGTCCTGTTGTTTTTCATTATACTTTCTATCTTCCTTTATTGTTTTAAGCATTTTATATTGTACACATCATAGTCCTGGTATCTATGGAATTTGTGGATTTATGTGTAGTTTGTTGTTTTTGCTGACTCTTACTTATGTAACTTGCTTCTTCAGGAGTTAAAAAATTGTGGGCTCACTTTCCTTGGACGGATTATTTTAGACCTGGGTTGTAGGTACATTTTTCCAAAGAGATGTTTGCTTCTGCTAAGCTCCTGGGGCTTTACAAATGGGGACTACTTAAAAACACATTTTTAGTTTTGAATCTATATGGATAGTATAAATTCTGGCCCAAACCATCTGAGGGGTAGGCCTGTGCTTAGGAATTGTCCAGGGAGACTCCCCCTGTTTTCTCCCTCACATTTTCCTCATCCATCCAAGAGTTAAGGCTTTTTCATCATCTCCTTTTATGGGTTACCTTTTTTTTTTCTTGTATTGCCTTTAGAGGATCCCTTATTTGTTCAGATTTCTCAATCTGATTTCTCATCTTTGCAGGGGCCAATTTTTCTCTCCCACCTTGTACAGGGCCCAGGTCTGTCTTCTGTAAAAACCTAAGCCCTAGGCCACCATGGATTAGTAGTTGTCCCGACTATACATGCCAACCTCAGAGCTTGCTTACCTGTCTGGATTTTTCCTTTCTCTTTATTTCTGCCCTCTGAGGATTTTCTTTACTTTCTTCTTCACTCAGCCAAACATGTAAGAAAATTAAAACAATTCTATTCTACATTTTCTTGTGTTCTAAATTGAAAAGTTTTCTCTGGATATTTGATCTGACCTATTGGCTGAAGTGGAAGTCTCTTTTTTATTTTAAAGCAATGAAGGAAATGTAGACACCATTTATTTATTCTTATTTTATATCATTGTTATAGTTTCTGTTCATATGAATATATATCTATCCATTAATTGCAGATAGGTTTTGAAGAAAAGAAAAGGTCAGTGTATTCAATCTGCCATATTGAACCTCATGTTCAATTAGACATTTTAAGTTTCTGTTTTAAAACCTCTTGAAGTATTGTGCTAGAAAATTCTGATTAAAATGTCCATTGTATAGGTGCAGGATACTTTTACCCTGTGTTTTGACCTAGTCTTTATTTTGACTTCACCATTTTAATGGTAAGGACATATTGTTATATTATAATTTACTATTTTTTTCTTCAGAATTAAATCAATGCTGAAAAAAATTCTTTGAAAAAGTTAATATTTTAGTCAATTTCTGCTGTGCAATTAAATGATTTCTAATTGAAAAATTTTATCTTTATTTACCAAAATTTTTTTTATCAAAATCATTTCTTTTTACTTAATCTTTATGAAGAAGTTTGGGTTACAAATCTGGGCTTTTCTTCTCCCTCATGAGCTTATATCTTCAGTTGTGAACTTTCCTTTGGGGCCATTGTTTCTAACAGGCACATTTTACCAAGTTCAAATTTTTCAATCAAATAATTGCCACTTGCAGTCCAACCATTGTCAATTTTTTCCTATGAATTATTCTTATCAGTAATAATACTGGATAAATTGAATTAGAAAATAAGTTATACTTGTTTCTTAGTCAAATCTTGAGAAAAGAAATAATCAATTTTCTTTAGTTATTTCAGAATTACTTAGTTTTCCAGGTTTGTTTTATTGCTAATATGGTTCTCCCATATTCTTCTAATTAGTTTGTGTACCTTACACTAAGTGCTTAATGTAGTAAGTTAAAATGGCAGGGTCAAACAGTATAGTGAAAATGGTGGCCCAGAATGTCCTGCTTAGACAAGTTTCATACTGTTTTCAGTGAGTATTTGTGACAGAGACTAGTTGGGAATTTGGTTGATAAAGGCAACCTAAGTTATTAGTGTCATAGCTAGGGGCTGAATATTATGTGTAGGGAAAACTTGTGTGTGTGTGTGTGTGTGTGTGTAGGGAAAACTTTTAATTCTTTTTCAGAAAGTGGAAAAATATTCTCTAGGGATGGCAAAGAGTAAGAAAAAGCCAAAATATTAGGGGAAAGAAATATATCTTCTTAGTATAAAGTCCCTGGAATGGCTAACCCAGACACTCTCTTTATTGAGTTTAATCAGCATAAGCAAATGGATTTAGAGAAACTGCAAACACCTGAAATAATGTTTTTGATGAAGAGACTAAAGTTCTAGAGACAGGATTTCCTGAATCATCTAGAATATTTGCTAAAAATGTAGAATCTTGAGTCTTACACCCAAGAATTCAGTAACTTTGATGTTGATCCCAGGAAATTGCCTTTTGTAATAAGCACCTAGGTGACTCTAATGAAGACTGAACTTGAGAATCATTACCAAGAGTGTGTACATCAGATCAAAGTTGAAATATCTCCAAGAGAAGAATTCAGAGTGACATAGATATATTTTAATTACATTTGGAAATATTAAAATTAATATAAATTAAGCTTCAGATATTAATAGTTTAGGCTAATATATCTTATTCACTTAAGTGTCCTAGCCTTTAGGACTTCTTTTCTAATCTTATTCAACTACTCAAGTTTTTGTTCAGTTGATTCAGTGAAGAGCTCTATTTTTGCCCTTTATTTATTTATGAATTTTAAGAAAGGATCTGAATAAAAGTTTATATGTCACACTAGGCAAATCATGACTATAGTTGAAGCCAGTATTTCTTAAAGCCTGTAAATGAACACTAGTGTCATATATGATCTTAATAGGTGGCAGATGAGAACATGGCTTCATCATTAAATATATCTGTGAAACGGTGGGTTCAGTAAAGTTAAAAGTTTTATTGTGTTCAGAATCTTTATTTTTTTTTATTTTATTTTTTTAAAGATTTTTTATTTTATTATTTATTTGATAGAGAGACAGTGAGAGAGGGAATACAAACAGGGGGAGTGGGAGAGGGAGAAGTAGGCTCCCCGCGGAGCAGGGAGCCGGATGGGGTCTCGATCCCAGGACCCTGGGATCATGACCTCAGTGAAGGCAGATGCTTAATGACTGAGCCACCCAGGTATCCCGTGTTCAGAATCTTTAAAAGTGAATATGTATTGTTATTCTCCAAGAGGTATGTATATTAAGCATTTCTTAAAAATTTTTTTTGACCAGGAAACTCTTTTTTAATGGGACATCTATTAATATATTTGGGGATATTAGTGTTCTCAGGAAAACAATTTGTGGCCTCCTTGTTGAAACCTCTGCCACATATCCATAGGCCATGGCAATATATTAAAAAAATCAGGTTCAGATCTTTAGAAAACTGAATGTATAAGCAGGAACAAAGTGAAGTGAGTGCCAACTTTATGGGTTTATTTTTGTTCTTATGTGTATTTTTAAATCTTACATGTGTTTTGTAAACAGACAGGCATCATATCTTGGTAAATAACATATGTTTTATCATTCTTGCATGTCAAAGTGTACTGTTTTGAGTGTAATAATAATACTCATTATTCATAGAAGGTAGCAGTAATCACTTCTATGTTGTTGAGAACCACCAGATTGAAGTAGGAGTTTGTGTTTAAGAATTTGAATAAAGTAGGACAAAGGAAAAAATTTCTTCTTGTCTTACTTTTTTCCTTCTTCAGGCATGCCATTTTTCAATTACTTACAAATCATTTCTCTCTGTCCTCCATTCTTCAGAAATATAGCAGAGCTCAATGCTCTATATGTGGCTTTTTCCTTTAAGCGGCACTTTTGAGATCTGTTTTAAAACTGCTAAAGATAAACAATTTTCAGAAAAATCTAGATTTTAGCTGTCATTTTATTTAGTAAATGGAGGTGAAGTTCTGAAAGTTTAAAGATAAAAGTGTACCAATAATCAGGTGTTTAGATTATTTCACTGTATTCTCAATTTTGGTTGAAAGTATTGAAGATAAAATAGGTATTAAATGCAACTCAGTGTATACATACTGAGTGTCCACTGTGTCATAAGAACTAGGGACGTAATGGTGATAGGAATATAGAGATACCCCCATGGAGCTCACAGTCTAGCAGGTAAGAGAGACATTTAACAAATAATTGTATGTGCAACAAATACTTTGAAGATGAAGTACAAGGTGTTAACCTATTTTGGCTGGTTAGGAAAGGGATCCTTTGGAGTTGATATTTCAGCTGACTATATTTTAGGGGACTGTTAATGATGATGATGATGGGGAAAGGGTATAATGCTAATATTAGGTTAAAGGCCTATAGGCAAAGAGAGAGAGGTAGGTTTCCTGTAGCTACTGACAGGGCCCATTATGATATAGAGTAAAGGGGGATAGTGGCAGGTAAAAGTAATAGATTACTTGGGGGCCTTATAGGCCATATTACAAATTTTCGACTTTATTTGAAATGCAATGGACAGTAATTAAAAGGTTAAATTAAGGGGGTGTCTGTGTGCCATGATCAAACTTACAATTTTGCAAGATCATTCTGGCTAGAGTATAGGAGCAGGAAGCCAAGGCTCCTGTGGTCATGCAGATGCAAGATGTTGGTTACTTGGATTTGGTTAGTGACAGTGGGAATGGAAAGAAATGTATAAATCAAGAGATATTTATTATATCATATCTATAGATTTGGTAATTGATTGGAATTCAGAAATTTACTATTTCAAAAGAATAAGAAGGGTAAGTAGTGGGGTTAAGTTGGGGCTTTGTTTTTTTGATTGCTTATTTGTTAACAAATTGGAGAGTGGACATTTTTTAAAATTTCCATTGTGGAAAATGGGAACACAGTCTGGACAGGGAAATATTACCAGGTTGAGGGTCCACCTGAGCTAATCGCTAATCTGTAGTAATGCAAATCTTTCCTGTTGTGTGATTTTACTTAAACTGTGTTCAGTAGCCAAGATGCTGGTATAGGTTAGGCAAATAATTTTTATCCAGTGTTGGATATTTTCTGCACTTGATAATGAGGGAAAGGAATTTATGATCTCATAGACAAGAAAGTGATTGAAGTGATGAACCAAGGAATAAAAGCTGGATGGAGAGGAAAGTTAATATAAAGTAAATATAAAGAGGGGCTTAAGGGCGGCAGTGAAGTAGAGGAATCAGGCACTACAGGTGCCCATGGAGTCAAAGTACAGATATATTGTGACCAGAGGATAGAGTGTATCTATTTTTGACACAATAGAGCATTTTGGGGGGATGACAGGGTTTGGGGAATGAGTACAGAGATGGAGTGGAGGAAGATATTGTTGAATATAATGAGGTGAAATATAATGGAAAATAGAGAAGTACTGCTATACTTGGTTTATTTTTACAATCTTGATATAATCTCTTTTTTTAAAAAAATAATATTTTCTTTAATCCCTTTTCTTCTCACTTCTCTCATTCCTTCAATATCGTTTTTCTGCTTTCCTTTATTCAAAACTCATGAAAAGAATTATATGAACTTACCTTCTACACCTCCTCTCCTATAATCCCTCTCTTGAGCTCAGTCTTCTTGCCTACCACTCCACTGCACCTGTCATGTCAGGATCCCATCTGTGTCACCAATGACCACGCATTGACCTTGTCCTAGACCTCATGGTACTTGACTTTTCAGCAGTCTTTGACATACATGGTGGATCCCTTCTTCCTCCTTGAAGCACTTAACTCCACTTGGCTTCCAGGATGCCACAGCCTTCTGATTTGCCTCTCACCTCACTAGTTGTTTATTCTTAGTTATCTTAGCTAGATCTTTCTTTTTATTTTCTCTCATATCTAAATATTGGGGTGTCCCAGTACTTAAGCCTCTAGTCTTGTTCATCCCATCCCTTCTGCACCCTATTATTCTCATCTTTTCTGTCTATATAGACTCCTTAGATTATTTTGTTCAGTCCTGTAGCTTAACTTATATAACTCCAACTTTGAAATTTATATCACTAGCCATGACTTTTCCTTTGAACTCTAGACTTACAAAACCAAATACTACCCAATATTTACCATAGGATATCTAAGAAACATTTCAAATTTACCACATGCCATACTGAACTCTTTGTGCTATGCTCCAAGCCTGCTTCTCCTGCTATCTTCTCCATTTTAATAAATAGCAACTCAATTTTTTCAATTGCAAAACAACCTGATATTTTTTCTCATAGCCTTCATTTAGTACATCAGCAAGATCTCTTGCTTTCAAAATACATCCAACAATTTCTTATGACCTTGTCTATTATTACCTGAATTTAAGCCACTATTATCTCTTGCCTCAAGTGTTCAATAGCTTCCTACTTTCCACACAGTGGCCAGAAGGACACTTTAAAATGGAGTTAAATCGGGGCACCTGGGTGGCTCAGTCGTTGGGCGTCTGCCTTCCGCTCGGTCATGATCCCAGGGTCCTGGAATCGAGCCCCGAGTCAGTCTCCCTGCTCCACGGGGAGCCTGCTTCTCCCTCTCCCCCTCCCCCTGCCTGTGTTCCCTCTCTTGCTGTGTCTCTCTCTGTCAAATAAGTAAATGAAATCTTAAAAAAATAAAATGGAGTTAAATCATCATATTTATCTACTCAAAACCTTCTAGTGACTTCTCTGTCTCTAAAAAAAAAGCCAAAGTCCTAAATAATATACCCCACACTCTGTTTTCAACATCATCTTCTATCACAATTCACCCTGTTCACTCTGCTCAGGCCTCTCTGGCTTTTTTGCTGATTCTTGAACATGCATAGTGCATTCCTCCCTTAAGACATTTTTTAACTTTCTATTCTCTTTTCCTGGAATACTTTATCCATGGATAAGTACATGGCTTGCTCTATCCCTTTCTTCAGGTGTCTGCTTAAGTTTCACCTCACTACTGACTACTTGATATAAAATAATGTCTTTCTTTACTCTTTATCCCTTTACCCTACTTAATTTTTCTTCACAGTACTTATCACCACCTGACATATATCATATATTTATTTTTGTGTAATTTTTGTTTTTTCCCTGACACTTGAATGTAAGATCCATTAGAATCGGAATTCCATCTATTATTTTTCATTCACTGCTATAATCCCTGTGCTTCTCAATAAATTTTTGTTGCATGGATTAATGTCTCTTTTTTATTGAGAGGCTGTATCATATCAAAGTAAAAATCCTGAACCCAAAGTAAGATGGACGTGAATTCTCAGCCCAGCTCTGGTACTAATAGGCTCTGGAAATTTAGGTAAGCCATTTAATTTCTCTGGGCTTCAGCTTTGTTATCTGTAAAACATGGCAGCTAGACTATATGAATTCTAAGGACTTCTATATCCCTGAACAATAGCCTATAAATGTTTTCTTTGGGCTCTTTCATAGATGTTTTGGTTATAGCATATGGTAAGATGTTTGCAGGATGATGTTAAGGAGGCACTCTATTAGGTGGCATGTGCTGGTAATGCACAGCTTTTTTGTTCAGGCATCTGTAAAATACATGAGGAGCTCTCAGAACATGGTTTAAGAACTTTTTGTACCTATATCAATGTCATGGGCTTTTCCTGATATGAAGGAATGAAACATGATTGAATATTCAACAATGATGCCTTTTTTTATTTTACAACTAATATTGCCAAGCTATGAACTTTGACTTAGGAATGATTTAAAATTACAACTACTTATAAATAAACAAAACTGATAGTGTAAACTCTCTAGATTTCAAGCCACGGTTGAAAAGGTCATCAAAGGCGTATATTTTAAAATCCTGACATCTGAAGAGCTAGAGAGCGCAAATAGTGTTAAACTGTGTTGAATATGTTATTTAATCCACATTGGACTTTCTCCATGGATGGTGCCTCAGTGAACTCTCCTGGCAGGCTGGTTGCTTCTTCTTTAGTAATTTTCAAGCCACTCAGATACTGTGTTCCATTTCTCTTGCCTACAGCACTTTATAGATGATATCTTCTTACAACATGAGCTTCATAATTCAATACAAGTTGCTGAAACTGCACCTTAAAATGCTTTTCTTTGAGATTCAGAGGATAGTGTTTAAATAGATTGTATCCTGTAGCCCTAATAAAAACATTTATATAGCAACTCTCCCAGAATTATTGAATAAATATTTGTACTATTATAAAGCAGTGGAGAAAATCACAATGAAGGAAGCATTTATTAGAACATTTCATAAAGTTAACGGCCCATAAGAATATGCTTCAAGTTCACTATTGTTAAAACTTCACTATTAACAGTTTCAGATGGGTTTGGATGAGAAATTGCTATTTCCAACTTAGTTTTGGTAAAAGGAAAGATCTTAAGACATTCTTGATTTTTTTTTTTTCATTACTCTTTAAAGTTATAAGCCTTTGTGGTTTGGGACTATTAAGAAATAACATATTATATGGTTTATTTTGGGCTTAAAGGAATTGCTTAGCTGTGCATTATCCTCAAATAGGGATGTATAAAAAGAAACAGATTATTAAGTTACAGATAGAATCATTTAAAAAATAACATTTTTTTATTTAAAAATTAAAATGTAATTAGTCATTTGAGATGTTCCTTGTTCAAAATAACTTGTTACCCTCTATAGAATGGTGGATGTTAGCTTATATTGCTTTTGTTCATGCTAGCTTTATTTGTGGGTAAAATAAACAGTGTTAAATGATTATGTAATCATTTGCATAATGTGATAAACCTTAATATCTTGAATCTGAAGTTGTCATGGGTTCTTAACCTCAACAGTGTGCTTAATTGGCAGAAGGCGTTAGAGGGTTGCCAGATAGGGTGGTGGGTGTGGGAGGAAAGGGGGAAGGGAGAGAGGTGGAAGGTAAAGATATTGCAACAGTGTTCAACTTTGATGTTTTCTTATGGTCTCCCCTTACCTTCTGAATCTTGAAATTATTTTTCTTAGAAATTTTTCTTCCATTTGCTTTCTGCCAGAATTCCTCCTTCTCTAGTTTTTTTCTAGTCCAGTTGATTTCATGTTTAGCCCCCTTTTCTTTCTTCTTGTATCTCAACCAAGAATAGACTTCATATTTAGCCCCCTTTTCTTTCTTCTTGTATCTCAACCAAGAAAGGTTCATCCTTTTAGGAAACATTTTATCAGCTCAGGGATGATGAAAAGTGAAAACTTGGCCAAGGTAAGGCTGCCCGACTTCTGTGCTGTTATTCCAGTGTATCCAGAATGTGTTTCCATCCTTTCCCTAGTTATTGGCATTGTGAACTATTTATATCACAAGTCTATTGGGCTTCTGGTGCTTGATTATGTGTTGTGTGTGTGTGTGTGTGTGTGTGTGTGTGTGTGTGTATGTTTGTTTTAAGGACTTGATAAATTTTGATCAGGAGCCTCTGGTTCTCAAACTATAATTTTGGGGGATTGATTTGGCTACCCTGGAAAACTACATTAGCTTTTTAGTCTACTAGGACTCTACTTAGCATGGGAAGAATTAGTTTTATGATTGAGTGGTCATTTAGGGTTGCCAACATGCTGGCTTAGTTCATGTGATCTTAAAACTATACATTTAAAGAAACTGGCAAGTTATTGATAATCCATTTGAATTAAACCATGCTTCCACTATCATTTACTTCCTTACTTTACTTACTTTACTTTACTTACTTGCTTTACTTACTCAAAATTTGTTGAGTCTGCTTCCTAAATGTGCAATCCTCCCCCTGCAAGAAGAAAAAGGAAGAAGAGACTATACTTTCATAGCATCCACTGCATACCACTAGTTTTGCAACCCCAATATTTTCTTCAAATAAGAGCCTATCTTTACCAGCAGGCCATGAAATCCTTGAGAGCAGATCCTTGAATTCTCCTTCGCTCATTTTCTTCTAATCCAGGGCCTGCTACACACTAAAGAAACAAATATTTTTAAAGCACAAAACTATATCATCAGTCTTGCTTCAATGCTATGATCCTCTCTACCTCCTGACATGGGGCTCCTAAGATTTATTTTAGAAGTTTTGTGGATGGTGATCCTTGTCAGTTCTTGGTAGTACCTATAATTCAAAAGTGGAGAAAGTGGGATATTTGCTCAGTGATTTTTAGTTAAAGGATTAATACTGAACCCTTTCATTGGCTTTACATAATTTCACAATAAAGACCAAAATGTGGCTCCTTCTACTTCTGCAGCTTTTATCTCCATGCTCTTCTAACTTGCTGTTAGGTCACTGGCCTTCTTTTGAGTCCTCAAACAAACCATGTGCCTTCTTCCCTCAGAGCCTTTGTACTTACTGTTTCCCCTGCCTGGAATATAATTCTTCTGTATTCACTTTCCCCATCCTGCTATCCTTTACCTTGGTAACTGACATGCATTGTTCGGATCTCATCTGGGAGCAGGGAAGCCTTTCCTGATGGCCCAGAAGAGGTCGTGTTCCCTAGTTGTTCTGTTTTATCTTTTCTTCATTGTACTTACTATGGTTTTTATTTATTTACATATGTATTTGATTATTTTTGTTTCTCCCACAAGACTTTAAGTTCCAGGTAGGTGAGGACTATGCTTTATTTTATCACTGTATCCTCTGTGTCTTGCTTAGTCTCTGGTCCAGGGGAAACACTTACCAAAATTTGTTGAAAAAATAAAATCTGTTCTGGTCTACCTGTTTTGTCTTGTTTTTGTTTTGTTTTTCCTGGAAAAACAGATTTTATATTTTTCACACGAGTAGTGGGGAAGCCTTCTCTAAAGACAGAGCTGAATTAATTCCAGCCACTTTGTCCAAATCCCCAGCTGTATCTGCTTTAATCTTTGCATGTCAGAGACAATGGCTTCAAACAGCAAATAGGCACAGGAAGAAGAAATATTTTTTCTTCCTTAATTATTGCATCATCTATAATTTACTCCTTTCTTGTTATCTACTGTCTACTATCAACTATCCTACTCTGCCCCATAATTATGCCACTTTGAGGTTTCAAGTTAATGTCTCAACCCCAATATTGCTCTCACCTGGTGGGAGACATTACGATATTTTGATATTGAAGTCTTGCAATTCTGACCACTTCAAGTGCAAATAAATGAACATCAGGAGAGTTCAAAAAAATTTTTTAAGATTGTTTATTTGTTTACTTGACAGAGAGAGAGAGAGCACAAGCAGGGGGAGTGGCAGGCAGAGGGAGAGGGAGAAGCAGGCTTCCTGCTGAGCAAGGAGCCTGGCTCGGGGCTTGATCCCAGGACCCTGGGATCATGACCTGAGCCGAAGGCAGACACTTAACTGACTGAGCCACCCACACACCCTGGGATAGCTCAAATTTTTACTTAGACTTTATTTTTAAAAAATTTTTTATGGTGTAACTATTAAATATTTAACATGTAAATATTAAACAACACACTACTGGATGAAGAATGGGCCAAATTAGAAATCAAATGGCAAATCAAAAGAAAAAGAAAACACATTATTACAGAACCTATGGGATGCAGAAAAGCAGATGTTAGAATGACATTTATGTTATAAATTCTTGTATTAAGAAAAAAAGTTCAAATAACACCACACCACAAGGAACCAGAAAAAGAAGAAACTTAGCTGAAGTTTAGTAGAGGAAAGAAACAACAATGAAAAATCAGAAATAAATAAAATAGAGACTAGAATCAACAATAACATAACATTGAAAGTAGTGACCACTTTTTCTAAAAATAATAAATAAAGTTGGTCATGTTTTAACTACATTTACTAAGAAAAAAAAAAAAAGATTCAAAAACCAAGATGAGAAATGGAAGAGAAAACAGTATAACAGATAACCACAGAAGTACATAGTGTGATAACAGATAACTATAAACAATTACATACTAACAAATCAGATAACTTAGGAAAAAATCCAGATAATTCCTAAAAATGCACAAGTTACCAAGAATGAATTATGAATCTTGAATCCAAGATGTAGGATTCATTCATTTCACAAGAATGAAAGCTGAATTAAGAATCAAAAATCTCCCAGCACAGAAAAGTCGAAGACCACATGATTTCATTGGCAAACCACACCAAACATTAAAAAAAATTATGATAATCTTCATCAAAATCTTACAAATAATAGAACAGAGGGAACGCATTCAAAAATGTTCCATGAGGTCAGTACTACCCTGATGCCAAAGCAGGACTAAAACAATATAAGAACAAAAAAGTCTAGTTTGTCCGATAAGTATTGCTACTCCAACTTTCTTTTGACATCCATTTTCATGATAAATGTTTCTCTACCCCTTCACTTTCAATCTGCAGGGGTCTTTAGGTCTAAAATGAGTCTCTTGTAGGCAGCATATAGATGGGTCTTGTTTTTTTTTCTTAAATCCATTCTGACACCCACGTCTTTTGATTGGAGCATTTAGTCTATTTACATTCAAAGTAATTATTGGTAGATACATATTGATTGCCATTTTATTGCTTGTTTTGTCATTGTTTCTGGAGATTTTCTCTGATCCTTTCTTTGTCACTTTTGTTCTCTCCTTTGCACTCAAAGAGTCCCCTTTATTTCTTTCAGGGCTGGTTTAGTGGTCATAAACTTTAGTTTTTGTTTGTTTGGGAAGCTTTTTATCTTTCCTTCTATTCTAAATGATAGCCTTGCTAGATAGAGTATCTTTGCTGCAGATTTTTCCCATTCAGCACTTTGAATATATCGTGCCACTCTCATCTGACTTGCCAGGTTTCTGTTGAGAAATCTCCAGCTAGCCTTATGGGTTTTTCCTTGTAAGTTAAGGATTTCTTTTGTCTTGCTGCTTTTAAGACTTTTTATCACCATATTTTGCACATTTAATTATATCATGTCTTGGTATTGGCCTGTTTTTGGTGATTTTGATGGGAGTTCTCTGTGCCTTCTGGATCTGGATATTTGTTTCCTTCACTAGTTCAGGGAGGTTTTCTGCTATTAATTGCTTGAAATAAATTTTCTACCACCTTTTCTTTCTTTTCTTCTTCTGGGACTTCTATAATACAAATGTTATTATGTTTGATGAAGTCACTGAGTTCCCTAAGTCTATTCTAGTGCTGCATAATTCTTCTTTCTTTTTTTTGTTCAGCTTCATTGTTTTCCATTGTTTTGTCTTCTAGATCACTAATTCATTCCTCTGCTTTTTCCAGCCTACTGTTCATTGCATCAGGCCTGTTTCCAAGGTCGCTTATTGCATTCTTCATCTCTGATTGATTCTTTTTTAACTCCTTTATCATTGTTGTGAGGGTCTCCCTGATATCTTCCATTCTTTTCTCAAGCCCAGTGACTATCCTTAGGATTGTTGCTTTAAATTCTCCATCAGGCATGTTACTTTTATCTGCTTCACTTAGATCTCTTGTTGTGGCCTTATGTTTTTCCTTCATTTGGGAGAAATTCCTCCATCTTGACATTTTGTCTAATTCTCTGCCTTCTTTTCTTTCTTTTTTTTTTTTTTTAAAGATTTTATTTATTTATTTGACAGAGAGAGACACAGCGAGAGAGGGAACACAAGCAGGGGGAGTGGGAGAGGGAGAAGCAGGCTTCCTGCGGAGCAGGGAGCCCGATGCGGGGCTCGATCCCAGGACCCTGGGATCATGACCTGAGCCGAAGGCAGACGCTTAACGACTGAGCCACCCAGGTGCCCCTCTCTGCCTTCTTTTCTGTGTTAGAAAAACCTGTTATGTCTCCTGCTCCTGAAAGTAATGGCCTTATGAAGAAGAGGTCATGTAGTGGCCAGTGTCTGGCACTTCAGGGAGTGTCTCTGCTGTGTGCTGCATGTGCTCTGCTATTGTGTTTTGGCTGCTCTATCCCTCAGGCCAGTCATCTGCAGAGGCTTTTGCCTACTATGAACAGTGTTTGGTCCCTGGCCTATATGTGGTGACTTTTAAGTAGGTGTGCTCTGGTCTGCTTGTAAAATGAAACCTGACATCCAACTCCACCAGATGTGAGGCCCTGCAGAACTCTCTGGTCAGGAGACATGGTGTGGGCAGAGGTTTCTGCTGATCTTCTGGGAGAGGATCTTGCTGCCTTGGGACTGAGGCAAGCTTGATGGAGAAGTGCAGTCCTGGCAGAGCACAGCGGAGTGAGGCTTGGTGTAAGCAAGTTAGATAGCCAGTGTCTGCACTAGCTTCTTCCCTCAGGTGGCACAGTATTTATGCTGAGGGGTGGGGGAGTGTACTTAGATTTTAGAAGTCACCCCTTCCAGTTTATGAAGAACTATTTGTAATAGTAGTGACATTGAATTAACTGTACTAGTGAACTGAGAATGACCATTTTACAACAAAGATTCAAATAATAAGAAATAATTATCTGATAAATAATAATAGTTTTTTAAAATTTATTTATAGGTGTTTCTGACTGGATTCACAGACTTTTTTTTTCTTTGAAATTTTTTTATTGTTATGTGAATCACCATACATTACATCATTAGTTTTTGATATAGTGTTCCATGATTCATTGTTTGTGCATAACACCCAGTGCTCCATGCAGAACGTGCCATCTTTAATACCCATCACCAGGCTAACACATCCTCCCACCCCCCTCCCCTAGAGAACCCTCAGTTTGTTTTTCAGAGTCCATTGTCTCTTATGGTTCATCTCCCCTCCGATTTCCCCACCTTCATTCTTTCCCCTCCTGCTATCTTCTTTTTTTTTTTCTTAACATATATTGCATTATTTGTTTCAGAGGTACAGATTTGGATTCAACAGTCTTGCACAATTCACAGTGCTCACCATAGCACATACCCTCCCCAGTGTCTATCACCCAGCCACCCCATCCCTCCCACCCCACCCCCCACTCCAGCAACCCTCAGTGTGTTTCCTGAGATTAAGACTTCCTCATATCAGTGAGGTCATATGATACATCTCTTTCTCTGATTGACTTATTTCGCTCAGCATAACACCCTCCAGTTCCATCCACGTTGTTGCAAATGGCAAGATCTCATTCCTTTTGATGGCTGCATAATATTCAATTGTATATATATACCACATCTTCTTTATCCATTCTTCTGTCGATGGACATCTTGGCTCTTTCCACAGTTTGGCTATTGTGGACATCGCTGCTATAAACATTGGGGTGCACATACCCCTTCGGATCCCTCCATTTTTATCTTTGGGGTAAATACCCAGTAGTGCAATTGCTGGGTCATATGGTAGCTCTATTTTCAACTTTTTGAGGAACCTCCATACTGTTTTCCAGAGTGGTTGCACCGGCTTGCATTCCCAACAACAGTATAGGAGGGTTCCCCTTTCTCTGCATCCCCGCCAACATCTGTTGTTTCCTGACTTGTTAATTTTAGCCATTCTGACTGGTGTGAGGTGGTATCTCATTGAGGTTTTGATTTGGATTTCCCTGATGCTGAGCGATGTTGAGCACTTTTTCATGTGTCTGTTGGCCATTTGGATGTCCTTTGGAAAAATGTCTGTTCATGTCATCTGCCCATTTCTTGACTGGATCATTTGTTCTTTGGGTGTTGAGTTTGATAAGTTCTTTATAGATTTTGGATACTAGCCCTTTATGTGATATGTCATTTGCAAATATCTTCTCCCATTCTGTCAGTTGTCTTTTGGTTTTGGTGACTGTTTCCTTTGCTGTGCAAAAGCTATTTATCTTGATGAGGTCCCAATAGTTCGTTTTTGCCCTTGCTTCCCTTGCCTTTGGCAATGTTTCTAGGAAGAAGTTGCTGTGGCTGAGGTCGAAGAGGTTGCTGCCTGTGTTCTCCTCTAGGATTTTGATGGACTCCTGTCTCACATTTAGGTCTTTCATCCATTTGGAGTCTATTTTTGTGTGTGGTGTAAGGACATGGTCCAGTTTTATTCTTCTGCATGTGGCTGTCCAATTTTCCCAACACAATTTGTTGAGGAGACTGTCTTTTTTCCACTGGACATTCGAAGATTAGTTGAGCATAGAGTTGAAGGTCCATTTCTGGTCTCTCCATTCTGTTCCATTGATCTGTGTCTGTTTTTGTGCCAGTACCATACTGTCTTGATGATGACAGCTTTGTAATAGGGCTGGAAGTCTGGAATTGTGATGCCGCCAGCTTTGCTTTTCTTTTTCAACATTCCTCTGGCTATGCGGGGTCTTTTCTGGTTCCATACAAATTTTACGATTATTTGTTCCACTTCTTTGAAAAAAGTGGATGGTATTTTGATGGGGATTGCATTGAATGTGTAGATTGCTCTAGGTAGCATTGACATCTTCATGTTTGTTCTTCCAATCCATGAGCATGGAACGTTTTTCCATTTCTTTGTGTCTTCCTCAATTTCTTTCATGAGTATTTTATAGTTTTCTGAGTACAGATCCTTTGCGTCTTTGGTTAGATTTATTCCTAGGTATCTTATGGTTTGGGGTGCAATTGTAAATGGGATTGACTCCTTAATTTCTCTTTCTTCTGTCTTGTTGTTGGTGTATAAGAATGCCACTGATTTCTGTGCATTGATTTTATATCCTGCCACTTTACTGAATTCCTGTATGAGTTCTAGCAGTTTTGGGGTGGGGTCTTTTGGGTTTTCCACATAAAGTATCATATCATCTGCAAAGAGTGAGAGTTTGACTTCTTCTTTGCCGATTTGGATGCCTTTTATTTCTTTTTGTTGTCTGATTGCTGTGGGAAGGACTTCTAATACTATGTTGAATAGCAGTGGTGATAGTGGACATCCCTGCCGTGTTCCTGACCTTAGGGGGAAAGCTCTCAGTTTTTCCCCATTGAGAATGATATTCGCTGTGGTTTTTTCATAGATGGCTTTTATGATATTGAGGTATGTACCCTCTATCCCTATCCTCTGAAGAGTATTGATCAAGAAAGGATGCTGTACTTTGTCAAATGCTTTTTCTGCGTCTATTGAGAGGATCATATGATTCTTGTTCTTTCTTTTGTTAATGTGTGGATCACGTTGATTGATTTGTGGATATTGAACCAACCTTGCAGCCCAGGGATAAATCCCACTTGGTTGTGGTGAATAATCCTTTTAATGTACTGTTGGTACCTATTGGCTAGTATTTTGGTGAGAATTTTTGCATCCATGTTCATCAGGGATATTGGTCTGTAATTCTCCTTTTTGATGGGGTCTTTGTCTGGTTTTGGGATCCAGGTAATGCTGGCCTCATAAAATGAGTTTGGAAGTTTTCCTTCCATTTCTATTTTTTGGAACAGTTTCAGAAGAATAGGTATTAATTCTTCTTGAAATGTTTGGTAGAATTCCCTTGGGAAGCCATCTGGCCCTGGGCTTTTGTTTGTTGGGAGATTTTTGATGACTGCTTCAATTTCCTTAGTGGTTATAGGTCTGTTCAGGTTTTCTATTTCTTCCTGGTTCAGTTTTGGTAGTTGATACATCTCTAGGAATGCATCCATTTCTTCCAGGTTATCTAATTTGCTGGCTTAGAGTTGCTCATAATATGTTCTTATAATTGTTTGTATTTCTTTGGTGTTGGTTGTGATCCCTCTTCTTTCATTCATGATTTTGTTGATTTGGGTCATTTCTCTTTTCTTTTTGATAAGTCTGGCCAGGGATTTATCAATCTTGTTAATTCTTTCAAAGTACCAGCTCCTAGTTTTGTTGATCTGTTCTACTGTTCTTTTGGTTTCTATTTCATTGATTTCTGCTCTGATCTTTATTATTTCTCTTCTCCTGCTGGGTTTAGGCTTTATTTGCTGTTCTTCCTCCAGCTCTTTTAGGTGTAGGGTTAGGTTGTGTACTTGAGACCTTACATGTTTCTTGAGAAAGGCTTGTATTGCTATATACTTTCCTCTTAGGACTGCCTTTGCTGCATCCCAAAGATTTTGAATAGTTGTGTTTTCATTTTCATTGGTTTCCATGAATTTTTTTAATTCTTCTTTAATTTCCTGGTTGACCCATTCATTCTTTAGTTGGATGCTCTTTAGCCTCCATGTATTTGAGTTCTTTCTGACTTTCCTCTTGTGATTGAGTTCTAGTTTCAAAGCATTGGGGTCTGAAAATATGCACGGAATGATCCCAATCTTTTGGTACCGGTTGAGACCTGATTTATGACCTAGGATGTGATCGATTCTGGAGAATGTTCCATGGGCACTAAAGAAGAATGTGTATTCCGTTGCTTTGGGATGGAATGTTCTGAATATGTCTGTGAAGTCCATTTGGTCCAGTGTGTCCTTTAAAGTCTTTATTTCCTTGTTGATCTTTTGCTTAGATAATCTGTCCATTTCAGTGAGGGGGTTGTTAAAGTCCCCCATTATTATTGTATTGTTGTCAGTGTGTTTCTTTGCTTTTGTTATTAATTGGCTTATATAATTGGCTGCTCCCATGTTAGGGGCATAGATATTTACAATTGTTAGATCTTCTTGTTGGATGGACCCTTTAAGTAGGATATAGTGTCCTTCCTCATCTCTTATTACAGTCTTTGGTTTAAAATCTAATTTGTCTGATAAAAGGATTGCCACCCCAGTTTTCTTTTGGTGTCCATTAGCATGGTAAATGGTTTTCCACCCCCTCACTTTCAATCTGGGGGTGTCTTTGGGTCTAAAATGAGTCTCTTGCAGACAGCATATCGGTGGCTCCTGTTTTTTAATCCAGTCTGATAGCCTGTGTCTTTTGATTGGGGCATTTAGCCCATTTACATTGAGGACAACTATTGAAAGGTATGATTTTAGGGTCATTGTATTGCCCGTAAGGTGACTGTTACTGTATATCGTCTTTGGTCCTTTCTTGTCTATGTTGCTTTTAGGCTCTCTCTTTGTTTAGAGGACCCCTTGCAATATTTCTTGTAGGGCTGGTTTCGTATTTGCAAATTCCTTTAGTTTTTGTTTGTCCTGGAAGCTTTTTATCTCTCCTTTTATTTTTAATGACAGCCTAGGTGGATATAGTATTCTTGGCTGCATATTTTTCTTGCTTAGCGCTCTGAATATATCATGCCAGTCCTTTCTGGCCTGCCAGGTCTGTGGATAGGTTTGTTGCCAATCTAATGTTTCTACCATTGTAGGTTACAGGTCTCTTCTCCTGAGCTGCTTTCAGGATTTTCTCTTTGTCTCTGAGACTCATAAGTTTTACTATTAGATATCGGGGTGTTGACCTATTTTTATTGATTTTGAGAGGGTTTCTCCGTGCCTCCTGGATTTTGATGCCTGTTTCCTTCCCCAAATTAGGGAAGTTCTCTGCTATAATTTGCTCCATTATACCTTCTGCCCCCCCCCTCTTCTTCTTCTAGGATCCTAATTATTCTAATGTTGTTTCATCTTATGGTATCGCTTATCTCTCGAATTCTGCCCTCATGATCCAGTCGTTTATCTCTCTTTTTCTCAGCTTCTTTATTTTCCATCATTTGGTCTTCTATCTCACTGATTCTCTCTTCTGCCTCATTTATCTTAGTAGTTAGCACCCCCATTTTTATTGCACCTCCTTAATAGCCTTTTTGATTATTACTTGGTTAGATTTTAGTTTTTTTATTCCTCCAGAAAGGGTTTCTCTAATAACTTCCATGCTTTTTTCAAGCCCAGCTAGTATCTTTAAAGTCATCATTCTGAACTCTAGGTCCGACAGCGTACTAATGTCTGTATTGCGTAGGTCCCTGGCAGTCGTTACTACCTCTTGTTCTTTTTGTTGAGGTCATTTTCTCTGTCTTGTCATTTTGTCCAGAGGAACATAGATTAATGAGAGAACAAAATGCTAACAGGGTAACAACGTCCCCAGAAAATATACTCTAAACTAATCAGAAAAGACCTGAAGCCAGGGGAAAAGAAAAGGGAAGAAAGAAAAAAGAAAAAGAAAAAAAAGAAAAAGAAAAAGAAAAAGATAAAAACAAAAACAAACAAAACAAAAAAAAGCAGAATATGATCAAATATGATCAGGCTGGTGCATAGATCAGTGCCACACACTAGATTTTGGGTGTATTTTGGTCTGTTAGAAGAAAGTGCCTCCCAAAATTTTAAAGAAAGAAAAACGTATATATGTACAAAAATAAGGGTTGATATGATGAAGGGATGGAATATGACAGTAAAGATGAAAATTATAAAAAATTTTATAAAAGGAATTGATAAGAAGTTGTTTGAAAAAAGAAAGAAGAGGATTTAGAAAAAAAGGAAAAAAGGGGAGAGAATGTGATCAGGCAGGAGAGTAGAACAAAACTATACACTAGAGATTTAGGGGATATTTTGATCTGTTAGAAGAAACTATCTCAAAATTTTAAAGAAAGAACAACTTATATATATATACCAAAAATAAGGGTAACTACTATGAAGGGATAGAATATGACTCTAAAAATGAAAAATAAAAATGGTTTTAAAAAAAGGGATTAATAAGATGTTGATTGAAAAAGGGAAAAAGAAAAATTAAAAAAAAAAAAAGTTAAAAAAAATTAACTTTGAAAGACTAAAGAATCATGGTAAAAAAGCCATGGATTCTCTGTGCATTATTCCCCTAGTGCTGGAGTTCTGCCATTCTCATTGATCGGTAAACTTGGTCTTGGCTGGCTGTTCTTGCTGATCTTCTGGGAGAGGGGCCTGTTGCCGTGGTTCCCAGATGTCTTTGCCGGAGTCAGAATTGCCCCACCCTTGCCCGGTCCAGGCTAAGTAATCTGCTCGGGTTTGCTCTCGGGAGCTTTTGTTCCCTGCAAGCTTTCCCAATAGCTTTAGAAGACGAGAGTGAAAATCGTGGTCTCCAAATCTCTGCCCCAGAGGAGCAGAGAACTCTTCAGTGCGCCCCCAGAGAAAAGCAGTTGATCACTCCCGTCTCCCCGGTCTCTGGCTGCAGTCCATGCTCACCCGCCTGTGACCAAGCGTTTCTATCTCTGGCACCCGACTCGGTGTGGAGTCTCCAAACCCAGTAGATCCCTGCAGTGCGCTCCTGCACCACTCCTCCCAGGGGAGGAAGGGGAGTCTCCCCAGATCTGCCGCTTGTTGGGTCCCTGCTGGAGGAGCAGTGGCCCGACTGTGCTGCGGATCACGGTTTTTGGCAACCCTGAGCTGCGAGCCCACTCCTTGGTTCTGTCTCGGCAGCCGGCTTCCCCACTCTGATACCTGGGAGCTCTGCCGCACTCAGGCACCTCTGGTCTTTCTGTGACCCCGAGGGTCCTGAGACCACACTGTTCCATGAGGGTTCCACCCCCCACTTAGCCACTGGAGTGACGTCTCTCAGCGGAGAAGCATTCTAAAAGTTCTGATTTTGTGCTCCACGGCTCTATCACTTGCCAGAAGTGGCCGATGGAGGCCCCCTCCCCTGCTGTCTATCCTCCCAAATATCGCCTCGGATTCACTTCTCCGCATGTCCTACCTTCAAGAAAGTGGTCGCATTTCTGTTCAGAGAGTTGTTGCTATTCTTTTATTCGATCTCCTCTTGAGTTTGTAGGTGTTCAGAATGATTTGATCCCTATCCAGCTGAATTCCTGAGACCAGATGAAATCCAGGTCTCCTACCCCTCCGCCATCTTGGTCCGCCCCCCCCCTTTTTTTAAATATGTCCTTTCTTGTTGGACCTATTCATAGCTCTAGCCAAGCTAATAAGTGATGAATAATAACTTGATTCTTTACTTTATTTAAAAGATTTTCCTTATATGAATTTGGGCCAAACATTTCTTGGAGAGGGAAGGGACACTGGGCATTGACAGAAAAGTCAAGTAGGGTATAAGCTGAAGAGAAGCAGGAGAGCCTTCCACTCTGTGACTGGGAACATTTTATTAGCTCCTATGTTTTTACAAGTCTGGCATTGCTCTTCTGATTGTGGAAGGAGCCAGTTTGCAAATATTCTGCATGGCCTCCTGGAGGAAATAGGAAACAAAGTAGCCTCACCCTTCTGTGGACTGAGGCTTAGAGAATTGGCACCCTAATAAGGTAGCTATAGAGCAAGAAGCTCAGTTAGGCAATTTTGGTTTTAAAGAAACATAGAGCTGCCTTAGGGAGCTGTCTTTCCCTATCTTGGATTAAGATGCTGACATCTCCTTTGCTGTGGCCTGATGTATGGTGCTCCCTGTTGGTCCCTGTGTTGGAGGCTGAGCCTATATTACTATAGTGCACAAGAATATGAAATGGCCTATTGTAGTCTTACCCCAGGTTGTTAAGACTCCAGGGTCATGACACTACTGAGTCCTTTTACTGACCCCATTCCTAATATTCAGCAGAGCAGAGCGTTTTATGATGCTATCTCAGAATTGATTATACCTAGGCAATCATCACAGCTGGAGTGATTTACCAACCTGACCAAAGATGCTGTGAGACACAGCAGGATTATGTTAAGACAGGGTTGGATGAAGAAAGACTTGACACATGCTAAAACAGGTGAAGCTAGAAATAGGCAGAATCAGTAGTGCTGCTGGGGTTTTTCTGGCCTTTATGCTGACTGTTCTTAGGTCTCAAACCTGTAGACTTTCTACTGGAATTTATGCCACTGACTCGCTTGGTACTCAGGCCTTAAGACTCTGACTGGAATTACACCATTACCTCTTCTTGGTTTCCAGCTTATTGACTATGGATCTTGGGACTTCTCAGCCATCATGATTAATGATTTAAGATGGTATTTGAGTGGGAGCTTGGGAAGATGATAAAGGAAGATCCTGAGTTGGGGGGTCCACACTCAACAGGAAGTCTACTTGAGTTCTCTCCCTCTCCCTCTGTCCCTCCCCCCTCCTCATAGTCTCTCCTGTCAGATAAATAAATAAATCTTAACAATTTTTTTAAAAAAATGAGCAGAAGCCATGAACAAACATTTCTCCAGAGAAGTTGTACAGATGGCCAACAGACACATGAAAAGATGCTCAACATCACTCATTATCAGGGAAATGCAAATCAAAACTACAATCGGGGCACCTGGGTGGCTCAGTTGATCTCAGTTCAGGTTTCCCTCTCAGGATCATGAGTTCAAGTTCCATATTGTGCTCCATGCTGGGTGTGAAGCCTACTTACAAAAAAAACTACAATAAACTACCTTACAACTGTCAGAATGGTGAAAATCAACAGAAGAAGCAACAGGTGTTGGTGAGGATGTAGAGAAAAAGAAACACTTGTGCAGTGTTGGTGGGAATGTAAATTGGTACAGTCACTGTGGAAAACAGTATGGACTTTCTTAAAAAAGTTAAAAACAGAACAACTTTATGGTCTAGCAATCGTATTCCTGACTATTTACCCAAAGAATACAAGAACACTAATTCAAAGGAATACATGCACCCCTATGTTTATAGCAGCAGTATTTACAATAGCCAAGACATGGAAGCAGCCCAATTGTCCATCGTTAGATGAATGTATAAATAAGATGTTACACACACACACACACACACACACACACACACACACACACATACACACAATGGAATATTATTCAGCCATAAAGAGAGAATGAAATCTTGGTATTTGCAATGACATGATTGGAGCTAGAAAGTATAATGTTCTGTGAAATAAATCAGTCAAAGACAAATACCATATGATTTTGTTTATATGAGGAATTTAAGAAACAAAACAAGCAAAGGGAGAAAATAAGACAGAGGGACAAATCAAGAAACAGACTCATAATTATATAGAACAAACTGATGATTACCAGAGGGGAGGTGTGTAGGGGGATGAGTGAAATAGGTGATAGGGATTAAGGAGTACACTTGTTGTGATGAGCACAGCATGATGTATGGAAGTGTTGAATTACTATATTGTATACCTGAAATCAATATAACACTGTATTAAATAAATAATTAAATAAAAACTTAAAAAAAATAGTGCTTCTGTGGGATACTTTTGGAGTAGTGGAAAACACTTTGAAAGGTGGTAGCTCAGTGATAGTGCTACCAGGGACTTGTTTTGTTGCCAGTAATAAATTACTCTCACTCCCCTATCTTTTCCAGATTGGAAATCTTCGTTTTTGCATGTTTTATCCATACACTTTATATATGCCTCAAATCCTCACAACAACACTAAAAGCATGTAGCCCCAGACCCACATGTCTGTAAGCCTCATGTGCCAATCCCGAGTACCCTGAGTTACCTCTCACTTCCCAGGCCTAGATGAAATGACACAGAGGGAGTTTGGGATATGGCTTCTGAAGTAACCACTATGTTCTCAATAAATGTTTCTTGAATGAAGGAATGATAACAACATCAAGCCAGCAAATACTAGAAGCAACCTAGTTTTTCTTTTTTTTCCTTTTGGGCAATTTCTTGTTTTCCACAAAGCTCCTCCTCATACACAGCTTTTGCTCTTGAAATTTTTAACCCAGAGGGTGTTGATTGCATTATTTAAGTTTTTCAAGAATTCTACTGACTTCTTGTTATAGATCAGATTGATTTTTAAATTACTTTGGAGAGACCCAATGAGTTTTGCAATTGAGGTCATATATTCTGAGAAAGGTATTAGCTCAGTAGGATCATAGTTATTGCTCAAGATTTTCAGCTGTTAAACATTTTTTAAAAAGACGTATCAGCACACCTATAACAACAACAACCAAGAATTAAATTCTTTTAGCTTCAGTGATGCTGTAGTTTGCAATGAGGAGTCAGTAGAGTTATTCACATTTAAATGTTAGCTACTTAATGGCTTTTGTAAAGATTACTTTACACTTATCTCAATGCAGCATCCTGTTGGGATGCTTGCTTGGAAGACAAGGTAAACACCCTGATTATTTGATATAGACTTCTTTATTTTAGTCTCTCATTATACTTAAATGTCCATGACAAAATAGGGAGTTCTTTTTGTTTGCTGGAAAATTGTGTAAGTTGATCTGCCCTTATATTAGTTAATACCAGCTGCTAGAGCAGACAAATCAAGGGCTTTACACAATAATTATTTATTTCTTATATACATCAAAGTCTAATGTTAATGTACATAGACAGTGGGTTTTCCCTCTAGTGGTGACATGAGAACTTAGGCTACTTTAATTTTGTGGTTCTGCTTTTTGCCATCTTCAACAGACAGTTGTGGGGACGCCCTCAAGGTCATCTATTGGATTGTTTACAGCAAAAAGGGTACATGAAGAAGGGGATAACCTGTGAAAAGTTTTTATTGGCCAGGCCTAGATGTGACATACATTATTTCTGCCCCCATTCCACAAACCAGAAGTCGGTTATATGACTACATCTAAATGAAAGGGAAGGTGGGAATTACAGCCTGGCTATGTGTCCAAAAGGTTTTTGGTGATGACTAGCAATCTCTGACATACTTCCTAAATAGTGTTTTGATCCTAAAGGATTTGAGGGTAGTTTGGCTAGCTCAGTTGGTAGAACGTGAGCTCTTAAAGGACCTGAGGATATTTTTAAAGATGAATCATTTCTCAACATTTTTCTAATGTTATTCTTTCCAAGTCACATCCATCAACTTAATGATAAAAGATAGAAAACAAAATGAGGTGACTATCAGGCTGCATAGATAGAAAATAATTTTTAAAGGGTTCATGGGTCTTGAGTGATTTTTTTTTCTTTTTGACTCTAAAATATTTGATTTTTCAGGATCCTAAGTAAGTGAAAACATACTTTTAAAAAGTAGATGGAGGGGACGCCTGGGTGGCTCAATAGGTTAAGTGTTTGCCTTCGCTCAGGTCATGATCCCAGGGTCCTGGGATCCTGTCCAGCATTGGGCTCCTTGCTCAGCAGGGAGTCTGCTTCTCCTGCTTACTGCTCCCCCTGCTTGTGCATTCACTAGCACGCTGTCTCTCTCTCTGACAAATAAATATATAAAATCTTTAAAAAAAAAAGTGGATGGAGGCAAATCTGCCTTGGAGTTTTCTTGGTCAGAATTCTGTTTCCAGAGCCAAACTGCAACTTTAGGATCTGGGGTCTTAGGAATTTGGAAGTCTTTTCATGCTGTCAGCATGAGAAATTATATCTCAGTAAAAAAACTGAGCCTGGGTAGCTCAGTCTGTTAAGTGTCTGACTTTTGATTTCAGCTTAGGTCAAGATCTCAGGGTTGTGAGATAGGGCTCCACACTCAGCGGGGAGTCTGGTTGGGATTCCCTCTCTTGCTCTCCCTCTGTCCCTCCCCTCCCTTATGCACCCTCTGTCTCTCTCTCAAATAAATAAATAAATAAATAAATAAATAAATAAATAAATCTTAAGAAATGACCAGTATTTTTTTTTTTTTTTTTTTTTTTTTTTTTTTTAAAGATTTTATTTATTTATTTGAGACAGAGAGAATGAGAGAGAGAGAGCACATGAGAGGGGGGGAGGGTCAGAGGGAGAAGCAGGCTCCCTGCCGAGCAGGGAGCCCGATGCGGGACTCGATCCAGGGACTCCAGGATCATGACCTGAGCCGAAGGCAGTTGCTTAACCAACTGAGCCACCCAGGCGCCCGAGAAATGACCAGTATTAAATGTAATACTTACATCACCTAAAAGAATGTTACATATGATAATTTTATAAATTATAATTACAGGTTTTAGAAAGCCAAAAGATCTCATTTTTAGGGTTTCCTTGTATAGGTTTGACTTTAATTGCCTAAATAATATGGACTAGCTTTAGATGGTGGTATCACAAGATAATGTATTATCCATTCTCTTTTTTTCTTTGTTGAGATGTAATTGATAATAAAATTATAAGATATTTTAAAGTGTACAATGTGATGATTTGATATACATATATATTTTGAAAGGATTTCACCTAAAAGTTAATGAACACGTTCATCACTGTTTAAGTTCTATTCTCTTATCAAATTTCAATTATACAATGCAGTATTATCAGTCATAGTCACCATGTTATAAATTAGATCCTTAGACCTTATTCATCTTATAACTGAAAGTTTATGGTATTATCCATTCTTGATTCATATTCTCATTCTATAAAAATGAATAAGACACAGTCTTTTAAGAAGTCCTAATTTTGTATATGAGACAGACAATAGTACAATGTTGTGTGGCACATTTTGTTATAGAGGAATGAATAGAATGTAGTGAAAATACAGAGACAATTGAGTTTTGAAAGATGCTTAGAAGTTGGTCCATAAAAAAAAGGGAAACAATATTTCTCATAGAAAAACAGAATAAGCAAAAGCCTAGGGTTATGAAAGAGAATGGTATTTAGTGAGTATGGACTAAGTGTATGTATCTAGAAAACAATAGAGATACTTGATATCTTACAGTTCTTGGTATCCGTTATCATACACTATGCTATAGCAATAACCAAGGAGTGTGACTAGGGTGGTGAGAAAGCCTTGAAATTCTGTTAAATGAAAAATGGTGAAGAGGGCTTGAAGAGTTCTTGAGGGATGTGTAGGAAAAAATAAAGCTTTGGAAAAATATGAGCTATCTTGAAATATTTGAAGGGCATGTAATAAAGGTTGTAAATTTAGTTTGTGTGGTCCAGAGGAAACAGATAAGACTAAGGGATGAGAGTTATCTTTAGGTTTCATCTTAAAATCTGGAAGATTTCCAAATTTGGAGCTGTCCCATGATTGAAGACTTCACCTTATGTGGGTAACTGGAGACCAGATAATCCTTTGCCAGATTATTTTAAGGGTTTGATTGTTTAAGATGTTATGATTCTGTTGATTTGGGGAAGTACTGTAACATGGACTCTTTAACTGGACTGTGTGTATTTGAATCCAGGCTTCAGAACTTACTAGAGGTGTGGATTTGGACAAGATATTTCAACTTTCCACTTTTGTAAAGAAGGTTGTAATACCACTGGCTTCAAAAGGTATTTGTGAAGGTTAACTGAGATAATCTATGTAAAATGCTTAGCATAATTCCTGGCACATGGTAAACATGCTATAAATATTAATCTTCATCCTCGTCATCATTATCAAATGCTAGATAAATTATCCTTCCTTATGATCTGAAATGGGCTACATTGATATAGAGCAAAGGTCAGCAATCATTTTCTGTAATGGGCATGATAGTAAAGATAGGCTGTATAGGTGATTGCATATTCTTCAATTTTTTTTTTTTTTTGTATTTTTACAATGTTTTAGAAATGTAAAAACCATTCTTAGTTTGTATGCCATATGAAAACAGGATATAGGACAGATTTAGTCTATGGGCTGTAGTTTGCTGACCTCTGATATACATGAATAGAAAAATTAACCAAATAAATAAGCTGCATAGAATTAAGAGAAAGCAACTGTGTTCATTAAGTTAAGATAACAAAGCCGATATTTACAGAGCATACATATATGAATGGGACATTTCAGGTCCAGACTTGGAAGAGGAAAGGGGTGCTTAAATGTTGGCGCTACTTAGATGGAAGAGGAAGAAAGTAGAATCACAAAAATGCCTATTATAGCATCAGATATAAATGTTATGTAAGAGCCCCAGAATAGCACGATGGCTGTAAACATGTCAGATATAAAAGCCAAGAGCCTAATTACAGTTCCCATCTAGTCTAATCCTGTTACCATTAGCAACAGGGAGGACGGCATCTGGGTTTGCTATTCCACTAGTCTGATTTTTCTAGTTCCCCTTATCCTGCCCCCCCTCCCCTGCCTTCCCCCAGCAGTTGCTGCCACTGTAGAGTACTATAGGGAAAGAGATATCCAAAGGCATCTGCTGGTTGGTTTTAAGGCAGGTCCCCTGGGGTGAAGGGATAGTCCCTTGTTGGACTTTTTATAGGTCAGGAATGGTTCTTTGCTTTGGAAATCCTACAATAAATTTTTAGTTCATTCAAAAGATATTAACTTCTGGAAATAGACTCATGCTATCCTATTTCTATAAAGTTTGGTTGGCTCCAAAATAAGACATTGATTGTTTTCACTATTTTTTTTTTTTTTTTTTGTCACTCCAGCCCTCATCCGGTTATTACTTCCACTCAAGAAACCAACCCAAACAGTGCAAGGTTCTTTGGTTAGCAAAGAATTAGTCAAAGAGGATTAGATATTTTTGAGGAATATGGACCTGCAACTAAGGCAGCCTGATTGCCTCTTTGTACTCTAGGAATATTTGTATCAAGAATCAGGAATCAAAGTACCTTTCCTTCTAGATAGTGCTAACTTAAGACTGGCAAACTATTACTCCCGAATCCCTTTTCTATTAGTCACCAAAGCATTATTTCCTCCAGTGCAAATGGATAGTTTATAGCTTTCTAAAATGATTGAAAATTTCAGAGCCTGCTATGTACTAGGTAGCATGTTATATCATGGGAATATGGTGATGAACAGAAAGCAAATTATTGGCCCTCAGATAACTCAGAGTTAAAATACAGTACTACAACTGCAATAGCTATGAGAGAGGTAAGCATAGGCAAGCACAGAACACAAAACAAGGGCACCAGACTTAGCGTGCAAGAATTAGGGTAAAGTGATGTGGAGGGTGTAAGAGGTGGAAGAATTTCTCAGGGAGAGGGAACAGTAAGTGTAAAGGAATAAAAGTGAGAGCCTGTAGAACATGCATAGCTAGCTGCAAATAATTTTGTGCAGCTCTAGTGATGGGCAAGACCAGGGAGAATGTCATTTGGGAGCATAAACCATAAGCAGGGTCAGGTTATGAAGAACCTGGTAGATTATGGTAATGAATTCATATTTCATCTAAATGACAATTGGGAATCTTCTTTTGGATTGTTACTACAGATTGATATTCTAATGGTTTATAACTCGGTTTTACTAGTGGCTGACTTTTATTGACCTTGTACTAAATTTTCTGAATAGAAAACCTCATTTGGAGCCGACGGTCATCTATATATGCAATTGGGATTATATGTTTGCTATTGCTAGAAAATTGCTGCATAACAAGGACATCCAAAAAATCAATGGTTTAAAACAATAATCTCTGGGGGAGGAGCAGGATGGTGGAGGAGTAAGAGACCTAAATTTTGTCTGGTCCCAGGAATTCAGCTAGATAGTTATCAAACCACTCTGAACACCTGCAAACCCAACAGGAGATGGAAGAAAAAAATAGTAGCAAACCTATGAACGAAAAGCAGCCACTTTCTGGAAAGTAGGATGTATGGAGAAGTGAATCTGAGGCAATATTTGGGAAGATAGACCATGGGGGGAGGGAGCCTCTGTCAGCCAGAGCACAGATAGAGCAGTGGAGCAAAAAATCAGAACTTTTACAAGTCTGTTCTGCTGAGGGACGATGCTCCAGTGGCTAAGTGGGGGTGGATCCCTCACTGGGACAGTGTGGTCTCAGGACCCTAAGGGTCACAGAAAGACTGGGGGTGACTCAGTGCAGCAGAGCTCCCAGGTATCGAAGCAGGGAAGCTGGTGGCAAAGACAGAGCCAAGGAGTGGGCTCTCAGCTCAGGGTTGCCATAAATCGTGATCTGCAGACCAGTTGGGCCACTACTCTCCTAGCAGGTATCCAACAAGTGGCAGATCTGGGGATACTCCCCTTCCTACCCCAGGAGGAGCAGCACAGGAGTGCAATACAGGAACATGCTGGGTTTGGAAACTCCAAATGGGGTTGTGTGCCAGAGAGGAATGCTTGGTCACAGGCCAGGTGAGCATGGAGTGCAGCTGGAGACCAGGGAGACAGGAGTGATTGACTGCTTTTCTCTGAGGGCTCATTGAGGAGTGGGGCCCCAAGTTCTTGGCTCCTCCGGGGCCAGAGATTGGGAGGCTGCCATTTTCATTCTCATCCTCTAAAGCTATAGAGAAAGCTTTCATGGAACAAAAGCGACCGAGAGCAAACCTGAGCAGATTGCTTAGCCTGGGCCCTAGCAAGGGTGATGCAATTCCCCCTCAGGCAAAAACATTTGAGAATCACTGCACCAGGCCCCTCCCCCAGAAGATCAGCAAGAACATCTAGTCAAGACCAAGTTTACCGATCAATGAGAACTGCAAAACTCCAGCGCTAGGGGAATACAGCACATAGAATTCACGCCTTTTTTCCCCATGATTCTTTAATCTTTCAAAGTTAATTTTTTAAATTTTATTTTTTCTTTTTCTATTTTTTTGGATTTTTCTTCTTTCCTTTTTCACCAACATATTATTTTATCAATCCCTTTTTAAAAATCTTTTTAAATTTTCACTTTTACAGTCATATTCTATCCCTTCATTGTATTTAACCTTATTTTCCAATATATACACACACAAGTTTTTCTTCCTTTAAAATTTTGGGATACAGTTCTTCTAACAGATCAAAATATACCCTAAATCTAGTGTATGACGTTGTCCTAGTCTCCCACCTGATCACATTCTCTCTCTTTTTTTTTAATTTTTAATTTCTCTTCTTTCTTTTTTCAACCAACTTCTTACCAATTCCTTTTTTAAAATCTTTTTTAATTTTCATCTTTACAGTCATATTCCATCCCTTCATTGTATTTACCCTTATTTTTGCATATATATATGTTTTTATTTCTTTAAAATTTTGGGAGGCAGTTTCTTCTAACAGACCAAAATACACCCAAAATCTAGTTTATGTCTCTGTTCTATTCACCAGCCTGATCATATTCTTTTATTTTTTTCCCCTTTCTTTTCCCCCTAGTCTCTGGTCTCTTCTGATTTGTTTAGTGTATATTTTTCTGGGGTTGTTTATACCCTTTTAGCATTTTGTTCTCTCATTCATCTATTCTTCTGGGACAAAATGACAAAACAAAAACCTCACCACAAAAAAAAGAACAAGAGGGAGTGCTGACTGCCAGGGACCTAATCAATACAGACATTAGTAAGATGTTGGAATTGGAGTTCAGAATGACGATTATAAAGATACTAGCTAGGCTTGAAAATAGCATAGAAGATACTAGAGAATCCCTTTCTGGAGGAATTAAAGAACTAAAATCTAACCAGGTCGAAATCAAAAAGGCTATTAATGAGGTGCAATAAAAAATGGAGGCTCTAACTGCTAGGATAAATGTGGCAGCAGAGAAAATTAGTGATATAGAAGACCAAATGATGGAAAATAAAGAAGCTGAGAAAAAGAGAAAGAAAACCTACTGGATCACAAGGGCAAAATTTGAGAGATAAGCGATACCATAAGAAGAAACAATATTAGAATAATTGGGATCCCAGAAGAAGAAAGAGAGAGAGGGGCAGAAGGTATATTGGAGCAAATTATAGCAGAGAACTTCCCTAATTTGGGGAAGGAAACAGGCATCAAAATCTAGGAGGCACAGAGAACCCTCCCTCAGAAACAATAAAAAGAGGTAAACACCCTGACATCTAATAGTAAAACTTAGGAGTCTCAGAGATAAAGAGAAAATCCTGAAAGCAGCTCGGGACTGTAACCTAAAATGGTAGAAACGTTAGATTGGCAACAGACCTATCCACAGAGACCTGGCAGGCCACAAAGGACTGGCATGATATATTCAGGGCACTAAAAGAGAAAAATATGCAGCCAAGAATATAATATCCACCTAGGCTGTCATTGAAAATAGAAGAAGAGATAAAAAACTTCCAGGACAAACAAAAGCTAAAAGAATTTGCTAACACAAAACCAGCCCTATAAGAAATATTGAAAGGGATCCTCTAAGCAAAGAGAGAGTCTAAAAGTAACATAGACCAGAAAGGAACACAGATAATATACGGTAACAATCACCTTACAGGCAATACAATGGCACTAAATTCATATCTTTCAATAGTCTGAACGTAAATGGGCTAAATGCCCCAACCAAAAGACACAGGGTATCAGATTGGATAAAAAAACAAGACCCATCGATATGCTGTCTGCAAGAGACTCATTTTAGACCCAAAGACACCTCCAGATTGAAAGTGAGGGGTGGAAAATGATTTACCATGCTAATGGACATCAAAAGAAAGCTGGGGTGGCAATCCCTATATCAGGCAAATTATATTTTAAACCAAAGACTATAATAAGAGATGAAGAAGGACACTATATCCTACTTAAAGTGTCCATCCAACAAGAAGATCTAACAATTGTAAATATGATGCCCCTAACATGGGAGCAGCCAATTATAAAAGCCAATTAAAAACAAAAGTAAAGAAACACACCGACAACAATACAATAACACTGGGGGACTTTTACACCCCCCTCACTGAAATGGACAGATTATCTAAGCAAAAGATCAGCAAGGAAATAATGGCTTTAAATGACACAGTGGACCAGATGAACTTCACAGATATATTCAGAACATTCCATCCCAAAGCAACAGAATACACATTCTTCTCTAGTGCACATGGAACATTCTCCAGAATAGATCCTAGGTCATAAACCAGGTCTCAATGGTACCAAAAGATTGGGATCATTCCCTGCATATTTTTGGACCACAATGCTTTGAAACTAGAACTCAATCACAAGAGGAAAGTCGGAAAGAACTCAAATGCATGGAGGCTAAAGAGCATCCTACTAAAGCATGAATGGGTCAACCAGGAAATTAAAGAAGAATTAAAAAAATTCATGGAAACCAATGAAAATGAAAACACAACTATTCAAAATCTTTGGGATGCAGCAAAGGTGGTCCTAAGAGGAAGGTATATAGCAATACAAGCCTCTCTCAAGAAACAAGAAAGGGCTCAAATACACAACCTAAGCCTACACCTAAAGGAGCTGGAGAAAGAACAGCAAATAAAGGCTAAACCGCGCAGAAATCAGTGAAATAGAAACCAAAAGAACAGTAGAACAGATCAATGAAACTAGGAGCTGGTTCTTTGAAAGAATTAATAAGATTGATAACCCCCTGGCCAGACTTATCAAAAAGAAAAGAGAAATGACCCAAATAAATAAAATCATGAATGAAAGAGGAGAGATCACAACCAACACCAAAGAAATACAAACAATTATAAGAACATATTATGGCTTGATAATATATAGAACATATATGGCACTCTATGCCAGCAAATTAGACAATCTGGAAGAAATGGATGCATTCCTAGAGATGTATCAACTACCAAAACTGAACCAGGAGGAAATAGAAAACCTGGACAGACCCATAACCACTAAGGAAATTGAAGCAGTCATCAAAAATCTCCCAAAAACAAGAGCCCAGAGCCAGATAGATTCCCAGGGGAATTCTACCAAACATTTCAAGAAGAATTCATACCTATTCTTCTGAAACTGTTCCAAAAAATAGAAATGGAAGGAAAACTTCCAAGCTCATTTTATGAGGCCAGCGTTAGCTTGATCCCCAAACCAGAGAAAGACCCCATCAAAATGAAAATTACAGACCAATATCCCTGATGAACATGGATGCAAAAATTCTCACCAAAATTCTAGCCAATAGGATCCAACAGTACATTAAAAAGATTATTCACCATGACGAAGTGGGATTTATTCCTGGGCTACAAGATTGGTTCAACATCTGTAAATCAATCAATGTGATACAATACATTAATAAGAGAAAGAACAAGAACCATATGATCCTCTCAATTGATGCAGAAAAAGCATTTGACAAAGTACAGCATCCTTTCTTGATCAATACTCTTCAGAGTGTAGGGATAGAGGGTACATACCTCAATATCATAAAAGCCATCTATGAAAAACCCACAGTGAATATCATTCTCAATGGGGAAAAACTGAGAGCTTTCCCCCTAAGGTCAGGGACATGGCAGGGATGTCCACTATCACCACTGCTATTCAACACAGTACTAGAAGTCCTAGCCTCAGCAATCAGACAACAAAAAGAAATAAAAGGCATCTGAATCAGCAAAGAAGTCAAACTCTCACTCTTTGCAGATGATATGACACTTTATGTGGAAAACCCAAAAGAGTCCACCCCAAAACTGCTAGAACTCATACAGAATTCAGTAAAGTGGCAGGATATAAAATCAATGCACAGAAATCAGTGCGTTTCTATACACCAACAACAAGACAGAAGAAAGAAATTAAAGAGTTGATCCCATTTACAATTGCACCCAAAATCATAAGATACCTAGGAATCTAACCAGAGGCAAGGGATATGTACCTAGAAAAGTATAGAATACTCATGAGGAAATTGAGGAAGACACAAAGAAATTGAAAAACGTTCCATGTTCATGGACTGGAAGAACAAATATTGTGAAAATGTCTATGCTACCTAGAGCAGTCTACACATTTAATGCAATCCGTATGAAAGTACCATCAACTTTTTTCAAAGAAATGGAACAAATAATCCTCAAATTTGTATGGAACCAGAAAAGACCCCCTATAGCCAGAGGAATGTTGAAAAAGAAAAGCAAAGCTGGTGGCATCACAATTCCAGAGTTCAAGCTCTATTACAAAGCTGTGATCATCAAGACAGTATGGTATTGGCACAAAGAGACACATAGATCAATGGAACAGAATAGAGAGCCCAGAAATGGACCCTCAACTCTATGGTCAAGTAGTCTTCGACAAAGCAGGAAAGAATGTCCAATGCAGAAAAGACAGTCTCTTCTACAACTGGTGTTGGGAAAATTGGACAGCCACATGCAGAAGAATGAAACTGGACCATTTCCTTACACCACACACAAAAATAGACTCAAAATGGATGAAAGACCTAAATGTGAGACAGGAATCCATCAAAATCCTTGAGAAGAACACAGGCAGCAGCCTCTTTGACCTCACCTGCAGCAACTTCTTCCTAGACACATCACCAAAGGGAAGGGAAGCAAGGACAAAAATCAACTATTGGGACTTCATCAAGATAAAAAGCAAAGGAAACAGTCAACAAAACCAAAAGACAACCCACAGAATAGGAGATGTTTGCAAATGACATATCAGATAAAGGGCTAGTATCCAAAGTCTATAAAGAACTTATCAAGCTCAACACCCAAAGAACAAAGAATCCAATCAAGAAATGGGCAGAAGACATGAACAGACATTTCCACAAAGAAGACATTGAAATGGCCAACAGAGACATGGCAAAGTGCTCAACATCACTCGGCATCAGGGAAATCCAAATCAAAACCTCAATGAGATACCACCTCACACCAGTCAGAATGGCTAAAATGAACAAGTCAGGAAACGACAGATGTTGGCGAGGATGCGGAGAAAGGGGAACCCTCCTACACTGTTGGTGGTAATGAAACCTGGTGCAGCCACTCAGGAAAACAGTATGGAGGTTCCTCAAAAAGTTGAAAATAGAGCTACCCTATGACCCAGCAATTGCATTACTGGATATTTACCCCAAAGATACAAATGTAGTGATTCGAAGGGGCACCTGCACCCCAGTGTTTATAGCAGCAATGTCCACAATAGCCAAACTATGGAAAGAGCCTAGATGTCCATCAACACGTGAATGGATAAAGAAGAGGTGGTATATATACAAAATGGAATATTATGCAGCCATCAAAAACCCCGAAATCTTGCCATTTGCAATGATGCTGATAGAAGTAGAGGGTATTATCCTAAGCGAAATAAGTCAGTAAGAGAAAGACAATTATCATATGATCTCACTGATATGAGGAATTTGAGAAACCAGACAGAGGATCATAGGGGAAGGGAGGAAAAAATGATACAAGACAAAACCAGAGAGGGAGACAAACCATAAGAGACTCTTAATCTCATGAAACAAACTGAGAGGGGTGGGGGGAATGGGGTGGCTTGGTGATGGACATTGGGGAGGGTAAGTACTATGGTGAGTGCTGTGAATTGTGTAAGACTGATGAATCCCAGACCTGTACCCCTGAAACAAATAATGCATTATATGCTAATAAAAATAAATAAAATAAATAATAATCTTTTATTCTCATGGATCTCGGGGTCTATGGGATCCATGGGTTCTCATGTATCTTGTGGATCTTAAGATTGTCTGATCTAGGCTTAGATTGGCTAGGAGATATTTGCTGGCCTCATGCTACAGCTCTCTGAGGGTGGATTGATCAGTGTTATATTTGACTGGAGTGGCTCTGGCACATGTGTCTCTAAACCTTTTCTTGGGACTAAGGCTGGACATGTCAGGCTCATGATGATGGTAGAGGTATAGAGAGTTGGAACCTCTTCAGATTTAGGCCAGAATTGTCATACCATTACATCCTTCCTATCTAGAGACCAAAGAAAATCACAGGACTAAGACAAACATCAATGGAGTAAGTATATTTGTCCCATGGAAGTGAGAGGTTGGAGTGAATACATCTGAACAATAATGTAATCTATCATAGGAGTATTAATAATAATAACAACAGTACTTTTTGGGGGGGACTAAATGATAAAATGATCCATGTGGAGTAGTCAGCATAGAGTCCACATATAAAAAGCATTGAATAAATACTAGCTATAATTGTCAGTAGTAGTAGTAGCAGCAGAAGTAATAGTTACATAGCAAAGTTAAGTAATTTTTTATATTAGTCAGAGTCTGGCAGGAAGGAAATGGTGCTCCTAAAAGTTGAATTGAAGATACTATTTACGTGAAGAATTATTTACAGAGATAGGCATGGAAGCCATTACCACCCTTAGGCCTGAGAGACAAAATTTTATTAGGATTCAGAAAGAGCTTCAGCCATAGGAGAGGTGCTTCCTGATTGGAGCTGTGGCCTTTGAGAAAAGAACATAGCCATTGCCAAAACCTAGCCCTGGCAGGGAGTGAGCTGGTGGACTAAATACCCTGACCTTTCTCTCCTCCCATTCTCTGGTCTTCTGCCAGAGCCTCACATTAGCTGATCTCAACCAAAAGCCAATAGGCCAGGAATCTTAATGACCTAGTCCATGGAAGTGAGCATCCCAGGGTGCAGAGCTAGGGAGAGAAAGGTGGGGAATGGATATTAGGAGGTAAACAGGATATCCAGCGTACTGTATGAGCCAGTGAGTTTTCAAACAAAATATTTTGTTCTTTCCCTTTAGTTTTTTTTTTTCTTACTAGAATCTAGGTTTCCAAAAGGGGTTGTTGCTTTCTCTTCCTCTTTTATTTTGATGTGAGTGCATGTCTCTACCAAAAACATTATAAGCCTAAAATGTCAGTGGTTTTATTTTTCAATTAAACACAAATAAAACTGCCTCAGTAAAGGGACCAGACTAGCTAGCACATGGATAAGGGATTGAACCAATGTCTTTAGTAGAGAATCTATTTTCACAGTTTTGAAATTGGATAGTGCTGTCACAGATTCAGAAAACACTTCTTCCCCCATTGCCTTTAGAAATTATTTTATGCTTTGGGGTGATCCAACATTTCTGTGAAATTGAGCAGAGAGATCATCATAGTTTAAAGAAAAATGACCTCATCCTGAATTTGGCCCATTTCTGCTGTCAGCTAGCCAAAGTCTGCTAAAAAATGCTAGAAAAAGTATTTCCATATAAAGTAGTTCTCTTCATAATTAAATTCTGTACTGACTAAAAGAGGATTTTTCCCCACATACTTCAATCTGGGCAGAAAATTTGATTCTTTCTCTTTTTTCACCCCCCTCTACAGCCTGTCAAACCTTGTTATTTTTTTTTTTTTCTATAGCTCTAAGAATCTTTCTTTTATTACTTGTCTCAAGTCTTTCTTCAGTTTCTTAGGTTTCTATTTTATGTACTTTTTGTTTCTCCTTTGGTTTTTTTTTTTTTTTAAAGATTTTATTTATTTATTTGAGAGAGAGAATGAGATAGAGAGAGAGAGCATGAGGGGGGAGGGTCAGAGGGAGAAGCAGACTCCCTGCTGACAGCAGGGAGCCCGATGCGGGACTCGATCCTGGGACTCCAGGATCATGACCTGAGCTGAAGGCAGTCGCTTAACCAACTGAGCCACCCAGGCGCCCCTCTCCTTTGGTTTTATTCTGTCCCATTTGGGAGGGACATGGTTATTCTGACAAATCACAGTCATAGGTATTTATTCATTTGTTTAACAAATGTTTGTGGAGCATATGATTTTTGCCCCAGAGGTCAGCATCTCTTTTCACCGTATTGTATGGATGGTCAACTTATTTTAACCTGCAATGGTTTATTCGGTTTCATTTTTGCTAATTTCTTATAATATTTTTTTTAATCATTCCCCAGTGTCCTCTGAAGTCTCTGCATTTCTTCTTGAGATTATTTTCATCAATTGCTAAATTAATGACTCTTAAGAGTATAACAGGCCTCATTTCTTTACTAATCAGACTTAGGACTAGGCAACCTTTAGCTCTCCAGGTTGAATGTAATGCTGCATTAAAAAAAAGGATCAACTAGGGGCGCCTGGGTGGCTCAGTTGTTAAACGTCTGCCTTTGGCTAGAGTCGTGGTCCCAGGGTCCTGGGATCGAGCCCTGCATCAGGCTCCCTGCTCCGCAGGAAGCCTGCTTCTCCCTCTCCCACTCCCCCTGCTTGTGTTCTCTCTCTCACTGTGTCTCTCTCTATCAAATAAATAAAATCTTAAAAAAAAAAAAAAAAGAATCAACTACTGGCCTGCATGTGGTCAAGTTTCCACTTATAGTTCCTAAAGGGTTGAAAGTCTTGTTCAGGCTCATTGACCTGGCAGCAAACAAATAAATCCAGAAATTTTGTAGTTTAATATCAAAACCCAGAGCCTGGGACTAGCTGTATTTCATTAATAGCAATCTCAAATGTTTATCTCATTGCTCTCATTTGGGCTAGGCATTTCATAGAATGTAAGCTCCATGAAAGCAGGGGCGTTGTTCTTTGCCATGTCCATAGTACATAGAGCACTGACAGGTACATAGAAAGTGCTCAACAAATACTTTGGAATAAATTTACCATGAATGGTGATGGTATAGGAGAGAGCTATGGAAGAGGATGGAACCAGGAGATGAGGAAGTAAACCTATATTTAATGTGCCCAGCACTATTCTATATATAATTTAATTTATTCTTACAAGAATCCTATGAAATAGGTATTATTTCCCTATTTTATGCAAGGAAATTGAATCTCAAAGGAGTTAAGTAACTTGTCCAAAGTCACACAGCTAATTTGTGGCAGAGCTAAAGCTCAAATACAAGTTTGTCTGATTGTAATGTGTATCTTCTTCTACCCTTATATTCTTTACTTGTGATTTAGGTACATATGAAAATAGAGAAACTAGGACCATGGGTGGAGGGCGACTTATATTTATACTAAGTGCTGCAAATTTCCATGACATTTAAAACATTTTTGAGTTTCTCTTTCAATAATAGTATAAAAGAAACCAATTTAAAGCCTAATTGGGATTGTCTGGATAATCACTTTATAACTGAGCCCTGCTGCATGATTTCCTAGAAGGTTTGTATCTGGGCTTGTGTTTACAGTTTTCCTGCAGACAAGTGGAACTCTTTAAATGTCACAACCCATTATAAAGAGAACAAAGGTGGACTTAATCCGTAATCACTGCTGTACTCCAATTTGAGGCCGAGAGACTTCAAGACATGGTTAACACAAAAGAATTTGTACCATATTAGTCAGTATCCTTTACGTTGAAAGTAGCAGCTTAGTTTCGGCAAAACATTATCATTCATCACATTAAATTAATGTTAATTTTAAGTTTATTAATTTTGTAGTTTTGATTTGTTCAATATTTAAATTTTAGTTTTTGTAGTTGTATTGGAACATAAGTAGTTTATACCTAGTTTTATGTTTGTACATTCTTAAGTGATTCTATAATAAAATGTTTTGCCAACATGATAGTGTTTTATACTTCAATTCTTTTTTCTTGTAACATGGATGCACATTTTATTCAAGTTTGAAAAACAATGATATAGTTGGTATATATGTCTCTCAATAGGTTGTAAATTCTCAAAGACAGAAACTGCACAATACTCATTTTATAATCCCTACTTCATCTCCTGATGCCTAGCAAAATACGTGGTCTTTCAACCATTCAACAAATATTTACCAAAAATCTATAATTCCAGGTACTATGGACCCTGGTAATACAGAAATGAAGGTGACTGGCAAGTTCCTTGCCCTTATAGAGCTTGCTTTCTAATAGGGGGAAACAGGAAATACATAAACATATATGGAAAATAAAATGCTTACTTACTGATAAATGCTATGGGGACATAAGCAAATCATTTTCATCTTCAATACTTCACTGATGCTGCTCTTGTTAAGATCAGCAATGACCTCCATGGTGCCAAATTCATTGACTACTTTGCTGTTCTTTATTATTATTTTTTTATTATGTTATGTTAATCACCTACATTACATCATTAGTTTTTGATGTAGTTGTTCCATGATTCATTGTTTGCGTATAACACCCAGCATTCCATTAAGAACATGCCCTCTTTAATACCCATCACCAGGCTAACCCAGCTCCCACCCTCTCCCCTCTATAACGCTCAGTTTGTTTTTCAGAGTCCATCGTCTCTCATGGGTTGTCTCCCCCTCCAATTTCCCCCCATTCATTCTTCCCCACCTGCTATCTTCTTCTTCTTCTTTTTTTTTTTTTAACATATAATGTATTATTTGTTTCAGAGATACAGATCTATGATTCAACAGTCTTGCACAATTCACAGCACTCACCATAGCACATACCCTCCCCAATGTCTATCACCCAGCCACCCCATCCCTCCCACCACCCACCACTCTGGCAACTCTCAGTTTGTTTCCTGAGATTAAGAATTCCTCATATCAGTGAGGATATATGATATATGTCTTTCTCTGATTGACTTATTTCGCTTAGCATAATACCCTCCAGTTCCATCCACGTCGTTGCAAATGGCAAGATCTCATTCCTTTTGATGGCTGCATAATATTCCATTATATATATATATATACCACTTCTTCTTTTTTTTTTTTTTTTTTTAAAGATTTTATTTATTTATTTGAGAGAGAGAGAATGAGAGACAGAGCGCATGAGAGGGAGGAGGGTCAGAGGGAGAAGCAGACTCCCCGCCGAGCAGGGAGCCCGATGTGGGACTCGATCCCGGGACTCCAGGATCATGACCTGAGCCGAAGGCAGTCGCCTAACCAACTGAGCCACCCAGGCGCCCTATACCACTTCTTCTTTATCCATTCATCTGTTGATGGACATCTTGGCTCTTTCCACAGTTTGGCTATTGTGGACATCGCTGCTATAAACATCGGGGTGCATGTACCCCTTTGGATCACTACATTTGTATCTTTGGGGTAAATACCCAGTAGTGCAATTGCAGGATCGTATGGTAGCTCTATTTTCAACTTTTTGAGGAACCTCCATACTGTCTTCCAGAGTGGCTGCACCAGCTTGCATTCCCACCAACAGTGTAGGAGGGTTCCCCTTTCTCCGCATCCCCGCCAACATCTGTCATTTCCTGACTTGTTCATTTTAGCCATTCTGACTGGTGTGAGGTGGTATCTCATTGAGGTTTTGATTTGGATTTCCCTGATGCCGAGCAATGTTGAGCACTTTTTCATGTCTGTTGGCCATTTGGATGTCTTCTTTGGAAAAATGTCTGTTCATGTCTTCTGCCCATTTCTTGATTGGATCATTTGTTCTTTGGGTGTTGAGTTTCATAAGTTCTTTATAGATTTTGGATACTAGCCCTTTATCTGATATGTGATTTGCAAATATCTTCTCCCATTCTGTCAGTTGTCTTTTGGTTTTGTTGACTGTTTCTTTTGCTGTGCAAAAGCTTTTTATCTTGATGAAGTCCCAATAGTTCATTTTTGCCCTTGCTTCCCTTGCCTTTGGTGATGTTTCTAGGAAGAAGTTGCTGCGGCTGAGGTCGAAGAGGTTGCTGCCTGTGTTCTCCTCTAGGATTTTGATGGACTCCTGTCTCACATTGAGGTCTTTCAACCATTTGGAGTCTTTTTGTGTGTGGTGTAAGGACATGGTCCAGTTTCATTCTTCTGCATGTGGCTGTCCAATTTTCCCAACACCATTTGTTGAAGAGACTGTCTTTCTTCCACTGGACATTCTTTCCTGCTTTGTCGAAGATTAGTTGAGCATAGAGTTGAGGGTCCATTTCTGGGCTCTCTATTCTGTTCCATTGATCTAAGTGTCTGTTTTTGTGCCAGTACCATACTGTCTTGATGATGACAGCTTTGTAGTAGAGCTGGAAGTCCGGAATTGTGATGCCACCAGCTTTGCTTTTCTTTTTCAACATTCCTCTGGCTATACGGGGTCTTTTCTGGTTCCATACAAATTTGAGGATTATTTGTTCCATTTCTTTGAAAAAAGTGGATGGTATTTTGATGGGGATTGCATTAAATGTGTAGATTGCTCTAGGTAGCTTCGACATCTTCACAATATTTGTTCTTCCAATCCATGAACATGGAACGTTTTTCTATTTCTTTTTGTCTTCCTCAATTTCTTTCACGAGTATTTTATAGTTTTATGAGTACAGATTTTTGCCTCTTTGGTTAGATTTATTCCTAGGTATCTTATGGTTTTGGGTGCAATTGTAAATGGGATTGACTCCTTAATTTCTCTTTCTTCTGTCTTGTTGTTGGTGTATAAGAATGCCACTGATTTCTGTGCACTGATCTTATATCCTGCCACTTTACTGAATTCCTGTATGAGTTCTAGCAGTTTTGGGGTGGAGTCTTTTGGGTTTTCCACATAAAGTATCATATCATCTGCAGAGAGTGAGAGTTTGACTTCTTCTTTGCTGATTTGGATGCCTTTTATTTCTTTTTGTTGTCTGATTGCTGTGGCTAGGACTTCTAATACTATGTTGAATAGCAGTGGTGATAGTGGACATCCCTGCTGTGTTCCTGACCTTAGGGGGAAGCTCTCAGTTTTTCCCCATTGAGAATGATATTCGCTGTAGGTTTTTCATAGATGGCTTTTATGATATTGAGGTATGTACCCTCTATGCCTATACTCTGAAGAGTTTTGATCAAGAAAGGATGCTGTACTTTGTCAAATGCTTTTTCTGCATCTATTGAGAGAATCATATGATTCTTGTTCTTTCTTTTATTAATGTATCACGTTGATTGATTTGTGGATATTGAACCAACCTTCCAGCCCAGGGATAAATCCCACTTGGTCGTGGTGAATAATCCTTTTAATGAACTGTTTTATCCTCTTGGCTAGTATTTTGGTGAGAATTTTTGTGTCCATGTTCATCAAGGATATTGGTCTGTAATTCTATTTTTGATGGGGTCTTTGTATGGTTTGGGGATTAGGGTAATGGTGGCTTCATAAAATGAATTTGGAAGTTTTCCTTCCATTTCTATTTTTTGGAACAGTTTCAGAACCATAGGTATTAATTCTTCTTGAAATGTTTGGTAGAATTCCCCTGGGAAGCCATCTGGCCCTGGGCTTTTGTTTTTTGGGAGAGTTTTGATGACTCCTTCCATTTCCTTAGTGGTTATAAGTTCTGTTCAGGTTTTCTATTTCTTCCTGGTTCAGTTTTGGTAGTTGATACATCTCTAGGAATGCATCCATATCTTCCAGCATATCTAAATTGCTGGCATAGAGTTGCTCATAATATGTTCTTTTAATTTGTTTTTCTTTGGTGTTGGTTGTGATCTCTCCTCTTTCATTCATGATTTTGTTGATTTGGGTCATTTCTCTTTTCTTTTTGATAAGTCTGGCCAGGGGTTTATCAATCTTGTTAGTTCTTTCAAAGAACCAGCTCCTAGTTTTATTGATCCGTTCTACTGTTCTTTTGGTTTCTATTTCATTGATTTCTGCTCTGATCTTTATTATTTCTCTTCTCCTGCTGGGTTTAGGCTTTATTTGCTGTTCTTTCTCCAGCTCCTTTAGGTGTAGGGTTAGGTTGTGTATTTGAGACCTTTCTTGTTTCTTGTGAAAGGCTTGTATTGCTATATACTTTCTTCGTAGGACTGCCTTTGTTGTATCCCAAAGATTTTGAACAGTTGTGTTTTCATTTTCATTGGTTTCCATGAATTTTTAAAATTCTTCTTTAATTTCCTGGTTGACCCATTCATGCTTTAGTAGGATGCTCTTTAGCCTCCATGTGTTTGAGTTCTTCCCGACTTTCCTCTTGTGATTGAGTTCTAGTTTCAAAGCATTGAGGCCTGAAAATATGCAGGGAATGATCCCAGACTTTTCGTATTAGTTGAGACCTGATTTGTGACCTAGGTTGTGATCTATTCTGGAGAATGTTCCATGGGCACTAGAGAAGAATGTGCATTCTGTTGCTCTGGGATGAACTGTTCTGAATATATCTGTGGGTTCCATTTGGTCCAGTGTGTCATTTAAAGTCTTTATTTCCTTGTTGATCTTTTGCTTAGATGATCTGTCCATTTCAGTGAGGGGGGTGTTAAAGTCCCCCACTATTATTGTATTGTTGTGGATGTGTTTCTTTGCTTTTGTTATTAAGTGGCTTATATAATTGGCTGCTCCCATGTTAGGGGCATAGATATTTACAATTGTTAGATCTTCTTGTTGGATAGACCCTTTAAGTAGGATATAGTGTCCTTCCTCATCTCTTATTACAGTCTTTGGTTTAAAATCTAATTTGTCTGATATCAGGATTGCCACCTCAGCTTTCTTTTGGTGTCCATTAGCAGTGTAAATCATTTTACACTCCCTCACTTTCAATCTGGTATTCCTTATTTTTTGTTTGTCCTGGAAGTTTTTTATCTCTCCTTCTATTTTCAATGAGAGCCTAGCTGGATATAGTATTCTTGGCTGCATATTTTTCTCATTTAGTGCTCTGAATATATTGCCAGTCCTTTCTGGCCTTCCAGGTCTCTATGGATAGGTCTGTTGCCAGTCTAGTGTTTTTACCATTGTAGGTTACAGATATCTTCTCCCGAGCTGCTCTCAGCTTTTTTTCTTTGTCTCTGAGACTTGTAAGTTTTACTATTAGATGTCAGGGTATTGACCTATTTTTATTGATTTTGAAAGGTGTTCTCTGTGCCTTCTGGATTTTGATGCCTGTTTCCTTCCCCAAATTAGGGAAGTTCTCTGCTATAATTTTCTCCAATATACCTTCTGCCCCTCTCTCTCTTTCTTCTTCTTCTGGGATCCGAATTATTCTAATGTTGTTTTGTCTTATGGTATCGCTTATCTCTCGAATTCTGCCCTCATGATCCAGTAGTTTTTTATATCTCTTTTTCTCAGCTTCTTTATTTTCCATCATTTGGTCTTCTATATCACTAATTTCTCTTCTGCCTCATTTATCCTAGCAGTTAGAGCCTCCATTTTTTATTGCACCTCATTAATAGCGTTTTTGATTTTGACTTGGTTAGATTTTAGTTCTTTTATTTCTCCAGAAAGAAACCTTTAATATCTTCCATGCTTTTTTCAAGCCCAGCTAGTATCTTTAAAATCATCATTCTGAACTCTAGTTCCGGCATCTTACAAACGTCCATATTGATTAGGTCCCTTGCAGTCAGTACTGCCTCTTGTTCTTTTTGTTGAGGTGGTTTTTTCCATCTTGTCATTTTGTCCAGAGGAGAATAGATGAATGAGAGAACAAAATGCTAACAGGGTAACAACGTCCCCAGAAAATATACACTAAACAAATTCAAAAAGACCTGAAATGGGGAAAAGAAAGGGAAAGAAAGAAAAAAAAGAAAAGAAAAGAAAAAGAATAAGATAAAAACAAACAATAACAAAACAAAACAAAAAAACCAGAATACATTCAAATATGATCAGACTCGTGCATAGATCAGTGCCACACACTAGATTTTGGGTGTATTTTGGTCTGTTAGAAGAAACTGCCTCCCAAAATTTTAAAGAACGAAGAACTTATAAATGTACAAAAATATGGGTTAATACAGTGAAGGAATGGATTATGACTGTAAAGATGAAAATTATAAAGATTTTATAAAAGGAATTTATAAGATAAGAAGTTCTTTGAAAAAAGAAAGAAGAGGATTTAAATTAAAAAAAGGGAGAGAATGTGATCAGGCAGGAGACTAGAACAAATCCATACACTAGAGATTTAGGGTATATTTTGATCTGTTAGAAGAAGAAACCCTATCTCAAAATTTTAAAGAGAGAACAACTTATATATATATACCAAAAGTAAGGATAACTACTATGAAGGGATAGAATATGACTCTAAAAATGAAAAATAAAAAATATTTTAAAAAGGGGATTGATAAAATGTTGGTTGAAAAAGGGAAAAAGAAAAATTAGAAAAAAAATTAACTTTGAAAGACTAAAGAATCATGGGAATAAAGCCATGAATTTTATGTGCAGTATTCCCCTAGCACTGGTGTATGCCATTCTTATTGATTGGTAAACTTGGTCTTGGCTGGCTGTTCTTGCTGATCTTCTGGGGAGGGGCCTGTTGCCATGGTTCCCAAATGTCTTTGCCAGAGGCAGAATTGCCCCGCCCTTGCCGGGTCCGGGCCAAGTAATCTGGTCGGGTTTGCCCTTGGGAGGTTTTGTTCCCTTCAAGCTTTCCGGACAGCTTTGGAGGAAGAGAGTGAAAATGGCGGCCTCTCAATCCCCACGCTGGGGGAGCTGAGAACTCAGGGGCCCCTCTCCTCAGTGAGCCCCCTGAGAAAAGCAGTCAATCACTCCCTTCTCCCTGGTCTCCGGCCGCCCTCCGTGCTCACCCAGCCTGTGACTGAGCGTTTCTATCTCTGGCACATGACCCCATGTGGAGTCTCCAAACCCAGCAGATCCCTGCAGTGTGCTCCTGCGCCACTCCTCCCGGGGGAGGAAGGGGAGTCTCCCCGGACCTGCCACTTGTTGGGTCCCTGCTGGAAGAACAGTGGTCCGACTGTGCTGTGGATCACAGTTTATGGCAACCCTGAGCTGAGAGCCCGCGCCTTGGTTCCATCTCTGCAGTCGGCTTCCCCGCTCTGATACCTGGGAGCTCTGTGGCACTCAGGCACCCCCGGTCTTTCTGTGACCCCGAGGGTCCTGAGACCACATTGCCCCAGCGAGGGTTCCACCCACTGCTTAGCCACTGGAGCAACGTCCCTCAGCGGAGCGGGCTTCTAAAAGTTCTGATTTTGTGCTCCATGGCACTATCACTTGCCAAAAGCAGCCGACGGAGGCTCCCTCCCCCGCCATCTATCTTCCTGAATATCACCTCGGATTCCGTTCTCTGCACGTCCTACCTTCCAGAAAGTGGTCGCTTTTCTGTTCAGAGAGTTGTTGCTATTCTTTTCTTCGATCTCCTGTTGAGTTTGTAGGTGTTCAGAATGGTTTGATCCCTATCCAGGTGAATTCCTGGGACCAGATGAAATCCAGGTCTCCTACTCCTCCGCCATCTTGCTCCCCCCCCCCACTACTTTGCTGTTCTTATCTGTTTTGTTCAATAGGTGTTTTATACTAAATCTTTTTTTTTAATTTAATTTAATTTTATTTTTTTTGAAGATTTTATTTATTTATTCATGAGAGACAGAGAGAGAGAGGCAGAGGGAGAAGCAGGCTCCCAAGGAGCAGAGAGCCCGATGCGGGACTCGATCCCAGGACCCTGGGATCATGACCTGAGCCGAAGGCAGACGCTTAACCATCTGAGCCACCCAGGCGCCCCTAAATCTTTTTTTTTTAAACTGAATTCTTTTAAATAACATTCTTGACCCTGAATCATTCTCTACTCTCTATTTTCTCAGATCCTAGGTTTACCTTGTTTGCCCAGATTTTTTTTTCTTTGTGGTTTCTTTAAAATTAATTCCCAAATTTATGCCTAATCTCTTCATGGAGACTGCAAGCACCTTGAGAGCAAAGGGTATGTCTTCAACTTGTATACACCTGTATACTGCTCTATACATAGTGGATGAACAGTAGTATTTGACTTGACTAATTGGGCTCTGCTGTCTTGCTTACCATAGTTTTAAAACTATGTTTATTGGAAACATAGGGTTTCATAAATCTGACCCAGGCAGTATGGATCTGATGATGAATGGGCTCCCTCACCCTCTCTATAACAGTATCCCTCCTTCCTTCCTTTTTCCTTCCTCCCTCCCTACCTCCCTTCCTTCCTTCTTACCTAGGATTTTGTTTGACAAACCTTCACAGAAATTATTTTTGAAAACCTTAGTAAACTTGTTTGTATGCCATTTTATTAAGTTCTAGAAATTGACTGGTACATATTGGAGGGTATACCTGCTTCTGTCTGGTAGAGGAGAGGCAATTAATTATGCCCTTTTGTTACAAAAGTAAATGACTACATAGCAGAACTTCATATTTAAATGTTTCTTGTGGGGGTGCCTGGGTGGCTCAGTCGGTTGAGTGACTCCTGGTTTCACCTCAGGTCATGACCTCATGGGTCGTGGGATCGAGCCCCACATCAGGCTCTGTGCTCAGTGGGGTCTGTGAAGATTCTATCCCCCTGCCCCCCCCACTCTCTCTCTCTAAAATAAATCTTTTAAAAAATATTTCTTGTGTTTAGTCTTGTTCAATCATCCAATTTTACAGGTGAAGAAATGAGTCAGAGAGGTAATGTGATCTTTGTAAGGCTAGGTAGCTAGTCAGTGGCAACTGGGACTAGAGCTCAGATCTCTCAATCTTTTCATGACCTCATGCTGCATATATAAATACCCAATTTCTGATTTTTCTGTCAATTCTGATACATTGCAGTGTGGTGATAAGAAGTTACAGAGATTGAGAGACATGAATATAATATATAGTTATGCTGCCCTGTGACTTTTTGTATCAACCTGGGTTATATGGAATAAGTAGGTAACTAGATGGGGAAATGCACAGGGGCATGTGTACATTTGCATGCATATACATAGCATTTAAATATTTGTTGAATTGCATAGACCAAGCTATTTACATATATGTATCCAAAGTCTAATATTTTTTTTTCCCTTCCTCTGTTATTATCACCACTTCCCATGGCCTAAATTAATAAAGAACAATGATGAAACTGATATAGAGTAAGATGCCAGAGATGTGATTAAGATAGTTTGAGAATATCTCCAACAAGCACATCAAAGAACAATACAGCATGATTCTGGTTAATAAAAAAAAAAAAAAACTGGGAAGAATAAAACAAGATGAAACCAGAGAGGGAGACAAACCATAAGAGACTCTTAAGCATAGGAAAGAAAGTGAGGGTTGCTGGAGGGAGGTGGGGTGGGGGATGGGGTAACTGAGTGGTGGTCATGAAGAGGGCATGTAATGGAATGAGCACTGGGTGTTGTATGCAACTGATGAATCACTGAACTCTACCTCTGAAACTAATAATACACTATATGTTAATTAATTGAACTTAAATTTAGAAAAAAGGACCCCCCCCTCCAAAAAAAGATAAATCTAAATGGTTGAGAAGGAAAAGTTTGGAAAACATAACTCTAGGCCTTGGTACTCTAAAAATCCTGACCATACTTTTTAGGTCCACAGCTTCACCTTTCCTGTGTTCCATTTTCCTTAAGTAATGAGAGGTTTCTGTACCAATTAAAGTGCAAGTAAAGAAGGCAGGGATGTCAAACATTGTATGAAGCCTGAAATGTAATTTCAGACATAAAACAAGCTCTAACTCAGGATAGTAGTTAAGACCAGGGATTCCATAATCAAACAAATCTGGCTTAGAATCCTTACTAAGGGAGTGACCTCTTATACTTCCTTAATTTCTCTCTGCCTCATTTTTCTCTTCTGTGAAATAAAGGTAATAAGAAAAACTTCCTCACAGGTAGTTGTAAGGTAGAGATGGAATAATGCATGTAAATTTCTTACCATGTCTGGATCATAGCGAGGGTTCAATAAATATAAGACTTTATTATTGTTGTTGTTGATTTTTTTAAAATTTTATTTGATTATGTTATGTTAGTCACCATACAATACATCATTTGTTTTTGATGTGGTGATCCACGATTCATTGTTTTCGTATAACACCCAGTGCTCCATGCAGTACGTGCCCTCCTTAATACCCATCACCAGGCTAACCCATCCCCCTACCTCCCTCCCCTCTAAAACCCTCAGTTTGTTTCTCAGAGTCCATAGTCTCTCATGGCTCATCTCTCCCTCTGATTTCCCCCCCTTCATTTTTCCCTTCCTTCTCCTAATGTCCTTCATGCTATTCCTTATATTCCACAAATAAGGGAAACCATATGATAATTGACTTTCTCTGCTTGACTTATTTCGCTTAGCATAATCTCCTCCAGTCCCATCCATGTTGATGTAAAAGTTGGGTATTCATCCTTTCTGATGGCTGAGTAATATTCCATTGTATAATGGACCACATCTTCTTTATCCATTCATCTGTTGAAGGGCATCTTGGCTCTTTCCACAGTTTGGCTATTGTGGACATTGCTGCTATGAACATTGGGGTGCATATGGCCCTTCTTTCACTACATCTGTGTCTTTGGGGTAAATACCCAGGAGTGCAATTGCTGGGTCATAGGGTAGCTCTATTTTTAATTTTTTGAGGAACTGCCACAGTGTTTTCCAAAGTGGCTGTACCATCTTGCATTCCCACCAACAGTGTAAGAGGGTTCCCCTTTCTCCACAACCTCTCCAACATTTGTTGTTTCTTGCCCTGTCCATTTTTGCCATTCTAACTGGTGTAAGGTGAGGTATCTCAATGTAGTTTTGATTTGAATTTCCCTGATGGCTAATGATGATGAACATTTTTTCATGTGTCTGTTAGCCATTTGTATGTCTTCTTCAGAGAAGTGTCTTTTCATGTCTTCTGCCCATTTTTTGACTTGATTATTTGTTTTTTGGGTGTTGAGTTTGAGAAGTTCTTTATAGATCTTGGATACGAGCCCTTTATCTGTAGTGTCATTTGTAAATATCTTCTCCCATTCTGTGGGTTGCCTCTTTGTTTTGTTGACTGTTTCCTTTGCTGTGCTGAAGCTTTTTATCTTGATGAAGTCCCAAAAGTTCATGTTTTGCTTTTGGAGATGTATCTTGAAAGAAGTTGCTGTGGGCGATGTCAAAGAGGTTACTGCCTATGTTCTCCTCTAGGATTTTGATGGATTCCGGTCTCACATTGAGGTCTTTCATCCATTTTGAGTTTATCTTTGTGAATGGTGTTAGAGAATGGTTGAGTTTCATTCTTCTGCATGTGGCTGTCCAATTTTCCCAGCACCATTTATTGAAGAGACTGTCTTTTTTCCAATGCATATTTTTTCCTGCTTTGTCAAAGATTATTTGACTATAGAGTTGAGGGTCCATATCTGGGCTCTCCATTCTGTTCCATTGGTCTATATGTATGTTTTTGTGCCAGTACCATGCTGTCTTGGTGATCAAGGCTTTGTAATATAGCTTGAAATCAGGCAACGTGATGCCCCCAACTTTTTCTTTTTCAACATTTCCTTGGCGATTCGGGGTCTTTTCTGATTCCATACAAATTTTAGGATTGTTTGCTCCAGCACTTTGAAAAATATCATTGGAATTTTGATCGGGATGGCATTGAAGGTATAGATTGCTCTGGGTAGCATAGACATTTTAACAATGTTTATTCTCCCGATCCATGAGCATGGAATGTTTTTCCATCTTTTTGTGTCTTCTTCAATGTCTTTCATGAGTGTTCTGTAGTTCCTAGAGTATAGATCCTTTACTTCTTTGGTTAGGTTTATTCCGAGGTATCTTATCTTTTTTGGTGCTATTGTAAATGAATCATTTCTCTAATTTCTCTTTCTACAGTTGCATTTTAGTGTGTAAGAAAGCAACTGATTTCTGTGCACTGATTTTGAATCCTGCTACATTACTAAATTGCTGTATGAGTTCTAGTAATCTGGGGGTGGAGTCTTTTGGGTTTTCCACATAAAGTATCATGTCGTCTGCAAAGAGAGAGAGTTTGTCTTCTTTTTTGCTGATTTGATACCTTTTATTTCTTTTTGTTGTCTGATTGCTCTTGCTAGGACTTCTAGTACAATGTTGAACAATAGTGGCAAGAATGGGCATCCTTGACGTGTGTCTGATCTTAAGGGAAAGGTTCTCAGCTTTTTCCCATTGAGGATGATATTCGCTGCGGGTTTTTCATAGATGGATTTTATGAACTTGAGGAATGTTCCCTCTATCTCTATACTCTGAAGAGTTTTAATCAGGAAAGGATGTTGTATTTTGTCAAATGCTTTTTCTGCATCAATTGAGAGGACCAAAGGTTCTTCTCTCTCCTCTTATTAATGTGTTCTATCACAATGATTTATTTGCAAATGTTGAACCACCCTTGCATCCCGAGGATAAATCCTACTTGGTCATGGTGGATGATCCTTTTAATGTATTGTTGGGTCCTATTAGCTAGGATTTTGTTGAGGATTTTGGAATCCATATTCATCAGGGATATCAATCTGATATTCTCCTTTTTGATGAAGTCTTTGACTGGTTTGCAGGATAAGGTAATGCTGGCCTCATAGAATGAGTCTGGAAGCTTTCATTCTGTTTCTATTTTTTGAAATAGCTTCAGGAGAATAGGTATTATTTCTTCTTTGAATGTTTGGTAGAATTCCCCAGGGAATCCATCAGGCCCTGGACTCTTGTTTTTTGGGAGGTTTTTGATCACTGCTTCAATCTCGTTCCTGGTTATTGGCCTATTCAGGTTGTCAATTTCTTCCTGTTTCAGTCTTGGCAGTTTATAGCTTTCCAGGAAGGCATCCATTTCATCCAGGTTGCTCAGTTTATTGGCATATAGTTGTTGATAATAATTTCTAATAATTTTTTTTATTTCCTTGGTGTTAGTCGTGATCTCTCCCCTTTCATTCATAATTTTATTAAAATGGGTCCTTTCTCTTTTCTTTTGGATAAGTCTGGTCAGTGGCTTATCGATCTTATTAATTCTTTCACAGAACCTGCTTCTAGTTTCATTGATCAGATCTACTGTGTTTCTGGTCTCTAATTCATTGATTTCTGCTCTAATCTTAATTATTTCTCTTCTAATGTGTGGCTTAGGCATCGTTTGTTGCTTTTTCTCTAGATCTTTAAGGTGTAGAGTTTGTTGGTGAATTCAGGATTTTTCTGCTTTTTTTGAGTGAGGCTTGGATGGCTATGTATTTCCCCCTTAGGACTGCCTTTGGAGTATCCCATAGGTTTTGGACCAATGAGTTTTCATTCTCATTGGTTTCCATGAATTGTTTAAGTTCTTCTTTGATTTCCTGGTTGACCCAAACATTCTTGAGAAGAGTGGTCTTTAGCTTCCAAGTGTTTGAATTTCTTCCAAATTTTTTCTTGTGATCGAGTTCCAGTTTTAAAGCATTGTGGTCTGAGAATAAGCAGGGAATAATCTCAATCTTTTGGTATCAGTTGAGACCTGATTTGTGACCTAGTATGTGTTCTCTTCTGGAGAAAGTTCCATGTGCACTTGAGAAGAATGAGTATTCTGTTGTTTTAGGGTGGAATGCTCTGTATATATCTATGAGGTCCATCTGGTTCAGTGTGTCATTCAAAGCTCTTGTTTCTTTGTTGATTTTCTGCTTAGATGATCTGTCTATTGCTGAGAGTGGAGTACTGAGGTCTCCTACAATTAACGTTTTGTTATCAATATGACTATTTTGGTTAACAGTTGGCTTATGTAGATGGCTGCTCCCATGTTGGGGGCATAGATACTTACAATTGTTAGATCTTCTTGTTGGATAGACCCTTTAAGAATGATATAGTGTCCTTCTGTGTCTCTAACTACAGTCTTTAGTTTAAAATCTGATTTGTCTGATATAAGAATTGCTACCCCAGCTTTCTTTTGAGGTCCGCTGGCATGGAAGATGTATCTTCATCCCTTCGTTTTCAGTCTGGATGTATCTTTAGGTTCAAAATGAGTCTCTTGTAGACAGCATATGGATGGGTCCTATCTTTTTATCCAATCTGCAACCCTTTGACGTTTTATGGGAGCATTTAGGCTGTTCACGTTGAGAGTGATTATTGAAAGATATGAAATTATTGTCATCAAGTTGCCTGTGAAGACCTTGTTTTTATAGATTGTCCCTGTAAATTTCTGTTGTATATCACTCTTGGGGTCTTTCTCCTTTTATAGAACCCCCCTTAATATTTCTTGCAGGGCTGCCTTAGTGGTCACATATTCTTTCAGTTTCTGCCAGTCTTGGAAGCTCTGGATCTCTCCATCATTCTAAATGACAGCCTTGACAGATAAAGTATTCTTGGCTGTGTGTTCTTCTCGTTTAGTACCCTGAATATGTCTTGCCAGCCCTTTCTGGCTTGCCAGGTCTTTGTGGATAGGTCTGACATTATTCTGATGTTCCTCCCTCTGTACGTAAGGAATCTCTTCCCCCTAACTGCCCTTAAAATGGTTTCCTTGGTTCTAAGATTTTCCAGTTTTACTATTACATGCCAGGGTGTTGGCCTGTTTTCCTTGATCATGGGAGGGGTCCTCTCTGCCTCTAGGACAGGAATGTTTGTTTCATTCCCCAGATTAGGGAAGTTCTCAGCTACGATTTGCTCAAATATATCTTCTAGTCCTCTCTCTCTCTCCACCCCCTCCAGGATTCCAATAATTCTGACTTGGAACGCTTCATGGTGTCACTTATTTCTCTGATTCTATTTTCATGGATTCTGAGTTGTTTTTCCCTGGCCTCCTCTTTTCAATTTTAATCTATTAAATTGTCTTCCAGGTCACTAATTCGTTCTTCTGCCTCACTTACCCTAGCTGTTAGATTATCTATATTAGTTTGGATCTCATTGATAGCATTTTTAAGTTCTGCTAATTCAGCTTTCATTTCTGCCCTTAGAGACTCTATGTTGCCATTAATTGATTTCTCCATTCTAGCCATTGTTTTCACAATTGCTAGCTTGAATTCCATCTCCGACATCTTGGTTATATCTGCATCCATTTGTAAATCTGTGGCATAAGTCATAATCTCTGAGTCTTTCCTATTTTGGGGGTTCCTCCTCCTAATGATCTGTTGAGGGGTGGTTGAGGGAATGTATAGAGTCCAAATTATTGGCCACAACCCAAGCAAGATGCACCTGTTTTCTAGGGACCTTAGGGTTGCTGGCCTCTTGTTCTCCCAGCCTGTCTTCTGGGGGAGGGGCTGCCGTGCTGTTACTCAGGCAACCCTGTTTGGGCAGAGTTCTCCTGCCCCCATCTGGCAGGGAATGGGCTTAGTGGGAACTGTTTTTTGGGGGCTTTTGTTCTCTGGCAGCTTTCCGCATCTCTTCTGAGAGTCAGAGCAGAAGAGACCAATTCCAGCCCTCTGCCTTAGAGCAGAGAGATCGCAATCTGTTCTTCAGTGAGCTCTCTAGGCCACAGTCTCTGTGTTTCTGTCTGTGCTGCTATAAACTGCAGCGGCCTGGGTTGTGCGCCTCTCAGCCGCACTCCCAGTCCTAGCCTCTAGGTCGGGGCTCGTCTCTGCCCTTTGTGCTTCTAAAACCGCCAGCTGTCCCCAGTTTGCATGCGTGACCCCGCCGCTCTAGGTTTCCATCGGGGGGGGCGGTGCTGCCCTAAACTCCTTTCCCGCTGCTACTGGTCTGTGAGTCTGTGCCCCATCCTCAGCGCGGGAGGCTATCGCGCACTGCTGGTGTAGGATCCCCACAGCCAGGCTCCCTCCCACTGCCGTTTATCCTCTGATATCTGCCTGTGGAATCACGGCTCCCTGCTTTGTACCTCGGAACCAACCGCCTGCGATATTCTGTTTGTAGAGATCCAGATCTATCTTCTTACATCTCAGGCTTATTTCATGGGTGTTTAGCTGGTAGATATCCACCTCAATTCTTGTGACTGGTTGGAATCGGGTCCCTTCCTCCTCTGCCATCTTCCCCCCCTCCCCAAAGCAAAGATGTTTGTAGAAGTTTAGTGCTAATTTCAAGCATGTCAAATCTATTGTTGTTTTGTTATTATTATGAATTACTAGTTTTGTTAGACTTACTGTTGTCTTATTATTGTTATTAATTACTAGTTTATCTTGCCTTACCCTCAGAGACTGTGTTTCCAACTCTAATCTCTACAACTATGCTAAATGAAATTCTCTGTTTTCGCGTCTATTCCCCCTATCATTATTATAACTGACTGTTTCTGCCTTTTTTTTTTTTTCCAACTTCTTAAGTGAAAGGATCTGACTGATTTTGACTATCACCGCCTTTGTAAGGCAGAGTTCTTATACCAGGCCATTTCATAGCCTTTGGCTAGTCTAGCAATTGACCAATCTTGGGTCAGGTGCTCAGCACTCACCAGGCTGGGTGGAATAGCTTATGTGTAGGAAATCCCTCAGAAGGGAATTTAGGCCAGAATTAGGCATTCTAATGCTTCCTAAAAGAGAATGATGTAGCTTATACCTACCATGTTGCTTGACCAATACAGGAAATTTAGAAAAAAAGAACCAAATTGTTTTTTCATTTCCAGATATGAGTGAAATCATACGGTGTTTGTCTTTCTCCTTCTGACTTATTTCACTTAGCATAATACTCTCTAGATCCATCCATGTTGCTGCAAATGTCAAGATCTCATTCTTGTTTATGGATGAGTAATATTCTGTTACACACACACACACACACACACACACACATCTTAAACAGAGTCTTAAATACAGAGAAGAAGCTGGTTGTTGCTAGAAAGGATGTGGATGGGAGAATGGGAGAAATAGACAAAAGGAATTAAGAAGTATAAACTTCCAGCTATAAAATAAATAAGTCATGGAGATGAAAAGTACAGCATAGAGAATATAGTCAATAATATTGTAGTAACATTGTATGGTGATAGATGGTGACCACGCTTGTCATGGTAAGTGTTGAGTAATGTATAGAATTGTAGAATCACTAAGAGGTTATATACCTGAAACTAATATAACATTGTATGTTAATTATACTTCAATTAAAAAAAAAAGCAGTTCAGAAGAGAGCCAGGGCAGTGAATAGTCCTGGAAGCCAAGGTGGTAAGGGTCAAGAAAGGAGGAGTGATTACTAGAGTCAAATGCAATAGAAAAATCCATCCAGTTTGATCAGAAAGGAAAAGCATCCACTGTATTTGACACCAGGAGTTCTCTCGTGACTTTAGTGAACATAGTGGTGGCGTATTCTGTCTGCAGTGAAGGATGTCTAATAAAGAATTTTATATCATTAAAAATGCAAGAATTAAAAAAGAGAGCCAAATTAATAACACATATGATGCTTAAATGAGTCAGATATGTGCCCTTTGTTTAGATAATAGTATTGTTAGTTAATTTGGGCAACAGAGAAAAAGAAGCTTAGAAATAATAGACTAAATGAAGGTCACTCAGGGCAAAACCTGTATTTGTGATATATGATTAGAGTCTATCCAAGTTTCTGACAAACAGTAGTTAACTAAAGAAGAACAGAATGTGCAGTCAGCCTTTCAGAATTCTATTGACTAACCTCCTGTGAATTATAGGTAGTCATACAGCTACTTGGAGAGATTTCTTCCCATGACAGTCTGACCTCAAGTACTCTCAAAATTATTTTGTGCTTTTTTCACTATACCATTTGTATTAATCCTATTAGGCTAAAGATAGATAAGGAATAGTAACAGTGATTTTTTTTTTTTTAACTTCAAATGAATCCATTTGATGATAGGGAGAGATGGGTTTTTTCTTGGATCTCTGAAGCTATGTACTAAAGCTCCAACTAGAACACTGTGGTAGCTGCTAGGTATGCATTCTTTAGGGATAAGGTTCTGATGTCCTTGGCATCTGCCTGCATAGTGACTGTTAGAGGTTTATGCTTCTAGGTACAGAACAGCCATGAAAATAGTGGCAAGCTTTTTTGGAAATCAGGAGATTCAAGTCCTGGCTTAGTTATTACTAGCTTTGTGTTCTTGGAGAAGTCAGCTTAATTCACTAGCTGTGGGTTCTTCATCTGTACAGTGAAGAGTTAATAAGATGATTCTCAGCCCTTTCACAGGTCTAGCACTGCATGATTCAGACTCAGTCTTCTTTTCTTTATTATACTGGTCCATTTAGTGTTTTGTTTCCAGATCCTGCCATGCAATTTTATGCCTTTATCTTTTGTACTATATTATATATATATCATAAATATATATATATATTTTTTTTCATTCATTCATTAATGCATGCATGTATCCATTCATTTATGTATCCTTTATTCTGCATTTATTGAGCGTGTACTCTTTTCCTGGCAATGATGATGCAAAATTTATTGACATGATCTCTGCTTACAGGATCCTTAAAGTCAAATATGGATTACAACAGTGTCCCTGCTGTCTTTCCAACCTCATCTCATAGCACTCTTCTCTTTCTCCATTGGATTTCTTTAAAGTCTTTGACATATTTTCTCATTCCTTAGGTTTTTGCATATTTTCTATTCCTTCCACTTCCTGTGCCCAAACTCCCATGACTGCAAATGCCTGTGCATCCTTATGTCTCAGTTGAAAGTTCTCCCTCCTTTGAGAAACAAGCTTCCTAAAATAGGCTTTCTATAATGTATTCTCATTACACCATATACTTCTAGACATTCATGACACTGCAAGTAATAACTTGATTAAATGATTATGTATGTCCATAATATGTTCAGAAAGAAAACTTTACTTCTGGACAATATGAATGTACATGGATTCCCAAGGATGCTGCAAAATCCTTGTTTTCCTTTCCCATATACTTGTTTATACAGAGTACATCCCTGATGGGAATAAGGGGTCTCCACTTTATGGTCTTCCTTCCTCTTCCTGCTTTTATTTTGACTGTCTGTCTCCTTCAATGATTTCAGCTATTTTTCCCTGGGGGGCTGGAGGGACAGTGTCATATTTTCAGGTCTATTCATCTTTGAAGGTCGGTTTACACCCTTCAGGTACTTCACAGTGAAAACTCGACAAGACAAACAAATCTTTCTCTGCTTAAGCTGTTATAGCATAACTTCAATATGTTACTGTATTAATTCTTTGCTCCCCCAAAAACAAAATAGAAAGGAAATAAAGGAGGTAGAGAGATTTGTTTTGCCTCACCTGTTTAGTGTCCTTTTTTTTCCCTTTCTGCTAGACTGTTAGTTTTTATTAGGACAAAGACCAATCTGACTTATTCACTGCTGTATCTCAACACCAGGTACATAATACATACTTAATAAATATTTGTGAAATAAAAAAGTGAATGAATGAAGGGTGGGAAAGACAGACTAACAAATTTATTCCTGTGTAGCATAGACATATATTCAAAGGTATATAATATTCAAAGAATATAATGTATGTATTATAGTTTTGTAAATCCTAAAAATATACAGCTACTTTGGCAAGACGTGAGTAAGCTGTACACTGCAGTGGCTCTTAAAATGTGGTCCCTGCACAGCAAAATCAGCACCACGTGAAATTTATCAGAAAAGTACATTTTGAGGCCCACCCTAGACTTACTGAATCAGAAACTCTGGTGATGTGGCTCAGTAATCTGGTTTTTAAAATCAGCTCTTCAGGTGATTTTGGTACATGATAAAATTAGACAACCACTACAGCTGGAAACCCACAGCAGACTCCATGAGTGTGACATGGCCTTTAACTCTGCAAAGCTTATGTGTAGGGAGGTAAAGCATATATATCAGTGATGTGGGGCTGTAAGAATCACAAGATAAATGCAAAGTGCAAAGGCAATAAAGGGGAGGAAGGGAGAAATGATTTTTGGTGAAAGAGGCTTCAGGGAGAAGGAACTTTTGAGGTGGAACTGCTGAGTCATGGTCCATAAAACATTCTAGATGAAAAGAAAAACAAAATAAACAAACAAAATCCATGTAAACCCAGAGTAAAACTAAGAAAATCCAACAATTACTCTAGACATAAAAAGGCAGTTTGTGATAGTGAAGACCATAGGCTTTGGAGTTAGTCATATGTGATTCCTATCCTGGCTCCAATAGTTACGAACTAAACAAACAAGGACAAACTTCCAAATCTCTCTCTTCCTGAGTTTTCTCTTCTGTAAAGTGGGTAAAATGGTAATACCTATTTCATAGAACTGTTGGGAATAGTAAACGAGATAATGTATATACAGTGCTTAACTTGTTTCGGTAAAGGCTTGATAAACGGTACTTATTAACACAAAAATAGGCTATTAAAGTTGAAAAGTTAGGTAAGGGGTCTTCATCTAGACAACTGGGAAGAATCTACATCTTCTACATCCTAGATATAATCTTTTTTCTTTTAAAAAAATAATTTTTAATATTTATTTTTAAGGCATTAAAAAAACTTTGAAACAGTATCAAATTAGAAAGTACAGAACAAAATTTTTTATCTCTTGAACCAGTTGAGAGTAAGTGGTCAACCTGTTGTTTCATTTCCTCCTAGGTACTTTAGTGCGTATTTCCTGGGAAGAAGAACATTCTCCTACATAACTTGCAATGTGACCATCAGAATCAGGAGATTAACAAATGTCCCAATAAAATGTGCTTTATAGCAAAGAATTCAGTTTATAATCACACATCGCCTTTAGTTGTTGTGTCTTTTTAGTTCCTTTATTCTGGGCCATTTCCTCAGGCTTTATTTGTTTTTTATGACTGACACCTCCAAAGATAGGAACATCATGGAGGCAAGGCTGTGTACTTTTCATTCATCCTATCAGGTGGTACATGGTTATATTTGTTCCATTTACTGATGATGTTTACTTTGAACACTTGATTGAGGTTGTGTTCCAAGTTCTGGGTTTCTCTACTGTGAAGTTACTCTTTTCCCTTTTCTGTATATTTATACATATACACATTTACACCAGTGTCTATTGAAAACCATGAGATCACACTGATATCTTCCATTCTAATCCAGTCTAACATAGTTCATTGCAGTTTTCTCTTTTCCATATTTTGAGTCCTTTTTCTCATATACTCTTATTATCCTTATTTTATTTACTTATTTGATCAATCTCCCTGTATGTAACCAATCTTCTATTACCACTGCCACAGATATCCCCCTCATCAAACTCAGGCCTTCACAAACTAATCCTCTCTAGCTACCCCTCTGCATAGGTGATCTCCTCCCTGCTTAGCTGTAACAAATCACCCAGGCCTTTCCCACAGCATGGATGCCCTTCACATAGTGGTCAGGTTTTGACTCCATGCTCTAACATAATCTAACCTGTTTGGCCCTCTTCAATCTGTTTTGGTTTCAATAGCTCACATGAGGCTACCTCTCTGAGAGAACTCCTTCCTCAGTTTGTCAGTCTCTGTGACTCTCCTCTGGGCCGCCTTCTTGAGTAGATACCCTTCTCACCTTGCTTCAGTTCTAGCACCCTGCTCTGAGCCACCAAAGTCCTTAGCTCAACCTCCTCCACCACCAGAATAGACCTTGCTGTACTTTACCTAATGGCTTTCAGACTGAATTATCCAGGAAGGGGATGGAAGGGAAGGGAAAAGAGGAAGGGAATGGGAAGAGGAAAAGGAAAATAGGAAGAGGAGCTCCTAAATGTATTTTTCAATAAAGCAAGAGCAAGTATTACTATTTTCCAGACTGTGAGTGAAACTATTAGCATGGAGTTTTCTGTGACTAAGAATAGCCTGGATGGTCTTCTGGTTTGACTATGGGGTCTGCTGTGGCTTTCCAGCTGTTTCAAGATTATTGTACAACATTAGGTAGTCTGAGAGAACAACAGAGTTTCCTGTCACACTTGTGGACTGCAACAGATTGGATGGTTCTTGAACCATAAAAACCTGCTGTGCCTAGGCTGGCTTTCTGCTCTCACTTCAGAACAAAAGGCAGTATACTTTATTTAGCCAATATAAAAGTAAGCTAATAATAGCTTAAAGATATAGGGTAGCATATTTTCTAATCTGTACTTCTGTATTTGGCATACAGTTTTCTCTGATGCAAACCCTTTAGATATTGAGGAAGTTGGGAAGAGAAGGTAGGCCATGTTCAATGGCTCTAGACTGTAGTTTTAACAATTTTACTTAAGCAGTACATTTTTTTTTAAAAAAGATTTTATTTATTTATTTGACAGAGAGAGACACAGCGAGAGAGGGAACACAAGCAGGGGGAGGGGGAGAGGGGGAAACAGGCTCCCCGCAGAGCAGGGAGCCCGATGTGGGACTTGATCCCAGGACCCTGGGATCATGACCTGAGCCGAAGGCAGTTGCTTAACCGACTGAGCCACCCAGGCGCCCAAGCAGTACATTTTAATAAGATTACTTAGCACAATAGATCATAAGCTTAATATGACATAATGAATATGATTATACCTGTGCTACAATGATATGCATATGATAACTAACTTTATATAATTACTATAATGTATACACTATAACAATTATAATGTTATTTATGTATAATAATGTAATTATATATAATGGAAATTATACCATAATTATAATAAAATATCATAAATTTTATAGGAGTATATTTTCAATAACTTAACAGTCTAAAATTGATCTTTCAGTTAAATTGGTACCCTGGTGCTGAAGAGCAGTGTTCTTTTTGAGATTAACCATCAGCTGTCACTTCTTGGACCAATTCCAAATGAAGTGATTACAGACTGCCATTTGAATCAGTCTTTTTGGAGCAGTGGAATGTGACACTTTTCTCAAGTTGATGTTAGGTGTTTAATTTGCCAAAAGCTTTCGGTATTTATGAAGAAAGGTCTATCCAGTCTTGTCCTAAGAATCCGAACTGTATGTCCAAAACAGGAAAAAAGTAAAGAAGTGAAAACCAAAAATAATATTTTGGAAAATTGTATTAAGTTGTATAAGAGTCCCTCTATACCACATTTAAAGAGATGAGAGGGACACTGTCTTTTTGCATATCACAGACAGAATTTTATTTTCTTACTTAACACATGTCTCTATGGATAACTTCTCCCTGTAGACTGAATACTGTTCTGGCCTCATTTAGTTGGTTAATTAGATTGATTATAAAATTGCATAAAATCACCATTAAACAGAATATTAAGTAAATCTGTACTTATGTGCTTGACAGTAAAATTTCCCCCACAGTCTGGTTTCTTATTTTATACCTATCTTGCCATCTTCTTCTCTTCTGCTTCTTATTTTCTGTTTGCTCCAATTCCACAGGAAAAAATTGTTATGATATTATTGTATAACTAAATTTATTGAATACCCTGCATTCATGGCATGTGTAAAGCAAACTTGAGAAGCTGTTGATGCCAATAAAGTCATCTGTAGTAATCTTTTTTTAAGATTTAATTGTCTCCAAACTTAACTATGCTGACAATCTGTAGCTACCTCTATATAGAAGCATCCTTGCTTCCCTGTGGCATTCATCTGCTAGGAAGATATGGTCCCTGGAGCCCAAACTCTCATTCTGTTTAAGTTTTTGCTGATGGAGAGAGAAATGAAATAGCTTCTGCTAAGCACTGTGCAGTTGCGATTAGTTAAAGTATTCTTGGTAACAGGCCTTGGAAAATTTTTGAAAGAGTTCCTTAGGCTTGATTTTCCTTCCATCTGGTGATCTGAAGAAGTTCTTAAATGATATTCTAGTCATGCATTTACAATGAGATATGCTTGTTTTAGCATTGATACCATTCAATTAACACCCAATGTTCCATTAGGCAGATTACTGCTGCATGTTTTAGCAAAAAGAATGTAGGCTTTTGCGTCAAATGTGGATTCCAATCCTAGCCTGGCTGCTGCTCAGCCTCATGACCTTGTGCAAGTCTCAGTTTCTCCATCTCTAAAATAGGTGTAATAATAAAGCCTCATAATATGGTGGCAAGCCATAGTGAAATAAATGATGTTTTTGAAGTATGGATGCCTAATATATGGTGGGTAAAGAACAAATGCTCATTGCTAGTTTCTTTTCTCCTTTCCTCCCTCAATGAGTGATATCAGTGCCTAATCACAGACTGGAAGATATTTTGGATTTTTGGGGGGTGGACTGGGGTTATGCAGGAACATGGAATTTAAAACCCTATAGGATCATACAAGATTACTTACAGTTATTTATCAGTCCAAGATTTATAGAGTTTACATGGTAAGTCTTTGTGAAAGAAGAAGGTTTTTTAACATTCCTGGATCTTGGATGATTGATGTGAAATTGAAGGTTAATTATCTCCTAGATATAGAAAAGACACACCTGGTGGCGGTTTGGGAGTTTAAGTGCTGATAAAAGGTAGCTGATTTGCATTAACAATATCTTGAATTTATTTAGTGCCTGCTTTTTGAGCAGCTTGAAGTATCACACTTATTCATCAAAGAGATAGTTTGAATTAAAATTTGTTTGAGGAGTTGTATTTTTAAGAACCTTTTTTGAGGAAAAAAATACTGTGTATTGCTTCATGCACATCTTACTGCATTTCTATTAAAATTTCTGTTTCAATTAGCTACATTTTTTAAACTTATAAATAACAGTTTTCTGCCTCCTTCTCAAGTATTGGTTCTATTTCATTACTCCAAGTGTCTGCAGTCTTGAGTGTTCTAGAAGAAACTAGCTAGGCATATTCTGTGTTCAGGTTTCCAACATTTAATGAGACTTCCTGTGTACATGGCATTGTTCAAAGATGATACTTAATCAAAAGAATAATTGCTAGCATTTATTCAGTATGTTCTGTGTAACTGTTCAACTCTTTGAAGTACTTATATATGTAAATTTTTTAGGTGAAGAAACTGAAGCTTAGAGGAGTTAAATTTAGTAAGTAGCAGAGCCAGGATCTGTTTGTCTGACTTTAATGCTCATGCTTTAACTTTTAGATTATTATATTACTTCACTTATGTTCTATTGATCTTCTATCTGTTCCATCACATTCTGTACTTTATACTTTGTTCCTCTTAGAGTCTTTTTCCTCTACATATATATATATATATATATATATATTTTTTTTTTTTTTACAAATGTTACTGGATATTTCTCAGTTCCATGTTTATCCACAATAATTCCTGGTTGCCTTACTGTTTTTAAAAACTTTCTATTTTGATATAGTTTCAAACCTACAGAAAAGTTAGTACAAAGAGCTCTTGTATACTTACATTACCCAGATTTCACCAATTGATTACATTTTCCCTATTTATCATTTTCTCTATGTGTGTGTGTGTTTCTCTCTATATCTATCTATACACATATACATACATACATATATGTGCATATTATTAATGAGACTTTGAGAGTGAGTTGAGGATATTAGTCCCCTTTATCACAAAATCCATATATACTTCCTGAAAACAAGAATATTCTCTTACATAAATTAGTGCAGTTATCAAAATCAGGAAAGTTAACATTGATGCAATGCTATTATCTTATGCAGAGTCCACATTCAGTTTCATCAGCTATCTCCAAAATGCCGTTTATAGCTCTATTTCCCCAGTCCAGGATCTATCCAGGATCACACATTATATTCAATTGCCATTCATCTTTAGATCCCTTTAATCTGCAATACTTCATCAGCCTTTCTTTTCTTTTTTCTTTTGTTATTAGTTTTTGGAGTAAAGTGATATAATCATATATACTGCCTTAATAAACCACGTGGAGGAGGATGCTGTATGCATTTTCTAATTGCAATAGAACCAGGAGTAACAACAGGGGATGTAGCCAATAGGGAAATTGAGTGTGGCTTGGGAGGCTAGCAGGCTGTCCAGACATGTCCTACAAGGAGTCACTTTCCTGGTATAGGCTCCAGTCTGTGAAGTCTGGTCTTTAGTTTGGTAGGCTTAAAATTTGACTTTGCTAGAATAGCAAGTTGACTGGCCTTCTAGAAACTGACTACAAGAATTATAGTCACAGAACACTCTAATAACCATCAGAATATAACTCTTAAGCTCATTAGTGAATTCTCTTCCTCTAGACTAGTCTAGACCAGAGCCTTTCTTTTCTTGACCTTGACATTTTTTCAGATTACAGGCGCGGTATTTGTAGAATGTCCTACAGTTTGGTTTTGTCTGCTGTTTTTTCATGATTAGATTCAGTTCATTAATTTCTGGAAGGAGTATCACAGAAATGATGCCATGTTGGTTTTGGTGCATGGTAATGGGAGGTGTTAGTTTAATTTGTGGGAAGATACTATTAGACTAAGTAACCTTATGTTCCTTGTCAGTTTTTTACCCACTATTCGTAATGTCCATTAGTGATTTTCTATCATTTCTCCTGTATTTATTGGTTGGAATTCTACTCTAAGAAAGAGCTTTCCCTTCTCCATTTAATCATTTATTCATTTATTTCAGGATGTACTCATGGATTCTTATTTTTTTCAATAAGTTATAATCTGCTACTATTATTAAATTATTTTAATGATCAGGTTATTCCAGATTTGGTCAGTAGGAGCCCCTTCAAGCTGATTTTGTGTCCTTTTGATGTGATCCCTTAATTTTTCATCACTTCCTTACATTCTGGTGCAACAGAAAGTCCCAGGTTCATTTTATAATTTCCCTGCTATAGCCCTCAAGTGAACCTTTCTTGCTCCTTTTATTATTTTTTAAAAAGATTTTATTTATTTATTTGACAGAGAGAGATAGGGAGAGAGAGCACAGCAGGGAGAGCAGCAGGCAGGAGAGGGAGAAGCAGGCTCCCAGCTGAGCAGGGAGCCTGATGCGGGGCTGGATCCCAGGACCCTGGGATCATGACCTGAGCCGAAGGCAGATGCTTAACCGACTGAGCCACCTAGGTGCCCCTAAAGTATTTTGAAACTAAAGTTCCTTCCTTCCTTCCTTCCTTCCTTCTTCCTTCCTTCCTTCCTTCCTTCCTTCCTTCCTTCCTTCCTTCCTTCCTTCCTTCCTTCCTTCCTTCCGTTTGTGCTCTGTCTAGGCATAGAAAAAACACAATCATATCAGAACATTGTGGAAATTTGATAAAACCTTTGTGTGTAAGCTTTTCCTCATTCTCTTGCCTTGCCTTTTCAGTATCTATTTGGTTTGATTATGTGTTAGTCTCTGGGTTTCACACTTATCCCTGCTTTGGTTTAGCCTCTTGTTCCCTGTCTTGGTACTTGACTTGTACCTACCACTGATCTAGCTTCCACTCTCTGTTCTTGGCTGTGAAATTTAACTTATGTTTTATTTTCACCCATATTTAACTTTAGCCTACTTCTCATATTCAACCCCATTCTTCTAGTCCCAGGTGTTATCCTTAAAGAATCTTGTCTGGCTGTAAGCCTAAGATTAAGACACTTGCTACACTGATAAAGCCTTTATTGGGGATTCTGTTCTGTGTTTCATTGTGTAGTAGTCTTGGGCTCAAATGGGCCAGGGCAAGGATAAATTTTTTTCTTTGCAGAAGAGAAAGTAAGGTGTGCAGCATAAAGAAATTGGATATGAGCATTTTTCTGACTCTCCAAACAGAACCAAGTGTTCAGAAAAGGCTAATAGAACACCAAGACTGCACTTTGTAACATCCTTAAATATAGTAAGATCAACTGTGTTATACTGTTTAGCTGAATTCATTATCACATATGTGGTATGGGAAGCCCTACAGAGAACAAGAGATGCTAGAAGAAGCATAAGGCATATGTACTAAAAGAAGGCACATCTAACAAAGATCACTATGTCTTTATTGAGGCTGGAAGGCAAGAATCCTCAGCTGATTTCAATGAATTCTTGGGATTAAACAGCTTTGGTGAGTAATAGCCATATGTGCCAATCATAAAAACTAAATAACCAACAATAGCAAGCTCTAGTGAGGTGATTACAATCGTCTCCATCGATACTACACCTTACAGCATGAAGGCTGTGATGGGAGGAAGCAAAAAGAGCTTTTCCCTAGTCACTTTTATTCCAGCCTGTGAACTAATAGATAAGAAAGTATATAAATATGTTAAACATTCTGCATTCTGGTTACTTTTTTGTTTTACTGTAGTTAAGTAGGTAATTGCAGAGCGATTTGTGAGTCATACAAGAAAAAGTCTCATGATTTAAGAGTCATATTTTCTTAATTTAATTCAAGTCATGTACAAGTAAATCCATTTCTCCATCACTCACCATATTCACAATTCCAATAAATTTTGGTCATTTCAAAAAAGCCAAATCTTCCTTATATGAAAAAAGATTTGCCACTTCTGAGGATGACAATATTCAAAATAGATTCCTCAGATGCTTGAAGGCATATCTCAAACAGGAACTAGAAGGCTCTTCTGAGGAAATAGCACTATCATTGAAATCAATATGCCATGTTGGATTGTCTTTGTTTGGAAGAAGATGAAATATCATCAGTATATAAGCTTTTAAGAATTTTTTTTAATTTTATTTTTTTAAAGATTTTATTTATTTATTTGACAGAGACACAGCGAGAGAGGGAACACAAGCAGGTGGAGTGAGTGAGGAAAAAGCAGGCTTCCCGCGGAGCAGGGAGCTAGATATGGGGCTCGATGTGGGGCTCCATCCCAGGACCCTGGGATCATGACCTGAGCCGAAGGCAGACGCTTAACAACTGAGCCACCCAGGCGCCCCCTTAAGGATGTGTTTAAACAGACAATCCTATTTATTATGGATTCCCTTGATCATGCTGTTTGACATTTGAGGAACTAATTAGTGTTCCAGAATCATCATCATAGAAGCCAGATCTCGTCTTTATGGAATATAGATTGAACCAAAAAAGAGAGATTGGATGGAGTTGGGACTGTCTCAGACATCAACTAGAAGTTGATTTTGTTTGTTTGTTTTAATGTGTCCTAAAGTCAAAGTACTAAAATACAGTTCCTTTTAATTGAGTTTCTAGCTAATTAAATCTGTATCAGTTTAGTCAATAATATTCCCTAAGTAGTTATCATTATTGTTTTTCAATCAATGGGCAGATTTCTTCTTTTGCCAACTGGGTTATCATTATCTTACTGGGATTTACCCCGATACTCCTGGACCCACTGCCACCCTCCCCCCAGTCTGAAGTAGAAGAGTATTGTAATAATTCAGCAAGGATATTTGAAATGAGAGTATGAACCCTTAGGTTCTAATTCCATAGGTGCTATTTCTTAGGTCTGTTGTTCCTGATGGATCAGAAGCCATTGACGTCACGTGGGAGCTTGTTAGAAATGCAGAGATCCAGGCCTGACTCCTCACCTTAATCATAATTTAAATTTAATAAGAACTTTGGGTGCTTCAAATTCAAATATACATTACAGTTTGAAAACACTTATCTGTGAATTTGACAAAAATTTATAAGCTATTTCAAAAAATTCTGGGGTCAAAGTGGGTATGCCTTCAAGAATTTGAAGAATATATTTTGAATCTATTTCAGAGGTGGCAAAACTTTTTTTGTTTTCATTAGCAAACTCTACTTCAATTTATTTTTTTTTATGATTATGTTGTTAATCACCATACATTACATCATTAGTTTTTGATGTAGTGTTCCATGATTCATTATTTGTGTATAACACCCAGTGCTCCATGCAGAACGTGCCCTCTTTAATACCCATCACCAGGCTAACCCATCCTCCCACCTCCCTCCCCTCTAGAACCCTCAGTTTGTTTTTCAGAGTCCATCGTCTCTCATGGTTCATCTCCCCCTCATATTTCCCCCCCTTCATTCTTCCCCTCTTGCTATCTTCTTCTTCTTCTTTTTTTTAACATATAATGTATTATTTGTTTCAGAAATACAGATCTGTGATTCAACAGTCTTGCACAATTCACAGTGCTCCACCATAGCACATACCCTCCTGAATGTCTATCACCCAGCGACACCATCCCCCCCACGCCCACCACTCCACCAACCCTCAGTTTGTTTCCTGAGATTAAGAATTCCTCATATCAGTGAGGTCATATGATACATGTCCTTCTCTGATTGACTTATTTCGCTCAGCATAACACTCTCCAGTTCCATCCACGTCATTGCAAGTGGCAAGATTTCATTCCATTTGATGGCTGCATAATATTCCATTGTATATATATACCACATCTTCTTTATCCATTCATCTGTCGATGGACATCTTGGCTCTTTCCATAGTTTGACTATTGTGGACATTGCTGATATAAACATCGGGGTGCACATTCCCCTTTGGATCCCTCCATTTGTATCTTTGGGGTAAATACCCAGTAGTGCAATTGCTGGGTCATATGGTAGCTCTATTTTCAACTTTTTGAGGAACCTCCATACTGTTTTCCAGAGTGGCTGCACCAGCTTGCATTCCCACCAACAGTGTAGGAGGGTTCCCCTTTCTCCGCATCATCACCAACATCTGTCATTTCCTGACTTGTTAATTTTAGCCATTCTGACTGGTGTGAGGTGGTATCTCATTGAGGTTTTAATTTGGATTTCCCTGATGCTGAGCGATGCTGAGCACTTTTTCATGTGTCTGTTGGCCATTTGGATGTCTTCTCTGGAAAAATGTCTGTTCATGTCTTCTGCCCATTTCTTGATTGGATCATTTGTTCTTTGGGTGTTGAGTTTCATAAGTTCTTTATAGATTTTGGATACTAGCCCTTTATCTGATATGTCATTTGCAAATATCTTCTCCCATTCTGTCGGTTGTCTTTTGGTTTTGTTGACTGTTTCTTTTGCTGTGCAAAAGCTTTTTATCTTGATGAGGTCCCAATAGTTCATTTTTGCCCTTGCTTCCCTTGCATTTGGCGATGTTTCTAGGAAGAAGTTGCTGCAGCTGAGGTCGAAGAGGTTGCTGCCTGTGTTCTCCTTTAGGATTTTGATGGACTCCTGTCTCACATTGAGGTCTTTCAACCATTTTGAGTCTATTTTTGTGTGTGGTGTAAGGAAATGGTGTAGTTTCATTCTTCTGCATGTGGCTGTCCAATTTTCCCAACACCATTTGTTGAAGAGACTGTCTTTCTTCCACTGGACATTCTTTCCTGCTTTGTCAAAGATTAGTTGACCATAGAGTTGAGGGTCCATTTCTGGGCTCTCTATTCTGTTCCATTGATCTATGTGTCTGTTTTTGTGCCAGTACCATACTGTCTGGATGATGACAGCTTTGTAATAGAGCTGGAAGTCTGGAATTGTGATGCCACCAGCTTTGCTTTTCTTTTTCAACATTCCTCTGTTATTCGGGGTCTTTTCTGGTTCCATACAAAGTTTAGGTTTATTTGTTCCATTTCTTTAAAAAAAGTGGATGGTATTTTGATGGGGATTGCATTGAATGTATAGATTGCTCTAGATAGCATTGACATCTTCACAGTATTTGTTCTTCCAATCCATGAGCATGGAATGTTTTTCCATTTCTTTGTGTCTTCCTCAATTTCTTTCATGAGTATTTCATAGTTTTCTGAGTACAGATCCTTTGCCTCTTTGGTTAGATTTATTCCTAGGTATCTTATGGTTTTGAGTGCAATTGTAAATGGGATCGACTCCTTAATTTCTCTTTCTTCTGTCTTGTTTTGCTGTATAGGAATGCCACTGATTTCTGTGCATTGATTTTATATCCTGCCACTTGACTGAATTCCTGTATGAGTTCTAGCAGTTTTGGGGTGGAGTCTTTTGGGTTTTCCACATAAAGTATATCATCTGCAAAGAGTGAGAGTTTGGCTTCTTCTTTGCCAATTTGGATGCCTTTTATTTCTTTTTGTTGTCTGATTGCTGTGGGTAGGACTTCTAATACTATGTTGAATAGCAGTGGTGATAGTGGATATCCCTGCCATGTTCCTGACCTTAGGGGGAAAGCTCTCAGTTTTTCCCCATTGAGAATGATATTGGCTGTGGGTTTTTTCGTGGATGGCTTTTATGATATTGAGGTATGTACCCTCTATCCCTATCCTCTGAAGAGTTTTGATCAAGAAAGGATGCTGTACTTTGTCAAATGCTTTTTCTGCATCTATTGAGAGGATCATATGGTTCTTGTTCTTTCTTTTATCAATGTATTGCATCACACTGATTGATTTGTGGATGTTGAACCAACCTTGCAGCCCAGGGATAAATCCCACTTGGTTGTGGTGAATAATCCTTCTAATGTACTGTTGGATCCTCTTGGCTAGTATTTTGGTGAGAATTTTTGCGTCCATGTTCATCAAGGATATTGGTCTGTCATTCTCCTTTTTGATGGGCTCTTTGTCTGGTTTGGGGATCAAGGTAATGGTGGCCTCATAAAACGAGTTTGGAAGTTTTCCTTCCATTTCTATTTTTTGGAACAGTTTCAGAAGAATAGGTATTAATTCTTCTTGAAATGTTTGGTAGAATTCCCCTGGGAAGCCATCTGGCCCTGGGCTTTTGTATTTTGGGAGATTTTTGATGACTGCTTCAATTTCCTTAGTGGTTATAGGTCTGTTCAGGTTTTCTATTTCTTCCTGGTTCAGTTTTGGTAGTTGGTACATCTCTAGGAATGCATCCATTTCTTCCAGGTTATCTAAGTTGCTGGCCTAGAGTTGCTCATAATATGTTCTTATAATTGTTTGTATTTCTGTGGTGTTGGTTGTGATCTCTCCTCTTTCATTCATGATTTGGTTGATTTGGGTCATTTCTCTTTTCTTTTTGATAAGTCTGGCCAGGGGTTTATCAATCTTGTTAATTCTTTCAAAGAACCAGCTCCTAGTTTTGTTGATCTGTTCTACTGTTGTTTTGGTTTCTATTTCACTGATTTCTGCTCTGATCTTTATTTTTTCTCTTCTCCTGCTGGGTTTAGGCTTTATTTGCTGTTCTCTCTCTAGCTCCTTTAGGTGTATGTTTAGGTTATGTGTTTGAGACCTTTCTTATTTCTTGAGAAAGGCTTGTATTGCTATATACTTTCCTCTTAGGACTGCCTTTGCTGTATCCCAAAGATTTTGAACAGTTGTGTTTTCATTTTCATTGGTTTCCATGAATTTTTTAAATTCTTTTTTAATTTCCTGGTTGACCCATTCATTCTTTAGTAGGATGCTCTTTAGCCTCCATGTATTTGAGTTCTTTCCCATTTTCCTCTTGTGATTGAGTTATAGTTTCAAAGCACTATGGTCTGAAAATATGCAGGTAATGATCCCAATCTTTTGGTACCGGTTGAGACCTGATATGTGACCTAGGATTTGATCTATTCTGGAGAGTGTTCCATGGGTAATAGAGAAGAATATGTATTCTGTTGCTTTGGGATGGACTGTTCTGAATATATCTGTGGGTTCCATTTGGTCCAGTGTGTCATTTAAAGTCTTTATTTCCTTGTTGATCTTTTGCTTAGATGATCTGTCCATTTCAGTGAGGGGGTTTTTAAAGTCCCCCACTATTATTGTGTTGTTGTCAATGTGTTTCTTTGCTTTTGTTATTAATTGCCTTATACAATTGGCTGCTCCCATGTTAGGGGCATAGATATTTACAAGTGTTAGATCTTTTTGTTGGATAGACCCTTTAAGTAGGATATAGTGTCCTTCCACATCTCTTATTATAGTCTTTGGTTTAAAATCTAATTTGTCTGATATAAGGATTGCCACCCCAGCTTTCTTTTGGTGTCCATAGGCATGGTAAATGGTTTTCCACCCTTTCACTTTCAATCTGGGGGTGTCTTTGGGTCTAAAATGAGTCTCTTGCAGACAGTATATCGATGGGTCTTGTGTTTTTTATCCAATCTGATAGCCTGTGTCTTTTGATTGGGGCATTTAGCCCATTTACATTCAGGGTAACTATTGAAAGATATGAATTTAGTGCCATTGTATTGCCTGTAAGGTGACTGTTACTTTATATTGTCTGTGTTCCTTTCTGGTCTATGTTGCTTTTAGGCTCTCTCTTTGCTTAGAGGACCCCTTTCAATATTTCTTGTAGGGCTGGTTTTGTGTTTGCAAATTCCTTATTTTTTGTTTGTCCTGGAAGTTTTTTATCTCTCCTTCTATTTTCAATGAGAGCCTAGCTGGATATAGTATTCTTGGCTGCATATTTTTCTCATTTAGTGCTCTGAATATATCATGCCAGTCCTTTCTGACCTGCCAGGTCTCTGTGGATAGGTCTGTTGCCAATCTAATGTTTCTACTCTTGTAGGTTACAAATCTCTTCTCCCGAGCTGCTTTCAGGATTTTCTCTTTGTCTCTGAGACTTGTAAGTTTTACTATTAGATATCAGGGTGTTGACCTATTTTTATTGATTTTGAGAGGGGTTCTCTGTGCCTCCTGGATTTTGATGCCTGTTTCCTTCCCCAAATTAGGGAAGTTCTCTGCTATAATTTGCTCCAATATACCTTCTGCCCCTCTCTCTCTTTCTTCTTCTTCTGGGATCCCAATTATTCTAATGTTTTTTTGTCTTATGGTATCAATTATCTCTTTAATTCTGCCCTCGTGGTCCAGTAGTTGTTTATCTCTCTTTTTCTCAGCTTCTTTATTTTCCATCATTTGGTCTTCTATATCACTAATTTCTCTTCTGCCTCATTTATCCTAGCAGTTAGAGCCTCCATTTTTGATTGCACCTCATTAATAGCCTTTTTGATTTCAACTCGGTTAGATTGTAGTTCTTTTATTTCTCTGGTAAGGGTTTCTCTAATAACTTCCATGCTTTTTTCAAGCCCAGCTAGTATCTTTAAAATGATCATTCTGAACTCTAGTTCCAACATTGTACTAATGTCCGTATTGATTAGGTCCCTGGCAGTTGTTACTGCCTCTTGTTCTTTTTTTTGAGGTGTTTTTTTCCGTCTTGTCATTTTGTCCGGAGGAGAATAGATGAATGAGAGAACAAAATGCTAACAGGGTAACAACATCCCCAGAAAATATACACTAAACACATCCGAAAAGACCTGAAACCAGGGGAAAAGAAAGGGAAAGAAAGAAAAAAGAAAAAGATTAAAGAAAAGAAAAAGATAAAAACAAACAAAAACAAAACAAAACAAAAAAAAGAGAATATGATCAAATATGATCAGGCTGGTGCATAGATCAGTACCACACACTAAATTTTGGGTGTATTTTGGTCTGTTAGAAGAAAGTGCTTCTCAAAATTTTAAAGAAAGAAAATCTTATTTATGTACAAAAATAAGGGTTAATACAATGAAGGGATGGAATATGACTGTAAAGAAGAAAATTATAAAAGATTTTATAAAAGGAATTTATAAGATAAGAAGTTCTTTGAAAAAAGAAAGAAGAGGATTTAAATTAAAAAAAGGGAGAGAATGTGATCAGGCAGGAGACTAGAACAAATCCATACACTAGAGATTTAGGGTATATTTTGATCTGTTAGAAGAAACTGTATCTCAAAATTTTAAAGTAGAACAACTTATATATATATGCCCAAAATAAGGGTAACTACTATGAAGGGATAAAATATGACTAAATATGAAAAATAAAAAATATTTTTTTGAAAAGTGATTGATAAGATGTTGGTTGAAAAAGGGAAAAAGAAAAATTAAAAAAAGACAAGACAGTTATAAAATTAACTTTCTTTTAAAAAAAGATTTTATTTATTTATTTGAAAGAGAGAGTGAGAGAGAGCATGAGAGGGGAGAGGGTCAGAGGGAGAAGCAGGCTCCCCACCTAGCGGGGAGCCTGATGTGGGACTCAATCCTAGGACTCCAGGATCATGACCTGAACTCAAGGCAGTCACTTAACCAACTGAGCCACCCAGGTGCCTTGAAAAAAAAACCAATTAAATTTGAAAGACTAAAGAATCATGGTAAAAAAGCCATGAATTCTACGTGAATGAGTCTACATGAATCTATCACTGGAGTCTTGCCGTTTTCATTGACCGGTAAACTGGTCTTGGTGGCTGTTCTTGGTGATCTTCCGGGGGAGGGGCCTGTTTCCATGGTTCCCAAATGTCTTTGCCAGAGGGGGGATTGCCCCACCCTTGCCGTCCAGGCTAAGTAATCTGCTCGGGTTTGCTCTTGGGAGCTTTTGTTCCCTGCAAGCTTTCCAAATAGCTTTGGAGGACAGGAGTGAAAATGGCAGCCTTCCAATCTCTGCCCTGGAGGAGCCGAGAACTCAGGGTCCCACTCCTCAGTGAGCCCCCAGAGAAAAGCAGTCAGTCACTCCTGTCTCCCGGTCTCTGGCCGCACTCTGTGTTCACCAGGCCTGTGACCGAGGGTTTCTATCTCTGGCACACGACCCTGTGTGGAATCTCCAAACCCAGCAGATTCCTGTGGTGCACTCCCATGCCACTCCTCCTGGGGGAGGAAGGGGAGTCTCCCCGGATCTGCCACTTGTTGGGTCCCTGCTGGAAGAGCAGTGGCCTGACTGTGCCACAGATCATGGTTTATGGCAACCCCGAGCTGAGAGACCGCTCCTCGGCTCCGTCTCTGCAGCTGGCTTCCCTGCTTCGATACCTGGGAGCTCTGTTGCACTCAGGCACCCCTGGTCTTTCTGTGACCCCAATGGTCCTGAGACCACATTGTCCCAGCAAGGGTTCCACCCCCCGCTTAGCTACTGGAGCGATGTCCCTCAGCAGAGTGGACTTCTAAAAGTTCTGATTTTGTGCTCCACTGCTCTTTCACTTGCCAGAAGTGGCGGATGGAGGCCCCCTCCCCTGCCGTCTATCCTCCCTAATATTGCCTCGGATTCACTTCTCCGCACGTCCTACCTTCCAGAAAGTGGTCGCTTTTCTGTTCAGAGAGTTGTTGCTATTCTTTTCTTCGATCTCCTGTTGAGTTCATAGGTGTTCAGAATGGTTTGATCCCTATCCAGCTGAATTCCTGGGACCAGACTAAATCCAGGTCTCCTCCACCTCCACCATCTTGCTCCGCCCCTGGTGGCAAAACTTTTTTATTTGCAGGAGGAATGTGGAAAATAAAAGTGCTAGTAGCTGTGATCAAATCAAGTCACACAGAAACATTATTTATTTTATTATTACTTTTAAAGATTTTATTTATTTATTTATTTATTTGTCAGAGAGAGAGAGAGAGACAGAGAGAGCGTACAAGCAGGGGGGAGCAGCATGCAGAAGGAGAAGCAGGCTCAGTGATGAGCAGGGAGCCCGATGTGGGTGTAGATCCCAAGACCCTGGGATCATGACCTGAGCCGAAGGCAGCCGCTTAACCACTGATGTGTCTCTAGAAATATATTTTAAATAATATACAGGTTTTCTCCAGTCCTGAGTATGAGGAGATTTGACTTAATTCAATGATTTTTATTTTATTTGATCTTTAAACAGAGAGGGAATGCAAATAAACTAAAATTAGCAAACATTCATTGTGTGCTTACTAAAATATAAAGAATGAGGCTAGATAATAGACAATAATGTGGCTGGCTATGACATCATCTTCATTCCTAAGGGCCTTGCCTGGTACTTAAAAATTACTTACTGAATTGAAATGTTGAATTCAGGACTGGTGGGTAAACAACTACTACTAATTTAAGGTAGAATGATAAATAACTATTAAATAGATCTTAGCAGTACTTTGTAGGAATTGGAGGAAAGAAGCAGCATTGCCCACCTCCTCCCACAACTCCCCACACCAGCATTTTTCCTTTTTGATTGTAGCTGCTTGGTGTTCTTACTCTCACCCACATTTCCTCAATTGAACTCAGTTTTAGTAAGACTGGTTTCTGTGCTGATGACATTTCATATTTAGATCTCTGACTTCAAATATTCTTTTTTAAAAAGGCTTGGTAGTGGAAGTGGGCATTGAAGGAGAAGTAAGATTTCTATGTGTGTTGAAAGGGCATCTGAGCCTAAGGAAGTATGAGCAAGAGATGGCGAGGGCCTCAACGCTGGTACTGGGAATGTTAGGAAGGGGTGGTGGTGGGGATATGAGAGGGTGTTGAAAAGAGATGCTTCAAAAGTGCCAAACAAATATAGATCAGGCATGAAAAAATACATCTGACTAAACAGAAGTAAAATTTGACATTGCTTATAGAATTATCTTCAAATTTAAATAATCTTTGACTTAACTAAAGTTACCTTTTTCCTCTCTAGTGGTTAATTAGGTAGGAATGGTAAGTAGATAAAGGAGTGAAATAGACTATAAGCATATTAGCAGGTTTGGGGATTATAAGTTAATTAATATTTTCAAATTTAATATTAAAGTACTGTCCATACGGTTTTCCCAAATCTGATTGAGTCACATAATGCTATCCATTATGTGTCAAAGTATAGCTTAATATGTATCCTTAACATGAATATGATAAGTATGCTTCCATTTCTGGATAATTTACACACCTAATATTTCAAAATTTGGCAACTTGCAAATGCTGATTATGAAACAATGTTTACATCCTTAAAATTGATGCAAAGAAAAAACATCTTGAAATTTGACTCTTTGCAAAAATTGTTTTACCCATTACAAGTCATTATTCTTTAGAGAATATGTAGCTGCAGAAATCTTTACAGGGATTCTTTTCTCTTTTATGTTTAATTAATACTTGATGCAGAGAATATTTTTGCATTCCACTTTTTTTTTTATTCCTTATTTCTGACTTTTGTTAACCCAATTAACACCCTATCAACTCTTACTATATTCAGATATCTGAGAAGGATTTATACATGTATGGTTTTTACCTTCTTTTTCTTTTTATTATTGAAATATAGTTGACATGTTATTTTAGTTTAAGTTGCACAACGTAGTGATGCAACAATTCTAAACATTACTCAGTGCTCACCACAAGTATAGTATAGTCACCATAGAACATTATTACAATATTATTGACTATATTCCCTGTGTTGTACTTCCATCTCTGAGACATTTATTATATAATTTGGAAGTTCTTACCTCTTGATCCCCTTCACCTATTTAGTTCATCCTCCAGCATCCTCCCTTCTGGCAAGCAGCAAGTTCTCTATATTTATCAGTTTGTTTCTGTTTTTGTTTGTTTTGTTTTTTAGATTCCACATATAAGTGAAATAATATGGTACATGTCTTTCTCTGCCTGACTTGTTTCACTTAGGATAATACACTCTGGGTCTATCCGTGTTGTCACAAATGGAACGACATCATTCTTTTTTATGGCTGAGCAATATCCCATTATGTATTATACCACATTTTCTTTATCCATTCATCTATTGATGGACACTTGGGTTGCTTTCATACCTTGGTTATTGTAAACAATGCTACAGTGATCACAAGTATATTTTGGATATTAATCCCTTTTTGGATATATAATTTGCAAATATCTTCTCTCATTCAGTAGATTGCCTTTCCATTTTGTTGATGGTTTCCTTTACTATGCAAAAACTTTTTATTTTGGTAGTCCCAATAGTTTATGTTGCTTTTGCTTCCTTTTCCTGATGAGACATATCCATAAGTATGTTGCTAAGGCCAATGTCCAAGAGATTACTGCCTATGTTTTCTTTTAGGAGTTTCATGGTTTTAGGTCTTACATTTAGCTCTTTAATCCATTTTGGGTTTATTTTTGTGTCTGGTGTAAGAAAGTGGTCCAGTTTCATTCTTTTGCATGTAGCTGTCCAGTTTTCCCAACACCATTTGTTGAAGAGACTGTCTTTTCCCCATTGTATATTCTTGTTTCCTTTGTCATAGGTTAATTGAACATATAAGTGTAGATTTGTTTCTAGGTTCTCTATCCTGTTCCATTCATCTATGTGTCTATTTTTGTGCCAGTACCATATTGTTTTGATTACTATAGCTTTGTAATATATCTTGAAATTGAGATTGTGATACTCCCACCTTTTGTTCTTTCTCAAGATGTCTTTGGCTATTTGGGTCTTTTGTGGTTCCATAAAGATTTTAGGATTATTTGTTCTTTTGTCTTCTGTTCTTACACATTTTCCAAGCATGACTTCACAGCCACCTTACTGCTAGTGGCAGAATAAAGTTGTAGCTGTGCATAAAATTTGAAGATTTGTAAGTTTTCTATGTAAATATTACTATTTATGAAACAGTTAAATTTTTTGTTACTTAAAAATACATACAAAAGTAATGTATGGTGATTAACATAACATAATAATAATAAAAAAGAAATCAGCAGAGGACATGAACAGACATTTTTCCAAAGAAGACATCCAAATGGCCAACAGACACATGAAAAAGTGCTCAACATCACTTGGCATCAGGAAAATCCAAATCAAAACATCAGTGAGATACCACCTCACACCAGTCAGAATGGCTAAAATTAACAAGTCAGGAAACGACAGATGTTGGAGAGGATGCAGAGAAAGGGGAACCCTCCTACACTGTTGGGAATGCAAGCTGGTGCAGCCACTCTGGAAAACATATGGAAGTTCCTCAAAAAGTTGAAAATAGAGCTACCCTATGACCCAGCAATTGCACTACTGGGTATTTACCCCAAATATACAAATGTAGTGATCCAAAGGGGTATGTGCACCCCAATGTCTATAGCAGCAATGTCCACAATAGCCAAACTATGGAAAGAGCCAAGATGTCCATCGACAGATGAATGAATAAAGAAGATGTGGTACACACACACACACACTGGAATATTATGCAGCAATCAAAAAGAAAAACAAAATCTTGCCATTTGCAATGACATGGATGGAATTAGAGGGTATGATGCTAAGTGAAATAAGTCAATCAGAGAAAGATATGTATCATATGATCTCACTGATATGAGGAATTCTTAATCCCAGGAAACAAACTGAGGGTTGCTGGAGTGGTGGGGGGTGGGAGGGATGGGGTGGCTGGGTGATAGACATTGGGGAGGGCATGTGCTATCGTGAGCACTGTGAATTGTGTAAGACTGATGAATCACAGACCTGTACCTCTGAAACAAATAATACATTATATGTTAAAAAAAAAAAAAGAAGAAGAAGATAGTAGGAAGGCAAAAATGAAGGGGGGGAATTGGAGGGAGAGATGAACCATGAGAGACTATGGACTCTGAGAAGCAAACTGAGGGTTCTAGAGGGAAGGGTGTGGGGGGATGTGTTAGCCTGGTGATGGGTATTAAAGAGGGCGCATATTGAATGGAGCACTGGGTGTTATATGCAAACAATGAATCATGGAACACTGCATCAAAAACTAATGATGTAATGTATGGTGATTAACATAACATAATAAAATAAAATTTTAAAAAAATATATACAAAAGAATACACAAATGTTGGAGAGGCTGTGGAGAAAGGGGAACCGTCTTATACTATTGGTGGGAATACAAGTTGGTACAGCCACTTTGGAAAACAGTGTGGAGGTTCCTCAAAAATTTACAAATAGAGCTACCCTATGACCCAGCAATTGCACTACTGGGTATTTACCCCAAAGACACAGATGTAGTGAAAAGAAGGGCCATATGCACCCCAATGTTCATAGCAGCAATGTCCACAATAGCCAAACTGTGGAAAGAGCCAAGATGCCCTTCAACAGATGAATGGATAAAGAAGATGTGGTCCATTATACAATGGAATATTACTCAGCCATCAGAAAGGATGAATACCCAACTTTTACATCAACATGGATGGGACTGGAGGAGATTATGCTAAGCGAAATAAGTCAAGCAGAGAAAGTCAATTATCATATGGTTTCCCTTATTTGTGGAATATAAGGAATAGCATGGAGGACATTAGGAGAAGGAAGGGAAAAATGAAGGGGGGGAAATCGGAGGGAGAGATGAACCATGAGAGACTATGGACTCTGAGAAACAAACTGAGGGTTCTAGAGGGGAGGGGGGGTGGGGGGATGGGTTAGCCCAGTGATGGGTATTAAGGAGGGCACATACTGCGTGGAGCACTGGGTGTTATACGAAAACAATGGATCATGGATTACCACATCAAAAACTAATGATGTATGGTGAGTAACATAACATAATAAAATTTAAAAGAGTTAAAGAAAAAGAATATATGTAATTTATATGTAACATATGTAGCATAATAATACAGTAAACATTTCTGGAATCACCACCCAAATCTAGAACTAGACCATTTCTATTTGCATCTACCTATGTGTTTCTCCCGTACCCACCGCTTCTGCTGAAGTAATTACATCTTTCCATGTACTTCTTTGCTTTGATCTAAATGTTTCTTCACATATGTATGTATGCCTAAAAATACAGAGTTTTGTTTTGTATGTTTGTTAACTTTACAAAAATATTTTTATGCTGAGACTTGCTTTTTTTCACTCAACATTGTTTTCAAGATTTATTCATGTCATTTTATGATACTGTAGTTTATTCATTTTCACTGCTATATAAATTCCACTTTGAGAACATACCACATTTATTCATTTTCCTTTTGGATGGACATTGGATTGTTTCTAATTTTTTGCTATTATGATCTGTACTACTATGCACATTTTGGCTTGTTTCTTGGTGCATATGTGCAAGAGTTCATTTAGGATGTATATTGGGTAGTAGAAATGCTGGATTATATGAGAAATAAATCTTCAGTTTTACAAGATAAGACAAGATTGTTTTCTAAAGTGGTTATATCACTGGGTGTTATACTCAACTAATGAATCATTGAACACTACATCAGAAACTAATGATGTACTATATGCTGGTTAACTGACCATAATAAAAAAAAAATAAAGTGGTTATAGCAATTCCCACTCATCAGGAACAAATAAAATTTGCTACTGATCCACATCTTTTTTTGTCCATGATATATGTTTCCTTTACTGTGAAATGACTGTCCATATTTTTCACCCATTTTTTCCCCTTCTGGCTTATATGTCTTTTCATTTTTGATTTGTTGGCCTTTGCATACCTATATACTCTTCCTTTGCCTATGTGTTATGAAAACGTCTCCTCTAAATTCATGTCTTATCTTTTTCACTTTATTGAGGTATAATTGATACATAATAAACTGCACATATGTGAAGTGCATGATTTAATATGTTTTGAAGTATGTATATATTAGTGAAACTATTAGCACAATCAAGGTAGTAAACATATCCACTGCTCCTTAAAGTTTCTTCCTGTCTCTTGGTAATCCCTCCCACTCACCCCTTCCTGCAGTCCTTCCCCACTTCATTCCTCAGCAACCACTGATTTTTTTTTCTGTCAGTATAGAATTAATTTGCATTTTCTAGAATTTTTATAATGTATTATAAAACATGAACTCACTTTTCTCTGATTTTTTTCACTTGATGTAATTATTTTGAGATCATCCATGTTGTGTGTTCCAATAGTTTGTTCCTTTTTATTGCTGAGTTGTATTCTATTGTATGGATATGCCAAATGTGTTTATTCATTCACCTATTAATGGACATTTGGATTGTTTCCAGACTTGACATTTCATAGTGACATATATATTTTCTTTTCTCTTAGATAATGCCTAGAACATGAATAGTTGGATTATACATTAGTTGTATGCTTAACTTTTTAAGAAACTGAAAAAACTGTTTTTCAAAGTGGTTGTATCATTTTTCATTTTCAGTATCAGAGTATGAGAGTTCCATTTCTTTCACATCCCTATCAGTGCCTGGTATGATCACTGTTTTTAATTTTAGCCATTCTAATAAATATGTAGAGGTATCTCATTGTGTTTTTGATTTTTCATTTCCCTAGTGACTAATGATGCTAAATATCTTTTCATGTGTTTATTTGCCATCTATTATTTTCTTCAGTGAAGTTCCTGTTCAAATCTTTTGGCCATTTTTCTATTGGATTGTTTGGTTTCATATGTGTTTTGAGAGTTCTTTATATATTCTAGATACAAGTTTTTTTAAATCATATATATGATTTGCAAATGAACAATTCTATGTTCGTAGTTATTTTCTCTCAAAATTTTGAAGTTGTTATTCTACTGTTGTCTGGCTTCCATTATTGCTTTTGAGAAGTCTGATTAGTCTTTTCGCTTTGATCTTTGCTTTGTCTTCGGTATTCTGCAATTTTATTATGGTATGTGCATAGCTTTTATTTATTCTCTTTCATATAAGCTGCTATTTTCAGTATCTGAATTCATATTTTCTTTTTTTTTTTTTGAATTCATATTTTCATAAGTTCTAAAAATTTTATATCCATTATCTCTTTAAATATCACTTGTTATTTATTCTATTTTCTCCTTGAAGACATCTATTAGAAAAATATTGGACTTATCCATCCTGTACATAGTCAATTAATACTTTCATATATTCTATTTAATCTTCTCTTATGATGAATTCTGGCTAATTTCTTTGGGAATATTTCCCAGTTCTACTTTGTTTAATCTGCTGTTTAACCCATCCACTGAATTTTTAACTTTAAATAATTATACATTTTTCTAACATTTTATTATGAAAGTTTTCAAACAGCAAAATTATAAGAATACTACAGTGAGTATCTGTACACCTACCACATAGATTTTATAATTAGCATTTTATTATATTTGTTATATGTTATATCAATCCATCCCTCTAGCCATCCATTAATCTTTTTTTTTTTTAAAGATTTTATTTATTTATTTGAGAGAGAGAATGAGAGAGAGAGAGCATGAGAGGGGGGAGGGTCAGAGGGAGAAGCAGACTCCCTGCCGAGCAGGGAGCCCGATGCGGGACTCGATCCCGGGACTCCAGGATCATGACCTGAGCCGAAGGCAGTCGCTTAACCAACTGAGCCACCCAGGCACCCCATTAATCTATTTTTAAAGAATTGTATTTTTAATTTTTAGAAGTTACATTTGTTTCTTCTCATTTTGCTTGTTCACTCTTACTAGGTCTTGTTATTTGCTCATCTTTGTGAGTATGGCCATCAACACTTTACATAGGTTTTTTTTGTTCTATATCAGAAAAGTCCAAAACCAATAATAACTGGGCATGTAACCTATTGTTTGTTGTTGCTGCTGAATTTCATTTATATTGACATGCCTTTCTGTTGGTTTGTGATCTTGATTATGAGCTCTTTTCTTGATCCTCATCTATGAGAGTCCTGCAGCTTTGAGATTTCCTATAGAAAATATTTTCTTTTGCTGCTGCCAGTAGCAAATAGGGAGCCACCATCATAGAATTACTTCAGCATCCCTTGAGGTTCTTGGCTCAGTGAGGAAGTTCAGGGCCAGCTTCCATACCTTTGCTTACTGATATGAGGCTCTGTATGCTGATAGTAATAATTCTGCCATAGGTATGTGTTCTCAGAACAACCCCATCCCTTTTGTATGTCAATTACCATTAATCCAACCTCCCAGCTGATCTGATTTCAGCTCAGGTTTTTTTTTGTGTGTGTGTATATGTGAAAAATCATTCTTGGAGACCTACCCCATCTGCTGCAACATCAATAATACTTCAAAGTGCCTAGTTAATCTGAAGAGCACTTAGTCAGCCATAGTGTCAGAAGCAGATGTCATCAAAAACACTTTTTTCATATATTAGAAAGTTGCAAAATGTAACTTTGTGTGATAATTTTTAATCCCATTTACATTCTAAATCTGAAAATGGATTTATGAAAGCATTCATTTTGGGGGCCCTTTGGGCAGGTTTCTAACAGTGATTATGTAATACCTTTTATTTATTTATTTATTTATTTTAAAAAGATTTTATTTATTTTTTTGAGAGATAGAGTGTATGCATATGAGCTGGGGGTAGGGGCAGAGGAAGAGGGAGAAGCAGACTCCCCACTGAGCAGGGAGCCCAATATGATGGGGGCTCAATTCAGGACCCTGAAATCATGACCTGAGGTGAAGTCAGACACTTAACTGACTGAGCCACCCAGATGCCCGTATGTAATGCCTTTTAAAAAGGTAATTAAAGGGACACCTGGGTGGCTCAATCGGTTAAGCATCAGCCTTTGGCTCAGGTCATGATCCCAGGATCCTGGGATGGAGTTCGGCATTGGGCTCCTTGCTCAGCAGGGAGCCTGCTTCTCCCTCTCCCTCTGCCTGCTGCTCCCCCTGCTTGTGGCCCTCTCTCTCTGACACATAAATAAATAAAATCTTTTAAAAAATAAAATAAAAAGGCAATTAAAAATAACTTTTATTTTGGAGTAGTTTTAATGCTTACAGAATAATTGCAAAGATAGTACAGAGAGCTCCAATGTATCCCAGACTCTGTTTCTCCTATTGTTAACATCTTAGATTTACTGTGGCAACTAATAACAAATATTGATACATTATTATGAAATTAAGTCCATACTTTTTAGCTAATGTCCTTTTTCTGTTCCAGGATCCTGTCTAGGTTACCATATTACATTTATTTCTTGTGTCTCCTTGGGCTCTTCTAAACTGTGACAATTTCTCAGACTTTCCTCATTTTTTATTATCTTGACAGTTTACAGAGTACTGGTAAAGTTTTTTTGTCGACTGTTCCTCAACTAGGATTTTTCTGTCTTTCTCATGATTAGATTAGGGTTATGAGTTTTGGGGAGGAACACCAGAGGTAAAGTGCCATTCTCATTACTTCTATAGGTTGCTTGCCTATCAGCCTGACTCTTCAATGATGTTGTTGGTCTTGATCACTTGATTGAGTTAGTGTTTATTGGGGTTCACCTCTGTAAAGTTACTCTTGTTTTCCCCCTTTTAATACTATATTCTTTGGAAGGAAGTCAGTATGGACAGCTCACACTTAAGGGGTGGAAAGTTATGCTTCATCTCCTTGAGAACAGTATCTAAATAAATTACTTGGAACTCTTCATCAAGGGAGATTGTCTATTTACATATCTACATACATTTATTCCTTCATTTATTCATACATGTATGCATATACCAGTATAGATTCATGGGTATTTATTTTATACTTTGGGTTATAAGCTAATACTACTGGCCATCTTTGGCTGCTCCTTCTTATAACTCTTATATTGTTTTGACATGCCCCCATTGTAGCAGGGTTTTTTTGGGGGGGGGGTAGTGTTTTCTCATTTATGGGTATTGCAAGATACTCTAGGCTCATCTTACTGTTTTTCCTGCTTCAGTAATAGAGTCAACCATTTTCTCAAGAAGCCCTGATTCCTTTTATTCAAGCCATGATCTAGGCTCCAGGTGTGCTTGTTGCTATTGGATTGTTTTTCCTGCTAGGCCCTCTCAGCCTACAAATATATGACAAAACTAGGAAACATACACATACATCATCATTTTTATTTCTATTCATAGTTTTCTATATCCATCTCACTCCTAACCCTTCTTCCTTTCCTCCTCTTCCTTCTCTTCCTTCCTTCCACCCTCCCTCCCTTCCTTTAAAAATGTTTGAATTCATATAGATAGTCCCAATCCTAATCCAGTACCACTTTATTTATTCATTATTCTTTACCAATTGTTGGAGAATGCAAAATAGAGGCCAAAATCTGGGTATTAATTGTGTTCATTCTTACTGGGGCTTCATTAATTCTAGGTCCTTTCAGCATACCAAGTAAGAAAATATATGTGTATGTATTAACCTGTGTACATACAGATCTATAAATATTTCTATATGTATCCATTTGTACCCATATTAAGCTAAACAGGAGTTTATAGTGATGTCTCAAAATATAACCCAAAATCACAGGGATCATTCTAGTGCCCTCCTCTCACCTGTCCCCACCTACTTGTTTGTAAACTCCTACTCCAATAGTGAGAAACCTGGTTCCCACCATCTACCATCCATTTAATTGTTCAATTCTAATATATATGTACAGTGATTCCAAAGTTGCTAACTTTCACTCATCATGGGAAACAAATTTATTGACTAAAGCATAGAGTAGGATTCTTTTGTAATAATTCCTTTGTCTTTGGTTTTATGTTTTCTACTCATTTTCAGGATACTACCTTTTTCTCCTACTGCCTTCAGGGAGGTTATTTCACACATTTGTAATACAGTTAGATTCTTTTGTCACAGTCTGTGTTTCACCTTGGGATTCCTTGACCTCCTAAATGTTTTTTTAAAATTTGCATACATTAAGGTTTACTCTCTGTGCTGTAAAGTTCTATGGGCTTTAACAAATGCTTCATGTTAGGTGTCCACCAATGCAGTATCACTACAGAATATTTTCATCACCCTGTGCTTTACCTATTTAATCCTTTTCCCCACCCCCAGTACCTTTAGTGATCACTGATCATTTTACTGTCTTTTTAGTTTTGCTTTTTCTAAAATATTATATAAATGGAATCATGTAATATGTAGCTTTTTTAGACCAGATATTTAAACTTAGCATTTAAGATTCATATGTTTTTACATGGATTGATAACTCATTCCTCCTTATTGCTGAATATGGACTTCCTACAATTTGTTTATTCGATGATTGAAGGACATCTTGGTTGTTTCCAGTTTCTGCAATTATAAATAAAGAATTCTCATGCAGATAAAAATGCAATTTTCAAGATTTCCTTATTTTTGTTATTTTTCTTTGGGATCATGTGTATGTAGTTCTTTATTCAGCAAAATTTTTCATATATACATACATGCAGAAGCTATTTATGTGATGGTACATGACATTTGATCCTTCCCTTACATTTTGTCACAGATATTCAAGAATTTTATGAGCTGACGTTGCTAAATTCTCAAAAAAGTTGTGATCAGAAGATAGAAGAAGCCAATCAAGTTGCACAGAAATGGGAGAAGACATCCCTTCTTGCTCCATGCCATGATAACCTTCAAAAATCTGCAGAGGTATATATTGAAACATCTAAAAGAACTGAATAATATTATGACTTACATATGACAGTAAAGTGGTCACAGTCACAGTAGTAGTAATCATTACTGACAGATAGCAACAATAATAATATAAATGTAGTTATACTATACTGTATGCAATATTTACATATAATTGTCCAGATTTTGCCAAGAGACAAAAAGGCATGGGAAGATATGATTCTTCACATTGTACAAGTGAGTTCTGTTATGAATATTGTGATAGTTTGAGTTGACTCAAGTCTAAGGCATTCTGGAATTTCAGAACATGGTTCCAGATGCAATATGGGAAGGAGATGGGATTGGAAAGTGTGGTCTGTAGCTGTCATCTCCATAGTAGGGCCATATATCTTAGGGTGTTTTAAAATGACCCATTAGGTTTAGGAACAAAATAATAGAACTTCCATTTATACTTTTTATCATATTCTTTATATTTTTAAAATTTTTGGATAAGTTATTTTATATAGTATATTAACAGTAATACATACACATTTAAAAATAAATATAAGGCTAGTAGAGTTCTGTGTTCAAATGGTTTTTATATATAGGATAATGAGGTCAAAATTTTGGAGAGTACTGTTGCAATCAACAGAGTAAGGCAAGTTGAGGAATGTTTCAGTTCATAACTGAGGATTAATATGGAGGCAGGGGCAGATCAATGATATTTTTAAGTGGCATTCAATACTTGGAAGGCAGGTAGTAGTACACACACACACACACACGCACACACACACACACTGTCAAGACTGTGTAGTGAAGCTGACTTGGAAGCTACATGGAATCCTAATCAATGGCACTTTGCTGAATCTTTGGACCGTTAAGATTGAGGCCTATGATATGCTTTCTATCCTGCTCAGAACTGATTTAAAAAATGGAAGAAATTAGGAGATTAAGTCTGATGATTACCTTAGTTATTTGAAGAAAAAGTTAATAATTGTTAATTGATACCAGTATATAAAGTTTATAAATACTGAAAGTATTAAAAATCTTTATTTCAATACCTATAATCATTTTGACTTTTTAAGTCTTTTCTTCTGTAGAAATATATGTACATGAAATTTGTACAACAGAATATATGGTGTTTTTTATGACTTTTATATTTAATACTATACTAATAATATTTTCCTATATTATGGGAAATATTTTAAAGGCTATATAATAGTCCATCATTTGGAATTTACTTAAATAGTTCTCCATTCAATATTTAGGCTATTTCCAGTTCTCAGCTCTGAATAATGCTATAATAGATATCTGTGTATATCAACCATTGTGTGTTTTCTGATGAAACTACTGCGTTCAAAGACATTGACATTTGTAAGTCTCTTGATATAAATTGTCAAAGTGCTTTGCAGAAAGATACTACCAGCAGTGTTTGAAAGGCATTATCTATACCCTCAGTAGTATTAATTATTTAAAATGTTAATCAAATTAATAGATAAAATTTGTTACTTAATGCTTTAGATTTCAGTTATTATTCATTATTGAGACTGAACCGTTTTGTTTTACCCTTTATTTTTTTATTGTAGCATAGTTGACACATGACGTTACAGTAGTTTCAAGTGTACAACATAATGATTTGACAACTCTATACATTATGCTATGCCCCCAAGTATAGCTATTATCTGTCACCATACAGCTCTATTACAATACCATTGACTATATTCCCTATACTATACCTTTCATCCCCTTGCTTTTTCATTCCATAACTGGAAACGTGTACCTCCCACTACCCTTTACCCATTTTGCCCATCCCCCAAACCCTGCCCCTCTGGAAACCACCAGTTCACTATTTATGGGTCTTTTTTTTTTTTTTTAATAGTTATTGGGTATTTATATTTCTTTAAGTTTTTATTTAAATTCCAGTTAGTTAACATGCAGTATAATATTAGTGTCAGGTGTGCAATATAGTGACTCAACACTTCGTACAATACCCAGTGCTCAACAAGTGCACTCCTTAATCTCCATTACCTATTTAACACCCGCCCCCCACCTACCTCTCTGATAACCATCAGTTTGTTCTCTATAGTTTAGTTTATTTCTTGGTTTGCCTCTTCTCTCTCTTTTTTTCCCTTTGCTCATTTGTTTTGTTTCTTAAATTCCAAACATGAGTGAAATCATATAGTATATTTCTTTCTCTGACTGATTTATTTCACCCAGCACTCTCTAGCTCTACCCATATCATTATGAATGGCAAGATTTCATTTTTTTTATGGCTGATTAATATCCCATGGCATGTGTGTGTGTGTGTGTGTGTACCACATCTTCCTAATCCATTCATCAGTTGATGGAAACTTGAGCTGTTTCCATAATTTGGCTATTGTAGATAATGCTGCTACAAACATTGGTGTGCATGAATCTCTTTGAATATGTATTTTTGTATTCTTTGGGTAAATACCTAGGAGTGCAATTGCTGGATCACAGGGTAGTTCTATTTTTAACTTTTTGAGGAATCTCAATATTGTTTTCCAGAGTGGCTGCACCAGTTTGCATTATTTTGATGAAGTCCAGTAGTTTATTTTTGCTTTTGTTTCCCTTGCTTCAGGAGATATATCTAGAAAGAAGTTGCTACCACTGATGTCAAAGAGGTTACTGCCTGTGTTCTCCTCTAGGAATTTTTACAGTTTCAGGTCTCACATTTAGATCTTTAATCCATTTGGAATTTATTTTTGTGTACGGTATAAGAAAGTGGTCCAGTTTCATGCTTTTGCCTGTTGCTGTCCAGTTTTCCCAGCACCATTTCTTGAAGAGACTTTTTTTTCCATTAAATATTCTTTCCTACATTGTCAAAGATTAATTTACCATATAGTTTTGGGTTCATTTCTCAGTTTTCTTTTCTGTTCCATTGATCTTTGTGTCTATATTTGAGCTAGTGCCATACTGTTTTGATCACTACAGCTTTGTAATATAACCTGAAGTCTGAGATTGTGATGCCTCCAGCTTTGCTTTTCTTTTTCAAGGTTGCTTTGGCTATTTGGGGTTTTTGTATCCCCTACAAATTTTAGGATTGTTTGTTCTAGCTCTGTGAAAAATGCTGTTGATATTTTGATAGAAATTGCATTAAATGTATAGATTACTTTTAGTATAGACATTTTAACAGTATTGTTCTTCCAGTCCATGAGCATGGGATGTCTTTCCATTTCTTTGTGTCATCTTCAATTACTTTCAGCAGTGCTTAATAGTTTTCAGAGTATGGTCTTTTACCTCTTTGGTTAGGTTTATTCCTAGGTATGTTATGGTTTTTGGTGCAATTGTAAATAGGATTGATTCTTTGATTTCTTTCTGCTGCTTCATTATTCATGTATAGAAATGCAACAGATTTCTGTATGTTGATTTTGTATCCTATGGCTTTACTAAATTTGTGTATCAGTTCCAGCATTTTTTTTTGGTTGAGGTTTTGGGTTTTCTATAAAGAGTATCATGTCATCTGCAAATAGTGAAAGTTTGACTGCTTCCTTGCTGATTTGGATGCTATTTATTTCTTTCTGTTGTCTGATTGTTGTGGCTAGGTCTTGCAGTACTATGGTAAATGACAGTGGTGAGAGTGGATATCTCTGTGTTGTTTCTGACTTTAGAGGAAAAGCTCTTAGGTTTTCCCCATTGAGGATGATGTTAGCTGTCGGTATTTCATATAAGGCTTTTTTTATGTTGAGGTATGTTCCCCCTACTTTGTTGAGGGTTTTTATCATGAATGGATGCTCTATTTTGTCATATGCTTTTTATGCAACTATTGAAATGATCATATGGTTCTCATCCTTTCTTTTATTAATATGGTGTATTACATTGATTGATTACAAATATTGAACCACCTTGGAGCCCAGGAACAAATCCCATTTAATCATGGTGAATGATTCTTTTAATGTACTGATGGATACAATATGCTAGTACTTTATTGAGAATTTTTGTGTTCATGTTCATCAGGGATATTGGCCTATAGTTCTCTTTTTTGGTGGAGTCTTTGTCTGGTTTTGGTATCAGGGTAATGCTGCCCTCATATAATAAATATGGAAGTTTCCCTTCCATTTCTATTTTTTGGAAAAGTTTGGGGAGAATAGCTAGTAACTCTTTTTTTAAATGTTTGGTAGAATTCACCTGTGAGACCATCTGGCCCTGGACTTTTGTTTGTTGGGAGCTTTTTTGATTACTGAATCAATTTCTCTGCTTGTTATTGGTCTGTTCAAGTTTTCTATTTCTTCCTGGGTCAGTTTTGGTAGTTTATGTTTCTAGGAATTTATCCATTTCTTCCAGGTTGTCCAACCTCTTGGCACATAGTTTTTCATAATATACTCATAATTGTTTGTATTTCTGTGGTATTGATTGTTATTTCTCCTCTCTCATTTCTGATTTTATTTATTTAGGTCCTTTCTCATTTCTTTTTGATAAGTCTATCAGTTTTATTAATTTTTTCAAAGAACCAGCTCCTCATTTCATTGATCTGTTCTATTGTTTTTTAATTTCTATATCATTTATTTCTGCTCTAATCTTTATTATGGCCTCCCTTCTGCTGGCTTTAGGTTTTATTCATTGTTCTTTTTCTAGCTCCTTTAGGTGTAAGATTAGATTGTTTATTTGAGATTTTTCTGGCTTCTTGAGGTAGACCTGTATTGCAATAAGTTTACCTCTTAGGATCACTTTTGCTGCATCCCAAAGACTTGGGACCATTGAATATTCATTTTCATTTCTTTCCATATACTGTTTTTTATTTCTTCTTTGATTTCCTGGTTGACCCATTCATTCTTCAGTAGCATGTTGTGTAATCTCCATGTAGTTGTGGTCTTTCCAGATTTTTTTCTTGTGGTTGACTTCAAATTTCTTAGCATTATGGTTAGAAAAGATGCATGGTATGATCTCGATCTTTTTGTATTTGTTGAGGCCTGATTTGTGACCTAATATGTGATCTATTCTGGAGAATGTTCCATGTGCACTTTGAAAGAATGTATATTCTGCTGTTTAGGATGGAATGTTCTGAATGTATCTGTTAAGTCCACCTGGTCCAGTGTGTCATTCAAAGCTATTGTTTCCTCACTGATTTTCTGTTTAGATGATTGTGTCCATTGATGTTAGTGGGTGTTAAAATCCCCTAATATTATTGTATTATTATCAGTGAGTCTCTTTATGTTTCTTATTAGTTCTTTTATATATTTGGGTGCTCCCATGTTGGGTGCATAAATATTTACAATTGTTTTATCTTCTTTTTGGATTATCCCCTTTATGATTATATAATTCTCTTTTTTGTCTTTTTTTATAGTCTGGTTTGTCCAATGTAAGTATTGCTACTCTAGCTTTATTTTTTACATCCATTTGCATAATAAATGTTTCTCTTCCCCCTCACTTTCAATCTGCAGGGGTCTTTAGGTCTAAAATGAGTCTCTGGTAGGTAGCATATAGATGGGTCTTTTTTTTTTTTTTTTTTTTTTAAAGATTTTATTTATTTATTTGAGAGAGAAAGCACAAGAGGGGGAGAGCGGGAGAGGGAGAAGCAGACTCCCCACTGAGCAGGGAGCCCGACGCGGGACTCGATCTTGGGACTCCAGGATCATGACCTGAGCCGAAGGCAGTCGTTTAACCAACTGAGCCACCCAGGCGCCCCTTTTTTTTTCTTTTTTTTCTTTTTTTAAATCTGTTCTGACACTCTGTGTTTTTTGATTCGAGCATTTAGTCCATTTACATTCAAAGTAATTATTGATAGATATGTATTTATTGCCATTTTATTACTTGTTTTGTCATTGTTTCTGGAGATTTTCTCTGATCCTTTCTTGTTTTTGTCACTTTTGTTCTCTCCCCTGCATTCAAAGAGTCCCCTTTAATATTTCTTGCAAAGCTAGTTTAGTGGTCATAAACTCCTTTGCTATTTGTTTGTCTGGGAAACTCTTTATCTCTCCTTTATTCTCAGTGATAGCCTTGATGGATAGAGTATGCTTGGCTATAGATTTTTCCCAGTCAACACTTAGAATATATCATATACTGCCTTCTGGTTTGCCATGTTTCTGTTGAGAAATCAGCTAGCTTTATGGGTTTTCCCTTGTAAGTTAAGGACTTTTTTTTTTTTTTTTTAGTTTTTGATGTGATCCATTGTTTTTGTATAACACCCAGTACTCCATGCAGTACATGCCCTCCTTAATACCCATCACCAGGCTAACCCATCCCCCCACCTCCCTCCCCTCTAAAACCCTGTTTGTTTCTCAGAGTCCATAGTCTCTCATGGTTCATCTCTCCCTCCGATTCCCCACCCCTTCATTTTTCCCTTCCTTCTCTTAATGTCCTCCATGCTATTTCTTATGTTCCACAAATAAGGGAAACCATATGATAATTGACTTTCTCTGCTTGACTTATTTCACTTAGCATAATCTCCTCCAGTCCCATCCATGTTGATGTAAAAGTTGGGTATTCATCCTTTCTGATGGCTGAGTAATATTCCATTGTATATATGGACCACATCTTCTTTATCCATTCATCTGTTGAAGGGCATCTCGGCTCTTTCCACAGTTTGGCTATTGTGGACATTGCTGCTATGAACATTGGGGTGCATATGACCCTTCTTTTCACTACATCTGTGTCTTTGGGGTAAATACCCAGTAGTGCAATTGCTGGGTCATAGGGTAGCTCTATTTTTAATTTTTTGAGGAACCTCCACACTGTTTTCCAAAGTGGCTGTACCAACTTGCATTCCCACCAACAGTGTAAGAGGGTTCCCCTTTCTCCACAACCTCTCCAACATTTGTTGTTTCTTGCCCTGTCCATTTTTGCCATTCTAACTGGTGTAAGGTGGTATCTCAATGTGGTTTTGATTTGAATTTCCCTGATGGCTAATGATGATGAACATTTGTTCATGTGTCTGTTAGCCATTTGTATGTCTTCTTCAGAGAAGTGTCTTTTCATGTCTTCTGCCCATTTTTTGACTTGATTATTTGTTTTTTGGGTGTTGAGTTTGAGAAGTTCTTTATAGATCTTGGATACGAGCCCTTTATCTGTAGTGTCATTTGCAAATATCTTCTCCCATTCTGTGGGTTGCCTCTTTGTTTTGTTGACTGTTTCCTTTGCTGAAGTCTTGATGAAGTCCCAAAAGTTCATTTTTGCTTTTGTTTCACCAGCTTTTGGAGATGTATCTTGAAAGAAGTTGCTGTGGCCGATGTCCAAAAGGTTACTGCCTATGTTCTCCTCTAGGATTTTGAAGGATTCCTGTCTCACATTGAGGTCTTTCATCCATTTTGAGTTTATCTTTGTATATGGTGTTAGAGAATGGTCGAGTTTCATTCTTCTGCATGTGGCTGTCCAATTTTCCCAGCACCATTTATTGAAGAGACTGTCTTTTTTCCATTGCATATTTTTTCCTGCTTTGTCAAAGATTATTTGACCATAGAGTTGAGGGTCCATATCTGGGCTCTCCATTCTGTTCCATTGGTCTATATGTCTGTTTTTGTGCCAGTACCATGCTGTCTTGGTGATCACAGCTTTGTAATATAGCTTGAAATCGGACAACATCATGTCTCCAGCTTTGTTTTTCTTTTTCAACATTTCCTTGGCGATTCGGGGTCTTTTCTGATTCCATACAAGTTTTAGGATTGTTTGTTCCAGCACTTTGAAAAATATCATTGGAATTTTGATCAGGATGGCATTGAAGGTCTAGATTGCTCTGGGTAGCATAGACATTTTAACAATGTTTATTCTTCTGATCCATGAGCATGGAATGTTTTTCCATCTTTTTGTGTCTTCTTCAATGTCTTTCATGAGTGTTCTATAGTTCCTAGAGTATAGATCCTTTACCTCTTTGGTTAGGTTTATTCCGAGGTATCTTATGGTTTTTGGTGCTATTGTAAATGGAATCGTTTCTCTAATTTTTCTTTCTACAGTTGCATTGTTAGTGTATAAGAAAGCAACTGATTTCTGTGCATTGATTTTGTATCCTGACACATTACTGAATTGCTCTATGAGTTCTAGTAATTTGGGGGTGGAGTCTTTTGGGTTTTCCACATAAAGTATCATATCATCTGTGAAAAGAGAGAGTTTGACTTCTTTTTTGCCAATTTGAATACCTTTTATTTCTTTTTGTTGTCTGATTGCTGTTGCTAGGCATACTAGTACTATGTTGAACAATAGTGGCAAGAGTGGGCATCCTTGTCATGTTCCTGATCTTAAGGGAAAGGCTCTCAGCTTTTTCCCATTGAGGATGATATTTGCTGTGGGTTTTTCATAGATGGATTTTATGAACTTGAGGAATGTTCCCTCTATCCCTATACTCTGAAGAGTTTTAATCAGGGAAGGATGCTATATTTTGTCAAATGCTTTTTCTGCATCAATTGAGAGGACCATAAGGTTCTTCTCTCTCCTCTTATTAATGTGTTCTATCACATTGATTGATTTGTGAATGTTGAACCACCCTTGCATCCTGGGGATAAATCCCACTTGCTCATGGTGGATGATCCTTTTAATGTATTGTTGGATCCTATTAGCTAGGATTTTGTTGAGGATTTTGGAATCCATATTCATCAGGGATATTGGTCTGAAATTCTCCTTTTTGATGGGGTCTTTGCCTGGTTTGGGGATTAAGGTAATGCTGGCCTCATAGAATGAGTCTAGAAGCTTTCCTTCTGTTTCTATTTTCGAAATAGCTTCAGGATAGTGGGTATTATTTCTTATTTGAATGTTTGGTAGAATTCTCCAGGGAATCCATCAGGCCCTGGACTCTTGTTTTTTGATCACTGCTTCAATCTCGTTCCTGATTATTGGCCTATTCAGGTTGTCAATTTCTTCCTGTTTCCGTCTTGGCAGTTTATAGGTTTCCAGGAAGGCATCCATTTCATCCAGATTGCTCAGTTTATTGGCAGATAGTTGTTGATAATATTTCTGATAATTGTTTCTATTTCCTTGGTGTTAGTCGTGATCTCTCCCCTTTCATTCATAATTTTATTAATTTGGGTCCTTCCTCTTTTCTTTTGGAAAAGTCTGGCCAGTGGTTTATCGATCTTATTAATTCTTTCAAAGAACCAGCTTCTAGTTTTGTTGATCTGATCTACTGTGTTTCTGGTCTCTAACTCATTGATCTCTGCTCTAATCTTAATTATTTCTCGTCTAATGCATGGCTTAGGCATTGTTTGAGGCTTTTTCTCTAGATCTTTAAGGTGTAGAGTTAGTTGGTGAATTCGGGATTTTTCTATTTTTTTGAGTGAGGCTTGGATGGCTATGTATTTCCCCCTTAGGACCGCCTTTGCAGTATCCCATAGGTTTTGGACCTATGTGTTTTCATTCTCATTGGTTTCCATGAATTGTTTAAGTTCTTCTTTGATTTCCTGGTTGACCCAAACATTCTTGAGCAAAGTGGTCTTTAGCTTCCAAGTGTTCGAAGTTCTTCCAAATTTTTTCTTGTGATCGAGTTCCAGTTTTAAAGCATTGTGGCCTGAGAATATACAGGAAATAATCTCAATCTTTTAGTATCAGTTGAGACCTGATTTGTGACCCAGTATGTGGTCTACTCTGGAGAAAGTTCCATGTGCACTCGAGAAAAATGAGTATTCTGTTGTTTTAAGGTGGAATGTTCTTTATATACCTAGGAGGTCCATCTGGTTCAGTGTGTCATTCAAAGCTCTTGTTTCCTTGTTGATTTTCTGCTTAGATGATCTGTCTATTGCTGAGAGTGGAGTACTGAGCTCTCCTACAATTAACGTATTGTTATCAATATGACTCTTTATTTTGGTTAACAGTTGGCTTATATAGTTGGCTGCTCTCATGTTGGGGGCATAGATATTTACAATTGTTAGATCTTCTTGTTGGATAGACCCTTTAAGAATGATATAGTGTCCTTCTGTGTCTCTAACTACAGTCTTTAGTTTAAAAATCTGATTTGTCTGATATAAGAATTGCTACCCCAGCTTTCTTTTGAGGTCCGCTGGCATGGAAGATATATCTTCATCCCTTCATTTTCAGTCTGGATGTATCTTTAGGTTCAAAATGAGTCTCTTGTAGACAGCATATGGATGGGTCCTATCTTTTTATCCAATCTGCAACCCTTTGACGTTTTATGGGAGCATTTAGGCTGTTCACGTTGAGAGTGATTATTGAAAGATATGAAATTATTGTCATCAAGTTGCCTGTGAAGACCTTGTTTTTATAGATTGTCCCTGTAAATTTCTGTTGTATATCACTCTTGGGGTCTTTCTTCTTTTATAGAACCCCCCTTAATATTTCTTGCAGGGCTGCCTTAGTGGTCACATATTCTTTCAGTTTCTGCCGGTCTTGGAAGCTCTGGATCTCTCCATCCATTCTAAATGACAGCCTTGCTGGATAAAGTATTCTTGGCTGCATGTTCTTCTCATTTAGTACCCTGAATATGTCTTGCCAGCCCTTTCTGGCTTGCCAGGTCTCTGTGGATAGGTCTGACGTTATTCTGATGTTCCTCCCTCTGTACGTAAGGAATCTCTTCCCCCTAACTGCCCTTAAAATGGTTTCCTTGGTTCTAAGATTTGCCAGTTTTACTATTACATGCCAGGGTGTTGGCCTGTTTTCCTTGATCATGGGAGGGGTCCTCTCTGCCTCTAGGACAGGAATGTTTGTTTCATTCCCCAGATTAGGGAAGTTCTCAGCTACGATTTGCTCAAATATATCTTCTAGTCCTCTCTCTCTCTCCACCCCCTCCAGGATTCCAATAATTCTGACTTGGAACGCTTCATGGTGTCACTTATTTCTCTGATTCTATTTTCATGGATTCTGAGTTGTTTTTCCCTGGCCTCCTCTTTTCAATTTTAATCTATTAAATTGTCTTCCAGGTCACTAATTCGTTCTTCTGCCTCACTTACCCTAGCTGTTAGATTATCTATATTAGTTTGGATCTCATTGATAGCATTTTTAAGTTCTGCTAATTCAGCTTTCATTTCTGCCCTTAGAGACTCTATGTTGCCATTAATTGATTTCTCCATTCTAGCCATTGTTTTCACAATTGCTAGCTTGAATTCCATCTCCGACATCTTGGTTATATCTGCATCCATTTGTAAATCTGTGGCATAAGTCATAATCTCTGAGTCTTTCCTATTTTGGGGGTTCCTCCTCCTAATGATCTGTTGAGGGGTGGTTGAGGGAATGTATAGAGTCCAAATTATTGGCCACAACCCAAGCAAGATGCACCTGTTTTCTAGGGACCTTAGGGTTGCTGGCCTCTTATTCTCCCAGCCTGTCTTCTGGGGGAGGGGCCTGCCATGCTGTTACTCAGGCAACCCTGTTTGGGCAGAGTTCTCCTGCCCCCGTCTGGAGGGGAATGGGCTTAGTGGGAACTGTTTTTTGGGGGGCTTTTGTTCTCTGGCGGCTTTCCCTGGAAGCTTTCCACATCTCTTCCAAGAGTCAGAGCAGAAGAGACCAATTCCAGCCCTCTGCCTCAGAGCAGAGAGATCGCAGTCTGTTCTTCAGTGAGATCTCCAGGCCACAGTCTCTCCATTTCTGTCTGTGCTGCTATAAACTGCAGTGGCCTGGGTTGTGTGCCCCTCCACAGCGCTCCCAGTCCTGCCTCCAGGTCGAGGCACGTCTCTCCCCTTTGTACCTCTAAAACTGCCAGCCGCCCACAGTTCACATGCATGACCCCGCCACTCTGGTTTCCACCTAAAGTCCTTTCCCCGCCAGTACCAGTCTGCAAGTCTGTGCCTGGTCCCCAGCATGGGAGGGTATCGCTCACCAGTGGTGTAGGATCCCCACAGCCAGGCTCCCTCCCACTGCCATTTATCCTCTGATATCTGCCCACAGAATCACAGCTCCCCTCTTCATACCTTGAAACCAACCACCTGCAATATTCTGTTTGTAGAGATCCAGATCTTCTTACATCTCAGGCTGATTTCGTGGGTGCTCAGAGTGGTCTGGTAGATATCCAACTCAATTCCTGGGACCAGTTGGAATAGGGCCCCCTACTCCTCTGCCATCTTTTTAAACACCAAGGACTTTTTAAAAATATTTTACTTATCCATAGAGAGAGAGAGCACAAGTGGGCAGAAGGACAGAAGGGTGCCAAGCTGGGAGCCCGACATGGGGCTCGATCCCAGGACCCTGAGATCATGACCAGAGCCAAAGGCAGATGCTTAACTGACCCGAGCCACCCAGCACCCCAAGTTAAGGACTTCTTTTGTCTTGCTGTTTTTAAGATTTTTTTTCTTGATCAGTATCTTTTGCAAATTTAATTACCATATGTCTTGGTGTTGGCCTACTTTTGTTGATATTGATGGAAGTTCCCTGTCTCCTAGATCTGAATGTCTGTTTCCTTCCCCACTTTTTGGCTATTATTTCTTAAGTAAATTTTCTGCCCTCTTATCTCTCTCCTCTTCTTCTGGAACTCCTGTAATACAAATGTTATCATGTTTGATGGAGTCACTGAGCTCCTTAAGTCTATTCTAGTGCTGTACAATTCTTTCTTTTGTTTAGCTTCATTATTTTCCATTATTTTGTGTTCTAGATCACTAATTCATTCCTCTGCTTTCTCCAGCTTGCAATTCATTGCATCAAGCCCATTTCCAGTATTATTTATTGTATTGTTCATCTCTGATCTTTGTTGTAAGGGTCACTGATGTCTTCTATTCTTTTCTCAAGTCCAGTGGGTATCCTTATGATTGTTGCTTTAAATTCACCATCAGGCATATTACTTTTATCTATTTCACTTAGATCTCTTTTTGTAGCCTTATGTTGTTCTTTCATTTTGGATAAATTCCTTCATCTTGGTATTTTGTCTAAGTCTCTGCCTTCTTCTCTGTGTTACAAACGCCTGTAATATCTCCTGCTCATGAAAGTAATGGCTTTATGAAGAAGTCATGTAGTGGCCAGGGTATGGCACTTCAGGGAGTGTTTCCGGTGTGTGCTGTATGTGTTCTGCTATTGCATTTTGGCTGCTCTATCCCTCAGGCCAGTCATCTGCAGTGGCCCTTCTTGCCTGTTGTGGACAGTGTTTGGGCCCTGGCCTGAATATGGTGACTTTTAACTAGTTGTGCTCTGGTCTGCTTGTGAAATGAGACCTGACACCAACTCCACCAGAACTGAGGCCCTGCAGAACTCTCTGGTTGGGAGATGTGGTGTGGGCAGGGGTTTATGCTGGTCTTCTGGGGGAGGAACCCATCATGCTCAGACTGAGGCAAGCTTGACTGAGAAGGATAGTCCTGGTAGAGCATAGGGTGTTGGGCCTTGGTATAAGGAAGTTGAGAAGACAATGTTGGCACTGTACTGCTTCCCATGGGTTATTCTGTGTTTATGCTGAGGGGCAGTGGCAGCAAATAGTGGCAGCCAGCTCCCTCTTTCTTGGAGACGTGTCTCTGTGAATGCTCCCCCCAGGGACATTCTCCAAGAGGAGCAAATGATCTCTCTGCTGTGTGTCCCAGGCATTCTTCAAATTGTTTTTTCCATGCTGTCTGCCCTCATGTGTCGACCTCTGAGAGTTGTGGCGAAGGAACTGAGAAAAAGAAATGACAGTATAGCGAGGCACAGGGGACCCCGAGCAAACAGCCCAAGGTGCCAAGGTTTATTTTTCATACTCTTATATACCTTCTACAGCAGGGGTGTAGTAAGGCACATTCCTCCATGTATACAGGATTAGTCAAGCATGTAAGAATCTTTAAAACAGAATAAAGGAACAAAGAGGGGAGTGCCCAGTGTGCTGTTTACAGGACAAGGGAACAAAGAGGGGAGTGTACAGTGTGCTGTTTACAGCTGGCTTCCTATCTACCAAACATCTTCTGCTGCATACTTTGAAACTGACCACACACATCCCAAAGGCATTTCACCCTGATCCTTTCGGGTTTTTTTTTTAACCCTGTAATCTTGAGTTTTCTCAGAGATCTCGGAGTCTGAGTGAACATGCACCAGTGGTCGTTGTGGCATTCTGTTTCCCACAGCTCCCCCTTTCTTTTTTCAAATTAGCCACTGTCATAAGCACTCTGTGATGGAGATTTTGGGCACTCATTTTTTGAGGGTACATTATCCGGGATCCAGACCCCCATACAGGCCTGGAGAAGAAGGATGGAATCCATACTGTGCAGAGGCGCATGTCACCACTGCTAACATAGCCAGGAACAAATATTCAGGGGTTTTGGTAGATCTGGTCATCTCCAGGACTCGCTCTGCCCTCTGACTGAGGGTCTTCAGTTGCCCCCAAGTTGGGGGTGTTGTCGGGGGCAATTTTCATTTTCGAGGTCTCTTCAAGGAGAGTGTTGCCATCTCTCAGACAGGGTGTTGGGTAGTCAATCCCTGCAGCAGCTGAGAGAACTCTTCTGTTGTCTTTATTGCCGGCCCTCGGCTGGACTTTCTGAAGAGGTATCCAAATTGCTCGACTGGATCCATCTGAAACGACACAGGCATAACCAGGGCCTTGGGTAATTAATTTCCTGGGCAACCAATTATTTTCCTCATTTTTTATCCACATGGGTGCATCCTGAGCTGAGATTGAGGCTGGTGAGAAATGTTTGTCAGCTCTAGTATATGGTTCTCCTTGGGGTAAGTTTAAAAAATTTAAAATAAATAAGGTTTGTGCCATGACATCTTGGGGGGAGATTCCCCCTTTCGTTTTAGAAATAGTTTTATGCAGTTGTTTTTTAATTGTGGCATGCGCCCTTTCCACTACAGCTTGTCCCTGAGGATTATAAGGAATACCCGTGATATGCTGTATTTGCCATTCTGCAAGGAATTCTCGTACTTTTTTGCTAGTATATGCTGGGCCATTGTTTGTCTTGATACAAGTAGGTAACCCCATAATAGCGAAACATTCAAGCAAATGAGAAATAACATGCCCAGCTTTTTCTCCTGTCAATGGAGTAGCATGAAGAAATCCTGAAAAAGTGTCTATTGTAACATGCATATACGAGAGGCATCCGAAAGGGGGAAAATGAGTAACGTCCATTTGCCAAATATAATCAGGAGCTGTGCCTCTGGGATTGATGCCCGCTGGATGCTCAGTTAAATGTAGAGGTTGGCAAATAGGACAGGAAGAGACTATTTGCCTGGCAGAGCGCAAGGGTATTTTATAGTGTGAATGAAGACGGTTGGCGTTGGTATGAAGATGGGCATGTTCTGCTTGTGGAGTTTCAAAAACAGGAGCAGCCAATAAATCAGCAGACTGATTTCCCTGTGTAAGAGGTCCAGGGAGGTTAGAATGAGAGCGGATATGAGTAATGAAAAAAGGGTGAGTTCGAGATTGAATTTCTAATTGTAATTCCTGAAGCAAAGGGTTAATGATAGAATGAGTTGTGGAAATGAGAGCTCTTTCCAAAGGTGCAAAAATGCCAACTATGTAAGCAGAATCAGATACGATATTCGTAGGATAATGAACATTCTGCAATAAGAACAATAAAGCTGCAAGTTCGACCTGTTGAGCAGAAGTATAAGGGGTTTTTATGGAGCACTGAATAGCAGGGCCCCAGACTCCGGTGTGCCCGGAGGAAGAGCCATCAATAAAGTATGTAGGAGCTGAGGGGATTGGGACGTTACGAACTACGTGATTTATAACCCAGGCAGTGCGCTTTAGGAAGTCCCATAGTTTACCTGATGGATAGTGGCAACATATGCGCCCAGTATAATCTGCAAGAGATATTTGCAGATCAGTAGAGAAGGGAAAGACTTCCTTAAAAGATGTGGAAGAGATAGGTAAAAGAGTGAGCGCTGGGTCAAAACCAAGAATTTGAATAGAACGCTTTCATCCTTGAAGAATGAGTGAAGCGACAGGAGATAGATATGGAGTAACAGTTCGAGAAGTTTTTGTATGTAAAGTCACCCATTAGAGAGGTTTGTCTTCTTGCGCTAAGACACCAGTCGGAGAATGAGGGGTAGGGAAAATAAGCAGCAGGAGGAGAGAATCATCATACCTGTAAGCAAAGGCAGTTTTTAATCGCTCCTCAACAAACTGCAATTCGGCCTCTGCCTCTGAGGATAGAGTGTGAGGACTATCTAAAGCAGAATCACCTTGTAAAGTGTTCAATAAATTTTGTAATTTATAAGTTGGAATCCCTAGGAGAGGACGAATCCAGTTAATGTCTCCTAGGAGTTTCTGAAAATCGTTAAGAGTAAGGAGGGTATCCCTACGAATTTGCATTGTTTGAGGTTTCACTGTGGTTCTATCTACCACTGTGCCTAGATAAGAAGCTGGAGTAGTTGTTTGGATCTTCTCCGGGGCTATTATGAGACCGGTGGAAGTCAAGTGTTGAGAAGTGGCCTGATACACATTTTTGTAATTCGGTTTCAGTTTGTGATGCCAGCAAAATATCATCCATATAATGAATAATGTAGGACCGAGACTTTCTAACAGGTCGGAGGACCTGGCCAACATAATACTGACACATGGTAGGAGAATTAGTCATGCCTTGTGGCAAAACTGTCCATTGATATTGTCTCATTGGTTCCTTATTGTTAGTGCTGGGAATAGAAAAGGCAAATTTCTCCTTATCCTCAGGGTGAATGGCTATGGTATAGAAACAATCCTTAAGATCTATTATTATCAATGGCCATTGTTTGGGAACAGCTGTAGGAGTGGGTAACCCAGGCTGCAAGGCACCCAAAGGCTCCATGATGGGATTAACATTCTGAAGGTCTATTAAGAGCCTCCATTTGCCTGATTTCTTTCTGATTACAAAAATGGGAGAGTTCCAAGGAGATTGCAACAATATGTCCTGCCTGCAATTGCTCTTGAACAATTTGCTCTAAGGCCTGCAAATTTTCTATCGGAAAGGGCCATTGAGGAATCCAAACTGGGGAAGAAGTTTTCCATGTTATTTTAATAGGGGCAGGCCTCTTTTCCTCAATGGCCCCTAGAAAAAAGGGGTAACCCAGTCCAGCCCTATGAGTTTGTCCTTGGGCAATGATAGGCTCCTTTATTCCTTGATGTTGTCTGCCTAAGCCCTGTCCTGGCTTATAGCCCATTTTTGTCATGATTTGATTAACTGGTCGATTTGGGGGGATGATTAGCTTGGCTCCCCATTGTTGCAAGAGATCTCTTCCCCAAAGATTAATGGGGGTACTTAAGATGAAAGGCTGGATAACTCCTTCTAATCCATCTGGTCCCTCACATTTAAGTGGTACACTACTTTGTCGAATTTCTTCTGCCGTCACAAAACCTATTCCTTCTACTGAACTAGAGGTTGCTTGCATGGGCCAGGTATTAGGCCAATGCTGGGAGGCTATTACTGAAATATTGGCTCCAGAATCTACTAGACCCGAGAAAGTTTTTCCCCAAATTTTGAGAGTCATAGAAGGGTGGTCAGTCTGAGTCAATAATGAAGCCCATTTAACCATAAAAGGATCAGTACTACCAAATCCTCCTCGTCTGATCTGTTGGGACTGACCAATTTGCACAGAGGGCAATAATAATAACTGAGCAATTCTATCTCCTCCCTTAAAGGTCCAAGGAACCCGAGTCTGTGCGACCACCATTATTTCTCCCTCATAGTCAGAATTTATTACTCCAGTCATCACCTGGATTCCTTTAAGATTTAGGCTAGATCTTCCTAGCACAAGACCCACAGTTCCTCGTGGTAAAGGTCTGTAATAACCCATGGGTATTTTTTGCAGCCGGAGACCAGGGTGAAGATTTACTGTAAAAGGAGTGGTTAAATCTAATGTGGCACTTCCCTGGGTGGCGGGACTGAGTGATAACACGGAGGGTTTCTGTGTGCAGCAGGAAGTTGCTGCTGGAGAGGTGACATATTGAATCCCTCGTTGTTGTTCGGGGCCTGGGGGTGGCCCCGCATCCCGTTTCCTGACCTTAATGGGAGTGTGTTACCTTGCCTGTCAAATTTGGATGTGCATTCCTTGGCCCAAATTTTGCCTTTGCCACAACGAGGGCAGAGGCTAGGGGCAGTATTAAAAGGAGAATTGGCTCTAGGTTGGGGGGCTTTACGGCATTCCTTCTTGACATGTCGTATTTTTCCACAATTATAACATTTTATATCCTGTTGTTTTTGTAAGGCCATGAGCTGAAGGGAGGCTATCCGAGCTTGATGTGTAAGAGTGATTTCAGATACCTGCGCGGTGGCTACAGGTGGAGTGTTAACCAGCTGCTCTCGAACATCTGAAAAGGGGCCAGAGCCAGTGACCATTTCAAAAGAAATATGATGCATGGCTGGGTTAGCCCGATTTGCCTGGGCTTTCATATAGGCAGCATCCAATAACCACATTTTCCATTGTAATAAATCCTGTGGCTTAAGGCAAGCCTGTGCAACCATGTGCCAGTCATGAGGAATCCATTCCCCAGAATTTGCCCAAGCTTTCAAAATCTCTATAGTATAAGGGGCTGTGGGTCCATACAAGTGGCAAACTTTCTTTAGTTCCCTTAAAGCATTTAAATCGAATCCCTCATAGACGGGACCAGCAGCTTGTGTTCGGTCTATGGGGAAAGCCATAAATAGATCATTAGCCCCTTGCCATCGGAGTTCCTTTTCGAGAGGTGAGAGAGCTAGAGGGATCTTTTAGGAGGGAATAAATCTATTGTGGAGGGAGGTTGATCATCTTCGGTGGGCTCCTCCGTTAAAAGCGGAGGGGCCGTGGGTGATGGCCGGGACTGTGAAGCCACGAAAATTTTTTTACTTTCAGTCTTAGCCTTTTCTGAAGTCTCATCGTCTTAATTCATATGTATGTAAAGAGTTGGCAGTTTCTTTAGCAACCTCAGCCGGGGATAACTTATCCCCAGTTTCCATAGTATTGATCACCACTCATACTAAATTTAGCCCAAATGGGCCAGAAATCAAGGGGAATTGTTTCACCCTGTCTCATAGCCTTCAAGACATTATTTTTCACTCGGACCCAAGTCTCCTCATCTAAGGAGCCTTCTTCCAGAAACCAAGGATTATATTCAACTACTGTTTCCAAACATTTTTCTATGCTCTGCTTAGTAACTTTAGCTCCATATTCTTTAAGAAAATGATGTATCAATGCAGCAAAACCTGATGCTTTCAAATTTGATTGCCCCATAACCCTGTAATAAACTTTCCTACTTACCACCTTCTGTAGGGTTCCTATCGCTGGCCGATCACTCCTTGCTGGGGGCTTCAGGTCCCTGTTCGGGTGCCACTTGCTGACCTCTGAGAGTTGTGGACCTGGGGCAGCGAAGGAACTGAGAAAAAGAGACAACAGTATAGTGAGGCGCAGGAGACCCCGAGCAAAAGCCCGAAGTGCCAAGGTTTATTTTTCATACTCTTATATACCTTCTACAGCAGGGGTGTAGTAAGGCACATTCCTCCATGTATACAGGATTAGTCAAGCATGTAAGAATCTTTAAAACAGAATAAAGGAACAAAGAGGGGAGTGCCCAGTGTGCTGTTTACAGGACAAGGGAACAAAGAGGGGAGTGTACAGTGTGCTGTTTACAGCTGGCTTCCTATCTACAAAACATCTTCTGCTGCAGTTTGAAACTGACCACACATGTCCCAAGGGCATTTCACTCTGATCCTTTCGGGTTATTTTTAACCCTGTAATCTCGAGTTTTCTCAGAGATCTCGGAGTCTGAGTGAACATGCACCAGTGGTCGTTGTGGCATTCTGTTTCCCACACTCATGTTGTTTGCCTGCCTTTTCTCCATAAGCAGGACAGTATTTTCAAAATGGTGCTAAAATTCTTACTGTTTTGTAAGAGCATTTTATTTATGAAATATACCACAATATTGTCATAATTATCACAATATTTCTTGTTTCTTGATCACTATTCTGCTTATAGTGCTTTTTGACATTCAAAATATTTTTAATTTTTAAGTGATGAAACCTACCACCATTTTTTTTTTTTTATTCTTTTTCATTCCAGTATTAGCTGTTCTCCTATACTTTTTCTAGGCTCTTATTGCTTTTTTTTTTTTTTTTGAATCTCCTGAATTATTTTTAGTCAATTTCTAGATGCATGGTCCCATGCATATACCTAATTTTCCATAAATGATAAAGCATATACTTTTTATCTTAAATTCAGTTCGTTTTTTTTGAACTTTTCCATTTTTGCATGTTTTCCCTTTTACTCACTTCCTGTCTGTGCTGCATTAGTTCCCTCCCTACATATAGGTAACCTATCTTAACAACTTAATGTGTTTATACCTTCTGCACTCATAAAATGTGTATTCATAAACATATACATGTATCTATATGTATATTTATATCTATATTTTATATATATCCATGCACACACATACACACACACAGAATTATGAAAAGTAATTGTTTCTCAAAAAAATCTTCATTTTATATGAATGTTTCTTCAGATTGGTATACCTTTAATTAGTTTTTCTGATGGATGTATAATTTCATAATATGGATGTATCATAATTTATTCAGTATTCACCCTTCAATGTGAATTTATTGTTTTCAGTTTTCTCCCATTGTTATTAATGCTGCAATCTGATGATTGCATGTATTTCTGAACATATTGATACTTTTATTCTATAGGATAGATTCTTAGGGGTGGCATTATTGGCTCTAAGGATGTGCATACTTTTATCTTGAATAAGTGTTGCCAGACTGATTTTGCCTTTCATATTTTCACTAACAATGCATGTTGCTACAGTTTTACCTCACATTCATCCCAGCAATAGGTTTTGCTGCTTTTCTTAATTTTTACCAGTTTAATAGGCTTAGTGATACTTCATTTTTAACTTAATTTCCATTTCCCAGGCTATTAGTGAATTTGAGCATTGTTTTTTTATGTTTGTTGGCTATGTTAATCTGTTCTGTGAATTTATTCATATTCTTTTCTCATTTTTCTGTTGTATGTTTCTTTGTTGTCCATTTATATGGGCTATTTGTATATTCAAATGATTCAATTTATGTAATATTGCTATTTACAGATTTTCTTAGGGATAAAATTTTTACATGAATTGTTATACATATGTAATGCCTTTGGTTTATATTAATATCCTTTCAACAAATACATCAGCTAGATAACTCATTTAAAAAGAAAAACAGAACTTTAGGCTGTTTATTCAGTGGTTATCTAAGATTATCTGATTGAATGCATATAAATCAAGACTTTTAATTGGCTTTTGAACAGATGCTGGTGATATAAAGATGAATGATAAAAAAAAAAAAAAACCTGCATGGGTATTAGACTTACTTTTTAATGTCAAAATGGATAGGCAAGACAGAGTTAATGTGGTGTGGGTTTTCCCACTGAAGTTTTAGGGTTTCTTTTTAGTTCTGCCCTATTCATCTTAAAATCTCGTTTAGGAAGTCCTTATCCTTTAGTGATTTGAATATTGGCCAATTATATCCAAAACATAAGAACATGAATGCTCAATAACTCCAATTAGGGTGCTTCTGAAGTGAATTTGATTGTTCTTCCTTAATGGGTAATATGAGGCAAAGAGACAGATCTGGCTGGTCTGTCTCCTTGAAGACAGAGGTGGGCACAGTAGGAGAGTATCTCTTATTTGGGGTCTCTGTACTGGGCCAGGGCAACTGAGGATCTTGCTCTGTTGGGATTGGCTTTCCAAGGTCAAATTTTGGAGAGTCAGTCCAAATTAAATTATTGCTAAATTTGTTTAAATAAAGAGCCAAAATGAATTTTATAACCAGAAAACCTTAAAATAAGGGACAACATCCTGCGTAGATTCTGTTGATATGTGCACAGACTTGTTATTATTATTATTTTTTTAATTCTCATCTTGTATCCCTTCCTTTGAACAAACTGAGTTTATTTAAAGCATCTGGGAAGGACATATAAGTTCTTTAAGGGCAACAATCATGAATCTTCCTTATCTCTGATTCTTCATAGGCACAAGAGTGTTTATCATGTTAAGTTCAAGAAATAAATGTTGAACTAGAAAGAAGTCTCTCTAAGCCCATTGTCCAACTTCAGTCTGGCCATAGGGCTACTTGCCTATTCCATTATACTTCCCTCTTTCTGTTCTCTTAGCTGGGTCTCCCCAGGATGTAGGCTAGAATGGAGAAGAAACAGGTGTGCCTTAGTTTATCAAAGCTGGCATAGGAAGTCATGGATAATATCCTCTGAAGCAACAAGAATGATATTCTTATGTGACTGGTACATTGGCTCTGGAAACAGAAGTTTCAAAAACACTTAAAGCAATGGAACCATCACTGGGATACTGATTTCAGTGGATTATATATGTGCTAGTACATGTATATGTGCTAGTACATTTATTTAACCAAAAAATTGGAGATTTAACTTACTGTTCTGTACTTTTTTTTTTTAGTAGAATCAAGTCAATCTTTTGAAGTCTTTTCAGACATGAAGAAAAAACCTGGTAGCATAAAAATGAAAATTTCAGGGCAAATAGCCATTAGATTGGGTATTTTAAAGACAGGTAAGCATCAGATAGCTTTTGGCTGCAAAATGTCAGTGATATTTTCATGCCAAGGAGGTGTCTGCCACCCCCAGTAGAAGTCTCCACAAAGAAGGGCACTATTGTACACTTAGTGTTTAGCCCAGTGCCTGGCACAGGAGGAATCTTAATGAACTATAATACTGTATAGAATTTTTAACTTTATTTTTCTGTAAATCCACATGATGTTAGTATTAAGCTTTGAGTCTGCTGAGAGGCAGAAAACATAATCTTCTCAGTTCTGGGTTTTCTCAAAGCATTTTTGCTTTACATTTAATCACTCCCACACTTTTGCTCCACCATCCTTTTTTTCGCAAAGGGAACAATTCCCTGATGCGTATATTTTGTCAGAACATCTCAGTGAAAGTAGAGAGACTGTATAATATTGTACATCACTGTGTTGAGGACAGTGCCTCAATGATTACTGGTAGATTGAATGATATTGGTGGGGGAGACATGCAGGGAAGCATCATGATCATCAATCAGCATCCACAATGAGAGTTCCTGTTGGGATATTTCCTTTCTAATCTTTGAGAATCCTCACTCCTTTATGTTGGCATATGCAGCTGAGATGCATGTTTCTACTTCATCTTTACCTATAAGGTATGCTCTACCATCTGCTCCTCTTCCTCATTTTAACCATAAAGCTTCTTCACTTAATTTTTTTTTTTAAATCTCCATCAGTGTACCTCATGGCTACAAGAGTAAAAACTGGCAGCAAAATGACATTTGGCTGCTTCCTACTCTTCTTGGGGTACAGTGGGATTTAGTGAGGCTGCTCAGGCTCTTCTACTGGATATTCCTTTACCAGTGTTTTTATTTTATTCTCCTGTGTCCTATTGGTGCCAGGGAACTTCTTTAAAGACTTAGGAATGAGAAAAGGATGCAAGTTGAAGTGATTTTTGGCAAAGTTTCCTTTTCTCTTCGTTTATTCTTTTTCTCTTGCTCTTTAACATGAGTGTTTTGGACAGAGGTGGAGTGGGTAACTGGAAAGAAATATATTCCATTTGACTGCATATTCTTTTAAATCTTTCCAGTCTTACACTTGGATGATAGCTTTTGAATTTAAAAACAAGAATATGGTGTCTGTGCTCTCTATTGTTATGTCCTCTGGAAGCCTCTAATGCAACAATTCAAATGTAGGATGGTTAGGGTAAAAAGGATATGCAAGGAAAACCCATTATTAATAAGTCACTCTGTCCTTCTGCAACAGATGCAGAAAGATTTGCTGCTTTGATGGAAGATATCCTGTAACTTGAATTTTAATGTCTGGTTTGCTGCAGGAAAATTTGCTATGAGGAAAAGAGGATGGTAGATAGAAATCTCTTAATTAGCTTTTAAAAAACAAGAAAGTACAAATAAAGTGAAGCCTGAATATCAACCACAGTTTTTTCCCCCAGTTTTATTGAGTTATAATTGACATAAAGCGCTAAGTTTAAGGTTTATAGGATAATAATGACTTATATATATTGTGAAATGATTATTACAATAAGTTTAGTTAACATCATCTCATATAGTTACCAAAAAAAAGAAAAATGAAAAATGTCTTTTTTACTTGTGAATGAGAACTATTAGAATTTACTCTCTTAACAACTTTTCAAACATGCCGTACAGCATTGTTAGCTATAGTCGTCATATTGTGCATTATGTTCTCAGTACTTTTTAAACTTATAACTGGAAGTTTGTACCTTATGAAAAGTTTGCTTTTAAATATACTTGTGGGGGTGCCTGAGTAGCTCAGTCGGTTAAGTGTCTGCCTTCGGCTCAGGTCATGATCTCGGTGTTTTGGGATCAAGCCTGAGTTGGCCTCCCTGCTCAGTGGGGAGCCTGCTTCTCCATCACCCTCTGTCTCCTGGCTTGTGCTCTCACACTCTCTCTGTCAAATAAATAAATAAAATCATATATATATATATATACTTGTGAAAAATTCTGCATATCTGACCTCTCAATCCAACTCAGTAGTCTGATATTTTTTACTATGTGGTAATATTTCTATACTTTCAATTTTTGCTATAAAATAAGTTAGAGGTGGTGGAAAACTGAGATTGGGATTTTATCACATGTACTATGACACCTCATTGTATTTAACATAATTTTAAGTGATTTGTTTTCTTTTTTTTTTTTTTTTTTAAGATTTTGTTTATTTATTTGAGAGAGAGATGAGATAGAGAGAGAGAGCATGAGAAGGGGGAGGGTCAGAGGGAGAAGCAGACTCCCTGCTGAGCAGGGAGCCCGATGCGGGACTCGATCCCGGGACTCCAGGATCATGACCTGAGCCGAAGGCAGTGGCTTAACCAACTGAGCCACCCAGGCGCCCAAGTGATTTGTTTTCTACTGCCCTGTCTTTAAACAGTGTATTTGCAATCGAGATCACTTTATAAAAGTAAGGTCTTTAGCATTTCTGGTGAAACATAGACATACAGTGTCACTCCTTTGTCAAAGCCTCCCAGTGTCTTCCCACTCAAGTATAAGCTAAGTTCCTTGTGATTGCCTGTAGAGCTCTACCAGTCATGACTTCAGTTATCTCTCTGATTTAATCCTACTGCTCTACTCCTCACTCACACCTGTCTGGCTTCCCTAGTCTCCTCACTGTTCCTTAAACACATAGAGTCTTGATTTCTTTGACTTGCTTTGTCCTTCAGGAATAGCCTGAAATTCTGTTTTTCTAGATATCTGCATGGGAGGGTGGTGAACTCTTTCAAGTTTTTAATGTTACCTTTTCAAGTGAGTCCTACCCCATTGTATTTAAAATAACCTACCCAGCACTCCCTGTTACCATTCCTTGCTTTGTTTTTGTTCAAGCACTTGTCATCATCTATCAGAGAAACATTATTGCCTAGTTGTTAAGAGAAAGCACTCTACAGTCAGACCCTTTGGCTTTGAATGCAGGCTCCACGACTTACTGGCTGGGCAACTTGGGTAAATTATTTAACCCCTCTAAATCATAGTTTCTACCTCTAAAATGGGAATCTTATAAGAATTAAATGTCTATATTTGCTCTCTCAATGAAATGTAAGCTTCATAAGGGAAAAGATTTTTGTCTATTTTATTTCCCTTTCCTCAAAACCTAGAATTTTATCAATCATTTGTTGAGAATTTTAGTTCTGTTATTTTAGCTTATAGCATTTTTTCCCCCTAAGAACAAATATACTAAAATTAGCTCTACCTTCTTAGCTAGGGCCATCTTAATCTTCCATGAGAGCCTGCTGTATTTTTAGAATAAATGCATGGTACAAGTGACAGCTGATGGAATGACTCACTCATCCATTAATTCTTTCATTTTAAATATTTATTGTTGAAGCTACTATATTTTGTTAGGCTCTGTGCTAGATACATTCATTGGGAGACACTAAAATTAAAATATATTTTTCCATTAACCTTGACCTCAAGGAGTTAGCTTTTTAGTTGAGAGTCTGGACTTTTTTTTTTATTATTATGTTATGTTAATCACCGTACATTACATCATTAATTTTTGATGTAGTGTTCCATGATTGATTGTTTGCATATAACACCCAGTGCTCCATGCAGAACATGCCCTCTTTAATACCCATCACCAGGCTAACCCATCCCCCCACCCCCCTCCCCTCTAGAACCCTCGGTTTGTTTCTCAGAGTCCATAGTCTCTCATGGAGAGTCTACTTTTAAGGATGAATCTGTGAGGATGGTGACTGAAGCTCTGACTTTGTATTCAAACAAATTGTGGGTTTATATATGTCACTCCTGCCATTCGTGAACTATATGACCTTGAATAACTTATTCAATCATTCTAAACTGTAGATTCCTAATCAGTAAAGCAGGAATAATATTTGTACTTATTTCAGAGGGCTTTGAATTCATTAAGTGAGATTTTCTAGATATGTGCTTAATGTAGTGCCTGACACATAATAGGCACTCAGTAATTCTTATCTGCTATCATTATGGCCTTAACTGCCTTGAAGGATGCATAGGGTGTGTTGAAGTAGGCAAAAAGGGCATTTCAGGCAGAGAGAACAGCTTGAATTATGTCAGAGTAGTGATGAGGCATGGGGTACATGTGGGAAATTACTAGTTCTGTTTGCCTGGAGTGTAGAACACATTAAAGTAGGTAGGGAAAGTAGGAAGATCAAAGTTTGGTCATATAATTCTTCACGAAGTAACCCCTGGTAACACTTTGACATATTTCCTTCTATCATCTTTTTTTATACAGCATAAGTTTGTGTAAAAGATTGTTTATTATAGAATTGAGATTAGAAATACAGATAATACTAAACCTCTATATAGTGCTACTATGCGCCAGACACTGTTCTAAATATTATACATGTATTTAATTCCTATTGCTTTCCTACTGGGTCTTTCTAACAGATCTGTGATTGGTTTTAAGAAAGAAAAGAACAACAGCAATAACAATAACTTACTTTGAAGTATTCCCAAGATAGTATGTTTCTCCCTGTATAAAATAATCCTGGTTTGATGCTCCAAAGCTGGTCATTTGGCAGTACTTCCCCAATAGTCTTCTTCTAATATGATTATGTCTGATTCAGTCTACTTCCATTTTTATAATGGGAGTTATTTTTTGGAGTACAGATTTCTTTAGAACTTTTCTGTTATTAAAAGGGGAAAGGAGAAGTTGCCTAGAGTATGTGTTATCCATTACAAAGATTTTTAGAATTAAGTTTATGTTCTTCTATATTGGTTGTCCATCTGACTCTTATTTGGTGGTATAGTCTTTCCATATACCCACTTTCCAAGAAGATGGAGGGAAAAACCTCTTTTTCATCTCCCCAGCCCTGCCTCCCTCTTCCCCTCTCCCCCACATTTCCAGGGGAAAGCTTTTATTTTATTTTTATTTATTTTTTTAACTTAATTTAATTTTATTATGTTAGTCACCATAAAATACATCATTAGTTTTTGATGTAGTGATCCATGATTCATTGTTTTTGTGTAACACCCAGTGCTCCATGCAGTATGTACCCTCCTTAATACCCATCACTGGGCAACCCATCCCCCCACCCTCCTCCCCTCTAAAACCCTCAGTTTGTTTCTTGGAGTCCATGGTCTCTCATGGTTCATCTCCCCCTGTGATTTCGCCCCTTTCATTTTTCCCTTCCTTCTCCTAATGTCCTCCATGCTATTCCTTATGTTCCACACATAAGTGAAACCATATGATAATTGACTTTCTCTGCTTGACTTCTCCTAATGTTCTCCATGCTATTCCTTATGTTCCACACGTAAGTGAAACCATATGATAATTGACTTTCTCTGCTTGACTTATTTCCCTTAGCATAATCTCCTCCAGTTCCAACCATGTTGATGTAAAAGTTGGGTATTCATCCTTTCTGATGGCTGAGTAATATTCCATTGTATATATGGGCCACATCTTCTTTATCCATTCATCTGTTGAAGGGCATCTCAGCTCTTTCCACAGTTTGGCTATTGTGGACATTGCTGCTATGAACACTGGGGTGCATATGGCCCTTCTTTTCACTACATCTGTGTCTTTGGGGTAAATACCCAGTAGTGCAATTGCTGGGTCATAGGGTAGCTCTATTTTTATATTTTTATATTTTATAGATATATTTTATATCTATCTATTTATATCTATCTATATCTATATCTATATCTATATCTATATCTATATCTACATCTATATCTATATATATTTTGAGGCACCTCCACACTGTTTTCCAAAGTGGCTGTACCATCTTGCATTCCCACCAACAGTGTAAGAGGGTTCCCCTTTCTCCACAACCTCTCCAACATTTGTTGTTTCTTGCTTGTTCATTTTTGCCATTCTAACTGGTGTAAGGTGGTATCATAATGTGGTTTTGATTTGAATTTTCCTGATGGCTAATGGTGATGAACATTTGTTCATGTGTCTGTTAGCCATTTGTATGTCTTCTTTGGAGGAGTGTCTGTTCATGTCTTTTGCCCATTTTTTTGACTTGATTATTTGTTTTTTGGGTGTTGAGTTTGAGAAGTTCTTTATAGATCTTGGCTATCAGTCCTTTATCTGTAGTGTCATTTGCAAATATCTTCTCCCATTCTGTGGGCTGCCTCTTTGTTTTGTTGACTGTTTCCGTTGCTGTGCAGAAGCTGTTTATCTTGATGAAGTCCCAAAAGTTCATTTTTGCTTTTGGTTCACCAGCTTTTGGAGATGTATCTTGAAAGAAGTTGCTGTGGCCAATGTCAAAGAGGTTATTGCCTATGTTCTTCTCTAGGATTTTGATGAGGTCTTTCATCCATTTTGAGTTTATCTTTGTATATGGTGTTAGAGAATGGTCGAGCTTCATTCTTCTGTATATAGCTGTCCAATTTTCCCAGTACCATTTATTGAAGAGACTGTCTTTTTTCCATTGCATATTTTTTCCTGCTTTGTCGAAGATTATTTGACCATAGAGTTGAGGGTCCATATCTGGGCTCTCTATTCTGTTCCATTGGTCTATATGTCTGTTTTTGTGCCAGTACCATGCTGTCTTGGTGATCACTGCTTTGTAATATAGCTTCAAGTCAGGCAACGTGATGCCCCCAGCTTTGTTTTTCTTTTTCAACATTTCCTTGGTGATTTGGGGTCTTTTCTGATTCCATACAAATTTTAGGATTGTTTGTTCCAGCACTTTGAAAAATATCATTGGAATTTTGATCGGGATGGCATTGAAGGTATAGATTGCTCTGGGTAGCATAGACATTTTAACAATGTTTATTCTCCCGATCCATGAGCATGGAATGTTTTTCCATCTTTTTGTGTCTTCTTCAATTTCTTTCATGAGTGTTCTGTAGTTACTAGAGTATAGATCCTTTACCTCTTTGGTTAGGTTTATTCCAAGGTGTCTTATGGTTTTTGGTGCTATTGTAAATGAATCATTTTTCTAATTTCTCTTTCTACAGCTGCATTGTTAGTGTATAAGAAAGCAACTGATTTCTGTGCACTGATTTTGAATCCTGCCATGTTACTGAATTGCTGTATGGGTTCTAGTAATTTGGGGGTGGAGTCTTTTGGGTTTTCCACATAAAGTATCATGTCATCTGCAAAAAAGAGAGAGTTTGACTTCTTCTTTGCCAATTTGAATACCTTTTATTTCTTTTTGTTGTCTGATTGCTGTTCCTAGGACTTCTAGTACTGTGTTGAACAATAGTGGCGAGAGTGGGCATCCTTGTCATGTTCCTGATCTTAAGGGAAATGCTCTCAGCTTTCAGGGGAAGGCTTTTAAGGCAGAGGGAAATGACCAGCATCAGCCTCTCTGCTCAATCCTCTGTCTATAACCTACGAAGAAAGAGACTACTCTGTTGATATTAGAATTCTTGGGTGTGGGTTGGGAGTAATTATTCAATAGGCAGGGCTTCATCCCTTCAGACTGTCAGAAAGTCCTAGAGAAGAAAAGATCCCTGGTATTTTTGGCCCTATAAAGCTGAAAGATCTAAGATCTCCAACTGAAGATCCTATTATTTAAGCTCTCCTTGCTCATTGTCTGAGTCCATTTTTTATAGTCATAGCTTATGAAAATTGTCATTTTCTGGCTGATTCACCAAACTTCAGTTCTTAGAGAGGATAATAGCATGCATTTGTTAATTTATTCTATCAGTATTTATTGAGTTTATATTATATGTCAAGTATTAGATATATATCAACAAATAAAACAAATATTTCTGCCTTCCTGGTCCTTATATTCTAGTGGAGGGAACAAACAGTAAATAATTATCAAAATTAAATAAAGTATATAATATGTGATGACTGGTATGGGAAAAATAAATCTGGTTGAAAGGCATTAGGAATGCTGGTTACAAGAGGTAGCAATTTTAACTGAGTGGTCATTGTAGGTCTCAATGACAAGCTGATACTTGAGCAAAACTTGAAGGATGTAAGGGAATTATCCATGAGATTATCTGGGGAAGATCATTCCAGGTGGAGGGACTAGCCAGTATATAGGTCCTCTATGGGGAGCATACCTAGTATAGTAAAGAATACTGAGGGCAAGTCTGGCTGTAGCCAAGAGAACAAATAAAAGAAGAATAGAAGGTAAGTTCCAAGAGATAAGAGGGGGCCAGATTATGTACAACCTTATAGGCTATTGGAAGGATTTTATTTTGAGAGAAATGAGAAACCATTGGAAGGTTTTGAGCATATGAATGACTTGGCCTGACCTTCCCAAAAGGCATGCAAAATCTCTTATTTTTAGAAATGAGAAATATTTTATTTTTACCTGGATTGGCTTGACTCATCATTAGTTTTCATAGGCTTCTTTATTGTAGCTATATGTTTAGTGTATATTGAAGTGGATAGCAAGGACAATGGGGTCATTGTTTTGGATTCTGTGAAGTCCCTATAGTGTGCCTCCCAATGATTGATTTCTCTCTTGAAACAAAATCAGATGAGTTCCCAAAGAAAAATGTTGACATTGTTTAATAGTATGTAGTATTAAAGACCTGGAGATCAAGGTTTAGACTTTTCTTGTCTTGAAAGAAAATGACATTTACCTGTTTGCATTCATTCTGCAATCATTTTAAATATAAGCTTCACCTGCTAGTTCTTAAAATTTCATTTTAGGTACCTAGAGGGAGAGATCTCTCTTTTCACTTCATCAGCATATGTGATAAAATTCTAACTGCTTAACTTAAATTCTGATTTGTAGAAGGTTTTTAGAAAATGTAAATCAAAAAGGTTTCTGTTGCTTCCTTAGAGTATTTTTACCTGTAATAGGCCATTGATACAACAAGGTGGCAGCAGCAAAGTCGTAATAGAGCTATTCTGTGTTGTTGAGGTTTTGAAGCAAGATGGAAAATATTCACTCAGCCTTTATTTTAGAAATATAACAAAGATATTACTTGTTTTAAAACAAACAGATAGGGGCGCCTGGGTGGCGCAGTTGCTAAGTGTCTGACTTTGGCTCAGGTCATGATCCCAGGGTCCTGGGATGGAGCCCCGCATCGGGGTCCCTGCTCAGCAGGAAGCCTGCTTCTCCCTCTCTCTCTGCCCCTGCTTGTGTTCCCTCTCTTGCTGTGTCTCTTTCTGTCAAATAAATAAATAAATAAAATCTTAAAAAAAAAAAACAAAATAGATAATCCAAAGTTTGATTTTTTGCCTGTTTCTAAGGTATATTTTCCTGAGCTATAAGTGATTTATCTCTCTCTTCTTTACTGTTCTATATTGAGGCATATATCACTCTCCTACTGGCTGCCAAAATATATTAACTGATTTGTAGCTCCCAGTTGTGGTGAGTTTTTTGCTTAACTATCTTTTATTCTTTTGTGAAAAAAATGGACATAGCATCCTCCCCACTTCTGCTTTAAGAATTTATATATATTAGTCATTTTTTTCCACAGAGCTTGAGTTGCTGTGCTGAAAGCTGCAATTCTGACTTGGTAACAAAAGGAAAGCATTCTTTTATTACTGAACAATTATTGAACCATGTTGCAGTAGCAGCACTGGGCCAGGAAGGAGGTAGCTTGGCATAATGCGAAAATGAAGAGTCATCTGAGAGCTCTGTGTTTGAATTTTGGTTTTTCTATATGCTAGTTATGTGGCCACAACCAAATTTCTTAACCTCTCTGAACTTCAATTTCTTTATTTGTAAAATGTTAAAATAATAATAGTTACCTCATAAAATTGTTCTGAAGGATGAATAATATGTAAGGTATGTAAAGTGCTTAGTACAGTTCCTGAGTCTAGTAAATATGCCATAAATAGCAGCTATATTGATAATGATCTTGTGGAAAGTACTTCCAAATCTCTGAGTCTTACTTCCATCACCAGTAAATGGAGAAAAAAACTACCTGTTGGGGAGAATCAAATGTAAAAATGTATATAAGAAGGCTTTGAAAACTGAATTTTATCAAACTGCATTATATTAGAATGTATGGTAAAAATAGGATTTTATCTCCCTATTTCATCATTCTTTCCTGGGAATTCAGATCAAATATCAGATGGGAAAGCAGTTTGCAAAGCAAAAGCATTATGTGAATGTAGATAATCTCATCATCATTATTGTATAGCATGCAAATACCTTCCACATACCTGTTGCTGTTACTTGGAATCTTTCCATGGATATTTTGGTGGGGCTGAAGAAGAGAAAGAATAATTAGTAGACCCTGGTAGAATGTACATGCCTGATGTAGGGCAGTATCATACTGCTGTCAGTAAGCTTTTGAATGAGCTTGTCAGAGCTCCATATTGACATTTAAATAAGAGCAGTGCCTTTTTTTTTTTTTTTTTTTTTTTTTTTTTAAATTTATGCTTGTTTGAGAGAGTGGGAGGAAAAGAGTAATTAGGTGGCCCAGGGGACCTGGGTGATGGTGGGAGGGAACTACTTGATGATGAATGGGAGTGAATTGGCAGAGACGTGGAATAGAGAAAAGAGGCACAGTCATGGAGGGGAACCTTAAAGCACAAGTGAATGGTCTCAAACAAGCTTTAACTACTACTTAATTTTTTAAAATTACTCCAGCCTGGCAAGAGGCACAAAAATTAGGTCTTATAAAGAATGATGAAACTGTCCTCCCTTCCACTCCCTTCCCTTTTCTCCCCTTCTTTCCCCTCCACTTTCTAACACTTCCCCTTCCATTGTCACTTATAGAATATCAGCTATGTGTCATCATCTTTGTGTGGTATCTTTAAGCCACCACGCACCTTTGCACACATTGGCTGGTGTGTAGAAGTGAACCTCAGGAATGTGGTCTTCTTTCCTAGCCTCAGTTCTGCCCAGCTGTCTTTGACATGTTCCTTTCACTTGGTGCCTTCTTCCAATCTTCTAGTTCCTGACATGGATACTAATCATTTTCTTTTCCTTGGACTTGATATCTTTCTTTATATCAGTTGCCAAGATGAGGAAGACCAAGGCTCTTTATTGGCTACTTATACTTAGTAGGAGGAACAGTGTCTCATATATACAGACCATTATATAGTTTAAAAATATAACTTATCTTGATTGATTCTCAAAATGGCTTGGTGAACCAGATAGAGTTGATTTCACTATCCATATTAGAAATGAGGAAGCTGGGATAAAAAACTTGTCCAGGATTATATTGTTAGAAAGTGACAAGAGTCAGGGGTTTGACTTTAAGCCAAGAATTTCTCCACTACACTCTCAGAGAAAAAGGCTAATTTTCACTAAGAATATTAGGGATGGTTTCATGGCCATGTGGCTTTGGCACTGGGCTTTGCATGATGCTTAAGACTTGGGTGGAGGAGACAGATATTCCAGGAAGAGGAAACTGTGTGAGCAAAAGCTTGGAAGAGTAATAAAACCTGCTACTTACAAATGAAGTCTGGGCTAGGGACTTTTAATGTATTACCTCCTAATCTCCATAGCAATCCAGCAGGTAAATATTTTATTGATTGATTGCTCACCTTGTTTTAAATAGGATTTGAGATGGTAGGTAGGTATTATTTTTAATTTGCAGAAGATGAAACTAAGCCTCAGAAAAGTTGAGTAACTTGATCAAAGTCACAGAGTAAAATGTGCTGTCATGGGAATTAATAAACATGTGCCTGACATCCCATGGCCCTTCCTAGGTAAAATGGGACAGTCTTTATGAATAGTGAGTAGTTAGTAGTCAGTAGTCAGGTTTAGCAGACAGGGGAGCCAAGAGTTATAAGACTGATTAGGTGATATCAGCTGCCTGATTGAGAGCTTTAATTACAATATAATAGAGTTTAGACTTTGTTCTTTAGGCAGTTGTGAGCCATAGAAAGTTTCTGTGCAAGGAAGTGGCATTATCAGCTCTGCTGAGGAAGATTAAGCTGGCAGCATCATACATGATAAATCAGAGAAGGGAGAAACTGGTGGCAGGGAGACCAATTAGATGGCTGTCATACTAGGAGATACTCAACTGGGTACCTGAAGAGCTATACATTATCCTTCTTGAGGATACTGAATAGTGGATTTTTCTTTGCAAGTATCATTTCTCATGGATACTAACTTGATTTACAAAGAGGAAATTTAGGTTAAATTTTAAAAATACACCCAAACTAACTTATAAAAGAAAATTCTGATTGCAAAATTAATTACCTAAGGAAGCCTGTAACTTACAGAGCTGGCGGTTACTTTGCTGAGGCTAAATGTTAGCTCAACATTTATCTATGAATAATTTATAGTAATATTTTTCTTTGGAGTACTGTAGCTAACTTTCCAATAATACGATCCAAAATCGTGAGAGTACATTAGTTTTCTACCTACTACTGTTCAAATGTAATGAGATTGGATCACATTCCTGTTTACTAGAAATATTGGACCTCAAAGGATATAATATTGAGACGGTGAAAAAAATTTAACTATAAAATTCCACTAATGCTGATCACTTTGAAATTTCTCTAAGTTTGACCTTCCTCTTCATTTGCAATGTCACTGGTCTAGTTCAGGCTTTCATAGAATTTTCCCGAGAGATGTGGCAACAGGCTAACTAACCTTAATAATCTATCTGAACTCTTTTACCTCAACCTCCACAAGCCAACAGTTTAAAGATTACCTATTGATCTTCATTGTTTACTGACCGTTGTTCCATTTCCTTAGCATAACATTTACTTTAGCGTAGCCTTTATAATCTGGCCCAAACTTGAGTTAAGTCTTACTTAAGCCTTGTTCTTGTTGTTTCTTCTGACTGGAATATTTTCCCCTTAGTTTTCATCTGGAAATTTCCTACTTAATCTTTTGAAGGCCTACTTGTTTATCACCAATCTTCCAATCACCTAGAACAAATTCTTCCCTCCTATGTGCTGCTCAAAGCCTCTGAGAGTGTTCATCGTATTGTAATAGAACTAGTTGCTCAGGTGCCTCACTTGTTAGATTGAGAGTTTCCTGATATCAAGTATTATATTTATTCATGTAGCCGTAATATGGTTCGGAGCTTGTTAGGCAGTAAGTATTCGATACATGTTTATTGAGTGGGTGATTGTAGTTACCTTGACGTCAGAGAAAAATATACTGTTTTGCTAAATATATATGTATTGTATAGAAGCATGTCTTAAAATCTCCTGGTTGACCCTGGAAAAGGTTTCTAGTCCTAGGTAAGATTCCGAAGGAAGTTGTTAGAAGTACAGAAATGAGTCATGGTTGTCCATAGCTCATTCTATCCTTTAACGTAATTATTATGTGGCAGAATATGGGACAATTATGGGCTAACTGATGTCATATAGTTCTACAACCTTCACTGTGTATCAAACCTTATTAGCACATTGTATTACTATCAGAGTCAGAGATGCTACTGGGTCAACGGCAGTCTTGGAGAGAATGGTTAGGCTGCAAGGATTAGACTGTATCCTGTTGTAGACTTGATTTGGGTTGATTGCTTACCCATTTTGATAACATTTTCTCTTTTAAAAATTAATTTTTTGCCATTTTAGCAATTATGCAATATTACATTCCTATTCCTTATTTAACAGGCAGAGAGAATCCTGGCAAAAAAGATAGAGGAGACTTCACATTCCATAAAGTTTTGCTCCCATAGAGAAAGGAGCTTACATTATATGGAAGTCAATGCAGTTCTCAAAATATTATGGTGAGGGGGTGAGATTTGTTTATATGGTGGAACTATCAATAACTTGATAAAAATGTAACAATGAAAATGTTTCAAAATATCTATACTTTACAAATAATATTGTAATTATTTATTACAATAAATACTTTAAGTATTTATTGAATACTTACTGCCTAACAAGCTCCGAACCATATTACAGCTACATGAATAAATATAATACTTGATATCAGGAAACTCTCAATCTAACAAGTGAGGCACCTGAGCAACTAGTTCTATTACAATACGATGAACACTCTAACATGATGTGGTGCTGCCTATATAGCAATACAATGGATCTAAGGAGGTCTACCTGCTTTAGACCCTGTCCACGGTGGTTTTATATGGAAACCTCAAGAGGACTTGGTATTCTCATCCAGAAGTATACAGTGCTCCCCCAACCCATTTGCGGGGAATTTGTTCTAAGGCTCCCAGTGGATGCCTGAAACCACAGATAGTACTGAACCCTATATATACTATGTGTTTTCCTGTACATATCTGTGATTAAGTTTAATTTACAATTAGTCACAGTAAGAGATTAACAATAATAATAACTAATAATATAATCAAACAATTGTAATATTATACCATAATAAAAGTTATGTGAATATGGGCTCTCACTCTCACATATACACGCTCTCAGAATATTTTTATTGTCCTGTACTAATCATTCTTCTCCTTATGATGATGTAAAATGATAAAATACCTACATGATGAGATGAAATGAGGTGAATGACATAGGTATTGTGACATAGCTTTAGGCTACTACTGATCTTCTGAGGATGGGTCAGAAGTAGGATTATCTGCTTCTGGGTGGTGATTGATTGTGGGTAACTGAAACTACAAAAAGTGAAACCATGGGTAAGGAGGGACTATTGTACTCTTCTTGCTTTGAGTAGCTTAGTTTTTTCTTTTTCCTTTAGGAAGCCTGGCACTTTTCACATTGTGTTATAATTATTTGTGAGCAGGCTAGAATTCCCCTACAATATTATGGAACCAGGAACTGTGCCCTATATATATGGTTTATGTCCCTTTGGCACTAGTCCAGATTCCTGCATCTAGTAGCCAATCAGTAAACATTTGTTGGATAAATAAATGGATCATATTATTGTCTTATCTAAAAGGACCATAGTTTTCACACTATATAGACATGTGGGAACAGGGATAGTTGAAATTGGGAGTGTTCCAGAAATTTTCAGATCTATGATTATACAACTTGTAACATTGTCAAAGAACAGAATCAGATAGTAGTTCCAGGGTGTTTTGGGGACTAGAAAATCTATTAAAACACTATTAATTAAACATTTTCTGAAATGTTCACAGACATTACTATTCTCAGTCATAATTTCATTATTACTTTAGTAAATATGATTTATTTGTAGATATGCAGCTATGATTGAAAGTAAATAACATAAGATCATAGCTTAACATATGAATAACCCTGTGTTACTTATTTAAGGAGGCAAAGTTGTTTTGTTTTGACATTTATTGTTGTCATCCTCCACAACCTGATGAAAAATGAATCAATGAGTATAATACCAGATATTATACCAGCAGAAAACCTGAGTTCTCTTGTATAGAGTCTATAAGAGTGAGTCATAAACCCAAAGCCATTAATGCCTCAAGTCATTGAGGCATTTCTTAAAACTAATTTCTTAAAGAAATATGTAATACAAAATCATCATGAGATTTCTTTTTGTTGATGTATGGTGACTAACATAGCATAATAAAATAAAATTTAAAAAAGATTTTATTTATTTGAGAGAGAGAGTGAAAGAGAGAACACGAGAGGGTTGGAGGGGGTGCAGAGGGAGAGGGAGAGGGAGAAGACCCCTGCTGAGCAGGGAGCCTGATGATGTGGAGCTCAATCCCAGGACCCCGGGATCATGACCTGAGTCAAAGGTAGACGCTTAACCAACTGAGCCACCCAGGTGCCCCAAGATTCCTTTATAGTACTGGGATGTTCTATATGTCCACTTGGCTCGGCTATAATACCCAGTTATTTAATTAAACACTAATCTAGATGTTTCTGTGAAGGTATTCCGTACATGTGGTTCACATCCATAACCAGTTGATTTTAAGTAAAGGAGATGAGAATGTTGGTGGGCCTCATGCAATTAGTTGAAGGCCTTAAGAGCAAAAACTGATGTTTCCCAGAGAAGGAATTTTGCATCAGGACTGCAACACTGGGGCCCAGGGTGGCTTGGTTGGTTAAGTGTCTGCCTTTGGCTCAGGTCATGATCCCGGGGTCCTGGGATTGAGCCCCGAGAGGTGGGCTCCCTGCTCGGCGGGGAGCCTGCTTCTCCCTCTCCTGCTCATGCATGCACGCTCTCTCTCTGTCAAATAAATACATAAAATCTTAAAAAAAAAAAAAAAAAAGACTGCAACACCAATCCTGCCTGATTTTCCAGCCTGCTGGTCTGCCCTGTAGATTTTAGACTTGCCCGCCTCTATAGTTGCAAGAGTCAATTCCTTAAAATCAGTCTCTTTGTCTCTCTCTTTCCTATTGGTTCTGTTTCTCTAGAGAATGCTGACTAATGTAAGCACTAACCCATTTTAATAATAGGTAACACTTATATAGTGCTTGTTATGTTCTAGGAAGTTATTAAGCATTTTACATATATTAAGTCATTTAATTCCCATAACAGTTATACAGGAGAGGTATTACTATTACTCTCTTTTTACAGATGAATGAACAAAGATGCAGAAAGTTTAAATGATTTGCCCAAGGTCAAATAGCTAGTAAGGAGAAGAGCTGGGATTCAATTGTAGGCCATACATTTTCTAAACCACCCTGCTGTATACTTTTCAAAATAATAGATTGTGTTCCTGGACACAAATCACAAAACAAAATAGATCAAGAGCAGAGCTTCATTTAATTCTTTTTCTTCTCTGTATGTGGTGGATTTGAGGTTCAAACTGGTACCATTATACATGCTAGTGTCCTATCATTAGCACTGTCATGAACCTTTGACATTTATTAAGCCTATTAACAATACACCAAACTCTTACATGCACAATCTCATTTAATTCCCTCAATCCTGTGAAGTTGTGTCTACTATATATTTTACAATGTGGTAGAGGATTATGAACTCAAACTCAATTTGCTTTGACTCCACAATATGTGGTCTTGAATCTTTCTGTCTCTTGGGGTATCATGGAATCCTAAGAATTTTGAGGAATCTTATTGTTCAAATAGTCCAAGGACTTTTCCAAAGCAGGATGTTTTCTGTTGAATCCATTTGATATTCATCCAATCTTATGTGCAATCTCTCTACCATTGCAAAAGTCTGATCAGGTCATCTAAATGTTAGCTAGTAGACTAAGGACCAGATTAGATGTATTTTTTGAGGCAGTCTGAAGCAAAGAGTGGGGTAGGGCTGGAGTTTATTTACAAGGGAGGAGTTGGAAATCGGGAGACTGAGTAACAAGATGCAAATACAATTGCAACAAAGAAGTAGTAGGCTTATAAAAGAAAGGATCTAAGTAAGAACTAGACTAGATTAAAGCAGATACTTGCTTGGGATACTTTAACAGGGCAGCAGCTTCATGGCTGGAATATCAGGTCATTTTAAACAGAGTTTGCTGTTTCCATTAAGGGTGTGTTCTAGCTGTTTGAAATTTCTCCCATAGATGGAATAAAAGTATGCTTTCCTAAAATTCTACCCATTAGTTGTAATTCTGCAACATGGTGCAAAATACATTCTTTTCCATCAGTTTGAAAGCCATCAATTATTCCCTTATTCTTTTCCCAGTCTTTCTTACCAAGTATTTATCTGATATGTAGGCATCACATGGAGCTTTTTGAGAGACATTAGCAGTTCCAGTTATGTGTTATTTAAAACATTAAGTAAGAAAATAGGGTGATAAACAGTGAAGTATCTACTCTCATTGTAATGGTGCTAACTGAAAATTATTGGGAAGAGGCTTTCTGAAAAAGGGATGATAACAATTCAGTCATGTTTAGTGATGGCCCAGATATCTAAAATAAACTATCCTACTTTACTCATGAGGAACATGTCAGTAAAACAGAAAAAGAGCTCTGAGGAGCCAGAACCAATTCTACACTCTCTTAGAAATTTGTCAGGATTAAGTAAAATAATGCAAATAAAGTACTTAGCACATTGCTTGTCAGTAAATATTCAAAAAATGAAAGTTATTAAATATAGGGAACAAATTGGTATTGGCAAACACATTCATACTCCTAAGGAATGAAATCTGACAGCTTGATAGTAAAAGAAGGCAGGAAAAGAAAAGTAAAATGCAAAAAAAAAAAAAAAAGAAAAATATAAAAAGCACCATAGTCTGAGACCATTTTGTATATGGTAAATTCACTGAAACAATTATTCTATAAAGAAATAGCTAAGGTTCAAAGTAGTTTAAATTGTTTTAAGTGTGATTGCCTTCAGAGGAAATAAATATGCATATTTTAGAAAGGCTTCCATACAAAATAAAAACAAAAATTTTATCCTAAAGGGTTAAACTAATATGTGGAAAATTCCTCTTTTAAAAATGACTTGTTTCACATGGCTCCAGATAGCCAGGCATTTGTTTGGCTTGGGTTGGTTTGGTGTTACTGTGTCAGATTATTTGACAACATTCATTCAACATACATTGATTAAATGCTTTGTACCAGGATCACTGTTGGTTGTTCTAGGGGATATAGAAATGAGTGAGACCACGAGGCCAGATCTTTACCCTTTAGAAGGAAGACCCATATCTTAAGCACCAATGTAGCTTGATATCAAGTGCTAACATCAGGATGGATACAAAATTTTATGGGAGCACAGAACAGGTTTATTAAATATGAATTATGTAACTGCTGCCAAAGGAAATCACAAAAAAATATTATCTAGAACTGAAAGTTCTTGCTCTTTAGAACTCGTAGGACAACACTAAATGACTTTGTTTCCTAACATTTCGCTGGGACTGTGGTAAAATGACTCCGTATAAGGCAAGTATTTCTTCATCACATTGATTGGTTCAGAGTAAAAGAAAGGAAAGTGTGCATAAGAAACACTTAAGTAGTCATTTCTTCACTCTATCAACACATTCTTCTTGAGTGCCTAGAGTTTCTACTCTGTGCCACATACTAGGGATACAAAGATGAATGAGACTCCATTGTATGTATTGGGAGTCAGAGTGATGGCACATAGGTGTTCAAGCCAGATGGACTAGGATAGGAATTCTGCTTCCCCTACTTACAGCAATGTGTTTTGAACATGCCCTTCTTACCCAGTACAATGAAGATAGAAATATTTGTTTTGATAGTTGTTTGGAAGGTGGAATTGTAAACGTAAAACACCTAATTTGTTTGGGTTTTGGCACATTGTATGTGCTCAATAAATGGAAGCTATGTAAATGACAGTGAAGTTCATAGTCCACTGGGGGCATGCAGATATACAGGCCGTAATATAATATGATTTGTAATATAATATAATAAATATAATATAATATAATATAATATAATATAATATAATATGACATATAATATGTCACAAAATAGGGATTGCCCAAATTTGCTGAGTAGGAAACGAAGGCTTCTCAGAACAGGCAACTTGAGAGAAGTCTTGAAGTAAAGGCAGTAAACAGAGTGGGAGTAGTTTTGAGGAGAAAGAGTAGCATTTGGAAAGGCATAGCATTTGAGAGAGAGCATATCTTTTTTTCTTTTTTTTTTTCCCCTAGGAGCTGCAAGCGTCTCAGCATGGCTAGGACATAGTAGAGCATGGTGCAAGGTTAAGACTGGAGCATAGACAGAATCAGACTGTTAAGAAGCTTGCATCCATCTCTAAGGATTTAGGCAGTGGGAAGGCATGGGAAAATTTTAAGCACAAAATAAAGCAGAAATTCAATGGCACTAGTCTGGACTGTTGGGAAACTATATCCATGAGGTATAAAAGAAAGTACTTTCCCTGTGAAGAAGCCCTGTGGCAAATACTGATTTTAGGAGGGAAAGATACCTAGCACCATGTAGTGTAAGAAGGAGCTGCATTCTTGGAGTCCTTGGCAGATTCCATGTGGATAAAATGCTGCAATCTTGGCTTGGCTTTGGTCTTTTTAGCTAAAATGGAGCTCTATCCATAGCCGTGGCCATCAACAGTCATTATCTATAGCTTTGGTGAATATAGTACAGCAAAGCTGAGTGCTAATCACTTTCAGACAGAAATGTACCTAATGATAGAATATGACTGGCATCCCAAACACCTGTCTTGTTGATTAGTTACCTCTTGAGGCAGCTTCCATACCCTTGATGTTGCTTTGAAAGGAGAGATTCACAGAAGACAAGAATAAACAAATAGACACTGAGTTATGAAATGGAGTTTCATCGTAAGCTCTGGTTTGGTATCCTACTGAGGTGGGTAGTAGTATGGAGTTTGGAGCTCTTCTGTTTATACTAAGCCTAAGGCCTACATAAAAAAGCTGGCTGAACTACTTTTTTGGTATCTTTGTTTTAGGCCTTTATCCTTATCTCAGCCCTTGAGATGTTACTGCTTTGATGATAAGAGGCAGGATTAGATGAACCTAAGGGAAAAATTGTCAAAGAAAAGAAAGTATTTCTCCATAAGGCCTATAACATCAAGCTTAAGTTGTACATTTTTACTTCCTTTGTCCTGAGACTAATCCCTGGCTTCTGCTTGGTTTCTAAGGGCCAAGGGGAAAGAAGAAGGTCTTTCTCTCAAGAAGGTGGAGATTATAGGCTTTTTTTTTTTTTACTGCACTGTATGTATGAGATGAGAGACTCTAAACACAGTGAATCCCCCAAAGGGAAAACCTCAAGAGAGACTTTTTTTTTTTTTCCCTATTCTTAGGGAAAAAAAATTTTTTTCTTCATTTATTTGAGAGAGAGCGAGCGAGTGCACAAGCAGGGGAAGTGAGAGAGGGAGAAACAGGCTCCCCGCTGAGCAGGGAGCCCAACATGGGCTTGATCCCAGGACCCTGGGATTATGACCTGAGTTGAAGGCAGATGCTTAACCAACTGAGCCACCTAGGCGCCCCAAGAGAGACTTTAAATAAAAAGGCACACAGCATTTGGATCCACTAGCATTTAACCCCTTCCCTCTGCATCCCACCCCTACCATGGCCCATGTGGGTTGGGGTGGGACTGTGTCCAGTGTGAAGAGATTGATGTGTCCCAGCCTCTGGTTCCCTCCCATCTAGCGATCAGTGTAACAAAAAAGTGATGGTCCCTACTTTATTCAATGCTGGTCAGATGTTGTGGTCCTTTTGGAACCCTTAGGAAGAATGGAAACAAACTTGGGAGCATTTGAATGAGAGAGACTAGGAGGTCCAAAAGACACAAAACCATGTCCATCTCTTGCATAGAAATGTGTATGTTGAGGGCAGAAATTGTATTTCATTCATCTCTATGTTCTATAGCAGAATGCCTGGCCCAGTGTAGGAACTTAATAGATGAGAGATGTTTTTTAATGAGTGAATGAGTGAGGCAATGAATGAATACATATAAGGAATTTAGAATTTTAATTGTTATGGATGCATAAACCAAAAAATAATATCATGGGGACAAGAGAGTCTTGACTTTTCATGTGGAAGAAGATCCTCAAAGGCTAGATCTAGAAAAAAGTGTTGAGGTTGTGTGGAGGCTGGTGGTATAGGCCCAATGGAAGAAATAATCGTCTAACAATCAATTTTATGATACTATAATAATGGGTATTCTATTCAAAAAATATCCATTAAAAGACAAGAAGTAGAATTTTATTGACAGTGGTCACAATTACACAACATAAGGTAAAAGAGAGATGCACCTGCGTGCTTATATTGTGTCAAGCTTATTTAAGGATGTCACATGAATTCATGGTCTTTAATCCTCACAACTATGTGGGGGTCTGTTATTATCCCCCTTTTAATAAATCAGGAATCTGAGGAAAAGAAGTTAAATAACAGGCCAAAGTTCATATAGCTCTTGGTGGAGGGAGGATTCAAACCCAGAAATATTTTTTCTAGGGCCTGCAGTCAGTTAAAGGAAGCAGAAAAAACAGAGAATCAGTTTCAGGCACCTTAGCACAGTGTTCACTGATATATTCATTCATTTATTCATTCATTAGTTAAAAAAATATTTAAGGGCCTACCTGTACCAGATATTATGTTAGATACAGGGAATATATAAATGAATATAAAACATTTCCTACCCTTAAGGGCTTATCTTCTCAGTAGCTGTGAATGTGTCAGATATGCCTTAAAAAATAATGGGGGGAAGGCTAATGTGAATATTTTTTATTATTATTATTTTTATTATGTAATGTTAATCACCATACATTACATCATTAGTTTTTGATGTGCTGTTCCATGATTCATTGTTTGCGTATAACACCAGTACTCCATGTAGTACATGCCCTCTTTAATACCCATCACCAGGCTAACCCATCCCCCCAACCCTCCCCTCTAGAACCCTCAGTTTGTTTCTCAGAGTCCATAGTCTTTCATGGTTTGTCTCCCCCTCCAATTTCCCGCCCTTCATTCTTTCCTTCCTGCTATCTTCTTCTTCTTCTTTTTTTTTTTAACATATAATGTATTATTTGTTTCAGAGGCACAGGTCTGTGATTCAACAGTCTTACACAATTCACAGCGCTCACCATAGCACATACCCCCTCCAATGTCTATCACCCAGGCCCCCATCCCTACCACCCTCCACCACTCCAGCAACCCTCAGTTTGTTTCCTGAGATTAGGAATTCCTCATATCAGTGAGATCATGTGATACATGTCTTTCTCTGATTGACTTATTTCACTCAGCATAATACCCTCCAGATCCATCCATGTCTTTGCAAATGGCAAGATTTCATTCCTTTTGATGGCTGCATAATATTCCATTGTATATATATACCATGTCTTCTTTATCCATTCATCTGTCAATGGACATCTTGGCTCTTTCCATAGTTTAGCTATTGTGGACATTGCTGCTATAAACATCGGGGTGCACATACCCCTTCAGATTCCTCCCTTTGTATCTTTGGGGTAAGTACCCAGTAGTGCAATTGCTGGATCGTAGGGTAGCTCTATTTTCAACTTTTTGAGGAACCTTCATACTGTTTTCCAGAGTGGCTGCACCAACTTGCATTCCCACCAACAGTGTAGGAGGGCTCCCCTTTCTCCGCATTCCCGCCAACATCTGTCGTTTCCTGACTTGTTAATTTTAGCCATTCTGACTGGTGTGAGGTGATATCTCATGGAGGTTTTGATTTGGATTTCCCTGATGCCGAGCGATGTTGAGCACTTTTTCATGTCTGTTGGCCATTTGGATGTCTTCTCTGGAAAAATGTCTGTTCATGTCTTCTGCCCATTTCTTGATTGGATCATTTGTTATTTGGGTGTTGAGTTTAATAGGTTCTTTATAGATTTTGGACACTAGCCCTTCATCTGATATGTCATTTGCAAATATCTTCTCCCATTCTGTCGGTTGTCTGTTGGGTTTTGTTGACTGTTTCTTTTGCTGTGCAAAAGCTTTTTATCTTGAGGAGGTCCCAATAGTTCATTTTTGCCCTTGCTTCCCTTGCCTTTGGCAATGTTTCTAGGAAGAAGTTGTTGCAGCTGAGGTCGAAGAGGTTGCTGCCTGTGTTCTCCTTTAGGATTTTGATGGACTCCTGTCTCACATTAGGGTCTTTCAATCATTCTGAGCCTATTTTGGTGTGTGGTGTAAGGAAATAGTCCAGTTTCATTCTTCTGCATGTGGCTGTCCAATTTTCCCAACACCATTTGTTGAAGAGACTGTCTTTTTGCCATTGGATATTCTTTCCTGCTTTGTCAAAGATTAGTTGACCATAGAGTTGAGGGTCCATTTCTGGGCTCTCTATTCTGTTCCATTGATCTATGTGTCTGTTTTTGTGCCAGTACCATACTGTCTGGATGATGACAGCTTTGTACTAGAGCTGGAAGTCCGGAATTGTGATGCCGGAAGCTTTTCTTTTCTTTTTCAACATTCCTCTGGCTATTTGGGGTCTTTTCTGGTTCCATACAAATTTGAGGATTATTTGTTCCATTTCTTCGAAAAAGTGGATGGTATTTTGATAGGGATTGCATTAAATGTGTAGATTGCTCTAGGTAGCATTGACATCTTCACAATATTTGTTCTTCCAATCCATGAGCATGGAATGTTTTTCCATTTCTTTGTGTCTTCCTCAATTTCTTTCATGAGTATTTCATAGTTTTCTGAGTACAGATCCTTTGCGTCTTTGGTTAGATTTATTCCTAGGTATCTTATGGTTTTGGGTGCAATTGTAAATGGGATCGACTCCTTCATTTCTCTTTCTTCTGTCTTGTTGTTGGTGTATAGGAATGCCACTGATTTCTGTGCATTGATTTTATATCCTGCCACTTGACTGAATTCCTGTATGAGTTCTAGCAGTTTTGGGGTGGAGTCTTTTGGGTTTTCCACATAAAGTATCATATCATCTGCAAAGAGTGAGAGTTTGACTTCTTATTTGCTGACTCGGATGCCTTTTATTTCTTTTTGTTGTCTGATTGCTGTGGCTAGGACTTCTAATACTATGTTGAATAGCAGTGGTGATAGTGGACATCCCTGCCATGTCCCTGACCTTAGGGGGAAAGCTCTCAGTTTTTCCTCATTGAGAATGATATTGGCTGTGGGTTTTTCATAGATGGCTTTTATGATATTGAGGTATGTACCTTCTATCCCTATCCTCTGAAGAGTTTTGATCAAGAAAGGATGCTGTACTTTGTCAAATGCTTTTTCTGCATCGATTGAGAGGATCATATGGTTCTTGTTCTTTCTTTTATCAATGTATTGCATCACATTGATTGATTTGTGGATGTTGAACCAACCTTGCAGCCCAGGGATAAATCCCACTTGGTTGTGGTGAATAATCCTTTTAATATGCTGTTGGATCCTCTTGACTAGTATTTTGGTGAGAATTTTTGCATCCATGTTCATCAAGGATATTGGTCTGTCATTCTCCTTTTTGATGGGCTCTTTGTCTGGTTTTGGGACCAAGGTAATGGTGGCCTCATAAAACGAGTTTGGAAGTTTTCCTTTCATTTCTATTTTTTGGAACAGTTTCAGAAGAGTAGGCATTAATTCTTCTTGAAATGTTTGGTAGAATTCCCCTGGGAAGCCATCTGGCCCTGGGTTCTTGTTTGTTGGGAGATTTTTGATGACTGCTTCAATTTCCTTAGTGGTTATAGGTCTGTTCAGGTTTTCTATTTCTTCCTGGTTCAGTTTTGGTAGTTGATACATCTCTAGGAATGCATCCATTTCTTCCAGATTATCTAATTTGCTGGCCTACAGTTGCTCATAATATGTTCTTATAATTGTTTGTATTTCTTTGGTTTTGGTTGAGATCTCTCCTCTTTCATTCATGATTTTATTTATTTGGGTCCTTTCTCTTTTCTTTTTGATAAGTCCAGCCAGGGATTTATCAATCTTGTTAATTCTTTCAAAGACCCAGGTCCTAGTTTCGTTGATCTGTTCTACTGTTCTTTTGGTTTCTATTTCATTGATTTCTGCTCTGATCTTTATTATTTCTCTTCTCCTGCTGGGTTTAGGCTTTATTTGCTGTTCTTTCTCCAGCTCCTTTAAGTGTACGGTTAGGTTGTGTATTTGATACCTGTCTTGTTTCTTGAGAGAGGCTTGTATTGCTATATACTTTCCTCTTAGGACTGCCTTTGCTGTATCCCAAAGGTTTTGAACAGTTGTGTTTTCATTTTCATTTGTTTCCATGATTTTTTTAATTCTTCTTTAATTTTCTGGTTGACCCATTCATTCTTTAGTAGGATGCTCTTTAGCCTCCATGTATTTGAGTTCTTTCCAACTTTCCTCTTGTGGTTAAGTTCTCGTTTCAAAGCATTGTGGTCTGAAAATATGCAGGGAATGATCCCAATCTTTTGGTACCATTTGAGACCTGATTTGTGACCTAGGATGTGATCTATGCTGGAGAATGTTCCATGGGTACTAGAGAAGAATGTGTATTCTGTTACTTTGAGATGGACTGTTCTGAATATATCTGTGGGTTCCATTTGGTCCAGTATGTCATTTAAAGTCTTTATTTCCTTGTTGATCTTTTGCTTAGATGATCTGTCCATTTCATTGAGGGGGATGTTAAAGTCCCCCACTATTATTTTACTGTTGTCGATGTGTTTCTTTGCTTTTGTTTTTAATTGGCTTATATAATTGGTTGCTCCCATGTTAGGGGCATAGATATTTACAATTGTTAGATCTTCTTGTTGGATAGACCCTTTAAGTAGGATATAGTGTCCTTCCTCTTCTTAATTATAGTCTTTGGTTTAAAATCTAATTTGTCTGATATAAGGATTGCCACCCCAACTTTCCTTTGGTGTCCATTAGCATGGTAAATGGTTTTCGACCCCCTCACTTTCAATCTGGGGGTGTCTTTGGGTCTAAAATGAGTCTCTTGCAGACAGCATATCGATGGGTCTTGTTTTTTTATCCAATCTGAAAGCCTGTGACTTTTGATTGGGCCATTTAGCCCATTTACATTGAGGGTAACTATTGAAAGATATGAATTTAGTGCCATTGTATTGCCTGTAAGGTGACTGTTACTGTATATTGTTTGTGTTCCTTTCTGGTTTATATTACTTTTAGGCTCTCTCTTTGTTTAGAGGACCCCTTTCAATATTTCTTGTAGGGCTGGTTTCGTGTTTACAGATTCCTTTAGTTTTTGTTTATCTTGGAAGCTTTTTATGTCTCCCTCTATTTTCAGTGACAGCCTAGCTGGATATCGTATTCTTGGCTGCATATTTTTCTCATTTAGTGGTCTGAATATATCATGCCAGTCCTTTCTGACCTCCCAGGTCTCTGTGGATAGGTCTGTTGCCAATCTAATGTTTCTACCATTGTAGGTTACAGATCCCTTCTCCCGAGGTGCTTTCAGGATTTTCTCTTTGTCTTTGAGACTCCTGAGTTTTACTATTAGATTTCAGGGTGTTGACCTATTTTTATTGATTTTGAGGGGAGTTCTCTGTGCCTCCTGGATTTTGATGGCTGTTTCCTTCCCCAAATTAGGGAAATTCTCTGCTATAATTTGCTCCAATATACCTTCTGCCCCTCTCTTTCTTCTTCTTCTGGGATCCCAATTATTCTAATATTGTTTCATCTTATGGTATCACTTATCTCTCGAATTCTGCCCTCTTGATCCAGTAGTTGTTTATCTCTCTTTTTCTCATCTTCTTTATTTTCCATCATTTGGTTTTCTATATCACTAATTCTCTCTTCTGCCTCATTTATCCTAGTAGTTAGAGCCTCCATTTTTGATTGCACCTCATTAATAGCCTTTTTGATTTTGACTTGTTAAGATTTTAGTTCTTTTATTCCTCCATAAAGGGTTTCTCTAATATCTTCCATGCTTTTTTCAAGCCCAGCTGATATCTCTAAAATCGTCATTCTGAACTCTAGTTCCGACATCTTACTAATATCCATATTGAATTTAAAAATTTTAAAGAAAGAAAAACTTATATATGTACAAAATAAGGGTTAATACGATGAAGGGATAGAATATGAGTGTAAAGATGAAAATTATAAGAGATTTTATAAAAGGAATTGACAAGATAAGAAGTTGGTTGAAAAAAGAAAGAAGTGGATTTAAAAAAAAAAAAGAAAAAAGGGAGATAATGTGATCAGGCAGGAGACTAGAACAAAGCCATACAGTAGACATTTCGGGTATATTTTGGTCTGTTAGAAGAAACTGTATCCCAAAATTTTAAAGTGAGAACAACATATATATATATATATACCCCAAATAAGGTTAACTACTATGAAGGGATAAAATATGACTCTAAAAAATGAAAGAAAAATAAAAAATATTTTTAAAAAAATGGATTGTAAGATGTTAGTTGAAAAAGGGAAAAAGAAAAATTAAAAAAAAAAAGAGAAAGTTAAAAAAAAAATTAACTTTGAAATGCTAAAGAATCATTGGAAAAAAGCCATGAATTCTATGTGCAGTATTCCCCTAGCGCTGGAGTTCTGTCATTCTCATTGATCAGTAAACTTGGCCTTGGCTGGCTGTTCTTGCTGATCTTCTGGGGGAGGGGCCTGTTGCCATGGTTCCCATATGTCTTTACTGGAGGCGGAATTGCCCCGCCCTTGCCGGTCCGGGCTAAGTAATCTGCTCAGATTTGCTCTCGGGAGCTTCTGTTCCCTGAAAGCTTTCTGTACAGCTTTGGAGGACAAGAGTGAAAATGGCGGCCTCCCAATCTCCACCCCAGAGGAGCCAAGAACTTGGTTCCCCACTCCTCTGTGTGCCCCCAAAGAAAAGCAGTCAATCACTCCAGTCTCCAGGTCTCCGGCCTCACTCCATGCTCACCCGGCCTGTGACCGAGCATTTCTATCTCCGGCACACGACCCCATGTGGAATCTCCAAACCCAGCAGATCCCTGCGGTGTACTCCCACACCACTCCTCCCTGGGGAGGTAGTGAAGTCTCCTGGACCTGCCACTTGTTGGGTTCCTGCTGGAAGAGCAGTGGCCTGACTGTGCCACGGATCACGGTTTATGGCAACCCCGAGGTGTGATCCTGCTCCTTGGCTCCCTCTCTGCAGCTGGCTTCCCTGCTCTGATACCTGCAAGCCCTGCCACACTCAAGGACCCCTGGTCTTTCTCTGACCCCGAGTTTCCTGAGACCACAGTGTCCCAGTGCGAGTTCCACCCCCCGCTTAGCCACTGGAGCGACGTCCCTCAGTTGAACGGACTTCTAAATGTTTCAATTTTGGGCTCTGCCACTCTATCACTTGCCAGGACAAGCTAACAGAGGCCCCCTCCCCCGCCGTCTATCTTCCCAAATATCTCCTTGGATTCTCTTCTCTGCACGTCCTGCCTTCCAGAAAGTGGTCACTTTTCTGTTCAGACAGCTGCTGCTACTCTTTTCTTTGATCTCCTGTTGAGTTTGTAGGTGTTCAGAATGGTTTGATCCCTAACTAGCTGAATTCCTGGGACCAGACGAAATTTAGGTCTCCTAGTCCTCCGCCATCTTGCTCCTCCCCCCAAGGCTAATGTGAATTTATTAAATAGTCTACACTTGCTGGTCAGGAATTGTAAGAGAGGGTAAGACAGAGAGGGTGTATCGAGAGAGGGGCCGGGAGGGGAGCTATATAGAAATCCCGGTGTGGAGATGAGTCAGAGTCAAGCAAGAAGAGCTGGGACCTAAGGTGGCCATGGTCTTGGTATCATCCAAAAACAAGCAGAAATGTTGTGTGAAATCCACATTGGAATCCAGAGAATCCAAGGAAGGTTTCTTGGGAGTGTTGGCTGGACACTCCATGGTTAACATAGGCTCATACTGCGCGGGCATAGAGCTGTGACAGAATGTTAAAGGAGGCAGAATGAACAGCTGATTTTGAATTCCAGGTTTGCCCTATGTGAGGTGTATGATCTTTACTCTCTATGAACCTCCTGTTTCTTATCTGTGAAATAGAGGTTATAATACTTATATTAAAAGATAGTTGGGAAGATTAAATGAGATTAAGTGCAGACAAAACATAACACTTCGCCTGAACAAAGTAGGTACTCAATAAATGTTAGTTCCCTTCTTTAGTGTTCGACTTTGAGCGGGGCAGACCTTGAGCCCTCCTTTCCCCTGTGGGTCCTTGCTGATCCTCAAGAGCTTCTGCCCCTTTACTAACTCACATTTTTTATGGGTTCCATAAAAATTAGACCTTTGGATAGAATACAATTGAAGGGCTTTGGGGAGAAAAATTATTGATCTTCTGATTATTTTTTCTTAGAGGACCTCTTACAGAACTGTTACCTAGTACATGCCTATAAACCTTAAAAATGTACAGCTGGGTGTCCATTTATCTTAAAAGTCAATTCAGTAAGGGTGTATTGAAATTCACTGTGGTGAATCAAGATGCTCAGGTCTTTGCATTCTGACAGTAAAGTCACATTCTAAGAAATCACATTGCTGTTCTTTGAATTTTGTTCTTTATGCAGAATACTAGATCTGATATATTGGCCTGAGTGTTTTCCTAAAAATGTATTTGAGATAGTGCCTCAACCATTTCTTGATTTACTGATCTCTGTCACTTAAACATTACTTACACAAATAATAGGAAATACCCACAAGATTATGCTTTTTCTATTCCAGTTTTAAAAGGATAAGGATGGTAGGGAGGCACATTTTGAATAGGCAAGTCAAATAATCTGTATGCATTATTTCTATAGCAGGAAGAGATGTTAGAAAAATGCATTTGCCATGGAAGAAAGCAATGAAAGGCCACAAATTGCATATTAGTCTAAATTTACTCCTTTGATACTTTTTTTTAAAGGAGGAAGAAGTTCCTTTGATAATGTGACAGAGGCAGGTGAAACCCCCTCTTACACTGTTTGTAAGTCCACCACAGTATCAGTTCCTGGGTCCTCAGATTAAAAGGGCATATTCGAGATTTTCTACAGAGCCAGGTTCTAGCTATTCAAAACCTCATTTGAATCATGACTTTATAATATATTATCTTGTGAACTTTGGTAAATTTCTTAATCTCTCATTTGTAAAGCTCTTCAAATGATATTATGTGTGAACACGGTTTATAAACTTAAATTCTCTATAATATTGTTGTTTTAATCTTCTGGAAGTGTTCTTTTCCTGGGAAGGTAGTAAACTCAGCCAAAGCTTTGAGAGTCATTATATAATATTAGATGGCATCAGTTCATCTACTACCTCATTGCTGTACAAAAGATTTAGGTCCTTATTGCCCAAATATTTCCATGATAATCTCTCAGAAGTGCATATACAAAATAGTAAGCTCCTTCATCCTTCTCATCTTTAGCAGTATAAAAAGGCTCTACTGCATTATTTAAAAATTCGAATCACATTTTTTGTCAATGGGAAAGTCTGATGAATTGTAAATAACATTTCTCATAGATACATCTGTATTGCATTTATCTAGTTTATCTAGTTGCAGAAATCCTCCAAATATAAAAATCCAACATTAATCCCCAAATGTCTGCTATTTTGCTTTTTATAAATAGCTATACCATATTTTCTTTCTCCATACACTTCTATTTAGGAGCATGCATTTCTAAGTCTAACTCCCTTCACATTATTTTGAACAGATTTCATTTGACCAAGAAATATTAGCTCTCTTAGGCTTAATGTGCACATTTGCATGCCAATAAATGGGATGTGATATTTACCTCATGGCTGTTTTCATAGCAGTGATGATTTTTGGTTCCCAGAACTAAGTAAATGTGTCTAGATGGCCCAGGATCCACTTTTTGTATCATTAAGCATAATAAAATTACTCATTTGCTGTATATAGCATGCATCAATCTTTATCTTACATCAATAAAGGCTGACATCGTTTTATTCCTTTCTTCCCTGTTTTGTTCTTTCATTTTCTAAATTTAGCTCACATGTACATGGTTTCCATTTTTTATTTCAGCCTGAGTAATTTATTGTCATGCATTTTTTTTTTTTTTGGTCTATTTAATCACTTGAAGAATTTTGAGTTAGGTGCTATACTCATTCAGATAATTATAAATTATTTCACATTAGGTAGCTTATCAGAATACAGATTTTTATGGCCATCTCTCTTCTTCTTCTTCTTCTTTTTTTTTTTTTGCTTTAAACTAATATTTCCATTTAATAATATAAGGTGACATTCTTTCTATGTCAATAAGAACATGATTGCATAATGTTCTGATGCTTCTAGTTATAGAAAGTGCCACAGAGAGCATTCTTAATGGTGTGCAGTTTTTAGACTTTACATGCTATCACACTGATATGTGGCCCTATGTCTATTGCAGCCTTATTTACAATTCTGCAAGACAGTAAGAACACATGCTGGAGTTCAGGGACAAATCCAAGATCAAATCTTGAGAGGCTGAGCCAGGAATCCAAGCAAAGAACTAGAACATTCTTCAGTAGTCCAGATGAATTTGTACATTTCCTTGTAGCAGGACTTCATTTCTGCCATGAGAACGTCTATTATTTTAGGCAGTGCTATGGACTGAATTACATCCCCTCCAAAATTCATATTTTGAAGCCATGACCCTTGCCCTTACATTGTGGTGTTACTAGGAGATGGGGTCTTTGAGGGGTGATTAGGCTTTGGTTCAGGTCATGAGAGTGAGGCCTTCATGTTGGGATTAGGGTCCTTATAAGAGACACTGGAGAGCTTCCTCTGCCTCCTCTCTCTCTCTACCATGTTAGGAGATAATGAGAAGGTGGCCATCTGCCAAGAAGTACGTTCTCTGCCCTGGAGAACTGAATCAGCCAGGAAGTACTCAATCTTAGATTTCCCAGCCTCCAGAGTTGTGAAAAATAAGTTCCTGCTCTTTGACTGACTCAAAAAGATACATGCAACCCCTTATTCAGTACAGCATTATTTACAATAGCTAAGATATAGAAATAACCCAAGTGTCCATCCATAGACGAATGGATCAAGAGGATATGGTACATATATACAATGCATTATTACTCGCCACAAGAAAAGAGTGAGATCTTGCCATTTGCAATGACACAGATGGAGCTAGAGAGTATAATGCTAAGTGAAATAAGTCATTCATAGAAAGACAAATACTATATGATTTCACTCATACGTGGAATTTATGAAACCAAACAAAGAAAAAAAGACACACACAAAAAAATAAAAAAACAGACTCAAATACAGAGAACAAACTGGTGGTTGTCAGAGGGTAAGTGGGTAGGGGGATAGGTGAAGTAGATACAGGAGATTAAGCATACACTTATCTTTCTATCTCTATCTCTTAATCCACCCAGGATGATTGCAAATAACAGTATTGGGAGTATCAATGTCAATAACACACCAGACCCAAAAAAGAAAAAAAAAAATCAAAACCAAAACACACACATACCGAAGAAAAAGATAAAACACTAGATTTTTCAATTAAGGCTTTAATTTTTTGAAAAATGGCCAAAGGGTGTAAAGCACCTTCCTTATCTAATTTTTTTTAGCTAAAATGCTGATAATGTTCCTGAAAATTCTTTGCACTTCTTTTGATCACCACTGACTGCAGCTATAGAATACCTGGATCAGATTTCCAGGTTACCTGGTTTTAAAGGGATAACAGTTTCCTTCTTTCTTTCTTTCTTTCTTTCTTTCTTTCTTTCTTTCTTTCTTTCTTTCTTTCTTTCTTTCTTTCTTTCTTTCTTTCTTTTTCTTTCTCTTTCTTTTTTTCTTTCTTCCTTCCTTCCTTCCTTTCTTTCTTTCTTTCTTTCTTTCTTTCTTTTTCTTTCTTTTTCTTCCTTCCTTCCTTTCTTCCTTCCTTCCTTCCTTCCTTCTTTCTTTCTTTCTTTCTTTCTTCTTTTCTTTCTTTCTTTCTTTCTTTCTTTCTTTCTTTCTTTCTTTCTTTCTTTCTTTCTTTCTTTCTTCTTTCTATTTCTTTCTTTCTTTCTTTCTTTCTTTCTCTCTTTCTTTCTTTCTTTCTTTCTTTCTTTCTTTTTCTTTCCTTCTTTCTTTCTCTCTCTCTCTATTTCTTTCTGTCTACTTCAAGCTGTGAACAAATATAATTTTAAATTTGACCTATAATGCAAAGTTCATATGCATGGTTAATTAGAAGTCATTTTCAAATTTAGAAGTATAAGAGATATGTTTGCATCCTGAATTTTTTATATTGCTCTTCAGGTGTACTTAGGATTCTATTAATTTAGACTGCCCTCTGAAAATTGAATATATGGAATTTTAAATAAAAATTTTTAAAATGTTTTAGCATTTTAAAGACTATGTGGCATTCTTTAATGCAGCTTATACATAATTATCTACGTGTGTTGAATGTGTAGGTATGACTATCCACATGTGTATTTCTGTGTGTATAATTTCCTTTGTAAGAGTTAATTGTGGTGAACATCAAAGTAGAATTAAAACAATGGCAAACATTAGAAACTAAAATACTTAATGGTGTGATATCAATGGAGTTAAGTAGGAATCCTTTTAATTATAAAAACAAAAACCAAAAACTGTATGTTGTCAGTTTTACTTTAAGAAGTATGAATCATTGAACACTACATCAAAAACTAATGATTTAATATAACTATTAATTTAACTAACTATTTAATATAATTTTAGCTTTATTCTGATTCAATTTTATAAAATTATTTAAGATTTGCTAACTAATAGCACATAAGCCATTATTATTATTAGAAACATAAATGACTGTTGTTGGAGGAAAATATTTCCTCAACAATACACTGTGTCAAGATTTCTGTGAAATCATGTGGGCAAGAAGTAGAGTTAAATACTTCCAACTTTTCAACTAATATTTCATGACTTTTTTTCCTATTTTCTTTTTTTCAAGATTTTATTTATTTATTTGACAGATAGAGAGAGAGAGTGAGAGCAGGAGCATGAGCAGGGGGAGTGGGAGAGGGAGAAACAGGCTTCCAGCTGAGCAGGGAGCCCGATGTGGGGCTCCATCCCAGGACCCTGGGATCATGACCTGAGCCGAAGGCAGATGCTTAACACTGAGCCACCCAGGCACCCCCTTATTTTCTTTTTATAACTTTTATTCTAATAACAAAGTAATATGTTTAATGTTGAAAATGTAGAAAATATAAATTTGCCTAAATTAAAAACAGAATTAAAAGCAAATCCTTAATAATGCCATTACACAAGGTAAACACTGGGATTTTTATAGAATGTTTTTCTAATATTTTCCTATGTAAACTTATGCATATATTTTTTTACAAAATTGGATCATGCACATACTGTTTTGTGGTCTGTTTTTAACAGTAATACTACAGATCATTTCCCTTTTTTGTTGATAATTTCCATTTTTTTTATTATGTTACATTAATCACCATACATTACATCATTAGTTTTTAATGTAGTGTTCCATGATTCATTGTTTGCGTATAACACCCAGTGCTCCATGCAGTACGTGCCCTCTTTAATACCCATCACCAGTCTAAGCCATCCCCCCACCCCCTCTCCCCTCTAGAACTCTCAGTTTGTTCCTCAGAGTCCATAGTCTCTCATGGTTTGTCCCTCCCTCCAATTCCCCCCTTCACTTTTCCCTTCCTGCTATCTTCTTCTTCTACTTTTTTTTTTTTTTAACATATAATGTATTATTTGTTTCAGAGGCATAGGTATGTGATTCAACAGTCTTACACAATTCACAGTGCACACCATAGCACATACCCTCCCCAATGTATGTCACCCAGCCACCCCATCCCTCACAACCCCCACCACTCCAGCAACCCTCAGTTTGTTTCCTGAGATTAAGAATTCCTCATATCAGTGAGATCATATGATATATGTCTTTCTCTGATTGACTTATTTCACTCAGCATAATACCCTCCAGTTCCATCCACGTCATTGCAAATGGCAAGATTTCATTCCTTTTGATGGCTGCATAATATTCCATTGTGTGTGTGTGTGTGTGTGTGTGTGTGTGTGTGTGTGTGTGTATTTATATACATATATATCTTCTTTATCCTTTCATCTGTCGATGGACATCTTGGCTCTTTCCACAGTTTGGCTATTGTGGACATTGCTGCTATAAACATCGGGGTGCACGTACCCCTTCGGATCCCTACTTTTGTATCTTTGGGGTAAATACCCAGGAGTGCAATTGCTGGGTCATACCGTAGCTCTATTTTCAACTTTTTGAGGAACCTCCATACGGTTTTCCAGAGTGGCTGCACCAGCTTGCATTCCCACCAACAGTGTGGGAGGGTTCCCCTTTCTCTGCATCACCGCCAACATCTGTTGTTTCCTGACTTGTTAATTTTAGCCATTCTGACTGGTGTGAGGTGGTATCTCATTGAGGTTTTGATTTGGATTTCCCTGATGCTGAGCGATGTTGAGCACTTTTTCATGTGTCTGTTGGCCATTTGGATGTCTTCTTTGGAAAAATGTCTGTTCATGTCTTCTGCCCATTTCTTGATTGGATCATTTGTTCTTTGGGTGTTGAGTTTCATAAGTTCTTTATAGATTTTGGATACTAGCCCTTTATCTGATATGTCATTTGCAAATATCTTCTCCCATTCTGTCGCTTGTCTTTTGGGTTTTGTTGACTGTTTTTTTGCTGTGCAAAAGCTTTTTATCCTGATGAGGTCCCAGTAGTTCATTTTTGCCCTGTTTCCCTTGCCTTTGGCCATGTTTCTAGGAAGAAGTTGCTGCGGCTGAGGTCGAAGAGGTTGCTGCCTGTGTTCTCCTTTAGGATTTTGATGGACTCCTGTCTTCCATTAGAGTATTTCAACCATTTTGAGTTTATTTTTGTGTGTGGTGTAAGGAAATGGCCCAGTTTCATTCTTCTGCATGTGGCTGTCCAATTTTCCCAACACCATTTGTTGAAGAGACTGTCTTTTCCATTGGACATTCTTTCCGGATTTGTCGAAGATTACTTGACCATAGAGTTGAGGGTCCATTTCTGGGCTCTCTATTCTGTTCCATTGATCTATGTGTCTGTTTTTGTGCCAGTACCATACTGTCTGGATGATGACAGCTTTGTAGTAGAGCTTGAAGTCCGGAATTGTCATGCCACCAGCTTTGCTTTTCTTTTTCAACATTCCTCTAGCTATTCGGGGTCTTTTCTGGTTCCATACAAATTTGAGGATTATTTGTTCCATTTCTTCGAAACAGTGGATGGTATTTTGATAGGGATTGCATTAAATGTGTAGATTGCTCTAGGTAGCATTGACATCTTCACAATATTTGTTCTTCCAATCCATGAGCATGGAACGTTTTTCCATTTCTTTGTGTCTTCCTCAATTTCTTTCATGAGTATTTCATAGTTTTCTGAGTACAGATCCTTTGCCTCTTTGGTTAGATTTATTCCGAGGTATCTTATGGTTTTGGGTGCAATTGTAAATGGGATCGACTCCTTCATTTCTCTTTCTTCTGTCTTGTTGTTGGTGTATAGGAATGCCACTGATTTCTGTGCATGGATTTTATATCCTGCCACTTTACTGAATTCCTGTATGAGTTCTAGCAGTTTTGGGGTGGAGTCTTTTGGGTTTTCCACGTAAAGTATCATATCTGCAAAGAGTGAGAGTTTGACTTCTTATTTGCTGACTCGGATGCCTTTTATTTCTTTTTGTTGTCTGATTGCTGTGGCTAGGACTTCTAATACTATGTTGAATAGCAGTGGTGATAGTGGACATCCCTGCAGTGTTCCTGACCTTAGGGGGAATCTCTCAGTTTTTCCCATTGAGAATGATATTGGCTGTGGGTTTTTTTAGATGGTTTTTATGATATTGAGGTATGTACCTTCTATCCCTATCCTCTGAAGAGTTTTGATCAAGAAAGGATGCTGTACTTTGTCAAATGCTTTTTCTGCATCGATTGAGAGGATCATATGGTTCTTGTTCTTTCTTTTATTAATGTATTGTATCACATTGATTGATTTGTGGATGTTGAACCAACCTTGCAGCCCAGGGATAAATCCCACTTGGTTGTGGTGAATAATCCTTTTAATGTACTGTTGGATCCTATTGGCTAGTATTTTGGTGAGAATTGTTGCATCCATGTTCATCAGGGATATTGGTCTGTCATTCTCCTTTTTGATGGGCCCTTTGTCTGGTTTTGGGACCAAGGTAATGGTGGCCTCATAAAACGAGTTTGGAAGTTTTCCTTCCATTTCTATTTTTTGGAACAGTTTCAGAAGCATAGGTATTAATTCTTCTTAAATGTTTGGTAGAATTCCCCTGGGAAGCCATCTGGCCCTGGGTTCTTGTTTGTTGGTAGATTTTTGATGACTGCTTCAATTTCCTTAGTGGTTATAGGTCTGTTCAGGTTTTCTATTTCTTCCTGGTTCAGTTTTCATTGTTAATACATCTCTAGGAATGTAACCATTTCTTTCAGGTTATCTAATTTGCTGGTATAGAGTTGCTCATAATATGTTCTTATAATTGTTTGTATTTCTTTGGTGTTGGTTGTGATCTCTCCTCTTTAATTCATGATTTTGTTTACTTGGGTCCTCTCTCTTTTCTTTTTGATAATTCTGGCCAGGGGTTTATCAATCTTATTAATTCTTTCAAAGAACCAGCTCCTAGTTTTGTTGATCTGTTCTACTGTTCTTTTGGTTTCTAGTTCATTGATTTCTGCTCTGATCTTTATTATTTCTCTTCTCCTGCTGGGGTTAGGCTTTATTTGCTGTTCTTTCTCCAGCTCCTTTAGGTGTAGGATTAGGTTGTGCATTTGAGACCTTTCTTGTTTCTTGAGAGAGGCTTGTATGCACTGTCCTCTTAGGACTGCCTTTGCTGCATCCCAAAGATTTTGAACAGCAATGTTTTCATTTTCATTTTTTCCATAAATTTCTTTAATTCTTCTTTAATTTCCTGGTTGACCCATTCATTCTTTAGTAGGATGCTCTTTAGCCTCCATGTATTTGAGTTCTTTCCAACTTTCCTCTTGTGACTGTGTTCTACTTTCAAAGGGTTGTGTTCTGAAAATATGCAGGGAATTATCCCAGACTTTTGGTACCGTTTGAGACCTGATTTGTGACCTAGGATGTGATTTATCCTGGAGAATGTTCCATAGGCACTAGAGAAGAATGCCTATTCTGTTGCTTTGGGATGGACAGTTCTGAATATATCTGTGAGTTCCATTTGGTCCAGTGTGTCATTTAAAGTCTTTATTTCCTTGTTGATCTTTTGCTTAGATGATCTGTCCATTTCAGTGAGGAGGGTGTTAAAGTCCCCCACTATTATTGTATTGTGGATGTGTTTCTTTGCTTTTGTAGTTAATTGGCTTATATAATTGGCTGCTCCCATGTTAGGGGCATAGATATTCACAATTTTTAGATCTTCTTGTTGGATAGACCCTTTAAGTAGGATATAGTGTCCTTCCTCATCTCTTATGACAGCCTTTGGTTTAAAATCTAATTTGTCTGATATAAGAATTGCCACCCCAGTTTTCTTTTGGTGTCCATTAGCATGGTAAATGGTTTTCCACCCCCTCACTTTCAATCTGGGGGTGTCTTTGGGTCTAAAATGAGTCTCTTGCAGACAGCATATCGATGGGTCTTGTTTTTTTTATCCAATCTGAAAGCCTGTGACTTTTGATTGGGCCATTTAGCCCATTTACATTGAGGGTAACTATTGAAAGATATGAATTTAGTGCCATTGTATTGCCTGTAAGGTGACTGTTACTGTATATTGTCTCTGTTCCTTTCTGGTCTATGTTACTTTTAGGCTCTCTATTTGCTTAGAGGACCCCTTTCAATATTTCTTGTAGGGCAGGTTTCGTGTTTACAAATTCCCTTAGTTTTTGTTTGTCCTGGAAGTTTTTTATCTCTCCTATTTTCAATGACAGCCTAGCTGGATATAGTATTCTTGGCTGCATATTTTTCTCATTTAGTGCTCTGAATATATCATGCCAGTCCTTTTTGACCTGCCAGGTCTCTGTAGATAGGTCTGTTGCCAATCTAATGTTTCTACTCTTGTAGGCTACAGATCTCTTCTCCCGAGCTGCTTTCAGGATTTTCTCTTTTTCTGTGAGACTCGTAAGTTTTACTATTAGATGTCGGGGTGTTGACCTATTTTTATTGATTTTGAGGGGAGTTCTCTGTGCCTCCTGGATTTTGGCTGTTTCCTTCCCCAAATTAGGGAAGTTCTCTGCTATAATTTACTCCAGTATACCTTCTGCCCCTCTCTCTCTTTCTTCTTCTTCTTGGATTCCAATATTGTTTCATGTTATGGTATCGCTAATCTCTCTAATTCTGCCCTCGTGGTCCAGTAGTTGTTTATCTCTCTTTTTCTCAGCTTCTTTATTTTCCATCATTTGGTTTTCTATATCACTAATTCCCTCTTCTGCCTCATTTATCCTAGCAGTTAGAGCCTCCATTTTTGATTGCACTTCATTAATAGCGTTTTTGATTTTGACTTGTTTAGATATTAGTTCTTTTGTTTCTCCATAAAGGGTTTCTCTAATATCTTCCATGTTTTTTCAAGCCCAGCTAGTATCTTTAAAATCATCATTCTAAACTCTAGTTCCAAGATCTTACTAATGTCCGTATTGATTAGGTACCTGGCAGTCGTTACTGCCTCTTTTTCTTTTTTTTGTGGTGATTTTTTCTGTCTTGTCATTTTGTCCAGTAGAGAATAGATGAATGAGAGAACAAAATGCTAACAGGGTAACAATGACCCCAGAAAAATATACAATAAACAAATCAGAAGAGACCCGAACCTGGGGGAAAAGAAGGGGAAAGAAAGAAAAAAGAAAAAGAAAACGATAAAAACAAAACAAAACAAAAGAAAACAAAAGAAAACAAAAAAACAGAATATGATCAAATATGATCAGGCTGGTTCATAGATCAGTGCCACACACTAGATTTTGGGTGTATTTTGGTCTGTTAGAAGAAAGTGCGTCCCAAAATTTTAAAGAAAGAAAAACTTATATATGTACAAAAATAAGGGTAAATACAATGAAGGGATGGAATATGACTGTAAAGATGAAAATTATAAAAGATTTTATAAAAGGAATTGATAAGATAAGAAGTTGGTTGAAAAAAGAAAGAAGAGGATTTAAAAAAAGAGGGGGCAAATGTGATCAGGCAGGAGACTGAAACAAAGCCATACACTAGAGATTTAGGATATATTTTGGTTTGTTAGAAGAAACTGTATCCCAAAATTTTAAAGAGAGGACAACTTATATATATATCAAAAATAAGGGTTACTTCTATGAAGGGATAGAATATGACTCAAAAAATGAAAAATAAAAAAGATTTTTTAAAAGGGATTGATAAGATGTTGGCTGAAAAAGGTAAAAAGAAAAATTAAAAAAAAAAGGAAAAGAAAAAAAAGAAAATTGAAAAAATTAACTTTGAAAGACTAAAGAATCATGGTAAAAAAGCCATGAATTCTATGTGCAGTATTCCCCTAGCTCTGGAGTTCTGCCGTTCTCATTGATCGGTAAAGTAGGTCTTGGCTGGCTGTTCTTGCTGATCTTCTGGGGGAGGGGCACGTTGCCCTGGTTCTCAAATGTCTTTGCCGGAGGCGGAATTGCCCCGCCCTTGCCGGTCCATGCTAAGTAATCTGCTTGGGTTTGCTCTCGGGAGCTTTTGTTCCCTGCAAGCTTTCTGTACAGCTTTGGAGGATGAGAGTGAAAATGGCAGCCTCCCAATCTCTGCCCCAGAGGAGCGAAGAACTGGGGCCCCACTCCTCAGTGAGCCCCCAGAGAAAACCAATCAATCACTCCTGTCTCCCCGGTCTCCGGCCACACTCTGCTCACCTGGCCTGTGATCGAGCATTTCTATCTCTGGCATATGACCCCATTTGGACTCTCCAAACCCAGCAGATCGCTGTGGTGTGCTCCTGTGCCGCTCCTCCTTGGATAGGAAGGGGAGTCTTCCTGGATCTGCCGCTTGTTGGGTCCCTGCTGGAAGAGCAGTGGCCTGACTGTGCCACGGATCACGGTTTATGGCCACCCCGAGCTGAGAGCCCACTCCTTGACTCTGTCTCTGCAGCTGTCTTCCCTGCTACAATACCTGGGAGCTCTGCTGCACTCAGGCACCCCTGGTCTTTCTGTGACCCCGAGCGTCCTGAGACCACACTGTCCCGGCGAGGGTTCCATCCCCTGCTTAGCCACTGGAGTGACGTCCCTCAGCAGAGCAGACTTCTAAAATTTCCGATTTTGTGCTCCGCTGCTCTGTCACTTGCCAGTAGCGGCTGACGAGGCCCCCTCCCCCACCGTCTATCTTCCCTAATATCACCTTGGATTCACTTCTCCGCACGTCCTATCTTCCAGAACGTGATCACTTTTCTGTTCAGAGAGTTGCTGCTATTCTTTTCTTCAATCTCCTGTTGAGTTCTTAAGTGTTCAGAATGGTTTGATCCCTATCTAGCTGAATTCCTGGGACCAGACGAAATTTAGGTCTCCTATTCCTCTGCCATCTTGCTCCTCCCCTCAACAATTTTCCATTTTGATAAATATTCTTCACATGATGTTTTAAAAAAGATTCTATTTATTTATTTCTCAGAGAGACAGAGAGAGAGCACAAGCTGGGGGGAGCAGCAGACAGAGGGAGAAGCAGGCTCCCTGCTGAGCAAGGAGAAAACTCAATCAATCCCAGTACCCTGGGATCCTGATGTGAGCCAAAGGTCCTAGGATCTTGAGCTGAGCTGTAGGCAGACGCTTAATTGACTCAGCCACCCAGGTGCTGCTCATGTATATAAATTTTGTTTTGTCACATATGTGGTTATTTCCTTAATTCCTGGGAGTGGAATTTTTGGGTCAACCACCTCTTTAATTTTTACTCCCATAACTATACATATTGTATCATTTCTCTCAGACTTTAAAAATAATCTACTCTAATTTCCCTATTCTCATTCTTTTGAGACAGTTCTTAATCAGTGCTCACTGACTTACAAACAATACCCAAGTTCTGTGTCCTGCTTTTGTATTGAATAAAACTGCAAATACCTGTGAATTTGCTTTCATCATTGGACCTTTGACCTTTTTAGGTCAGCAATGCTGAGGTCAGGAACTTTATGTTTTCAGGTGTGAAAAAAATATATCAGAGAAAACATTAACAAATATAAGAATATTTTATGTTTTTATGTTCCAAAGTGGATGATAGAAAGCTAAGGTCTTGAATAAACCAAGAAATGCTAGGCCTCAAGAAGCAAGAAAAATCTCAAATAAACAACCTAACTTTATACATAAAGGAGCTTGAGAAAGGAAAACAAAGAAAACTCAAAAGAGAAGGAAGGAAATAATAAAGAGTAGAGCAGAAATAAATGATATAGAAACTAAAAAAAAACAGTAGAACAGATCAATGAAACTAGGAACTGGTTCTTTGAAAAGATCAACAAAATTAATAAACCTGTAGCCAGACTCATCAAAAGAGAGAGAGAGAGAGAGAGAGAGAAAGAGGACTCAAATAAACAAAATCAAATAAAAAAGGAAAAATAACCACAAACAACACAGAAATATAATGGATTATGAGAATATTATGAAAAATTATAGGCCAACAAATTGGAAAACCTAAAAGAGATGGATAAACTCCTAGGAACACATAACTCACCAAACTGAAGACATTTTTAGGGGTCCTCATAGGGCTTGGGAGAAACTCACTTAAGAGAATGATCCTGAAGTTTAAAGTTTATTAGCTTTGCTAATCATGTCTTTTTTTTTTTTATTAACATATAATGTATTATTTGTTACAGGGGTACAGGTCCGTGATTCATCAGACTTACACAATTCACAGCGCTCACTATAGAACTTAGCCTCCCCAATGTCCATCACCCTGTCAACCCATCCCTCCCAACCCTCTCTACTCCAGCCACCCTCAGTTTGTTTCCTGAGATTCAGAGTCTCTTATGATTTGTCTCCCTCTCTGGTTTCTACTTGTTTCATTTTTCCCTCCCTTTCCCTATGATCCTTTCTCTTTTTTCTCAAATTCCTCATATCAGTGAGATCATATGATAATTGTCTTTCTCTGATTGACTGATTTTGGTTAGCATAATACCCTCTAGTTCCATCCACGTCGTTGCAAATGGCAAGATTTCATTTTTTTTTTGATAGCTGCATAATATTCCATTGTATATATAAACCACATCTTCTTCATCCATTCATCTGTTGATGGACATCTAGGCTCTTTCCATAGTTAGGCTATTGTGGACATTGCTGCTATAACATTGGTGTGCAGTTGCCCCTTCAGATCACTACATTTATATCTTTGGGGTAAATACCCAGTATTGCAATGCTGGATCATAGGGTAGCTCTATTTTCAACTTTTTGAGGAACCTCCATACTGTTTTCCAGAGTGGCTGTACCAGCTTACATTCCCACCAACAGTGTGGGAGGGTTCCCCTTTCCCCACATCCTCAACAACATCTGTCATTTCCTGACTTGTTAATTTTAGCCATTCTGACTGGCGTGAGGTGGTATCTCATTGAGGTTTTGATTTGTATTTCCCTAATGCCGAGTGATGTTTAGCACTTTTTCATGTGTCCGTTGGCCATTTGGATGTCTTCTTTGCAGAAATGTCTGTTCATGTCTTCTGCCCATTTCTTGATTGGATTATTTGTTCTTTGGGTGTTGAGTTTGATAAGTTCTTTATAGATTTTGGATACTAGCCCTTTATCTGATATGTCATTTGCAAATAATCTTCTCTCATTCTGTCGGTTGTCTTTTGGTTTTGTTGACTGTTTCTTTTGCTGTGCAAAACTTTTTATCTTGATGAGGTCCCAATAGTTCATTTTTGCCCTTGCTTCCCTTGCCTTTGGTGATGTTTCTAGGAAGAAGTTGCTGTGGCTGAGGTCAAAGAGGTTGCTGCCTGTGTTCTCCTCAAGGATTTTGACAAATTCCTGTCTCACATTTAGGTCTTTCATCCATTTTGAGTCTATTTTTATGTGTGGTATAAGGAAATGGTCCAGTTTCATTCTTCTGCATGTGCCTGTCCAATTTTCCCAACACCATGTGTTGAAGAGACTGTCTTTTTTCCATTGAACATTCTTTCCTGCTTCATCGAATATTAGTTGTCCATAGAGTTAAGGGTCCATTTCTAAGCTCATTATTCTGTTCCTTTAATCTATTTTGTCTGTTTTTGTGCCAGTACCATACTGTCTTGATGATGACAGCTTTGTAATAGAGCTTGAAATCCGGAATTGTGATGCCACCAGCTTCGCTTTTCTTTTTCAACATTCTTCTGGCTATTTGGGGTCTTTTCTGGTTCCATACAAATTTTAGGATTATTTGTTCCATTTCTTTGAAAAAAGTGGATGGTATTTTGATGGGGATTGCATTGAATGTGTAGATTGCTCTAGGTAGCATAGACGTTTTCCAATATTTGTTCTTCCAATTCACAAGCATGGAACGTTTTTCCATTTCTTTGTGTCTTCCTCAATTTCTTTCATGAGTATTCTATACTTTTCTGAGTACAGATCCTTTGCCTCTTTGGTTAGATTTATTCCTAGGTATCTTATGGTTTTGGGTGCAATTGTAAATGGGATTAACTCTTTAATTTCTCTTTCTTCTGTCTTGTTGTTGGTGTATAGGCATGCCACTGATTTCTGTGCATTGATTTTATATCCTGCCACTTGACTGAATTCCTGTATGAGTTCTAGCAGTTTTGGGGTGGAGTCTTTTGGGTTTTCCACATAAAGTATCATATCATCTGCAAAGAGTGAGAGTTTGACTTCTTCTTTGCCGATTTGGATGCCTTTTATTTCTTTTTGTTGTCTGATTGCTGAGGCTAGGACTTCTAGTACTGTGTTTAATAGCAGTGGTGATAGTGGACATCCCTGCCATGTCCCTGACCTTAGGGGGAAAGCTCTCAGTTTTTCCCCATTGAGAATGATATTGGCTGTGGGTTTTTCATAGATGGCTTTTATGATATTGAGGTATGTACCCTCTATCCCTATACTCTGAAGAGTTTTGATCAAGAAAGGATGCTGTACTTTGTCAAATGCTTTTTCTGCATCTATTGAGAGGATCATATGGTTCTTGTTCTTTCTTTTATTAATGTATTGCATCACATTGATTGATTTACAGATGTTGAACCAAACTTGTAGCCCAGGAATAAATCCCGCTTGGTTGTGGTGAATAATCCTTTTAATGTACTGTTGGATCCTATTGGCTAGTATTTTGGTGAGAATTTTTGCATCCATGTTCATCAAGGATATTGGTGTGTCATTTTCATTTTGATGGGGTCTTTGTCTGGTTTTGGGATCAAGGTGATGCTGGCCTCATAAAATGAGCTTGGAAGTTTTCCTTCCATTTCTATTTTTTGGAACAGCTTCAGAAGAATAGGTATTAATTCTTCTTTAAATTTTTGGTAGAATTCCCCTGAGAAGCCATCTGGATCTTGTTTGCTGGGAGATTTTTGATGACTGCTTCTATTTCCTTAGTGCTTATAGGTCTGTTCAGGTTTTCTATTTCTTCCTGGTTCAGTTTTGGTAGTTGATACATCTCTAGGAATGCATCCATTTCTTCCAGATTGTCTAATTTGCTGGCCTACAGTTGCTCATAATATGTTCTTATAATTGTTTGTATTTCTTTGGTGTTGGTTGTGATCTCTCCTCTTTCATTCATGATTTTATTTCTTTGGGTCCTTTCTCTTTTCTTTTTGATAAATCTGGCCAGGGGGTTATCAATTTTATTAATTCTTTCAAAGATCCAGCTCCTAGTTTTTTTTATCTATTGTTCTTTTGATTTGTATTTCATTGATTTCTGCTCTGATCTTTATTATTTCTCCTCTCCTGCGGGGTTTAGCCTTTATTTGCTGTTCTGTCTCCATCTCCTTTAGGTATAGGGTTAGGTTGTGTATTTGAGACCTTTCTTGTTTCTTGAGAGACGCTTGTATTGCTATATACTTTCCTCTTAGGACTGCCTTTGCTGCATCCCAAAGATTTTGAACAGTTGTGTTTTCATTTTCATTTGTTTCCATGAATTTTTTTAATTCTTCTTTAATTTCCTGGTTGACCCATTCATTCTTTAGTAGGATGCTCTTTAGCCTCCATGTATTTGAGTGCTTTCCAACTTTCTTCTTGTGACTGAGTTCTAATTTCAAAGCATTATGGTCTTAAAATATGCAGGGAATGATCCCAATCTTTTGGTACCGTTTGAGACCTGATTTGTGACCCAGTATGTGATTTATTCTGGACAATGTTCCATGTGAACTAGATAAGAATGTGTGTTCTGTTGCTTTGGGATGGAATGTTCTAAATATATCTGTGAAGTCCATCTGGTCAAGTGTGCCATTTAAAGCCTTTATTTCCAGGGTGCCTGGGTGGCTCAGTTGTTAAGCGTCTGCCTTCGGCTCAGGTCATGATCTCATGGTCCTGGGATCGAACCCCGCATCGGGCTCCCTGCTCCATGGGAAGCCTGCTTCTACTTCTCCCACTCCCCCTGCTTGTGTTTCTTCTCTTGCTGTGTCTCTCTCTCTGTCAAATAAATAAATAAAATATTAAAAAAAAATAAAGCCTTTATTTCCTTCTTGATCTTTTGCTTAGATCATCTGTCCATTTCAGTGTGGGGGGTATTAAAGTCCCCTACTATTAGTGTATTATTGTTGATGTGTTTCTTTGATTTTGTTTTTAATTGGCTTATATAATTTGCTGCTCCTATGTTAGGGGCATAGATATTTACAATTGTTAGATCTTCTTGTTGGATAGACCCTTTAAGTAGGACGTAGTGTCCTTCCTCATCTCTTATTATAGTCTTTGGTTTAAAATCTAATTTGTCTGATATAAGGATTGCCACCCCAGCTTTCTTTTGGTGTCCATTAGCGTTGTAAATTGTTTTCCACCCCCTCACTTTCAATCTGGGGGTGTCTTTGGGTCTAAAATGAGTCTCTTGCAGATAGCATATTGATGGGTCTTGTTGTTTTTTTTTTCAATCTAATAGCCTGTGTCTTTTGATTGGGGCATTTAGCCTGTTTAAATTCAGGGTGACTACTGAAATATATGAATTTATTGCCATTGTATTGCCTGTAAAGTGACTATAACTGTTCCTTTCTGGTCTATGTTGCTTTTAGACTCTCTCTTTGCTTAGAGAACCTCTTTCAATATTTCTTGTGGGGCTGATTTCGTGTTTGCAAATTCTTTTAGCTTTTGTTTGTCCTGGAAGCTTTTTATGTCTCCTTCTATTTTCAATGACAGCCTATCTGGATATAGTATTCTTGGCTGCATATTTTTCTCATTTAGTGCTCTGAATATATCATGCCAGTCATTTCTGGCCTGCCAGGTCTCTGTGGATAGGTCTGCTGCCAATCCAATGTTTCTACTGTTGTAGGTTACAGACCTCTTGTCCTGAGCTGCTTTCAGGTTTTTCTCTTTGTCTCTGAGACTCGTAAGTTTTACTATTAGATATCGGGGTGTTGACCTATTTTTATCGATTTTGAGTGGAGATCTCTGAGCCTCCTGGATTTTGATGGCTGTTTCCTTCCCCAAATTAGGGAAATTCTCTGCTATAATTTGCTCCAATATAGCTTCTGCCCCTTTCTCTCTTTCTTCTTCTTTTGGGATCTTAATTATCCTAATGTTGTTTCACTCTATGGTATCACTTATCTCTCAAATTCTGCCCTCGTGATCCAGTAGTTGTTTTTCTCTCTTTTCTCAGCTTCTTTATTTTCCATCATTTAGTTTTCTATATCACTAATTCTCTCTTCTGCCTCATTTATCCTAGCAGTTAAAGCCTCCATTTTTGATTGCACCTCATTAATAGCCTTTTTGATTTTGACTTGGTTAGATTTTAGTTCTTCTATTTCTCCATAAAGGGTTTCTCTAATGTCTTCCATGTTTTTTTCAAGCCCAGCTAGTATCTTTAAAATCGTCATTCTGATCTCTAGTTCCGACATCTTACTAATGTCTGCATTGTTTGGGTCCCTGGCTGTCATTACTGCCTCTTGTTCTTTTTTTTGCAGTGATTTTTCTGTCTTGTCATTTTGTCCAGAGGAGAATAGATGAATGAGCGAACAAAGTGCTAAAAAAATGCTAACAGGGTAACAACAACCCCAGAAAAATATACACTAAACAAATCAGAAGAGACCCGAAATGGGGGAAATGAAGGGGAAAAAACGAGAGGAAAAAATAAAAAAGAATATGATCAGGCTGGTGAAAATAACACAGCCACTCTCTAGATTTTGGGTGTATTTTGGTCTGTTAGAAGAAATTGCCTCCAAAATTTTAAAGAAAGAAAAACTTATATGTATATGTATATATATATATGTATATATATACACAAAAATAAGGGTCAATACAATGAAGGGATGGAATATGACTGTAAAGTTGAAAATTTTAAAAAGGGAATTGATAAGAATTTGTTTGAAAAAGAATGAAAAAAATTAAAAAAAAAAAAGGGAGAGAATGTGATCAGGCGGGAGACTAGGACAGCGTCATACACTAGATTTAGGGTATATTTTAGTCTGTTAGAAGAAATTGTATCCCAAAATTTTAAAGAAAGAAAACATATATATACAAAAAATAAGGTTAAATATAATGAAGAGATAGAATATGACTGTAAAAATGAAAAATTAAAAAAGATTTTAAAAAAGGAATTGATAAGATGTTGGTTGAAAGAGGAAAGAAGAAAAATTCAACTAAAAATTTTTAAAAATTAAAAAAAATAACTTTGAAAGACTAAAGCATCATGGGAAAAAAAACCATGAATTATCTGCATTGTATACCCTAGTGCTGGGGTTTTGCAGTTCTCATTGATAGGTAAACTTGGTCTTAGCTGGTCTTGCAGATCTTCTCGGGGAGGGGCCTGTTGCAGTGATTCTCCAATGTCTTTGCCTGAGGAGGAACTTCCCCACCCTTGCCTGGGGCCAGGCTAAGTAATTTGCTCAGGTTTGCTTATGGTAGCTTTTGTTCCCTGAAAGCTTTCTGTACAGCTTTGGAGGACAAGAATGAAATGGAGGCCTCCCAATCTCTGCTCCAGAGGAGCAGAGAGCTCAGAGCCCCAGTACTCAATGCAGCCTTGGAGATCAGCAGTCAATCACTCCAGTCTCCCTGGTCTCCGGCAGCACTCCATGCTCACATGGCCTGTGACCGAGCATTTGTATCTCTGGCACAGGACCCCGTTTGGAGTCTCCAAACCCAGCAGACTCCTGTGGTGTGCTCCCATGCCACTCCTCCCGGGATAGGAATGGGAGTCTCCCCAGATCTGCTGCTTGCTGGGTCCCTGCTCAAAGAGCAGTGGCCTGACTGTGCCATGGATCATGGTTTATGGCAACCCCAAGCTGAGAGCCCACTCCTCAGCTCCGTCTTTGCATCCAGCTTCCCTGCTCAGATACCTGGGAGCTCTGCCACATTCAGGCACCCCCGGTCTTTCTGTGACCCCAAGGGTCCTGAGCCCACACTGTCCCAGTGAGGGTTGAACCCCCCCGCCCCCCCTCCCCCCTTAGCCACTGGAACGACATCCCTCAGTGGTGTAGACTTCTAAAATTTCCGATTTTGTTTTCCAATGCTCTGTCACTTTCTGGTATCCAGCTGATGGAAGCTCCCTCCCCCCACGGTCTATCTTCCCGTATATCACCTCAGATTCACTTCTCCACACGTCCTACCTTCCAGAAAGTGGTCGCTTTTCTGTTCAGAGAGTTGCTACTATTCTTTTCTTTGATCTCCTGTTGAGTTTGTAGGTGTTCTGAATGGTTTGATAATTATCTAGCTGAATTCCTGGGACCAGACGAAGTTTAGGTCTCCTACTCCTCTGCCATCTTGCTCCTCCCCTAATCATGTCTTTGATTATTCCTCTTATCACTTGTCATTGTAGTCAACTATTTATATTTCTCTATTGCTGAACTCTAAGCTCCATTATCTATTCACCTTTGTATCTTCAAATGCCTAAATTAGGACTGGGAGCATAGCAAGTGCTAAATAATTTTGTGTTAAGTACTGGATAAATAATAGTTTGTTTTGTAGGAAAATAATACAATCAGTAGAGACTGCCCCTCCAAAATTGGGCAGTGAATTTAAATCATATTATCTCAAGATAAATGCATGTGTAACTTTTTAAGGGTTAATTTCATCATCATTTTATTTAAAAATCAATGCATTAATTTAACTACAATTTTGAAATAGGTGTATTGCTATGATAATTTGCCAAACAGAATAAATATTTTTTGAGATACTAATTATGCATTAAACTAATCCAGTGACTGATATTTGGCAGACAGACAATAAATGTTTGTTCAATGAGTGTGTAAAACATATATAGTAAAAAAAAAAAAAGAAGCAGAAAGAAAACTGATACATAGTTAACTATTTAGTGCATCTGACTTATCTGGGTATGTAGGGTAATAATTATGAATTTTAAAAAGAAAGACTAATTTAGAAGGAGCTTGGGAAGATGGCAGAGTAGGAGGACCCTGAGCTCACCCTTTCCGTGTTTACAACTAGATATTGGGACGCCTGGGTGGCTCAGTCCATTAAGTGTCTGCCTTTGGTTCAGGTCATGATCCCAGTATCCTGGGATTGAGTTCCACATCGGGCTCCTTGCTCAGTGGGGAGCCTACTTCTTCCTCTGCCTGCTGCTCCCCCTGCTTGTGCTCTCTCTCTCTCTGACAAATAAATAAAATCCTAAAAAAAAAAATACAACTAATATCATCCACTTCCAAGTCAATAAACCAGAGAGCAGTAAGAAGACAGACAGAACGAACTCCACAACTAAATAGTAGAAGCTGCATCTGAAAGGTTAGGAAAATCAGAAAGGCAGAGGGAGGCTACCTGCAGGAGGGAGGGAACTGAGCACCTGGAGAGGGCAGAGAAACCGGCCCTCACACCAGGAAGCTCACACGGGAAGACTAATCCCCATAACATTTGGCCAGTGGTACCTGGAGCCTGGAGCTTTAAGAGCTGCCTCAGCACTGGGTAAGCTAGGAAGGCGAGGGATAGCTGGGTCGCTGCCCTTAAAGAAACTGCAACCTGCCTGGAGAGGCAGTATAAAAATGGCAGTTTACACAACACCAAGGGGCAAGTGGAATACAGATCTGTTCATACTGATTTCAGAGTGTGTTGGGGGACTTCTCTGAAAATGAGGGAGCTAGCAGGTGCCATTTTCTTCTGTCCCCCCCCAGCATACACACAGAGCTACCTGCAGGAGGAGGGGCTGCACAGACACTAGTACCCTTGGCCTAGGCTCAGGGCAAATTTTGTTAAAGCTGCATGTGTTCCCTGCCCAGCTGCTGAGTGCACAGCTGCTGCCACATGAAGCATCCAGCTACTGCATCCCACCCAACCATGCACCCCAGCCACCATGTCCACAGGTGCTACCTCATGTTCCATGCCCACTGCACCCAGCTGTGTGTACCCATCCACTCTCAGGTGCCAGATCCAGCCAAGCCCAGCCATCCTTGTATACCATGCCCTGTCTTGTGCCCCTGGCCTCCTTGTTATACAGCCCCCAGCTGCCACAGTTCTTCAGGGGACCTGGCATAAGACTAGTGGCCCAAGACACATTTTGCTAGCACTGCCACCTGCTCCCAAGTTCCCCATCAGGCATGCCCCCTCAGAGCTGGTCTGTCTAGGTCCCACTAAGACTGCAGAGAGCAAGCATAGCCCACAACAGGCAGAGAGTCAGTGCAGACAACTGCACCGAAAGGACAAGTGACTTCTACACAATAGCAGAGCATAAGCAACACACATAGGATGTTCTCCTGAAGTACCAGGATCTGGTGGACACAGGACACTGCACTTCAGGGCACCCCAGGACCTCCTCTTCATAAAGCCACTACTTTTAAGAACAGAAGATGTAGCAGATTTTCTTCACTCACAGAAACAGACACAGAGAGGCAGACAAAATGAGGAGACAGAGAAATTTATCCCAAATGAAAGAACAGGACAATGTCATGGCCAGGGATGTAAGTGAAACAGATATAAGTAACATCTCTATCAGAGAGAATTTAAAGAAATGATCATAAGGGTGGATACTCACCAGACTTGAGAAGAGCGGAAGACATGAGTGAAACACTTAACTTAGAAATAAGGAAGAACATAGCAGAGATAAAGGACTCAATAAACAAAATGAGAAACACCCCTAATGGAATGAATAACAGGATGGGATAAGCAGAGGATTGAATTGGTAACCTAGAAGACGGAGTCATGGAAAGTAATCAAGCTGAACAAAAGAGAGAAAAAAGAATTACAAAAATCGAAAATAAACTTAGGGAACTCAGTGACTCCATTAAATGTAACAACATTCATATTATAGAAGTCCCAGAAAAAAAAAGAGAGAAAAGGGAGCAGAAAATTTATTTGAGGAAATAATAGCTGAAAACTTCCCTAATCTGGGGAAAAACAGACATCCAGATCCAGGAGGTACAGAGAACTCCCATCACAATCAATAAAAGCAGGCCAACACCAAGGTATAATGTAATTAAATTGGCAAAATATAGTAATAAAGAAAAAAAATCCTAAAAGCAGTGAGAGAAGTCAGTAATTTACAAGGGAAAGCCCATAAGGCTATCAGGAGACTTTTCAATAGAAACTTTGCAAGTTCAGAGTTCCCTGTATTCATTCATTCATTCATTTTTAATTCAAGTATACTTGACACAAAATGTTACGTTAGTTTCAGGTGTACAACATAGTAATTGGAGAGTTCCCTGCCTTTAAAACAATCAAAGGCATTAGGTGCTTGGGTGGCTCAGTTGGTTAAGCGTCTGCCTTCAGCTCAGGTCATGATCCCTGGGTCCTGGGATTGAGCCCTGTCAGGCTCCCTGCTCAGTGGGAAGTCTACTTTTTCCCTCTCCCTCTGCAGCTCCCCCCAGCTCATGCTCTCTCTCTCTCAAATAAATAAATAAAATCATAAAAAAAGTTTAAAACAACAACAACAAAGACAATCAAAGGCATGCTGAGACCATATTCCTTGTTGTATGGCCATTTTCTTATTCCCTTTTTTTTTTTTAAGATTTTATTTATTTATTTGAGAGAGAGAGAGTGCACATAGGAGCACAAGCAGGGAGAGCAGGAGAAGCAGACTCCTCACTGAGCAGGGAGCCTGATGCTGTGCTGGATCCCAGGACCCTGGGATCATGACCTGAGCCAAAGGCAGATGCTTAACCAGCTGAGCCACTGAGGCATCCCTTTCTCATTCGTTTTCATCATGGATGTGACTAGTCCTTCCTTTGGGCCTCTATACAAACGTCTGTCTTAGCCCTTTAGCACTTGATTATAGCATTTGTGAACATAAAATTCCTGTCCTAAACCAGACATTGAACTGTTATAGTATTGGGATACTTTTCACAAGTCTGGATGTATGTTCTCTATGTTGCCTAACATTCTGCCTGTTTTAGTCAGTTCAGGCTGCCATAACAAAATATTCTAAACTGGATGGCTTAAACAACAGGATTTTGTTACTTAAAAATTTTTTATTGAGGTATAATTGACATAGAACATTGGTTTCAGGAGTACAATATGATTCAATAGTTGTATATATGGTGAAATGATCACCACACTAAGCCTGTGAATGCCTGTCACCATATATAATTAAAAATTTTTTTTCTTGTGATGAGAACTTTTAAGATCTACTCTCTTAACTTTCAAATATGAAATACAGTATTATTAACTATAGTCACTATGCTGTGTAGTATATCACCATGACTTACTTATTTTATAACTGGAAGTTTGATTCCTTTCACCCATCTCACCCACTGCCCCACTGCCCACCTCTAGCAGTTTCCAATCTGTTCTCTGTATCTAGGAGCTTGTTTTTTTTTTTTTTTTTAAGTTCCCACATATAAGTGAGATCATATGGTATTTGTCTTTCTCCTACTTATTTCACTTAGCATAATGCCCTCAAGGTCCATTCATCATGTTGCAAATGGCAATAGTTCATTTATTTTTTATGGCTGAATAACATTCCATTATATATATATATATATATATATATATATATATGGCACATTTTCTTTATCCATTCATCCATCAGTGGACACTTAGGTTGTTTCCTATCTTGGCTATTGTAAATAATGCTGTGCTGAAAAGGGGGTGCATATATCTTTTTGAGTTAGTTAAAAGATAGGAATTTATTTTTCACAATTCTGAAGGCTGGGAAGTCCAAGATTGAGGTACTGGCTGATTCAGTTCTCTAGGGTAGGCTTACATCTTGGCAGACGGCCACCTTCTTTCTCACTGTGTTTTAACATGTTGGAGACAGAGAGAGGGGAGAGGGAACTCTCCAGTGTCTCTTGTAAGGACACTAACCCATCATGAAGGCCCTACTCTCATGACCTCAACTAAGCCTAATTACCACTCAAAAACCCCGTTTCCAAATATCATCACACGGGGTGGGGGGTTCATGGCTTCAAAATATAAATTTGGGGGGAGCATAATTCAGTCCATAGCACTGCCTAAAATAATAGAAGTTCTCAATTGCTTAAGAAATGAGGCCCTGCTACAAGGAAATTTGCAAAATTCATCTTTATTACTGTAGAATATTCTAGTTCTTTGCTTTGATTCCTGGCTTAGCCTCTCAAGAGTTGATCTTGGATTTGTCCCTGGATTCCAGCTTGTGTTCTGTGTTGTAGATGTGGTGTCAAAGATAAATATAGCTGGGTATTAAAGTGGTGAAAACAGATTTTAATCAGAATCTACTGACAGTAGGGATGTAGAGAATGAGGGAGGGGGGAAAGGAGGGGGCTCAGTAGAGTTAGAGAAGTGAAAAGTTACAAAGGGTTGGTCGTATAAATATGATTAGGCCAGCTATATTTGCTAGCTAGCAGTTATTAGAATTAGCATTCTATCCTCCCACAAAGACTGAGAGATCAGAGGCCCTATGCTTCCTGCTGATTACATTTCAGAGTAATGATTCTCAGGTCCTTGAGAAAGACATTTCCGAGTTGTAAGGGATACATATTCACAACTGTAAGTCCTTTTTAGTACATGCTCTAAGAAAGGGAGGTCAGAAGCCTATGTCAAGTGTTGGCTAGAAGAAACTAAATTCTCCTGGCAGTGCAGTGCTTCTCACGCAGGCATTTTAATGGAGGATGGTGGTCAATAGGGGACTGAAGTCATCCTGGATACATGGCCTTATGCTGCCTGGAGCCATGCTAGAGTTTGGTCAGATCTCTTAGTACAGTGTTTTTGATGGAGTTGTTATGTGCTGAGAGTTCTGTAGTTCCCATGGTGTTTTTGTATATTTGATAAACGACCTCAGTCCATCATTCAATGTGCTTTTGGCATCCATGTTGCATTCTTTCAGGCCTCTGACCTCTGTCAGTTCCTTTCCAGTTGTATCTATCTCACCACTGTCAACTCACAAGGAACCTACTCCATTACGTAAGTCAACACAGAATACTCATAAAGCAGATTTTAAGCTTACAAGAAAGGTATTCATTTTATAAGACGGTATATATATAATCTATGTATACATATATGTAATATAATGTATATATAATATATGTATACATATACATACACACACAGAGCAGAAGGTATAGCGAGTTATCCTATATACCCCCTGCCCTCACCAGGCATAGCCTTCCCCACTGTCAACATCCCTCACTAGAGTGTAACATTTGTTACAATTAATGAACCTACACTGATACATCATAATCATCCAACGTTCATAGTTTACATTAGAGTTTGATCTTGGTGTACATTCTGTGGGTTTGGACAAATGTATAATGACATCTATCTATCATTATATGTATTCATGTATCCATTATTCATCCTTACAGGGCATTTTCACTGTCCTAAAAATCCTATGTGCTCTACCTATTCATCCCCTCAAAATGTACAATCCTGGCAACTATTGATCTTTTTACTGTCTCTATAGTTTTGCTTTTTCCAGAATGTCATACAGTTGGAATCATACAGTATGTAGTCTTTACAGATTGGCTTCTTTCACTTAGTAATATTCACTTATGGTTCTTTTATGCCTGTTCATGGTGTGCCAGCTCATTTCTTTTTAGTGCTGAATAATATTCCATTGTCTGGATGTACCATAGTCCAACACTATTTCTTAAGCTGCGTCTATCATCACAAGTATTTCTCAACATCAAAGTAGTAGTTGATTAATATGAAGTTATAATTAGTTTTCAATCTCATGGCACATGACCATCATATCTGGTATATATGAAGAAGTTACACATGGTCCCAAATAAATGTAAGACATTCAGAAATAAAGAAATAAAGGGATGCCTGGGTGACTAGTTGGTTAAGCGTCTGCCTTCAGCTCAGGTCATGCTCTCAGGGTCCTGGGATGGAGCCCTGCATCTAGCTCCCTGCTTAGCGGAGAGCCTGCTTCTCCCTCTCCCTCTGTTCCTTCCTCCTGCTTGTGCTCTCTCTCTCTCAAATAAATAAATAAAATCTTAAAAAAATAATTCCTAATAGAATTAGCCAGAGTCAAGTCATTCATAAAGCATTGTTTATTTCCAAAATTTATTGAAGGAACTGTTTTTTTTTTTTTTTTTTTTTAAAGATTTTATTTATTTATTTGACAGAGAGAGACAGCGAGAGCAGGAACACAAGCAGGGGGAGTGGGAGAGGGAGAAGCGGGCTTCCCGCCGAGCAGGGAGCCCGATGTGGGACTCGATCCCAGGACCCTGGGATCATGACCTGAGCCGAAGGCAGACGCTTAACGACTGAGCCACCCAGGCGCCCGGAACTGTTTTTTTTTTACGTGTATAGTAGCCAAACTCTTTTTAAATATCCCTAGATTTTTTTTTTTAAAGATTTTATTTATTTATTTGAGAGAGAGAGAATGAGAGAGAGCACATGAGAGGGGGGAGGGTCAGAGGGAGAAGCAGACTCCCTGCCGAGCAGGGAGCCCGATGTGGGACTCAATCCAGGGACTCCAGGATCATGACCTGAGCCGAAGGCAGTCGCTTAACCAACTGAGCCACCCAGGCGCCCAATATCCCTAGATTTATACTGACTCTCAAATTAATTTCACTGAATATGCTTGGAATTTTGAAATATCCTCCAATATGATTGCTTAACCTGTGCACTACAAAACATTCCTAGCGTTTGTTCCCTAGTCCAAATCTGTGGTACTTTGTCTTTGGTTACCAGACTATCCTTAAGCCCTCCAGTGAGGCCATAGGAATTATACAAAATGATCCTGGAATTGCATATTCTTAAATTTGGTAATTATTCTTTGCCTGACTTTCTGACATTCTCACATCTTAGCACATCTTCATACCTTTCCCTGTTTGGACTTAGTAACCTTGCTCCTGACTGCCTGCCTGCCTTTAATGGAACGGTCATCTCCAGTGACCACTTTCACTAGAGATTTTTGTCTCTTTCTTCTCACTCATACCACCACCTCCAACCCTCATTTCCACCCGCATCCCAGGCTGCATCTTCTATACTCTGTAGCTATGATTGCAAGCTGCTATGCCCTAACTCATATCTATGAGACATGGCTGGCCAGCAGGAGGGCCAAAAATTTTCTGTTAATTTTGAAGCATATCTTTAAATCTTCTGTTTTTTAAACTTTTTAATTTTATTATGTTATGTTAATCACCATACATTATATCATTAGTTTTTTATGTAGTGTTCCATGATTCATTGTTTGCGTATAAACTTAAAAAAAAAAAAAAAAGCTTTACTGGGTGATATGCAATGATGAATTACTAAACACTGCATCTGAAACTAATGATGTACTATATGTTGGCTAATTGAATTTAAATTAAAAAAAAGCTTTAACTTCAAAAAATTTGTCATGTTGAGAACTTTTAACTGAACCAAGTCAAGAATGTAAACATATTACAACTTTAAAATAGTTAAAGTTTTAACACGATTTCCAAGAGTGGCCACAATACAAAGGTGTGAACATGCTGACATCAGGCCTAAATGATGAGGCAGTGAAAACACCATCAGAGGCTTTGCTATTACCTAAGTAAGCCACTGAGCAAATAGGCCTCAGTTCCCTTGGTTGTAAAATGACATAATAGCACTTTTCTTAGCCATCTCACACTGTCCAGTGAGATACTGAGAATGAAAATGCTTTGAAAAGCAAAATATGATGAATAGGTTTGAGGAATGATGACTATGCATCTGGTCTACCTTTTAGGGTGGAATGACAGGGAGTACGCTGGTAATAATATATAGAAGATTGTCATCTGGGATCAGAGAACTGAAATAAATAAGGTCCTAAGCTTCTTTAGGGTGGCATGTTGCAGAAAATGATGAATGTTGTCAAGACAATTCAATTTGGAAGGGGACCAAAGCAATGATTGAAAAATGTGGTTTGAGTTGCTGAGACATTGAAATACAAGGACCAACAGAAATATCTAATCTAATATATAGTCCTGTGATTTAAGAAGATGATGAGCTAGTCTATGTATTAATGTTCATACTTAAGATATCAAGCAAAGCCTTTGATCTCTTTGTTGAGCTTGGAAAAATTAGATTTCTGGGGAGATGGAAAGTATTTTCTGTAAGTTCCTTGGCTATCCCTTGTCTCTGAAATAAGGGCAGTCTTTGGGTGTGATTAGGGAAAGACTGTGCCCCCATGGAAGGTTTGGAAAGCTGCTTTGTCACCCAAAGTCTAACAATAAGAAAATTGAATAAGTAAAACAGTAATAAATGCTAAGAAAAAAAAATGAGGCAGGAAGGGCATAGGATGTGTCTGGGTAATTTTGGATAGAATGACCAGGAAGGACCCACTATGTAGATGATATATGAATAAAGATCTAAAGGATGTTTCTATGGTCAATAAATGAATCATGCTTCATTCCTTCTGTGCTAGCTCACTGACCTCAGGCTCTGGAGGAGGTGGATGGGTGCAACAGCAGTAGAATTACCATTTAGCCACATAGTATTATAAACAAATGAAAATAATTTTATTTCTATTCCTTAACTATCTCCTCTGCTAATATTTTCCCAGATGGTACTGAAATGAAAGAGCTACCATTACTTTATATTTAGGATGGATGGGATAAACTTGCACACAATGATTTAAGAAAAGTATGTGATGAAAGCTGAACTTTTTTTTTGAAAATTGAACTCATAAGTTGAGATAGAAGAAAATAGAATAAATTTTTTTTGATTTGAATATTAAATTTCATTAGCATATAATGTGTACTTTGTTATTTCAGTGATTGACACATGTTAAACATGAAGTTTCAGAATGACATTCCAACTTATATATGTTTAGAAGAGTTTCTAGTGGATTCCCTGACAAAGGCAGAGTGCTCTTAAGTTATACTAGAAGTCTGGTTACTGCATTTTATTGAGCAGATACATATGTTAGTTATTGTTATCTTTACTTCTATCTTCAGAGTGGATATAGACTCATATTCACATCATTATATAACTATAAAAATACAAGTATATAATTAGACAACTACACTACAATTATGCAACTATAATACAATTATATGACTACTATCAAATACAACTGTTCTCATGAAAACACATCATAAGTTTAGTTAATGAGATTGATTCTCCATTGTATTCACTCAGAGCTCCATGTTTGCCTTATTTTTTCTGGTAGATAAAACTAGATAATATATAGGAGAGAGAAAGAGGGAGAGGGAGAAGGAGAGAGAGAGGGAGACAGAGAGACAGAGAGACAGAGAGAGGAAAGGAAGGAAACGTTTATAAAATGTTAACATTTGGGAAATCTGCATGAAGTATATATGAGAATTCCTTATATTATTTTTTGCTATGTTTCTGTAAGTATGATATGTTTTTTTAATTTAAAAAATGACTTTATTTTACCCTCACCTTTTATTGATAGATGGATGGTTTTGGTATGGAATTCAAGGTTCATTTTCCTCAGAAATGAGTGGCTTTGCTGCACTGTTTTCTCTTATACATTGAAGCTAGTCTGATGTTTGTTTCTTTCTGAGTAAACCTGGAATTCTATATCCATGTCATTATTTGTTTCTTGGGTATTTATTTGTATCTTTGTTACTTATTTACTACTTATTTGTTGAGTTCTTAAACATTTGTTGACACTCTTGTAGGCATTCAAAATGGATCCATTAGCAAAACAGATAAAGGTTCCTGCCATTCTGGAATTCACATTCTAGCAAGGTGGGTGGTGGGTAGGGGTAGACAAAATAAAAATAATAAATTAATTATATAGTTTGTTAGAAAAGGAAAAGTGCTATGGAAAAACAAAAAGTAGAGTAGGTAAGTGTGATCAAGATTGTAGTGGGATTGGCTTGCAGTTTTAAATATGATAGTTTAAGCATCATAGAGAATAAGAAAATCGAGCAATCCTGAAGAGGGTGAAGGAATTCCCTGTGTGTATATTTAGGGGAAGAGCATTGCACAGAGGGAATGACCAGGCTTAAAGTCCTAAGGAATGTGCTTAGGTGTTTAGGAAAAGCAGAGAGGACAGTGAGGCTGGATTGGAGTAGATAGAGGCAGAGCAGTAGAGCATAGGTGAAGTCAGAGAGGGAATGGAGAGTCAGATCATCTGGGTTTGTTTCTGTTGGTTGTTTTCATGAATTTGGCTTTTGTTCTTAATGAATGGGTATTCATTATTAGGTGTTGCGAAGAGAAGTGACATGGTCTACCATATATTAAAAGGATTGCTCAGCTGCTGTGTGGAGAATAGTTCATAGAGGCAAGAGTAAGTGCAGGAGACCAGGCAGAAGGCCACTGCATAATCCAGGTAGGAAATGTTGTGGAAGCGATGAAAAGTGTTAGGATTCTCAATATATTTTGAAGGTAAAGCCTCATTATTTCCTAACAGCTTAGCTGTGGCATATGAAAGAAAGCAAAAAGTGAAGAATATCTTCAGGGTTTCCATTAGGAGCAATGGAAAGAAAGAATGGACATCATTGATGTGGAGGAAGCTATGAGCTGAGCAAGTTTGGATGTGGGGAAGATCTAGCATTCAAGTTTTTACAAGCTGATCATGAAATCCCCATTAAATATCCAAGTGGAGATGTTAAAAATATAGTTGGATATACCTAAATTATTATAAGATGAGTTATTCTGAAGCCATTTTCACTCCATTCTTGATGCCCTATTTTTATCTCTGGAATCTTGAATCTTGCCCTTATTGTAGGCTTCTGATATCTCAGAATGATGAATGAATGAATATATTCATTAATTTACTGTTTTGACTAGCAGAAGGAATTTTGGAAACATAATCTTACCTGACTCAAAACCCCCAGGCTTATCTATGATGCCATGCTGCAGGCTTTTTATTTTATCTTATTTTATTTTATTTTATTTTATTTTATTTTATTTTATTTTATTTTATTTTATTTATTTGAGAGAGAGAAAGAGGGAGAGAGTGCACAAGCAGGGGCAGTGGCAGGCAGAGGGAGAAGCAGGCTCCCCACTGAGCAAGGAGCCCCATGTGGGATCCCAGGACCCTAGGATCATGACCCGAGCTGAAGGCAGATGCTTAACCAACTGAGCCACCAGGTGTCCCAGGCTTTTCAGGACAATAGCAGGAGTGAATGGATTGGATCCTGTGGGAAACATTTTACTAAAGGTCCCTTGTGATAGATGAGAAATTGTCCAGTGATAAAAGTTTGGATTACCAGCAAGAGTGCTGATTACTCTTATTCTAATGCAATACAACTACCATGATGCAGTGTTTAATTGCACAGAATCCACTGAACCATATCACTTATTTGATGGCTCTGTTACATAAACAGTTTAGCAGAGATTTCCTGGCATATACTCATTTATCTTTGATCATTGGCCTATATAATAATTTAACTGGAGCTGTTTCTTTGGTACTATATCCAAACATTTCATTTTAGTATAATTGATAGATATTTATTTTTGCTGCCAAAAACAAAGGCACCAATAGCAATCTGAATATGGTTATCATTTCCTTCATCTGGCCATTGACACAAATTCATTACACCACCCCATTATGGTTGCCCATTCATTTCACAGCATAAGCAGTGACACATATATATATTTTTTAAACCACAGATGTTGATTTCCATATTGTTGCCCCGGTGCATAAACACTTCCCTTGTATATCATTGCTGGGTGAATATTTCACTGGAGCAGTTGCTGATGCTTAAAATATAAATGATATATGCACATCACTTTGCTTTTTCTCTCCTTGCATAAACTTTCACTACTTGCCAATGAGGACTGAATATTTAACATGTAGGAGCATTGAAGTACACCTACCTAATTGCTAATCATTTATGACTAAAAGTTGACATCTAAAAGAAATGTTCAGCTCTCAGTAGAAATAATACAGTGTGGAAACTTAGGTAGGCATCTCTCTTGGATTAGAGAAATAGACACCGTTTTTTAAATTTTTATTTTTTAAAAATTTTTTATGTTATGTTAGTCACCATACAGTACATCATTAGTTTTTGATGTAGTGTTCCATGATTCATTGTTTGCATATAACACACAGTGCTCCATGTAATACATGCCCTCCTTAATACCCATCACCGGGTTAACCCATCCCCCTACCCCTCTCCCCTCTAAAACCCTGTTTGTTTCTCGGAGTCCATAGTCTCTTATGGTTCATCTCCCCCTCTGAATTTCCCCCCTTCATTTTTCCCTTCCTTCTCCTAATGTCCTCCATGCTATTCCTTATGTTCCACAAATAAGGGAAACCATATGATACTTGACTTTCTCTGCTTGACTTATTTCACTTAGCATAATCTCCTCCAGTCCCATCCATGTTGATGCAAAAGTTGGGTATTCATCCCTTCTGCTGGCTGAGTAATATTCCATTGTATATATGGACCACATCTTCTTTATCCATTCATCTGTTGAAGGGCATCTTGGCTCTTTCCACATTTTGGCTATTGTGGACATTGCTGCTATCAACATTGGGATGCATATGGCCCTTCTTTTCACTACATCTGTGTCTTTGGGGTAAATACCCAGTAGTGCAATTGCTGGGTCATAGGGTAGCTCTATTTTTAATTTTTTGAGGAACCATCACACTGTTTTCCAAAGTGGCTGTACCATCTTGCATTCCAACCAACAGTGTAAGAGGGTTCCCCTTTCTCCACAACCTCTCCAACATTTGTTGTTTGTTGCCTTGTCAATTTTTGCCATTCTAACTGGTGTAAGGTGGTATCTCAATGTGGTTTTGATTTGAATTTCCCTGATGGCTAATGATGATGAACATTTTTTCATATGTCTGTTAGCCATTTGTATGTCTTCTTTGGAGAAGTAGACTCTGTTTTTTTATAAATCATCTAGATTCATAACTATATAAAGCTGAAAAACACCTGAGAAAATGTGGGAGGGGAAAGAAACTAACATTTTAGGAATATTCAGTATATAACTGATGCTGTGCAAAGTACTTTACATGTATTATTTCATTCCATAGCAACTCTAAGAAGGAAGTGTTAATAACTTTATACTGAAGATAAAGACACCGAAGCTAAAATGGTTAAGAAATTGAGCTAAGTACCATATAGTAAGAAAGTGAGAGACCTGGGATTCTATTCCAGATTATCTTCCATTTCACTCTTTCTCTTGGTTCTCTCATTTTAGAAATGAGGAAAATATTTAGATATATTTAGTGAGTTATTCAAGATCAGGCAGGTAGTTTATGGCAGAGCTGGGATTAGAAACCAGAATCTCTCTGGGATCTTCTGTCTTTTATACTATTCTCTCTCCCTAGAAAGGGCCATAATTCACAATACTTAGAATTTAACTTTATTTTGAAATTACAGGAAGTTCACAATTTGATTTTTCCCTGGAAATAAATGGTTCTGGCTTTCAAAGAATAAGTAAGTGAAATTATTAAACAACTTAGCACTATTAATACAATTTTTGGCTGTTTCAGGCATGTGGCTCTTTTCTCTTAGATTTTGAAGTAAGACTTGTCTTATGTGTTGGTATGGCCTACTGCTGCATTGAGCCCTTTAGATAGGAAACTGAGGGCTAAAGAGTGTAAGTGACTTCCCCAAGGAGACACAGATGCTTAATAAGTGATGAGCTGCCATGAAAGAAGAGAACAATGGTAATGTGATCAGAGCAGAAGGTTTATAGTGAAATATTTCTAACTTTAAGTAGAATTATTATTTATTCATTCAATCTAGAATTATCTACTAAATGTCAACTATATACCATATACTATATAGGTCTGGGGATGTAAAATTGAATGAAATAGAATTTTGAATTTAAGAAGCTCAATATCTAGTCATCGTAAAACATAGACAAATAAATAAGCAATAATAGTTCTGAATCCTGTTCCTGGCAAAATAAAAAATTAACATAGGCTTCCAGCTTCCTCCCTCAAAGTCAACCATGGATGGAAACCCAAGAGGTAATGAAGAGTTCTGTGAAACCTATGGGGTAGACAGATAGTTGTTTGAACTGTTGTTGGCAGAGAGCTGGCTGCAGCCTAGGCTGGAGATTGACCAATGAGGCTATGAGAGATTAAATTAGGGAAAGAAAGCAGTTTGAAATCTGCTCTTGATTCTCCTCTGTCTTTGTCTTGAGACACCTAATACCTAACTGGTCACCATGGGTATTGACAACTAGACTTTAGACTGCTGGTACCCACATCCTTAGAGTGGGGCTTGGCTAGTCTTGGGAAGTGCTTAGATACCCACAGCAGTAATAAAAACTCATAGGCCAAGATAATGGGACATCTGAAGAGCACAACCACTTCAAAAAGAAAAAAAGACAATAAGTATAAATTATAGATACCATGTAAATCAGGGGTGTTAGAACAGCAGGATAAGGATTTTATATAAGCATAAAAATCTATCACAAAGAATAAACTATAGATGGCCAACAGATACATGAAAAGGTGCTCGACATCACTAATCATCTGGGAAATGCAAATCAAAACTACCATAAGGTATCACCTCATTAGATGATTAGATTAGAAGGGCTGTTATCAAAAAGATAAGAAATAACAAGTGTTGGTGAGGGTGTGGAGAAAAGGGAACCCCTGTGCCCTGTTGGTGAGAATGTGTGTGTGTGTGTGTGTGTGTGTGTGTTACATCTTCTTATCCATTCACCTATCAATGGACACTTGGGCTGTTTCATTTCTTGCCTATTATAAATAATGCTGCTATGTTAGCACAGAATTTAGAATTTTGTATCCAACCAAATCATCAAAGGCATAGAAAGGAATGCCCTTAAATCTGATAAAGTTTATCTTAAACACATTCACACAGACACATACCCCATTAAACTAAATTGAAGAATGTTAGAAATATTCTCTATAAAATTAGAATTGAGAATTGAAACAAGGATGGCCACTATCCTCAGTTCAAGTTAGCAATGTAAGGAAGGCCCTACCTAATATTCTAAAACAATGAAAATAAATTAAAGGCCTAAGGATTGAAAAAGAGGAAGTAAAAACCAACATTTCTGGTGGATCATATGATTGTATATTCTTTTTTTTTATTATGTTAATCACCATACATTACATCATTAGTTTTTGATGTAGTGTTCCATGATTCATTGTTTGTGTATAACACCCAGTGCTGCATGCAGTACGTGCCCTCTTTAATACCCATCACCAGGCTAACCCATCCACCCACACCCCTCCCCTCTAGAACCCTTAGTTTGTTTCTCAAAGTCCATAGTCTCTCATGGTTTGTCTCCCCCTCTGATTCCCCCCCTTCATTTTTCTCATCCTGCTATCTTCTTCTTCTTTTTCTTTTTCTTTTTTTTTTTTTTAACATATAATGTATTATTTGTTTCAGAGGTACAGGTCTGTGATTCAACAGTCTTACACAATTCACAGTGCTCATGATAGCACATACCCTCCCCAATGTCTATCACCCAGCCACCCCATCCCTCCCACCCCCCACCACTCCAGCAACCCTCAGTTTGTTTCCTGAGATTAAGAATTCCTCATATCAGTGAGGTCATATGATACATGTCTTTCTCTGATTGACTTATTTCACTCAGCATAATACCCTCCAGTTCCATCCACATCGTTGCAAATGGCAAGATTTTATTCCTTTTGATGGCTGCATAATATTCCATTGTGTGTGTGTATGTGTGTGTGTGTATGTATGTATATATATATATATATATTCTTAACCACTCCAGAAAAATTAATAAACAAATAATAGAAATAATAGAGTTTAGCAAGGGGTTGGATATAAAATCATTAAACAAAAATCAATTATATATCTAAACATTAGTAATAAATAACTATTCAACAAACTTGTCATACATATGGAAAAATAAAATTAGATCCTTATCCACAATGCACAAAAATCAATTGCCCATGGAGAAAAGACTTAAATATCAAAAACAAGCTTTTAAAACCTTAACTATTAGTTAAGTGTATATGTATAGTTAAGTCACAATCAGATTCTTCTACCAAGAAGAGCTATATATGTATATAGTTCTACTATTGGAGATAGGGAATAATTTCTTAAAATACAAAAAGAGCTAACCATATGGAAAAAGTGATAAATTTGACTTTGAATTTCAAAATATAAAATATGAAAATTATTCATCAAGTCATTTTAAGAAGGTGAAAAACCAACTTACAAATCGAGATGTCTGCAATATGCATAATCAACATAAGATTTATTTCATAAATATTTAATGAACAACATATCAATAAATGTCAACACAGATGAGGAAACAGATGTGGCTAATAAGCCTATAAAGAAATATTTAACTTTATTGGAATCAGGGAAAAGCAAATGAGACTAGGGTGAAATACTATTTTATATCTATTTAGATGGGAACAAATAGAAAGGCTGACAATACCAAGTGGAAAGGATGTAGGGTAGCAGGATCTCATATATTGCTGGTGGGAGCATGAATTGGCATAGCAAATCAGTTTGGCATTTTCTCATAACTTGAGCATTTGCATATCCTATGAGCTATAAATTCTAGTTCTAGTTATATACCTTAGAGGAACTCTTGCAAATTTTGTACAGGAGACATGTAGAGGAATGTATATAGCATGTTCACATTAATAAAAACCCAGAAATAGCCTAAATGTCCATTTATAGAAGAATGGATAGTGATATGTTCATGCAAGGATACATATAGTATTCAAAGTGAAGAAACCATGCACAAGCAAAAATACAGGTCAACTTTAACAATGTAATATTGAGTGGAAAAGGGAGTACCAGAAGATTATGTAACTAGGATAGCTTTTTATAGAGTAAAAAACATGAAATCTCCAATATATATATTTTTGCAGAATATAATGATATAAAAATATTATATATATATATGCACATATGTATACATATATAAATAAAACGAATGGATAACTATCCACTTATAAATATACACTTATGCATGTAGAAAGCCAAGGAAACCCACCATATAATTTAGGGTAGTGGTCAGGATAGTGGTATTCAGTGGTATTCAGGGGATGGGATTGTGAAAAGCCCCAAAAGTATATGGAAGTTACTATCTTTTTCTAGCATCTATTTCAGATGGTGGTTTTGCCAATATTATATTACTAAAGAGAAAGGAAAGAACAAAAGAGGGCCATGAAAAGACCAGGGATGAGAGTGTGTCATGAACAGATGATTATAATCAATCTAACTTTGAGTTCTTGAATTATGCACATATGCCCAAATCTAAAATAATAGTGGTATCTGCTATGATTTGGATAGGTATAAGCTGGTATAAGGGTAGAGCAAAGCAGCATTTAATCCCAAATGGATAAAAGGAAGAATCTGGAATTAAATTCTCAAAGAAGAGGATGTCTGGGCTATTGATAAATAACTTTCATTGTGCATGATCTATGTGTCAGGTACTGTGCTAAGCTTTTGATGTGTGTTTACTCATTTAATCCTCACAATAACAGATAACGTTATCACATTTATTTTAACATGTACAGATAATTTAACAATGTCACACAACTAACAAGTGGCAGTTATTCTCTGAGACATTTACTCCCATATGCATGGCACTATCACTGTGCTTATGAGACTCTATTTTAATTTCTGCCTTCCTCATCAAAGTTTGAGGTCCTTGATGGAATGACCCATGTCTTATTCATTGTTTATTTCCAGACCTAGGAAAGGTATAGAACACGTTATTTGTTTATTAAGTGCTCATAGAATGAACTAATGAATGAATGAATGAACATGGTCCCTGTCCCTAAAGATATGATAGTCTTTTTTTCCAGTGGGCAAAGGGGGAGCTAGATACTATAATGCAAGATATTTATCTCCAGAGAAATATGCACAACGGTCATGACCCATTGTGGGAAATCATGTAAAGTTTCTTAGAAGAGTGGTATCTTATGGAGCCATAATCAATATTCAGTCTGGACAAATCTTTTTTTTTTGAGAAAGGGCTTTAAGAATGATGCCAAGTAGGTCAGCATCTCAAAATTAACCAGCCAAGGCTACTGATCTGATAGGTGCTTATATAGATGGGGTATCAGACAGATAAAAAAGAAAGATTTCAAAGTAGTATAATGGAATGCCATGAACTTTCTAATATAATATATAATATAGCAACACATTAGATTATCCAGGGTTAACTACAGGAGGATGATATTGAGGGAGTAGGAAGCATAGTGGTGGCAAGGGCCCATGTAGCTTGAGATATGTGGTAGTGGGCATCAAAGCTTCTAGCTATCAAAGACTGCTTGAGGTTCACAGTGTTGTACAGGTCCAATTAAACCAAGACTCTGTGATAGCACAGAAGAATGATGAAGGTATTTCTCGTCCTGTAGTCCCTGGCCATCATATATCCCCTGGGTCAGGTCATTGTGGAGAGAACTCATCAATACCCAACATAATGAGCAATTGTACATATAGATGAAATTTCCCTCTACTGGGTAATGAGAAAAAAAATCAGTATAACATGGAGATTAAGAATGTGGATTCTAGAGTCAGACTGTTTAAATTCAAAATCTAATTTTGTCACTTGTTAGTCATGTGACATTGTTACTTAAATTATCCGTACGTGTTAAGACAAACGTGATGATATTTCCTGTTGTTATGAGGATTAAGTGAGTCAATACATTTCAAATGCTTGGAATAGTGCCTGACACATAGATTGTGCACAACAAAAGTTTTCTATCAATAGCCTGGACATCCTTTTCTTTAGGAAGTTAATTCCAGATCCTTCCCTTCATCCATCTAGGATTAAATGCTGCTTTGCTAAAAAAAAAATGCTGCTTTATTGTACTCTTATAACAAATTATACCTACCCATATCATTTATAACTACTATATATTTATATGCATATAATTTATAGCTGTTATAACTACTATAACTACTTATACCTACCCATATCAAATAATAATAACTACTATTACCTTAAATTTGTGCATATCTGTGTGATTAAAGTACCTAAAATTATATTGATTATAATTATTGGTTCATGACACACTCTAATTTCTGTCTTTTCATGGCCCTCTTTTATTCCTTCCTTTCTTATTAGTCTCAGAGAAGTCTTCCTAGAGGGGACAGCTTTGCTTCTGTGGGTTTTGGAACCTCAGTTTCTTTATTTGTAAAATGCACATGGCAGTAAGAATCTTATGTAGTTATTTGAGGTTTAATTAAAAACATATATAACCCATCCAAAGCATAGCTGGTGTTATAGGCCACATTGTTTCCCTCCAAATCTCTTATTTTGAAGTCCTAATCTCTAGTACCTCAAAATGTGACTGTATTTGGAGATAGGGTTTTTAAAGGGGTAGGTAAGTTAAAATGAGGATGTTAGGATGGGCCGTAATCCAATCTGACTGATATCCTTATAACAAGAGGATATTAGGACACACAGAGTGACAAGAGGGCTGCACAGGCACAAAAGAACAGCCATATGAAGAGGCAGGAAGAGGGTGGCCATTTACAAGCCAAAGAGAGAAACTTTAGAGGAAACCTACCTCACTTCCACCTTGATCTTAGACTTCTAGCCTTCAGAACTGTGAGAAAATAAATTTCTGCCGTTTAAGCCTCCTACTCTATAGCATTTTATTATGGAAGTTCTAGCAAACTAATACAGTTGGCACTCAATGAATGACAGCTTTTGTTTTGTTTTGTTTTGTTTTTAAACTTAGTTTTGGATTTGGTGCCAGTCAGCCTTGGTTGGGATTCTCTGAATTTTAGTTTCTTCCTGTGTAAAGTGCAGCGAATATTATCTGCTTTATATTTTGTTGTGAGGATTAAATGAGTTAATACATATAAAGATTTTAGAATAGGGAATTATAAATTTTTTGTAAGCCACCTCATGTCTGCCTAATCCTTCCCTCATCCTGACTACAAAAGTGTTAAAAACACAAGTAATCGATATATGTATAGTGCTTTCTTTTTTATATTAAGTTTTTAATTTTAATTCTAGTATAGTTAAAATACAGTCTTTACATAGTGCTTTCATCTACTGAAAAAGCCTTCTTTTTGTCCCTACTGTCAGTCAATATCTCATACAATATATTCTAAACATTGCTCTGGACTAGGTTTCCAGAAATCCTCTTTGATTATTTTATTGTTTAACACCTTTCAGTGGCTCACACTAACAATGAAATAATTTCTATATTGTCTATTTAGGCATTCAAACCTTTCAAAAATCTGGATCTTAACTGCCTTTTCAGACTTATTTCCTATAACTCTGCTCCCTACTCCAAATCCTCCTATTTATATTACTCATAAATACTGATAAGTACTTATGTTAACTTAAAATGTCTCATCTTCTTCTGAACATGGTTTTTCCTACTTCTGTGGTTTGGTCCATACTTCTCCTTCTACATGTAATTTTCTTTTCTATGTTTATCTACCCCTATTAAAATCCTAATCATTCATTAGGTCTCAGTTGGTCTTGTGAAGTTTTCCTTATTAATTTCAAACAAAAAATGAGTTTTGCTTGCACTTCTAAACTTTCATCACTTCAGTCATTAGCTTTAAAGAGTTGTTGCATGGATGAATGAATGGATATATGGATGAACGCATGCATGAAAGGAGGAATGAAAGGACACACAGGCACACATTATAGGCATACCTGTATTTCTATCAACTTAGCAAGATCGTTTTGATATGGTAGTTACATTTGAGTAGCACTTAAAAATTCTGATTGCTATGAAAAATTGCACACTTTTGAAATGAGTTATTAATTGCAATGAGTAACTTAGTAACTTATTTAAAATTTTTTCTCTTTATCTCCAGTTTCTACTTAAATATACTAGTCAAAATTGATTTAGAAACTATTGCATCTGCATTATTACATGCCCCAATGCATGAGTTGAAATTGAAAATTTATTTTAAAGATTGTCTTCATTAAACTACTGAGATGAACATGTTGTTAGGCTTCCCTAATATTTGTGAAAATGAATGAGTAGTTAGATAGATAGATGCATTTATAGTAACATTATAATTTTCTTTCCTGACAGGGACATCGGTAAGGTTAATTAGTGCTTGAAATGATTTTTCCCCCTTGATTAAAAGACACTATGCAAATACAGAGTGCAGAATAAAGAATTCCATTAAAACCACAAAGGTTATATTGTCAGTGGCTATAGATGAATTTAAAAAGTTTGTTCCAGAAGAGAGAGAATCTAAAACATTAGTTCTAGCCCTGAGGCATAGTTTCCAGCTGAACATCTTAACCCAAGGTATTATAATGAACATGTTTTCATTCACATGAGATCACAATCAATAGTAGATAAAAATTATGAACTTAAGACTCTAATGGCCAGACAGAAAGTATGGGGGACAAATATCTATTTCTCCCCCTCTGGTACCCACAGGTGCTCCATTTCATTGTTTATTAAAAACTGAACACGAGATGCTTCTTAACCTACTGATATCATGTGCATTGCTAAACCTTCAAGTTAAACTATCTGACATAAGAAAGTCCTGTCCTTAAACTGTATGATGTGTATTTAGCTCTCAGAATTTCATTCTCATCAGCCTATACCAAGAGATAATAAATACTTTTGCTATGCATGCTGTCTAATGGCTCCTTTCCAACAGCATTAGAAATAGACAGTGTTGAATACCATTATGCTTTGCAGATGTTTGAAGGTTCAGGAGGAAGAGAATGTCTTATTTTGGTCAGACTGTTATAACAGAATATCATTGACGGAGTGGTTTAAACAACAAACCTTTACTTCCCACAGATCTGGAGGCTGGGAAGTCTAACATCACAATGGAAGATAGGGTCTTTAAAGGGGTAGACGGTCATCTTCTTGTTACATGATGGAGAACAGAGGAAGCAGAAAAAAGCTCTATCCTGTCTTTTTAAAAATAAGAGTGCTAATTCCATCATGAGATCTTCATCCTCATGACCTAACCCCACGGGCCCTATCTGCAGATATCATCACCTCAGAATTAGAGTTTCAACATATGAATTTTGGGGGTACACATTGTTCAGTCCATTGCAGAAAGCCCACATTTTCTGAGCATCTGCTATATCACAGCACTCAACTTTGTATTTTATTAACTTGAAAAGCTCTCACTGACATTATATTAGGCATCTTTGTTACAAAGTGTAATTTCCTCTATCATAGCACTTATTTTACTGTATTATAATCAGTCATTTAAGTGTCTATTTTCCCTATTAGTGGGTAAGCTCTTGAGGGCAAGGCTCATGCCTATCTCATTAACTTCTGTATTCCCAAGCCCATTGTTTGGTACATAGTAGGAGCTCAATTAGTATTGTTAAAGAATAAAAAATTTATGTTTTCTGTATTAAAAAAAAAAAGAATAAAAAATTTATAATCCTATTTAATCTTCTCATTAACACTCTTAACCTCTCTGTACTTTACAATGGCAAAGCTAATTGCCCTCAGGATTGTAATGAAAATCAAAGACAATTCTAGATTAAGATGGCATATTTTAACTGCAGCACAGACTTTCCCTTTCCCAATATTTAATTACATGAGCAAAAAATAGTTAGAACTACTCAACACACACACACACACACACATACACACACCTCCCCCAAACCACTACCAAAGAAAGGATTGTACTCTAAAGCAACAACCTTGAAAAACTACTGGCCAAGGAAAGAAGTTAAAGGTTTTAGAGTGGAATATAGGAGTGTGGCACAGTTTGGCTTCTAGTGGCATCCAACCCTCTTCCCCATGGTCAAACCCACATTGTCCCCCTTATCTCTAGTAAACATCTAATTAGTAAGTGAAGGCTATTGGAAATAGCTGTTGGAGGAGAAGCAGATAAAATGAAGTAAATCTTGACACTGGCTTTCTTTGTGGAATGTGAAGGATCCTAGGGAGGCCATTTAAATATAACATTATGGCATCCTGCAGGTCAACGTAGAGGGGGCCCTTACCTTCCTCACTAGCTCTGCCTGAGGGCTACAGGTGTTTATTAAGAAATGACTCCCCATCTGGGTCTGAGGGGCAAAGATGCTGATGTGCCAGGCTTGGAAGTCTAGACCTGTTTTGGGGGAACAATAAAGCTTCATAAATGTTAAATAAATAAATAAATAAATAAATAAATAAAATATAACATTACGATTAGAAAGAATCAATCCTAGAAGAGACAATCCTAGAACAGGATGTTTAACAAAATCTCAGAAGAGAGAGTAGTCACTTTTACTCCAAAGACTTTATATATGCTTAATTTTTCTCCTACCACCTTTATTCCCCCCAAACAAGAAATATCCAGACCTGAAACTGTAGCTGGGGACAAGAATGGTAGGAAATATCTCCAAGAAGTCACCCACATCATATCAGAGCAAAGAGAATGACCAAGCATAATGCCCCTTTTTTCTTATGAGGAAAAGAAAAGAAAAACAAAAACAAAAATAAAAACAAAAACACATAGTAATCTCCACTATTACAACAAAAAGAAATTAAAGTTTTTAAAAGATAAAAAATCAACATAAAATTAAATCTAACTCATGGGTAGAAAGAAATTTATGCTGTACAGAATCAAAATCTTTCAATTGGAGTTTATGTTTTATCTTTCTTTTATCTAGAGACATTATGATGCATTTCTGAGGTGTAAAATCATCTGGGGCACCAAATAAAAGTACATTAGTATTTGGAAATACTAATGTCTGCAGAGTATCATTAATTAAGGCCCCATAAACCTATGATAGGGCTTCCTGTACTTCTATGTCTTAAACTTATTTCTACTATGGTAAAATCAAGGTAATTAGTTTTGTCTCATATTGCCATATTCTGAATTCAGATATATGGTAGAGTGAGATGGTGAGAGTAATGTCAACTTCTGTTTAATGACCTCACTACTTCTATCCCTTTAGTATTGTAAAAAATAAATTGCTACTGTAAGAGAAAAGCAAAGAAAGGATCCATAGGAAATATTGAAGGTATTAGGACTTAGTTTATCTAGGTAACACACTGATGGAAATGTTCCATTTGTCTTTCTGCCTGCCTGTCTGTGTGTCTATCTATCATCTATCATCTATCTATCTATCTATCATCTATCTATCTATCATCTATCTATCTATCTATCTATCTATCTATCTATCTATCTATCTATCATCTATCTATCATCTATCAATCAATCATCTATCATCTATATCTATCTATATCTATCAGTATATCTATCTATCTATCATCTATCTATCATCATCATCTACCAATCATCTCTCCATTTACTTTGAATGAAGAAGTAAGATGTTGTCATGGAAAGGTGTATTAATACCTTTGTTTGAATTAAAAAATAAAGTCAGGCTTTTGACCTGGGAGAAAGTAAATATGATTTACCGATGGTTTGATAATAGCTGGTTTTGTCAATTGGGTTATTTTGTGAGCATTTTTATAAAGTAGGCTAATTTGACTCCAAGATTTTGATGAAAATATAAATTCAAAAGATAGATGGTTTAGAAGTGATGCAATAATGGGTATCAGACTTACTTTTGTTTTATAAATAACTATAAAACTGGACAAAAGTCATAAAGCAACTGTTTTGGGAGGCATTAGACAACAGATAATACAAGATTGTGATCTCTGAAGAAATAAAATACACCAAGGTAGTTTTATCTGTATCTTATCTTTCTGCCTGGCAGAGAGCAAAAATGTTAGAGTGGAGGAAAGTGATATTAGAACTTATTGCTGCTGAAGTGGCTAGAATTTGCAGGGCAAAATGGTAGAAATAAGAGAACTGCCCAGAGAGGAAACTCTAATAATCTGCTTAGGAAATAGCACTGAGTCTTGCTGAAAACTAAGATGCACAAATGCAGGATGAAACTTGGTGAGACCTGGCAGCGAATAGCTTTAAAGTGCATCTGCACTTTAAGAAATATTAAACAACATTCTTCAAAATGAAGGAAAATGATACTAGATAGAAGCTCAGATGGAGGAATGAAGAGCACCAAAAATGGTAAATATTTGGGTAAATACAAAATACTTTTTTTTTTTCTTTCATTACCTAATTTCTTAAAAAGACAACTGACTCCTTATTTTATTAATTTTTTTCAGTAATCTCTCTGCCCAGTGTGGGGCTTGAACTCATGCTCAAGAATCAATGCTGTACTGACTGAGCCAGCCAGGCACCCCTGACAGTTGACTCTTTAAAGAAAAATAATAATAACGTGTTGTTGATTTATAAAACATGTAAAAAATGTATAAAAACAAAAGACAGAAAAGAGGTAAATGGAAGTATATTATTGCAAGGTTCTTATATTCACATGTGAAGTGATATAATATCAATTCCATGTAGATTGTGATAATTTAAGGAAGCATAATTCCTAGAATAACCATTAAAATTTTTTTAAAAGGCTATAGTAATATAGCCAATAGAGGAGATAAAATAAAATACCATATATATTATTTAAGAAAGGAAGTTAAAAAAAAAATATTTGGATGGTACAAATAAAAGACAAATAGCAAAATGGTATTCTTAAACCCAACCATATTAATAATTACATTAAGTATAAACAGGCTAAGGACTCCAATTAAAAGGCAGAGATTGTCAGATTGGATTAAAAACAAGACCCACCTATATGCTGTTTACAAGAGAAAAATTTAAATATAAATATGCCAATACAAACATAAGAAAATCAATAAAGATAAATAATGCAGACATCCATCAAAAGAAAAATATAAGCTGAGTGGCTATATACTGTCAGACACAGTAGATATAAATACAAGAAATATTACTAGAGGAAATGAAGTACATCTCATGATAAAGAGAGCTTAAAATACCTCAGATATCTTGAACCCTTGGTGAAGGAGTCACTAAAAAAGACAAAAGCCTCACCCTAAAAGAGAAGCCTTCTAAAATATGCATTTCCCTGCTCTACTGGATTTAAACAATTTAAAAATATTCTTTTGGGGCTCCTAGGTGGCTCAATTGGGTAAGCATCCACCTTCAGCTCAAGTCATGATCCCAGGGTCCTGGGATCAAGCCCTACATTGGGCTCCCTGCTCAGCAGGAAGTCTGCTTCTCCTTCTCCCTCTGCCCCTCCCCTCCTCATTCTCTCTCTCTCTCTCAAATAAATAAGTGAAATCTTTAAAAAAATATTCTACCATGTTTGCTGCTCTATTATTCTCATGCATTTCTTTCATGTGAAATGCTGTTTCTCCTCCTTGAAAGTCCTTTGCTCACTGGCAACCTTCCTATTCCTCCTTCAGTGAATAACTCAGGTACAAAGCAAATCTCACAAGTCCCTCTTGGTGGTCTCATATTTAATCCTTTACTAGTTAGTCATTCAATAAATATTTATTGAGCTTTTACTATGTACTGGGCCCTGAGCTTTTACTATGTTCGAGGCCCTGAAAATATAACAATGAATTAAATTCCTCCTGGGAGAAAGGGGATGGAGAATAGAAAATAAATAAACAAATAAATGCAGAGCATACGAGGCAGTGATAAATGCAATATAAAAAAAATAAAAATAGGATTTGGGAAATGTCACTGAGGAGTGGTAAGTAAGGCATCTCTGTAATAATGTCATTTTTTGAAGACTTGGAAAGAGTGAGGTAGCACCTGCAAGTAACTGGAAGAAGATCATTCAGGGTAGAACATGTAAAGGTGCTGAATGAATCGGTAGTACATTGGCTAAGTATGTGAAATACATAAGGTAAGAGTGTGGCTAGAGGACCATGAGAGAGGCATAGAGTAGTAGCAGAGGAGGTCAGAGTAGTGTGGAGCTACATTACGTAGGTTTGTGAATGCTTCTACATGGACTTGGATTTTTTTTTTTTTCCTAAATGAGATGGGAAGCTATCGGAGGGAGTTCTGAGCAGAGGAGTATCATTATTTTACATATTCTGTGGTATCTCTCTGGTTGCAGTGTGGACATTGAAATTTTTATCCCTAAGGTAACTAAAAGGGTTATGTAAGGGAGACAGAAAATACTTGCAGATTTTTTGGTACATCTTCAGTGCTAGATTTTTGTCAGTGCCTTTTATGTGCCCTGTTAGTGATCCTTTGAGCTATTCAGAAAGATCTTTGACATTCAGCTATTGAAATATTGTTTTTAAATATTCATATATCCTGTGAGTAACTAAGGAGATAACCATTGTATATTTTTACAATTAATGGAAAAACAAAACAAAAACAAATATCCATTAAACCTATAACAGGAATACTTATAATTTTTTTCTTCATTAAAATTTCTTTTTCTTAGCTTCAGATGGTCTGTGTTTATAACTTAACTTTGTTGATATCTACTTATTTTTTGTTTATTTTTTTTAAAGATTTTATTTATTTATTTGACAGAGAGAGACACAGCGAGAGAGGGAACACAAGCAGAGGGAGTGGGAGAGGGAGAAGCAGGCTTCCTGCCGAGCAGGGAGCCCAATGCAGGGCTTGATCCCAAGACCCCGGGATCAAGACCTGAGCCGAGGGCAGATGCCTAATGACTGAGCCACCCAGGTGCCCCTGTTGATATCTACTAATAGCTTAGCTTATCATTTCTCTTGGCTTCAGGATTTCTGGTAATATTCTCAAATGATTTTTACTAGGATGACCCAGCAACCTTATTTCATAGATGCTTTTTCTGTTTTATTCCAGTTTCTAGCTTTGCCTTTGGTCCTCTGTGATAAGGCAGGCATTGGGAATGGTTTTTACTTGCAATCATTCCGCCTCTTACTCTCCTCCCTGACACCATTCTGTCTTTTTCAGCAGCTTCAGAAAGAAGCCAAGATGTCTAAATGTAACATTGGCTAAGAAGATTTGAGATTTACCAAAGAATTTTAACTCTGATGTACATGCTCCCTATTTTTTAACTATCACAGGCAAGTCCTCAGTTGATAACTCAACTCTGAAGAGTCTTTGGTGTAAGTTTGTTTTTTTGTTTTGTTTTGTTTTTCAGTAGGGGAACAGGAATAGGTTACAACCTGGGAAGTTTTCAGAATTTCACATCATGAGATGAGAATTTTCAGGACTCAAGAACAACAATATTCTCTTTTTTCATTGTATTGAACTTGAATTCACTTTAAAGGAATCATTCTTTCCTATACATCATGCCACCTAATTTATTGTATTACCAGTTCTTCAGTGTGTCTACCCCCTTTCCACTCTTATGAGTTCATTGTATATTTATTCACTTTCTGTTATTGTGTCTCAATGTTTTGTCCTAAATATTCAAATATGAAACTTAGGTGAATCACTGAATTTATCATAAATACATTGTTAGTCTTCTTGCTGATTTATTTGTTGTGAATGATTATGCATGGCATGCTGGTTTGTCTTACAGCCTTCCCTTTTATTTTTGGCATTTATCCATCCATTCAGCCTTCCATCCATCCATCCATTCATTCATCCATCCATCCATCCATCGATCCACCCACCCATCCATCCATCCAGCTAGCCTGCCAGCCAGCCACCTGTCTAACAAATGTGCTCTATAGTTTTACTAAAAGTCAAGCACTAGGCTATAAAATTTGATACAAAAATAATAATTATAGATGTTCAATAAATATTTGTGTTTTTATTAGTGTTAGAACAAAGATTTATTGAATCTATGAAATTCAGTTTCAATAATATTTCTATCTTTATTTATTCACATATGAATTCATTCAATCTGATCCTAGGTAATACTCCTAGGTATTACCTAGAAGTTTGTTGGAAATGCAGTTTCCCAAGACTCAGCCCAGGCTTATGAAGCCAGAATGTGATTTTAACCAGATATTCAGGTGAATTGTAAACATATTAAAATTTGAGAAACATGGATTTAGAGTAAGAATAACCTGGCAGTTGAAGAAAATATATAAATCATTTTAAACAGAGAAATGACCACATGGAAAGGAGACACAAGGCCTACTTGTTCTGTTAAATCTTAAGGTGCATCAAGGAAGAGAAGGGATAGGAATTTGGTAACATACATGAGGACCAGACTGTGAAGGACTTATAAGCAGTGTAAAGACTTTGAACTTTTTCTGAGCCACATGGGGCAATTGGAAGTTTTTAAATAGATCAATGACTTGATGCTTTAGAAATACAACTCTAGAAGCCATGTAAAGAATGGATTAGACATGAGTAAGGAAAGGTCTGTTGACTACTCAAGAAGTTATTTTAGATGAGAGGACCTGAACTAACATAGTGGATATGAAGAGCAGGAGTTGAATTCAAGTAATATTTTAGAAATTGAAATTATGGGGATTATTTTTTGACTGAATGAAGGAGATGAGGAAGGAAGCAGGGATGACTCAGACGTTTCTACAATGTGCGTCTGGTTGGTGATAGCGCTGAGGAGTTAGAACATACAGGAGAAGGAGCAAGTTCCATAGTGGAGAGAATAAGTCCAGTATTGGACATATTAACTACAAGTACCTATGAAATATCCAGATGGAGATATTTAGGAATATCGTTTGGGAGCTAAGAAAGGTTGTGTTTTGAGATAGAGAAATAGTAGTCCAAATTTAAAGGTAGAAGTTGCAGAATCTATAGGGATATTTTAAGATCACTTCTGGGGTAGAAGCTTAATAATATCTGCCCCAAATCAATGTTAAGCCGCTTTGGGTTACTAAGTAAACAAAATAAAAGGAAAGAGGAGGCAGTAACATGAGGAGGAGACAGAAGTCAGAGATAACATGGAGGGAAGGAATCAGTGGAGGACAGCACAAAAGTAATAACCCAGAGGAGGTACAAAAAATGGGACCAGGAGCATAAAAAGAGAGTTGACCTTGGAAAGAAAGAGGAATACCTACTTCTCTTTCCCTGAAAGGGAGGAGATAAGCTTGGGTTAAGAATTTAAGATATGAGTCAGCTTGCAACAGAAACTAGGGGATGGGAGATAAGGAAGTTTGTGCTTTCTGACTGCTATTTTCTCAGTAAGGTAGGATGTAAGGTCCTCTGTGGAGAGAGAGTAGGCTGGGAAGGGATCTTGAAGAGAGTGATGAAAGTTTATAATAGCCACTTTAGGGTGTGGGAGAAGTAGCTGACTAGACAACTAAAAGGATTGCTGGGCAGTGCTGAAAGCCTAGAAGAGTCTAGAAACTATAAATAACTTCTTTTCTCACTCTATCATTGCATGATAGTCTCTCTTTCCTCTCTTGCCTGCTTTCTTCTCATTTATATTTTGAGCAGGAAATAAATTTCCAATAAATTTAAAGCCTAATTCAGGCAAGAAGAAAAATAAAGTCTTGAATTTCAAACACCTAAGATTAATCGGCTTGAAGTTTTATGCTTTAATTATAATTAATTGCTATACTTCCCTAATGAAAGTACCACATGTTCATTATGAAAACTTGGAAGATAAAGAAAAAAGAAGATAGGCTAATATTGTCCATTAAGAAAATAATTGTAGCTACTTTTTTCCTTCCAGTACTTTCTATAAACACAGTTTTATTTGCTTATTATATGATTGTGTTAATCATACACTTTTTTGTATCTTTCTCTTTCAACACCTTAAGATTTGTAACTGTTTTTTTCTTTTTACTGATCATAAGAGCAATTTATGTTCATTGTCAATTTTTGAAAATGCAGAAAAATAAAAAGATGAAAACGTAAATCACTCATAATTTCATCACCCAGAGATAATGATTCAGTTGTTAAGGGTTTTGACAAAAGCTTTTATGTCACGTTTTAGAAAACGTTTTTTAGCAACATTTTCTGCTAATATTTGATCCTAGTTCTTCTTCTTCATTAAGTTTAAATAGCCTGGACCATAACAGAATTTTACCTGGAGAATCTCTAATCAGTGCAGCTACTACAAACAACCCAGTCAGCTTTACCTTTTCCCCACATCCTACTGGCAGAGGTAAGGATCAAAAACTAATGATGTAATGTATGGTGATTAACATAACATAATAATAAAAAAAATAAAATTAAAAAACAACAACAAAAAAACCCAAAAAAAAGCAGAATGTGGAAAGAAGGAGAAAGTGTTGTCAATTTAAACAACAATGTTCCTGTCTTTGAAAGAATATAAAGTGTAGTTAGAAACAACATGAAACCTGCTCTTATAGTGAATGTGAAAGCTATTCTCCTTCCCTCCCCTGTTGCTTCCTACCCCACAGCTGACTTCTGTCAATTATTATGTCCTCAAGCAGTTGTGGCTTCTAGAAATTCACATGGGGGGGCCTTCTAGGAGTGTAATAATCTCAAACACTGATATAGCACCGTATGTGTCAGACAGTATTCTAAGTGTTTTTACAGAGATTAATTTCATTTAACCTTCACAACAAAACTAAGAGATAGGTAATGTAATTTTTCCCACTTTGAAGATAATGAAAATAAGGTATGAAGAGATTCAATAATTTGTCAAGGTCACATTCTTTAAGTGGTGGAACTAGGTTTCAAACCTATGCAGTCTGTCCTGGAATCCTGTTAATAACCTCTGCACGATATCCGGTTGTAAGGGTAGCTGAGTGATTTGTCTTGAGTTAGTATTATAAGAACACATTTTACTTTGAATTTTTTTTTTCTTTTTGGTGTGGCTTGAGGGTGGTCAAAGTTCTCCCAACCTTCCTCCCTATTCCGCTCTCAACATCCAGCCTGTTTCTAAATTTTCTTGATGGTGTCCATGAAATGGTCCAGATGTTTTAGTAAGGCTTATAGTGTAATTTCCTCTTTATTTTAGACCCTTATCATGGATTTTATTTGTTTGTCATTTTTGTTTCTGCTATTGCTGTCATTCTCTCATCTTTTTGTCTCCCAGGAAAAAACCAGCTTGATGCAGGTGCTTCTTGCTATTTCAAGCTTAGAAATTCTTATGGTATTGCTCTTTAATCCTATATCCTTGAAAATTATAAATAGTTATTCAGCTACTTCTAATAGTTTATAGTTTATAGATAATAGATGCTGATTTTATTCTTAAACTTAACAACAAATCTCCTTTCTTGCCATTAGATTTGCTTGACATACTGAATCCTGCCTTTCTTACCTTTCTTGATTGCTTCTTCTTTAGTTTCCAGGCTTGGAATGGTTGCCTATCTGTGCCATCATTGAAAAGTCTGGAATGCCAACTGGTGCTGTATTCAGGGTTCTCACAAGCTGCTGGTTGGAGGAGTATGGTAAAGATGGTGTCTGTTGATGCTTATGTCACTTATGAGCTAGCTTGTCAGAATTGACCACTGGGTCTCCAGGGGTGTTTCCCATAGGACCACCTGGAAAAAATATTAAAAGGCAGTATGGTGCAATGAAAAGAACAGTAAATTCTGCATTGAGTTCATATCACAACTTTATATAATGCCTGTCTTCTTTCTTTTTTTCTTTCTCCTTCCTTCCTTCCTTCCTTCCTTCCTTCCTTCCTTCCTTCCTTCCTTCCTTCCTTCCTTCCTTCCTTCCTTCCTTCCTTCCTATTTCTAGAAGGAATATGATGCTGTACATAAGAGCCCAGGCTCTGAAGTTAGATTATCTGTGTTCGAAGCTTGATTCCACCCTCTTACAAACTGGGGACCTTGGTCCAATTAACTTCTTTGGGGCTCACTTTCCTTATCTAAGAAGTCACCTCATAAGGCTGTTATGAATATTAAATGAGATAATACCAGTAAAATGCTTAGAATAGTGATTGGCTCATAAGCATTTAATTAATGTTGATTACCATTGTGAAACTCTCTCTTTAGACTAAATTCCCAAAGAGTAGGTATTTTCTTCACTATGTATGTCCAGTGCTTAGCAGAGTAGGTACATTATAAATATTTGTTGAACAAATGAATGAATAAATGAGTGGATGAATCTATCACTAAATAGCTATGTGACATAGGGCATATAATTTAACTTCTTTGAAGATGTGTGCTGGGTATTTGAGATATAATGTGAACTCATAGGGTTGTGGGGAGAATTGCATGAGATAAAAATATAAAGGAGGCTCAAGAGCCCAGAGTTTCAGAGCAAAGGCTTTGATGTCAGGCACAAATAGTCAAGACTTCTTCTGCCACTGGATATAACCTTGAATAGACCGCTACTCCTCTTTGAGCCTCAGTTTCCTCATCTGCAAAATAGACATCATAATTCTTATCTCAGGGGATTGATGTAAGGATGAAATGAAACATGTATGTACTTAGAACATTGTTTTCTTAAAGTAGTTTGTTATCATGGGAAAGGATTTTGTAAGCTTGAGATCACCATAAAAACAGATTTTGACTTTTTATTAAATAGACAGTTTTCTATTAAATTCTCCCATAATGTGGCACCAGATAAGATTCTAACTGTATTCTGAAAATTTAGACAAGACTGAAGAGAATCAGGAAATCAACTTTTTGTTTAAGGAAAAGAATTTGATGGTCATTTTGAGAAGACAAGTTGAGATAATTCAAGCCTCATCACTAGACTGATATGGCATCCTAGAAAGTAATTTTTTAAATGATAGAAAGGTGATTTACCTAAAAGTAAAAATTTGTTTATTATAATCCAGATAGATACATTGTTTTGAATTTCCTAATGATAAGACAGAGAGATGAAGGACACTAAAAAAGTTTGAATCTTAATATTTGATGAGCATAAAATTTTCAGTCTTGTGAAGTAAGATTATTTTCTCCTATTTGATGTGGTGAAATATATTTTCTTGAGAACTCAAAATATTCCTTCTGTAGAAAATAGGAATGTGAGTGTTTTGCAATGACCACTGAGTTGATATCAGGGAGAGGAACATTGTGTTCTCTGTGTTATCCTCCATTACCCCTGAGACTTCATCTCTTACTGGTCTCCCCTCCTCTCTGTACTCATCACTCAGGCCTACTTGCTGTATCTCTAACAACCCAAGCATTACTCCTACCCCAGGGGCTTTGCGTTTGCTATTTCTACTACCTAGACTATATCTTCCAAATATCCTTAAAGCTGCTTGTCTTACCTCATTCAGGTCTTAAGTATCACCTTCTTGGTGAAGCCTTGTTTAATCATCTCATTGAATATTGCAGCATGTCACTCCACCCAACTTTCCTGTCCCTACTACCTGCTTAGTACTTCTCCATTGCACTTACCAAAATTTGGCACCATGAGCGGAGTTTTCTTATTTATTTTGTTTATTGTCTGTCTCCTCTGACCTCTTGGCATAAACTTCATAATGGCAGAGATTTTTGTGGGCTTTGTTTGCTGCTGTATCCCTAGCATTTAGAACAGTACCTGACATGTCATAGGCACTCAGTAAATGTTTGATGAATGAGTGAATGAACTCTCCAACAGTTATAATTTCCTGAGGTAAATTTCTGTTTCATAAATAATGCTCTGACCCATATGTCAGATCAAATGTTGTTGGGCAGGTTGCTTAGGTACCATGCTCCAGATGCAGAATTTCAGAAAAATTTTTTCTCTGCAGTTGTAATTTAGTAGACTAGGCTAAATACCATTCCTCCCAAATTCATATCCACCGAGAACTGTGAATGTAATCTTATTTGGAAATAGGGTCTTTGCAGATGTAATCTTGTTAAAATGGGGTCATACTGGATTAGGGTATGCTCTAATCCAATAGCTGATGTCTTTATAACAGGGAAATTTGGACAGAGACGCACAGGGAGAATGCCATGTGATGACAGAGGCAGAGATTACAATGACATGTCGACAAGTCACAGAACACGAAGGTTGCCAGTAACCACCAGAAGCTAGGAAAAGGCAAGGAAGGATCCTCCTCTAGAACCTTTAAAGAGAGCATGGTCCTGCTGACATACTGACTTTGGACTTCTAACCTCCAGAACTGTGAGAAATAAATTTCTGTATTTTTTTTTTTTTTTGCCACCAAATTTGCAGTAATTTGTTTTAGCATCCAAGGAAACTAATACACATAGGAATTGAGCTCATTCATTCAGCCATTGATTCATTGTGCAAACATTTTTTGAGCATCAGACAGTGTGTTAGGTGATGATAAATGACCCAGTTCTTCCTGTCCTCTAGTTGTTCATAGCCTACTGGCAGAAGCCAAGAAGTAAATAGAAAATTATTGTAATGAGCTTGGGGGAATGGAGGATCAGAAAATTTCTGATTTTCTGAAGTGGTAATTTCTGAATAAGCCAGATGGATGGAGAAGGGAATAGTTTTGTAGGCAGAGGAAAATATGTGCAAAGGAACAGAATTCTGCTGTAGTAGCTTGTGGTGGAGGAGTTGCAACTGAAGATTGTGGCAGTAGAAATAACCTGTAATAATCCAGGTGAGACATAAAGAGGGTTCTAACTAAGATAGGATAGGATAATATCTGGGAAATCAACTGGTAGTTTAGAGACCTGGGATTCTACAGATTTTGGTGTTTAGTTGATTGGTTCTGGATAAGGATAGGAAAGGAGGGAAATTTCCTTGTTATACAAAGACATGTTCTTTTTAAAAATGGGAGTCATTATAAAGGCTTATAATTCAGAATTTCACTTTTTAGTGAAATTAAAGTGAAAATTTCACTTTTTAGAGATTGAGTGTGTGTGTGTGTGAGGGGCGGGGAAGAGAGGGAGAGAGAGATGCTGGGTCATGGGATCTGAAATATAACCATTTAAAAGGCATCACACTAAGGGAATTTTGTGGTAGTAGAACATGCATTGGATTGGAATCTTGAATCTGAGTTCATATCACAGTCCTGTTCTTTTTAAACCTTGTGATTTTATCTTTTGGAGTCTTAGTCTCCTCCGGAGGTTAATATTCACTTTACTAATATCACATTATTGTTGGAATAATATGAAATAAAAGTATTTGAAAATTCTTCTGAAGCACTGTACAAATATGAATTATTATAACAGATATTTTGACCCTGAGAGGGCTTCTCAGCTAGGTGACTGACTCTAAGGTTCTGTGGTTTACTTTTCTATTCAGCTTTCCACCTAAATCAAATGAGCTTGATTCCCATTTTCCAAACATTCTAATGCCATGAAAATCAACATGAAGTTGTATAAGACTTTGAATAACTTGAGGTAGAGGGGCACTTGGGTGGCTCATTCAGTGAAGCATCTGACTCTTGATTTTGGCTCAGGTTATGATCTCAGGGTTGTGGGATCAAGCCTTGCTTTGGGCTCCATGCTCAGTGGGAAGTCCATTAGAGATTTTCTCTCTTTTCCTCTGACCCTGCCCCGCTCACTTGGGCGCTCTCTCCTTTTCTCTCTCTCAAATAAATAAATAAATCTTTAAAAATAAATAGATAACTTGAGATAGAAAACTGAATAAACTTACTCTGAATCCTTCATAATTACCTACAAATCTGGCACAAAATTTCTGGTCAAAAACCTGTGTAGAAGACATAAATACATGAGCAACAACAAAAAAGATAAATTAATGACATTAAATATGTCTTCAGCCTCACTGTTGGATTTTAAATCTATTGAATTCTTTCAGGTCACCTACATTATTCTTTCCATGACTAGGAAGGCTTATTTTCTGCCATTGCTAAAAATTGCTAGGAATGTAAAGTCTGAAGGGACCAAGACTAGCTAGTTATATGATCCTGTGTTATCCCACTGCCTTTCTTTTTAAAAGAATTACAGTGTGACTGCCTTTTAAATTTACTTTTATTTTTTTTAAACTTCCAAATTATTTTTATATCATTGAGCTATTTAATTATCCCTCTCTTTCACTAGCCTCTAGGATCCTTGAGGACAGACACTGTATTTTGTTTCTCTTTATATTTTAAGTCCTTGGTGCCTAGAATGTGTTCTTTATATATGGTGGTTGAATGAATGAAATAAAAGCATTTGAGAAAAAGATTTACAAAGGATTCAACAAACACTTATATTTTAAATTTATTTTCATCAGTAACCATCAGTAAATAATAATTAGCCACCTATAATACCATTATAAAGACTCAGCTGATCAATAATTTTTATATATACACAATGGACTTACAGCATCAAACATATACAAAAAAAGATTTAAAAAATATGCACATATTTCAGTAGGCTTGTATCATGAACCTTTGTTTACAGAAAATAATGTTTGATTTATTCATTGTTCCTAATACTATTCTTGGAGTTTTTATTTCATTTCCTTGCAAAAGCAATCACATTCTTAACTCAGCCTCCACTATGAAAATAGGTCACTGTGATAGGTCCTTCAGAATACAAATACAAATGGAATTGATATTTGCAGTTAGATCTGACTTAGATAAGTTCTCATTGTAAAAAATATAGAGCAATTTGTCTTACCCAGAAGCCTCTCTATTTTTGATAAGAGATTTACCATTCAGAACAGCCAGGCAAGGGGAATTGAAAAACCTTAGCCACAGATCTCTTAGTCACTGAATATTTATTATAGAGTATTTCTTAGTCTTGTTTAAATAAGGAAACAAAGCAAGTTTCCTAATTTGTGAAGATATTTTCAACAAATTTTAAAGATTTTATTTATTTATTTATTTGAGAGAGAGAGAGAGAGCTTATACACGCATGCGCATGAGCGAGGAGAGAGGCAGAGGGAGAGGCAGAACCAGAGAATCTCAAACAGACTCTGAGCCAAGTGCAGAGCCCAATGTGGGGCTCAATCTCACAACCCTGAGATCATGACCTGAGCTGAAACCAAGAGTCAGATGCTTAACTGACTGAGCCACTCAGGCGCCCTTCAACAAATTTTAAAGGTACTTTTATGTGGTTCTCCAAAGTGCTGAGCCAACTTTGTCATCTGTAGCTAAGAAGTTTTAGATACTAGCACAGGAAATTTTTAGGATCAAGTTGAAATTTCAGATAAGAGGGGAAACAGATGTTACAAAGATGAGAAGTAAGTAATTGGGGAAGGTGTTCTAGGCCCAAGGAAAAGGGTAAGCATGGTGATAGGTGAGAAGATATGAGTCAGGTTTGTGAATCTGATAGGCCACAGTGAAGTGTTCCTTAATGGTAGGCAGAGAGATGTAGGGAGAGATGGGTAGGTAGAATTTTAACCTTATTTTTTATGCAGTTGGGAGATTTTGAGAGGATTTTGCAGAATGTGGTAGGGATCAGCTATATACTTTAGGAATGTGAATTTTGAAATAGTGTGAAGAAAGGATTTGAGGGACTGAGACTTGGGGAAATTAGAAGAGCCATGAGACTATTCCAATAGTAAAGGTCAGAGCTGAGCCAGAGAGGTAGTAGTGGGAGTGGACGGGGAAGGTGGGGAATCTCCACATTCTACTTTTATGGGGGTCACAGTGGGGCACAGGAGTGAGCATCATGGGTTGGAGTACTTTTCTTGTTCTACCCTGGAATTTAGCAGGGTCCTGAAGCTAAGTTATGATAAGATGGATTTTCAGAAGGAACAAATGGGGTGCAGACCTCATTATTCTCTTTTGCTGAGGGGCTTGAGCTAGACTTGGGAACTTAAAGAGGAAATATGACCTGAGGCCTGCAGTAGTATGAATTGTACTCCCCTTCCTTCCTTATTCTTCCCTTGCACTCATCACCTTCTGCTCTGAGGATAGGCAGAACCCTACACTCCCTCTTAGGGCAACTGCAGATGTATAAACAGCTTCACTCTGAGAGACTTTTTGGAATCATTGTGCCAAATCCTAATATTTTTACATTTATTTACATTTTTTCTTTCCTTTTTTCTTCATTCCCTGCTTAGGAGCTCATACAAAAAATTAGCAAATTTCCAGACAGCAATGAAGTAAAGCAGGATGTTAAATCAAGTATCTACTTTACACAATTACAGCAAAGCCTGCCTACTCACCTTTGGTGGAGAGGGCAGTAAGCAATTTTCACCTTACTTTGTCAGGTTACTTGCTAATTTCTGGCCTTGAAGACACAAAGGGACAATTAGGGTAGTCTAGTGAGAGAAGTCTTCTATTTAATCAACTTTTCTCCCTGCTATTTAACAGAAAGAACATTGAGATGCAAGTCGTCAATTAGCTTTATGACCTTGGCATTTAACTTCTCAATTCCTTAGATGCATAAAGTTGTAATGAAGAAAATAAAGAGATCATAGGTACGAGTGCTTTGAAATTTTTTGAGAGCAGATGCAGAAATGCAGAGCATTGTTTTTTGTTACTCCTGAAGGCCTGATTGCTAAAATTTTCAGGTTAGATTGGCTTACACAACCACAGACTTGTTTGTCCTCTACACTTTTTCTGACATTAGTGGGAGTACAGTCTATTTTCAATGATCAGCAAATCAATTGTGTTGAGAGATAGAAATGGGACTCAGACCCAGGTAAGACTTCTAACTTAAAATCCATTTTCTTGGGGCATCTGGGTGGCTCAGTTGTTAAGCGTCTGCCTTCGGCTCAGGTCATGATCCAGGGTCCTGGGATCAGGCCCCACATCGAGCTCCTTGCTCGGCAGAGAGCCTGCTTCTCCTTCTCCCTCTGCCCCTGCTTGTGTTCCCTCTCTTGCTGTCTCTCTCTCTGTCAAATAAATTAATAAAATCTTAAAAAAATCCATTTTCTTTCCAGCATGCTTCTGCCCTCATGGCATCTCGTAAAGTAGTGTATGTGTGTGTGTGCGTGCGTGCATGTGTGTGTATGTGTGTATGAGAGACAAAGAGAGAATGTGTGTGTGTGTGTGTGTGTGTGTGTGTAGGAGAGAGAGAGAGAGAATGTGTGTGTGTTTACAAAAATACAAAAATGCAAATGCAGACCCAGGGCCTTATGAACTGAAATCTGTAGCTCTAGAATGCTGACTTATCACTCTCCTTCCCTTTCCCTAACATTGCTTCATTCCCTTCTCCATCTTTTTATCAATATTTCTCTTCCTTGGCCTTTTTTTTGGGGTGGGGGTTAATTTTCTGCTTTATATAAGATGGTGATAGTATTGATGGTTGTTGCTAATTACAGGGGTTGATATGGTAGAAATGTATTAGGATTATTTTTTGTTTTCTTACTCACTTTGTTTAAGAGAAGCCTATTATTTGAAGGGTTTTTGATCTGCTTAAAACCATACTTTCCTCTGGTGCTTCTAAGCCACCTCCCATGGTCTCAGGCCCAGCTAACCTATCTGCCAGGACTGTTTGCCCAGCAACCAGTGTTACTTTTGGACATTGTATTTCTTCTCAGAGCCTTACCTCTCTCCTTCAGCTGCTTGAAGTTATACCTCTTTAGACCATTATGCAGCCACTTCTTCAGATACTATGATACTACTCTTTCCCTTTTGAGTCAGTCGATGGCATCAGCTGGTAATGAGCACTGCTATGCAGTGGTAGAGTGCAGCTCTGAGTTAGAGGAGAAGCTTGAGAAGCACAGACAGAATCAGGCCAACCTTGTCTTTTTGTAATGGATTTGGTTATACTGAAATAAGTGGGAAATTATCTGGAACTCAAATAAGATACATCCACTAATAAGTAAAAATAGATGATTCTCTACTTTGTGTAAGGCACTCTTAGGTCTTGTGGGGGATACAGGAAAGAATTTTGTATTCTGGGACACTTAGAATTCTGGCAAGAGAGATAAGGCATGTTCATTAATAACTACAATGCAAGATAGAATGTGTATCACATGTTATAATATAGAAGAATGTAGCATAAAGAAGATGGAGGTTGGATGACTGAATGGATAGAAGGGAATTTTAAAGGACTCTCTGGAGATAGAAGTGACTGTGGTGAGATAGAGTTAAAAAAAAAAAAGAGGAAGAGATATAAGAACATTTTCAGTAAAAGGAGTTTAATTGCTCTGTCCCCCAAGCAGGAGGCAGGCACTGGAAATATGGAAGGGAACTAAAAACACCAAAAATCCTCTGTCTTACAGAGTTTACATTCTCCTGGGGAAAACAGGCAATCAACGATATACATAATTAGATAGTGATCAATGCTCAGGGATAAAAATAAAGTCAGGATGGAGGATATGGAACGTAGAGTGGGAGGAGATGGTGGTGAGGACAGACCTTACTGAGATAGGAAGTGAGAGAGCAAACTAGGCAGCCATAGGGGCTGGGGGAGAAAAGATTCAAAGAAATCTGCCTGGTGTGATAGAAGCACAGCAAGGAGGGCAGGATGGCTGAAGAGGAGTGGTGGGGGGAAAGGGGGATGCGGTAGGAGATGAAATCAGAGAAGTATTGGAAGGCCACATCCTGAAGGGCCTTTTAGATCACATAAATGAATTTCAGTTAAGGGACCAGTTTCTTTGTGCCATAAGTGAAGAGAAGTACTGGAAATATTAAATCAAAATTATAAAAATAATTCTGCTCCTTGCTCTTCAATGCCTTCTTGTACCAGCATCTTTGCCTAGTACCAGAAGGATCAATACTGGGGTAGGTTGCCAACACTGATGTCAGTTTGAAAACAGACAGTGGGGAAAATTGAACTTCACTCAGGAGGTATTTGTATTCAATAATTAAGTAGGGAACCTGGATGGCTCATTGAGTTAAGTGTCTGCCTTTGGCCTGGGTTTTGATCCCAGGGTCCTGGGATTGAGCACCCTCATCGGGCTCCCTGCTCAGTGGGGAGACTGCTTCTCTGTCTCCCATTCCCCCTCCTTGTGTTCTCTCTCTCTGTCAAATAAATGAATAAAATCTTTAAAAAATGATGAAGCACTGTATTTTAGACCTGAAGGGTCTTAGATTGAGCTGGTGTGATCTTTTAATTTTATGGGTGAAGAGATAAGGACTCTAGGAGAAGAATGGAGACCAAGGTGACAGAATCAGTTAGTGGCAGACTGAGGACTAGAATCCATGTTAGAACCCTGAACCACAGCTACCTTTCGATATCCGTGTATTAACCCAGTGGCTTGCAGAGAGGTCATGTACATATTGTGGGAGGATAGATGAGGGAGTGCTTTTGAGCTTGTTTTTCACATAAGCCTTTTTCATTAAGGACAAGAACAATTAAAGGATTCCTCCTTCTCACCTCTCCCTGGAGAGCCCTTCTGTGCCTCCCTTGTTGGCAATTGCCCATTTATGTTATAAACCCATTGAACAGGGAGTGTGCTGATTTTGTGGTTCACCTCTTACTAAGACCTCCTTGGTCCTCTGGTAATTGATCTTATTTGACCGATGATTGCAAATTATCATATAATGTTAATAATATTAGTCTCTTAACTGAAATTCATTTAACCTGTCTCAGCAGACATTTTATGCATGTTATAGTTCCCTGTTGAGACTGCTGGGGCTGAGAACCAAGGAAAATGTGATCAGAAAGGGCTTAAATGGAAATAACATATAATGAGGCTGGCTTAACCCTGGGGTTTTGAATTGGGAAACTGCATTGTAAAATGCTCAGTTACAATAGGAGGTCTTTGTCATGATTCTGAGGGGATTACAATCAAACTGTGATGTGTCCTTTGCCACATGCCTTAGTTATCTTAACACAGGCATCTTAATGCACTCTAATATATCAAATATTAAATGTGAAAAGGGAAGGTAAAATTTGGAATTTATTTACCTTAGTCACTTGTGTGCTCATGAAAATATACTATTCTTTGCCAAGGTCGTCATTCATTCAGTCATTTATTCAGAATCTATGTGATACAGGGAAAATATATGCTTTGGAGTCAGAGAGTCTAGTTTGAATTCTTGTCTTGTGGATTACTACCTGTGTGACCTTCAGTAGGTTCCTTAATTCCTCTGAGCCTCCACTTTTTTCAGAATGAAGTGAACATCTATTTCGTATGATTGTTACAAGAAAAATAAAGGTAAATTTTAAAATGTTTAATACAATGCACACAGTAGGCACTTCATTACTAGTGTTTAAAGAGAGTACTGTGGAAATTCTGAAGAGGTAGTGAATGTTTGAGGTAATCAGAGATGGCTTTTTGGAGGAAGTGACTTTTTTTTAAGATTTTATTTATTTATTTGAGAGAGAGAGCAGGAGCAGGGGAGCAGAGGGAGAGAGGGTGGGAGAAGCAGACTCCTCACTGAGCAGGGAGACTGACGTGGGACTCAATCACAGGACTCTGAGATCATGACCTGAGCCGAAAGCAGACGCTTAACCGACTGAGACACTCAGGCACCCCTTGGAGGAGGTGACTTTTGAGATGGATTTTGAAGGCTAGGAAGCAGTTTATCAGATGCAGAGGGAATGGAAGGGCAGTCAGGTAGAGGGAAAAGTTTGGTTGGAGTCTAGAGGTAAAGATGAGGTTGGAGAGACAGGTGAGTGGGTAAAACAGTTGTTAAGCATCTGCCTTCTGCTCAGATCATGATCCCAGACTCCTGGGATCGAGCCCTGCATTGGGCTCCCTGCTCCGCGGGAAGCCTGCTTCTCCCTCTCCCACTCCCCCTGCTTGTGTTCCCTCTCTCGCTGTCTCTTTCTCTGTCAAATAAATAAATAAATAAATCTTTAAAAAAAACCCAGTTCATTTATAGTTTGATATGATTTGAATAGTGTTAGGAAAGTTCTACTCTCTATCCCATTTATAAATATATCCTTCATCTAGGTGCCAAGATATGTGTATGTGGAATATAAGTTTTCATTCTTTGCATGTTTCTTTCAAAATTCAAATGTTCTTTTAGAATATAAAATTGATCCATTCCAATTTAATAAATTTAAAATATCTATGTGCCAAGCATTGTGCTAATCACTCAGAAAACTACAATTAGAAAAAGACTTGAACTTACCCTCAAGTAACTAAAAAAATGATGGGAAGGTCAATCTATAAATCAGTATCTTACGTGCTACTGAGGAAATTAAAAAATACAGAAAGAGGAGTATTGCTTGAGCTAAAGATGAATAAGACTTCCAATTTTTTTTTTTTTTGAAATCATTAGGACTTTAGAGGGAATTTGTTAAACATGAATTGGATAGCTTGGGTGTCGGGGGATCCTTGGGAGGTAGGCTGGGGAGGCAGGGCTTATATTTTACAATTGTGCCTTTGGCTAGACCTGCCTCTAGAGAAAGAATGCAGTTGGGGCATCTGGGTGGCTCAGTTGGTTAAGCCTCTGACTCTTGGTTTTGGTTCAGGTCATGATCTCATGGGTCATGAGATTGAGCCTCCAGTGGGCTCTGCGCTCAGCATGGAGTCTGCTTGAGATTCTCTCTCTCTCTCCCTCCTTTCGTTCACACATGTGCTCTCTCTCAAATAAATAAAATCTTAAAAAAAAATGCTGTTGTTTGTAGGTTCTGAGAAGATATTTGAGAGAGTAAACTCTATTTTCCATGCTCATTAGCACAATATATGTGTGGTTGATGTTTGACATATAAAATATGAATTATGCATGAGCAATAGGGATGAAATTGTTGTCATGATAAAAATTTAATTACTATACACTATATTGCTGATGAGACAGCAAATTGAATACCACTGACAAGTTGTCTCAACAGTGAAATGTGTTTGATGAAATGTCCAGTCAATGATGAGATAATGAATTATCCTACTAGAACTATGATAATGGTAGCTTTGAAAAAACACTGCCCAGAGGAAATTGAAATTACATAAGTGAATCCTTGATTTTTGCTTTTTTGAGGACAAGGAATACATGTCATGCCACTGGACTTTAATAATAATGATAATAGACTAGAACTTTCTGACTTTTAAGAAAGAATAGAGTATAAATCTATCTGGTTACAAATTGAGGTGATTTCCCATTTTATTTTGTTTTATAAAATCTGGAAATCTCATTTCAACGTTTTTGGTAATGAAATGAAGTATTTATTGTTTATATGCCATGTATGGGTGCTTCCATATTCATTATATCAAAGCAATATCAATAACTCCATTTTTGCCAAAATGGAATCTGAGGCTCAAAGTAGATAAATGACTTGCCCAATGTCACATGATTTGAAACAGAGCTAAAATTTCAACTCAGATCTACCTGGTTTCAAATCCTTATGTCTTTCTACTATAAAACATTGACCCTATTGGTTAAAGAATAGAGGAATGCAAATATTTTGTATTACATTTGGAAAAATTGAGAATGAAAAGATAGGGCCTTGCAAATCTTTTTTTTTTTAATTTTATTTTATTATGTTATGTTAATCACCATACCTTACATCATTAGTTTTTGATGTAGTGTTCCATGATTTATTGTTTGTGTATAACACCCAGTGCTCCATTCAATACATGCCCTCTTTAATACCCATCACCAGGCTAACCCCTCCCCCTACCCCCTCCCTTCTAAAACCTTCAGTTTGTTTCTCAGAGTCCATAGTCTCTCATGGTTCGTCTCCCCCTCCGATTTCCCCACCTTCATTTTTCCCTTCCTACTATCTTCTTCTTCTTCTTTTTTTTTTTTTTTTTAACATATAATGTATTATTTGTTTCAGAGGTACAGGTCTGTGATTCATCAGTCTTACACAATTCACAGTGCTCACCATAGCACATACCCTCTCCAATGTCTATCACCCAGCCACCCCATCCCTCCCACCCCCCACCACTCCAGCAACTCTCAGTTTGTTTCCTGAGATTAAGAATTCCTCCTATTGGTGAGATCATATGATACATGTCTTTCTCTGATTGACTTATTTCACTTAGCATAATACCCTCCAGTTCCATCCACGTTGTTGCAAATGGTAAGATTTCTTTTTTTTTTTTTGATGGCTGCATAATATTCCATTGTGTGTATATACCACACCTTCTTTATCCATTCATCTGTTGATGGACATCTTGGCTCTTTCCATAGTTTGGCTATTGTGGACATTGCTGCTATAAACACCGGGGTGCACATACCCCTTTGGATCACTACATTTGTATCTCTGGGGTAAATACCCAGTAGTGCAATTGCTGGGTCGTAGGGTAGCTCTATTTTCAACTTTTGAGGAACCTCCATACTGTTTTCCAGAGTGGCTGCACCAGCTTGCATTCCACCAACAGTGTAGGAGGGTTCCCCTTTCTCCGCATCCTCTCCAACATCTGTCATTTCCCAACTTGTTAATTTTAGCCATTCTGACTGGTGTGAGGTGGTATCTCATTGAGGTTTTGATTTGGATTTCCCTGATGCCGAGCGATGTTGAGCACTTTTTCATGTGTCTGTTGGCCATTTGGATGTCTTTGGAAAAATGTCTGTTCATGTCTTCTGCCCATTTCTTGATTGGATCATTTGTTCTTTGGGTGTTGAGTTTGATAAGTTCTTTATAGATTTTGGATACTAGCCCTTTATCTGATATGTGATTTGCAAATATCTTCTCCCATTCTGTTGGTTGTCTTTTGGTTTTGTTGACTGTTTCCTTTGCTGTGCAAAATCTTTTTATCTTGATGAGGTCCCAATAGTTCATTTTTGCCCTTGCTTCCCTTGCCTTTGGCAATGTTTCTAGGAAGAAGTTGCTGCGGCTGAGGTCGAAGAGGTTGCTGCCTGTGTGATTAAACCCCTGGCCAGACTTACCAAAAAGAAAAGAGAAATGACCCAAATAAATAAAATCATGAATGAAAGAGGAGAGATCACAACCAACACCAAAGAAATACAAACAATTATAAGAACATATTATGAGCAACTATATGCCAGCAAATGAGATAATCTGGAAGAAATGGATGCATTCCTAGAGATGTATAAACTACCAAAACTGAACCAGGAAGAAATAGAAAACCTAAACAGACCCATAATCACTAAGGAAATTGAAGCCGTAATCAAAAATCTCCCAACAAATAAGAGCCCAGGGCCAGATGGCTTCCCAGGGGAATTCTACCAAACATTTAAAGAAGAATTAATACCTATCCTTTTGAAACTGTTCCAAAAAATAGAAATGGAAGGAAAACTTCCAAACTCATTTTATGAGGCCAGCATTACCTTGGTCCCAAAATAAGACAAAGACCCCATCAAAAATGAGAATGACAGACCAATATCCCTGATGAACATGGATGAAAATCTTTTTGATATAAAGAGAAAATACAGTTGATCAGTTAATTACATCACACTATGATCTCTCCCTTAGCAAGAACTTATTGTCTGGGTCAATCTTTCTTAAATTGGTTTGCTCATTTAAATCTCATGGAGGATCTTTTAAACATAAGCATTTCTGGGTTTACCACAAAAAGATTCTGCTTTCATCTTTCAGTATGTTTCAGTATGGAACCTATTTGATAAGGTTTCCTATGTGATTCTGAAGTGTACCCAGGTTTGGGATCTACAGTTTAGCCAAAGTGATGAGTGGCTTATTCTCTCTAGTTATCTCTGCCTTGTTGTATGTACAGCTGCCCAGATCATGGTTAAGGCTCTATTTTATTTGTTGTTGTTATTGTTTGTTTGTTTATTATTGGGGGGAAAGTGTAATAGGAAAAGGACAAGTTTAATTCCCTCACAGTTAGTGCTTTTCAAAGAGAGGTCAATGAGCCACCTATGTAGGGAATCACATTTGGTTGTTAAAAAGTAGATCTATTATAAGAGTGGGAGAATTTTAGAATTAATGTGTAGAATACCAAGTCAAGCAATAGCTGAGATATAATTTACATACAATAAAATGTATAAATCTTAAGTGTTGGGTTCAGTAAATTTTGATAATTGCAAATACTCATGTAACCACCACCCAAAACTTCACCCTAGTCACCTGACGCTTCTTTCCAATCACCTCAGACAAAATCCTTAGTTTTTTTTGTCACCATAAGTTAGTTGTGCCTCTTCTAGAACTTCATGTGACTGGAATCATACAGAATATATGCATTTGTGTCAGGCTTCTTTTGCTCAACATAATGTTTTTGAGTTCATTGATTTTGCAAACATTAGTAGTTCTTTCCTCTTCCTTGTATAGTTTTGCATTGTATTAATACAACACAACATTTTTGTCCATTTAATTATTGCTTGGGGGTGCCTGGGTGGCTCAGTCAGGTAAGCATCTGACTCTTGATCTCTACTCAGGTCATGATCTCAGGGTCATGAGATTGAGTCCCACATCAGGCTCCGCACTCAGTGTGGAGTCTGCTTGGGATTCAGTCTCTCTCTCTCTCTTTCCCTCTGCCCCTCTCCCCGCTCACACTCTCAATGTCTCTCTCTCAAATAAATAAATAAATAAATAAATCTTTAAAAAATATTGCTCAATTATTTATGTGTTTTTGCTATTATAAATAAAGCTATTATGAACATGTTTGTACATAAGTACGTTATGGACATAAGTTTTTAGTTTTCTTGGATAGACACCTGGGAATTGAATTGCTGGATCCTAGAATAAATATTTTTTAACTTTATAAGAAACTGCCAAATAATTCTTCAATGTAATCGTACCATTTTATACTCCCACCAGCAATGTATGAGAGTTCCAGTAGCTTCACATCCTCAAAATTTGGCATAATCAATATTTTTTATTTTAGCCACTTTAGTATATTTGAAGTTTCTATCACCTTTTCAAAAAATTGAAAAGCAGTTTTTCATCTCGAGAGATCAACTTAATAAAAGAATACTCCATTAAAATGGTGGACAGTTAATAAATGCACTCTGATAAGTATCAGAGAACAGGGTAAAGAAGAAAGTAGGCAAGAACTATACTTTGGGATAGCTATGTAATGAGAGAGAAAATTAGTTTCTATTTGGTAACAGATACAGTGATTGAGCTGGTTAGCTTGGATTTAGGGGCTTATATTACTTTTAACTCTTGATCTAATTTATGTCTTTATGTTCTAATATATTAAATAGATATTTGCTATCTAACATTTTATGTAGCATTGCTTTAATGAAAATTGCTGTTTTTGAAGAAAGGTACAGAAAAAATCAGATTGTTAAAGACCTACTTCTTGTAGGTAGTATTCCATGTGTAGGAAGTGTCTAAAATACACATTTCTAATCAGCACTGGGGTTTGCTTGGTGATTCCTAAGTAAATTTCAGCCCTAGTGTCTAATACAGTTGTATGGGCATCTTTCAACCCTAACACCTACTTATAAACATCAGCATCGTATGTCCAGTTGAAGACCTTGTCATGGATCAGCTTGTTAACACGTTGTGCCATGCTCATATATGTGGCCCTTTCACCAGACTGATGCCTGATAGACAGAGCTTCTTATGTACCCTCAGAACAAAGCACAGATACTGCTTTGGATATATATACTTGGATGGACTGGTATTCATGTAATGAGATTTGATGCAGGTATCTTGAGACCAATCTTGTCTAATGAGCCACATGTATAATTTTAAGTTTTCTAATAGCCACATTAAAAACAGTAGAAAGAAATGTGTAAAATTAATTTTAATAATATATTTTATTAACTCAGTATATGCATCCAATATATTATCATTTTAACATGTAATAAATATAAAAATTATTAGTATTTATATTACTTTTTTCCCCTAAATCTTCATAACCCCATATCTGTTTCTCACTTATAGTATAGTTCAATATAGTTTCTCAGCCACACTAACCACATTTCAGGTGTTCAATAACCACATGTGGCTAGTGACTACTATATTGGACAATGTAGCTTAGATATTGACTTCGTAAAAACTACAAACTGGCTTACAGAAGTTTATAGTTTGGTCTTTCTAACAAAAGTTCAAAAAGAATTATCTTCTTTCTACTGGGCCTTTAGATAATGTAATTAGAACCTTGCTATAGAGGGTATAGATTCCCCGCTAGCACCTGAGTATGCTGTCATAATAACATAGCTGTTTTAATTGTACACCTACCCTGTGGTAATACTTTATCCATTATCACATTTAAGTCACATGACAAACTTAAGCAATAGGCATTATTCACATTTTACAGATGAATTAACTATGGCCCGAATGGTTAAGTAATTTGCCAAAGGTTACATACCTGATAAGTACAGGTAAGGAGCACAAGCAGGACTTGAATTCAGGTACTACTAATCTGTTCTGAGTTTCTTCCCTCTCCCAGTAAACTGCAGTCATTCCCTGCAATTCTTCTCATCCCTCCCTTCCTTCCTCTCTTCTTTATATTCCTTCCATTGATATCCTGGGAATACAAAAACAAGACATACTCCTTTCTCTTGAGAAATTCACAGTTTAATAGCATAGAGGGACATGTAAAAATATAAATTAAAATAGAGCAGGGTGGGTCCCATTATAGAAGTGTGAACATAATGTTTTGTTCACCGGGAAAAGAGTGGCTGGATCTTCTGGTTGGTGAATGGAGTGGTGTCAAATGCAAGGAAACAGTGAGGGGGGGTGGGGGACATATTTGAGCTAATCTTGAAGATAACCAGGTAAATGAGAGGGAAAGAAGTGTTCTTGGCAGAGGGATTACTGGGTGCAAAGGCAGAATCCCATTGTATGATCTACTGTGATCTGGTGAATCTAGCACAAAAATCCCAATGGATCTACTAACTGGTGAGAATTTCAGTGTGGCAAGAAACTTGAGGTAAGAGAACGAAGGCAAGGGGAGTGTGGAAAAAGAGTAGTTATAAGAGACTGAAAAGTTGCTTGAACCCAGATTAGAAATGCCAAAATGGGGAGTTTGGATTTTATCATGAAGACAGTGAAGGGTTATTAGATATTTTTAAAGTAGAGCAGTGAAAGGATATTTTTTGTGGGGGCTATGGAAACCAATATTGTAATTACCATTATTACTTAAATAAGAATGTTTTCTACATAAACTGTGGATTGAAACTGGTCTTCAATTTTACTTTTCAGAATTCTGTAATTCTGTATGTATGTATGTATGTACATGTACAGAATATTTCAAGTACATAAATTGATTTCATCCTGGAACATTTTTTTTTTTTTTTCATCCTGGAACATTTTATAAGTAATGTGAGGATTGCTATTATGCCCTTTTTGGAAACGTAGTAACTAACTTTTAAATGAGGTGCCAAATGTAATGTATCCTTTTAATAAGGAAAAGTTTCATGATTTTCATCATGTTCTTGGAGGGATCTGGTTGTGACATGCAATTTTTTAAGAACCTATGCTTCCCATGACACCTGACACCTAGGAGTCTGAAATGACTTTCCAATTTTACTAGTTAGTAGAGTTAGAACTAGAACCCAGATCTCTGAACTCCTAATCTAGTGCTCTTTCCATATTCCACTTTGTAAGAAAAGTCTTTCCTGTGACCATTAATCCCAGTATCTTTGCATCAGCTTTTTCTTTATAAAAGACTTTATCCTGGTACCATTGCATAAGTTTTTTCCTTGTAAAAAACTTTATCTCAGGTGTTGGCTAGACCAGAATCTGATAGGGTTCATTTGCACAAAGAATACATATGGTTGATCTGTCATTTATCATAATTATAATCTTTTTTAAAAATAAATTTATTCTTTTTAAAAGTTGCATGACAGTCTATAGTATGTACCTTAATTTATTTAGCTATTTTTCTTTGAGGGATATTTTGATTATTTCCAGTTTTTTACTATTATAAACAGTGCTACAATGCATAACCTTATACAGGCATCTTAGTTCAATATGTATTTTTACAGGATAGATAACCAAAAATGAAGCCAAAATTTTAGTAGAAATAGTCTTCCTATGAGATTGTACCCATGACTGTACACCTTTGCCACCACTGGATATTATCAATTTTTTATTTTTTTAATTGAGATATAATTGACATATAACACTATATTGGTTTTAGGTATACAACATGATGATTATATACATATATATGTATATATATATGAAAATGATCACCATAATTTTAAGATATATTCTTTTAAGTTTTCATCATAAAAAAAGAGTTATAACTATGTATGATGATGGACTTATTAGCTATAGTCACTATGCTATATATTATATCCCCAGGACTTATTGTACTTTTGACCACTTTTACCCATTTTTGCCCCTTCCCCCATGTCTGGCAATCTCCAATCTGTTCTCTGTATTTATGAGTTTATTTTGTTGTTGTTTATTTTTTAAGGTTCCACATATAAATGAGATCATACATTATTTGTCTTTCTTTGTCTGACTTATTTCACTTAGCATAATGCCTTCAAGGTCCATCCATGTTGCAAATGACAGGATTTTATTCTTTCTCATGGCTGAATGATATTCCTTTGTGTGTATGTAGACAGATGATTGATAGATGATGATAGACAGATAGATGATAGATAAAGTAGATATCACATCTTCCTTATCCATTTATCCATTGATAGACACTTAGGTTTTTCTCTATCTTGGCTATTGTAAATAGTGTTGCAATGAACATGGAAGTGCAGATGTCTTTTTGTTACCCTGATTTCATTTCCTTTGGATAAATACCCAAAAGTGGAATTGCTGGATCATATAGTAGTTCTATTTTTCAGTTTTTGAGGAACCTTCATACTGTTTTCCATAGTGTCTGCACCAAATTACATTTCTATCAGCAGTGCACAAGTGTTCTCCTTTTTCCACATTCTTGCCAACACTTGTTATTTCTTGTCTTTTTGATAATAACCATTCTAACACAGGGAGGTGATATCTCATTGTGGTTTTGATTTGCATTTCCCAAATGATTAGTGATGTTGAATACCTTTTTGGGTATCTGTGGGACATCTGTATTGTCTTCTTTGGAAAAAGTCTGTTCAGATCCTCTGCCCAATTTTTAATTAAGTTGTTTGGTTTTTTGCTATTGAATTGTATGAGTTTTTTTAAATATATGCATTTTGGAAATTAACCCCTTATCAGATACATGATTTGCAAATATTTTCTCCCATTCCATAGCATAATTATGATCTTATTAACTTGTTATGTGACATTTTAATATTTACTGCTTTCACAAATACCATCTTATTTAATCCTTTTAACAACTTTATAGTATAACTAAGTTTTACCTGAGGAAATACCAGAGAGGCTACATTATGTGCCAAGACCATGTAGATCATAAATGTCAGGACTTGACTAGAATTCAGGGCTCCTGATAACCAGAGCTATATATCCATTATACAATGGCCTGGAGCTTCCTAGTGTTGGAGACTTTATTCTAGTTGGTTCAGTGCTTGGAATTTCTATCTTCTCATTGTAAAATAAGGGACTTGTGGTATTTGATCTATGGAGATCCTTTTAGCTCTTCATATCTGTGACTCTGTCCTTCAACTCAAAAATAAAAGATTGGGGCACCTGGGTGGCTCAATCAGTTGTCTGACTCTTGATTTCAGCTCAGGTCATGATCTCAGGGTCATGAGATCAGGCTCTGCTTGATCTGTGGGGCTTCCTGCTTAGCAGGGAGTCTTCTTCCCCTCTCCCTCTCCCTCTGCCCCTTCCCTGGCTCACACACACACACACTCTCTCTCTAAAATGAGTAAATGGGTCTTTAAAAATAAATAAATAAAAGATTAAGTTAAAGAAAATATAAACTAAGGTGGTTGCTTTTTTTTTTAACAGATAATTTTATTGCCTTTCTAAAGTAATCATCATGGGTTTTCTTTGAAGGTCAAGATTTCCTAATACCCTTAAAATATAGGTTCTTCTTGTGGGTCCAGAAGTCCATGGTTGAGTTACAGAATGTCTGTCAATACTTTAACATTTTATACAAAATTTTCTGCAAATACAATTATGTGCATTTTATGTAAAAAGTTTCATAGTTTTCATTAGATTTCCAAAGATATCTAAGATCAAAAAGAAAAAATAGAACCATGGATTTAAAATGTAACCTGACTTTTTACAATGTAACACACACATATCATTTTAGTAGTATGTCAATTGTAAAAAGCAAGGTTCAATTATACTTGAAAAAGGCCCACCAAATTATATGGTTCTCTTACTACATAGAGGTCTAGCACTTTAGTGCCTACATTCTTTTCACAAGACATTTTAAATCTATCCTCAGTTTTTTTTTTTTATCTTTACAAGGTAGAGAGAGAGAAATATTCAGACTTTGTGTAGATATAGCTGTTTTGTTGTGTTTTATGAGCAGAATACAACCAGCAAAATGAAACAGATACAGTTGATTCCTTTCATGTGGATCTCACAAAAGGGTGCTTACACTTGGTTTCTGTTCTCTTAAATATTACTTCTATCAAGAGAATTGTGTGTGTGAAGACCTAGTAATTTCTTTATATTTGGCTGGAGGAAATTGCAAGAAAAAGCTACTGTTTCCATGCAGTTTAGATAAAGTACTCTAATTTCATGATAATTATCCACACTAACCATATATCTATTCTTAAAGCTCTTCAGTGCATTGTCCCAATGAAATCCCCAGAATTCTTTCAAGTAAATGTTCAAGTCAGCGTCAGGTCTGGAGCAAAAAAGAACCTAGCTCCAGTGGTGTGCTAGAACCAGCTTGTAATCAGCTAGTGAAACTGGTTTTTAAATTTCAAGGAATTTTGCCACCTGGTTGACATCATGTTGGTGGCTTGAAATTGCTCATGGTGGGAATATTTATACCATGGAAATAAGCAGTCTGCACTCATCAGGGCTTCTGTTCCGAGGGAACCAGGCTATTAAACACTGACCAGCACACCACTGGCTCATCTATTTTCTCAGTCAGGGATGCCTACTTTACATATTATCTAATTAGCAATCCCTAGAGAAAATTAAAATAAGGCAAACTTTGAATATTTTTTTTCTTAAAATTCTGCTTCTGAAAACATTCACATAGGATGAAACTCCAGTCTCCAAAGTACCTGTGTGTAGTACTTCTCATTTATTGTCAAATAAATTGTAAGATAATGGAAGTACCACTGGAATGGAAGTCAAGGGGCTGGGATTCAAATGTCCTCTTTGTTATTAATTTTACAACTTTGAGCAGTCACTTTACCTTCTATGCTTCCAGTCTCTCTCAGCATAAAAGGGAGGTCAAGTTGGATAGAGTTTGCTAGTCTTTATGAAGCTACTAGTGTAAAAATTTTCCTTCCAAAGGAAAAATGGATATTTAAAGATAGTCACAAAGAGTTAATATTTCATCTAAACTAATCATACTTGTGTGGTGATTATATATTTCTTTGTTACAAAACCAGAGTATATGAAATTGAACTTCCCAGAATTTTTCCTAATTTAAATAGAGTTTATATATATATGCTATATGGTATAAGGATTTTTAAATTAGGGACCCAGCCGCCCTTGGGCAGTACTTCTTAATTTGGTAAATACATTAGAGTCACCTATGAAACTAAAAAACGTTTGCTTGTGTCTCATTAAACATCAGCTCCTTCGGAGTTTAATAGAGTGAGTTTGAGACATATATTTGTTTATAGGTTCTTATATAAATTTTCTCTAGGTGCTTCTGATTCATATCCCTGTTTAAGAGAATCAGTTTATAGATCTTTGGGTGGTTTTCATGCATTATGTCATTATCTGAAATTGTATATGACATATTGTGTGGATGTATTCATGTAATAATTCCCTAGGGAGAAAATCCATATTTATAAAAGAGGCTTAGAGGAATGGGGGTAGGTGCTAGTGACCACTTTTCTGGTAGATGAACTTTTCCTAAGGTATGACTGAAAGCAAAGAAAGATGTCCATTTGTCTATGTGTGCTACTGGTAATGAAATGAAATATCCTATCTGGAAATTTTTTGGAGCTGCTTGACCACAAGGAAAAAAAATAGAGAAGAGCTAGCCTAGAGCACTCAAATGATGAGGGGATTAGAATTTGGGTACTTTGTGAGAGGAACTAGGTAGCTTGGAAAAGGCAGGACTGAGGTAAAACCTGATAGAATCTGAGAACAGGGCCGAGTCCTTACAGAATTAATAAAACTCCCTCTATCTGATATTTTTACTCAGTGGTTTTCCAACTTCTGCTCTTGGAGAAGGGGAATTCAGTATCTTCCAAGGAAATCTATTCCATTTTTGGAACACCTCTAATCTTTACATAATACATGATATTAAAATGACATCTCCCTTCTTATAGTTGCATCTCACTAATCTTGGTTTTGTTTGTGTAAGACACAACATGATGTCTAATGCCATTTTCACTCATATTCACCTGAGAGCTGAATATATTTTTCCTGTGCTACCTGAGCTACTAGATAAACACCCTCAGTTTCTTTAATCTTTTGGTTTGGAATTCAAGAACCATCCAGTCACTGTCCTTAAGTAAAGGACATATAGAGATAATTATAATTATATGAATCATTTGCCTAAAGTTTTTAATATAAGTACTTGCTATCTGTAGACTTATCACCAATCCAGAGGACAAACCACAGGTGCTAACAGAGATCTTGTTGTTGGGCTCCAAGCCCTCAGGGAGTCTCTCCAGGTTATGTTTCTCATCTGGGTTCTAATCTCTTTGCTCAATCCTAATGTATTATGTTTGCTTCATTTCTGCCTTTCTGTACAACCCTTTAAAATGAGGATTTAATTTGGGCTATCTGCTTGGTTCTTGGTTCTAAATTCCTGGATCCTGTCACTTGATTTTCCCTGGGCTTCATGTCTTTAATTCCATGGGTCAGTTGCTAAATCCAATTGAGTCTCTTAAACCCCTACCTGGGTCTAGTTCCTTGGGACCCAGGGTTCTGGGAGGAGAGTACAGATACTTTCATCAGAATTATCATATTTGGTTTTCCAATAACAGTAATTCTATGAGCACTTCCTTATGTCATAGGAAGGCAATTTTTCCCCTCAATTTATAAATTAAGAAACCAAGGTTCAGAGGTACTATGCTCCTTATCTAAAGACACATAGCTAATAAGTAGATACTCTAATTCTAAATTTGGAGTAGTTAGACTTTCTTCGGTTTTCAGATACAGCAGGACAATATGATCGTAACAAGTACCCTCAGGGATCTGAAATTGAGTCTCTCCTCACCAGACCAGATGCCTAGGGAATGTTTTAAGGAAGGACATGGCCTATCTCATTTATTTCATCTTTATCATTATTAATGCCAACCTAATGCATGTAATACTTAATATCCATTATTTCATTTTAAAATTGGAGGCATCTCCCAAAGCTATGAAGTAGATACCCTCATTTAAAAGAATAGTTACAGAAAGTGGAGACTTATTCAAGGTCATGTAGCTAAGCAGCAAAAACAAGACCAAATCTAGTTTTTATTTTTTTATTTCTCTTAATAGCTCTTTATGCATCTATATTTTATGAACTTCTCTAATATTTTCAGTTATTTATGTTTTGGTTTACATATTATCTTGAGATGATAAATTTTGTGTTTATTAGCTATGATAGGTTTTTTAAATTTATTTACTGAAAATGTATTCTTCTGAATCTTCATGGGATGTTCCTACTTTTGTGTAAGGGAAATTCAAATTTGTTGGGAGAAAGCTGATTAAATTTCCTTGAAACAGATAAATATATTATTTTTACCAATATTTATGTTTTTATAAGCTTTTAGAATATTCCTACTTTATCCTGGCTTTTTTTGAGGTACCAGTGAGTTCATTAGTTGTCCACCCAACAGAGTTACCATATGATCCAACAATTCCACTTCTAGGTCTAAGTCCCAGACTATTGAAAATGTATATCCACACAAAAATGAATGTTCATAGCAGCATTATTCATAATAGTCAAAAAGGGGAGATACCCCAAATGCCCATATGTGGATAAACAACATGTAGTATATCCATACAGTAGAATATTAATCATCCCTAAAAAAGGATGAAGTACTAATACATGCTGAAACAGGAATAAACCTTGAAAATATTATGCCAAGTGGAAGAAGCCAGACCCAAAAGGCCATATATTGTATGAATCCATTTATATGAAATGTTTAGAATAGGCAAATCCAAAGAGGTAGAAAGTAGATTAGTGGTTGCCATGGGCTGGAGGAAGAGGGGATGGGTACTGATTGTTAACGTATACTGTTTCTATCTGAGGTGATGAAAATGTTCCAGAATTAGAAGGAGGTGATGAAAATATTCTAAAAACCATTAAGCTGTATACTTCAAAAGGGCTAATTTTATGGTATGTGAGTTATACCTCAGTTAAAAAGCAAAACAGTTGGTTTATAAAGATGGCAACATAAGAAACTCCTGAACTCCTCTCCTCCCGTGGACACACTGAATTAATAGCTATACGTAGAGCAATTCATTTTAAAAGAAATCCAGAAACTAGCTGAATGACTCCTATACATTAGGTGAATGAGGAAATGCACACATTGAGATGGATAGGAAAAGCTGAGACACACTTTTACCATAAACCACACCTCTGGAACAATGCAGTAGAAGTGGGAAGGAACCCCAGCTCTAGCTTCTCCCTAAGAAATGAAGGGTTTGGACACCACATCTTAAGTTCCAACTTTTAATACTCCTACCTGAAGGACAGGTCCCAAAACACCTGGCTCTGAAAGCCAACAGGGCTTACATCCATGAAAACCACAGGACTATAGCAAACAAAGAAGCAGCTATTAGTGGGTGTTGGAGCATTCACTATGCTGTTACCCTAGGGCTCATCCTAGACGGAATAGGCAAAAAAAAATGCACATTTCCCAGTCTTTCTCTGAATAGGGCTTATGTACATAATTGAAAAGCTGCTGCCTGGGGGCCAGGCTTCTAATTTAGCACAAATCTAGGGACTCACTATAATCCTCCCCAGAGATCAGGGAACGCTGCAGACATCTCCCCTGCCCTCTCCCTCTAGCCCACTCCACATCATCATATTTCCCTGGAAGGAGCTTGTATACACATCTGGAGCTCCAGTTTTTCTGGCTGCTGCCTGAAGGATGGTTTCCAAGGCCAATTGGCTCTAGTAGCTAATGGGGATAGCATTCAGGAGTCCCACAGGACTATAGCAAACAAAGAAGTTCTAAACAGGCTGAAGATCACCACACCCCTTGTGGCTATACACCTGTGCCCACTACAGAGGGGGCAAGCAAAAAGTGCCCACCTCTCAGTTTCTCCCTGGAAGGAGCCTAAACAACATACTTTCCTAGCTGCTGAGGGTTCATTTCAAACTGGCCTGCACAAGTTGCTGACTGTGATCCTCGCCATTGGAACACTGACACTTCTTGGTATACCCTCAATTATAGGGAGCCACTATAAACAAAGGCAGTCACTGAGGTTTGAGAGACAACAAAGAGCATGGGCCAGGTTGATTGATGAGCTTCATCTCCTACTTAAGACCAGAGATAGATCTCAATGAGACAGAGATAAATGATTTACCTGATAGTTCAAAATAATACAAAGATGCTCACTAAGGAGAGAAATGCATGAACAAAGTGAGAATTTGAGCGAAGAGATAGAAAATATTAAAAAAGTGCTAAAGTGGGGAACCTGGGTGGCTCAGTCAGTTAATTGTCTGCCTTCGGCTCAGGTCATGATCCCGGAGTCCCAGGATTGAGTCCCATATTGGGCTCCCTGCTCAGCGGGAAGTCTGCTTCTCCCTCCGCCCTTCACCCCACTTGTGCTCGCTCTCTCAAATAAATAAATTAAAAAAATCTTTAAAAAAAAGTGCTAAAGAGAAATCACAGAACTGAAGAATACAATAATTGAACTAAAAAATTCAATAGACAGGCTCAACAGCAGACTAGAATGAGATCAAAGGATCAATGAAGTCAAAGACAGCAGTGGAATTCATCTAATCAAAGGAGCAAAAAGAAAAATAGAATGAAAAAGAGTGAAACTAACTTAAGAGAGTTATGAGACACCATCAGGTGGACCAACATTTGCATGATAGGTGTCCCAGGAGAAGAGAGAAAGAAAGGGGCAGAAGCTTATTCAAAGAAATAATGGCTGAAAAAATTCCCTAACCTAGAGAAAGAAACAAACATTCAGATCTAGGGATCCCAGAGAGTTTCATATAAGACAAAATGAAAGAGACTTCTCATAAGACCCATTACAATTAAACTGACAAAAGTTAAAGATAAGGAGAGAATCTTATAAGCAGCAAGAGAAAAACGACTTGTTATACAAGGGAAACCCAGTAAGATTATCAGTGAATTTTTCAGCAGAAACTTCATAAGATAGAAGGAAGTGGGATGATCTATTCAATGTGCTGGGGGAAAAAAAATCCCACAACAACCAAGAATAATATACCTGGCAAAGTTGTTTTTCAGAATTGAAGGAGAGAGAAAGTTTTTCAGACAAGGCAAAACTGAGGAGTTCATCACCACTACACCAATATTACAAGAAATGTTAAAAGGGGTCTTAAAGTTGAAATAAAATTACACTATTAAGTAACAGAAAACCGTATGAAAGTATAAAACTCACTGGTAAATATAGATATATAGTTAAATTCAGAATACTCTAATGTTATAGTGATGGTAGATAAATCACTTATGACTTTAGTATGAGGTTAAATGAATAAATACTGGGGGTGCCTGGGTGGCTCAGTAGATTAAGTGTCTTTGGCTTAGGTCATGATCCCAGGGTCCTAGGATGAGTCCCTGCTCAGTGGGGAGTCTGCTTCTCCCTCTCCCTCTGCTCCTCCCCCTTGTGTGTGCTCTCTCTCTCTCTCACACACACACACAAATAAATAAATAAATCTTTAAAAATACATACACACATACATACATACTAAGGATAACTACAACTACAATAATTGTTTAATGGATACACAAGGTAAAAGATGTAAATTATGTCATTGAAAACATAAAATATGGGGAGGAAGGGTAAAAAACACAGACCTTTTGTGTTCCTTTCATTAAATTGTTATCATCTTAAAAGAGACTGCTATAAATGATATTTTATGTAAGCCTCATGGTAATCACAAAGCAAAAACCTATAGTAGATACGCAAAAGATAAAGGAATCAAAATGTACTACTACAGAAACTTATCAGATCACAAAGGAAGAGAGCAAGAAAAGAAGAAAGGAATCAGAACCATCAGTAACCAATTAACAAAAGGGCAACAGTAACTCCATACTTATTATTAATAATTACTTTAAAGGAAAGTAGACTACATTCTTGAATCAAAAGGTATAGAGTGGATGAATAGATAAAAACAAAACAAAAAACAAGACCCAAATATATGCTGTCTACAGAGCCTCACTTCAGCTTTGATACACATAGACTGAAAGTGAAGGGATGAAAAAGATATTCTGTGCAAATAGAAAGCAAAAGAAATCAGGAGTCACTCTACTTATATCAGACTAAGTAGACTTTAAACCCTACTGTAACAAGAGCAAAAAGGTAATTATATAGTGACAAAGGGATCAATTCATCAAGATGATATAACATTTGTAAATATTTATGCACCCAAGAGAGGATCACCTAAATATATAAAGCAAATATTAACAAATGTAAAGGGAGAAAGACACAATTATACATAATAGTAGGAGACTTCCATAACCCACTTTTGACAATGGATAAATCATCCAGATAGAAAATCAATAAGGAAATGTTGGACTTAAATGACATGTTAGACCAGATGTACTTAGCAGACATTTATAGAACATTCCATCCAACAACAGCACAGTATATATTATTCTTAAGTGAACTGGGACTGGGAACATTCTCCAGGATTGATCACATGTTAGGTCATAAAGCTAGTCATAATAAATTTAAGAAGACTGAAATCATATTAAGCAATTTCCCAACCACAATAATATGATTCTAGAAATCAATTACAAGAAGAAAATTGGAAAATTAACAAATACATAGAGGCTAAACAACATGAACCTGAACAATCAATGGGTCAAAGAAGAAATCAAAAGGCAAGTAAAAAATATCTTTAGACAAATGAAAATGGAAACATAATGTGCCAAAACTTATGGGATGCTGCAAAAACAGTTCTGAGGGTAGTTGATAAGTGAGAAAATGCCAACATTAAAAAAAAAAAAAAAAAAAAGGAGGGCGGAGCAAGATGGCGGAGGAGTAGGAGACCTGGATTTTGTCTCCTCTCAGGAATTCAGCTGGATAGGGATCAAACCATTCTGAACACCTACAAACTCAACAGGAGATCGAAGAAAAGAATAGCAACAACTCTCTGAACAGAAAAGCGATCACTTTCTGGAAGGTAGGACGTGCGGAGAAGTGAATCCGAGGCGATATTCGGGAGGATAGACGGCGGGGGAGGGGCCTCCATCGGCCGCTTCTGGCAAGTGATAGAGCCGCGGGGCACAAAATCGGAACTTTTAGAAGTCGGCTCCGCTGAGGGACGTCACTCTGGTGGCGAAGTGGGGGGTGGAACCCTCGCGGGACAGTGTGGTCTCAGGACCCTTGGGGTCACAGAAAGACCGGGGGTGCCTGAGTGCGGCAGATCTCCCAGGTATCGGAGCAGGGAAGCCGGCTGCAGAGATGGAGCCCAGCTCTCAGCTCTCAGCTCGGGGTTGCCATAAACCGTGATCCGCGGCACAGTCGGGCCACTGCTCCTCCAGCAGGGACCCAAAAAGCAGCAGATCCGGGGAGACTCACCTTGTTCCCCCGGGAGGAGAGGTGCGGGAGTGCACCGCGGGGATCTGCTGGGTTTGGAGACTCCACCCGGGGTCGGGTGCCAGAGATAGAAACGCGCGGTCACAGGCCGGGTGAGCACGGAGTGCGGCCGGAGACTGGGGAGACGGGAGTGACTGACTGCTTTTCTCTGGGGGCTCGCTGAGGAGCGGGACCCCGAGTTCTTGGCTCCTCCGGGGCGGAGACTGGGAGGCCGCCATTTTCACTCTCCGCCTCCAAAGCTGTACGGAAAGCTTGCAGGGAACAAAAGCTCCAGAGAGCAAACCCGAGCAGATTACTTAGCCTGGACCGGCAAGGGCGGGGCAATTCCGCCTCCGGCAGAGACATTTGGGAACCACGGCAACAGGCCCCTCCCCCAGAAGATCAGCGAGAACAGCCAGCCAAGACCAGGTTTACCGATCAATGAGAACGGCAGAACTCCAGCGCTAGGGGAATACTGCACATAGAATCCATGGCTTTTTTCCCATGATTCTTTAGTCTTTCAAAGTTAGTTTTTTTTTTTTTAATTTTTCTTTTTCCCTTTTTCAACCAACATCTCATCAATCCCTTTTTTAAAAAAACATTTTTATTTTTCATTTTTAAAGTCATATTCTATCCCTTCATAGTAGTTACCCGTATTTTTGGCATATATATATAAGTTGTTCTCTCTTTAAAATTTTGAGATAGTTTCTTCTAACAGATCAAAATATACTCTAAATCTCTAGTGTATGGTTTTTTCTACTCCCCTGCCTGATCACATTTTCTCCCTTTTTTTTTTTTAAATCCTCTTCTTTCTTTTTTCAAAGAACTTATCAATTCCTTTTATAAAATTTTTTATAATTTCCATCTTTACAGTCATATTCCATCCCTTCATCATATCAACCCTTATTTTTGTACTTATATAAGTTTTTCTTTCTTTAAAATTTTGGGAGGCACTTTCTTTTAACAGATCAAAATACACCCAAAATCTAGTGTGTGACACTGATCTATATACCAGCCTGATCATATTTGATCACATTCTGTTTTTTTGTTTTGTTTTGTTCTGTTTTTGTTTGTTTTTATCTTTATCTTTTTCGTTTTCTTTTTTCTTTTTTTCTTTCTTTTTCTTTTTTCTTTCCCTTTCTTTTCCCACTGCTTCAGGTCTTTTCTGATTTGTTTAGAGTATATTTTCTGGGGACATTGTTACCCTGCTAGCATTTTGTTCTCTCATTAATCTATTCTCCTCTGCACAAAATGACAAGACGGAAAAAATCACCTCAACAAAAAGAACAAGAGGTAGTGCCGACTGCTAGGGACCTACTCAATATGGACATTAGTACGATGTCAGATCTAGAGTTCAGAATCATCACTTTAAAGATACTAGCTAGGCTTGAAAAAAGCATGGAAGTTATTAGAGAAACCCTTTCTGGAGAAGTAAAAGAACTAAAATCTAACCAAGTAGAAATCAAAAAGGCTATTAATGAGGTGCAATCAAATATGGGGGCACTAACTGCTAGGATAAATGAGGCAGAAGAGAGAATCAGTGAGATAGAAGACCAAATGATGGAATATAAAGAAGCTGAGAAAAAGAGAGATAAACAACTACTGGATCACGAGGGCAGAATTCGAGAGATAAACGATACCATAAGATGAAACAACATTAGAATAATTGGGATCCCAGAAGAAGAAGAAAGAGAGAGAGGGGCAGAAGGTATAATGGAGCAAATTAAAGCAGAGAACTTCCCTAATTTGGGGAAGGAAACAGGCATCAAAATCCAGGAAGCACAGAGAACCCCTCTCAAAATCAATAAAAATAGGTCAACACCCCGACATCTAATAGTAAAACTTACGAGTCTCAGAGACAAAGAGAAAATCCTGAAAGCAGCTCGAGAGAAGAGATATGTAACCTACAATGGTAGAAACATTAGACTGGCAACAGACTTATCCACAGAGACCTGGCAGGCCAGAAAGGACTGGCAGGACATATTCAGAGCACTAAATGAGAAAAATATGCAGCCAAGAATACTATATCCAGCTAGGCTGTCATTGAAAATTGAAGGAGAGATAAAAAGCTTCCAGGACAAACAAAAACTAAAGGAATTTGCAAACACGAAACCAGCCCTACAAGAAATATTGAAAGGGGTCCTCTAAGCAAAGAGAGAGCCTAAAAGCAACATAGACCAGAAAGGAACACAAACAATATACAGTAACAGTCACTTTACAGGCAATAAATGGCACTAAATTCCTATCTTTCACTAGTTACCCTGAATGTAAATGGGCTAAATGCCCCAATCAAAAGACACAGGCTATCAGATTGGATTAAAAAACAAGACCCATCGATATGCTGTCTGCAAGAGACTCATTTTAGACCCAAAGACACCCCCAGATTGAAAGTGAGGGGGTGGAAAACCATTTACCATGCTAATGGACACCAAAAGAAAGCTGGGGTGGCAATCCTTATATCAGACAAATTAGATTTTAAACCAAAGACTGTAATAAGAGATGAGGAAGGACACTATATCCTACTTAAAGGGTCTATCCAACAAGAAGATCTAACAATTATAAATATCTATGCCCCTAACATGGGAGCAGCCAATTATATAAGGCAATTAATAACAAAAGCAAAGAAACACATCGACAACAATACAATAATAGTGGGGGACTTTAACACCCCCCTCACTGAAATGGACAGATCATCTAAGCAAAAGATCAACAAGGAAATAAAGACTTTAAATGACACACTGGACCAAATGGACTTCACAGACATATTCAGAACATTGCATCCCAAAGCAACGGAATACACATTCTTCTCTAGTGCCCATGGAACATTCTCCAGAATAGATCACATCCTAGGTCATAAATCAGGTCTCAACTGGTACCAAAAGATTGGGATCATTCCCTGCATATTTTCAGACCACAATGCTTTGAAACTAGAACTCAATCACAAGAGGAAAGTCGGAAAGAACTCAAATACATGGAGGCTAAACAGCATCCTACTGAAGAATGAATGGGTCAACCAGGAAATTAAAGAAGAATTAAAAAAATTCATGGAAACCAATGAAAATGAAAACACAACTATTCAAAATCTTTGGGATACAGCAAAGGCAGTCCTGAGAGGAAAGTATATAGCAATACAAGCCTTTCTCAAGAAACAAGAAAGGTCTCAAGTACACAACCTAACCCTACACCTAAAGGAGCTGGAGAAAGAACAGCAAATAAAGCCTAAACCCAGCAGGAGAAGAGAAATAATAAAGATCAGAGCAGAAAGCAATGAAATAGAAACCAAAAGAACAGTAGAACAGATCAATGAAACTAGGAGCTGGTTCTTTGAAAGAATTAACAAGATTGATAAACCCCTGGCCAGACTTATCAAAAAGAAAAAAGAAATGACCCAAATCAACAAAATCATGAATGAAAGAGGAGAAATCACAACCAACACCAAAGAAATACAAACAATTATAAGAACATATTATGAGCAACTCTATGCCAGCAAATTAGATAACCTGGAAGAAATGGATGCATTCCTAGAGATGTATCAACTACCAAAACTGAACCAGGAAGAAATAGAAAACCTGAACAGACCTATAAGCACTAAGGAAATAGAAGCAGTCATCAAAAATCTCCCAAAACACAAAAGCCCAGGGCCAGATGGCTTCCCAGGGGAATTCTACCAAACATTTCAAGAAGAATTAATCCCTATTCTTCTGAAACTGTTCCAAAAAATAGAAATGGAAGGAAAACTTCCAAACTCATTTTATGAGGCCAGCATTACCTTGATCCCGAAACCAGACAAGACCCCATCAAAAAGGAGAATGACAGACCAATATCCCTGATGAACATGGATGCAAAAATTCTCACCAAAATACTAGCCAATAGGATCCAACAGTACATTAAAAGGATTATTCACCACGACCAAGTGGGATTTATCCCTGGGCTGCAAGGTTGGTTCAACATCCGCAAATCAATCAACGTGATACAATACATTAACAAAAGAAAGAACAAGAATCATATGATCCTCTCAATAGATGCAGAAAAAGCATTTGACAAAGTACAGCATCCTTTCTTGATCAAAACTCTTCAGAGTATAGGGATAGAGGGTACATACCTCAATATCATAAAAGCCATCTATGAAAAACCTACAGCGAATATCATTCTCAATGGGGAAAAACTGAGAGCTTTCCCCCTAAGGTCAGGAACGCGGCAGGGATGTCCACTATCACCACTGCTATTCAACATAGTATTGGAAGTCCTAGCCACAGCAATCAGACAACAAAAAGAAATCAAAGGCATCCAAATTGGCAAAGAAGAAGTCAAACTCTCACTCTTTGCAGATGATATGATACTTTATGTGGAAAATCCCAAAGACTCCACCCCAAAACTGCTAGAACTCATACAGGAATTCAGTAAAGTGGCAGGATATAAAATCAATGCACAGAAATCAGTGGCATTCCTATACACCAACAACAAGTCAGAAGAAAGAGAAATTAAGGAGTCGATCCCATTTACAATTGCACCCAAAACCATAAGATACTTAGGAATAAATCTAACCAAAGAGGCAAAGGATCTGTACTCAGAAAACTATAAAATACTCTTGAAAGAAATTGAGGAAGACACAAAGAAATGGAAAAACGTTCCATGCTCATGGATTGGAAGAACAAATATTGTGAAGATGTCAATCCTACCTAGAGCAATCTACACATTCAATGCAATCCCCATCAAAATATCATCCACTTTTTTCAAAGAAATGGAACAAATAATCCTAAAATTTGTATGGAACCAGAAAAGACCCCGCATAGCCAGAGGAATGTTGAAAAAGAAAAGCAAAGCTGGCAGCATCACAATTCCGGACTTCCAGCTCTACTACAAAGCTGTCATCATCAAGACAGTATGGTACTGGCACAAAAACAGGCACATAGATCAATGGAACAGAATAGAGAGCCCAGAAATGGACCCTCAACTCTATGGTCAACTAATCTTTGACAAAGCAGGAAAGAATGTCCAATGGCAAAAAGACAGTCTCTTCAACAAATGGTGTTGGGAAAATTGGACAGCCACATGCAGAAGAATGAAACTGGACCATTTCCTTACACCACACACAAAAATAGACTCCAAATGGTTGAAAGACCTCAATGTGAGACAGGAGTCCATCCAAATCCTAAAGGAGAACACAGGCAGCAACCTCTTCGACCTCAGCCGCAGCAACTTCTTCCTAGAAACATCGCCAAAGGCAAGGGAAGCAAGGGCAAAAATGAACTATTGGGACTTCATCAAGATAAAAAGCTTTTGCAAAGCAAAGGAAACAGTCAACAAAACCAAAAGACAACCGACAGAATGGGAGAAGATATTTGCAAATGACATATCAGATAAAGGGCTAGTATCCAAAATCTATGAAGAGCTCATCAAACTCAACACCAAAAGAACAAAGAATCCAATCAAGAAATGGGCAGAAGACATGAACAGATATTTTTCCAAAGAAGACACCCAAATGGCCATCAGACACATGAAAAAGTGTTCAATTTCGCTTGGCATCAGGGAAATCCAAATCAAAACCTCAATGAGATACCACCTCACACCAGTCAGAATGGCTAAAATTAACAAGTCAGGAAATGACAGATGTTGGCGGGAATGCGGAGAAAGGGGAACCCTCCTACACTGTTGGTGGGAATGCAAGCTGGTGCAGCCACTCTGGAAAACAGTATGGAGGTTCCTAAAAAAGTTGAAAATAGAGCTACCATACGATCCAGCAATTGCACTACTGGGTATTTACCCCAAAGATACAAAAGTAGGGACCCGAAAGGGTACGTGCACCCCGATGTTTATATCAGCAATGTCCACAATAGCCAAACTGTGGAAAGAGCCAAGATGTCCATCAACAGATGAATGGATAAAGAAGAAGTGGTACATATATACATTGGAATATTATGCAGCCATCAAAAGGAATGAGATCTTGCCATTTGCAACGACGTGGATGGAACTGGAGGGTATTATGCTGAGCGACATAAGTCAAACAGAGAAAGACATGTATCATATGACCTCACTGATATGAGGAATTCTTAATCTCAGGAAACAAACTGAGGGTTGCTGGAGTGGGGGGTGGGGTGGGAGGGATGGGGTGACTGGGTGATGGACATTGGGGAGGGTATGTGCTCTGGTAAGCACTGTGAATTGTGCAAGACTGTTGAATCTCAGATCTGTACCTCTGAAACAAATAATGCAATATATGTTAAGAAAGAAAAAAAGAAGAAGAAGAATGTAGCAGGAGGGGAAGAATGAAGGGGGGGAAATCGGAGGGGGAGAAGAACCATGAGAGACAATGGACTCTGAAAAACAAACTGAGGGTTCTAGAGGGGAGGGGGGTGGGAGGATGGGTTAGCCTGGTGATGGGTATTGAGGAGGGCACGTTCTGCATGGAGCACTGGGTGTTATGCACAAACAATGAATCATGGAACACTATATCTAAAACTAATGATGTAATGTATGGGGATTAACATAACAATAAAAAAATTTAAAAAAAAAAAAGGAAAGATCTTGAATAAACAACCTAAGTTTACACCTCAAGGGTTAGAAAAAGAACAAATAAGCCCAAAGTTGGTAGAAGGAAATAACAAAGGTTAGAGTAGAGATAAATGACATAGAGAATAAAAAGCAATGGAAATGGTCAATGAAACTAAGAGATAGCTTTTTGAAAAGATAAAGAAGATAGACAAACCTTAAGCTAGACTAACCAAATAAAAAAGAAGACTCAAATAAATAAAACTAGAAATGCAAGAGGAGACATTGCAACTGAATCTACAGAAATACAAAGGATCATATGTTGTTGATTTTAGCCATTCTGATAGGTGGAAGAAGATATCTCATTGTAGTTATGATTTGTATTTCCCTGATGATCAGTGATGTTGAGCATATTTTCATGTGTCTGTTAGCCATCTGCATGTCTTCTTTAGAAAAATGTCTATTCATGTCTTCCACCCATTTTTTAAATTGGATTATTCATTTTTTTGTGTGTTGAGTTTTATAAGTTCTTTATATATTTTGAATACTAACCCTTTATCAGATGTGTCATTTACAAGTATCTTTTCCCATTCCATAGGTTACCTTTTTTTTTTTTTTTAAAGATTATTTATTTGAGAGAGCGAGAATGAGAGAGAGTACATGAGAGGGGGGAGGGTCAGAGGGAGAAGCAGGCTCCTCGCTGAGCAGGGAGCCTGATGCGGGACTCGATCCCGGGACTCCAGGATCATGACCTGAGCCGAAGGCAGTTGCTTAACCAACTGAGCCACCCAGGCGCCCCACCATAGGTTACCTTTGAGTTTTGTTGATTGTTTCCTTTGCTGTGCAGAAGCTTTTTATTTTGATGAAGTCCCAATAGTTTATTTTTGCTTTTGTTTCCCTTGCCTCAGGAGACATCGAGAAAGAAGTTGCTATGGCTGATGTCAAAGAGGTTACTGCCGCTTTTCTCTTCTAGGATTTTGATGGTTTCAGATCTCACATTTAGAGCTTTGACCTATTTTGGGTCTATTTTTGTGTATGATCCAAGAAACTGGTTCAGTTTCATTCTTCTGTATGCTGCTGTCAGTTTGCCCAACACCATTTGTTGGAGACTTTTTCCCATTGGATATTCTTTCTTAATCTTTGTCAAAGATTAATTGACCATATAATTGTGGGACCATTTCTGGGTTTTCTGTTCTGTTCTATTGATCTACGTGTCTATTTTTTGTGCCAGTACCACCATACCATTTTAATTACTACAGCTTTGTAATATAACTTGAAATCTAGATTGTGATGCCTCCAGCTCTGCTTCTCCTTTTCAGGATTGCTTTAGCTATTCAGGGTCTTTTGTGGTTCCATACAAGTTTTAAGATTTTTTGTTCTAGTTCTGTGAAAATGCTGTTGGTATTTGGATAGGGATTGCATTAAATGTGTAGATTGCTTTGGTAGTAAAGACATTTTAACAGTATTTGTTCTTCCAATCCATGAGCATGGAATGTCTTTTCATTTATTTATGTCATCTTTAATTTCCTTCATCAGTGTTTTATAGTTTTCAGAGTACAGGTCTTTCATTTCTTTGGTTAGGTTTATTCCTAGGTATCTTATTATTTTTGGTGCAATTGTAAATGGAATTGACTTCTTAATTTCTCTTTCTGCTGCTTCTTATTGGTGTATAGAAATGCAACTGATTTCTGTACATTGATTTTGTATACTGCAAATTTACTGAATTCTTTTATCAGTTCTAGTAGTTTTTTTGGTAGTCTTTTGGGTTTGCTATATATACTATCATGTCATCTGCAAATAGAGAATTTTTAGTTCTTCCTTACCAATTTGGATGCCTTTTATTCCTTTTTGTTGTCTGATTGCTGTGGCTAGGTCTTCCAGTATTATGTTGAATAAAAGTGGTGAAAATGGACATCCTTATCTTGTTCCTGGCCTTAGGGGAAAGACTCTGTTTTTCCCCATTTAGGATTATGTTAGCTGTGGGTTTTTCATATGTGGCCTTTATTATGCTGAGGTATGCTCCCTCTAAACCTACTTTGTTGAGGTTTTTTTTTATCACAAATGAATGTTGTACTTTGTCAAATGCTTCTTCTGCATCTCTTGAGAGGATCAAATGGTTCTTATCCTTTATCTTATTGATGTGATATATCATATTGATTGATTTGCGAATATTGAACCACCCTTGCAACTCAGGAATAAATTCCACTTGATTGTGGTGAATGATGTTTTTAATGTATTTTTAGATTTGGTTTGCTAGTATTTTATTGAGGATTTTTGCATCTATGTTCATCAGAGATATTGGTCTGTAGTTGTCTTTTTTTAGTGGTATCTTTATCTTGTTTTGGTACCAGGATAATGCTGACCTCATAGAATGAGTTTGGAAGTTTTCCTTCCTTTTCTGTTTTTTGGTATAGTTTGAGAAGAATAGGTATTAACTCTTTTTTAAATGTTTGTTAATCTTTGCCTGTGAGGCCATCTGGTCCTGGACTTTTGTTTGTTAGGAATTTTTTGATTACTGATTCAATTTCTTTGCTGGTAATCAGTGTGTTCAGATTTTCTCTTTCTTCCTGTTTCAGTTATGGTCGTTTATATGTTTCTAGGAATTTATCCATTTCTTGTAGGTTGTCTAATTTGTTGTCATATAGTTTTTCCTAATATGGTCTTATAATTGTATTTCTTTGGTGTTGGTTACTTCTCCTCTCTCCTTTGTGATTTAATTTATTTGAGTCCTTTCTCTTTTTTTTCTTGATAAGTCTGGCTAGAGGTTTATCAATTTTATTGATTTCTTCAAAGAACCAGCTCCTGGTATTATTGATTGGCTTATTTTTTTTTTTAGTTTCTATATCATTTATTTCTACACTACTCTTTATTATTTTTTTCCTTCTGCTGGTTTTAGATTTTATTGTTGTTCTTTTTTAGCTTCTTTATGTGTAAGTTTAGGTTGTTTATTTGGGATTTTTCTTGCTGGCCTGGATTGCTATAAACTTCCTTCTTAGAACTGCTTTTGTTGCATTCCAAAGGTTTTGGAACATTGTGTTTTCAATTCCTCCATGTACTTTTTTATTTCTTTTATTTCCTGTTTGACCCATTCGTTGTTGACTAACATGTTATTTAACTTCAATGTATTTTTGGTCTTTCCAAGTTTTTTCTTGTGATTGACTTATAGTTTCATAGCATTGTGGTCACAAAAGATGCATGATATGACTTTGATCTTCCTGAATTTGTTGAGGCTTGTTTTGTGGCCTAAAATGTGATCCAAACTGCACGTTCCCTGTGAACTTGAAAAGAATGTGTATTTTGCTGTTTTAGGTTGGAATGTTCTGAATATGTCTGTTCTCTCCATCTGGTTTAGTGTGTCTTTCAAAGCCATTGCTTCCTTGTTGATGTTCTGTTTAGACAATCTGTCCATTCTTGTAAGTGGGGTGTTAAAGTCCTCTACTATTATTGTATTATTATCAATTAGTTCCTTTATGTTTTTTTTATTAACTGTTATGTATTTTGGTGCTCCCATATTGGGTGCATAAATATTTATGATTTTTATGTCTTCTTGTTTAATTGTTCCTTTAATTATTATATATAGTATCATTCTTTGTTTCTCATTACAGTATTTGTTTTAAAGTCTATTTTGTCTGATATAAGTATTGTTACTCTGGCTTTCTTTTGACACCCCTTTGCATGATAGATGTTTCTCCATTTCCTTTCAATTTGCAGATCTCTTTGGGACTAAAGTCTCTTGTAGGCGGCATATAGATGGGTCTTGTTTTTTTATCCATTCTGTCAACCTCTGTATTTTGACTGGAATATTTAGTCCTTTTACATTCAAATAATTATTGATAGATATTTATTTATTGTCATTTTATTATTTGTTTTGTGTTTGTTTCTGAAGATTTTCTCTGATCCTTTCATGGCTTACTGATTTTCTTTTTTTTTTTTTTCTTTTTATTTATTTGACAGAGAGAGACACAGTGAGAGAGGGAACACAAGCAGGGGGAGTGGGAGAGGGAGAAGCAGGCTTCCCACTGAGCAGGGAGCCTGATGTGGGGCTTGATCCCAGGACCCTGGGATCATGACCTGAGCCAAAGGTAGCTGCTTAACGACTGAGCCACCCAGGCACCCCTAATTTTCTTTAGTGATATATTTGGAATTCTTTCTCTTTATTCTTTACATATTTCTTAGTGGTTTTGACATATGGTTACCATTACGTTTGTGTATAACCTTTTCTGCATATAGTAGTCTATATTAAGTTGATGGTTGTTTAAGTTTGAACCCATTCTTTACTCTTCTCCTGCCCATGTTTTATGTATATGTTATATTTTACATCCTTTTATTTTGTGACTTCCTGGACTGAGTTTTTACAGAAATATTCATTTTTACGTTTTTTGATTTCCCACCTTTATACTGTCACCTTTGGTTTCTCCTTTCCACTCAAATAATTCCCTTTAGTATTTCTTGCAGGGATAGTTTACCTGTCATGAACTCCTTTAGTTTTTTTTTTTTTTTTTTATTTTTTGGTTTGGAAAACTCTTCATCTCTCCTTCTATTCTGAATGCTAGACTTGCTGGATAGAGTATTCTTGGTTGCAGAGTTTTCCCATTCAGCACTTTGACTGTATCATGCCACTCTCTTCTGGCTTGGAAAGTTTCTGCTGAAAAATGAACTGATAATGTTGGGGTTTCCCTTGTATTTTACTGTCGTCTTTTGTATTGCTGCTTTAGAAATTGTTTCTTTATCACTATATTTTTGCCAGTTTAATTACAATATGTCTTGGTGCAGATCTGCTTTTGTTGATTTTCTTGGGGATTCTCTGTGCCTTCTGTATCTGGGTATCATTTCCTTCCCCAGATTAGGGAAGTTTTCAGCTATTATTTCTGCAAATAAATTTTCTTCTTCCTTTTCTCTCTCTTTTTCTTCTGGGACTCCTATAATATTGTTACTATGTTTGATGGAGTCACTGAGTCCCTAAATCTATTCTCGTTTTGCATGAGTCTTTTTTCTCTCTTTTGTTCAGCTTGATTACCTTCCATTATTCTACCTTATAGATCATCAATTTGTTTCTCTGCTTCTTCTAGCCTGCTGTTCATTGCATCAGGCATGCTTCTAGTCTTGTTTATTGCAATCTTCATACCTGATTGGTTCTTTTTTTTAAATCTCCATGTTAATGGTCTCACTCATGTCTTCCACTCTTCTCTCAAGTCTAGTGAGTATTCTTATGATCACTGCTTTAAATACTCCATCAGGCATGTTACTTATGTCTGTTTGGCTTAGATGTATGACTGTGGCCTTGTCCTGTTCTGTCATTTAGGATAAATTTCTGTCTTCTCATTTTGTGTCTCTGTGACTGTTTTTCTGTGTTGGGAAAGTCAGCTCCATCTCCTATTTTTGAGGGTAATGGTCTTATGAAGAAGAGGTCCTGTAATGCTCTGCCATGTAGTGCCCCTCTTCCCTAGGGCCTGGTGCTTCCAGGAGTGTCTCCAATATGTGCTGCATGTGCTCTGCTGTTTTGTCCTGGCCACTTTATCCTTCAGGCCAGTTGTGTGCAGAGGCTTTCTTTGCCTTTTATGTGCAGTGTTTGGCCCCTGGCCTGAATGTGGCAAGTTTTAACTAGGTGTGTTCTGGTCTGCTTATGAAATGAGACCTGTCACCACTACTACTAGAATCAAGGTTCTGCAAAACTCCCGGGTCAGGAGACATGGTGTGGGCAGGGTTTGAACTGGTCTTCTGGGAGAGGGGGCCTCACCATGTTGGTACTGAAGCAAATGTAACTGGGAAAGGCAATTCCACCAGTGTGCAGGGGCGGGGCTTAGTGTAAGCAAGTTAGGTAGTGAGCATTAGAACTGTGCTTGTTCCTACAGGTGGCCCTGTACTGAGGGGCAGGGGAGGGAAATGCCAGTTCCTTGTTCCTGGAGGTATCTCCCTATGAATGCTGCCTCTCTGGGACATGCTACAAGATGAGCAAATAACCTCCACACCTTGTGGCCCAGGTGCTCTTCAGATGGCTGTTTCTACACTGTATGTCTGTGAGATATTTGACCTGCCTTCTCTCCAAGAGCAGCCCCAGTGCCCTCTGGTGTCTATCTGAGTCAAGCCTGCTGACTTAAAACTCCATGCTCTGAGACCTACTGGTTGTAAGAATCATGAAATTTGGCTCCTCTCACTTTCCAAGTCAGTTGCTGTGGAGATTCATTTTCCCTGTGCATTCCCCTGTGTGCTAGTCTGTTTCTCACCCTTCTCAGCAACTTTGACTCCCTCCCGACCACAGTGGCCACTATCCACTTCTGTCCCAAACCACGTCTCCACATTCCTGCCTTCTTTGATGTGGCCTTTTCTCTCCCTTTAGTTATGGGGTTTGTCTGACAGACTTCAGGTCAATTTCTGGGGTATTTAGAATGATTTGATAGTTATTTAGTTGTGTTCATGGTAGGAGGTGAGCCTAGGGTCCTCTTAGTTGGTGCCATCTTCCCCCTCCTCCTGTAGATGCTCTTTTTAAAAATAGCCATTTTTGACTTCCTTACAAATTGACCTTTAAAGTTTCCATAAAGGTGGATTGGATCTTTCTACAATGCAAATCAACAATTCCCCATGTCTATGCATTCATCCATTTATTTATTCAACAAACTTATATTGAGCATTCTTTGAGTGCGTATTTATTAGGCATAGGTTAAACCTGCCCTGGTTAATATGGAAGCCACTAGCTCCATATCTGAATTGAGATGTTATGTACATATAAAACACACAGAAGATTTTGAAAACTTTGTACCAAAAAAGAAATGTAAAATATCTTAGAAGATTTAGTACTAAAAACGAAAATGTAAAATATTTTGTTTTGATTACATGTAGAAATAGTAATATTTTGTATACATTGAGTTAAATAAAATATATTATCAAAATTAATTTTACTCCTTACTTTTACTTTTAATGTATCTACTTGAAAATTTAAAATTTCATATGTGGCTGGCATTTGTGGTTCATATTATATTTGTTTTGTTCAGTGTAGGAGACCTCAGAAAGCTAAAGTATAGGCTCAAGAGAATTCTGAAAGAATTCACAGTCTAATAGGGAAACAAACCAAAGAAAAATTTAAAGTGACTAGCTAAATGATAAAGAACATGGACTTTGATGTTTTATCGACATGGATTTAAATCTCTTTTCTGTAGTTTACTCAGTATGTCATCTAAACCAAGTGACTTAAACACTGGACCTCAGTTTTCTAGTTGTGAAAATTCAGTGAAATAATATTTGAAAAATACTTAGCAGAGTCACTGCTTCATAAGTAATAGTTATTATGATGATGATGTTAATTACATCGATTTGATGAGAATGATGACACGTGGCTATAAGTATGTGCAGAGTGCTATGAGGACAAAGGTGAGGGACACTTGGATCAAATATGTGGACCATATGTGGCAATATGTGGAAAGTTATATCTAAACTACACTTTAAAGGATGATTAAGAGCCACTCACATAGAAGGATAGAGGGAAGAGTATGAGTGGTAGTGAGAGGAGTTTTTATAAAAATGTGTGAGGTCATGAGAGAATCTCACCCTTCCTGTTCTTACAATAAGATGCTCTATGTGAACATTAGCAAATTGATGTGGAAAATTGAGGCATGCCCCTACAAAGTTTAATCCAAAACAACTAGCTATGCTATTAAAAGAAGTGTGTGTGTACATAAAATATCAGAAGGCTTTCTAAATATCCAGATTTATTATGTAATTCTTCAACCCACACCCTGCCTAAGAGGAAGGCCTCCAAAGTCAGGTAAAGAGAATATAATGAATTTGATTCATCAAGTAAGGAAGTGCTTCTTCTTTAAGAACAAAAAGCAATAGTATAGACATTCATTAAAAGAAGATTAAAAGAGTAAAAGAAACCTAAACATAATTGAGGATGCTATTTTGAAACAGGCTTCTACACCATTTTCTGCAAAACATATTGCATCTTGGTATATTATGGCCAAAAAGCAAGCTGAACTGAAAATACAAATGCTCACAATTTAAAATCATCCATTGGAAATAAAAAAAAAAAAGCAGACAAAATAATGAAAACACTTTAATGCTTATAGATAAGTACTATTTGGGGGATATTTTAATAAGCAAATGTTTATTTTAGTTGCTTTAGAATATTCTGTTGGATTCTACATACATAAATTCCAACCCACGTTCTCTAGTTGCCATAACAACTTGATGCATTTGTTCTCTTGTGTCATTTTTTATCACATGAGTTTTTTTTTTTTTTTAAACTTCAGTTGCTATGATAACACAGTATAGTTGTTAAATTTATTCTATTCACATTTTGTTCTTCTGGAAACTGGTAATTTGCTTTTATTTTTCTCCAAAGAAGTTCGTATTATAGAAGTGTAATAAGGAAAATAGTGGCCTAAATTCTAATACAAGTTTATATTGAAATTTTAATTATATGTATTAATTTATGCCCAAATGTATTACCTTTGTGACATGGAAAATAGCTAGTGGTTATCTAATTCCACTCTGAAGAAAGGCATCAACCTTTGCTGTACCAAATGAAGGAAATGGGCAGTTTGAGTTGCAGCTGTATGTCTGTGCATGAGTTTAATCAGTCTTAGTTGGTGGAAACTGGGGTGGTGTCAAGAAATATACCAAAAGCTGCCATAACTTGCTCCCTTGGTAACTAGCTTGCTTTACTACAACATGTAAGCTCATTTATTACAAGGAATGAAACCCCAGCTTAGTAGAACTCCCTCTAAGCTGACCTATTCTTAAGAAAAGGGAGTCAAAAGTCCCCTTGTCTAGAATTAAATATTCGGAGGATACACAGGTATACATAAATTTGTATTTATTCATTCAGCTAACTCCTACAGTTTTCTCTATTTTTATTGCTTTTAATGACACTTTCATAAAAACAACTAATTGCATCACTTAAAATTGATGATACTCTGGTCCCTTCCAGCTCTAGAGATTGTTGTAATTTGGACAGGCTGTTTTGAGAGGCATGCCAGGGCATAGGGAAAAAAGACAAGAGAATAGAGTCAGAAACTTGGTTAGACTCTAATAGTTACTAACTATGTAACACTGGGAAATTATTTATCTGCTGATTCTTGATTGTCAGATCTCTAAAATAAGAAAGAGAATAATTAGCCCATAAGCTTTTTTGGAGGAATTCAGTGAGATAAGATATTCAAAAGGCCTAACGTAATGCCCATCACATAATAGATGCTCAAAACATCTTAGTTGCCTCTTCTTCATATTCCCTTTCACTGAAGGCCAGTGAGAAAGAGTAAGAAGCTAGAAACCAGTGGAGTTCCAGCAGGATAGTGAACCCAGATTTACAGAAGCCTTCTCTCTTAATCAATAATATTCAGAGGTAAAGGGAGTATGGCTAATTTGGACTTTATTTGGATAGGAGTTGCTTCCCCTGATATTGCCAACTGCTCAGTGCAGAAAGAGGGGTATGATAGCAGGAGCCTTCAGGAACCCATAGTATTCAGAGTTGTCTTGTGTTCCTATGAGTGTGTTTGTGTTAGAATATGGACCCAACCATAAACTGAAACTTCATGTAACTAGAGAAATCCTCCTGGCAAAGACTTTGTCGACAGATCTGGAGTCAAAGTTGGGCTGTTTTGGGGACCTTTGAAAAGCCATATCTCAACCTGATGATTCCCATATATGTAAAACATATTAACCAAAACATATTAAGTGAGCACCTATAGATAACACCTACTTCGGTGTTTGTTATTATTAGAGGTAATAAATGTAACATACTTTCAATGAATGTTTGTTATTAATACTAGACTATTGTAGCTGATGGTGTTGTTAATAATAATGATAGCATTGATTGGCAAGTGCTAATTACAGTTTAGGACCCTGCCTACTTTGCCTGGGAATCAAGACAGACTTTTGTCCCAGCAGAAAAACAGCAGGATTTAGGAGAACATATGAATGCTTAGAGCTTGTTCCAGCCACATCTTTGACTTAAGACAGTAAAACAAATAAATGCCTGTTATCTTCAGCATAGGTCAACGTTAAGAGTGCTAATATTCTGTAGGCTTGGTCTACACCGACTCAGGAGATGAGAATGCTCTGTCTCTAGAAACAAGTGTCTTTGCTTAAGAGGAACTGAGGAGGCTGGAACTGAAAAAGTTACCATAATCCTATTCCTTCTGAATGCCTGAAGCACTCTGGAGTAATATGCCAGAGCATTCAGGGAAATGCATGGATGCTCTCAGGCCACTAGGGTGTCATTTAGAACCTCTCGCTGGAACAATCGAGACATATAAATTTCAACCCACATTCCCTGGTTGCCATGGTAACTTGATGCACTTGCTTTGAAGTGCCTTTTGTGTCTTCCCCACCCCCCCTTTCTTTTTCTAAACATTAGGATTTTTACTTTGCCAGTAATTCCCTAAATGTGGTTCTTGTGTCTTCCTACTCTTCTTTTTTTCCAGCTAAATATCTGAATTTATTGCTCGGGAGTGATTTCTACCTAAAAATAATAGCCGAGTATACATGTTCACATAGACGTGCCTGTGTGTAAATCAGTCTCTCTCTCTCTCTCTCTTTCTCTCTCACACACACACAGGCAGATAATTATGTTAAAAAACTGCATAGTGTTCTAAAGATTTTCAATTCTCTTAAAAAGGCATTATGTTTGTCTTAGATAAAAATTGAAAAGTGGTTCCATTCTAGAAAAACTAACTGCTTTAGTATTTCCTTAGCAACTGCAGTGTGGCCAGGCTGAATAAAGAGTGTAATTTTAATTGCATTTTTTCCTCCACTTGATTACTTTAACATATTTAGATTAAGACAAAAAGTGTGCTTCAGTATACAAAGTAAAAGACAGACTTGAGTTGGCATTCAGACTCCATTATCTCTTTGCTGTGTGACCTTGGATAAGTTACTTAACCACTCTGAACTTCATATTAAAAATGGGTTGGTAGTTACTTGTAAGATATTTGTGAGAAATAAATTGAGGTCATAGATGTAGGGTACCTAGAAAAGATCCTACAATAGACTCTAGGACATTATAAACAAATGTTAATTCCTTCACACCTAATCAACTAACAAAATGTATTTGAAAAACAAAATCTAGGGGCGCCTGGGTGGCTCGGTCGTTAAGCGTCTGCCTTCGGCTCAGGTCATGATCCCAGCGTCCTGGGATCGAGCCCCACATCGGGCTCCCTGCTCCGCGGGAAGCCTGCTTCTCCCTCTCCCACTCCCCCTGCTTGTGTTCCTTCTCTCGCTGTGTCTCTCTCTGTCAAATAAATAAATAAAATCTTTAAAAAAAAAAAAAATAAATAAAATAAAATAAAAAATAAAAAAAAAAACAAAATCTATTTTGGTCTCACTCATTAGATGATTGTGTACTCTCTTCATTACCATATATATTTCCACATAACAAAAATGAGACACATATGGAAATACAGGAGCAGAATGGTATATGGTCTTATTGCTTGCATGCTCACAATGTACAGAACTGGCAGTGGAAAAAGGCATTTCCTGCAAGCCTCCAAAGGAAGGTGACTTCTTGTTACATTCAGTTAGGATCTTTCATCCAGAACCAAGCCTGGTGAAAAACATCAAGCTAGTAGGAGATTTAGAAACTGTTCAATCTACTGAAAAACAGTAGTCACCACCACCAACAAAATTCCCCTTTCATGTAGGACTAGTGGCTGTGTTACAAATACATTTTAAATATAAAAATATGTTTAATCAGGGGCAATAGGGAGGTAGGAAAACAACATTAGGCATGCAGGAAAAGGGCTATTGCCAAGCTATGAGTGCTACTATTGCTATGCATTTATGTGCAGTGTTGACAGGGAAAAAAATAACAAGGGGATAGAAGCAAAATTAAATTTTAAAAGGAGAACAGCAATTATATCATACGACACCTGCTTTCTAAAAGTTTTGGGTCTTTCAGAGAGTAAGTCACAGAAAATTAAACAATAATGAAAAAGAGATCACTAGGAAAATTCTTAAAGGGATAATATTCAAATCATAATAATTAAAAATATATTCTTGAGTAACAAGAAAAAACATAAAAGAAGAAATAAATCATTTCTTCTTTAGTGCTTGTAAATTGAAAGTGTTAGGTGGATAAAAATTATTTGAACAAATATTTGATAGATTTAACAATCAATGTTCCATTGAATGACTGAAGAATTGTCTATTTGATTGTAATTTAAATAGAAGATAGATTTTGGAATCTGATTAAGCTAAATTAAAATCCCAGCCCCTGCCTTTCAGTAGCTGAGTAATTTGGGGCAAGTGATTCAACTTCAATAAACCTGTTTCTTTATCTGAGATAGGAAAACTGAATTTCAGTCTAGGTTCTGCTAGGAAACTTTGTGTAAAATGAGACAAGTCCCTTTGCTTTGGTGGGTCTTTGATGTATAAAAGTGAGGGGGTTAGTCTCTAGGTGGTGGTCTCCATGAGTACATTTGCAGTTTTGACATTCCAAGGCTCTGTGTCCTAATTAGTGCTGATATTTAACTACGTTTCTACAGCTAAAACCCAAAGGCCTTTATTTTCAGGCTTCTTCTGAAGCCACTGTTTACATTGTATCCAAAAATCAGATCCTGAAATTAACACAAGAGGGCAGCTAGCTTGTAAGGATTTCAGCTCTTTTTTTGTGCATTACTGTATCTTCTAGAAAGTATGCAGTTTATCTGTCTCTAGGATCTGAGTGTTGATAGGTAACACAATATCCCCAGGTCTCTAGCTTGCGTTCATCTTTAGTCAATGAGAGGACTTTGAGGTTCTGCTTCTCTTCCTTGAACATTGGTGAAGAGTATACTTGGTGCTAGGTACTGCACAAGTATCATTAAAGAAGAATTTAATAAAAATAACATATAGTGTTATTTATTGTGGAAAATATAAAAATATATAAAGACCCAAATAAATGCCACATACTATGATGATATCCAGAAGTAATCACAAGTTTATTTTGGTGGATTTTATTTCTCAGTATTTGTGTTTCTCAGTATTTGTGTGTGTGTGTATTTTCTTTTTAACAAACTTTGGATATTCTTTTGTAACATACTTTTTTTATTTAAAAAATGTCTGATGGCCTTTGTCTATTCATAAATATTCTGCTATGGCACAATCTTTAATAGATACATAACATTTGATCACATGACTGTATTGAGTCATTGCAGAATAGAATGGTAGCTAAGTACATGGACTCTGTAATAAGACTATGTCGGATTGTGTTTTCCACTCAATTTCCTTATCTATAAAATGAATGCACTAATAATATAAACTTCATAGAATATTATGACAATTAGATGAGTTAATCCTGAAAATAATCAAGAGAGTAGGCAGTCAATAAATATTAACTATCATTACCAAAAATTATTCCGTCCAGTCTGATACCTGTTTTAAATGGGCAAGTTTAGTTCATTTGCGTTTATTGTGGCTCTCAAAATATTTAGATTTATTCTGTCATTTTAGGGTATAGTTTTTTGTTTGTTTACCATCATTTCCTTTCTACTATGTCCACCCATTTCTATCATCTATTGTACTGAAAATATTTCTATATTTGCTTTTTATTTTTTTCTCTGCTGGTTTGGAAACTTCTGATTGCATTTCTATTATTAGTTATGTTTTTGGCATACATAATAATCTATAAATTACTTGAAGAAATCAATAGTATTTTCTTTTTTAAATACGAGAGGGACCTTAATGTACTTTGACTTATTGAACACTGAAGTTTCCCAACCTGTTATACTTATTTGAACATAAAAATTAATTTTTATTTAAATAGCTTATTAAATTTACGATATATTTTATTAATATCTGTGCTTACCATCGATCCATGTACTTATGCGTTCCTTTGAGTTCACTTTCTTGTTGAAGTATATCCTTTAATATTTATTTTTGGAAGTGTCTTGATAAATTATCTTAGTATATATATGCTTGTACTCTCACTTTTGCATGATAACTTAGCTGGGTATAAACTTTTAGGTTAGAAATTACTTTCTCTTTACTTTGTGAATGTATATTCTGTTGTCTTTTGATCTCTAATGTCACTAAGGAGAATCTTCTCTTTTTAATTGTTTTTCTGTAAGCAGTCTTGTCTCTCTTGTAGCTCTTAATTTTTCTCTTTATCTTTGATGATTTTCAGTTTTATGGCCATGTGTCTGAGTGCATACTTTATTTTGGTCAGTTCTTAAAAAGCTTCTTCTATCAGAGGACTTGTCTTTTTTTTTTCAATCTTGGCAAATTTTCAGTGATAGTTATTCAAATATTGCTTCTCTATCGTCTCCATCTTCTTTCATTGTAGTCCAAGAAGATGTTCATTAGTCCTTCTCAACCTTTTCTTTATGTCTTTGTATTACTCTTCCACAATTTTTTATCTCAGCCTTTCAGGGCTATATTCTGAGAGGATTCCTTGTGCTGTCTTTTCATTCTTTCTCAATGTGTTTAGACTTCAGTTTATGACATCTATTAATTTTTATTTGTTTCAACAACTGTACTTTTTATTCCAGTTTAATTGACTCTTTGTTATATCTATCTGTATTATTACATCATTTCTTGTCTCATAATTTATTATTTGGTTTTTAAAAAATTAACCTTATATTTTCTTTTATCTCCTTTGGAATTCTATGTTTACTTAAAGATTTTCCATGTTCTTCCATTACATTTGCATTGGACATATTCAAATTCTGGTTACTGATTTTGTTCATAGTATAGTATAATATTTTTTCAAGTGGTTCTTCAGGTGTCTTTTAAAAACTATTTATTTTGAAATAATAAAAGATGAAGAAAAATTGAAAAAATAGTAAAAAATTGCCTCTATAATTCTCAAAAGTTTCCTAAAGGTTAGCATTTATTACATTTGTGTTATTCTCTCAAGGTAGAAATACATACATTTTTTTAGAGAAATAATTTGCCGATATAATACTCCTTTGCCCTTAAGTACTTCAATTTGCATTTTCTAAAAACAAGGACATTCTTTTATAGGACCAAGTTACAATGATCAGAATCAGGAAATTAACCTTGATATAATAGTGTTATCTATTATACATATCTTGTTCAAATTTTGTTAATTGATCCATTAATATTCTTTATAGCAAAAGAGAAAACAATTTTTTTTCTCTTTAATACCCATCACCAGGCTAACCCATCCCCCCACCCCCTCCCCTCTAGAACCCTCAGTTTGTTTCTCAGAGTCCATAGTCTCTCATGGTTCGTGTCCCCCTCCGATTTCCCCCCCTTCATTTTTCCCTTCCTACTATCTTCTTCTTCTTCTTCTTTTTTTTTAAACATATAATGTATTATTTGTTTCAGAGGTACAGGTCTGTGATTCAACAGTCTTACACAATTCACAGTGGAGAAAACAATTTTTCTGGTTAAGTCTCCAATCTAGGATCACACATTGCATCTAGTTCTCATGCCTTTTCAGTATCCTTTAATGTGGAATATACTTCAGTCCCCCCCCCCCCACCTTTTTCTTCCACGACTTTGACTTTTTTTTTTTTTCAAGAATACAGACATTTATTTTCATCAATTGGGGTTTTTCTGGTGTTTCCTTATAGTTAAAATCATTTTATGTATTTTTGGTAGAAGACCTACAAAAGGGATATATTATTCTTAATACATGATCTCCAAAAGAATCTAGAATATCTCTTTGTTCAAATATTGATAATGTTAATTTCATTTACTTGATTAAGATAGTTTTCAGGAGCTACTATTTTTCCCGAGTAATAAGAATCTGTGGGAGATACTTTGAGTTCAGAACAATATACTGTGTTTCACTTATTTCCACTCACTACTTTTAGCATGCATTTATTATTCTTGCTTGAAACAATTATTACTAAGGAGACTGACAATTAGTGGTTTTCTAATTCCTTCATTTCTTCTACACTTATTAATTGGCATTTGCATATAAGGAAGTGCTTTCCCTTATCTTTCATTTGTTTATTTGTTTATTCATTTCCTTTTACCATATAAATTTATGGATATTCATTTTATTCTGGGTTATACTTTGTTACTATCTTTATTTGTTGTTCAAACTGTCCTAAATTTGGCCATTGGAATTCCCTTCAAGTTGGCCTCTGTGTCCTTTTGAAATATTCCCATTAAGTTTTGAGCACTTTCTTATTTTCTGGCAGATCAAGATCTCCCAGGCTCATCTTGTATTCTCTGCCCCAACAGAGATCCCTGGTTCTACTTGATGAGAATGGTATTAAGAAGCCAAAATCTGAGTATTAGTTGTGTTCATTCTTAGTGGGGTTTTATCGCTTTTCTAGTACCTCTCAGAGATAGAATCAGGAAATATATGACAGAACTAGGAAAAATATACCCATATTTATTTTTATTTCTATCCATCTATCTCTTTGTATATTTACCATCTTTTAAAAACTTTGAGTTCATAGAGATAGATACCTTCATTCTAACCTAATACTAAAGTATTTATTCATTATTCTTTTGCATATTTATAACACCCTTCTCTGATAGTGAAAAACATGGCTTCCATCAATGGCAATATATTTACTTATTCTTTCAGTCTTAGAATACACATTAGAGAGTTTTGAATTGCTAATACTATCAAGTAAACCTACTAAATATATTTCATTGTTTGTTTGTAGTTATTTATTTTTCTTTAGCTTCATGCTATATGGAAATATAGTCAGAATACTTTGTCCAAGACTTACTTGGGTTAGTTTTTTCCCTCTTTTCACGGGTTTTGTTACTAATTTGAAAAGCAGCTAGGTTTATTTGTTTCTCTGTATATTCCATTTTGGATCTTTTCTTTTCCCTCCTTGAATTCCAGCCCCTCTTTTGTACTTTTTATTACACAACACCTATTATAGTTCTAAAGTTAAAACTATATAAAACAATATATTCATTTTTATTCATATCCTTTATCTTGTCTACCTTGCTTCTACATCCTTTCTCAATCCTTCTGGTAAGTGACCAACTCATTAGTTTTTCGTGTATCATTCCTGTGTTTCTGTCAACAAATAAGCATAAGTATGTATAATTTTTTTATTTTTCCCTTTTCATATATAAAACATATCACATTATCAGTATGCTTTTACACTTCTGAAGGCTCATTTTGAGTGGGAGGCATATTTTTGTTTTCTATACCTTTTTTATGGAAAGTAATTTCTGAATGGAATTTTGTGTTTGCCCCCCATTTGGCCTCTTGGGTTCCAGTCCATAATCAGGTCTTATAACAGTTTTATTTCTCCATCTCCATTGTAATATAGCAGCTTTCACAAACCTAGTTATGGAGCCAGCATGCAGGTTGACTCAATTCCTGGTAATGAGGTAATGTTTGTAGATCCTCTTTCTACAGCACTGAATTTTTATTTCTGATCCATAGAGATGTTTATATTGGTTTAGATTTCAACTATACCTTTTGTATAGTTGAAACCACAACTCTCATTGTGGTCTACTTAGAATAGAAGGAATGTGATATAAATATAAATTCACTGGGTCATCTTGACAAGAAACAAACATAACCACTATTTATTATGTCTTTCCCTAATTTAGGATATATAGGTGATTTCATTATGATTAACAAAATTTTAATGAACATTCTTGTACATACATTTTATATGCATCTCTCATTTTTTCCTTTAGGATATATTTCTATAAGTGAAGTTACTAGGTAAATGAGTAACTGGATTTTCAAGACCTTTGAAAGATATTTCCCATTCTCATATTTCTCCAGAATTATTGTACCAATTTATATTCAAGCCTACTGTGAAAAACAGTACCAAACCTTTGCTAACACTACTTGAATTATTTTTTTGGAAATTGGTAAGTAAAGAGTATCCTTTTGATCATTAATTAAATTTTCTAGGCATGCTTTAATAACATTTTGTTATTCTTTTGGCATTGTCCTCTTCTCCAAGCAGAATTATTCACAGCTTTTATCAGAAAGTTCTGTAGCCAGTTGCTTAGTGTCTGTCTTCTCAAGTTGGCAGTCTGCAGCTTAAGGGCAGTGGCTCTGTTTATTGAACATTGATTCCCCTATGCTTGGCACAAAGTAGTTCATCAATATAAATTATTTGAATTGACAAGTTCACAAATCCAAATGAGGAAATCATTGGATTTTGTGTCTTAGATTAGTTCTCATTTGTTAACATTTTTCTCTCTCTTTTGTCATCTCCTGGTTCTCCCTTTTTTCTTTATTTTAGTCATTGGTAGAGTAAGATTTGAACTTCTGTAGTAAGGCTAACTTAGTTTTCTATGTGTTCCATCTTTGTTATTATTGATAATGATGATTTCTTTTCTTTTCTTTTCTTCTTTTCTTTTCTTGCCTTCTTTTAGATTAAGTTAATATTTATTAGAATTCCATTTTATCACCTTTATCAGCTTCATATTTTAGTGGTTTTCCTAAGTATTACAATATACATCCTTAATTTATCACACAGATGACTATGAGTTAATATTTTGCCACTTCACATATAATGTAAGAATGTTACAGCAGTATACTTTTATTTACCTTTGCCTATTCTTTGTGCCATTGTTTTATTTTACTTCTACAATAATATTAATCCCAAAATACAATGTTGTAGAAATTAAGACATGAAAAAAATTACTTCTCTACATATTTAATATTTCTGCACTTTTCATTCCCTAGTGTAGATCTGAGGAGGCATTTTGTATCATCTTTCTTCAGCATTAAGAACTTCTAATATTTCTTGTAGTTAAGGCTTTTGGCAATGAGTTCTGTCTGATTTTCTTATGAGAAAAATGCCTTTATTCTGACAAAAATATTTTCCTGGATATTGAATTGCAGAATGTAAGGTTTTTTTTTTTCCTTTCAATTCTTTAAAGATACCTTTCTATTGTGTTTGAAATTAAGAAGTCATCAATCTTTGTTATTATTTTTCCCAAGTATGTACAGTGTCTGTTTTACTGACTGCTTTTAAGATTTTTTATTGTTGTTGTTCATCTTTGTTTCCACTAATTTGAGTGTGATGTGCCTGAGTATAGCTTTCACTGTGTTTTGTTCTGTGTGGGGTTTGTTGAGATTCTTGGATCTCTGAATTCATATTTTTTTTATCCTATATGAAAAAAGTATAGTCAACTATTTCTTTAAATATTTTTCTACCCAATCTTTCTTTATTCTTTTTCTAGAACTTCAATTACACATATATCATCCCATGACATATTTTCCTGCAGGTCTTTTTAAATGTCTATATTTTAGTTTCTCTCTGTTGATAATTTTTATTGCCCCATCACTTCAAATTCACTACTATAAATTCTTCTGTAGTATCCAGTCTCCTATTAAGCATATTCAGCAACCTTTTTTATATTGTAAATTGAATTTTTTAGGTCTTGAATTTCTGTTTGGTTCTTCTTTATGCTGTCCCTTTCTCTATTTATATTCTCCCATCTGTTCACTCATTATGTTCTACTTTTCTTTTAAATTCTTAAACATATTTGTAATAACTTTTAAAATATTCATTAATTAATTCTAGTGTTTTTGACATGTTTACATCTGTTTGCATTGATTTGGCTGTTCCCCCTTGGTGATAGGTCACATTTCTCTGCTTCTTTGCGTGACTAGTAAATTTTGATTGAGTGCGGAATACTATGGATTCTTCATTTTGAGAATTTGGATTTTGTTGTCCTTTAAACAGCATTGAGTTTTGTTCTGGCAGGTAGTTAATTTACTGACAGATGAACATAATCCTTTCAAGGCTTATTTTTAAAACTTTGTTATAGCAGTTCTAGAGTAGCCATTATTCTAAGTATAGAGTAGTGCTCTTCATAAGGCATGGTTTTTCTCAATTTGAATTCCTGGAATGTTGAGCATTTTCTCTCCCCTTTGGCTACTCAGATGACATATCTTTTAGTACTGTGCAGCTTCTGTAATCTTTACTCAGCTTATGGTTTCCTAGTACCTGTTTAATGCCAGACATTACAGAATCTTTTTGTCTGCATGGAAAACATTTTACTAAGCTAAAGACTTAAGAGAAACCCTATGCAGGTTTCTTGGAATAATGTCTTCTGAGATATCTCCTTTCTGATACTCTACTCTGTAAATTTCAGCTCCTTCAGCAGCTCTGAATTCTTACTTCAACCTCTTCAGCTCAGAGAGGTCTGTCTTTATTTGGCCTCTTCTATTTTTTCAGATCAGAAAGTACCTCCAGGCAAAAAGTCAGAGAAATTGTGTGGCTCACCTCATAATGTTTCTGTTTTCTCAGGGAATCACAATCCTCCATTGCCTGTTGTCCAAAATCTGAAGTGTTATTTCATATATTTTGTCCAGTTTTAGAATTATTTATGGCAGTTGGTCTTATCAAGTACCAGGTACTCTGTATGGTTGGAATCAGTAGTCTTTGTCATTGTAAACAAGTTTGGCTGACTACTATGCAGGTGTGCAAAAAGTGAGAGATATTTCTATGAACCAATATAGAATCATTTCCAGAATATACTTTTAAAATGAAAAGCAAAGTGCTGAAGAACATCCTTAATATGCTATCTTTCATGTAAGAAAGAAGGAGAAATAAAAACATATACATGTATTTCCTCATTTGTGCAAGAATCACAATAGGAAGGATAAATCATTCATTAATGATATTGGGTATTTATGGAGGATGATTACACTGGAATAAAATGAGTAGGAGGACAGCACTCTTTGAATATACTTTTGCATAGTTCTGGATTTTAGAACTACATTGTTTCATATTTAAAATATAAATAATGAAGGGGGGGTGCCAGGTTGGCTCAGTTGGTTGGGTGACCAACTCTTGGTTTTGGCTGGGATCATGATTTCGGGGTTGTGGGGTCCAGCCTCACATGGGCTCCACACTTAGCATGAGTCTGCTTGAGATTCTTCCCCACCCCGCCCACTCTTTCCCCCTCTGCTGCTCACTTTGCTTGTACTCTCTCTAAAATAAACAAACAAACAAATAAGTAAAATCTTAAAAAAAATAATGAAGGGAATACAAAATGGAACACAAACAAATAAATGAGCCTTATTACAAATGAATGATGTAACCACCTTGAAGGAGAGAGAGAAAAAAACCTAATGTTATTTGAAAAACAGTATTTGACTATAATCACTAAGGTTAATGGTAAAAAGATGAACTGTTAATTAAGTTTGTTTTTCATAGGGCTAAGAGTGATTTCAAAATGGCTTTATGAGTTTTCAAAGATTGTATAAATAAATATATTATGGATAAATCAAAGAAGCAGGTTTAATAAGTCTCTCTATCTCTCTTTTTCTATATGTATGTGTGTGTATATACACATATACACACATATATAATATACACCATATGTATGATTTCTTGGCTCTATCTGTTGAGAGGGACTAGAAGCAATGATATTCAGTAAGAATGAATGCAGGTAAGCCTCAGATTTAGGCTTCTCATTACAATTCTCCACCAAATGAAACCAAATCTCCTTGGAGGAATGGCTGATTCCAAGGCTGGGGCAAAGAAAGAAAGTACAAGATAAGTCTGGGATATCTTGCTCTGCCAGAAAGTAAGAAAGTGCTCAAAACCTAATGGGGCATTTCAAAAGGACACAGCAGCTAACTTGAAGGATCCCAATAGCCAAATTTGGGACAATCTGAACAACAAAATAAATAAATATAGTAATAGATTATAAAACAAACAGTAAAATGAAAATCCACGAGTTTAGACTGGTAAAATATGTGAATGAATGAATAAACAAATGAAGGAGACAAGAGAAGAGAAAGTTCTACCTTATAGGAAAATGCCATCTGATAAATATAGAAGGAGTTAGAAAGCCACCACTGACAACCTCCATAGTAGTAGTAATAATATAGTAATAATTGTTTCAAGCAACAGTGATTGATGAATACTAAAACTAGTGAGTGGAAGTGGGTGAAACACAGGGTGTATCTAAATTCAGAGTATCTTCTATAAGATTCTTGTTACTTACTCATGGAAAATAATAACTTTACAGTGTAGAAACCTGGCAGAACCATCTTAACCAAGTGATCAGAGGTAACATTACCAGTCAGTGGGACAAACTGACAGCATGTGCCTTCTGATAATGGCATACTGAGAAGCACCTATAGTCACTTTTGTGGTGATTTTGTGAAATATGTATGACCTAAGTTTAATCATAAGTAAATATTAGCTGAACCCAAATTAAGAACACTTGAAAAAATGTCTGTCTAGTACTCTTCAAAATATCAAGGTCTTAAAAGACAAAGGAAGACGATGAAATTATTCCAGATTAAAGGAAATTAAAAATACATAAAAAATAATGTAATAAATGATTCTGGATTGGATCCTCAACCAAAACCTAATGACATTAGCAGAATAATTGGTAAAATTTGATTAAGCTCTATATATTAAATAATAATATTGTGTCAACATTATTTTCTTGATTTGTGTCATTGTACTATAGCTATTATAATATTAACGTTTTGGCAATCTGTGTGTGAGGAACGTGGTATCCTTTGTCCTATTTCTGCAACATTTTATAAGCCTGAAATTATTTGAAAATGCATTTTAAAATTAAGAGAAAAATGTAAAACAAAAAATAAATAAGGCCAATATGTTGGTGTAATCTTTAATTTTAAAATATTTCTCCCTTTTCTGATTCCAGTACTTTTTCCTCATCATATCTTTCCTCAACCCTCCTTTGATTCACTATTTCCCATGAGATCATCTAAATTCTGTAGCTTAATGTCTGAGACCTTCCTAAAGGCTTTTGTTTCCCTTTTCTGCTTTATTTTTCACAACTTCTGCCTCATGTTTTCACAATATTAGTTCTCCCACAACTTCATTATGACTTTTTGTCCTATGACTTTGCTCATGTCTCAATATTTCCACAGCATTCTTTTCATGTTTCTAATACTTCAAACTTGAATTGAAATGATCAGTTTATGTAATTGTCTCACCTACTTTACTTTAGGTTCCTTAAAGGTCTGGAATAGTAAGTGTTATTTATGTTTATTGAACTGAACCTCTTTTGAATTTACAGAGCACTTTTGTCTACTTCTTTTTTGACACTCAAAGCTTTCTACCTGATTTTATAGGCACTTTTGTATATATCTTATTTCCTTTTTTGCATTAAATTTTTTTTTGTGGTTTATGGACCACATCTTATTTGTGCTTTCCTTATAACATCTAGTTCAATGCTTTGTGTGTAATAGAGTTTAAGAACTATTTGTTGAATCAATAAATAGTCTGAGAACCTTTCTTGAAAATTGGTACTCTCTTCTCTTGAGCACTTAGGTAGTGCCTACTTTTTTCTTCCTGTCCAGCTTTTCAAGAACCCTTAGGCCTTTATCTTTAGGGCTATCAAAATGGTGTTTACTTTTCTCTCAGAAAAAAAAAACTGAATTTAAATTCATTGGTTATTTATAATGCTGATGTATTCTATAAAGCAGCCGTATGTTGTTTCCTATGATTTCCTATGAAAGAGTATCAACCTCACACTTCTGTAGTTTGCAATGTTTCTTATATCTGGAGAGGATATAATAAAATGAAGTACAACTAGGTACTCTATGAATATAAAGGCCAGAAAATATTAATAGGACTGGACTACTCCAGAGCACACTGGGCTATGCCTCAGGCTAATCTGTACAGTTCTTTTCCTAGACGAAAGGGTAGTGCTTCCTAGTGGCTCAGCATCACAGAGCTTGTTTAACTTACTTTTTGGACTTTATAAGAATGTTTGTTCTTGAAAGGACATAGATTTTGTGCATGGCACTCACCAGTACCAACATACATTTTCAAAAAAATTCAGGTTTGAGAAGAATGGTATAAGTTGATAAAGATGCAAACAAATCTATGAAACAGTTAATTCAGGTGAGTACATTTACTTTACAGAAGAGTTCAAAAAAATCTATAAGATTCTTTTTTAAAAAGGTTTTTTATTTATTCATTTGAGAGAGAGAGAGAGAGGGCACAAGCAGAGGGGAGGGTCAGAGGGAGAGGGAGAAGCAGACTCCTTGCTGAGCAGGGTGCCCAATGCAGGGTTCGATCCCAGGGCCCCAGGATCATGACCTGAACCCAAGGCCAACTCTTAACTGATTGAGCCACCCAGGCGCCCCTATAAGATTCTTTTAAATAGAAAACTTTTCTGGGGTACCTGGGTGGCTCAGTCGGTTAAGCGTCTGCCTTTGGCTCAGGTCATGGTCCCAGGGTCGTGGGGTTGAGCCCTGCATCGGGCTCCCTGCTCGGTGGGAAGCCTGCTTCTCCCTTTCCCGTTCCCCCTCCTTGTGTTCCTGCTCTCACTATCTCTCTCTCTCTGTCAAATAAATAAATAAAATCTTAAAAAAAAAAAAGAAAACTTTTCTGGTATATATAAAAGGTGTATCCATTTAAAGTGAAGTTGGTAAATATTTATCAGGACATATTGTGTAATGCAGAGTACACCTGTGTAAACACTGTGTATTAAATTTAATACATATCTATGCACATGTATTTTGTTCAGACACATGAAGGATATAAAAATAGTAGTAATACACTCATTGCCTTCAAGGAGCTTAAAATCTACTTGAATGGATAAGAAAAAAACATAAGTAATGCTAAGTTTATTTTTCCTTTTGTTTATACTGTGGGTTTTTATTAAAAGAAGTGAGGTGGACTAATCATTAGTAGAGATGTAAAGGAGAAGTATCCTGAGGGTATCATAGAATGAGGGTGCCCAGCTAACTGAAGGGCAGAGGATCAAACACAGGCTTTGTAGAGGAGGGGAGGCAAATGAGTAGTCCTTTAAAAACTGGGTAGTGGCATTACCAGAAATGAGGTACCCAGGAGTAGAAGTGAGTTCTGAAGAGAAAAAAATATTTATTTTTTGAGAGAGAGAGAGAGCACATGAGCACAAGCAAGTGGGGTGGGGGGAGGGGCAGAAGGAGAGGGAGAGAGAGTCTTAAGCAGACTCCGCACTGAGCTCAGAGCCCCACTGTGGGGCTCGATCTCACACCCTGAGATCATGACCTGAGCTGAAATTAAGAGTTGGATACTTAACCAACTGAGCCACCCAGGTGCCGCAAAAATGATTCCATTTATATTGAACAGATTTGAGGTACAAATGTGATTTTGAAGGAAATACAAGCAAACAATTGAAAATGTAGGACTAGCAATTAGGGAAAAAGGTCCTCTAGAATTTGGGAGTCTAAATTTGAGAGTCATTTGGGAGTGAGTATTGAGAGAAGAGGTAGAAGACAGGAGTTTTGGAGTAACAGTTGAGTCCAGGCGATAAAAAGAGGAAAAGGAAATGAAATAGAAGAGGCAATCAGAGAGATGGGGTGTCAACTAGGAGAGAGATGTGTTTCTGAATATAGAGGTAATAATTACAAAAAGGAGAAAGTAGTCAATAGTATGAAATGCCAGAGAAAGTGAAAGACAATGAGAACTATAGAAAGTCAAGGAAAGTAAAAAACAGTGAGGACTAGAAAGTACTTGGTTTTAACTATGTAGTATTTAGGGCAGAAGAAAGGGCAGAGTTCAGAGATTAAAGCAGAAGTCACAAACTGGTTTCCCTTATGTAGACTCCAGCCTAAGTTTATATTTTGTTTGGCCCATTCTGTGTTAGCTCATGTGGTATTTTAAAAATACATAATTTTTTAAGCCTTTATTTATTTGTCAGAGAGAGAGGGAGAGAGAGACAGAAAGCAAGCACAAGCAGGGGGAGCGGCAGGCAGAGGGAGAAGCAGGCTCCCTGCTGAGCAAGGACCCTGATGTGGGACTCGATCCCAAGACCCTGGGATCATGACCTGACCCAAAGGCAGACTCTGCTTAACCAACTGAGCCACCCAGATGTCCCCCCAAAATACATAATGTTGTCAACATTTAAAAATCAAGATATTTCATATAGAAGGTCAGACTTCCAAGTTCTCTTGAAAATTCTAAACATCTGGCAACACTGGGTCTGGGTTTCCTCATTGCAAGGAAAATATCTGGAAACGACTCGAGACTATACCCATTAGGGAATGAGCTGTCCATTTTGCCAAAGACCATCTGTCTCTTCTTACATATTTCTTGCAGCTGGCTCACTTTATTTTGAGCACTTGGAATCGTTTGACATTTTGACATCTAGATCAGTGGTTTTCAAACTAGGATATGTCACACTCACACAGAAATATCGATTGGAGGATCCTATCCCCACTGTTTCTGATTCAGCAGGTTGGGGTGAGACCCAAGAATTTGTCTAAGAAGTCTCCAGGTGATGCTGATGGGGAAAGGTTCAAGGGTAAGTGAATGGTAAGGAAGTGGTTCAGGAGTTTAGTATAGTGGTTAGATACATAGACTCTGCATTCAGAGAGAACTAAGTTCTCTGTTTTTCACCCAGGAAATAAGGATGATAGTGTTTACTTCAAAGGTTTTCCTTTTTAATCTAAATGAGATAATGCATATAAAGTATGTATCAGTATCTTCAAAGCAGGACATAACTTATTGTAACTTTTCATTAAATTATTCAACTGCATGTTAAGCCTGTTAAATCTTTCAAGAATATTGATTTTGGGGAGAAGGTCACAGATAGATTGCTAGTTTTGGAAAAAAGTGATAAAGGGTCTTTATTTTATTTTTTTAAAGAATGAAGGAAATATAGAGGTATAGAATAAAATTACTATTTCCATGAGAGCTAAATTGATGGGAAGTTACCAGTTGAAGAAATAATGGTGGAGATATGAAAGCATAGAAAACCAGTCAAGGCATTGAGATTCAGGAAGTATATATGGAACACCAACTGGTATAAGGTAGGAAAGTTGTAGATTCATAGCATCTAACCCAGCTGTGGGATGGTTGATAAGGAGGAAGGCGATTCTGCAGTGGATGAGATAATCTCCATATTTTAGATGACACCTAGCTAATAAGTGGAGATAAAAGGATTTCAACTCATTTCTTCCATATTCTAAAACCCATGCTCTTTCTTTCTCAACATAATGCCTTTCAAAGCCCACAGTATTTACTGTTAGACTGAATACTCTTGCTTGTCTAGATAACTTATTGTCTTTAGAATTGTCTATCCCATTAGATAGATGGGAGGATGGAGAGATACATGGAAGATAGATAATATATCTTATTGTTTTTGATATTCCAGGAATTAATAAATAAATTAATAAATATTAACAAATAAATATTGAATTTCCAGGGGATAGATACATTTTTAGAGAATAATATATATTGATTAATGTATATTGTTTAGTAGATGGAAAAAAAAGATTAAATGACTATATGGATGCCTGGATGGAGGCATCTTATCTGACTTAGAATGACAAGTTCAGCTACCTGAGGATACCCAGGTGTCTTCTGCATCAGAAACATAAAGTCCTTTACTTTGTGGTCAACCTGGAATGGTGGATGTGCTGCCATGTTTGGTCTGACAATGGATCCAGGCAGCAATAGTGGCAATGCAGGCTCAGTCAGATTGATTCCAGATGGTTTCATCAGGACCTTACAGTGGGTATCTACAATTGGCAGCCCTGATTTGTATAGTTCATGACCCCAGGGAGGAGTGTGTTTAATTTGCCAGTCTGTAGTGTTCTAACAGGACAGACAAAACTTTTAGGCCATTGACAATACCCCAAGAATCAGTAAAAATATAACAGGAAGCACACTGGCCAGAGCTACAAGGATGACCTTGAGTTCTGCCACCTAAGTGGAGGAACTTTCATTTTCGGTTCCTCATACCTGGGACTAAACACAAATAGCATCAGCATCCCAATGAACACCACTGGCTTCAATTTAGTGAAACCATTAGCGAAGCAGGCCCAGGCATTTAGTGAAACCTGTGAATCCAGGACCCCATTGAGCCACAGCTTTGCCTCAGGGGACTTTGAGTGGAGGGTGCTTCTCTTTACCAGAGGTTCAAATCAACCTCTCTCACTCACAAAGACTTGTAGCTCAGAGGTGTCATTAAGGTTGTGAGGCTGCAAAGACAAAGAGCCTGCCACAGCTTGCTGAGTGCTTCCAATACAGCCAGTCGGTTTGGGCCTTACTTTAAGGATGCTGATTCGTGCCCTAGCTGATAATACAGACCAAGTAAAATGTCCAAGTAAGATCATACTGGCTCCAATATTCAGAGTCTAATAAGGTGCTGGGCTTCTTTTTTTGATTGTTAAGGCTAAAAAGACAGAAGTATCTCCTTGACTGCTGGAGGGAATTGCTCAGATAGCCCCTCAGTTTTGTCAGAGTTTTTTATCCACTCCTGCTAGCTGAGGCTTCTGGCTTGCCAAGTAATAAGACATCATCTTCGTTAACAATTTGAACATCAGAAAGTAAAGCCACTCATACTAAATCTTAATGACAAATAGAAGAGGAATTTAGGTATTGAGGAAGTACTGTAAACATATTGGAAGCCTTGCCATATGAATAAAAATTCAAGGTCTTGGACCTTGAGTGCCAGTGGAATAGAAAAAAGATGCTGGAAAGGGAACATACCAAGTGCCATCAGTCAGTGCAGTGGATTTAGTTACAGTTACATGTTTGGAATAGTTGAGGCAATGGGATCAACAGCAGAATCAATAATCGTCTGTGAGCCTCCAGATCCTATTAGCCTTTTTTTGCTGGCCATGCTTGGCTGTTGTTCTAAGATATTGCATTTTGGGTTACTATCCCTGCTGCGTTTAAGTCCTTAAGATGATGATTCCCTTTTTTCTTCCTAAGATTCTCCACTTTTTTTGTGGGACTACAAAGAGAAAATAGAGAAAAGAATTGGAAGGAATGATTTATGTGTTCTGTTACTATTTCTCTACATATAGCTCTTCCTGATCAAGAGACTCCCTTCTGGACTTTCTGAGAATTTACAATGTAATTTTAGTACCAATTATACATTCAGCAGTGAAAACCACACAAGTGCTACATTGAGTTGGCCCAGAGAACCCCATACACAAGGTCATTTAGCTTTCCTGCTCCATGGTAAAGCCTGCCCAAACCTAATAAGCTGAATTCTTCTTCCCCTCCTTCTGCCAACTCCTGGAATCTAGCAGATTGTGATTTGGGTGACTGTATGCAACAGATCTGTAAGAGTTTGAGTGCTTGCCCTCCCAGAAGTTCTCCAGTATATTTGGATGGATGTGTATGTTCTTCATTCCCTCTTAGGAGCAGGGAAACTTTAACTTCATTCTTAAACATCTTTTTTCCTTAAAGCATATGAGGTTAGTATTACAGGGAAGGGAGAGACCATGAATCATGGAGAGTGAGAGTAGCTCTGTGCAATAAGAAGTCACATTTACTTGTGATTTTGAGGGGTGTGTAGGTGGTTTGCAGCTTAGTGAATATGGATTAATACTGTTTTTCGTCCAACTGAAGTCCTATAGCAGCAGCAAAGCCATCAATACTCCCAATCTAAAGACTGGCATATTAAACATATGCTTCCCCAGGGCACAAACTGTATGTATCTTCATGACTCATGTAGATGCTCATAGTAAGGTCCTGATGAGACCAATGGGGATCAAGCTGCTGACTGAGCCTGCATTGCCAAAATTGCTGCTTGCATTCATCATCATACTGAACATGGCAGCATATCCACCAATCCAGACTGAGCAAAAAGTAAATGACTCTACATTTCTGATGTAGAAGCTACCTGGGTATCCTCAGATAGTTGAGCTTGACTTTCCTCTTAGCCAGATTGGAGCCCTGTTCCCTCTTTATTCCTTCAGTTAAGCATTCATCAATTTATCTAATTTAATCTTTATTTTTTCATTCATTAAACAAATATTTATCAATCCCTGGAAATTGATAAATAATAAGATATAATACCTGTCCTCCAAAGAACTCTAACGGGATAGACAGATATATAAACATGTGATTTATAATGCAATATGTTAATCACAATGACAGATGTAAACTATGGGAACAGAGAAGAGGAGTATCTACAATAGACTAGAATCAGAGAAATCTTGGTTTCTGCTCATAATAATTGCATATTTCTCTCTTTCACAATCAGCACAGGTACATTGCTCTATAACTATAGTTTGAAAGAGAGTGGGAACTTCTGCTCATCCAGAATGAAGTTTGGGACTTGAGGGTGATTGGTAGATTGGTGAGGATGTCCTGCCATCAGGGGATAGTCAGCAAAAACCATGGCACCATTTGGGAGCTGTCTTTGGGTTTATTTCCCAGTACTTGGCCTGGGACCACTTCGTAAATTCCTCCATTGACAGGCGTTAAACTGGAGGATCATTATTAAGCAGTTGAACATAAATTTCGTTAACATGTTGGCTACCAATTCCCAAAGACATTCCAGAAATCCCTTTCATCAGTCTGCAAGTCTCTGATTCTTTCTCTTCCAGAAAACTATGACTGTCAGCATTCTGTCCTTGTTACCACAACTGTCCAGAACAGTGAAGGGGCTAAGATTTTACCCTACTTGTAATCTAAGAACCCTGACACAGTTTCATGAATGCCAGAATATCAGAAGACTCCTAGGACAAAGACAAGGGACTTTATTATTCACCACTGTAGCAGTAGCCAGATAGCAGTTTCTCAAGCCCCAGTTCCTATAGGGCGATGCAAAGTTGGCCAAGTGATATATTACCATGCAATGGAGAATAACTCTCAGGCTAGGGAATGGAAATTTTTTACAATGGTCAGTAAGCAAACTTATCTTCTGCTCTGGAAGTAAACATTTTTATCATCCAAAGCTGTAGTTATACAAAGATCCTTGAAAGATAGTCCATAATGAAAGTAGTCAGTGCTTCTGCTTATTCAAGGGCTCCAACCACAGAACCATAGAGTAGAGATTCCTGCAAGTATGGGAATTTACATAAGATGAAATTAACCCTTCTATGTTCATCTTCCTATTAACCATGTTCAGCTTTTACCAGATTGATGACTTTATGCTTGAATCATCCAAGTTCAACAGTCCCTGGTGAAAAGATTTGAAATTTATAAAAACTTGCCTTTGAATAACTGTCCCATTTATGTTTTCTCTTTGGGAGCAATATAAAAATGGGTTAGACAGTGCATTAATATTCTAAAACTGACATAAGCAATACTGAATAATATTCAGGTCATAGACATTTTAATGTGCATGTTAAAAGTTTGAAAAAACATTTAATTCACATTGCAGAGAACAAATAGGGAAGTATTGCTTCTTTAAACTTTTTTTTTTTTTTTTTTAGCTTACATATTGCTGTGGACCAAAGGAAAGTGCTTCATGTATTGAGCAAAATAAAGACAATCAGTGTTTTGAAAATGAAACTGACAAAAAGACAAGAGTAAGTGTTAAGAGTGTTTTCTTTTTTCTGTGTTTAATGGGCAAGATATGTCTTGTTCTCTGTGAAGTGTAAACTAATTTCTGGCTTTGGCCTGGACAGCATGTGGGTTCTCCTGCTACTGAGTTGACATTGACTGTATATCATTTTGAGCAGTTGTTGTGTTTTCATTTTGAGAATTTTGTGTTCTTTGTGTATTTTGGTGTATATTCTTAAGTTGCTGATAATCACACAACCATTTGGTAAGCTATTTCACTTCTCCTCTCTTCTCCTGTCTGGTTCAGGGCAGGAGAATAACCCTCACACGACTCTTTGGCAGTGGCTTTTAGGTCCTATCAGAGTTTTTTGGCACTAGCTTCCCCTAAGCAATCTGAAATCTACTTTAATCATACTTTTTGTGGTTGTCATGTGTATTTATTCAAGACAAGGAATCCCAATCAATCATCTATAGGGTTATGTTAAAGAGATCATAGTGCTTTAGATAATGAAATCAAGAAGAACTTGAATCCAAGGAAAGTATGTGTATTTCCAAGTACAAATATTTTATTAATCAGTAACCTCAGATTTATTTCTGATCAATTGCCACAAATTGATCCTTATTTATTATAGCCCAATGTTATAAACTGGGGTTCCATTCTCCATTTTATTGATAAAGACATCAAATTTAATCATGAAAACAAGAAAATAAATCATTATTATTTTTATGAATATCTAATACATATTTAAAGCACAGATAAAATTATTTTGGGAGATTATAAGTATTGGCTTTATTGAGACTTCTTGAAATATGCCTTCGGTGATGTTTCTTCTTGTCTTTCTTCTGAATCTTCTGTTAGTAAGCAGAGGCAGTCTTCATTATGGCTCTATAAGCCTTCAAGTTTCTTTCAAATATGGGGTGGTATGTCTACTGAATGGTAAATGTCAATAAAGAACAGTTTTTCTGTTTATTATCATTTATAACCTGGGCTGTTTTCTGTCATTGCCAATTAGTTGAGCCTCTTAATGTTGACTTGATCTTGGGATTTGGGTAAAGTTCTGAGTCAGTCCCAATTATGAATTTTCATCATTATGATGTGGGGTCTGGAGAGACTGGTCAAGAAAGAATTCTTCAGATATTTTACAGAGCAACTTAGTAAGTTTATTTAAGTAGCACAGGGACAGGGCCGGTGGGCAGAAAAAGCTCTACTTTTGCTATATGAAACTGGTGGTTATATGCTTAGTGCTCAAGGGAGATGGGATGTGCAGGGAATATTAGATCATAAATGTCTTCTTCAAATTTCTACTCATAAAACTACTTTCACAAGATTTCTCTGGTGCTTATCATTCAGCTCAGTATTAGCTATTGGTGAGATGTACCTGCGGATATGAGATCCTTTAAGAATGTAGCAGCCAGTACCTATTTGATCCTTATCAAAGCTATGCAGGGTATAGGTCAGCCTACTGGGCTAAAGGTGAACATTTTTCTGCTTCTATCCCTCATCAATGACTGTGAGGAATTTAGTTAACATAAGAAAGGTTGTATGGTGAATTGTACTTCCCTTTGTAAAGAAACTATGGAACCTAGACCCAAATTTAACTAGTGAACAGTTTACAGAATACCTCCATAAAAGACCATTGTCTCCTCTGCTGAAACATGTTTTTGTTTAACATAGAATCTGTTATTCAAGCTATCTGAGACTGTTATAAAACCCTAAATGTGTTTCCAGAAAAGGAAGTCATCTAATTTGGCAGTGACACTATTTTTCTCCAAAAGGCTAGAGGGAGAGGGTAAATGTCCATACTAGATTCATGAATACTTAGAAAACAAATTTTTAGACTTCCTGGCTGTCTAAAGGATATTTGTATTCTTGCTTCCTGAAAATGAAGTCATCAGGCCTTAGTAAGATACAAATGTGCCAACTTGTCAAGCAACTAAATTAAGTAAGTGCTGGCAAATATACTAGGAAAACTTTTGTGTTTTCATCATGGGAAAATATATTGCTAGCCTATGTAATTTAAATTCTAAAACTTTAGTTTTTTAACCTCACAGGTTAGTTATGAGATTTTAATGAGATCCTAAATATGAACATGTTTAGTCCTACCTGGCAAATAGATTTTTATTCTATTGAAATAAATTTCAAGTCTTACATTTGTTTTATTAAGGTGATAGATTCCATTACAAATAGTTCTCAGGGTTTCCTTGGGTCCATATCTATATTACATAACTAAGTTTATACCATTTTTTTGGCTGGAAACCCTTTGGTCAAGAAGAGGCTCCTGCCTTGATTTCTACTTGTTGCTGTTTGAAATAAGTTCTGATTGAATTAAAATAAGCATCAGTGAGAAATTCCTAATTATCTTAAGAAGAAAATTAATTCTATCACAAACAAAAGAATAGTCATGATTATTGTATGAACACAAGATGTTACTGTAGCTATTTAGCTCATAGACAATTCTTCAAAGGATGTTGACAGTAAACCACAATTTGGAAATCACAATTGTTTAGATCTATTAAATATTACACTGGACTTTGGTTTCTTCATCTTCATAATTAGGGTGTTAGATCAGATTATTTTTAAGGATTCTTCCAGATCTAAAGTCTGATCATTCTGTGGCAGTCAATAGCAGACAAATTATATTGTATAAATAGAGTCCACTAATAATACAATTAAAGTATGTTAGCCAGCAGTAACTAATGAGCCCCATACAAATTAGACTTATGTGATAGACATGTATCTAGAACAATAAACAGGAACATCTTCATTAAGCCATATTAATTTGAGAAAATTTCAACAACCCAGCTCATGGGCCAGTGATTCTTTTTTTTTTTTTTTTTAAAGATTTTATTTATTTATTTGAGAGAGAGAGAGAGCACAAGTGGGGGGAAAGGACAGAGGGAGATGGAGAGGCAGACTCCCTGCTCAGCAGGGAGCCTGATGTACAACTCCATCCCAGGACCCTGGGATCATGACCAGAGCCGAAGGCAGATACTTAACCAACTGAGCCACCCAGGCACCCTGGGCCCATGATTCTTAAAGGGTGGTCCCCCAACCACAAGCATTAGTATCCTCTTAATTCTTAGGCTCCACTTCAGATCAAATGAATCAGAGAAATGCAAAGAGTGGGACCCAGACATCTGTGTTTTAATGAGACCGCCAACTGATTCTTAGGTTTGCTACAATTTGAGAACCACTGCCATGAGTAGTAAACCTCTGGACTTCCCTCTGAAGAGTCACTCGATATCTTTCCTGTCACATGCTTTAAACCAGTCAATTTAGGGAAGACCTAGAAAGCGATTCAAGGATTTATAAGGCAATTAAGATAGAAGAAATGCACCAGACGTACTTTTTAGGTTTCTTGTATGCATTTCTCATTTGTTGGTGATCCTCCCCAAAACTCTGTGCGCTGATTTTCTAACATCATTCAGAAACGTGTTAATGTCTGTATTGCTCTCTACTCACTTTTAGTTGCCCACTTTTGACCATAGCTTAATTCATAACAGGCTTCTGGAAGCTATTATACCAGATGGGAGATGTCTTCCCTAAAAATATTGATCCATAAAAATCAGAATCAGAAATAACTTTTTTTAAAAGATTTTATTTATTTTCTTGAGAGAAAGCGAGAGAGAAAGAGTGAGAGTGAGAGAGAGAGCACAGAGGGAGAGGAAGAAGCAGACTCCCTGCTGGGCTCGATCCCAGGACCCCTCAATCATGACCTGAGCCTAGGGCAGATGCTTAACCAAGGGAGCCGCCCTCGAAATAACTTTCAATTGCATTCCTTATCTTTGCTCAGCAGGGAAACTTCCCCAATTTTAATTATACTTTTAACAGAATTTTAATATGTTTGGAGATGCTTTTTGCCATCATTGAGGTTTAGACAACTGATTTCTCCTCTTTACAAAGTAGTTTTTTCAATTGCAAACTTTATCTTGCTCCAGTTTCAGGACGTACATGGATCATGGTGTTGTCACTTGTCGTATGATGTGGAAAACTCTCAAGTTACAAAGGGCAATACAATTTGCAAAATGTGTTACAGATATGTTTTCCAGAACTGACGAAATTTTGTAAATCTAGTAAGAAAATTAAAATGAGGAAATGAAATTAAATAAGTGGAAGTATCTTTTAAGGCTATGCTCCATGTTCAAATAAATCTAATAAACAGAAGGTAAAGTTTGGAGATATGGTTTTCTAGAATACCTAGTGAGAAACAATGAGGATTTTTAATCAGATCACAGGGAGAGGAGGGAACTTTGACAGGGCTTGGTGACCAAGTAAATTTGAGAGATGGGTGGTATCAGGATGAAAATAGGGAAATTTAGGTTGCCTAATGGATAAACAGAATGAATTCAATAATGACGTCTTAAATTTGAGACAATGGTGAAACAGCTAAGGGCAAGTATTATTAGAGGTGTTGGACAGATTGGTTGAGAACCAAGTGTGATGTCAAAAGTAGGACAGTGTGATCGAGTGAAAAGAACATAAGGTCCACCGTCAGACACCATGGTTTATATCTTGGCTCTACCACTAATTAATCATGTAATCTTGAGCAGATTAAATGGCCTCTATTTTTATTTGTAAAATGTAGATAGTCTCTATCTTGTAGGGCCACAATAAGGATCAAATGAAACAGTTATATATGAAAGAACTGACAGCTAAATGTTCTGGTTATTGTTTATATTTGGAGACATGACTGTCTCTTAAAAATATTTTAAGTTTTAGATAATGTCTTGGTTCTTTGGTATTTTAAATCTAATTTCTTAAGCAGAAAACAGATTCTAGCTAATCTTGTGAATTAAAACTGGTTGGTAAAGGTATTAAGTGGATTCTATGCAAGTACCATAATGGATGGGGCATAAAGTTAGGTCCCTTTTAACAAGAACAGAGAGGTAACTGGGTGGAGAGAAATTTGACTGGAAAGGAAGCATGGTGTAGGGGTAGGTCATAACTGGAAGCCAGAGAACTTGGGTCATTGTCTTTGTACTCTGATTACTTGGGTGGTCTTGGACAAATCACTTGGCCAGGCTATGCCTTAGTTTCCTAATCTAAAGTGACTAGATAATTTACATTTTAAGTTATAATACATTTATAACACTTTGATAGAATAGGAAAATTATTGTTAGAGAATCCCAACATTGCCTTTAATTTTTTTTCAGATTAAAATGTATCTGTTAATGTACTCTGCACCTTCTGATTAAGAGTAACTTTGCAGCTCGGCTCTATTTCACTATTTACTGTCCTTGACAATATTTATAAGGAATCTTCTGGGCGCCTGGGTGGCTCAGTTGGTTAAGCGACTGCCTTCGGCTCAGGTCATGATCCTGGAGTCCTGGGATCGAGTCCCGCATTGGGCTCCCTGCTTGGCAGGGAGTCTGCTTCTCCCTCTGACCCTCCCCCCTCTCATGCTCTCTGTCTCTCATTCTCTCTCTCTCTCAAATAAATAAATAAAATCTTTAAAAAAAAAAAAATTTATAAGGAATCTTCTTTTCCTTAATGCTACTCAGCCATGGGAAAGAAGGTTTTTATATTTATTTGTTTTAGGGAATGAGAGCAGAATGGGGATTTCCTTGCCTTTATATATGTACCTTAGATGATCTCCATGGTCCTTATTTTAAAATGGTTCCAAGTTAATCTTCCTGGAGAACTAAGTTCAAAATACCACAGAATTGTCCCCCCACCCCCACCCCATACCAACCTCAGGCTCCACACAGCAAGGCCTACCTGCTGGTTGCCCTCCAGTCTGAAAAAACAAACAGAATCAGAGGATTAAAAGTAATTTTAATAGTAATTTGGAGCAATGACTCTGCTCAGTCTTAAACCTCCTCTACTGCTGCCCTATAAGGGAGAATCTATCATTTCCTGGAAAGCCTCTAGTTATAGGATATTTACCACCTCCCAAGGTGTTCACTCCATCTGGGCAAGTTTAAATATTATGTAGTTATTTTTAAAAATTAAACTCATGATATTTAAACTATTTTAGCATATTTTCTATTTTCTAATGTCAGTGAAAGTAAAGTGGTAAACTTCTAAGTATCTGGAATTAATGGAGAATAATCTTTTCTTTTTAATGAGACACTGTAGTTAACTCTGGCTAATTTGGTTTACTAATGTAAAATGTAGAATGTAATTACTCCTCATTTTCTGGTTGATGAAGATATTGTGTTTTATCTTTGAGCATCTTGTAGTGCCTCAGGGTCAATATTCTGCCTATTAAAGAACAATGACTGGACTTCTATACTAGCAATGCAGGAGATCAGGTTTTTGTATAACCAACTCTGACATATTCATAAAGCAATTTTATTTTTTTTTAAAGATTTTTATTTATTTATTTGAGAGGGAGACAGGGATAGCGAGAGAGAGCGCATGAGCAGGGAGAAGAGGGAGAAATAGTCTCCCCTGTGAGCAGGGAACCCAATGCGGGGTTCAGTCCCAAGACCCTGGGATCATGACCTGAGCTGAAGGCAGATGCTTAACCAACTGAGCCACCTAGGTGCCCCTTCATAAAGCAATTTTAACTGGTCAATCCAAATATCAATTTACTGATTTACTAGCTGCCTCTAAAGCAACACAAATACTACAGAAGTGATATTCTGGTCTTTTGGTATTTCTGTATTTAGGAACCTAGGTTTTTTTTGTTTTGTTTTGTTTTTTGTTTGTTTGTTTTTTGTTTTTTTTTACAACTGTTTGAAAACAGCAAAGCATACTCTGACAGATTAGGGAATATTCAGATATAGAGCCCTCAAACCAAACATTTGAAGTTTATGGTATTTACTATCTGGATAGATGAGTTAATGATTTTGAAAGTACATCAGATCAGACAAAGGTGGGATGAGTTGGAGTTGGATGATCAAGCTTCATGACCTGGTTCATCTGCTCAGTCAGTAGAGTGCCCACCATGCACCGGTTTACCAACTGAATAGCTATATAAATTTGAGCAAGTCAATTTTTCTGAGCCTCAGTTTCATCACCTGTAAAATTATACTTAATTCACTGGTTGTAAATACTCAATAAGAATATGTATATGAATGTGTCTAATTACAGCCTGCTAAATAAAAAGTTAATGCTATGTTTGAAAATTATTCTTTATTTTCTGTATTTATAAATACTATGGTTAGTGTAAACATGTATTTAGAAACCAAGCTACATTAAAAGTGATAGATTGCAAATTTTGTGTTGGATCCTGATTCTAACCCTGTTTTTTAAAAAAAAAGTTTCTTTGGGATACAGCTTATTTATTCATTCAAAAAAGTCTTTCACATCTGCTACACAGCTGGGCACTGTTCTAAACACTGGAGGTACAGCCATGGACAAAATAGATAAACTTCTTGCTCCCAAGAATAAATTTCAAGTAGAGGATATGTAAGATATGAATAAAGAAGATAATTTCAGATTGTGCTTGTTGCCGTGAAGGAAATAAATAGGATTACTTAATAGAGAATGATAGAAGGGAATGTAATTTAATTAAGAGGTCAGTTGGGGATGTAAAAAGGTAGAATGTGGGAAGGGCGGTTAGCAAATACTCCAGAGGTGATTTATATCAACTTGAAAACAAAATAGCATTTCAGATCATATAGCTTTCCAGATTTGTGGCCTATGCATAACTATTTGGATTACTAGACTCTATTCGACTCATAGCATTGTATAATGTAAGAAAAATTAAGCTTTATAAGGAATGCACTTAATGCTCAGCAAACTTTATATAAACTTTTTTTTTAGGGGAATGGTTTTTATTGAATGGTTTTATCATTTATAGTTTACCACTTGTAATTTTCTAAATTTCAAAGGTTGTTTCAATTTGATGATAATAAGGGTGGGTGGTTACATGGTTATCAGTTACGTATGTTTCAACTCACTTACATGAGCAAAATTGACATGCAAACCATTGTGGGAAAGTAGGTGAAAAGTGAACATTTCTTGATTTCTGTGGCAATTTTTGATTCATTCAAAATTCTTATTTAATTTTTATGTTTGCCTTACAAAGAAAACTACATACTTAACACACAGAATACATAGACTCCTACCTTTCATAAATTATTTTCAAGATCCGGTACTATCCATATATTTTTTCATCATGGAAACTCTCTAGAAAAGTCGTCCTTTTCTAGTTGATCCTAATTTCCTATTTGCCTCTGGAGAGTTTGGAAACGAGGGCAGGCATTTTGCCCTGATCTGCCTGCAGTCTATTTATTTTACTAAGCTAACAAGCTATGCAGATGTCATTCGTACGCCTGCTGTCCTGGGTATATGGGGAACAGACAGACGGAATGGAAGTCCATGTGGGTGGATTTCTTCAGTTATTTCCCTTGGAGCTAATCTTTCTATCTGGAGGCTATTCCTTCTGGGTTGCTCCCAAGGTCCTTATAAACTATAAAGACCTCGGTGTAGGAGCCCAGGGATGTGCCTGTCTTTTTAGGAGGAATGCAAGTTGTTTGTAATTAGTCTGCACAGAGTCCAGGCTACCTTCCGCTGGAGAATGCCTTTCAGATCTGTCTGTGTCTCACTCTCAGGTTGGACCCAGGGAGGCAGAAACTGCCTCAGGATTTGAGGTATGGAAAGCACATTGCATTCTGGGTTGGAGTAACCTAGGTGCTGTGTCACCTAGGACGAATCTCAGAGAGCTTCAGTTTCTTCATCTATGAAACAGGGGTTATATTTCCTTTTTGAAGGGTATAGTGACCATCAGAGATAATATGTATAAAGTATGTGCCACAGTATTTCCGATAATAGCCACTTGATAAATATAAATATAATAAAGATAAATATTTGTATCTGCAAATATCTTCAGATATATACACCAATCTTAATTGGTGTATTTCTTTCTTAAATATATAAATATATGTTATATATATTCTTTCTTAAATATATATACACACATACATATATCAATGATAGCTATATGTACATATGGTTCTCAAGTGGACAAAGGATGCATATCATAGGTTAAAAAAATCTCTTATCAAGAAAAATAAATGGCATAACTGAAGCTGTGATCATTCTTTCATTTCCAAAATATTTATTTTGTACCTCTTAAGTAAGGGTATCATGCTAAGTGGCAGAGAATTGTATTATATCTGTCCTCAAAGGGGCTTAGATTCTAGGAGAATAAGCACAGGATATATCTCACTATTAGAGGTTTTTTTTTTTTTTCTCCTACTGGGAAAAAAACAAAATAAAGTAATGAATATAAATGGTTAAGATACAGACTTAGTGCAAGTAATTTATAAAAGTAATTTTCTGATATCAAACCTCCAGTGGTAGATTTTACTAAGAATCAATATATTCCTGGATTGGTATCATTAACCTTAAGGGATATCAAATCAAGTAAAGCAATTTTCAGGCTTTATATCTTGCCAAACACTTCTTGTGAAATCACAGACCCAGTTGAGCTGTATGTCCGTAAAAAAAAAAAAAAAAAAAAAAATGCTTCAAGCTGATGCCTTGTTAATTTTGAAAATAAAAGAATGTTTCCCTTGAGACAAAAGGGTGGATTATCTTCTATCATCTTTAAATCTGAGGAAAATCAATGGAGACCAAGGTATACACAAAGTAGAAAGCTGCATCCTAAATGGAACTACACTGTAAAATGTTATTTTCTTTTATCTGAACATACAAACATTGTCCAATTAATCACATGTGGTACACAAAACCTAATGATTATAGAACATGTATATTTTTACAGCACATTTATACTCAACATTACATGAATGATGTTCTTTTTTTTTTCCCCAGCAGAGGCTGCATGTTGTTTGTAAAATGCCTGCTCTAAAGTGCTTTTATTTAATGGAAACCCATTGGATGTGTTCATGTAAGCTGATTGCATAAAGATGAAAGATATTATTGATTTACTTCTTTTTCAAACATAAAGTGTGCACAACATTCTTCTTCCTCACAACTTCTAGCTAACCCAGTGGGTCCTTCAACTCAGCACAGGGTTCCTCTCTGTAAAGCCTTCTCTGGCTACTCTATTCTGGATTAAATGCCTCTGTGTTGTGCTTCTCAAACACCCCAAGTGCTTGCTGTACTGTACTAGTTGATTCATGTGTATGCAGGGATTTGGCTAGCTTTTACTCACCCTTGTGTCCCCACATAAGTACATTGTCAAGACATTTGTTGAATTAACGAGATACTGGAGTAGGCAAAGGGAATATAGAGTCAAATTTGCCATCAAGGAGCATGTCATGGTCTAGTAAGTGATACAAACATTAATCCAAAAATTATATAGCGAGCCCTCAATAAGCATGTGTTGGATGCATGACTTCGGAAGTGTATATGGTAGACCTGCTATGCTAGATGAGTTGCCTTTATTCTGTAGGTCTTTACAGTTTGTGGAGTGTTTCATCTGTGATTAGTCAGGCAGAAAGTTAGTCAAGTTCCCTCTGTCAGTTTGTCCATATCTTAGCTTTATCTACTCTAGGAAAATGGATGTGGTTCCAAAGATACCTTTCTTCCAAGGGTACCTTGTAAAATATCCATCTTACTCTGCTACATGATTTACTTCCTTTCTCTAATTCCTGACTGTCTCTGTTCTGATCATGATCAACAAAACTCTGGACTTGCAGTAAGTTACTAGGTATTTGTCCTGGGTAAGTCATTTAAATTTTCAAGGTGGTGAGACTGTCACAAGTGTTTTATCAACTTTAAAGTGCTATAGGAACATAAAGCCTAATGATTTTGAAGATGAATATGGCAGTCAGTCAATCAATTGCATGTTAGATAGCTTGTTTGTGTCATGGAAACACTGATACCTGGGAATACTCAAGGACATGATGTTATACATACTTGAACACAAGTTTAGGAAGTAATGAATTAAATTATTATTATGGTGTAATAAATGAGGAAGTCAATAGTCAAAGTGATGATTTTTTTTAACCTTTTGATATTACTAAACCATAAGAGAGTCACCTAATTTAATTTTACTTGTGTTGTTTAACTTGAAAATTATCTGAAGTTTATTACACCAGTAGGATAACAGTTTTATATCTATAAACAATTTTTTGAACCAGTTTTTTTTTCTTTTCTTCTCTGAACACATATCTGATTTGCTATGAACTTTTTAATTAAAAAAAATCCTTAGAAAAGTGCTCTCAATTTAGTAGAATAATGGCATGTCAGTTTTTGAGACACTCGTCTATTTTGCAATCAGGAAGCTATCAAGGCTAGAACCTGAATAATTCATGAAAGGTGGAGGAATTTTACATGTTCATCCTGTTTTCAAATTGTTTATTGTAGAAAATATACTTTCTATAAAAAATGAGGGGTGTGTGTGTGGTAGGTGGGGAATGGTTAATCACAGTGTGTATGGGTCCCTAGACAATTCTTCTTATTGCCCTCAATGATCCAGCTGACCATGTGTTTTCCTTCTAGGAGGCAAAAGGAGGCATTGATTTCCCATTTTTATTGGTCAGGTAGTGCTTTCCAGCCTGTCATTCATTCTCTCTAATTCCCCCACCCCTTCTCTCTGCGCCCCTGTTTCTTTCTGTCTGTTCCAGTCTGTCTTTGTCTATGTGTCTAATAGGATGAAGGGAAGGTATGTTATCATCCAGAGTGATGCTTGTTAAGCATCTCAAATGCAGCCTGTGTAGCAGTTTCCCTGGAAGATAGGGAGGGATTTGAGGGTAGGGGGAAGGTTAATCCCTTGGCTGTTAAAATGCTGCGGAAGGGAACACAAAGCTCTAACCACATAATAAGTGCCCGCAGGCAGCCAGTGAGGAGGGAAAAGTTCAAGAAAAGAACTCATTTTTTTTTTGTCTCTCAGAATGTGGAACTTCTGTAAACACTTTGGAACCTCCTCTCACCCCAATTTTATAATATACTTATTTCTTTAAATATTTAGGTTGTTTGTGTATTCACAGACGTCAGTGACCGCACAAATAGGTACAGAAATAAAAGAAGAAATTTAATGCTTTCTAAGTTAAACCTCCAAATCCTCAGTTTTTAATGTCCCTGGCCTCAATTTTCCTTTTCCAGCTGTTAGTCATTTGTAAGAAGCTGCCCTTTTAATTGCAAGTGAGTTGGGATGTGATGTATTCAGCACTGCATGCACTGTAGCTTTTCAGTCGTATCTTTCGAGTCATTTAGACTCCCAGGGAATCATGTTCATAATAAATAGCTTTTTATTATCCAAAGCCACTGTTCTGGCAGCGAAACGACAGCCCTTTGATAGATGGGCCAGGTAGTTTTTTGTGTTGTGCTTACTCAGAGTTGTTAGTAGGAAAGACGAAGGCAGCAAAGGGGGGACTTTGGCAAAGCAGCTCTTATGGGTAGACTGGAAGCAGCAGATCAGAATTCAGAAACAAGAACGAGAGCTGAAATGTGATTCTCTGGTGCCTGGTGTAACACTCCTCTCCACGATAGAACTGTGCGGGGCACTCTCAGGAGCCTTGTTCCGATCTCCGAATCCACTAAAGGACCATGCAGTCGCGGAGCCCAGCAAGCCACCGGGAAGTTTTGCCGGAGCTGATTTCTAGGGGATTTTCCGGTGCCTAGGAGAATCCTGCTTGCTTTGAACTGTATGGAGGAGGGCTCCAGTTTCCCATGAGGGGCCCCCTTGGAAAAGCCGTCTGTGCAGAATCCAGGCTCTGCTACTCTCTGTGTGCTATTTATCAAAAGGCTTTTCTCACCTTTGCTGATTTGCTGGTGTGATTTCCATGTACTGAGTCCTGTGTAGGGATCCAGGATGGATTGCCTGTGCATTGTCACCACAAAGGTAGGATAGGAAACAGGGCTGTTGTGTGCAGCATTTTTCTATTATTATTCTTGTCCTGTAATTAAACAGCTCTGGTAGGTGCTGCCAGTTCATGAGATAAAATGATTAGTATAATGTACTTTGCTTGGCATTTTGTTCCCCATGAGGGTCTGAGGGTCCTATCCTTATTTGATTTCAACTTCTTATAGTGATGTTGTGTGTTTGTGCAAATGAAAGGAGAATTTGCCTGTGTTTTTTTATGGAAGGATTTGCTTTTGCCTCTATTTATAGCTCAATATTAAAATATCTATAGTAGTAGTATAGCTTACACATCATTTTAACATAACATATCAGGGTAGTCTTTCTGAGTGTGATAATTAGCTTTTCATTTAAAAACCATGTCTCCTATGCTTGAAGAAGCCAATCAGCTTTACTGTGGCCTGACATATTGTTTCTGATTGGAGAATTCTGATATTCTGCATTTTAGTGATTTTTTTTAAAGGAAAAAAATATCTTTAGGCCCCGATTTAAAACAAACAAACAAACAAACACAATATTTATTGTTGAACTGATTCTGTTTTGATTAGAGGCAAATGAAATATTTGCATTATCAGAAATAGAAATAAAAATGGGATGGAATAAAATCAATAGGCATTCCTTTTATGGGTTTATGACAAAGAGCTAGAAATTTCAAATGCATTTTATTTTATTCTGTCATCAGTTCAAAAAAAGGTATTTAAATTTCATAAACACTGGTTATTTGATTAGAAATTACTATTATTTTTAGAAAAAAAAAACCTAATTAAAACACACTTATTCATTAGCTTCCTTTTCATTTTGCATGTAGGCACACCGTGAGTTAGTTTGAGCTATAGCTTTTAGTATCTCACATTGATTAGACACCCATTAAACATGACAAAATCAATAGCTTAGTGCATAAGCCTCATTAAGTGTAGATTTCCCACTGTGATCTCCTGTCACCACTAAAGAAAAGATTATTTAATTTTGAAGCCACAAGCCAAGTTCTTCATAGTATGACCTTAAATATTGTACTTTTCCAGATTATATTTCAGAAGATCTTAATGGATCTCTTCCCATATGGTCTAGTATCACATGGCAGCTTCATTGATGTTAATGGATTTGAAACCTAGAAACTTCTGATTGGGTTAGTTGACCAGGCCTCAAAATTACCTTATTTTACTTTTAAAAGTTGCCAAGCATCTAATTCATTTTTTTCAAGTCAGTAAGAACAGACTAAAATAAATTTTTAAAAAAGCTAAGTGGGAAATTGTATTTCCGTATGTAATCTAGGAAAGGAAATAGTCTCTTAAACATGCTGTACTTTCCCTGAGGTATTACACTCAGTGTTACTTTTCTTGAGTGGATACTGTCAGGTCTGACTTACGTGTGTTTCATTTATCCCCAAATCATAATAATTGCAGGTACTATGAACATAATGAGTACTTTAAAAATAAGTTATGAAAAGTTAGTTATTAATTACAACCCCAAACTGTAATCTGTTGCATTGAACAATTTATTAAACAATTAAATCAACACTGAAATCTAAGTTTCCTCAGTTTGGAAAACATGATCTAATAAAGAAAACATGTCATGTGCTTTATATTCTTTTAACAAAGTATTAATGACCACAGGTACAAATGAAAAAATATTATTCTGCTTTAAATGCTGTATTAGACATAAATGTCATTAGTTCAATATTTTGATTTATCATATAAATTATACAACTCAATAGGACAAACACCCATGTGAGAATTCATGAATTTTCTGAATTATATTCATGAATATTTCTAGGGTGGCACACATATCATCTTTATAGGACAGATATACTTACAACAAAGTCATATTATGATGGTGGTAAATAGTGCATGGTTGATTTAAAAGCTCCGTATGAATGAGGAGACTTCCTGGCCAGCTTCAGATCCCAAATCCCGTCCACCTCACCTACCACCACCATTGATGCTCTTTTTTTTTTTTTCCAAGTGGCCCTGCACTTGGGATGTCCTTGCCCCACTTTCCTGGGACTCTTTGATAGGAAACTTGCCAACAACTTGGAAATTTTAATTCTATTTTAGTTCACCTCCCATCTTTTTCTTCTCTAGCAATGAGTTTACCTTCTAGCTGCTCTGGCTGAGATACTTTCTTCAAGTCTTGCTTTACCGCAGCTCTGTGTGAGACTGGAACTCCTAACTATCCTGATCTGTCCTGGGCTCCACCTCACCTACAGCGCATCTCAGTATCACCCTTGTCAAAATTTTCACTGGCAGGGAAACATAAATACTTCCCCTGGTTCTCTTTCCTTCCTGTGTTGGCATGAAAGGCACTTACTGTCCCCTTGGACCCACTTCCTCTATTACACACACTGTAGAAGTAAACTCCTCTTCATGTCTCTGCTGCACGTTCCTAAGAATGGATGTTAGAAGATTAATGAGAGGAGAGATTATGACAAATCAAAACAAAGCACTGTATAATGGCATATAAAAGGATCTATTAGACATATCAGAGAAGTGTTTTTAGCTTTTCTGCATATAAAAAAGAAATGACTGTGACACATTTCATAATAATCTAACCCCCCTGATAAAATAATCCTACCCTAGATCTCACCCATAAGACTCAGGTTGCTTACTGTCTTAATTACTTTAGTCTGGTCAGACTGGTTTGCCCTCAGGTTTGAGGTAAAATCTTTTAGGCCAAGAAATAATCAGAGCAACCAAAAACAGAGTTTCTGCCACAGGGATCCCAAGGTCTTTTCAGATGTTCAGAAAACTCACTTTCAAAGAAGATTGAGTCATCTCTTTTATTTGACTGTTTCTGTCCAGTTTCAGTTTCCACTCTTTTGTCACAGATGTCACTACTGAGAATGAGAAGTAACATTACTTAGTGTGAAAAGTAGAACTCTAGAGCAAGACTTGGACTTAAGTTGTAGTTCTGACAATTACTAGCTTAGGATTTACTAAACTGTTTAACCTGATCTCCATGAACCTTTATTTCCTCATCTGTGAAAAGGATGCATTATCTGTGCGAGAGTGATGTGGTAAAGTGTAGAAAGTACCTAGCACAATTCCTGGCATATGGAAAGAATTCAACATAGGACAATTTATTGAGTAGCGCACAATTTATATCTTTAACCTATTCCTCTGTTTGGTTGAGGTCACTGAGGAAAATTAAGATAATCTCAATAATACTGATTAAACACTATTTACTTGTTAATATAATACATTTTATAGAGTGGGCATTTCTTTTTTTTTTTTTTTAAGATTTTATTTATTTATTTGAGAGAGAGAATGAGAGTGAGCACAAAAGAGAGAGCGCCAGTAGGAGGAGAGCCAGAGGGAGAGGGAGAAGCAAACTCCCCGCTGAGCAGGGAGCCGGATGCAGACTCCATTCCAGGACCCTGAGACCATGACCTGAGCCGAAGGCAGACACTTAACTGACTGAGCCATTCAGGTGCCACAGAGTTGGCATTTCTTAAATATGTTTTGAATAATTGTAAGACAATATTCCCAATAATTTTGATAACTAAAATATAAGGAAGATAATGTTAGACTATGTTAAGGCAGAGACATTCTGTTAGGTGATTGGCCAATAGGACAACAGTTTTAGATAGCAAGCAGAATATTCTGGGTTAAATTTAATAAAGTGCAAGCAGTAAGTCGAATTTTTCTTTTGTTGTGTAGGGATTCTTAAGTATGATATGTAATAACATAGTGAATTGATACAAGAACAGAAGAAATAGGCAACTATGTAAAATCAAAGTAAATCTGCACTTTGTGACTTTGTGCACCACGAGGCATCTGGGTATCAGTGTCCTTGCCTGTAAAATGAGTGTATTTTATTGCATCTTTGAGGTTCTTCCTTTTCTATCTCTAACCAATATTATTCTAAACTATATTATCTCTGAAAATAAAATTATTTATGTACACTAAGTATCTTAAAAAGTAGTAGTGGGTAAAACATAAAATGATACCATTTCCCATGTCCATTAACCAGACTTATAGACATTAAAAAAAGTTTAAAGAAATCTACAAAGACAACTATAATACATTAGGTTGCTGCTGTAATTTGTAATAAAGGCATGATGGTACTATTAATTTTTAATATGTTTAATGGTATTAACAGGTTACTGTGCATAATAAAATTCAAAGAGCAGAATGAAAAGTGGACTAGGCAGTATAAAAGATGCTTTACTGATGTTGTTAATACTATGTCTCCTCTGTAAGTTAGATATCACTCTTTGGCTCCATCAACCCACTATCTTTTACGCTAAAATTGCTCAGAATTTCTGAAAGAAAATAGAAGTTGTCGCTGGGCATTTAGAAGATATTTTTTTATCAAGACTACTAAGTATCATATGACTTATTATGACCGGAATAGAAAAAAATGGCATATTATATTCTTAGAAATGAATTTATCATAGAAATATTTATAACTATAGTTTTGGGGGGGTAAAATAATTTTTATTTTCCACCAGACCTTTACGTAGAGAAAAGGAAACAAGTCACCAAGGCAACAAATGATTTGCCTGAGTGGCCCTGTCTTCATAGACAAAGCTGTTTATTCATGCAGGTGTGTACTTCTGTCTGCTCTTATGGTGGAAGCAGCACACCCATTCATTCATTCATTTTATTTATTTAACAAGTATTTATTTATTGAGTGCCTAGTATATACCTGACATATTGGTAGGCATAGGAATGTAATTAACAGTCTTTTCTCATGGAACTTTCAGTCTAATGAAGAAAGCAGCCATTTATAGGGAGGGTATGTGCTATGGTGAGTACTGTGAATTGTGTAAGACTGATGAATCACAGACCTGTACCCCTTAAACAAATAATACATTATATGTTAATTAAAAAAATAAAAAAAATTAAAAAATGAACAAAGAAAAAAGATTAAAAAAAGAAAATAACAGTGATGTGTAATAACGGGGTGAATATAGAATGCTATGGCAATGAGCAAAGGGATATCTAAAGATTCTGGTGGACTTAGATGCAGGGTAGGCAAGGGCTTAGTATCAGGAAAGAGTTTTCTGGGGAAGTGACAATTAAGCTGATATGTACAAGGGAGGACACAATGGGGATGGGAAAAGTGTTTTAAGCAAAGTCCTAGATGTGATAGATGATAGATAGATAGATAGATAGATCGATCGATCGATAGATGATAGATAGATGATAGATACACAGATAATGAAGAGAGGGAAGAGAGAGACAAAAGAGAAGAGGTAGAAAAGAGAGAATGGTACATTCAAGGAAAGGAAAGGCAGTGTACCTGGGATCTAAGGGGTTCAAAGTGAGTAGCAAGATACAAAGCATGCAGAGATAGGTAGGGACCCAGTTATAAGTATCAAGAAGTTGAGATGTTGTCTTAAAGGAAATAGGATTTTCCTTTTATCATTAATAATGATCCCAAGCCCTAGTTTGCTCTTTCACCCAGTTTGTTTCCCTAATTTAAGCTTTCTCATTCTATTTTCTACTATATCTGCCTTTGCCCATCCTTATACTTATTCAGTAAAAATAGTGGTTTTACCTTTCACTAGCTGAATGACCTTCTCTAAACTGTATTTTTCTCTTCCATAAATTTGTACCTTTATCACAGTCTTGTTTTGAGGGTTCAGTGAGGTGATAAATATAAAATGCTTAACATATTACCCTTAGGGGGTGGGTGTGCTTTTTTATTGGGGTCCACAGTCTCCCTATCCTCCTATAGTTCCTTCATGCTCTTCTCATATTTATTCTGCCAGTGACACTGGTTTTGATACCTGTCATCCCAACCAAGTGGGATTCCTATGCCTACCGATATGTCAGGTATATACTCTATACAGTGACAGGGCCACTAGAGGCTAGAGGGCCACTGGAGCAAGGGACTTAATGGACCAGGGAAAAATCTGCTCAGTGGCAGAGAGAGGCAGAAATACAGCTAAAAGTAGGGAAAATTTAATACAATCTGGCCTTTTTGTGTAGGAAAGTAGGAGAAATAGCCAGTGTGAAGAGATTCCATGACTCTATTAGTAACCTGGGATTAACCATTTTAATAACGTAAAACACTTTGGCATATTTATTCCACTAATATAATAGCTTAACTTTCCTTTATTAAGTATTCCATATATCTTCCAGAATGATCCATCTAATACCTAAGTCCAATGGTATAGCCCTGCTATAGCACCCTACTGAACTCAAGATGAGTAGTTGTCCAAATTCTTTCCTTAGTATATAATTCTATTTTGACCTAGCCCCTGAATTCCTCTCCTGTCTTATCTTCCATCATTTTGCCTTGTGTTTTATATTCCAAGAATCTTAAAAATGCATGGACCAGAACACACTTATGTCTATGCTACCTTCTATGGCCTTCCTTAAACTAATTAACACATTGGTCTTGCTGGCTTCCCTCTGTTCTTTGAAGGTATCAGCCATGTTCCTGTTTTGGAGACTACCACTCAACTCCTCTGTCTAGATGGCTCTGTCCATCTATCTATCTTACCTATCTTCCAGGTCTAACTATGCATGCCACTCCCTTTCCTCAAATCCCCAGTTAGATTGTATACTCATGGTGTTATCTCATATTATTCCATATTTCTGCCTGTTACAATTCATAATTCTACACTGATTTATATGATTATTTTCTCAGTGTCTCCTTCTTGACTAGCCAGAGGTCCATGAGGAAAGAGATATCTATTTTTCTCATTTTTGTATATGTAATGTCTGGGACACTTCCTAGCACACTGAAGGAACTTGATGAATTTAATTAACTCATTCAGTTTCAGACCAACCCAGTAAAGTAAAATCCCCCATACCTTAAAGATTTGGCATACTCACACAGCTGAGCAGCTTCATAGTGGGGATTTGAAACCAGGTCTTTGTGATTCTAATATCCATACTTCTGTCCACTGTCATTATCCCCGTGTTGAATCACTTCACGTTATTATTTAGTTAAAACATACTTTTTTTATTATTATGTTATGTTAATCACCATATATTACATCATTAGTTTTTTTTTAAATTTTTATTGTTATGTTAATCACCATACATTACATCATTAGTTTTTGATGTAGTGTTCCATGATTCATTGTTTGTTCATAACACTCAGTGCTCCATGCAGAACGTGCCCTCTTTAATACCCATCACCAAGCTAACCCATTCTCCCACCCCACTCCCCTCTAGAACCCTCAGTTTGTTTTTCAGAGTCCATCAACTCTCATGGTTGGTCTCCCCCTCCGATTTCCCCCCCTCATTCTTCCCCTCCTGCTATCTTCTTCTTCTTTTTTTTTTTTCTTAACATATATTGCATTATTTGTTTCAGAGGTACAGATCTGTGATTCAATAGTCTTGCACAATTCACAGTGCTCACCATAGCACATACCCTCCCCAATGTCTATCACCCAGCCACCCCATCCTTCCCACCCCACCCACCATTCCAGCAAACCTCAGTTTGTTTCCTGAGATTAAGAATTCCTCATATCAGTGAGGTCATATGATACATGTCTTTCTCTGATTGACTTATTTCGCTCAGCATAACACTCTCCAGTTCTATTCACGTCGTTGCAAATGGCAAGATTTTATTCAGTTTGATGGCTGCATAATATTCCATTGTATATATATACCACTTCTTCTTTATCCATTCATCTGTCGATGGACATCTTGGCTCTTTCCACAGTTTGGCTATTGTGGACATTGCTGCTATAAACATCGGGGTGCACGTACCCCTTCGGATCCCTACATTTGTATCTTTGGGGTAAATACCCAGTAGTGCAATTGCTGGATCATATGGTAGCTCTATTTTCAACTTTTTGAGGAACCTCCATACTGTTTTCCAGAGTGGCTGCACCAGCTTGCATTCCCACCAACAGTGTAGGAGGGTTCCCCTTTCTCCACATCATCACCAACATCTGTTGTTTCTTGACTTGTTAATTTTAGCCATTCTGACTGGTGTGAGGTGGTATCTGATTGAGGTTTTCATTTGGATTTCCCTGATGCCAAGCGATGTTGAGCACTTTTTCATGTGTCTGTTGGCCATTTGGATGTCTTCTTTGGAAAAATGTCTGTTCATGTCTTCTGCCCATTTCTTGATTGGATCATTTGTTCTTTGGGTGTTGAGTTTCATAAGTTCTTTATAGATTTTGGATACTAGCCCTTTATCTGATATGTCATTTGCAAATATCTTCTCCCATTCTGTCAGTTGTCTTTTGGTTTTGTTGACTGTTTCTTTTGCTGTGCAAAAGCTTTTTATCTTGATGAAGTCCCAATAGTTCATTTTTGCCCTTGCTTCCCTTGCCTTTGGCGATGTTTCTAGGAAGAAGTTGCTGCAGCTGAGGTCGAAGAGGTTGCTGCCTCTGTTCTCCTTTAGGATTTTGATGGACTCCTGTCTCACATTTAGGTCTTTCAACCATTTTGAGTCTATTGTTGTGTGTGGTGTAAGGAAATGGCCCAGTTTCATTCTTCTGCATGTGGCTGTCCAATTTTCCCAACACCATTTGTTGAAGAGACTGTCTTTTTGCCATTGGATATTCTTTCCTGCTTTGTCAAAGATGAGTTGACCATAGAGTTGAGGGTCCATTTCTGGGCTCTCTATTCTGTTCCATTGATCTATGTGTCTGTTTTTGTGCCAGTACCATACTGTCTTGATGATGACAGCTTTGTACTAGAGCTGGAAGTCCGGAATTGTGATGCCCCCAGCTTTGCTTTTCTTTTTCAACATTCCTCTGTGTATTCGGGGTCTTTTCTGGTTCCATACAAATTTTACGATTATTTGTTCCACTTCTTTGAAAAAAGTGGATGGTATTTTGATGGGGATTGCATTGAATGTGTAGATTGCTCTAGGTAGCATTGACATCTTCACAATATTTGTTCTTCCAATCCATGAGCATGGAACGTTTTTCCATTTCTTTGTGTCTTCCTCGATTTCTTTCATGAGTATTTTATAGTTTTCTTCTGAGTACAGATCCTTTGCCTCTTTGGTTAGATTTATTCCTAGGTATCTTATGGTTTTGGGTACAATTGTAAATGGGATCAACTCCTTAATTTCTCTTTCTTCTGTCTTGTTGTTGGTGTATAGGAATGCCACTGATTTCTGTGCATTCATTTTCTATCCTGCCACTTTAGTGAATTCCTGTATGAGTTCTAGCAGTTTTGGGGTGGAGTCTTTTGGGTTTTCCACATAAAGTATCATATCATCTGCAAAGAGTGAGAGTTTGACTTCTTCTTTGCCGATTTGGATGCCTTTTATTTCTTTTTGTTGTCTGATTGCTGTGGCTAGGACTTCTAATACTATGCTGAATAGCAGTGGTGATAGTGGACATCCCTGCCGTGTTCCTGACCTTAGGGGGAAAGCTCTCCGTTTTTCCCCATTGAGAATGATATTGGCTGTGGGTTTTTCATAGATGGCTTTTATGATATTGAGGTATGTATCCTCTATCCCTATCCTCTGAAGAGTTTTGATCAAGAAAGGATGCTGTACTTTGTCAAATGCTTTTTCTGCATCTATTGAGAGGATCATATGATTCTTGTTCTTTCTTTTGTTAATGTATTGTATCACGTTGACTGATTTGTGGATATTGAACCAACCTTGCAGCCCAGGGATAAATCCCACTTGGTCGTGGTGAATAATCCTTTTAATATACGGTTGGATCCTATTGGCTAGAATTTTGGTGAGAATTTTTGCATCCATGTTCATCAAGGATATTGGTCTGTCATTCTCCTTTTTGAGGGGCTCTTTGTCTGGTTTTGGGATCAAGGTAATGGTGGCCTCATAAAACGAGTTTGGAAGTTTTCTTTCCATTTCTATTTTTTGGAACAGTTTCAGAAGGATAGGTATCAATTCTTCTTTAAATGTTTGGTAGAATTCCCCTGGGAAGCCATCTGGCCCTGGGCTTTTGTGTTTTGGGAGATTTTTGATGACTGCTTCAACTTCCTTAGTGGTTATAGGTCTGTTCAGGTTTTCTATTTCTTCCTGGTTCAGTTTTGGTAGTTGATACATCTCTAGGAATGCATCCATTTCTTCCAGGTTATCTAATTTGCTGGCGTAGAGTTGCTCATAATATGTTCTTATAATTGTTTGTATTTCTTTGGTGTTGGTTGTGATCTCTCCTCTTTCATTCATGATTTTATTTCTTTGGGTCATTTCTCTTCTCTTTTTGATAAGTCTGGTCAGGGGTTTATCAATCTTGTTAATTCTTTCAAAGAACCAGCTCCTAGTTTCATTGATCTGTTCTACTGTTCTTTTGCTTTCTATTTCATTGATTTCTGCTCTGATCCTTATTATTTCTCTTCTCCTGCTGGGTTTAGGCTTTATTTGCTGTTTTTTCTCTAGCTCCTTTAGGTGTATGGTTAGGTTGTGTATTTGAGACCTTTCTTGTTTCTTGAGAAAGGCTTGTATTGCTATATGCTTTCCTCTTAGGACTGCCTTTGCTGTATCCCAAAAATTTTGAACAGTTGTGTTTTCATTTTCATTGGTTTCCATGAATTTTTTAAATTCTTCTTTAATTTCCTGTTGACCCATTCATTCTTTAGTAGGATGCTCTTTAGCCTCCATGTATTTGAGTTCTTTCCGACTTTCCTCTTGTGATTGAATTCTAGTTTCAAAGCATTGTGGTCCAAAAATATGCAGGGAATGATCCCAATCTTTTGGTACTGGTTGAGACCTGATTGGTGACCTAGCTTGTGATCTATCTTGGAGAATGTTCCATGGGCACTAGAGAAGAATGTGTATTCCATTGCTTTGGGATGGAATGTTCTGAATATGTCTGTGAAGTCTATCTGGTCCAGTGTGTCCTTTAAAGTCTTTATTTCCTTGTTGATCTTTTGCTTAGATGATCTGTCCATTTCAGTGAGGGCGGTGTTAAAGTCTCCCACTATTATTGTATTGTTGTCAATGTGTTTCTTTGCTTTTGTTTTTAATTGCTTTATATAATTGGCTGCTCCCATGTTAGGAGCATAGATATTTACAATTGTTAGATCTTCTTGTTGGATAGACCCTTTAAGTAGGATATAGTGTCCTTCCTCATCTCTTATTACAGTCTTTGGTTTAAAATCTAATTTGTCTGATATAAGGATTGCCACCCCAGCTTTCTTTTGGTGTCCATTAGCATGGTAAATGGTTTTCCACCCCCTCACTTTCAATCTGGGGGTGTCTTTGGGTCTAAAATGAGTCTCGTGCAGACAGCATATCGATGGGTCTTGTTTTTTAATCCAATCTGATAGCCTGTATCTTTTGATTGGGGCATTTAGCCAATTTACATTCAGGGTAACTATTGAAAGATATGAATTTAGTGCCATTGTATTGCCTGTAAGGTGACTGTTACTGTATATTGTTTGTGTTCCTTTCTGGTGTATGTTGCTTTTAGGCTCACTCTTTGCTTAGAGGATCCCTTTCAATATTTCTTGTAGGGCTGGTTTCATGTTTGCAAATTCCTTTAGTTTTTGTTTGTCCTGGAAGCTTTTTATCTCTCCTTCTATTTTCAATGACAGCCTAGCTGGATATAGTATTCTTGGCTGCATATTTTTCTCATTTAGTGGTCTAAATATATCATGCCAGTCCTTTCTGGCTTTCCAGGTCTCTGTGGATAGGTCTGTTTCCACAGAGACCTGTGGATAGATCTGTTTCCACAGAGACCTGTGGATAGATAGGTCTAATGTTTCTACCTTTCTAGGTTACATATCTCTTCCCCAAGCTGCTTTCAGAATTTTCTCTTTGTCTCTGAGACTTGTAAGTTTTACTATTAGCTGTCGGGGTGTTGACCTATTTTTATTGATTTTGAGAGTGTTTCTCTGTGCCTCCTGGATTTTGATGCCTTTTTCCTTCCCCAAATTAGGGAGTTCTCTGCTATAATTTGCTCCAATATACCTTCTGCCCCCCTCTCTCTCTCTTCTTCTTCTGGGATCCCAATTATTCTAATGTTGTTTTATCTTATGGTATTGCTTATCTCTCGAATTCTGCCCTCATGATCCAGTAGTAGTTTATCTCTCTTTTTCTCAGCTTCTTTATTTTCCATCATTTGGTTTTCTATATCACTGATTCTCTCTTCTGCCTCATTTATCCTAGCAGTTAGCGCCCCCATTTTTGATTGCACCTCATTAATAGCCTTTTTGATTTTGACTTGGTTAGATTTTAGTTCTTTTATTTCTCCAGAAAGGATTTCTCTAAAAACTTCCATGCTTTTTTCAAGCCCAGCTAGTATCTTTAAAGTCATGATTCTGAACTCTAGATCCGACATCGTACTAATGTCCATATTGAGTGGGTCCCTGGCAGTCGGTACTACCTCTTGTTCTTTTTTTTGAGGTGATTTTTTCCATCTTGTCATTTTGTCCAGAGGCGAATAGATGAATGAGAGAACAAAATGCTAACAGGGTAACAACGTCCCCAGAAAATATACTCTAAACAAATCAGGAAGCTGGGGGAAAAGAAAGGGAAAGAAAGAAAAAAGAAAAAGGAAAAAAAAAAAAGAAAAAGAAAAAGAAAAAGGTAAAAGGAAACAAAATCAGAACAAAACAAAAAAAAACAGAATATGATCAAATATGATCAGGCTGGTGCATAGATCAGTGCCACACACTAGATTTTGGGTGTATTTTGGTCTGTTAGAAATAGGTGCCTCCCAAAATTTTAAAGAAAGAAAAACTTATATATGTACAAAAATAAGGGTTGATATGATGAAGGGATGGAATATGAATGTAAAGATGAAAATTATACAAAATTTTATAAGAGGAATTCATAAGAAGTTGTTTGAAAATAGAAAGAAGAGGATTTAAAAAAAAAAGTGGAGAATGTGATCAGGGAGGAGACTAGAACAAAACGATACACTAGAGATTTAAGGTATATTTTGATCTGTTAGAAGAAACTGTATCTCAAAATTTTAAAGAGAGAACAACTTATATATATGCATGCTAAAAATAAGGGTAAGTACTATGAAGGGATAGAATATGACTCTAAAAATGAAAAATAAAAACGTTTTTTAAAAAAGGGATTGATAAGATGTTGGTTGAAAAAGGGAAAAAAAAATTCAAAAAAAAAAAAAGACAGTTAAAAAAAATTAACTTTGAAAGACTAAAGAATCATGGTAAAAAAGCCATGGATTCTATGTGCAGTATTCCCCTAGCTCTGGAGTTCTGCCATTCTCATTGACTGGTAAACTTGGTCTTGGCTGGCTGTTCTTGCTGATCTTCTGGGGGAGGGGCCTGTTGCCGTGGTTCCCAAATGTCTTTGCTGGAGGCGGAATTGCCCCGCCCTTGCTGGTCCGGGCTAAGTAATCTGCTCGGGTTTGCTCTCGGGAGCTTTTGTTCCCTGCAAGCTTTCCGTACAGCTTTGGAGGATGAGAGTGAAAATGGCGGCCTCCCAATCTCCGCCCCGGAGGAGCCGAGAACTCGGGGCCCCACTCCTCAGTTTCCCCCAGAGAAAAGCAGTCACTCCCGTCTCCCCGGTATCCGGCTGCACTCCGTGCTTACCCGGCCTGTTGCCGAGCATTTCTATCTCTGGCACCTGACCCCGTGTGGAGCCTCCAAACCCAGCAGATCCCTGTGGTGCGCTCCTGCGCTGCGCCTCCCAGGGGAGGAAGGGGAGTCTCCCTGGATCTGCCGCTTGTTGGGTCCTTGCTGGAGGAGCAGTGGCCCGACTCTGCCGCGGATCACAGTTTATGGCAACCCTGAGCTGAGAGCCTGCGCCTCGGCTCCGTGTCTGCAGCCAGCTTCTCCGCTCTGATAACTGGGAGCTCTGCCGCACTCAGGCACCCCCCGTCTTTCTGTGACCCCGAGGGTCCTGAGACCACACTGTCCCATGAAGGTTCTACCCCCCGCTTAGCCGTGGGAGCAACGTCCCTCAGCGGAGCTGACTTCTAAAAGTTCCGATTCTGTGCTCTGCTGCTCTATCACTTGTCAGAAGCAGCCGACCAAGGCTCCCTCCCCCACTGTCTATCCTCCCGAATATCGCCTCGGATTCACTTCTCCCCACATCCTACGTTCCAGAAAGTGGTCACTTTTCTGTTCAGAGAGTCGTTGCTATTCTTTTCTTTGACGTCCTGTTGAGTTTGTAGGTATTCAGAATGGTTTGATCCCTATCCAGCTGAATTCCTGGGACCAGATGAAATCCAGGTCTCCTACCCCTTCACCATCTTGCTCCGAAAAAAACCATCATTAGTTTTTGATGTAGTGTTCCATGATTCATTATTTGCATATAACACCCCGTGCTCCATGCAGAACGTGCCCTCTTTAATACTCATCACTAGGCTAACCCATCCTCCCACCCCCCTCCCCTCTAGAACCTTCAGTTTGTTTTTCAGAGTCCATCGTCTCTCATGGTTCATCTCCCCCTCCTATTTCCCCCCCTTCATTCTTCCCCTCCTGCTATCTTCTTCTTCTTCTTCTTTTTTTTAACATATAATGTATTATTTGTTTCAGAGGTACAGATCTGTGATTCAACAGTCTTGCACAATTCACAGTACTCACCATAGTACATACCCTCCTCCATGTCTATCACCCAGCCACCCCATCCCTCCCAACCCCACCACTCCAGCAACTTTGTTTGTTTCCTGAGATTAAGAATTCCTCATATCAGTGAGGTCATATGATACATGTCTTTCTCTGATTGAACTTATTTCGCTCAGCATAACACTCTCCAGTTCCATTCACGTTGTTGCAAATGGCAAGATTTCATTGCTTTTGATGGCTGCATAATATTCCATTGTATATATATACCACTTCTTCTTTATCCATTCATCTGTCTATGGACATCTCTTTCCACAGTGTGGCTATTGTGGACATTGCTACTATAAACATCGGGGTGCCCATACCCCCTCGGATTACTACATTTGTATCTTTGGGGTAAATACCCAGTAGTGCAATTGCTGGATTGTAGGGTAGCTCTATTTTCAACTTTTTGAGGAACCTCCATACTGTTTTCCAGAGTGGTTGCACCAGCTTGCATTCCCACCAACAGTGTAGGAGGGTTCCCCTTTCTCCGCATCCCTGCCAACATCTGTCATTTCCTGACTTGTTAATTTTAGCCATTCTGACTGGTGTGAGGTGATATCTCATTGAGGTTTTGATTTGGATTTCCCTGATGCCGAGCGATGTTGAGCACTTTTTCATGTGTCTGTTGGCCATTTGATACATACTCTTGATACTATATTTTGGATTTTGTTCCTTCTCTACCTAAACACCTAATTAAATAAAAATAATGCATTCATATAATGGTTAATTTAAAATTACTCAGAATTACTTATAGTATGTAGTGTTTTGGATACATATCCTTGGCCTATGAAAGTAAACTTATAGAATGAAATAAAATTTTATTTTATGAATCACACCAGCCATTTTGTTATACATCTGTAGTAAAGGGTCTTCTCTGCCAAACCTGATTGCCAGGGTATTATTCACAATATCAGTCCTCTTTTGACACTTTGAGGAAAGCCACATGTGCTGTGAAGAACTAGGAGTCTGAGAGCATTGTCCTTTGGAAGACCTTTAGATAAATCTTATTTTATCAGACAAATGTGGGTTTGTAAAGGAAACAAGTACAAATCAAATGATATTTAAACACATTTATTGTGCTCAAATTTGAAATAAATCACACAACTCTTTATAAATTAAAAAAAAATTATCACTTCTCTTTATTATGTGCCCCTTATTTGATCTGCATATTTATAGATAAGATTTTCTTAAAGGAGTTTACCATAATTACAGTTGCTTGAGAAACCCATCTCATTGCATGGATGTATGTTTCACCAAAGGCAGTTTGGGCGTGTCCATTGGACCAAGGTTGAGAAAGTGAAGTTATAGACTTGTGTTTGCCATTTATTATATTAGTAATCTTAATAATCTTAGTCAATTCAGTTTACCTTTCCTGAGGCTTTTTTTCTCTAGTCTGAAATGGTGGTAATACTAATGGTTTATCTATATTTCCTTCACAGGATTATTGTACACAATCAATTGAGTTTATATATTTGAAAAATATAAAATACTTTATACATGGAAAGGATGACTATTACTGTTGAAAGGAGGAAATCCTAGAGTAAACTGGGATCTTTTATTACCAATAGCATTACTACTATATGGTGGAGAAAATGAGAGCTATATTCATATATGTATTAGAACTAATTTTATGCTAATTACAGTGACCTGGCAAATTGGCCAGACATGTCTGAGGTCTCTCAGAGAAGTGAGCATTGGGCAGGTAGACAGCTGTTGGCATCCACCACTGAGTTTGGCTTAGAGTGACAGCACAGCATAATGGAAGCACAGCCTTTGGAATCAGATAGATCCTTGCTTTAGGTTATTGGTTCTGTTGTCAGGAATAAATTACCTAATTTACCTAAATCTCAGTTTCCATATTTATGAAATGAAGTAACAATAAGCACTTCAAAGGGTTGTTGTGAGGATAAATTGCAATATTCATTACTTCCACAAATATTTACTGAGTGCATACTGTGTGTCAGGTAGTATTAAGCAGTGCAGATATAACAGTGAGTAAACTGAACAAATGTCCCTGCTCTCATAGAACTTACATTATAGAGCAAGGAGACTGGCCATTAATAGGCACACAAATAATAAGCATAATTATAGATAACAATAACTGCTATAATTTAAAAGACAGAGAAATAGAATGTAGAAAACTGGATGAGTGTACAAAGGGACAAGGGCTACTCTAGATAGACAGGAATGTCCTCTCTGAAAAATGTTCTGGGCATTTGAAAGGACTAGCTTTGTGAAGATCTTGGGGAAGAGCATTCCAGACAAAGGAAACAGCTACTACAAATAAACACATAGGTCTTAGTATAGCAACTGTACATTACATATAGTCGCCAAATAGCTGTTTATGTTTTTATTCCTTCTCATCTTCCTTTTCCTTTATCTCTTTTTTGAGGAATCTGACATTTAAGGATAAGGTTCACAGTAAAATCATTAATTCAATTAGCCAATTACTACTTAGTAGCAAATTTTGTGGTGTAGTCATGGTGATGGGAATTTCTTCTGGTTTTGGTGAATATTTCCCAGGTTCATAGGTATTTATTTGTGAGAGAAAGAGACCAAATGTTTTAACCTTTTCTTCCAGTGTATACTCAAAATTAGTACCGGATTTGAAATCCTCTGAAAATAGCCCTCTCTCCAAATTCCTCTATTCTAAACATCTACCCACACATATTCATTTCTTTGTATATAAGTAATTCAATTCTTGAACTAACCTTTCAGGGGACAACAGGTTTTGTGAAAAATTGGTTTGCAGTAAATGAAAAAATTCTTTGAAATTTAGAATTTTATTTACCCGTTAAGTAAACTTAAGTCAAAAGTTCCAGGAAAATGTCCACTCTCTGGAGCCCTCCGAGAATAGATCATTCTCCTACTCTGTTCTCTGCTCAGTGGGTAGTATGTCATTATCTCAGTTATGAAATGTGGGAATTGATCTTGATTCTTAATTCTTATTTTTTTCCTAAATCCCAGTGTGTCCTAATTCTTACTCATTCTTCTTACTTTGCCCATCCTCCCACCCTTTATACATTTTCCACACTGCTGAGACCTTCCTTAAGAAATATACATACAAATATGTATATTTATATGTATGTATATGTTATGTGTATATATATATACACACACTGTGTGTGTGTGTATAATTTGTATGTATGTTGTAATTCTAGTTAAAACCCTTAAGGGTTTCCTGTACCCTACTGTCCCATTATTCAAAGTGTGATCTGTTGACCAGTTGCAGTGGCATCCCTTCAGAGCTTGTTAGACATGCAGAATTTCAAGCCCCATGTGAGAACTACTGAGTCAGAACCTGCATTTTAGTAAGATCTCTAGTTGATGTTTCACATTAAGTTGTGAGAAGCATTGACCTGCAGGATGAAGTTTGCATAGCTTGACCTCATATACATAGCCTTCTATGTTTGGGCCCTTGCCTAACTTTCGTATCTCAGATTCCCCCATCCTTCATGAACTAACTTGAACTATAGCCACTTACATTTGTTTCCCCAAATAATCTGAATTCCTTTCTCCCATTTCTACATGCTTTATTTTATGCCTAGAATGCCTCTCAACTCTCTAGCCTGATGCTTACCTAATAAGCCTCTTCTTGACTTCTAAGGCTCAGCTTAAATGCAGATTCCTACATAAGTGCCTTCCTTGATAACTGTCCTACCAGACTTAGCCAGTCATTCTCCATGTCTTCAATACAATGTCTGTATCTGTGTAATAGCCATTATCTAGTTGTACAATTAATTTTTACATGTGTCTGCCTCTTGCTAGAATGTGAACTCTGAAGATGGGGGGAGGGGGCAAGTATTTAGTTATATTGATAGCCAACCACTTAGTATGGCGCTGGAAGGTATACCATAAGTGTTGACTGATTCTTTCATTTAACAGGCATTTGATAGATATTGCATTATTGAATATGTGTAAAAGAATGAAGTGCTTCCTTCCTGCAACTTACACACACACACTTACACATGTATATGTATATACACACATATGTATATGCACATATACACAGGTGTATATAATGTGCACCTTACAATACATACAATACATACATACATACATACATACATGTAAAAGATATCTTTGTACTCTGCCGGATAGATTATTCAGTTGACAGACAGGCACTTGGTGAACTTAATCTATGAATGGTTGCTGGGCCTGAAATGACACTTGAAATGTCATTTTAATGTAAGAGAAATGGACTAAAAGAGATAAAAGTCTTCACCACACACCAAGAAAAATGGCAACTGGATCACATCTATGATAAACCAGCTATAAAGATCATCATTTAAACTTCTAAAATTCAAGTATAAAAATACTTATAAGTCAATAGCACAGTTTTATTAAACAAAAGCTAAAGCAGTCAGATCAGGTTTTCGGATTGAGAAAAGAATGCCGACTCATTTCCATTTAACTTCACAGAGATTTTATATAGTATGATATTTAATCTTGTTTTGGGGAAGATTATTTGACTTTATAGCATGTATATATTTACCATAAATATATTGTAAAGGTATAGTAATTTTTTTACTATACAGTATATTTTTATTATACAGTATATTTTTACTATAAAAAATTAAAATTTGTCTGAAAGCTATACCATAGAAAATTTTAAAAATGACTATTGTCCTAAATTGTGAGGTCATGAACGAATTGAAGAATTAAAGAATTGAAGAGACTTTTAATTTTTCTTTTCTTCCCAAATCAGGATGCATTATGTTGCACTCAGCTTTCAGGATACAAACTTGTCTAGGAAAAGAATGGGAGTTCACAGCAATTCTGCTATTTGTTTTTGGTTTTGTTTTATTTTTTTTATATTGTTTTACATTTTAGAGAAAAAAGTGTATCAGTACCTTTGACTGGTTTTTCCCCACGTAACCTCCAAAAGGAAACAAAAAAACTATAATAATGATTATTACTTGGAATTTGTACAACTAACCACAGATATCACCAGCACTATGCAAGAGGTGTCCCAAATGGATCTTATGGTATTCTGTGGCAGAGACCTGAGTTAAAAATTTAGGCACTTTCAAATATTTCCTTAAAATTATTCTGAGACCCCTAGACAGAATGCGTCAAAATAATCAAATATACCACTTTTCCAGGTAGCAATATAGTCAGCAATAGAGATTCTCCTTGAAGACCACTTACTCACATTAAAAAAAAAAATCCAAAAATCAAATCATACCATTTATTATCTACACTAGCAAGAATTTTGGTTGTTGCATAAAACATAGTTCAAAAGCTGTTAATTAAAAAAACCTTTTTCTGTATTTTATGTTTTTACACAGAGATCTATAATGTATCATGTTATTTTTATGATATCCCACAATAATGGTTCTAATTAGAAAATGTGAAGAAGAGTTCTATTCTTGCTGATAAAAAGTATTTGAAAATCATTTGCTAAAGATACCAGAAATAAAACCATATATTTTTAGCAAAACAAATCCTTCCTCTCTGGTCTTTGTTATGAATCTCCTAGGATTTCAAGCTACAGTGCTTTCTTGCTAGTCCTTTAAAATAAAACTGTCCTTAAGTAATACACATGTAATTTACTCAGCAATCTGAAGTTCTATTTAAATCGGGGACAGGTCTAATTGCTAGTTCTTCCTGGCTGACTGCTTGATGTTGGCTATGGCACCTGATCTACAAAAGCCTGCACATTCTTGATTAACATTTGTCCAAAAATATATATTCATAGGTGTCAGGAAGACAAGGCACATACAAAAATAATATCAGTCAACCCCCTTTACTTTGTGTTGAGTTTTGCCAGAATTTTGATTATCTGAGAAAAAAAACCTCTATCAGAGAGAAGTGTGTACCTTTAAACTGATGGCATTCCATGTATATTTTTCAGAAAACGCTGTCCAACGTATATGCATTTTTTGAAACTTGAGAAGATTATAAGAACAAATTGATATGAATTGCATATTTAATAGGTTGTAATTATGTCTTATCAAAAGCTCAACTTTTTTAATCCTTTATTCTTTGGAAATATGGTAATTGTCCCCTTTCCCATGTAGTTAATTATAAATTTCAGGAAGAATTAAGTAGGCTAAAACTCGTCACTTTTTTTCTTTGTCTCTATGGTAGCAGTGAGAATAGAAATGAATTGCTTTGATCTTGTTTCTGAATGGCCTTTCTTTCCTCAAAGTATGGACCTTATTTTGTGGACTTGAAATTTTAGATATTTTTTATTAGCTATTAAATCAAGGAAGGTATTTTTTACAGATGAACTTAAAAATGTGTCAGAAAGAAGAATGCAGTTTATTTTAGAAATCACAGGCTTTGTTTCCATGAGTTTGTAGTTTAAAATAGATAAGATCTGCCAATGAAGAATATTCTTTGACCGCAGTAGTACATAACATCTAAAGTTTGTTTCTTGCAAGGAGAAAGGTACAAATGTAGTCCATTCTTCCTGTCTTGTTTTGTTATGTCAGTAGGATGCAGAGACAACATGTAAATATTAATGATATTTAAAGTATTTTGCAAGACTATGTTTTTAAATCTTGTAGTTAGAGGCTTAAATTATTCTACTGTATCTAACTCTGCATAGCAATAATTCAACTTCCAAAGAATTCTAGAGCTTCAGGCAGTATTAGGACATACTGCCACAAAATGTTAAAACACTATAATATATTTTTTAGAAATATTTACAGAACAATGATTTCAAGTATGTGATTTCAGACTTCATAGTCAATTCTGGCTCCCAAATTCAGTTATCTTAAAACTGCAGTATTTCAGATATTCTTTTCAACTGAGACTTAAAACTTACCTTTAAAATTCCCCATGTTTGCTAAGTACTTTCTTGTACTTTTTCTCATTTAATTTTCATAGTGATCTTGTGAGATAAATATTATTATTTTATATGCAGAGGTGAGAAAATAGGCTTGGAGGAGTTAGTTAATCCCTGATTAATGAGATAAATATTAATATTTATATAATATAAACATATTTATCTTAATACTGTTAGAGTATGTACTAGACCCTGGGCTAAATATAGTACAAGTATTATCTTATATAATCTTTATAATAATCCTTAAAATGGTATTTCTCTTTCCACTTTATAGATGAGAAAACCAAAACTCACAGAGACTAAGAAACCTTATCTAAAGTTCCAGATCCAGAAAGTAAAAACTCTGCCATTCTAATTCAGGTCCAGTGGATTCCTCATAGTATTAAACACCCTTCTCTACAACCTTTCAGGGTTTACATGATAAAAGAATGAACTAACAATACGTATCAAATGCCTGGCATCTAATAGGTGCTCAGTAAATATGATTTTATTATATATGGAGAAAATGCCTTCTGAATCTAAGTCCTGGGGCCCTATCTTCATTGATACCATGCAGTGTCAAGTTACAACAGTAACAGTAGCTCTCATGTATAATACATCTTTAAATGTCACCAGCCCGAGAATTCAGAGCCAGTCTCACTCATCAGAGTTAATTAATCCAGGTAACCAGATGGTTACAATATTATTTTAACCTAGAGTGTTTAATCCTCTTATGGACTAGCTAACCACTGATCACACCTTTGCTAACCTGGGCAAATGCTTGCCTGGAGTCACAAGGGAGTTTGGAAAGCGCGAATGTGACTCAGCATTGCAATCACTGCCACTAAAAAACCCTCATTCTCAGCATCTGTAGAGAATGGGTCAGCAGCATTTTCATTTACAGAGGAGGCAAGTGCATGACCCCCACAGCATGGCTTCAGTCTTAGTAAGGATTTCCTCGGAAACAAATTAGGCCAACTTATTTTAAACATCTTTGAAACCTGAGAAAATAAAAGGAAGCAAGTAGAAAGACAAGCCCAGGAAGGGATGAAATCAGGTATTGAAGGATTATGAAGAATTATGTCCAAAACTGAATGAAAAGGTTAACAGTAATCGTGAATATGTTTTGCATCTGTAATTGATACATTGGATAAACAAGACTTATGGGATGTAATGATGGAAGCCATTTTAATGGCTCCCCATTTTTTGCCTAATACTTCTTAGTGTCAGTAATCCCTACCCTGTTTCATCCCTAGATGAAAACTCGAGCGGTCCCATTACTTCCCATGAATTTCCAGTTATTTGCAAGGAATTAAAAGTCCTACAATCACTTAAAATCACAAATACAGATTCAATTTAGTGGTTAAAATTGTCCAGTTCCAAATATTTTTTTTTTTTAAAGATTTATTTATTTATTTATTTGAGAGAGAGAGAATGAGAGAGAGCACATGAGAGGGGTTAGGGTCAGAGGGAGAAGCAGACTCCCTGCCGAGCAGGGAGCCCGATGCGGGACTCGATCCAGGGACTACAGGATCATGACCTGAGCCGAAGGCAGTCGCTTAACCAATTGAGCCACCCAGGCGCCCTGTCCAGTTCCAAATATTAATCATAACTCCAAACACTTCTCCAGATATAAGATTTTCTCTTCCCTACTATGGGATCTTCAGATAAGACAGGATGCTTTTCTTCTCCATTTGCTAGTTACTCATCCTTCCAGGTTTGGAGCATGAGAGGGAAGTAAAAATAAGAAAGCAGAAAGTTCTTATTGGATTGGGATAATCATACTTTTTTGCTATCTGAAACTGACATGGAATAATAAAGATAATAATAACAAATACAAAGAAAATAGCTAGCACTTACATAGTGACGATTGTGTATAGGAATAGTTCTAAGTGCTTTACTTGTAGTAATTCCTTTAATCTTCATAACTGAGGCAAAGGGAGGTTAAGCAACTTGCCCAGTGTCACCTTGCCAGTAAAAGATGGATCTGGGATTTTAACCCAGGCAGTTTGGTTCCAGACCCTGTCTCTCCTGAGCCCTGTTGTGGGTCTTAGGGAGTTTTCCCTTCTGGACCTCTCTGAGTAAATCTTCTGTAATGTGGATGATGTATTCCTTTAGCCCCAGGTTTTTCAGCAGTGCAGTTCTCTTGGCAGGCATCACAATGGCTCCAGGATGGCTTTTGTTTTGTTTTGTTTTGTTTTGACAAACTTTGAAAGTGCAGGCTGTCCCAAATGAAACCACTTCTCCTGAGGCAATAACCAATTTGCCATGTTATCTCACTTGTTAAATTTTTCAGGTGGGAGTTGGATCCCAGGATGCTGGCCTCTCAAATTCAAGGAAGTTATATCAAGCCTAGGTGTAGGCCCATTGAAACCTCATTCACTAATTTAAGAGAAAAATGAGATTCCCACACCCCCCTCTGCCCTCTGCAAATAAATCCCTTTATAAATCTCCAAACACATAACCCTTATATAACTTCATTATAGATAAGGGTTCAGAGACCTGAAAGTAGTTCTTGGTAATTTCCTTTGAAATTATAGCACCTCCTTTGGAATCTCATTTTTGTCATATCTTGATGTCTTAGACAAGATTACCAATGTAACATTTTGTGCCTATACTATATTTTTGCACCTAGCAAAATTCGATTTTCTCCTTTTCTTTAACAACTCACTCTAAAATTACACATTTTTTATGGCAAATAAGGAAAATAACTGGATGAAACCTTTATTTGCTCAAATAAATTATTTATATACACGTGTATATATAAACATTTATGTATATATGTAGATTCACACCTTCCATGTGTATATTCATATTTTGTATCTATATCTATATTTCTATAAAATTGTTAATTTGGATGCATCCTGGGAATTTTGTTTTTTTTTTTTCAATTTTCTGGGAAATTCCCTTAACTCTCAATGTGCTGGAGCATATATTGAACTAGAAATCAGAAAATGTGTTTTCTAATCATTTTAAAAAGAAGAATTAATTTGTAAATATTATATTAATGTTTATAATAATTGACACTGTAAATATAATTACTCATCACATTTATAAAGTACCTTACAGTTCACAGTTCATTTGCACAAAAATTATTACATGTCATTTTATTTCAGCCGTGCAAAAAACCACTTAGTTTTACCATTTGAACCTCATGTTTTCATGTCTGTTTCCTCACCTGTCAAGCACCTGAGAGTTTCAAAAAAGATGAGAAAGGCACCTCAAGTACTTTTCCAAAGACTCAACTCAGGAGAGCCTCTTGTGTGTTTTTTTTTTTTTAAGACTTTATTTATTTATTTGAGAGAGAGAGTGAGAGAGAGAGAAAGAGAGCAGGAGCAGGGTGAGGGGTGGAGGGAGAAGCAGATTCCCTGCTGAGCAGGGAGCCCCACACAGAACTTGACCCTGAGACTCTGGGATCATGACCTGACCCAAAGGTAGATGCTTAACTGACTGAGCCACCCAGGCACCCTGAGCCTCTTGTGTTTTGTATAGGACTAGGAATGGATCCATCTAGGGCTGTCCACTCCTTCTTAGGACTTATTTGTCCCACAATCTGTTGTCCATGCGCCCCCTGTGAAGTAGAGGTAAATGAGGGGAAGGCAGAAGTTGGCTGTCCATGTAGCATAGCACAATTCTTTCACCTCAATTCTAGGTTTCTGAGGCCCAGAATCAAGGGACTTTCTGACCAAGTCCTAGAATACCTTAATTCAACACTATAAGATGGTGCATGGTTCACCTTTATCTCAAAGGCCGTCTGCTCATCCTTTCCCCTCCTAAAAGCTTTACTGGAAAACTGAAGTATCTCCTCTGTAAAGCCCTTCCTTATTTAGAGTTCAGTACTCTTACCTTTGTCCTGAATTTCTCCATACACTTTTTCATAACCTTTTCTCGTCCTTTATTCCTGCCCCCAAAATGGGTGAGATGGATCTTTTTGATTGGCCCATGTCATGTTTTATTTATATCATATCAATAATATTGCTTTATAATTGCATGCTTATGAGGTCATTTTTTTTTTTCCTTAGACTCAGAACTTCTTTTAGACAGAGTATATCCTTATTCCTAATACAGTAGCTGGCACATACCAATTTTTCAACGAATGTTGACCAACTAAATGAATGAATGAATGATCATTTAACCCTTTTTTTTTTTTCCCTTAAGATTTATTTATTTATTTTAGAGAGAAAGAGAGCATAAGCAGGGGCAGGGGCAGAGGGAGAGGAGGAGAGAGTGAAAGAGAAGCAGACTCCCGGCTGAGCATGGAGCCCAATGCGGGGCTCAATCTCATGACCCTGAGATCATAACCTGAGCTGAAATCAAGAGTTGGACGGTTAACTGACTGAGCCACCCAGGCAGCCCTTAACCCTGTTTTAAATGTAACATGCTATAGTATATCTCCTAAAAGTTTGGGAGCTCTTTGAAGAAAGAATAATTATTTAAATTTTTATGTCTTTAAATTTTATGTCTCCCTATATAGTTAGCATAGTTTCTTCCACATAATGCTTATTTGATAAATGAGTGGATGGATAAAGGAATTAATGAATATGTGTACGGTACTATCATGAGACAGTTCTCAGCCCAGGAAAAAACTCTCTGATTACAAGAATCATTTTACTATGACTATTACAATAGAACCTTTCAGCTTGTTCTCTGCTTTCAGAAAAACACGCTGTTTTGAATGAAACATTAGGTTAAAATTTTGTTTGGATGAATCAGTTCTCACCCTGCCACACACAAACTTGTTTGGAGGATTAAATGACTAAAAGGTCTATATGAGTACTTTGTAAACTCCAAAGCACTCTAACAGACATAAACTGCTGATATTCAAAAAAATCCTCACTCTTTCTGGAGATGGGATTCATTGGGTAGAAGATCTTCAGTTTTCTTTGCCAAGTGTTTGTCACTATTCAAATCCTCTGTAGTTATGTATTTACATAATCAATCTGAGGTGTAATTGTCCAGCACGTCTGGCTCATTTGTACAGGATAATCCAGAATGAAATATGTCAAGATATTACAGTCAGAAAAAGACAACTAAGGAAGATGAGAGACTTGGAGACATCAACCTGTCTAAACACTATAGCATTTTAAAAAGACCAAAACCCATTGATAGTTCTGTCTCTTGAGAGAACATGTTTTCCAAGGTTAGCACTGCAGATCCTGAATCCTGATCAAGCCACATATTGACATCTGTAGGAATGAATATCCAGGGTAGTTGGACGCGAGAGAAGGGAAAGCTCTGTCTTGAGGTTAATTTGTCACCAATTTTTTTTTAAATTTTATTTTATTATGTTATGTTAATCACCATACATTACATCATTAGTTTTTGATGTAGTGTTCCATGATTCATTATTTGCATATAACACCCAGTGCTCCATGCAGTATGTGCCCTTTTTAATACCCATCTTTTATCTTAAAATCTTGTTTGGAGAGCTGGGCTGGCCCTTTAGGGAATTCTAATATTCCCTCTTGATTTTTAGCTTAAGAATTAACTTAAAGGTAGGTTGAGAGTGTCTTTTCCTCTAGTATTTGTTCTCTTTCTAAATGGCCTTGTAAGGGGTATGGATCTTCCAAGTAGATGGTACCCCTAAACTCTTCTGACCACAGTGCCCACATTAAATGTTAGAAACAATATTGAAGAAGGAGAATGAAAACTTGTAGGGAAAAAAGAAGATTTTTAAACCCTTTACTTTACCTACTGTGGCAGTTCCCTTGACCCCTGTTAGATTTTATCTTCTTTCAAAGTAGAAGGATGATTTAGGTAAAACCTAAGGTTAGGGTTCTCAATAACCACACTTGAGTTGAAAGCTCTTGTGAGACCATCTCTACTGGCAGTTCTCAACCTTTGTTATAACTGAAACTCACAGAGGAATAACTCTATCTTATGGTAACAGTAGATCAGAATGATAGGGGTTTTCAACTGGAGGGTACACTCCTTTGGAAGAGGGAACATATTAAATTCTTGGGAGGAATGTGAGGTTTAGAAAAGATCCATGGGTGAATGACACTTCCTTTCCCCACATTGAACTGTGGGTCTAATAAAAACCCTCTTATTTTATACATGAGAAAAGTGAGGTTTAAAGTTTTAAAGTAACTTTCCCAAAGTTTCACAGATAGATTAATGGAAACACTACTGAAATCCAAGATCCTAACTTATATTCTGATCTTATTATTTTTTTTTTTGGTCACACACTAAGCATAATAATTTATGTCCATGTGGCCTCTGTCTTCAGTAGGCCTTTTTATGTGTCTGCCCCTATGTAATTATATTGTTAATCTCCTTGATTAAAACACTAATGGGAAGTCTTAGTATCCAAAACTCAGGTAGTAATGGAGTAAGAGAGACTTACACAGATTTCCATCTTTCTTTACTGCATGCTGTGAATCCATGGCAATTCAAACACTCCTTATTTTAGCCCCCATCACATTTTATGAGTACTTATATTCCTCTACTGAGGCATAGCTCAATTATTCTTTACCTCTTTGTCATGTGCTCCATAAAGATGAACACTATGTAGATATAAAACAAGTTGCTTACTACTACTACTACTAATAACAATTATAAATTATTACAAAGGAGACATTCCTCACCATTAACATTGTTTGGTATGAATTCTCATGTTTAGAAATAATAATAACTAGCATTATTTTTCTTCCAAATTTTTATTTAAATTCTAGTTAGTTAACATATAGTGTAATATTGGTTTCAGGAGTAGAATTTAGTGATTCATCACTTACATACAACACCCAGTGCTCATCACAAGTGCCCTCCTTAATACCCATCACCCCTTTAGCCCATCCCCCACTACCTCCCTCCATCAACCCTCAGTTTGTCCTCTATCATAATAATAACTGACATCTTATTTTATTTTTTATTATTTTTTTAAAATTTTGTTTATTTATTTGACAGAGAGAGAGAGTGAGCACAAGCAGAGGGAGCTGCAGAGGGAGAGGGAGAAGCAAGCTTCCCACTGAGCAGGGAGCCCAGTGCAGGGCTAGATCCCAGGACCCTGAGATCATGACCCAAGCCAAAGGCAGCCACTTAACTGACTGTGCTACCCAGGTGCCCTAACTAGCATTTTAATAATATTTTCAAATTTCAAAAAGCTTAACCTCATATGTAGATAAATTATATTTATTTATCTGGCTTAAGCTATCAGAAAAGGAAGATAAGATTGTCCTGTTACTTTGTGTGTTCTATTAACATCCTTGCAAATTATGGTTATGATCTGAGGTGAATTTATATGTATCATCTAATAAAATTTGTATGAATAAGGCAAAATACTAACACTGTTTTGCAGATGTAACTACCAAGACTCAGACCAGCTCATGGCTGCAAGTACATGGTTGAGCTTAGCTTGAAATTGTGGTCATCTGACACCAGCCAAGTGTACGTTAGGTACCCTGTTGGTACTATATGTCATATTTTGATTTAAATAAGAAAACTCAGCATGGAGATTGATGGTCTAAGTGTATTTTTATGGTGACTTTATCAATAATCACTCAAACAGCACTTCAGAGTTTAGTGATGCCTTAAAAATAGATTACCTAAATAAAGTTTGTTCTAAAAAGCTTACAAATCACAAAAAATAATTGTTAGTGTAAGTACTGAATTCAATATTTTATTCCAGTTAATGTTAGGATCATTGATAACATGAAATCATATTAGTTGATGACATGTCTTAAGCCCCATTAAACAGATAGAAAATGAAAAATACCAGAGGCAGCTTCTCATAGAGGGAACATGCATGGTCATGAGAGCCAGTCAGATTCTTGCTGCAATCCCAGCTAGGCTCCTTTCTTCTAGGGTAGCTTTTAGGCAAGTTGCTTAGCCTCTCTGAGCCTCAGTTTACTCCCCTGTAGAATGGGCATAATAATACTGCTATCCATATTGTTGTGGTGACTAGTGATAATATAATGGATCTAGAACAATAGCATATTTAGTAGCTCAATAAATCACAGCTAGGTTTTTTATGACTATTGCTAACATTATTATTAGCCTGTTTATATTATAATTGAGCGTAAAAGGTAAAAGATGTGTTATTTAAATCACCTCCCCCCCCTTTTTAACACTAATCAGTTCTCCTTATTATAGGGATTGAGCAGTATTATCAGTTAAAAGGAAGCACTTCGTTCTTTCTAAAAGGCCGATTAGAAATGAATTTATAAGAGTTACAACAAAAGAATAGGTTAGCTAGAGATAAATTTCTTATGTAAAAAGAAGTGCCTGGCAAATGGCTTATGATGTCAAATCTCCATGTTCCTTGTTTGATTTCTTTGCACCTCATTTTCTGATGTGACAAGAAAGACCTCTAAGATCTATCCTGTATGACTGTACATTCCGGGGTTCTATCAAATGCCCTAGAGAGAATCATCACCACTAGCTCACAATCAGGAAGGGGAGACAAGTAAACAAGTCTATCTATACCTTGACTGAAGTGATCTCACACGGATACAGCATGTATCAGTGTTGTCTGGGAGCCTCTGGGTTAGGAGAGTTCTCAGATGGGTCCTGCTGTAGCCAGGAAAGGTCACCCGCTGAGGAAGCCTAGTGCTCCAAATCCGGTCCTTAGAGTAATAGGAAAAGCAAAGGATGATTTCTTATGCTTTGATAAGAGTAGAAATTACATACCTAGTTTTCTGCAGCACTGTACCCAAAAATCATTCTCAAAGGCTTCTCCTATACTTGTAAATAAGGTAATAAACACATTGATGATAAATATGTCAGCTTGTGTATATCACTGCACGTAATATATAAAATATAACATCATTTTTACTTATTTGCAGCAAAACCAAGGCAAATGCCCAGCCCAGAATTGTTCAGTGGAAGCCCCTGCTTGGATGCCTGTCCACCACTGTACTGTAAGTTTGATAATTTGATTATTCCAAATTGGCCAGATGAAAGGAGAATTATTTTTATATTTTGGAACAACCTTAGTAGAATGGGCTAGAATCCTTCCTGAGATTCTAGAAAAGAGAATGTTTTTTTCAGAAAGCTCTACATTATAAGAAATACCTGTGATTAGGGATTTATGTATTTTTTTGGAGTCAGGATAATTTGCCAAAGATTTATTTAAATGGATTATTGATGATTTAGATTTGGACAGTCATTAAAATGAATATATTTGCACATGTATTTTTTTCAGCAGCTGCATATTCAGCAATACTTGATTTTAGATGCTTCAGAGAAGGATGCTTTCTCTTCTGTCATTGTTGTGTTGACTGTTTAATAGTGATGAGTACGCGGATTTCCAATTTTCAAGTCTTTCTGGTATAATAATGGTCTCTGCGTTAGTGTGAAATCTTCTATCAGAGAATTTTCAAGTGCCCTAGAAACAAACAGGTACTATGTCATCATCCCTGTATTACCAATAGGAGATTTAAATGCAAAGGGAGTAAGAATACTGTATCAGTTGTAAAGCTGGGAATAGATCTCAGACACCCTAACTCTTTTCATGAACTCATTCTACTACACCGTAAAGAAAAGTAAGTGAAGAAAGTGGCTGATTTGTGTGATATTCTCCCATACGTGCATTGCCTGATAAATGTGACAATGGTTCCTTTGGGAAATGTGTGTACTGTAACTGACAGTTTGCCTGTTATAAAATAATTTGTGTGTAATGGGGACAAGGAATTTGAAAATTACTTTTTGGGCATTCCCCTCATTTGACCCACCTTGCAAGAAATGTAAAGTGATATGTAGAGCTTCTTAAATATCCTCGTCTTTTGTTGAGATGCAAGCTGCTGGAAGGTGTAGCTGGGCTATCATAACGTGACTTATGACTGCATTCTAATGCAGTAGGCCTGGGGGAGCCTACTTTTCACTCAGATTCATAAGAGCATGAAGCTCTTTCCTTGTTTTTGTTTATCTGTGGAAGGAGGAGAAGGTGGGATGACTTTCAATGAAGGAGAGATGATGATGCTAAATTTTGGAGGCATTCCTGCAGTGCGGAGGCAGCCCAGACTTGCTGGAGACTTGGAGAATAAAAATGTCACACTTTTGTGAGCAGATGGTCAGAGGGGAGTGCATGCTAAGGGACTCTGCTGATGCTAGAGAAAGGATGAGTTTTAATAATTCTGTTTCTTCATCAGTCACTCCTTCTATTGTATCCCTGATGATATTATCTCACAGTTACTGATTTGTATGTCTATTTCTCCAGAGACCTTGTGCTATTCAGGGTCCTGGTATACCTACACCTACGTAAATCCCTGGTATGTGGTAGGTGCTCTGTGAGTGCAGGTTCAATGAATGAGTCTTCAATCTGTTGATTTCCTCTTTAGTAAATTTTATTAAATTATCTACAACTCTTATATTTGTTGGTGAAGAGAGGTAATTATACTATTTTACCTTCCTAGGTGGGTGGTTTCCATTTCTTTCCTTCAAGGGTCATTTTACACTTTTCCTTTACAGGGTATCATTGAGGATGTGTTTTAAGGGATTTTGTTTCAAACTAGACAAAATTTAGTGGTTTGATTCAGCTGTGTCAGTACTATGCCTGTTGCTGGAGGTACAAAGATAAATAAGATAGTATTCCCATTTTATCAAAGACAATCAATATGTAACACCAATAAGAATTCTGATTAGTAGCTGATCCTCTACCACACCGATAATTTCAGCCCCAAATACCAAACATTTGACATGTCAGTTATTTTGTGCAGTCTTATTGCAAGTAAATCCATTATTAGAATTATGTCTTTTGGATTATTAAAAATAATTCATCTTTCATTATTACCTTAGAGCTGGACCCTGTAGGATCTAGAAATCCCAGATTAGGTCTTTATGTTATAGGACATTTGTGACTGAGTAGATGACTACATTTAAGACCCTTCCTGAAGAACATAAGTCAGAAATGCCAAATAGTCTGCTTCTCAGTTCTGTGGTCAGGTGAGAACATCAGAAAGATTTTTTTTCTTGATTTGATATGGAATTAAGAGCTGTTGGTTTCATAGATTTCCTTTGCTGTTTATTTAAAAGTAATTACATTTCCCAGTGGGGCAGACACTTTCCAGAGGAGTTGACAACCCATAATGATTCTGTTTTCTCTGTAAGTAACACTGATCCACAAAGGTGGGCTTTCAGTGGCCATGTTTGGGCTATGTGAGTCTGTCCCTGGCCATGCCTGACTGATCTAGGGGTAAATATCTCATCTCAGCTGGGCCAGTTGGATCCTCTCTCCTGGGAATTTGGAATTTGTACTAGAGAGATACCAAGTTGGTAGTCAACCGTATTGAATCATATGAATGACAGTAGTTTGGAAAATAATCTGTAACCTCAGCTGCTGAAATATTTAGACCTGCTCTATATCTGTCCTTTTGAGGTTCTGCTTACTCAAATCTCTCTTTGACTTTGTGAAAAGGCCCCAATAATATGCTGATAATCCATAAGTTAGTTACATTTCCCCCAAGTTATTCTAGGTTTTGTTTTGTTTTATTTTGTTTATTTGGGGGAGTGTAATGTTTTTTGATGTATTTGCAACCAAAGAGATGAAGAAAAACCACCTTAACTAATATCCCTAGTCAGCAACACTTATGAAGGTCCCAATAGAGTTTATATACTGAGTGGTAGTCTCACACAAAAAGAAGCACTGAGAATACTGAGAAAGAAGCATTAAGAATTTCCAATAGTCTATTTGGTAATAGAAATAGTCTATTCTATTTATTCCAAATATCTGATTATATACATCACTTGGGTACATAAAAAATGACTAAAGAATAATTTGTTAATGACTTAATCCACATTATAAAATAAGAAATATGAATAGTTAGCTATATGGCTAACATAAGCATATTTATAAAACAAAAATACATATGATATGTATAATCATTCTGGTATTAATTTCCATTTTCTCATCTCTCAGGAAATAGAAAAATCTTAGCCTCCTCTATTTAAGAGAATGTTTTGTCTGTCTAAATCCGTCATTGACTGAATCAGGTTATAAATAAATTAATGCATATTTACATTCATAATAAATAGATAGTCTGTTATCTTTGTGTATTTTTAAGTTCACTTGATTGTTTCCTACATTTCTCTCCCTGATGCTCTATTCTTGTTCCTTGGTGCTTTGCTCTGGAATGATTGTATCCTTATAATTGGGCTTTATTACTTTTTTCAAAAACGTCTTGGTCTTTGTGTGTGCATTTGTCCCAGGTTCATTTTAAGTGCAGAGCTTTTATCATTGGTTTTCTTAAGAATGCTTCTCTCTGCAAATTGCTCTGCAAATGCCTGTCACAAGCTCCATATTGCCTTGAAAATGGCTTCTATTACTATTTGCTTAGTCTCTTCCTAGATGTTCTCTTTTTTGGCACTCCACACCTCTGTAGCAATGGAACCAAGAGGTATTTTAAAGACTTTTCCTTGTAGCCAGGACTAACCTGTACAAATTAGGGTTCAAGATGAATAATTACCTTCAGTAATTATACAGAAACATGGACGTATTTATATTTTTTTGAATAACTGTAAATGAAATATCTTCCCTAACAAAAAGCATGACAGTTTTATTTTTTATTTCTCTCTCCTTATATGGCTACATTAAGCACTAGAGTGATATCCTTCTTCACCTCTACACTTTAAATTTAATTGCATTGTATAGTCATATGTATATGAGCAGTGGTTACCTGAACCTCTGCCACTTAAAGCAAATCAAAAGAGACCCATAGGATCTGGGACTCAGGTGAAAACAGGCACATCTCTGAATCTGGAGTGAACTAGGCTCAGAATTAGTTTCTGGTACTTGGAAACAAAGAAAGTTAGTCTCGACCAACTGCAGAAGGCTTGAGTGGCTGCTGCATTTCAGGGCATAAATCTCTGGACCACTCAGTATGGCTATGGCTTATGCATGGATTTGATCATTTTCAGGAATGTCCAGACACAATCCTCAGTTATTGGGCATTACTTAGAAATGGCTATAATATGTGATTTTATTTTTTGGAATATGATATATAAATACATACGATTTGTCTAGAATAATCACTTTGTTTCTCTGCATATTTGAGTACTTAGTTGTTAGAAATTCAAAAATAATGCAATGAGAGGTGTTTCTAAATTAAAAATAAAGTCCCTGCTATTATAGAGATTATCATGGATATTGTTTACGTGTATATCTCTCTTGTTATATAATATTCACCCATAAATAGATATGTGAAGATTTTTCTTTCCTTTTTAAAATTTATTTATTTATTTATATGAGAGAGAGAGAGAGAGAGAGAGTGTCTGCACAAGCAGGGGGAGCGGCAGGCAGAGGGAGAAGTAGACTCCCTGCTGAGCAAGGAAGAGCCTGATGTGGGACTCGATCCCAGGACTCTGGAATCATGACCTGAGCCAAAGGCAGACGCTTAACTGACTGAGCCACTCAGGTGTCCTGATATGTGAAGTATTTTCAAAAATCATGTTAACATTTGCAAATTAGAACATTGCATTCTGACTACATCAAATTTCATCTACTCATTTAAGAAGCATTTACTGAGTACATTTTCTAAGTTGTAAACCCTTGGATTCTTCAAGATAGAGAAGGAAACAATACATGTAAATAATCATTATGCTGGATAATACATGCTATAAAATGTCGTATATAAAAAGCTATGGGGTGCATGGGTGGCTCAGTCAGTTAAGTGTCTGACTCTTGATTTCTGCTCAGGTCATGATCTTAAGGACGTGAGATTGAACCCCATGTCAGGCTCTGCACTGAGCATGGAGCCTGCTTAAGATTCTCTCTCTCCCCTTCTCTCTCTGCCCCTCCCCCCACCTGGACACTGTCTCTCAAAAAAAAAAAAAAGCTATGAATGTTCAGAATGGAGATGGAGATTTGCCTCGAGATGGATTTTGGAAGACAGAAAATGCAATATTTGGTAATAAATATGCAAACTTTAAAATTGATTAAGATTTGTGTTAAAATACAAACTCTGCCACTCACTAGTCATGTGACCTCGGACACTTTGCTTAATCTATCTTGAATTTATACATGCAACAGGATATTTTGAGATTTACATGTGATAATGCATAGAACGTGTTAACATAGAACCTGGCACATAGTCATTGCTTGATAAGTGGTAAGAGAAAAAAAAGAAAAGGATAGGTCATCCCAGAAGGAAGTGAATGGGGCAGGATGAATTGGTGAGGGACATAAAAAATGGGCAGTAACTCATTATTAATTTAGGGCTATTTATTTGGATTTATTTAAGAGGATCCTTTCTTTGGAAAAGGATTTAGGCTGGGACAGAGAAAGTTTCCAGGAGTTAATATACAACTTTTTTAAGACTCTGAAAGCAGAAATTCTGAAGCTCTTGAAAAGAAACATTTTGCTCTATGACAGGCAGGAGCTGATGATGTAAGAGTGTCATATTAACAAGAGATGTTTATTTTCTGAGTAACAAAGGCCATTTTTGAAGAGTAGAGTTGGATACTCCTTTTAATTTAAATCATTTTAACATTTCCCTACCATGTCTCTCTAGATTATGAAAGTAATTTTTCTCTTTTATGGGAAATCAATAAAAACAGATGTTCCCCCAAAGAAACCAGAGGAGATATTCTTTTAAAGTGTTAATTATTTCAGCGTGTTCTCCCAGACTGCCTCATTTTACCCACAGTCAGAATCAGTCACTCTAATTAAAGCCAAATAATACAATGTGCATAAGCAATCGTATAGTAATCCAAAGGTTTTTCCTCCTGATTTTGTAGCTCCTTCCTCACTTTTATTTTTTTCTCCACAGTTTGTTGTGTGACCTCGTTTTGCATACAGCCCACATAAAACCCAGACCATGGCACTTAGAAACATCCAACCAAGTCATAAAATAAATAATGTTGTGTCTGCTCTCTGGGTGCTTCCAGAATTCCTATGAACACAGCACCCGCTGGGCTAACTCAGCTGCTGGGAAATCACACCCAGGATGGCTTTGATGAGTATTGTCTTTCCAAAGACTGGATACAATTTTTATTTTTTAGAGCAAGGTTTTCATACCATCAGCAGTCCCCTTATAGAACAAAAAGTCAGGACATTATCAGATGATCACAGTTTTAGGAAAATTATGGAAAATTGCAGAGTATAGGACTTCAACTTGGTCTGCACTGGGATTAGAGTGCATCTGGCCATCTGGGTGGTAGCCATGGGTTAGGAAAGAATCCAGAGGGGAAATTATCTTAGAAAAATCACAGTGCACTCTGCAGAATGTCTTTGATTCCAATTTTGCTGTAGTCAAGTGCTCTAAATCAAGGAAAGTATAAGGAAGATTAGACTGACACAATAGATAAATTCCTTTTTTTCTCTCTCTTCTGGCCCTTATCGTACTTTGGATGCATACTTGTTTCCTCTCTAGGTTTGAAAGAGTATGTTGGGAACTGCAGTACTTATATCAGATAAATTTCTTACAATGATTTCTGAAATATGCCCAGAAAGTAAGCCCACAGTATGGAGGGGATGGGTGGGCATTCATTCATGGGAGAGATGAAAGGGCATTCCCAGTGAGCACACATAAAAAACTACACAGAGTACAGAACAGAAGACATGCAAACAGGTACCCTGCATGCCCTGGGCAAAGAAATGAAGGTTACAAGTTCTGAGGTGCTAGCAAGATCTGAGAAGCTAAGTGGAAGAATGATAGGTAACCATCTAGGAGCAAAAGGCAGGCCTATGGTAAAAATGAAGTCAGTAAATTTTATGTCCAGTGTCCCCAGCTTCCTCTTTCTGTACCTTTGAATATTTTCTAAGAATTCCAACTTTACCCAACTTTACTGATTTTGTGCCTCAGCATTCACCTACCTCTTCCTACCTTCTCTTTTTTGTGATGCTATTATAAATAGGATTGTTTTCTTAATTTCATTTTCGGGTTGGTCATTGCTAGTGTATGGAAATACGATCACTTTTTGTTTATTAATATTGTACCCTGAAATGTTGCTGAATCTATTATTATAAGAGCTTTTTAGTGAATTCCTTAGGATTTTCTATATATAAGATCATGCCATCTGCAAAAAGAGATAGTTTTACTTCTTCCTTTCCAATTTGGATGCCACTTATTTCATTTCCTTGCCCAACTGCCTTGGCCAGAATATTCACTACACTATTTAATAGAGTTGGCAAGAGCAGACATTCTTGACTTGTTTTTGATTTTAGGGGAAAGTATTCTTGTTTCATCATTAAATATGATGTTAGCTCTGTGTGTGTGTGTGTGTGTGTGTGTGTGTGTTAAGAGATATCTTTTACCTGAATGAAGGAGTTCCCTTGTATTTCTAGTCTGTTGAGTGTTTTTGTCACGAAAGAGGCATTTTTGTATGTTTTGATATTTGTTTTTAACACTTAAAGTTTTAATCTGCTCAAAGAATGCTTTGCCCTTCATTGAGAGCATTAAGCAGAACTTTTCCAGGATTCCTGAAAGCATAATCTCCCTACTCATAATCCCCACCTGACTTTACCAAAGAATAGCTCTTTGGTTTGACAGATGAGAAAACTGAAGCTCAGAGAAATGAAATATCTTTTTTTGCATCCCACAATCAGCACATAGGGGAGCTAGGCTAGTCTTTTGGGTACCCAGTCTTTTCTCATTTATGGTATAATTCATTATATCTCCTGAGCAAACCCTTGGGTTTGCTGTGGAAAATAATGAATTCAGAAGAGATTGGTATTTTATTAGCTGTGTGTTATGTCATAGAAGGTGCCATGAAGATTCTATGCATTGCAATGCTGGGCAACATTGCATCATTGGACAATCATCTTGGCAGCCATAGTAGCACATTTGAAGGTCTTCCTTCACAGGACTGTTAGGATTTCTAATCTTATTTATTTGGAAAAGTCCATGGGGATAACCACTATGTAAATAGAGTTATAAATATATTCATAAATTTAGTTATGTTCTTCTGTTCAGAGCTAAAGGAATTTTAACAGTGGGTTTTCTTTAAGAGGATTGCTAGGCTTTATTTTCCTTCTTGGTTTCATCATTTGATGTAGGAATTGAATATGCAATGATTTCTCAGAGATCTTCCATGATAGAGCTATAAGCTACCTTATTTTTCACAGGTTTGTAGTAGGATGCTTATATAGAGTAGGGTGATTCACCAATCAAGAAATGGGCAGAAGACATGAACAGACATTTTTCCAAAGAAGACATCCAAATGGCCAAAAGACACATGAAAAAGTGCTCAATATCGCTCGGCATCAGGGAAATCCAAATCAAAATACCACCTCACACCAGTCAGAATGGCTAAAATTAACAAGTCAGGAAATGACAGATGTTGGCGGGGATGCAGAGAAATGGGAACCCTCCTACACTGTTGGTGGGAATGCAAGCTGGTGCAGCCACTCTGGAAAACAGTATGGAGGTTCCTCAAAAAGTTGAAAATAGAGCTACCATATGATCCAGCAATTGCACTACTGGGTATTTACCCCAAAGATACAAAAGTAGGGATCCGAAAGGGTACGTGCACCCCGATGTTTATAGCAGCAATGTCCACAATAGCCAAACTGTGGAAAGAGCCAAGATGTCCATCGACAGATGAATGGATAAAGAAGAAGTGGTATATATATACAATGGAATATTATGCAGCCATCAAAAGGAATGAGATCTTGCCATTTGCAACGAGGTGGATGGAACTGGAGGGTATTATGCTGAGCGAAATAAGTCAATCAGAGAAAGACATGTATCATATGACCTCACTGATATGAGGAATTCTTAATCTCAGGAAACAAACTGAGCGTTGCTGGAGTGGGGGATGGGGTGGGAGGGATGGGGTGACTGGGTGATGGACACTGGGGAGGGTATGTGCTCTGGTAAGCGCTGTGAATTGTGCAAGACTGTTGAATCTCAGATCTGTACCTCGGAAACAAATAATGCAATATATGTTAAGAAAGGAAAAAAAAAAGAAGAAGAATGTAGCAGGAGGGGAAGAATGAAGGGGGGGAAATCGGAGGGGTAGATGAACCATGAGAGACGATGGACTCTGAAAAACAAACTGAGGGTTCTAGAGGGGAGGGGGGTGGGAGGATGGGTTAGCCTGGTGATGGGTATTGAGGAGGGCACGTTCTGCATGGAGCACTGGGTGTTATGCACAAACAATGAATCATGGAACACTATATCTAAAACTAATGATGTAATGTATGGGCATTAACATAACAATAAAAAAATAAAAAAAAAAGAATAGGGTGATTCAATCATTTATAAATTATTGAGAATACAGAATGCTGTAGTGATGGATCTGTGGATTTTCCAATTTAAGGGCTTTGTCTCTGTGTCCAGAAAAATCCCAGGAAGAATTGAATATTTGTTCTCTCTGACATCAACTTAAAGGAAGTTCAGCTATATTTACTGAACTTTTTACTTATTTAGTATCCAACAACCTCAATTATGTAGTATAAATTGAGAACAATTTAGAAGTAAACAAAAATGTGTTGAAGTGGACTAAATCAATATTTCAATGTTCACAACCCATTTACAGACTACTGTCTATTCTAGACCTCACTGTGTGAGCTTCTTTTTTTATTGTTATGTTAATCACCATACATTACATCATTAGTTTTTGATGTAGTGTTCCATGATTCATTATTTGCATATAACACCCAGTGCTTCATGCAGAATGTGCCCTCCTTAATACCCATCACCAGACTAACCCATCCTCCCACCCACCTCCCCTCTAGAACCCTCAGTTTGTTTTTCAGAGTCCACCGTCTCTCATGGTTCATCTCCTCCTCCGATTTCCCCCCCTTCATTCTACCCCTGCTGCTATCTTCTTCTTTTTTTTTTTTTAACATATAATGTATTATTTGTTTCAGAGGTACAGATCTGTGATTCAACAGTCTTGCACAATTCACAGCACTCGCCATAACAAACCCTCCCCAATGTCTATCACCCAGCCGCCCCATCCCTCCCAACCCCACCACTCCAGCAACCTTCAGTTTGTTTCCTGAGATTAAGAATTCCTCATATCAGTGAGGTCATATGATACATGTCTTTCTCTGATTGACTTATTTCGCTCAGCATAACACCCTCCAGTTCCATTCACGTCATTGCAAATGGCAAGATTTCATTCCTTTTGATGGCTGCATAATATTCCATTGTATATATATACCACTTCTTCTTTATCCATTCATCTGTCGATGGACATCTTGGCTCTTTCCACAGTTTGGCTATTGTGGACATTGCTGCTATAAACATCAGGGTGCACGTACCCCTTCAGATCCCTACATTTGTATCTTTGGGGTAAATACTGAATAGTGCAATTGCTGGATCGTATGGCAGCTCTATTTTCAACTTTCTGAGGAACCTCCATACTGTTTTCCAGAGTGGCTGCACCAGCTTGCATTCCCACCAAAACTGTAGGAGGGTTCCCATTTCTCCGCATCCCTGCCAACATCTGTCATTTCCTGACTTGTCAATTTTAGCCATTCTGACTGGTGTGAGGTGGTATCTCATTGAGGTTTTGATTTGGATTTCCCTGATGCCAAGCGATGTTGAGCACTTTTTCATGTGTCTGTTGGCCATTTGGATGTCTTCTTTGGAAAAATCTCTGTTCATGTCTTCTGCCCATTTCTTGATTGGATCATTTGTTCTTTGGGTGTTGAGTTTCATAAGTTCTTTATAGATTTTGGATACTAGCCCTTTATCTGATGTGTCATTTGCAAATATCTTCTCCCATTCTGTCAGTTGTCTTTTGGTTTTCTTGACTGTTTCTTTTGCTGTGCAAAAACTTTTTATCTTGATGAGGTCCCAATAGTTCATTTTTGCCCTTGCTTCCCTTGCCTTTGGCAATGTTTCTAGGAAGAAGTTGCTGCAGCTGAGGTCGAAGAGGTTGCTGCCTGTGTTCTCCTCTAGGATTTTGATGGACTCCTGTTTCACATTAGGGTCTTTCAACCATTTTGAGGCTACTTTTAAGTGTGGTGTAAGGAAATGGCCCAGTTTCATTCTTCTGCGTATGGCTGTCCAATTTTCCCAACACCATTTGTTGAAGAGACTGTTTTTTTGCCATTGGACATTCTTCCCTGCTTTGTCGAAGATTAGTTGAGCATAGAGTTGAGGGTCCATTTCTGGGCTCTCTATTCTGTTCCATTGATCTATGTGTCTGTTTTTGTGCCAGTACCATACTGTCTTGATGATGACAGCTTTGTAATAGAGCTGGAAGTCTGGAATTGTGATGCCGGAAGCTTTTCTTTGCTTTTTCAACATTCCTCTGGCTATTCGGGGTCTTTTCTGGTTCCACACAAATTTTAGATTTATTTGTGCCACTTCTTTGAAAAAAGTGGATGGTATTTTGATGGGGATTGCATTAAATGTGTAGATTGCTCTAGGTAGCATTGACATCTTCACAATATTAGTTTTTCCAATCCACGGAAAGCATGGAACGTTTTTCCATTTCTTTGTGTCTTCCTCAATTTCTTTCATGAGTATTTTATAGTTTTCTTCTGAGTACAGATTCTTTGCCTCTTTGGTTAGATTTATTCTTAGGTATCTTATGGTTTTGGGTGCAATTGTAAATGGGATTAACTCCTTAATTTTTCTTTCTTCTGTCTTGTTGTTGGTGTATGGGAATGCCACTGATTTCTGTGAACTGATTTTATATCCTGCCACTTGACTGAATTCCTGTATGAGTTCTAGCAGTTTTGGGATGGACTCTTTTGGGTTTTCCACATAAATTATCATATCATCGGCAAACAGTGAGAGTTTGACTTCTTCTTTGCTGATTTGGATGCCTTTTATTTCTTTTTGTTGTCTGATTGCTGTGGCTAGGACTTCTAATACCATGTTGAATAGCAGTGGTGATAGTGGACATCCCTGCCGTGTTCCTGACCTTAGGGGGAAAGCTCTCAGTTTTTCCCCATTGAGAATGATATTGGCTGTGGGTTTTTCATAGATGGCTTTTATGATATTGAGGTATGTACCCTCTATCCCTACACTCTGAAGAGTTTTGATCAAGAAAGGATGCTGTACTTTATCAAATGCTTTTTCTGCATCTATTGAGAGGATCATATGGTTCTTGTTCTTTCTTTTATTAAGGTATTGTATCACTTTGATTTGCAGATGTTGAACCAACCTTGAGCCCAGGGCTCCCACTTGGTCGTGGGGAAATTTCCTTTTAATGTACTATTGGATCCTACTGGCTAGTATTTTGGTGAGAATTGTTGCATCCATGTTCATCAAGGATATTGGTCTGTCATTCTCCTTTTTGATGGGCTCTTTGTCTGGTTTTGGGACCAAGGTAATGCTGGCCTCATAAAATGAGTTTGGAAGTTTTCCTTCCATTTCTATTTTTTGGAACAGTTTCAGAAGAATAGGTATGAATTCTTCTTGAAATGTTTGGTAGAATTCCCCTGGGAAGCCATCTGGCCCTGGGCTTTTGTTTGTTGGGAGATTTTTGATGACTGCTTCAGTTTCCTTAGTGGTTATGCATCTGTTTAGGTTTTCTATTTCTTCCTGGTTCAGTTTTGGTAGTTGATACATCTCTAGGAATGCATCCATTTCTTCCAGGTTATCTAATTTGCTGGCATAGAGTTGCTCATAATATGTTCTTATAATTGTTTGTATTTCTTTGGTGTTGGTTGTGATCTCTCCTCTTTCATTCATGATTTTGTTGATTTTGGTCATTTCTCTTTTCTTTTTGGTAAGTCTGGCCAGGGGTTTATCAATCTTGTTAATTCCTTCAAAGAACCATCTCCTAGTTTCGTTGATCTGTTCTACTGTTCTTTTGGTTTCTATTTCATTGATTTCTGCTCTGATCTTTATTATTTCTCTTCTCCTGCTGGGTTTAGGCTTTATTTGCTGTTTTTTCTCCAGCTCCTTTAGGTGTAGGTTTGGGTTGTGTATTTGAGACCTTTCTTGTTTCTTGAGAAAGGCTTGTATTGCTATATACTTTCCTATTAGGACTGCCTTTGCTGTATCCCAAAGATTTTGAACAGTTGTGTTTTCATTTTCATTGGTTTCCATGAACTTTTTAAATTCTTCTTTAATTTCCTGGTTGACCCATTCATTCTTTAGTAGGATGCTCTTTAGCCTCCATGTATTTGAGTTCTTTCTGTCTTTCCTCTTGTGACTGAGTTCTAGTTTCAAAGCATTGTGGTCGGAAAACAGGCAGGGAATGATCCCAATCTTTCGGTATTAGTTGAGACCTGATTTATGACCTAGGATGTGATCTATTCTGGAGAATGGTCCAGGGGCACTAGAGAAGAATGTGTATTCTGTTGCTTTGGGATGGAATGTTCTGAATATATCTGTGAAGTCCATTTGGTCCAGTGTGTCTTTTAAGGTCTTTATTTCCTTGTTGATCTTTTGCTTTGATGATCTGTCCATTTCAGTGAATGTGGTGTTAAAGTCCCCCACTATTATTATATTGTTGTCGATGTGTTTCTTTGCTTTTGTTATTAATTGCCTTATATAATTGGCTGCTCCCATGTTAAGGGGCATAGATATTTACAATTGTTAGATCTTCTTGATGGATAAACCCTTTAAGTAGGATATAGTGTCCTTCCTCATCTCTTTTTACAGTCTTTGGTTAAAATCTAATTTGTCTGATATAAGGATTGCCACACCAGCTTTCTTTTGGTGTCCATTAGCATGAAAAATGGTTTTCCACCCCTTCACTTTCAATCTGGGGGTGTCCTTGGGTCTAAAATGAGTCTCTTGCAGACAGCATATCGATGGGTCTTGTTTTTTAATCCAATCTGATAGCCTGTGTCTTTTGATTGGGGTATTTAGCCAATTTACATTCAGGGTAACTATTGAAAGATATGAATTTAGTGCCATTGTATTTCCTGTAAGGTGACTGTTACTGTATATTGTCTGCGTTCCCTTCTTGTCTATGTTGCTTTTAGGCTCTCTCTTTGCTTAGAGGACCCCTTTCAATATTTCTTATAGGGCTGGTTTTGTGTTTGCAAATTCCTTTAGTTTTTGTTTGTCCTGGAAGCTTTTTATCTCTCCTTCTATTTTCAATGACAGCCTAGCTATATAGTGTTCTTGGCTGCATATTTTTCTTATTTAGCGCTCTGAATATATCATGCCAGTCCTTTCTGACCTGCCAGGTCTCTGTGGATAGGTCTGTTGCCAATCTAATGTTTCTACCATTGTAGGTTACATATCTCTTCTCCAAGCTGCTTTCAGGATTTTCTCTTTGTCTCTGAGACTCGTAAGTTTTACTGTTAGATGTCAGGCTGTTGACCTACTTTTATTGATTTTGAACAGGGTTCTTTGTGCCTCCTGGATTTTGATGCCTGTTTCCTTCCCTAAATTATGGAAGTTCTCTGCTATAATTTGCTCCAATATACCTTCTGCCCCTCTCTCTCTTTCTTCTTCTAATTATTCTAATGTAGTTTCATCTTATGGTATCACTTATCTCTCGAATTCTTCCTCGTGATCCAGAAGTCTGTTATCTCTCTTTTTCTCAGCTTCTTTATATTCCATCATTTGGTCCTCTATATCACTAATTCTCTCTTCTGCCTCAGTTATCCTAGCAGTTAGAGCCTCCATTTTTGATTGCACCTCATTAATAGCCTTTTTGATTTCAACTTGGTTAGATTTTAGTTCTTTTATTTCTCCAGAAAGTGTTTCTCTAATAACTTCCGTACTTTTTTCAAGCCCAGCTAGTATCTTTAAAATCATCATTCTGAACTCTAGTTCCGACATCATATAAAGTCCGTATTGATTAGGTCCCTGGCACTGTACTACCTCTTGTTCTTTTTGTTGAGGTGATTTTTTCCAACTTGTCATTTTGTCCAGAGGAGAATAGATGAATGAGAGAACAAACTGCTAACAGGGTAACAACGTCCCCAGAAAATATACACTAAACAAATCAGAAAAGAACTGAAACCGGGGGAAACAAAAGGGAAAGAAAGAAAAAATAAAAAAAAAAGGAAAAAAAAGAAAAAGATAAAAACAAACAAACAAAACAAAGGAAAAACAAAAGAATATGATCAGATATGATCAGGCTGGTGCATAGATCACTGCCACACACTAGATTTTGGGTGTATTTTGGTCTGTTAGAAGAAAGTGCCTCTCAAAATTTTAAAGAAAGAAATACTTTTATATGTACAACAATAAGGGTTGATATGATGAAGGGATGGAATATGACTGTAAAGATGAAAATTATAAAGGGAATTGATAAGAAGTTGGTTGAAAAAAGAAAGAAGAGGATTTAAAAAAAAGAAAAAAAGGGAGAGAATGTGATCAGGCAGGAGACTAGAACAAAGCCATACACTAGAGATTTAGGGTATATTTTGATCTGTTAGAAGAAACTGTATCTCAAAATTTTAAAGAGAGAATGACTTATATATATATACCGAAAATAAGGGTTACTACTTGAAGGGATAGAATATGGCTCTAAAAATGAAAAATAAAAACATTTTTTTTAAAAGGGATTGATAAGATGTTGGTTGAAAAAGGGAAAAAGAAAAATTCAAAAAAAAAAAAGACAGTTAAAAAAAAATTTACTTTGAAAGACTAAGGAATCATGGGAAAAAAGCCATGAATTCTATGTGCAGTATTCCCCTAGTGTTGGAGTTCTGCCGTTCTCATTCATTGGTAAACTTGGTCTTGGCTGGCTGTTCTTGCTGATCTTCTGGGGGAGGGGCCTGTTGCCGTGGTTCCCAAATGTCTTTGCCAGAGTCGGAATTGCCGCTGCCTTTGCCGGGTCCGGGCTAAGTAATCTGCTTGAGTTTGCTCTCGGGAGCTTTTGTTCCCTGCAAGCTTTCCGTACAGCTTTGGAGGAGGAGAATGAAAATGGCGGCCTCCTAATCTCTGCCCTGGAGGAGCTGAGAACTCGGGGCCCCACTCCTCAGTGAGCCCCCAGAGAAAAGCAGTCAGTCACTCCCGTCTCCCCGGTCTCCGGCCGCACTCCGTGCTCATCCGGCCTGTGACCGAGTGTTTCTATCTCTGGCACACGACCCCGTGTGGAGTCTCCAAACCCAGCAGATCCCTGTGGTGTGCTCCTGCACCATTCCTCCCGGGGGAGGAAGGGGAGTCTCCCCGGATCTGCTGCTTGTTGGGTCCCTGCTGGAGGAGCAGTGGTCTGACTGTGTCGTAGATCATGGTTTATGGCAACCCCGAGATGAGAGCCCACTCCTCGGCTCCGTCTCTACAGCTGGCTTCCCTGCTCCAACACCTGGGAGCTCTGTCCCACTCAGGCATCCCCGGTCTTTCTGTGACCCCGAGGGTCCTGAGATCACACTGTTCCACAAGGGTTCCACCCCCTCCTTAGCCACTGGAGTGACGTCCCTCAGCAGAGCCGACTTCTAAAAGTTCTGATTTTGTGCTCCAGGGCTCTATCACTTGCCAGAAGCGGCCGACGGAGGCCCCCTCCCCCGCCGTCTATCCTCCCGAATATCACCTCGGATTCACTTCTCCACACGTCCTACCTTCCAGAAAGTGGTTGTGTTTCTGTTCAGAGAGTTGTTGCTATTCTTTTCTTCAATCTCCTGTTGAGTTTGTAGGTGTTCAGAATGGTTTGATCCCTATCCAGCTGAATTCCTGGGACCAGACGAAATCCAGGTCTCCTACTCCTCCGCCATCTTCTCTGTGTGAGCTTCTTAATGCTTCTCAGGCACATGTATTTGAACATAAGAGACCCATAATACCTTATTTCAGAGTCTATTTAGATACATTTCTAATAATCATGGCTAACCCATTAGGTAAGATCCAGATAATTAGAGCAGGTATATGCAAATCAGGAGAGGGCATTACTAAAGCCTGGTATATTAGCAGCCAAGGGAAGCAGCTGCCAAAGGTGAGAATAGAAATGGTAAAAACAAGCACAAGCTTTCAAATTCTATGAGATAATTCAGTGGTGGGGCATTTTATTATTATGGCATTATTATTATCAGCACTGGAGAACTATGAAAATGGTTACAGTTTGAGATCTATATTTGCCCCACAATGGCACTTGAGCAATGAACTCTCTGACAGCTTGGCCTACCTTCAACTTAACTCAGGTATTGGAAGATGTAATTGAAAGGTATGAATCTTGAATGTTTAAATGAGTTAATTTTTTAAAAAGATTTTGTTTTTATTTATTTGTCAGAGAGAGAGAGAGAGAGAGAGAGAGAGCACAAGGAGGGGAGTGGCAGGCAGAGGGAGAAGCCAGGCTCCCCAGTGAGCAAGGAGCCCCAGTTCGGGACTTGAGCCCAAGACCCCTGGATCATGACCTGAGCCGAAGACAGATGCTTACCTGACTGAGACACCCAGGTGTTCCAATGAGTTAATTTTTTTAAAGATAAAGTTTGATTTTTTTTTTTTTTGACAGTGATTTCTGTACCTTTGAAAGTCATTTCTGAGCTCAGAACCATTACTTATTTTGGCTAATTGAATTCCTGAAAAGTATTATGGGACAGTGGGTTCCAGCCCTGAGTGGGGAAAGAGCCTCTGGGAACACACATGATTGCTTTGGTTATGGTGTGCTAAGTCCAGTGCAATTATGATGGAATCTCTCTTCTTTTTTCTAGAAACAAAGTACATACATGTCTTACAAACTCTCCTGGGTATTTCTCCCTAGCTATCATATTATTCCCTTTTATTTAGTGTTCTTAGATCACTATAGACCAAACACAGACATCATCAAGTGCTCTTGATGTGGGTGTTGGTGTCTGTTCATAGACCAGCTACAGATATGAGTCACGAATGACAGCTCTTCCTAGTGAATAATCCCACCTTGAAAACCTCATACTGTGTATGTCTCCTTAAAGAATTTTTCCTATAACAATGTTCAGGGTATGGTTATTTCACACAACTTTAGCCTTTAAACAAAGACCATGCAACATGTGACAAAAGTGTACTTTAAGTAGTAATGATTTTAGGCATTTAAAAATATTTATTCTTTGTCCTTTTTGGGTACATTGCAAAAAAATTCATTATCTTTATAAAGAACCTAGAAATCCAAGGAAATAACAACAAAGAAATATTATTTAAGTGCCTGAATTATAAAAAAAAAAAAGATAAGGAGGTGTTTTTGCCAAAGATGTCCTTGCACCTGCTTACTGTTCCAACTTTCTGTGCTGCTCTTCTGATTGTGTTCATCCCCTGTTCAGGCTTACCTTATTTAGATTTAGCCTTAGGTAGTCCAAACAGGGGAAGCTATTCGATGAGGCCATGTCTGTAGCAACAACCAGCTTCCTATGACCAGTATAGAGCAAATGTCAATGACAAACCTTTTGAAGCAGCCTCCAGCTACCCCAGATCTCTGTGGAATTGTACAAACTGTTTGGACAAACTTTGGCCCAAAGAAAACTTTTAACAGCTGTTGACACAGAAATGGAACATTAATTGCTGCAGCTCCTCAAGGAGGTCCTGTTGGCAACATAGTCTCATGACTGCCTCATAAAAACAGCCCCTTCTAGTCTGGATAGATGGATTGGCTTCAGCAACAAAAGGTACAACAAATGCATCTAATCAAAACCCCAAACCTGAGCATGATTAGAGTGGGTGGAGAAGGAGCAGGTTTTATAACAATCACCCTTCCATTATAGCAGCAAGGGAAAATGTACACAAACATTTGAATATTTTATTTACTGACCCATATATTTTTAAACAACTCAGAACAAACATCTCATTAAAGAAATCAATGCCATTCAAGTCTGGATTGGCTAAATTTTCCAATCTACTGAAAAAAATGCTAATTGATCTTAATGGCTATTTTAGATTGCATTTTGGTGAAGTAAAAATTTTGCATAATTTAATATCTACAACTTAATTAAACACATCCTATAAATAGCCTCTCTCTAAAGATGCTAATACTCTGTTGAAAGAATCTGTTTCTGCAGTGGATTTGGTCATACACCATTGTTCTTTAGGTTGTGTCAGCATTTTCATTAAAAAGTTGTGCTCTATTTATAATTTGGAAGCAAAAATGCATTCTGAGCTAAAACTTAATGTCCAAAGTCTTTGTCCAAAAGCAGTTTTCTAAAATGTACACAGAATGGAAGTTTTATGACTCCTTGAAAGCTTGTGGTCTATAAGAAGACCTATAAGACACCAACAAAAGAATTTCATTTATTTCAGTCCCCTGTGCATCAGGACAGTCCACAGAATCTGGGAAGAAAACTGGGTTGTGGAAGAGGATACAATCTTCTCTGACATGGTGCTGGAGAATCAGAGTATTTAGGTTTTATTTTTGGTTGTACTACTTAAAATACACTGGAAAGAGCATGGGCTTTGGAGTCACCTGGAACTGGGTTTACTGAATTTGGGAAATTTCTTCACCTCTTTGAGCCATGTATATTGATCAAATGAGATGATATACCTAAACTCCAGTACAGTGTTCATTTCCTTCTCTTATGATTTATGGTGTTGCTTGAAGCTACTGACTTGCTTTTCCTCCATTGTTAAGAGTACTTTTTTCTGAGAGTTGATTTTATGAGTGGCTTTCCTTAAATTTATGTTTTTCAAACATAAAATACTAAGTCAAATGAATGGTAATTACAAGACCACCCCTAAAGAGGGCAAAGTACTATATAGAGTGTAAGGAGATCTCATGCGATAGTAGAATATATAGAAAATTACTCCTTTTCTCTTCATCAATCCCTAGTCTGGGGAATTTCTTTGCTTTCTGTAGTCTTATACTGTATAGGCAGAATAAGCCCAAACTGTCCACCAAGTCAACATGAGTATCATCGGTAGGTCTATGGCTGTGGAGAGCCCTTGGCAGCAGAAATGTGTCCTTTTGTAGTTGAAGGGAAATGCTCTCTTTAAAACTGTAAAAAAACAGAAAAAAGGGAAAATTTAAATTCCTGTTGTCAGAACTGTTCTCTTGCCTATAGCTAGTTTATCATCTCAACATATATTATTTAAACAAGGCTGACTCTTCAGTAGTACATCACTATTATTCTTTCTGTTCATTCAAATCCATTTATTTATCTATCTTTCCTCCCTTTCTCCTTCATTAATTCCAAAATATTTACAGAGTGTTTACTATGTCCCAGACACTATTCTAGGTTCTATAAATTCATAGTATGGGAAAACATACATAGTCTTTGCCCTCAAGGAGGAAGCAGCAATAAAGAATCACACAAGTGGGAGTGCCCGGGTGGCTCAGTAGGTTAAGCATCTGACTTTGGCTCAGGTCATGATCTCAGGGTCCTGGGATAGAGCCCTGCATTGGGCTCCCAACTCAGTGGGGAGTCTGCTTGTCCCTCTGCCCCTCCCCACACTTGTGCTCTCTCTCTTTCTCTCTCAAATAAATAAGATCTTTAAAAAAATAATCACACAAGTAAGATAAGTTTGCAATATTGATGACTTCTACAAAGATGTACATGGTGTATTGGAAGTGCATTGAGGAGGCACTGATGTAGAAAAGAAGGCTAGAGAAAGCTTCCTTAAGGGAATGCTAATTAAGCTTAAATTTGAAAAATAGAATCAACTTGGGGAAGAAGGAGGAAGAGATTTATTCAGGCAGAGGGAACTGCATGCACAAAGATCCTATCTCAGGAGGGGAAGTTCTCTTTATGAGGAGCTATAAGGCCAATATGGCTAGAATTCAGAGAATACATTTCAGGATGCTTGGTGGGAGAAGGGTTTGGGAGGGAGACACAAGTCAGATGATATTTAGGAGTTAATTGAAGTATTTTAAATAGATTGGAGAGAGAGGAGAGGATCTGGTAGTATGGTCATATTTGAATTTTAAAATCTTCACTCTGGATGCTATGTGGAGAACATGTAGGAAAATGGAAAAAAAGGTTGTGGTTAAAAACAAAACAAAACAAAGATCTAGTTATGAAGTTTTTGTAGAGTCTAGCATAAATTAGGGTGATGGTAGGAATGAAGAAACATGAATAGATATGAGATATTTAGGGGTAAGGATGCCAGGACATAGAGATGAATTATGTATGGGAGTGGTTAAGAGGAAGGGAAATGTCAGAGATGACTCCTAATTCTCTGGCTTGTATGAAATAGTGGGTAGAAGTATCATTTACTGAATTCTGGTGCTCTAGGAAAGCTTCATTAGGTGTGGTAAAAGGAGGATCATGAAATGCATTCTGGACAAGTTAAGTTTGAAGAGTCTTTAAGATGTAAGTAAAGATGTCTGGTTGGCCTGTGAACATGGGCAGGAGATGCAAGGTCAAGGAAGGTGTTTTTGTTTTCTTGAGAAAAAAATGAGAATATTTAAATACTGATGTGTCTAAGAAACCAACTGATTTAAGGACTGAGAAATTTTCAACAGATTATTCAAAAAGGAAGTGATTTGATAGAGTAGTTTCAATAAAGTCATAGAGGTTGAAGAGGGGTTGAAGAAATAGAATATTTACAATATATTTTCTAGATGAATAAAATCTTATGCTTCAGTGAAAAATGCTGACAGGAGTTGTTGTTAGAGTGAGAGATTAAATACGTAAGAGAGAAGACCTAATCAATATGTTTCCTTGAAGAAGGAAATGGATGAGGCACAAAGACCGTGTGTTGTGGTTGGTCTGTAATATGTAAATACAGATGTACAGGTATCAGTATCTTTATGCATGTTTATGGTGGGAAATTGAGAGAAATCCAGTTTGATGGCTTTTGTTTACTCTGAAATAGGAAGTTAGGGAGGTCACCTGCTGAGAATGGGAGGAGAGATGGGGAGAGGAGGGTATCAGATGCTGGAACTACCGTTATAGAGAATGGGAGGATGAGATGACCAGAGGAAAGAGATGCGACTGCCAGGGTTCTTTCTCTGCAAGTGAAAGTTTAGACCTTTAGGGAAAATGCTTTCTGATCTAACCCATTCCCCACTGTGGTCTCTTTGGTTTGGATTCTCTCAGCTCTTGTACAGAGGCAGCCTCTATTGTATCATGCCAGCTGACTTGTCTCATTGGCATCATTCTTCTCTTGCTCTTTTATACATGTATGTCTAATCTCTGCAACAGAAGAGGGCAACTCAAGGACAGGAAACATGGCTCCACAACACCTGATAGAACACTGTGCTCATAATGGGGATTATTAAAGGTTTATGAAACTTGAAGGGGTTTATTAAACAATATGTCAGATATGGGACATTCTATACTGGGAACTTGGCATAAAGATGAGTCCTTGTTTAATGTATGGTTTTATGTAATAAAATATAGGGGTGGCCATTTCCACCTTTTTCAGTTAAAGGATAATTTCTTTTTATTCTTGAAGACTTGGTCTAGGAGTTGTCTCTTTGAGGCCTCGCTTGACCTCCAATCCCTCCATTGAGCCCCACCTGCTAAATTATTATAGCATTTATCACGTGGAAGAACATTTAAAAGTTCATATGATTCTCTTCCCCATTACTTGTGAAAAGTGGCTGAATCTTACTTAGCTTTCATTTCTCAGATCCTAGCCTAGGGGTTCTTAAAACTGAAATGCATGGAATTCAAAAGATGAGTGCAACCAAAATCAATATGGATTCTCTTGATTACCTTCATTCCACCCATACCTCCACACACTGAACAACTGGCTCTTTTGTCTTTACCTTTCAACCTAAGTGTTACCTTCATTTTTTCCTCTCTCATTTCTTTTTGTCTCACCATTTTCAAGTTGCTGAAATCAGAAACTTAGACTTTTTTGATGCTTCTCTTTCTCTTACCTTCTGTATTCAATCCATTGTTATTCTTGTCAGATCTACTTCCAAGATGTTTCTAGAATTCATTTATCTCCATCTTCACTGATACCACCAAAATCTGTCACTCATCATCTCTTACTTGGACTACAAAAGAGCAGATTTTAACTTGATCCTTCATTTTCATCTGCCCCTCCCCTCGACAAACCCCTGTTCACACGTTTGCCCAAGTAATCTGAAAAAAATACGAATCTAATTATCCTACTCCCATCTCTAGCTTAAAACCCTTTTTAAAAAAGATTTTATTTGTTTATTTGAGAGTGAGAGAGAGGGAGAGAGCACAAGCAGTGGGGAGGAGCAGAGGGAGAGGGACAAGCAGATTCCCTGCTGAGCAGGGAGCCTGATGTGGGGCTGGATCTCAGGACCCCAGATCATGACCTGAGCCAAATGCAGACGCTAACTGACTGAGCCACCCAGGCACCCCAACTTAAAACCTTTTAATGGATTTCCATTGCACTAAGGGTGCATTTCACACTCCTTGACACAGTGTCAAGTCCTTGAATAGTGTGGCCTTTGCCTATCTCTTTCAGTTCGTGGCATAACAGTTTTTCCCCAACTTACTGGTTCTAGCCACCAAGGTTTTCTTTTTGTTTTAGAAGGCTCCGAGGGCTTCCAGCTTAAGTACCTTTGACATCACTGTTTCATGTACACTGAACATTCTTCTCCACACACTGAACAACTGGCTCCTTTTTGTCTTTACCTTTCAACCTAAGTGTTACCTTTTCAGAGGTATCTTTTCTGTTCACAGTTTCCTTCTAGCGAATTTTTTCCCCTCTCTTTCTACTCCTAATTGTTTATCTTTTTCCTTCATAAACCTTATCACAATTTGTAATTGTGTATTATTTGCTGACTTGCTTATTATGTTATAGATTGTAAGCTCTATAATGGCCGGGAATTTGTCTAGTGGACCCAGTACCCAGCACAATGCCTGTGACTTATAATTAACTGAGTGTTGGCTTAATGAATGAAATGTATGGATGCATTAATGAATGAATAAAAATGAATGAATGAATAGAGTAGGAGGAATGAGATAGCTTGACCTCGCAGGATTATTGAGGGGATGACACAGGAAATGGACACAAAAATGTTTGAAAAGCAAAAGACTTGTACACTTATTAAGCATTTATGTTAAACTTGCTGTACACTGCATTATTTCATTGCTTCATATTTTAATTTGCTTTTGTGCTACAGGTAAAAATTTAGAACTTTTTTTTTTTTTTTGCTCAGTTTTTTTTGTTTTTAATTTTTTTTTTTTTTAAGATTTTATTTATTTGCGAGAAAGAGAATGAGAGACAGAGAGCATGAGAGGGAGGAGGGTCAGAGGGAGAAGCAGACTCCCCGCTGAGCAGGGAGCCCAATGTGGGACTCGATCCAGGGACTCCAGGATCATGACCTGAGCCGAAGGCAGTCGCTTAACCAACTGAGCCACCCAGGCGCCCAAAAATTTAGAACTTTTTACAATTAGATTTTCTTGCCACTCTTGCTAAGCAGCAGCCTATTGATATGCCATGGTTAGTTAATTGAAACAGATTTCTTTATGAAAGAAGAATCAAATCTGATAATTTTTGGGGTGGTTTGTGTATTTATGTGTGTGTGCACAGTAATGCATACTAGTGAGATGAATAGGACTTAAAGAGAAATGTGATATACTTTTTCTTTCTGTTCATGGAGTACTGCTTTAACTTAATTGAATTGGTTATCTTTAGACAGTGAGTCTGATTTTGAGAACTACTGGGTCTTCATGCCAAGTAATTTTTGATAGCATTACTGTTTCCTCTGGCTTCTCTTTCTTCAGTCAGTTCACTTTTTTTTGGTCTAGTTTTCTTTTACTTTCAAATTTCACATCAGAGACCACTCAGTGTAGTGCTTATATAGAGTAGCTAAGGGCAATTCAATTTTCTCACTCTTCTATAACTATTGTTTGTCCTCCTGTGTTCCATAAACTTTGAAATCTTGAAAATGTCTTACCTGAACAGTGTAATTTTATGCATGGTGTCAGAATTAGGGGGAAACCCTAATAAAAGTAGAAAGTAACTTCAGTATGCTAAAAATAAGCTCCAATTTATTATGATTGATGAATTCCAGACTCCTGCTACTACTGATTTACACTGTAGCCTAAATTAGACCTCATCTATGGGAAAAACATTAGAATTATGGCAATCCAGACAGTAAGATTTTATAGGACTATGAGTGATTAAAAATATATAGCTTATTAAGGATATATCTCCTATACCTATAAGGTCAATTGCATGAGATTTTTTGACAAAGGCATAATGAACTACAAAACACTCATGATTTGTTTTAATTATAACATTTCTCTCTGTAGCCCAACAACATACAGAATTTACAATAATGCCACTAAGCCTATTCAGTCATCCAACAGACATATATTAATTACCTGTTATATATAGAGCACTTTTCTAGGAAAGTAGTGTGGTGAAGTGTTTAAAAACACTGACTTTGGAGTCACAGTTCAAATGCCTCTTACCTGTGAACTTGGGCGGTAAGTAGCCTAATCTTTATGTAATTTTATTTGCTCACCTATGTGATAAGTTTTATGAAAAAGTTAAGATGGACATAAAATATTTTCTTCACATTGATATAATTAAATTATGTAAAACTCTTAACCTAGATCCTGGTACTTGATAAGTACTTGATAAATGATAACTTTTTTTAGTCTAATTCCTTTTCTTATTCCTATTTTTAGAATAAATATGATCACTTTATAGAAAGATTATATTTCATAATAAGGTCATAATTATAAAATTTAAATTAAATAATCTTATAGATAAAAAGATGTATTGAGAAGATGCATAAGACATGGTACTTGATAGTGATTTAAGTGATATCACTTAATATTTTGCAAGGTGGCCATTTTACTGTTGCCTCTTTTATTGAACCCAAACCTGCCATTCTATAAAGTGTATCCATTTGTCCTTGTTATATTGTCTACACAAACACAGTTTATTCCCAGTCCCTGAAGGCCTGCATAGCATGGCATGGCCATGGAACTACACGTTGTCTACATAGCCAGAGCAAAGGTTGCAAGTTGTACAGATTGCCAAGAAGGGACAGGTAGGAGCCAGATTATAGACAACTTTGTATCATTTACTATAAATGGCAGAAATTAAGAGGAAAATGCATCAAGCTAAATTTGGCAACTTGTGTAATGCTATGGCATCTTTGATTGGGCAGTCTTGGAATCACTGCCCAACTTTAAGCACTGTGCCTATAATTGGTGTGATCTTTGCATCATGGCACATATAGAATAAATGCAGAGAATTTTGCCCTGTCCTCCATCTAAATTTATCCCTTTGCATGAAAGTTTGAAAAAACTGTAGGCCTGGGCTACTAAAATTGAACATGTATTTCTGCCTAGAGACATAACATGTATTGTTTGGGAGTACTATGATAGCATAGTTTTTTTTTGCTTTTCTCAGAGTAGGAGCAGGGCGAGTGTAGTTCACTCTGTTAACAAATGATAACTCGGCAAGTACCTACAGATACTCCACTGGGTGTCCACTGTGTTACAAATAAATATATGATCTAATGGGAAGCAAAACACAAACATACAAAAAAATAAAGAATAATTATAGGCAATAAATGTAAAGTTATAAAGAAAAAACACTGACAGTTTTTCTGCAGATATTCAGAGAAGGAAAAAACAGTTCCTAGCATCATCAAATGCCCTTGAGATAGTATCTAGGAGTTTCTATATTCCTAAGACTAATTTTAGAAGGCCATAACTAAAAAGACTTGCATGGGATGATGGAATGCTTTCTTGAGTTAGGATGATGTTATGGATTGATGGCAGCCCAAGTAAGGTGCAAAACAGCCCAAGAGTAAGGCTGAAAATGCCACCATATATTTCTCAGTAAGACAGTGGACAATGCTGTCATCTTCTTCTCTCCCCACTTCAGTCTCTTAAAAATTATTTATGAGCATAATTGTGAAAAAGTAACCAACAGAATCAACAGTCAAAATTTCCTTGGGAGGCATATATGCATAGTGAGTAGTAGATAGCCTTCAAACTCTAGACCAAACTAGCAGTTCACATAGAACACATTATTTCAGCAACTCTAAAGATATTTGCATAGCTCTGAAAGTCTATTTTGGACCTTCAAGATCATATCATTTTCATCAGCTCATGTTGTTTCTCATCAATATATCCCTTGCTCAGTTCAATTCAAAATATTATTGAGTCTAATAGCTATGTGCTAAGCATTGTGTCACTCACTAGAGGCACCATGGTGAACTAGTCCCTACTGTCAAGGAGTTCACATTTTTCCCATCAGGGGTGGAATAGTAGATTGTATCTATCTCTTGTTCAAGGGTAATGGAAGAGACATGAATTTACTCTGACAAGGGCACCCACCATAAACCCACTCACCAGTAAACTGTCCTTGGATTAGGTGATAACCTCGTCATCTGTCAAAATCATGCTGATTGGTATCACTTTATATTTATACTCTATGTATCAAGGGAGCTCTGAGAGCCACTCTTAATCCTACTAAGTATTCCCAGCTCATTGACTCTCAAATTTGAGATGACTATCCCATACCTTCATATTCCTCAAAACTCCACACTCACTCTCAGCTAAAATTGTTGCTTTCTATTTCACTGAGAAAGTAGGAGCAACCAGAAAAGAACATTCATAACTCCTACCTCCACACACTCTGACCTGCCTGCACCTGTACCCACATATTTTGATTTCCCTTCTAGTACCCCACTTGAGGCCACTTTCTACTTCTCTTGTGCTAGATCTCATATCCTCTTTCTCACCTAAGGACATTTCTCTGGACATTCTCTTCTCCCTTTCCCTTCTCTTCCCTCCCCTCCCCTTCCCTTCTCTCTCACTCTCTCCTGACCTCTCATGCATCATCAATTTTCTCCTTCATATAGATGTCCTTTAGATACTTGCTATAAATATTTAATTTTTAAAAAATCCTTTTATTCTGCATGCCCTCCCAGTTGCCCCCCCATTTCTCTTCTTTTTATAGCAAAATCCACAGGAAATATCTATGCTCCAATTCTATATCTTTAATTCTTATCTTCCATTCTTTTTTTTTAAGAGAGAGAGAGTGTGTGTGTGTGTGGGGGGGCGGTGCAGAGAGAGAGAATGCGCAGGGCTCCATGCTCAGTGTGGAGCCCAAAACAGTGCTTGATCTCACAACCCTGAGATCATGACCTGAGCCAAAATCAAGAGTTGGACACTTAACTGACTGAGCCACCCAGGTACCCCTCCTGTCTTCCATTCTTATTTGAACCTGTTTTATTCAGGATTTTGTTTCTAATTCATTGCCAAATCACTCTTGACAAGGTCGCCAAATATTTCCATGATGACAAATCTAATGGATGAATTCTTAATTCTTATCTTAACCTACCCCTGTTAAATACTCCATTCTCTTTGAAAACTTTCTTCATTTGGTTTTGAAGCATTTCTTTCTCTTTCCTGGTTCTACTCCAACAAAAGTTATTGTGGCTCTGTCTTTTCTTTATATGTGATCACTCTGTAGATGATTTTACCCAGTCTCTTGGCTTTATATTCAATCTATAAACTGATAAGGCCCAAATTTATGTTTCTAATTCAGAGTGCTTGCTTGATAACCAGATTTATATATTCAATAGCCTACTGAATGTCTCCATTTGCCTATTAGAGGCATTTCAAACATGTCCAAACCTGTGTTCAAACATGTGTACCTATTAGAGGCATTTCAAACATGTCCAAACCTGAACTCTTGTGTTTCCTATCAAACCTATTTTTCTCAGTCTTCCCAGTCTTAGTAAATGGCAACTTGGTCTTTCTAATTGCCTAGGCCAAAAATATTGAAGTTGCTCTTGACTTCTGTCTTTCTTTTACCCTGCATGTCAGTAAATCCTGATGGCTTTACCTTAGAAATATATCTAGAATCTGAGTGTTTCTTACCACTTCCACTGCTTTCACATTGGTCCCAGCCATCGTCTTCTATATTACTGTAATAGCCTTCTAACTTGTCTCTCGGCTTTTGCTCTTGTCCTCAACAACCTATTCTCCTATAAAAGGGCAGGTCAGATTATGTCACCCCTCTGTAACTCCTTTCCTGAACTCTGATCTCACTGAAAGCCAAAGCTAAAATCTTTATGGGTGTTTATATAGCCCAGTTTGTACCCCTTCTACATCTTCTACTACTTTCCCTTTTCCTTCACTCCATTCCAATTACATGGTCCTCCTTGAACCTTCCAAGCACGCTCCCACCTTGAAGCCTTTACATTGCTTTTTCCTTGACTGGGATGTTCTTCCTCCAGCTATCCACATGGCTCATTCTCTGGCTGTCTTCTGATCAAATTACACCTTATTAGGCCTTCCTTAGTGACCTTATATGGCACCCCTCCCCACACATAAACACACATACTCCCAGCAATTTTTAGCTTGCTTCCTTTTTCTCAATAACATCACTAACAGTAACTTATCTATTTATTAACTCTTTCTCACAATGAAGTACACTCTATGAGGGCAGGGATTTGATTCACCATTTTGCAGTTTTAACCCTGGTCATAGAACTGTACTTCACTCATACTAGGTGTTCAATAGATGCTTGTTGAATGAGTGAATATATAAAATAAATATAGTAGTACCTGCACTGTAGTTGTAGTGAGGATAAAATAATACACTTTATATTAGCCCACTTAAAAAAAAACCTACTATAACCTAAGGACTATAATGTGCTGGCTTTTATTGCTTCTTAAATTCTACATGATTTTAACATGCTGTAAAATAATTCTCATAAACAGTCCAAAGTGGCTTTGTAGAAATCAGAGATGGCATGTTTTGTCATACAAAATGGAGAATATCCCTCTAAATAGAAATAGAAACTGCAGGCCAAGAACTGGTGTACATATATAAGGCAGGAAAAAAAGAACTGTTGGATTTTTTCATTTTTTTAACATATTCCCCACACAGAGATAAAAATAGTGTCAGCTTTGAACTTGAAGGATGACATTATATGTGCAGCAGCACATTTTTCATTTTTATGTATAATTTTTGACAATTATGATGTTAAATGTATTTTTAACCTATAGATTTGCATTAATATTGAGTGAGGTTTTAACTTTCCATTCAGTGGCATTTAAATTTTTACTTTTAACTGTGCAACTGATGTCCTTTAAGTTCTGACAGAGAAGGTAGAGGAGAAAAAAACACACAAAAAATTAGAAAATAGGCATTTTGAAATTTTACTGCCAAATGGCTCCATTAGTATAGGCTTTTTAAGCAATATTTTGGTCCACATTTATTCCTAGCACTCTGTTAATTCATATGTGTCCCAGATGAAATATTACCCTCCTATGAGAAGTCTTCCTTGTCACTCTGCCCCAGAGATAGGTCCAGGAGCTCTTTTTCCCAACCCCTAATTCTAAACTACTGCACTGTTTTCATACTATCATTGTGATAAACATATTGATTATATTTTTGTAAAGACAAAGTTTCTTATATGTTCATTTATTCAGTCAACAGATTTTGAGTTGCCAAATCTATTCCAAGCATTGTCCTGGGGCTGTGTGTGCAAAGATGTATGAGACATGGTTTTGATAGTTTTACCTCATCATTAGACTGTGAGTGTTTTGAAGTTCAATCACTGAGGTTCTTATCTTTCTTTGCCTAGTGATTAGCACAACATTAATAAATATTTATAGAATGAATGGATGAGTCTCCTGGTTAGAGCACGGAGTTCCTGAGGACAGGGTCATCTCTGTGTCTATAGTGCTTAATGCAATGCCTTGTACATAATGAAAGCTCAGCAGATGTTATATAGAAAGTGAATAATGAGCAGTCAAAAGGGCATCCTCCAGCTTGGTGTCTGAGACAGGCCAACATTAAAGTAAGTGCCTGAGTACAGAATCTATGAACCTCCTTGGCTCAAATGAGACTTTTAATTAGTGCTTCTCTGGAGACCCTTTTCTGTACATGCATATGTCTAGTAACTAGCAGAGGAATATTCTAGATTGATTAGTTGAGTGTGCTAAGATATGACTAGTAACCAAGAGAGTGCTGAGCCTCAATGAGGAAGGACCACATTCGGAGGCTGATGCTTTAAGACAATTGTTTGGCAGGCCTTGATTACATGCCTATGACACATGAAATCACTCTTAAAATTTGGGATAGGTTCAGTGCTTACCTTCTCAAAACATTTCAGGGATGTTACCTTTAGGTGGGTGAAGAAAGTTTGGAAAGTTAATTGGCTATTTCCTGACTGAAGTCTGAAAATTGAACTCATCAGGAAGTAGTTCCCAGCATCTATTTTCAGATATCAGTAATTTTTTTTAAAGATATTCTTTATTTATTTGTCAGAGAGAGAGGAGAGCAAGCAAGCACAAGCATGGGGAGAGGCAGGCAGAAGGAGAAGCAGGCTTCCTGCTGAGCAAGGAGCCTGATGTGGGACTCGATCCCAGGACCCTGGATCATGACCTGAGCTGAAGGCAGATGCTTAACCGACTGAGCACCCAGGCATCCCCAGATATAAGTAATTCTTAATTAAAACTGTTTTGATCTCGTATGGTACATTTAATCAAGTTTCCTGACTAGTCAGCCCAGACAAATCCATGTTGTCTCTGACCAGAGTTAGGAAAAATACTATGATTCCTTTGTATGTTTAATGGAGTCCCTAAATCTTTGCAAGACTGCTGAGCTCTTTGAGATCCAGGATATACCATATTTATCAGTGTATCTCCAGCTATACTATACGTTCTGACACATGGAAAATAGTCATTGCTAATTTGATGATATATTGACCAACAGGTCAAATATATAAATGAATGAATTTATTTACTTGAAGACTTGAGATCGCCAGAGGAAGGGTACTCTAAATAAAATTACTAAGTAATATGGTAAGGGTCATTGCTGTTCCTGTATACCCCTTGATATAATATTCATTTCACAACTAACGCATGGATACACCCTCTTTATAATATTAATGCATTACAGGCAAGGCCCCATTGGCTAGAACACCTAATTAGTTTCATTCCCAGAAATTACCACTGTTACCAGTTTAGTATGTGTTCTTCCAGACCTTGGCTTTTGCACATTAGCATATGTATAATTATGAGAAAATATATAGTACAGTTGTGTGTGTGTACGTTTAACTTGTTAAAATAATGGCATATTCTATTGGTTTTTTGTTTTGAAATTTGCTTTTTTCACTCAATAATATGTTTTAAGATCTTTCCATGTAGGCATAGTTGGATTTACTACATTATTTCTGACTGCATATATGTTATTCCAAGTAGCACATCATACCACATTTTACCCGTTTACTATTTAAAGATATAGATTGCTTTTAAGTTTTCAAAGATTTAAGTAAGGAATGATGCAGGCAACCCCTTTGGGTCCCCTCCCTCCTTGGGAGCTTTGTTCCATCACTTTGCTATCACTCAGTAAACTTTGCTTTGCTGTCCCCTCCCCAAAGGAATGATGCAACGAACATTTTTAGACACACATCCTTATGTATGTTGATTAGTCTTTTTATACCTAGTCTTTTATACCTGTCATTCCCTTTCTAGTTCTAATTTAAGAAAACAGTAGGAAGGAGGGCATGGCGACCTCAATTAGGTTCATTTAGGCTTATTCTAATCTCAATTAGGTCTTCCTTTCAGAGAACATTTCTCTCTAGGTTTATTTTTTCCTTCATTTACCAATCAAATTCAAATTAAGCACATACTATATGTCAAGCATATATTGGGCCTGGGGATATACTAAGGAACAATCATGGTTTCTTGTTTATGAAGCTTAGTTACAGGGAAACATCTGCCAGTGGCTCAAACCCCAATATTCCTGATAGCATTTCTCATTGTAGTATTGCTAACTTTTGTAAACTTGATTTTTTTTTTTTTTTTTACTTTTTTCCAAGAGAGGTCTCAATGCCCAATATTCTTTTACCATTAGTAGAATTGCCCTTCTTTTGTTTGTGGCCCAAGTTTGTTCAGATATATGTATGTAGAGATGAATCCTTTTTTTTTTTTTTAAAGATTTTATTTATTCGAAAGAGAGAGGGAGAGGGAGAGAGAATCTGAAGCAGACTTCACACTAAGCACAGAGGCTGATGTGGGGCTTGATGCCACAACCATGAGATCATGACCTGAGCCAAAAGGAAGAGTCGGACGCTTAACCAACTGAGCCCCCCAGGCATCCCTGTAGAGGTGAATCCTTTGTTAGAAGCTATATACCCAGCTATTGTGAATCAACAAAATAAAAGGAGGAGTAGTTAATTATGTCTTGATTCTACCCTGTGTCCTTACAAGATCACTTTCCTCCTTGCTAATCATGCATAAGGTAGGTCATTACCTCCTGATTGTAGGCTCCTGCTAATGTACTGGAAGAATGAAATGTGGGCTGTGTAAGGCTTAGTAGTGAAAACATGCTTGAGAATTTGTAGAGAAAAGGCTCAACCCCAAAGGGACTCAAAGATCTTCCTAAAACTTGAGAGGGAATATTCTGTGCCAGAAAGATTTAATCTAACATTTAGTTCCACTAATGTTTATTGGGTGTCATCTTGTATAACAGAATATGGCAAGAAGCTACAACTCAAACCAGATTTACAAGTGGTGTTAATGAGAGGCAGAAAGCAAACAGATCCAAACAGATATGAAGACAACAAGAACAGAATATCCACTATCACGATTTATTACCAGGAACTCTGATAAAGAGTTTTATCGCATTTACCTCTATAATCTTTACAGTAACCTTGTAAGGTGGATATTGATATTTCAATTTTACAGATGAGAAAAATGACCTTGAGAAAGGTTAAGAACTTGTTAAAGGATATATAGCTACTAAATGGCTAAGAGGGGCTTTTAACGCAGGTTTCTGTGGTTCCGTTGCCAGGCTTCTTCCTCTGGGTCGTTGCCAGTCAAACTGAAAATCCACTATTGGTGCCACTACCAGAGAGAAGACTGGGGGCTCCTTGGAGTCACCTGGCAGACAATTTCTTGTTTTCATAGTACAGGGTCTTCCTAAGTCTCTGACCCCACAGAGGATGTGGAAGAAGGGATTTAGGGGCCCGTTTGTAGTCTTCATGAATATATCAGTTCTTAATCTATCCTATGTTAATATCGCAAAGGGAAAAAAATCACTTTTTGAATTTAGAAACGTATATGTTTACTTGATATGTCTATGATAAAATTTGTTCTTTTGGCTACCTTCACTCCTCATGCATCAGTCAGAAGAATACAAATGTTAGTATCTATAAATATTTTTGTTGCCATTCCAAAAGAAAAAAGGCTCAAATTCTTGACACTAATCTGAAATGAATGTTCTCATTTTGCATGCATTAGGTTGTTGATTGTCTTATGTGCCCTGATGGGACATGAGACTTTTGTGACCCATCATCCAGAATATCTATAGATGGCTATCAAATGATGAAATGTCATATATATGAATGACTGATCAATTTTCTTAAATTTGTCGATGGTGCTTACTGGTATGCTGTTAAGGAAAACCACTGGCAATATTCAGACTTTGATTTTTGCAACAGAGTGTATTTGTTAAAAGCATGGGCTTTGGGATCACACAAACTTAGGTTTGTATTCTGTCTCTTCCGTGAGCTCTGTGAGTTAGCACAAATAACATAACCTCTCCAAATCTTTTTTTAATAAAGATTTTATTTATTTATTTGAGAGAGAGAGAGTGAGAGAGAGAGAGCACAAGAGGGAAGAGCATCAGGGGAGAAGCAGACTCCCTGCTGAGCAGGGAGCCCAGTGCAGGACTCGATCCCTGGACTCCAGGATCATGACCTGAGCCGAAGGCAGACACTTAACTTACAGAGCCACCCAGGTGCCCCAACCTCTCCAAGTCTTAAATTCCTCATTGCAAAATGTGATGATAGTAAAATCTATATCATAGACTGTTGTGAGGATTAAATGAGGTAATGCATTTAGAGCCCTTGGCAAGAAGTGTATGCTCAATACATGTTAGCCATTATTACCATTACTTAAGAAATTAACTAAAGGGGGGCGCCTGGATGGCTCAGTCGTTAAACGTCTGCCTTCGGCTCACGTCATGATCACGGGGTCCTGGAATTGAGCCCCGGGTCCGGCTCCCTGCTTGCCGGGAAGCCTGCTTCTCCCTCTCCCACTCCCCCTGCTTGTGTTCCTGCTCTCGCTTTCTCTCTCTCTGTCAAATAAATAAAATCTTAAAAAAAAAAAAAGAAAAAAGAAATTAACTAAAGGTTAGTGTTTCTCAAAATACAGTTGCTAGAATACCTGCATCAGGATCACCTAGAATGTTTGCTTAAAATATTAGGTTCCTGGATTCCAGTCGGATCTCCTGATTCAGAATTTCTTTAGCAGGAATGGTGAGCATAGAATTTGCACAATAGCACTCATTCATAGAGCTCACACACACTAAAGTTTGAGAACCACCACCTCAGAAAGAGTGTGTGTGTGTTGGGGCGGGGGGTTGCTTTATGCTCTGGTTCAGCCACATTTATGACTAACTGCCATATTCCAGGACCTGCCTTAGGCAAAAGGGAAGTGAATAAGACAGTCCACTTTCAAATTCAGAATGCAAAAACTCTTGTTTTTGTACGAGGTACACTTGCCACTCTGAGAACAATGAACTGAAGAGAGAAGGAAGATAATTCTGTATTTATGCTATATTGGAAATTTTATTGGAAATCCACAAATCCTCACATACCCATCTTTGAGTGATATAGGGATGCTAAGGTTAAATGCCTCCCCATTTCTTTTTTGTTCTTACATGGAGTGATCTGTATGGAGAGGTAATTTTCATCTGCTTGGTGGATTGCAAAAAATCAAGGTAGGATGATTTTTCCTTCTTTTTAGAAATGCATTTTTAGAGAAATGTTTTCCAGTTCTGTATGAAGGAGACTGATGTAGGATAGTTAAAACAACTCTTTGGCTTTAAGGCTTAGTCCAGTCTATTCCAATCATAGGAATCTCCAGAATTTCAATTGCCTTTGAAATTGGACTTTAAGGCATGTTTCTTCCCTAGGAGTGCATGATTTTTTCTAGTTTACAAAGATCAGTTTATGTTTGAGTTTTTTTCCTTTAGTGGAGAAAGAGTAAAATTTTTTGTATTGACATATAATGCAGTTTTATAATTTATAACAATCATTTGGCATGTCCATGGATGTCATCAATGAAGGGTTTATGCATTTTCAGAGAAGGCAAGGTTCAGAATTCATATAAACAAGATGCATCTAATGGTTTTTTTTAAGTTTTTATTTAAATTCCAGTTAGTTAACATATAGTGTAATACTAGTTTCAGATGTAAAATATAGTCATTCAACAATCCCATACAACACACAGTGCTCATCACAAGTGCACTCCTTAATCCCCACTACCTATTTCACCCATCCCCTACCACCTCCCCTCTGGCAACTATCAGTTTGTTCTCTAGAGTTAAGAGTCTGTTTCTTGGCTTTTCTCTCGCTCTCTTTTTTTCCTTTGCTCATTTGTTTTGTTTCTTAAATTCCACATATGAGTGAAATCATATGGTATTTATCTTTCTCTGACTGCCATATTTCACTTAGCTTCATAATCTTTAGCTCCATCCAAGTCATTGCAAATGGCAATATTTCATTCTTTTTTTAAAATTTTTAAAAATTTTATTATGTTATGTTAATCACTGTACATTACATCATTAGTTTTTGATTTAGTGTTCCATGATTCATTGTTTGTGTATAACACTCAGTGCTCCATGCAATATGTGCCCTCTTTAATACCCATCACCAGGCTAACACCTCCGCTCACCCCCCTCCTCTCTAGAAACCTCAGTTTGTTTCTCAGAGTCCATAGTCTCTCATGGTTCGTCTCCCCCTCTGATTTCCCACACTTCATTTTTCCCTTCCTACTATCCTTTTTTTTTTTTTTTTTTAACATATAATGTATTATTTGTTTCAGAGGTACAGGTCTGTGATTCATCAGTCTTACACAATTCACAGCGCTCACCATAGCACATACCCTCCCCAATGTCTATCACCCAGCTGCTATAAACATCGGGGTGGACGTAACCCCTTTGGATCACTACATTTGTATCTTTGGGGTAAATACCCAGTAGTGCAATTGCTGGGTTGTAGGGTAGCTCTATTTTCAACTTTTTGAGGCACCTCCATACTGTTTTCCAGAGTGGCTGCACCAGCTTCCATTCCTACCAACAGTGTAGGAGGGTTCCCTTTTCTCTGCATCCTCGCCAACATCTGTCATTTCCTGACTTGTTAATTTTAGCCATTCTGACTGGTGTGAGGTGGTATCTCATTGAGGTTTTGATTTGGATCTCCCTGATGCCGAGCAATGTTGAGCACTTTTTCATGTGTCTGTTGGCCATTTGGATGTCTTCTTTGGAAAAATCTCTGTTCATGTCTTCTGCCCATTTCTTGATTGGATTATTTGTTCTTTGGGTGTTGAGTTTGAGAAGTTCATTATAGATTTTGGATACTAGCCCTTTATCTGATATGTCATTGCAAATATCTTCTCCCATTCTGTCAGTTGTCTTTTGGTTTTGTTGACTGTTTCCTTTGCTGTGCAAAAGCTTTTTATCATGATGAAGTCCCAATAGTTCATTTTTGCCCTTGCTTCCCTTGCCTTTGGCGATGTTTCTAGGGAGAAGTTGCTGTGGCTGAGGTCGAAGAGGTTGATGCCTGTGTTCTCCTCTAGGATTTTGATGGACTCCTGTCTCATATTTAAGTCTTTCATTCATTTTGAGTCTATTTTTGAGTGTGGAGTAAGGAAATGGCCCAGTTTCATTCTTCTGCATGGGGCTGTCCAATTTTCCCAACACCATTTGTTGAAGAGACTGTCTTTTTTCCATTGGACATTCTTTCCTGCTTTGTTGAAGATGAGTTGACCATAGAGTTGAGGGTCCATTTCTGGGCTCTCTATTCTGTTCCATTGATCTATGTGTCTGTTTTTGTGCCAGTACCATACTGTCTTGATGATGACAGCTTTGTAATAGAGCTGGAAGTCCGGAATTGTGATGCCACCAGCTTTGCTTTTCTTTTTCAACATTCCTCTGGCTATGCGGGGTCTTTTCTGGTTCCATACAAATTTTAGGATTATTTGTTCCATTTCTTTGAAAAAAGTGGATGGTATTTTGATAGGGATAGCATCAAATACGTGTAGATTGCTCTAGGTAGCATTGACATCTTCACAATATTTGTTCTTCCAATCCATGAGCATGGAACATTTTTCCATTTCTTTGTGTCTTCCTCGATTTCTTTCATGAGTATTTTATAGTTTTCTGAGTACAGATTCTTTACCTCTTTGGTTAGATTTATTCCTAGGTATCTTATGGTTTTGGGTGCAATTGTAAATGGGATCGACTCCTTAATTTCTCTTTCTTCTGTCTTGTTGTTGGTGTATAGGAATGCCACTGATTTCTGTGCATTCATTTTCTATCCTGCCACTTTACTGAATTCCTGTATGAGTTCTAGCAGTTTTGGGGTGGAGTCTTTTGGGTTTTCCACATAAAGTATCATATCATCTGCAAAGAGTGAGAGTTTGACTTCTTTGCCGATTTGGATGCCTTTTATTTCTTTTTGTTGTCTGATTGCTGTGGCTAGGACTTCTAATACTATGTTGAATAGCAGTGGTGATAGTGGACATCCCTGCCATATTCCTGACCTTAGGGGGAAAGCTCTCAGTTTTTCCCCATTGAGAATGATATTGGCTGTGGGTTTTTCATAGATGGCTTTTATGATATTGAGGTATGTACCCTCTATGCCTATACTCTGAAGAATTTTGATCAAGAAAGGATGTGGTACTTTATCAAATGCTTTTTCTGCATCTATTGAGAGGATCATATGGTTCTTGTTCTTTCTTTTATTAATGTATTGTATCACATTGATTGATTTGCGGGTGTTGAACCAACCTTGCAGCCCAAGAATAAATCCCACTCTGTCGTGGTGAATAATCCTTTTAATGTACTGTTGGATCCTATTGGCTAGTATTTTGGTGAGAATTTTTGCGTCTGTGTTCATCAGGGATATTCGTCTGTATTTCTCATTTTGATGGGGTCTTTGTCTGGTTTGGGATCAAGCTAACACTGGCCTCATAAAATGAGCTTCGAAGTTTCCCTTCCTTTTCCATTTTTTGGAACAGTCTCAGAAGAATAGGTATGAATTCTTGAAATGTCTGGTAGAATTCCCCTGGGAAGCCATCTGGCCCTGGGCTTTTGTTTGTTGGGAGATTTTTGATTACTGCTTCAATTTCCTTAGTGGTTATGGGTCTGTTCAGGTTTTTTTTTTCTTCCTGGTAGAGTTTTGTTAGTTGATACATCTCTAGGAATGCATCCATTTCTTCCAGATTGTCTAATTTGCTGGCATAGAGTTGCTCATAATATGTTCTTATAATTGTTTGTATTTCTTTGGTGTTGGTTGTGATCTCTCCTCTTTCATTCATGATTTTGTTGATTTTGGTCATTTCTCTTTTCTTTTTGGTAAGTCTGGCCAGGGGTTTATCAATCTTGTTAATTCCTTCAAAGAACCATCTCCTAGTTTCGTTGATCTGTTCTACTGTTCTTTTGGTTTCTATTTCATTGATTTCTGCTCTGATCTTTATTATTTCTCTTCTCCTGCTGGGTTTCGGCTTTATTTGCTGTTTTTGCTTTATTGCTTTATTTGTTCTTTCTCCAGCTCCTTTAGGTGTATGGTTAGGTTGTGTATTTGAGACCTTTCTTGTTTCTTGAGAAAGGCTTGCATTGCTATATACTTTCCTCTTAGGACTGCCTTTGCTGCATCCCAAAAATTTTGAACAGTTGTGTTTTCATTTTCATTGGTTTCCATGAATTTTTTTTAATTCCTCTTTAATTTCCTGGTTGACCCATTCATTCCTTAGTAGGATGCTCTTTAGCCTCCATGTATTTGAGATCTTTCTGACTTTCCTCTTGTGACAGAGTTCTAGTTTCAAAGCATTGTGGTCTGAAAATATGCAGGGAATGATTCCAGTCTTTTGGTACCGGTTGAGACCTGATTTGTGACCTAGGATATGATCTATTCTGGAGAATGTTCCATGGGCACTAGAGAAGAAAATGTATTCTGTTGCTTTGGGATGGAATGTTCTGAATATATCTGTGAAGTCCATTTGGTCCAGTGTGTCATTTAAGTCTTTATTTCCTTGTTGATCTTTTGCTTAGATGATCTGTCCATGTCAGTGAGGGGGGTGTTAAAGTCCCCTACTATTATTGTATTCTTGTCGACGTGTTTCCTTGCTTTTGTTATTAATTGGCTTATATGATTGGCTGCTCCCATGTTAGGGGCATAGATATTTACAATTGTTAGATCTTCTTGTCGGATAGACCCTTTAAGTAGGATATAGTGTCCTTCCTCATCTCTTATTATAGTCTTGGTTTAAAATCTAATTTTTCTGATATAAGGATTGCCACCCCAGCTTTCTTTTGGTGTCCATTAGCATGGTAAATTGTTTTCCACCCCTTCACTTTCAATCTGGGGGTGTCTTTGGGTCTAAAATGAGTCTCTTGCAGACAGCATATCTATGGGTCTTGTTTTTTTTATCCAATCTGATACCCTGTGTCTTTTGATTGGGGCATTTAGCCCATTCACATTCAGGGTAACTATTGAAAGATATGAATTTAGTGCCATTGTATTGCCTGTAAGGTGACTGTTACTGCGTTTTGTCTCTGTTCCTTTCTGGTCTATGTTACTTTTAGGCTCTCTCTTTGCTTAGAAGACCCCTTTCAATATTTCTTGTAGGGCTGGTTTCATGTTTGCAAATTCTTTTAGAGATTTTGTTTGTCCTGGAAGCTTTTTATCTCTCCTTCTATTTTCAATGACAGCCTAGCTGGATATAGTATTCTTGGCTGCATATTTTTCTTGTTTAGTGCTCTGAATATATCATGCCAGTCCTTTCTGGCTTTCCAGGTCTCTGTGGATAGTTCTGCTGCCAATCTAATATTTTTACCATTGTAGGTTACAGACCTCTTGTCCCGAGCTGCTTTCAGGATTTTCTCATGCCAGTCCTATCTGACCTGCCAGGTCTCTGTGGATAGGTCTGTTTCCAATCTAATGTTTCTACCATTGTAGGCTACAGACCTCTTGTCCTGAGCTGCTTTAAGGATTTTCTCTTTGTCTCTGATATTTGTAAGTTTTCCTATTAGATGTCGGGGTGTTGACCTATTTTTATAGTTTTGAGGGAGGTTCTCTGTGCCTCCTAGATTTTGATGCCTGTTTCCTTCCCCAAATTAGGGAAGTTCTCTGCTATAATTTGCCACAATATACCTTCTGCCCCTCTCTCTCTTTCTTCTTCTTCTGGGATCCCAATTATTCTAATATTGTTTTGTCTTATGGTATTGCTTATCTCTCGAATTCTGCACTCGTGACCCAGTAGTTGTTTATCTCTCTTTTTCTCAGCTTCTTTATTCTCCATCATCTGGTCTTCTATATCACTATTTGTCTTTTCTGCCTCATTTATCCTAGCCGTTAGAGCCTCCATTTTTGATTGCACCTCATTAAGAGCCTTTTTGATTTTGACTTGGTTTAGATTTTAGTTCTTTTCTTTCTCCAGAAAGGGTTTCTCTAGTATCTTCCATGCTTTTTTCAAGCCCAGCTAGTATCTTTAGAATTGTCATTCTGAACTCTAGTTCTGACATCTTACTAATGTCCGTATTGATTAGGTCCCTGGCTGTCGGTACTGCCTCTTGTTCTTTTTGTTGAGGTGATTTTTTCCATCTTGTCATTTTGTCCAGAGGAGAATAGATGAATGAGAGGGCAAACTGCTAACAGGGTAACAACAACCCCAGAAAAATATACACTAAACAAATCAGAAGAGACCTGAAACTAGGGGAAAAGAAAGGGAAAGAAAGAAAAAAAGAAAAAGAAAAAGAAAAAAAAAAGAAGGAAAAGAAAAAAAAAGAATATGATCAAGTGTCATCAGGCTGGTGCATAGATCAGTGCCACACACTAGATTTTGGTTGTAGTTTGGTCTGTTAGAAGAAAGTGCCTCCCAAAATTTTAAAGAAAGAAAAACTTATATATGCACAAATATAAGGGTTAATATGATGAAGGGATGGAATATGACTGTAAAGATGAAAATTATAAAAGATTTTATAAAAGGAATTGATAAGATAAGAAGTTGGTTGAAAAAAGAAAAGAGAAATTTAAAAAAAGGGAGAGAATGTGATCAGGCAGGAGACTAGAACAAAGCCATACACTAGAGATTTAGGGTATATTTTGGTCTGTTAGAAGCAACTGTATCCCAAAATTTTAAAGAGAGAACAATTTATATATATATACCAAAAATAAGGTTAACTACTGTGAAGGGGTAGAATATGACTCTAAAAATGAAAAATAAAAAAGATTTTTAAAAAAGGGATTGATAAGATGTTGGTTGAAAAAGGGAAAAAGAAAAATAAAAAAAATAGTAAAAGAAAATTAAAAAAATTAACTTTGAAGGACTAAAGAATCAGGGGGAAAAAGCCATGAATTCTATGTGCTGTATTCCCCCAGTGCTGGAGTTCTGCGGTTCTCATTGATTAGTAAACATGGTCTTGGCTGGCTGTTCTTGCTGATTTTTGGGGGGAGGGGCCTGTTGCAGTGGTTCTCAAATGTCTTTGCCAGATGCGGACTTGCACCACCTTTGGCGGGAGCTGTGCTAAGTAATCTGCTGGGGTTTGCTCTCCGTAACTTTTGTTCCCTGCAAGATTTCTGTACAGCTTTGGAGGATGAGAGTGAAAATGGCGGCCTCCCAATCTCCACCCCAGAGGAGCCGAGATTTCGGGGCCCCACTCCTCAGTGCACCCCCAGAGAAAAGCAGTCAATTACTCCCATCTCCGGTCTCCTTCCACACTCCCTGGTCACCTGGCCTGTGTCTGAGCGTTTCGATCTCTGGCACACGACCCCATGTTGAGTCTCCAAACCCAACAGATTCCTGCGGTGCACTCTCACGCCGCTCCTCCTGGGGGAAGAAGGGGAGTCTCCCTGAATCTGCCACTTGTTGGGTCCCTGCTGTAAGAGCAGTGGCTGGACTGTGCCGCGGATCATGGTTTATGCAGCCCCGAGCTGAGAGCCCACTCCTCGGCTCTGTGTCTGCAGCCGGCTTCCCAGCTCTGGTACCTGGGAGCTCTGCCACACTCAGGCACCCCCAGTCTTTCTGTGACCCTGAGGGTCTGTGAACACACTGTCCCAGTGAGGGTTCCACTCCCCGCTTAGCCACTGGAGCTACGTTCCTCAGCGGAGCCGTCTTCTAAAAGTTCCGATTTTGTGCTCAGCTGCTCTATCACTTGCCAATAGCCGGCTGATGGAAGCTCCCTCCCTTCGCAGTCTAGCTTCCCAAATATCGCCTTGGATTCACTTCTCTGCACATCCTACCTTCCAGAACGTGGTCACTTTTCTGTTCAGAGAGTTGTTGCTATTCTTTTCTTTGATCTCCTGTTGAGTTCGTAGGTGTTCAGAATGGTTTGATCCCTACCTAGCTGAATTCCTGGGACCAGACGAAATTTAGGTTTCCTACTCCTCTGCCATCTTGCTCCTTAACTTCAAGATTTCATTCTTTTTTATGGCTGATATATATATATACACCACCTCTTTATCCATTCAGTAGTTGATGGGCACTTGGGCTGTTTCCATAATTTGGCTATTGTAGATAATGCTGCTATAAACATTGGGATGCATGTATTTCTTTGAATTAGTATTTTTGTATTCTTTGGGTAAATACCTAGTAGTGAAATTACTGGATTGTAGGGTAGTTCTATTTTTAACTTTTTGAGGAAACTCCATACTGTTTTTCTGAGTGGCTGTACCAGTTTGCATTCCCAGTGCATGACGGTTCCCCTTTCTCCACGTCCTTGCCAACACCTGTTGTTTCTTGTGTTGTTGATTTTCACCATTCTGACAGGTATAAGGTGATATTTCATTGTAGTTTTGATTTGTATTTCCCTGACAATCAGTGATGTTGAGCAGCTTTTCATGTATCGTTGACTATCTGTATGTCTTCTTTAGAAAAAATGTCTCTTCCTGTCTCTGCCCATTTTTTAATTGAATGATTTGTTTTTTGGGTGTGGAGTTTTTTAAGTTCTTTATATGTTTTGGATACTAACCCTTTATTGATATGTCTTTTGCAAATATCTTCTCCCATTCTGAAGGTTACCTTTTAGTTTTGTTGATTGTTTCCTTCACTGTGCAGAAAGCTTTTTATTTTGGTGAAGTTCCATGGTTTAATTTTGTTTTTGTTTCCCTTGCTTCAGGAGGCATATCTAGAAAGAAGTTGCTATGGCTAATGTCAAAGAGGTTATTGCTTGTGTTCTCTTCTAGGATTTTGGTGGTTTCCTGCATCACAAATTTGGTCTTTAATCCATTTTGAATGTATTGTTGTGTATGGTACGAGGAAGTGGTCCAGTTTCATTCTTTTTGTATGTTGCTGTCTAGTTTTCCCAACACCATTTGTTGAAGATACTGTCTTTTTCCCATTGGATATTCTTTCCGGCTTTGTCAAAGATTAATTGACCATACAATTGTGGGTCCATTTCTGGGTTTTCTATTCTTTCTATTGATCTATGTGCCTATTTTTGTGCCCGTACCATAATGTTTTGATCTCTATAGCTTTGTAATATAACTTTAAGTCCAGAATTGTGATGCCTCTAGCTTTTCTTTTCTTTTTCAAGGTTGCTTTGGCTATTTGGGGTCTCTTGTGGTTCCATACAAATTTTAGGATTGTTTGTTCTAGCTCTGTGAAAAATGTTGTTGGTATTTGGATAGGCATTGCATTAAATGTGTAAATTGCTTTGAGTACTATTGACATTTTAACAATATTTGTTCTTCCGATCCATGAGCATGGAATGTCTTTCCATTTCTTTGTGTCATCTTGAATTTCTTTCAGCAGTGTTTCATAGTTTTCAGAGTATAGGTCTTTCACCTCTTTGGTTAGGTTTATTCCTAGGTATCTTAGTGGTTTTGGTGCAATAGTAAATAGGATTGACTTCTTAATTCCTCTTTCTGCTGCTTCATTATTGGTATATAGAAATGCAACAGACTTCTGTATGTTGATTTTGTATCCTGTGAATTCATTTCCTGATTTCTTTTATCAATTGTAGCAGGTTTTTGGTGGAGTGTTTTCGGTTTTCGGTGGAGTGTTTTCGGTTTTCAGTATAGAGTATCATGCCATCCGCAAATAGTGAAAGTTTTACTTCTCTTTTTCATATTTGAATGCCTTTTATTTATTTTTGTTGTCTGATTCCTAGGGCTAGGACTTCCAGTACTATGTTAAGTAACACTGGTGAGAGTGGACATCCCTCTCTTGTTCCTGACTATAGAAGAAAAACTCTCAGTTTTTCTACACTGAGGATGATGTTAGCTATGGGTTTTCATATCTGGTCTTTATCATATTGAGGTATGTGCACTTTGTTGAGGGTTTTTATCATGAATGGATGTTGTACTTTGTCAAATGCTATTTCTGAAGATGTATCTAATTATTATGGTGCCTATCATTTTGTCACTGTCAAATAAGAGTTAATATTCATTTACCATGTTATTATCTATAAAGGGATTTTCCACATACCACATTTGGTCATCAAAATAGTTCTTTTTACTGATTCAAAGTCAAGTTTGCCTTACCTTTGGGACATTTTGCCTCACCTGTCTTGGAGTCAACCTGTGAAACCAGGATAATCCCCACTCCAGTGTCTGTAATTCTACTAATGGGCAGTTCTTCTATTATATACCCATCTTGGGCTGCCATGGACTGACCAGTAAGGTTTTGTGTCCAAGTCTGTAAACCTGGTACTAGAAGAGATGAAGATACGAATAGAGCAGACTTAATAGCTAATGTGCTAGTGTTTGAGAGCTTGATATAGTTTAACTCATTTAATATTTAAAATAACTCTATTCATTATTATGACCATTTTACAAATGAAGAAACAGAGTCAGAGGGTACAGGCAATTTTCTTATGATCACAGAGAAAAAAAAACAAAAACAAAAACAAAAAACTGGTAGTGCTAGGATTTGATCTCAGATAGACTGGCTCCAGGGTCCATGTTCTAAACTGTTATTTGTAGTCCTCTCCAAATTGGTTTTGATTAGGAAGACAATGTCATAGGAGCCTAAATACCAACATGAAAGTAAGAAATGGTAACCCTGTTAGAAATTTCACAAAGCAAAACCATAAGTGTTGTGGGAATTTAGAACAGGGAAAATAGCTTGGGCTAAACCAGTCATAGTAGGAGTTGTAGAAGAAGTGGGAGAGGATTTGTTCCCTGGAAGGTGAATAGTGAGTGATTATATATAGCACAGTAGAGTGCAGTGAAGGAACACTGTCTTTGTAGTAAAACAGACCCCTACACATAGCTATGGGACCTTTGGCAAGTAGCCTCTCTTTTCTTATCTACAAATTATTAATAATTGTACCTATCCCACAGGTCTTATTTTTAAATGGAAAGATGGGTGGGATGCTGGAGAATAACAGGCACAAAAATTGGGAAAGCAGAAATGCTTATGGAATAATTTGAGAGGGATCTAATCATCTATCTAGTGGAAGAGAGAGGATCTGTATGGCAATAATGACAGATTTAAGAATGTGGTTTGAATGAATCATGGAACACTACATCTAAAACTAATGATGTAATATATGGTGATTAACATAACAATAAAAAATTTTTAAAAAAAGAATGTGGTTTGGGATCACAGTAATAGAAATCTTTTGATGAATGTACTGCTTAAGATTTTAGGGATTGGTGGATATCTTTCTTAAACTTACTACCTGGAAAACCTGGGCACATTACATAACTTTCTGTGCCTCAGTTTTCTGATTTATAAAATTAGGACTAAATAAAATGAAATATGTAAAAATTTAAGCCTAGTTTGTGATACATACTTAATGATCAATTAATGCTACATATTAATATCACTACCAGTGTTAGTAATATTCAACAGGAAAAATATCTATCATCTATCTATCTATCATCTATCTATCTATCTACTATCATCTATCATCTATCATCTATCTATCTATCATCTATCATCTATCTATCTTCTATCTATCATCTATCTATCAATCTATCCATCCATCCATCCAACCATCCATCCATCCATGGGAGTTAAATAATAAAAATGTTGTTTTTGAATGAACTGCTATCATTCTACAAGAAACCATGGCTGAAGATAGACACGAAGACAGATATTATAAGTGATAATCAAGTTATAATTATGAATGAATTCTTACTAATCAATCAAAATACTTAACTTTTTAACAGTCTCAAAAGAAAAATGATAGTTACATTTTTGCTAAGTTCTATGATAATAGTGCATTGCTGTTTAGGTACCATATTTTCAAAGAGTGACAAGTGACAAATTGGTGTATATCCTGGAGACTGATGACTAGAAAATGGGAACTAGGTCCCATGAGGAAAAAGGAGCCACAGAATGAATGTGGGTTTTTATTCTGGAGAAGATATAAGAGTGCATTTATGGCTGTCATGTGGAAGAGGAGGTAGATTTATTCTGCATGTTCTAGAGGACAAAGGGATAAAATAAACTGGTGTGTTTTCAGTATGAATACAACTTCTTTAATAAATTGTGAGCTCTGCTTAACTGCTTACATTCTAGGAGGTTTGAGATGTATACCTCTTAAAATACTGGAGAGAGGAGTCTCACTTTGTGGATAGGACTGAGTGATTTTTAAGACCCCTATAAAATGTAAATATTATGACCAGTCTGGCTTTTAGGCTTACTGCATAGAACAGAGTGAGGGAGAGAGAATTCCTAAACTCACTAAACTAGTTTTTGAGTAAGAAGGAGAAAGTGGGAGAACAATATTCATTTTCAGTTGAGACACAGTGACTGGAGTGATTTCATTGAGCCAGGAGGAGAAAAATGATGAGGAAATGCATGGAGAACCATAGGGTATTCATGAACACTTTCAGAAATTAAAAAAGGCGGTGATTGGGAGGGAAGAGGCATTATTCATAAACATGACTTGGTGAAAACTTTATCCCAGGTTGTTGCCCAGTGACAGCATAAGTGGGAGTCAGGATAAGGCTATTCTGTCATGAAGCTAGTAGAAAGGGGAATATCCAGATGAATTTCATCATAGGTTACCACTGTTCCTAATTCAGAGACAACCTGTGGTAAAGATAGCATAACAAGGTAAAGAACCGCCCCCTGCCCATCCCACCTAATTTATTCAATAACTACCAAAATGCCAAACATTACATGCTAGATTCTCTTTCTCTCTCACTCTATGTATAGATACACATGTATCTATATATACATATGTTAATTTGTGTATATATGTTTGTTTATGTGTATATATGTATGTGTGAGTATATGTATATCAGTTTATTTAATCCTAATATAAATTTTGAGAGGAAAATATTGCCTGTATTTTACAGATTAGGAAACTAAAGCTCTCTAACATAGTCATTTGCTCAGATTCTCATAAGCTAATAAGTAGTTGCTAATGGTATCCGGATGTCTACCTAATGCCAAAATACTGTTTTCTTAGAAAACTGGATATTTAGATTGTGAAATCTAGTTTAAAATCCTGAATTTGCCTCCGCATATTGTGCAACTTTGGGCAAATCATTAAACTAACTTGATCTCATTACCCTTCTCTGTGAAATGGTGAAGAGACACTTATCCTGCCTGTAGATTTCTATGTAAGTAGAGGTGAGAGGTTCCCAAACCTGGAGCCATCAAGGGGTTTTAAACAAGGGAAATACATGGTTAAACTTGTATTTTTACAAAGATCTGGTAGGTACTGTGCAAGATATATTTGAGGGGGACTAACATAGCCCCAGAAAGAGAGCCCTTAAGAAGCAATGTTCTTGCTAATAAATGGTATACTATCTTAGGGTAGTGGTATAAGGGATACACAGTAGTGGATATACTTAAACAAATACTTAATACAGTGTTTCCTCACTATTTTTTCATTATTACTCCCCGTCCCAGCACACACACACACACACACACACACACACACACACACACACACACACCACCTAGGAGACCAGGAGACTTTTTACACACTTTATCCTGAGCAACTCCTGCCTGGAGAAATTTGAATACCAGATATACTGCAAGTCAATTTATGTACAGTTTATACATATCTGTGTTTTACACATAAAATATTTTTTCACCTTCTCTATTATTTGGGGGTGGGGAGAAAGAGATTTATTTTAAGGAACTGGCTCACAAGATTGTGGGGGCTGGCAAGTCTAAAATTTGTAGGACAGGCTGGCAGGTTGGAGGCTCAGGCAGAATTTCTATGTTGCAGTCTTAAGGTAGATTTCCTTCTTCAGCTTCTTCTTTCTGCTTTTAAGGGCTTCAGCTGATTGGATGAAGCCTACATATTATGGAGGGTAATCTGTTTTACTTACAGCCAACTGATTATAAATGTTAATCATTAAAAAAATACCTTTATAGCTACATGTAGACTAGGGTTTGACCAAACAACTGAGGGTCTTAGCCTAGCCAAGTTGATACATAAAATTAACCATCACTTCCCTTTTCCAAAATAACTATTTTTCACTCCCCTGGGGGTGATATCACTTCTGTTGATATCATAGCATGATATCTGTACATTAAAGTAGGGGATAAAATAACATGATGTACTGTATATTAGATCAGTTTCTTGGTTGGATATATGAGGCAAGGGATAGAGAGGTACTGAAGGTGATTTACAGATTTCTAATGTGAACAAGTGAGCAGATAGATGTGCCATTCACTGAGACAGGAAAAGCAGGAAATAAGTAGATTTGATGTGGAATATGATGAGATTTATATACAACCATGTGTGCTTTTTACAGTGAAACTTCAGCATATTCATTCATAAGTCTTCCTAACTGCTTATATCTAAAATTGAATAAAATTTATTAGAAAATCTTTTGGAAAGATACAATGCTTTTTATTTAAGCTCAGTGATAGCATGATTTCCTCGCTTTTAGCATTCAGGCCTGAAAGACTTTCTGGAAATATTTGGTATCATTTTCTTGGTTGTACTATATTCCTACTACTTTGATACATTGTAATAGAATATGATATGCTAAGAACAAAGTGTTGATTATGTGACAGACATTTAGTTTCATCCTCACGTTTGCCTTGTTAACAAACATACACATGGGCTTAGTCACTGTCTGACTTCTTTCTGTATTTTTATTACCTTTCTTCCCAACTAAATTGTGGGCTTATGAAGGACAGGAATAAAGGGAATTGGGTCAACAAATATTTAGGGTCTAAAATCGTCGTATTTGTTCGTTCCCACAGAACCCAGATGAATGCTTTGCTCATAAAAGGTTGTTAATAAATGTCAAATGTTTGTTGAAGTGAATGTTATCATATAATTCAGTATAAGTTTATCTACAAGTACCACAAATCATTGCTTCTTATTAAATAACTTTTCACAGATTTATGAAGCAGTGGGGATTATTTCCATTCCACAGCATAGATTTCATATTTCATTCAAGATAAGAATGGGAAAAGCTCATTTAACTGCTTCAAATTAGAAGGACATATAGCCTGTTGGTACTAAAGTTCTTTATTTTTTTATATTTTGTCTTCAGGACACTATTCTTTTTATATATATATATTTAATTTAATTTGATTATGTTATGTTAGTCACCATACATCATTAGTTTTTTTTTTTAAAGATTTTATTTATTTATTTGACAGAGAGAGACACAGCAAGAAAGGGAACACAAGCAGGGGGAATGGGAGAGGGAGAAGCAGGCTTCCCGCCGAGCAGGGAGCCCGATGCGGGGCTCGATCTCAGGACCCTGGGACCATGGCCTGAGCTGAAGGCAGACGCTTAACGACTGAGCCACCCAGGCACCCCACATCATTAGTTTTTGATGTAGTGATCCACAATTCATTGTTTTCGTATAACACCCACTGCTCCATGCAGTACATGCCCTCCTTAATACCCACCACTGGGCCAACCCATTCCCCCACCCCCATCCCTTCCCAAACCCTCAGTCTGTTTCTTGGAGTCCATAGTCTCTCATGGTTCGTCTCCCCCTCCGATTTCTCCCCCTTCATTTTTCCCTTCCTTCTCCTAATATCCTCCATGCTACTCCTTATGTTCCACAAATAAGGGAAACCATATGATAATTGACTTTCTCTGCTTGATGTACTTCACTTAGCATAATCTCTTCCAGTCCCATCCATGTTGATGTAAAAGTTGGGTATTCATCCTTTCTGAAGACTAATATTCCATTGTATATATGGACCACATCTTCTTTTTTTTTTTTTAATTTTTTATTGTTATGTTAATGCCCATACATTACATCATTAGTTTTAGATATAGTGTTCCATGATTCATTGTTTGTGCATAACACCCAGTGCTCCATGCAGAACGTGCCCTCCTCAATACCCATCACCAGGCTAAACCATCCTCCCAACCCCCTCCCCTCTAGAACCCTCAGTTTGTTTTTCAGAGCCCATTGTCTCTCATGGTTCTTCTCCCCCTCCGATTTCCCCCCCTTCATTCTTCCCCTCCTGCTACATTCTTCTTCTTCTTTTTTTCTTTCTTAACATATATTGCATTATTTGTTTCAGAGGTACAGATCTGAGATTCAACAGTCTTGCACAATTCACAGCGCTTACCAGAACACATACCCTCCCCAGTGTCCATCACCCAGTCACCCCATCCCTCCCACCCCACCCCCCACTCCAGCAACCCTCAGTTTGTTTCCTGAGATTAAGAATTCCTCATATCAGTGAGGTCATATGATACATGTCTTTCTCTGTTTGACTTATTTCGCTCAGCATGCCCTTCAACAGATGAATGGATAAAGAAGATGTGGTGGATGGACCACATCTTCTTTATCCATTCATCTGTTGAAGGGCATCCCGGCTCTTTCCACAGTTTGGCTATTGCAGACATTGCTGCTGTGAACATTGGGGTGCATATGGCCCTTCTTTTCACTACATCTGTGTCTTTGGGGTAAATACCCAGTAGTGCAATTGCTGGGTCAAAGGGTAGCTCTATTTTTAATTTTTTGAGGCACCTCTACACTGTTTTCTCAAGTGGCTGTACCAACTTGCATTCCCACCAACAGTGTAAGAGGGTTTCCCTTTCTCTGCAACCTCTCCAACCTTCATTGTTTCTTGCCTTGTCAATTTTTGCCATTCTAACTGGTGTAAGGTGGTATCAGAACACTCATGAAAGAAATTGAAGAAGACACAAATAGATGGAAAAATATTCCATGCTCATAGATCAGAAGAATAAACGTTGTTAAGATGTCTATGATACCCAGAGCAATTTATACCTTCAACGCCATCCCGATCAAAGTTCCAATGACATTTTTCGAAGTGTTGGAACAAACAATCCTAAAATTTGTATGGAATCAGAAAAGACCCCGAATTGCCAAGGAAATGTTGAAAAAGAAAAACAAAGCTGGGGGCATCACGTTGCCCGATTTCAAGCTATACTACAAAGCAGTGATCACCAAGATAGCATGGTACTGGCACAAAAACAGACATATAGACCAATGGAACAGAATAGAGAGCCCAGATATGGACCCTCAACTCTATGGTCAAATAATCTTTGACAAAGCAGGAAAAAATATGCAATGGATAAAAAGACAGTCTCTTCAATAAATGGTACTGAGAAAATTGGACAGCTATATACAGAAGAATGAAACTCGACCATTCTCTAATACCATACACAAAGATAAACTCAAAATGGATGAAAGACCTCATCAAAATCCTAGAGGAGAACATAGGCACTAACATCTTCGACATTGCCACAGCAACTTCTTTCAAGATACATCTCCAAATCTAGTGAAACAAAAGCGAAAATGAACTTTTGGGACTTCATCAAGATAAACAGCTTCTGCACAGCAAAGGAAACAGTCAACAAAACAAAGAGGCAACCCACAGAATGGGAGAAGACATTTGCAAATGACACTACAGACAAAGTGCTGATTTCCAAGATGTATAAAAAACTTCTCAAACCCAACACCCATAAAACAAATTATCAAGTCAAAAAATGGGCAGAAGACATGAGCAGACACTTCTCTGAAGAAGACACACAAACGGCTAACAGACACATGAAAAAATGTTCATCATCATTAGCCATCAGGGAATTTTAAATAAAGTTAGTTCTTTATAACTTTAAACTATTTTGTTTTGTAGAAACAGATTTCCTAAGCTGATAATCATGTAAGTCTTTAAAATTCTCTTAGTCATAGGGTCTACCATTTTTCACTGTGATTGCTTCATTATGTATGGATTTTTTTTAGGATTTTATTTATTTATTTAATTTACAGAGAGAGAGAGAGACAGCGAGAGAGGGAACACAAGCAGGGGGATTGAGAGAGGGAGAAGCAGGCTTCCCACTGAGCAGAGAGCCCAATGTGGGGCTTGATCCCAGGACCCTGGGATCATGACCTGAGCCTAAGGCAGTCGCTTAACCAACTGAGCCACCCAGGTGCCCCTATGGATGGATTTTTAAGAGTCACACAAATTACATGTCAACTTCATGTAGAAGATTTACTGCTCCATCACTTGATTGTGGGAAAATAGAAAAAAGGTGTATATTTTGTAATAATACTAAGAGCCATAAGAAGAGGCCTCTGATGATCCTATAGGGAGCTCTGGAGGTGGAATGGCCCTTCAGAGTTGTTCTCATGTGAAGCAAGGTTTGCTGGGTCATTGTACCACCACATCAATGAATTACTTGGGCTAGTTGCACAAGGGAGGGGAAATAATTTTGGTCAAGTCAGCTTTTTGGAGAGGGGTACAGCTGTGAACCTTAGCAGCTAACATTCCTGTCAAGTGGGGGGAATAAGTATGATGATCCTGAATTGAGGATGGCACACATCATTGCTTAATATAAGATTTGTTTAGATTTTGTTTAGTTATCACTATTTTAGTACTTTAGTACTACGTTTAGAATTTTTAATTCTTTAATGACTAGATGCCTTGACTAAAATGCTTATTAAATTAATTTAATTAAACTAAATATAAGTGTATTTCATGATTTGTTATTCCAGTTCCATCCTTGCTCCCACCCCTGCTGGCAGAGTCATTTAAAAAAAATTTTTTTTTAAACTGTTGTATACTGCTGTAGGTCTATTATTACAGTTCTTCTTTTTCTGTTATATTGATTATGCAGCTCAGAAGCCACAACTTTGTTGTGGTGAGAGTACCAACTCTTTCAAACTTCCGGTTTCAAATGTTTCCAAGGCAGATCCATGTATGATGCCCTTTTTAATTTACCAGATCTGCCTCTTCAATTAATTTAGTGATAGATAACTTTTAAAGCATTCATTTCTATTACCTTGTTAGAGCTCTATGAGGTAATGGTTAAGATCATGGATTTGCATATAAAACAAATATGATTTAAGTCTTTCCTTGCCCCTAACAAGCTATATGACCTTGGGTAAGAACTTATTTTCTCTGAGTCTGTTTTTACTTGGTCTGTAATATTACTTATAGAGATGAAATAGTTAATGTTAGTTAACATTAATTAACGTTAATGTTTAGGACATAATAGGCTTTCAATAAAAGGTAGCTGTTATTATTATCTTCTCAATAATCCTGTGTAGTGGGAATCACTAGCCCTTTAAACAGATGCATGCAAAGGTAGAAAATACCATTCAAATATAAAATTCTTTTATGTAGAACTTTATAGCTGGAATGCAATAATCAAATACTAGTTAAACCTAAGTTGTCTCCCACATTTTTTAATTGTTACATTGGTAAAGATTTTCATCCATAAATAATGAACTTTACCTTCTTCCATGACATAAAAAAGCTTCATCCTATTTTCTGAATTGCTCAAAGAGTATTGTAACTACAAAGAGTCTGAATTCTGTTTAATTTCAGATAACCAAAGTGAAAGTGGCACAATTTCAGGTTTCATCAGTGCAATATTGGGAAAGTCCTCCCTACTTAGTGTATTATAACCTCCAAAGTGACCCCTCTTTTTGCAAGTTATGTTCATCTTCAATAATCTGGTTAGACTAATGTCAAATCCTGTAGCTGAGTCATCCAAGTATTGGATGCACTGAAATGGGCTGGGGGAAATTTCCAGAGTCACATGATACGTTAGGAGCAAAGTGCCTGAAGTATTAGAGCACTTGCCTGAGAAAGAGATTATAAGAGGAAATAAATTGAAATGACACTCAGAGAGCAAAACTGTTGGAAAGTTAATCGGGTCAATGCCTAGTGATATGCTTTAGACTTTATAATATTTTTATCCAATAAAACAAAAATGAAAAAAATATAGCATAGAAATGTGAGATAACTTAGTGATAGAATTTGTAACTCACAATTTTTAGGATTTGATCAAGAGGATTTATTCTAGTGAGATTTGAAATTATATATGTTCCTAGGAAGGACAAAAAGAATATTTATATCTCAATCATCAGTTTTTCCTTTGGGAGGAAATACTGAATTTCCTCAGCTTTTCCTGCTTTACTCTTTTTTTTTTTTTAAGATTTTATTTATTTGACACAGAGAGACACAGTGAGAGAGGGAACACAAGCAGGGGGAGTGGGAGAGGGAGAAGCAGGATTCCTATCGAGCAGGGAGCCTGATGCGTGGCTCGATCCCAGGACCGTGGGATCATGACCTGAGCTGAAGGCAGATGCTTAACAACTGAGACACCCAGGCCCCTGCTTTACTCTTTTGAGGCTTGACTGACATGCCACCCTTCAAACAATATGACAGTTGCCTTCTGAGAGATGTGTCCTGAGAAGAAGGGCATTGATTGCTGGGGTCAAAAAAACAAGTTGCTAATTTTGTTTTTATAGTTAACCTAGGCTAAGTAATGTATGAGTAAAAAAAAAAAAAAGCCAAAAAATTCAAATCATGTATTTAGTCTTGAAAATATTTGTAGAAAATGATGTCATTACAGAAAGAGAGGAGTCAAAATGACCTAGACAGAAATTTCAATTACACACACACACACACACACACACAGGCAACAAAAGCAAAACAGAAAAGTGAGACTAAGATCAAACTAAAAATCTGCTACATGGAAAAGGAAACAACAGAGTGAGAAAGCAACTTAGAGAATGGGAGAAAATATTTGCATAACATCTGATAAAGGGTTAATATCCAAAATATATAAAGAACTCCTACAATTAAGTGGCAAACAAAACAAAACAAACAGAAAACAATCTGATTAAAAAATGGGTAAAGGACTTGAATAGATTTTTCTCCGAAGAAGACATACAGATTGCTAGGTATATGAAAAGATGCTCAATATCACTAATCATCAGGAAAATGCAAGTCAAACCCTTATAAAGAGATATTACCTTACATCTGTTAGATGGATGTTATGAAAAACCAAGCAAAAGCAAAAAAAAAAAAAACAGAAAACCAGAAAATAACAAGCGTTGATGAAGATGTGGGAAAATAGGAACTCTTGTGCCGTGTTGGTGGGAATGTAAAATGGTGCAGCCACTATGGAAAACAGTATGGAGGTTCTTCAAAAAATTAAAAATAGAACAACCATATGATGCAGCAATCCCACTTCTGGGTACTTATAAAAAAGAATTGAAATCAGGATTTTGAAAAAATACCTGCACCTCCATGTTCATTGCAGCATTATTTACAATAGTCAAGGAGTGGAAACAACCTAAATGTCCATGTACAGATGAATGGATAAAAAAGTTGTGGTATCTATCTATCTATCTATCTAATCTATCATCTATCTATCTATCATCTCTCTATCTATCTAATGGAATTATATATATATGTATGTATGTATATATATATATAATGGAATATATAATATAATAGAATTATATATATAATGGAATATATAACACACACATATATAATGAAATAGTACTCAGCCATAAAAAAGAATGAAATCTTGCCATTTGCAACAACATGGATGGAGCTAGAGAGTATAATGCTAAGTGAAATAAGTCAGTCAGAGAAAGACAAATACCATTTGATTTCACTCATATGTGGAATTTAAGAAAACAGATGAATGCAGGGGGAAAAAAAGAGAGAGGCAAACAGACTCTTAACTATAGAGAAAAAACTGTGGGTTGCTGGAGGGGAAGTGGGTAGGAGAATGGGTTAAATGGGTGATAGGTATTAAGGAGGGCACTTGTGATGAGCCCTGGGTGTTATATGTATGTGATGAATTACTAAATTCTATTCCTGAAACTAATATTACAGTATATGTTAACTAATAGGAATTTGAATAAAAACTTGAAACAAATAAATGAAAAAGATTATATGGTATATTCATACAATGGGATATTATTCAACTATTAAGAAGAAAGAAATTTTTTCATATGCTACATGGATGAACCTTGACATTATGTTAAGTAAAATAGGTGAATCACAGAAGAACAAATACCACATGATTCCACTTATATGTAGTATTTAAAATAATCAAACTCATTAAAACAAAAAGTAGAATGATGGTGGACAGGGGCCAAGGGGAGAGGGAAATGGGGAGTTGCTGTTCAATGAGTATAGTTTCAATCATGTAAGATGAAAAAGTTCTAGAGATTTTTTTGTACAACCTTATGCTTATAGTTAACAATACTGTACAGTTAAAATTTTAAGAGCATAGATCCCATGTCATATATTTTTACCATAATTCTTTTAAAAATTATGTGTTGGTCTACTTACTTATCCATTCAGTCATATATTTTTAAATTGAAGTAAAATATAAATACAGAAAAGCACACTAAGGTATAGGTTGATGAATTTTCACAAAGTGAACACAATCACTTAGATCTAGATATAAATATCAGCAAAACAGAGGCCTTCAGTGCTCTTAGTCACTAACATTCATACTGCAAAAGTAACCCTTCTCTTGACATTTGTTACCTTGGATTAGATTTGCCTGTCTGAAATTGATATAAATGGGGCCCTAGAGTATTTTTCCTTGCTTCTTTCACTCAACACTACGTTTGTGAGATTCATCCCTGTTACATTCTGAAGCAATTTGTCTTTTCTCACTACTATATAATAATCCATTGCACAAATATACTACATTATTCACTCTCCTGTTGATGGACATTGGTTTACACTCCAGTTTCAGGCTATTACAACTAAGTCTGCTAGGAGCATTTTGGTAAATTTTGGGTGGTCATTTTTGGTGTGCATTTAGTTATACAACTAGGAATGAAATTGCTAGATCTTAGAATATGCATATGTTTAGTGTAGCAGAAAATTATAAAAGAGTTTTGCAAAGTGGTTATTTAAATTTATACTCCCACCAGTGATTAAGTTCCAGTTGCTCTACATTTTTTCAGTAGCTACTTTGGTGGGCATGTAGTAATATTGTGGTTTTAATTTTGCTTTTCTCTGATGACTAACAAGCTTGAAAATTTTTTCATGTGTTTATTGGTTTGAGTTTTCTTTCTTTTATTGATTTGATAGATTCATATGTACTTTGAATATGAATCCTGTTTTGCACATATGTATTGCAAATATTTTCTCCCTTTTTTTTAAAGATTTTATTTATTTATTCATGAGAGACAGAGAGAGAGAGAGGCAGAAGCAGAGAGAGAAGCAGGCTCCCTGTGGAGCAAGGAACCTGATGCAGGACTCGGTCCCAGGACCCTAGGATCATGACCTGAGCCAAAGGCAGATGCAACCGACTGAGCCACCCAGACGCCCTATTTTCTCCCTTTTTTTGCTTGCATTTTCCATTTTTTAATTGTATCTTTTGAACAAAAGTTCTTACTTTTAATTTAGTTCAACTTATCAATCTTTTTTTTTTTTATGAAACCATAAAATCTTTTTTTGGTCCTCTTTAGGAAATCTATGCCTACCTCATGGTCATTAAAATATTTTTGTATGTTCTCTTCTAGAATTTTTCACATTTAAATCTACACTGGACTTGGAGTACGTTTGTGAATAGTGTCAGGTGGAGGGTCACAATTCAATTTTTCCCCATACCATGGAAATACAATTGACTACTTATTGATAATACCGTATTTTCCCTCACTGAATTGCAGAGGGCCCTTGATGTATATTAAGTAACAACTTTTAAGTGGGTTTGTTTCTAGACTCTAGTCTATTTTCTTGGTCTATTTGTCTATCCTTATGCAATTAGAACATTCTCTTAATTACTCCATATAATAAGTTTTAATATCTGGTTGTATATGCCCTTAAGCTTTACTTTTGTTCACAGTTTTCTTAGCAAATCTTGGGTATTACATTTTTATATACATTTCAGAATCAATTTGGCAATTTCCACAAAAATTCTTGCTGAGATTTTGATTCTGAATTGATTAAATCTGTGAAACAACTTGGGAAGAATTTACATATTTAAAATTTTGACCTTATAATTCATCCACATGATATACATATACATATATACATATACTTTCATCATTTATTTAGCTCTTCATTAATTTCTTTCTTAAAATTTTATTCAATTATGTTATGTTAATCACCATACATTACATCATTAGTTTTTGATGTAGTGTTCCATATATTCATTGTTCGCATATAACACCCAGTGCTCCATTCAATACATGCCCTCTTTAATACCCATCACCAGGCTAACCCATCCCCCCATTCCCCTCCCCTCTAGAACCCTCAGTTTGTTTCTCAGAGCCCATTGTCTGTCATGGTTCATCTCCCCCTCCAATTTCCCCCCCCCTTCATTTCTCCCTTCCTGCTATCTTCTTCTCCTTCTTCTTCTTCTTCTTCTTCTTTTTTAACATATAATGTCTTATTTGTTTCAGAGGTACAGGTCTGTGATTCAACAGTCTCACACAACTCACAACACTCACCATAGCACATACCCTCCCCAATGTCTATCAACCAGCCACCCCATCCCTCCCACCCCCCACCACTCCAGCAACTCTCAGTTTGTTTCCTGAGATTAAGAATTCCTCATATCAGTGAGATCATATGATACATGTCTTTCTCTGATTGACTTATTTTGCTTAGCATAATACCCTCTAGTTCCATCCACATCGTTGCAAATGGCAAGATTTCATGTTTTTTTGATGGCTGTGTAATATTCCATTGTATGTATATACCACATCTTCTTTATCCATTCATCTGTTGATGGACATCCTGGCTCTTTCCATAGTTTGGCTATTGTGGACATTGCTGCTATAAACATTGGAGTGCACGTACCCCTTCAGATCACTACATTTGTATATTTGGGGTAAATACCCAGTAGTGCAATTGCTGGGTCATAGGGTAGCTCTATTTTCAACTTTTTGAGGAACCTCCATACTGTCTTCCAGAGTGGCTGCACCAGCTTGCATTCCCACCAACAGTGTAGGAGGGTTCCCCTTTCTCCACATACTCGCCAACATCTGTCATTTCCTGACTTGTTAATTTTAGCCATTCTGACTGGTGTGAGGTGGTATCTCATTGAGGTTTTGATTTGGATTTCCCTGATGCCGAGCGATGTTGAGCACTTTTTCATGTGTCTGTTGGCCGTTTGGATGTCTTTGGAAAAATGTCTGTTCATGTCTTCTGCCCATTTCTTGATTGGAACATTTGTTCTTTGGGTGTTGAGTTTGATAAGTTCTTTATAGATTTTGGATACTAGCCCTTTATCTGACATGTCATTTGCAAATATCTTCTCCCATTCTGTCGGTTGTCTTTTGGTTTTGTTGACTGTTTCTTTTGCTGTGCAAAAGGTTTTAATCTTGATGAGGTCCCAAAAGTTCATTATTGCCCTTGCTTCCCTTGCCTTTGGTGATGTTTCTAGGAAGAAGTTGCTGCAGCTGAGGTCGAAGAGGTTGCTGCCTGTGTTCTCCTTTAGGATTTTGATGGACTCCTGTCTCACATTTAGGTCTTTCATCCATTTCAAATCTATTTTTGAGTGTGGTGTAAGGAAATGGTCCAGTTTCATTCTTCTGCATGTGGCTGTCCAATTTTCCCAACACCATTTGTTGAAGAGACTGTCTTTTCTCCATTGGACATTCTTTCCTGCTTTGTCAAGGATTACTTGACCATAGAGATGAGGGTCCATTTCTGGGTTCTCTATTCTGTTCCAATTGATTTATGTGTCTGTTTCTGTGCCAGTACCGTACTGTCTTGATGATGACAGCTTTGTAATAGAGCTTGAAGTCCGGAATTGCGATGCCACCAGGCTTGCTTTTCTTTTTCGGCATTCCTCTGGCTATTTGGGGTCTTTTCTGGTTCCACACAAATTTTAGGATTATTTGCTCCATTTCTTCGACAAAAATGGATGGTATTTTGATAGGGATTACATTAAATGTGTAGATTGCTCTAGGTAGGATTGACATCTTCACAATATTTGTTTTTCCAATCCATGAGCATGGAACGTTTTTCCATTTCTTTGTGTCTTCCTCGATTTCTTTCATGAGTATTTTATAGTTTTCTGAGTACAGATCCTTTGCCTCTTTGGTTAGATTTACTCCTAGATATCTTATGGTTTTGGGTGCAATTGTAAATGGGATTGACTCCTTAATTTTCTTTCTTCTGTCTTGTTGTTGGTGTATAGGAATGCCACTGATTTCTGTGCATTGATTTTACATCCTGCCACTTTACTGAATTCCTGTATGAATTTTAGCAGTTTTGGGGCGGAGTCTTATGGCTTTTCCACATAAAGTATCATATCATCTGCAAAGAGTGAGAGTTTGACATTTTCTTTGCCGATTCCGATGCCTTTTAATTCTTTTTGTTGTCTGATTGCTCTGGCTAGGACTTCAAGTACTATGTTGAATAGCAGTGGTAATAGTGGACATCCCTGCCATGTTCCTGACCTTAGGGGGAAGCTCTCAGTTTTTCCCCATTGAGAATGGTATTTGCTGTGGGTTTTTCATAGATGGCTTTTATGATACTGAGGTATGTACTCTCTATCCCTACACTGTGAGGCGTTTTGATCAAGAAAGGATGTGGTACTTTGTCAAATGCTTTTTCTGCATCTATTGAGAGGATCATATGATTCTTGTTCTTTCTTTCATTAATGTATTATATCACAATGATTGATTTGTGGGTGTTGAACCAACCTTGCAGCCCAGGAATAAATCCCACTCTGTTGTTGTGAATAATCCTTTTAATATACTGTTGGATCCTATTGGCTAGTATTTTGGTGAGAATTTTTGCATCTGTGTTCATCAGGGATATTGGTCTGTAGTTCTCCTTTTTGATGGGGTCTTTGTCTAATTTTGGGATCAAGGTAATGCTGGCCTCATAAAATGAGTTTGGAAGTTTTCCTTCCATTTGATTTTTTGGAACAGTTTCAAAAGAATAGGTATTAATTCTTGAAATGTTTGGTAGAATTCCCCTGGGAAGCCATCTGGCCCTGGGCTCTTATTTGTTGGGAGATTTTTGATGACTGCTTCAATTTCCTTAGTGGTATAGGTCTGTTCAGATTTTCTATTTATTCCTGGTTCAGTTTTGGTAATTTATACATCTCTAGGAATGCATCCATTTCTTCCAGATTGTCTAATTTGCTGACATAGAGTTGCTCATTATATGTTCTTATAATTGTTTATATTTCTTTTGTGTTGGATGTGATCTCTCCTCTTTCATTCATGATTTTATTTATTTGGGTAATTTCTTTTTTCTTTTTGATAAGTCTGGCCAGTTGTTTATCAATCTTATTAATTCTTTCAAAGACCCAGGTCCTAGTTTCGTTGATCGGTTCTACTGTTCTTTTGGTTTCTATTTCATTGATTTCTGCTCTGCTTTTTATTATTTCTCTTCTCCTGCTGGGTTTAGGCTTTATTTGCTGTTTTTTCTCCAACTCCTCTAGGTGTAGGGTTAGGTTGTGTATTTGAGACCTTTCTTGTTTCTTGAGAAAGGCCTGTATTGCTATATACTTTCCTTTTTAAGACTGCCTTTGGTGCATCCCAAAGATTTTGAACAGTTGTGTTTTCATTTTCATTGGTTTCCATGAATTTTTTAATTAAAAATTAATAAATTTTAATATTATTATATTATATATTATATATATTTAATATTATTTTTAATATATTTAAATATATTTAATATAATATAAATAAATATAATATTTATATAATATATATTATATAAAATATAAATAAATACATATTTAATATATATAATATATATTTAATTATATATAATATAATATAATATAATATAATCAATATAATATATATATTATATATGTATATACATAATATATATACTATATTGTATAATATATATTATATATGTTATATATAATATAATATAAATAAATAAATATTTAATATATAATATATATATTTAATATTATTATATTATATATATTATATATATTATTATAAAAAATTTTAATTAAAAAAATTTTAATTAAAAAGAATTACTTCTTTAATTTCCTGTTTGACCCATTCATTCTTTAGTAGGATTCTCTTTAGCCTCCATGTATTTGAGTTCTTTCCGACTTTCCTCTTGTGATTGAGTTTAGTTTCAAAGCACTGTGGTCTGAAAATATGCAGGGAATGGTCCCATTCTTTTGGTACCGGTTGAGACCTGATTTGTGACCTAGGATGTGATCTATTCTGGAGAATGTTCCATGGGCACTAGAGAAGAATGTGTATTCTGTTGCTTTGGGATGGAATGTTCTGAATATATCTGCGAAGTCCATCTGGTCCAGTGTGTCATTTAAATCTTTATTTCCTTGTTGATCTTTTGCTTAGACGATCTGTCCATGTCAGTGAGGGGGGTGTTAAAGTCCCCTACTATTATTGTATTATTGTCTATGTGTTTCTTTGCTTTTGTTATTAATTGGCTTATATAATTGGCTGCTCCCATGTGAGGGGCATGGATATTTACAATTGTTAGATCTTCTTGTCGGATAGACCCTTTAAGTAGGATATAGTGTCCTTCCTCATCTCCTATTATAGTCTTTGGTTTAAAATCTAATTAGTCTGATAGAAGGATTGCCACCTCATCTTTCTGGTGTCCATTAACATGGTAAATTGTTTTCCACCCCCTCACTTTAAATCTGGAGGTGTCTGGGTCTAAAATGAGTCTCTTGCAGACAGCATATCGATGGGTCTTTTTTTTTTTTTTCAGTCTGATACCCTGTCTTTTGATTGGGGCATTTAGCCCATTTACATTCAGGGTAACTATTGAAAGATATGAATTTAGTGCCATTGTATTGCCTGTAAGGTGACTGTTACTGTATTTTGTCTCTGTTCCTTTCTGGTATTTTACTTTTAGGCTCTCTATTTGCTTAGAGGACCCTTTTCAATATTTCTCATAGGGCTGGTTTCATGTTTGCAAATTCTATTAGCTTTTGTTTTCCCTGGAAGATTTTTTTTTCAATTTTTTTAATTTATTTTTTTTATTATGTTATGTTAATCACCATACATTACATCATTAGTTTTTGATGTAGTGTTCCATGATTCATTGTTTGCATATAACACCCAGTGCTCCATGGAAGTTTTTTATGTCTCCTTCTATTTTCAGTGACAGCCTAGCTGGATATAGTATTCTTGGTTGCATATTTTTCTCGTTTAGTGCTCTAAATATATCATGTCAGTCCTTTCTGGCCTGTCAGGTCTCTGTGGGTAAGTCTGCTGCCAATCTAATGTTTCTACCATTGTATGCTACAGATCTCTTCTCCTGAGCTGCTTTCAGGATTTTCTCTTTTTCTGTGAGACTCGTGAGTTTTACTATTAGATGTCGGGGTGTTGACCTATTTTTATTGATTTTGAGGGGAGTTCTCTGTGCCTTCTGGATTTTGATGTCTGTTTCCTTCACCAAATTAGGGAAGTTCTCTGCTATAATTTGCTCCAATATACCTTCTGCCCCTCCCTCTCTTTCTTCTTCTTCTGGGATCCCAATTATTCTAATGTTGTTTCATGTTATGGTATCGCTAATCTCTTGAATTCTGCCCTCGTGATCCAGTAGTTGTTTATCTCTCTTTTTCTCAGCTTCTTTATTTTCCATCATTTGGTCTTCTATCTCACTGATTCTCTCTTCTGCCTCATTTATCCTAGCAGTTAGAGCCTCCATTTTTTATTGCACCTCATTAATAACCTTTTTGATTTTGACTTGGTTAGATTTTGGTTCTTTTATTTCTCCAGAAAGGGTTTCTCTGGTATCTTCCATGCTTTTTTCAAGCCCAGCTAGTATCTTTAGAATTGTCATTCTGAACTCAAGTTCTGACATCTTACTAATGTCCGTATTGATTAGGTCCCTGGCAGTCAGTACTGCCTCTTGTTCTTTTTGTTGAGGTGATTTTTTCCATCTTGTGATTTTGTCCAGAGGACAATAGATGAATGAGAGAACACAATGCTAACAGGGTAACAAATACCCCAGAAAATTATACACTAAACAAATCAGAAGAGACCTGAAACCAGGGGAAAGAAAGGGAAAGAAAGAAAAAAAAAAGAAAGAAAGAAAAAGAAAAAGTTAAAAAAAAAAAAAAACAGAATATGATCAAATATGATCACACTGGTGAAGAGATGAGTGCCACACACTAGATTTTGGGCGTATTTTGGTCTGTTAGAAGAAAGTGCCTCCCAAAATTTTAAAGAAAGAAAAACTTATATATGTACAAAAGTAAGGGTAAATACAATGAAGGGATGGAATTCGACTGTAAAGATGAAAATTATAAAAGATTTTATAAAAGGAATTGATATGATAAGAAGTTGCTTGAAAGAAGAAAGAAGAGAAATTTAAAAAAAAAAGGGAGAGGATGTGATCAGGCAGGAGACTAGAACAAAGCCATACACTAAAGATGTAGGGTATATTTTAGTCTGTTAGAAGCAACTGTATCCCAAAATTTTAAAGAGAGAACAACTTCTCTATATATACCAAAATAAGGTTAACTACAATGACGGGATAGAATATGACTCTAAAAATGAAAAATAAAAAAGGTTTTTTAAAAAAGGGATTGATAAGATGTTGGTTGAAAAAGGGAAAAAGCAAAATTCAAAAAAAAATAGAAAATGAAAAAAAAGAAAATTAAAAAAATTAACTTTGAAAGACTAAAGAATCAGGGGGAAAAAGCCATGAATCCTACGTGCTGTATTCCCCTATTGCTGGCGTTCTGCAGTTCTCACTGATCAGTAAACTTGGTCTTGGCTGGCTGTTCTTGCTGATCTTCTGGGGGAGGGGCCTGTTGCAGTGGTTCTCAAATGTCTTTGCCGGAGGTGGAATTGCACCACCCTTGGCGGGGCTGTGCTAAGTAATCTGCTGGGGTTTGCTCTCCGTAACTTTTGTTCCCTGCAAGCTTTCTGTACAGCTTTGGACGAGAGAGTGAAAATGGCAGCCTCCCAATCTCCACCCCAGAGGAGCTGAGACCTCGGGGCCCCACTTCTCAATGCTCCCTCAGAGAAAAGCAGTCAATCACTCCCATCTCTGTGGTCTCTGGCCACACTGCGAGCTCACCCAGTCTGTGACTGAGCGTTTCTATCTCTGGCACATGACCCCAGGAGTCTCCAAACCCAGCAGATTCCTGCGGTGCACTCCCGTGCTGCTCCTCCTGGGGGAGGAAGGGGAGTCTCCCCAGATCTGCCACTTGTTGGCTCCCTGCTGGAAGAGCAGTGGCCCGACTGTGCCACAGATCACAGTTTATGGCAACCCCAAGCTGAGAGCCCACTCCCTGGCTCTGACTTTGTAGCCGGCTTCCCACTCCGATACCTGGGAGCTCTGCCACACTCAGGCACTCCCGGTCTTTCTGTGACCCCGAGGGTCCTGAGACCACACTGTCCCAGCGAGGGTTCCACCTCCCCCTTAGCCACTGGAGCGATGTCCCTCAGTGGGGCAGACTTCTAAAATTTCTGACTTTGTGCTCTGTGGCTCTATCACTTGCCAGATGTGGCTGATGGAGGCCCCCTCCCCCACCGTCTATCTCCCTGAATATCGCCTCGGATTCACTTCTCCACACGTCCTTCCTTCCAGAAAATGGTTGCTTTTCTGTTCAGAGAGTTGTTGCTATTCTTTTCTTCGATCTCCTGTTGAGTGCATAGGTGTTTAGAATGGTTTGATCCCTATCTAGCTGAATTCCTGGGACCAGATGAAATTTAGGTCTCCTACTCCTCCTCCATCTTGCTCCTCCACACTGCTCTTCATTATTTTCTTTTAGTAATATATTCTAATTCTCTGTATAGGTGTCTTGAACATCTTTCATTACAATGAGATATACACTTTGGTGCTATTGCAAATAGTATCAGTTTAAAATTATATTTTTATTTATTTTATTTTATTTTATTTTATTTTTTTTTTTTTTAAAGATTTATTTATTTATTTGAGAGAGCGAGAATGAGAGAGAGAGAGAGAGTACATGAGAGGGGGGAGGGTTAGAGGGAGAAGCAGTCTCCTCGCCGAGCAGGGAGCCCGATGCGGGACTCGATCCAGGAACTCCAGGATCATGACCTGAGCCAAAGGCAGTCGCTTAACCAACTGAGCCACCCAGGCGCCCCTAAAATTATATTTTTAAATTGTTGGTGATATACTTAAAGAAAGACAGTTGACTTTTGTATATTAACTTTGTATATAGAGGACTTGCTAAATTTGCTTTTATTTGTAATATTTTATCAATAGATTTTTTTTAGATTTATTATGTACATAATCCAATTACGTGAAAAAAATTATGGTTTTATTTCCTGTGTTTCATTTTCTTAAATTTTCATATCTTTTCATATTGTACTCACTAAAACCTCCAGTACAATACTTCATAGATATGATGATAGCTGACATTCTAATCTTAAGGGAGAGTATTTCAATATTTCACATCAGTATATTGTTTTTAAAATGTTTTCAGACTAAGGTTATTCACTTCTATTCCTGGCTTGCTAGGACTTTTTGAAAATATGAATGAGTACTGAATTTTATAAAGTGCATTTTCCACATCCATTGAAACAATCAAATGAAATTTTTTTCTTTTTTCTGTTAATATAGTGAATTGCACTGGTTGATTTTTGAAAGTTAAAACAACTTTCATTTATTAAATAAACCCACCTTGGCCATGAGGTGTTATTCTTTTCATGTGTAGCTCTTTTGGGTTTGCTTTTTATGTTTTTTTTTCTTCCATGCTAATGAGAAAAATTGGCTTCTAATTTTTCTCTTTTGTGATTTTTTTGTCTTTTTGGTATCAATGTTATGATGGCCTCAAAATAAGCTGAGAAATATTATTTCATCACTTTCTGTTCTCTTGAAGTTTGTTTTAAATTGATACTCATTTTTACTTAAATATTTGGAAGAAGTCGCCTTTGAAGTCTTTTGGGTTGGAGAGTGCTTTTAAAATAATACTTCAATTAGTCTTTTTAGAGGTTGGAAAACATATATTTTTTATTTATTCTTATGTAAGTTTTGGTAGGATTTTTTTCACTCTAGTATTTCTCCATTTCAACTAAATTTTTACCTTTAATTGGCATTATTTTGTTTATAATGTCTTCTATAAAATCTGAAGAAGTATTCCACTTTTTATTTCAGATAGTAATAATTTGTCTCATTTATTTTCTTGATCAGTCATACTAGGTGGTTATAAATTAAAAATCTTTTCTAATAACCAATTTTAGGTTTTCTTGATTTTTCTCAATGCTACATTTATATTTTGTTGGTCTCCCCCACCCTCGTGACTTTCTGTCTTTTGTCGGTTTTGAAAATATATTGATTATTACATATCATATAATGCTTCTGCCACATTCTCTGATCCAATTCTGGAAGTCCATTGACACAAACTTTTTTTTTTTCCTATAATCTATATGTGTTTTATAGCATTTTAAAATAATTTTTAATCTCTTTTTTCTTTCAATGCTTCATTTTGGATTTATTTATTAGCTTTCCTTCCAGTACACTAACCATCTCTTCTGCTGAGTCATATTCATTTTTAAACCCACCTATTGAATTGTTAGTTTCACTTATTGAATTTTTTAGTTTATGAATTTCCATTGACCCTTTTTCATAAATCTAGGTCTCTGGTATGTCTCCATCTTTTAAAATTAACATTTAAAACAAACTTTCTATTGAAGTACAACATGGATACAGAAAAGTTCCCATTTTACGGTTCCATTCATTTTCTTAAACATATCAATCATGGTTATTGCAAGGCCTATGTCTAATAATGCCAATATCTGAATGAACTGTGGGTCTGTTCTTCTTCTTCTTTTTTTTTTTTAATTTTCTTTTTAAGTAATCTCTACACCCAGGGGCTCGAACTCACAACCCCGAGATCAAGAGTCGTATGCTCTAGTGACTGAACCAGCCAGGTGCCCCACTGTGGGTCTGTCTATTTTTTATTTTTTCTTTTATTCTTATTTTTTGGCAATCTGTAAGTTTTTATTGAATGACAGCTATTGTATATTAAAAATTGTAGGTAATCTGAAAAACATCATCTTTCTTTAGAGAGTTTTTACTTTTTCTTCTAAAATGCAGAGAGATTAGGGGCCTATCTCTTTAATCCATTTATAGGCTGGGCTGAATTGAAGACAGTTTTAGTTTTTATGATGGTGGTTTATTTCTGGTTTCCCCCTATCCCTATCCCTAATCTTAACCCCAACCCTAACCTTAGCCTTGAGATGTTTATGAGGACATTTCCTCATTGGTGAGTCTGAACCCCAATTTTTACCTCTCCAGCATCGTGTGATTATTAAACGTTCTGCTTCGGTTCTCAGAGGCTTCGCTCTTCTCAGCTTCCTAGTCTCTGTCCCTGCTCTGCTGATGAATTGAATATTGCCTTCAGAGAAAAAATAGCACATAGCGTTGGTCTCACTTCTTTGTACTTTACTTCATTGCAAATTCTTGAATCCTCAAGTCCTAGCTTTTCTTTCAATTCTGAACTCCAGTTTTTGTTTCTCAGTCCCTTGAGACTGCCAAAAGCTTTACTCAGCAGCTGTTTTCTGCTCAGCTTTCTGTTTCAGTTCTTCAGCCTCTTGCTCTGTACTGGGTACAAATAGGAAAATGCTTTCAGGAGAAAAGAAATATTGAGCCCAACTCAATGAATTTCCTTCTCAGGGATCTTGGCCTTGTAAGTCCTGGCTGTCTTGGTAGTTCTTTGATGACTTCAAACATTTCTTTGATAATCCAGCCTTCTGAGTTTTTCTCAGCAAGAGGTTTAGAATGTTATAAACTAGGAAGTTCTACCTCTCTCTGTCTCTGTGTCTCTCTCTCTCCTTAATTTTAAAACTCTGTATTTAAAAAGAAAATTTAGAGGTGGCTGACTGGCTCAGTCAGTAGAGCATTAGACTTTTGATCTCGGCATTATGAGTTCTTTACCCTGTTGGGGTAAAGACTACTAAAAAATTAAGAAATAAAAAAAATAGAAAATTAATAATGTAGAAAATTTTTCTTCTTTAATATGATTATGTCCATTGAGGGTCTGTATTTGATAAAAGAACATGAGAGTGTGATTTGTCTAAAGTCATTAATTCATCTAATTAATGACAGATATAGTGTTAGAACCCAGTCCGTTTTCTTTGCTTTACAAATCACTCCACTGCCAAATTTAACTTGTTTCCTTTTAATATAGTTAAGGTCTTCAAATATTTGGAATCATTAAGGAGATAAATGAATTCCTCCTTTCATTAGCTAATTGATCCCTATTTTTGTTATTTTTCTCTCAGTTTTATTCTCTAAATAATGTATATATTTTTTCTCTTCCCTATTTTTTCCTTTACTTGCATCTGTCAAGTCTTAAAAGACTACTAAGGGTGAAGTTTATACTATTTACTAGCCCATGTCTTTACCTTATTGGATTACCCACCCTATGAGGCGAACTGAGCAGGTATAGTTAATGTTTATTTGACTGATGAGCCAAATTAGTCTCAGAGAGGTGACACAGTTTTCTCAAGTTAGAAGAGCCTGTACTAAAATCTGGACCTCTTGTTTAAGTGTCTTTTCCCCCACTACTAAAGCAGATGGCAACTCATTAAGCCTTGTGGAAATCATGGAATGGCAGGACTGGAAGGCATCTCAATGATAATGTAAGTACCATTCTGTCAATTTACAAAGAGAAAACTGAGACCACAGAGGTGAAGTAGCTTCCTCAAAGTCACATTGCTAGGAGGTCACTGCATTGGTACTAGAATTCAAGCCCCAGATTTATTGCTTTACTTTTGGTGGTTGGAAGAAAGCCAAACTAGAACAGAGAGGACAATGTAGAGAAAAATTTTAAAGCACCATGTAGCAGAATTAATAGGACAGAATAGCAGGGAGTTTAGAGTAGTAAATAAATTGATTCAGGAAGAGCTTTACTTAAGTACAAAGCAGTAACTCTGAGCACCAAAGATAACTAAACATAGGACCATACAGTGAAGGAAGGCTGTTGGATTTCCATTTACCTGCCAGGTCATAGGCAACTAACACAAGAGTATTTCTGAGGATGCTTCCAATCTTGAGATTATTAGATCTCTCAAATTGATCACGTAATAGGAAAGCTTATGAATTCCTCTCTTCTTTTAAAAATTGCTCATGGCAACACAAAGTAAATTTCCAAAGATAACGCTGCTTAAGCAAGTAATTTGCATATCAATAAATATATATTTGTTACTGTGGTTTTTATATTAATCATTATACTGCCAAATCATTTTAACAACTGTTATATAATTATAAGGAAATCAAAACATAAATTCATTACCAAATTTCCTTTTTACTTATTTGGTCAAAAAGACCAAATATTGTTCACATTTTTAAAAGTATATAAAAAGTTTGACTCTTTATGTAAGCCTACATTCCTTTTTTAAATTATTTGTTTTGTCAGTTAATATTTAAGTTCTTTGTGAATTTAAATTTCAAACAGAGTTGTATAACTTTGATTCCAAAGAGGACCCTTTTTTGGGGGTAGTAAGAATTTATTTTTATATTAAAGAATGTAATTTTTATATTCAGAAATAGACTATAAGCTCCCAAGGACAGTGTTTCTTCATTTTTCTACTCATTCACATGCTCATCTGATTTTTGTCACTTGGAACCTTCATTATACCTCACTGGCCTTTATAATGACATTTTCAACATTAGGGAACATTTTCTTTGCTTTTCTTGCATATTGATTTCCAGTCCTAGAGCAAATACACTCAATCTTTTCTTGATCCAAGAGAGCAATTTTCTAGCCATTCTTTCTAAAATTTCTCCTGCCGAGAAGTGTCTCTTTCTAGCTGTTATAGCATTAATTATTTATAATTTTAAATACATTGCTTATTAACCATTTTGATCGATATGACAGCACAAAAGCTATTGAGTTCTCGAACCCCACTCAAAAAGCATGAGTTACTAGATGGTATGAAGGAGTGCTAATACTTATTAAGTACTAAGCGCCAAATCTATCTGGGTACTTTCACATATAATAAAATGTATTCTTTACTCTTACTGTAGAGTCTAAGGAAGATATGATCAGCTCTACTTGAAAAATTAGAAAACTGAGATTTAGAGTAAGTAGCCATTGGTTTTGCAGTAGTAAATTTTGGTATTAGAATTTGAACTTCGGTCTAAGTTCTCAGCCACACCTCTCTACAACTCCAGACTATAAAAGTATTCAATCATCTTACATACCTCTTTCTAACAGTCATAATATTCATATTATTTTTTCAATGTCTCTATTCCTTGCTGGAATAAGAGCAAAATACTGTGTTTTGTTAAATTTTGCACTCTTAGTCCTTAACACAATGCTTGGCATGTAGTTAAACCTGCATTTGTAAGATGAGTGAATTGATGGATTAATGAATGAATTTAGATTTTTAAATGACTACACTTCATTTTATGGGGAAATTTATATGGCATGTATATTTACAAATTTGAGTAATTTGATAAGTTTTCAAGCAGATTCCTTGGGAGTGTCAATGGTCTACTTTCTTGCAGAGTTAGAAATAGATATTCATGGTTTTACTGCAAATACATATTTCTTCCAGTAGAATTCAGTGTATATGCTGGAAAGAAGTGATAGTTATCTATCATTGTGTCCTAAGAGCCAGTTAAAGTTCTGAGGTATTATTGACAGGCCAGAAACAGCCTTCTTTACCTGCAAAATGTGGAAATGATATGAACTTACTGCATTTGCCTTAAGAAGCATGACAGTGCTTCAGACTTGATGACTTTGAAATCTCCTATTGTTCTTTATGGTGCACTGGTGCTTGGCTCTCTCACTTAATCATTGTGACATTAATGATGCCACTAGTGGCTTGAGGCCTTAACTGGGTACTTGGGGCCAGCTACACAGTAAAAGGGAAACCTGTTAAGCCTTCCAACAATGCTAATGCTGACCAAACAGAGGTTGAATGCCTGCTAAATCACAAGCTTATTGGGATAAGCAGAAAAAGCATGAATAAGTTTTAGACTTTTAGACATGATTGAAATGCAGATGGAATTTGAGTGATGATCAGGTTTGATATAAAAATGTTATTAGGGATATAATAAATCATGTTTCATAATAGCCTATTGTTTGTTATACACCGTTAATTCATTCTTAAAGCTTCCTCTGAAAGCAGGGCTCACAAACATGTTTGAATGAATGTTTGAAATGTTCAGTGAGGGGAATGGAATGAGAAGGCTTTGGAAATACCTTCTTGCTGCTTGTTCCTCTCTCTGCTTTTTTGGGTAGTGAAACTTGGAGCTGGTCTAACATTCTCTTGGGAGGTACCTTTGACTCTGGAAAGTATGAGGGTAGAGATAAGGACTAAAGAAAGGAAAGGCAAAGGTTTGTTCTTCGGGCCTGCTGCTTTAGGAAAAGAGGAGTTTTGATATTTACTTTTGTGTGATCCAGCCCAGGTGATAGAGTAAGAGGGCAGACAGGGTTTTAGGATAGACCTCTACTGGGAATGTTTATAAATGTGCATTTTAATTCCTTCTTTGTTCTCAATAAAGAGAACTTTTTACCCTTAGTCCAGAAGATGTATATGTGCATTGTGCATGTATGTGTGTATGCATGTGTGTGATGACACATTAGGTCAGTTCTCCCTTCCTGAGAAAAATGGAGTTGCCAAAAGATCTTCTGTACCTCTTAAAGCTTAAGCACTGTTTGCACTGATAATTGGAAAGACTGCACATCTAGCCAGGCAAGGGGAACTCCTAACAATTCCTGATGGGTAGACGTTCCACCATAGCTGTTTCACACTAGGTGAATTATTAGAAAGGTGATGAGAAATCTGGCAATATATTGGTTATTACTTAATGACTTTTTTTGCCTTGTTATAATCTTTCATTTTACTGTAATCCTTTGATATAACTAGCTTTATTCCAATTATATTTCCCCTACATTTTTTCCCCTTTAAGTTCTTGGTTACAAACCTTAAGTCTCTTTGTATACTATAACGCCTTTGCAGAAACTGTTTAAACTCTGGGTACTTGGTAGGTGCTTAAACTACTGGTGGTGACAATTCTTAGTTAAGAATACTACCTTAAAAAACAAAACAAAACAAAAAAGAATACTAGCTTACGTTTCTGCTTATATTGTCCAACACTCCATGTCATGAGAAAGTACTGGTAGTATTTTTGCAATGAATCATGTGTCACTACTAAGTATTTTAGTCAGTTTTGACAATTATCACATGTTCATTGAGAACATGGTGGCATATAGTGAGTAGAGACAAGAGATGCTGCTAAACATCCTATAATGCACAACTCTCCCCTGAAACAAAGAGTTGAAATATCAGTAGTGCTGAGGTTGAGAAATTTTGATCTAATGGTCCAGCAAATACTTGTGGCCAGTTTTCCATATTGCAGACATAGTGCTAGGTGCTGGAGATAGTGCAATCAGCATAGCAAATGTATCTCTACCCTTACAGAAATACATTCCATTTAGGAAGACACACGTTAAACAAACAATACTGCCAAACTGTAGTATAATTCCTTTTCTTAAGGAGGGTTATGAGCTGGGTTCTGAGATATGATATAATTGATACCAGGGGACTAGCAATAATTTAACTCACCACAGGATTAATGCTGCAAATCCTGAATGCCTAAATCTATTAGCTTTCTTGCATGTGCTCAGTCCTCAACAGCTAGTGATGCAGAGGATTGAAAGGGGATGAACCACATGATCTCTTCTTTAGAAGTGTCACAATATATTCATAGGTAAAAATCACTGTACACAAAATACTTAAATAACAAAGCAACTATATGTATTCATATCATTGTAGTACAGGGTCATCGAATTTTAACCCTAATCATAGTAGTTTAACTTCTTTATTTAGGACTACTGGTTAAGAGGAAGATCTTTAGGAATCGTAAAAATAACAACAAAGAGAATAACAAAGCATTATTCATTTCTCTATTTCTTCTTAGACTGTTGCCTATGTTTATGCATTTTACATGTAATTCTCATTTTAATATACAAGCTATTTTTTAATCCTTATTTTCTCCCATGTAACTCTGGTTTCTATTTTGTTGGACTATTCATACATATCACTTTTAATGGTTCCATTAAATCCCATTTATAGATGAACCCTAATTTCTATAAAATATTTTCTCTATTAATAAACATTTACAACCTCTTTATTTTTACAGAAAACTGAAGCCTAAGATGTTGAATGGCTTAACTAAATAATTACAGGGTAACGGATAGTTTCCAATGGTTTGAAAAATTGATATATAATTAATATAGAAAAGTCTAAAGGTTATTTCTTACAGCTCTCTAGAATCTAGAGCAGAAAAGACAATGTGTGATTGCAGATTCCCAAGGGGTCTCTCTCTGGTCAACCTCATATTAGTTGTAACAGTAGGGTCCATTATAATAAGTGATTTTTTCCCCCATCCTTCCTTTAATTTGGTGGAATTTCCTGGGTACTTCCTGTGTTGCATATAGAACATACCCATTTTTTAGGGATTTAGCCTTGTGGTTTGGATGTTGAAAGAAAGACTAATACTGCAAGGGATGATTAAGAGGAGAAAGACTACTAGTTTTCTCATTAACATTCATTATCTTGGAATCCAGTCATTTTTAATCTGACAGTTTGACAATAGGCGCTTTTGTATTGCAAAAGCAAAAAATAATTGCTCTGTGTCACATATTAAAGGTCAAGAAAAGGTATTGCTTTATGAAAAGTGAGAAAACACTATCAAAGCTGAGAAAACTATCATCAGTCTCTAGTAAAATAAATTAGTAGACTATTAGCAAAGTAACTTTTGCACATTTCACTTACTATGAATTAAAGCTAGAAGAGGAATCTCTAAGGCAACAAGGGTGGAATGCTCATGGAGATAATAGCCAAATCTCACTTAGTGGAAACTACATTTTCACCGACTAATAATCAGAATGTCTTTCAATTAGAGGAGAAATGTCTGTTTGACACTTACTGGTGAGATTTTTTTGCAAAACTATACTTAGGACATGTGCTTAAGACATGAAGCATTGCCATGAGGCATCCTTATTTTTTCATTTGGTTTTCTCAGCCTAATATTATAAGGAGAGGATTTTTTGTCTCTTTTAAACTAATTTCTGTACAGAGTTTTGTACTTCCATTTACAAAGCACTTCCACAGAAACTTATCCCATTTAGTTCTTTTAGAATGCTGAGGCATGAGTGACCCTGTTCCCATTTTGCAGATGAGAAAATAGATCCTCAGGGAGATTATGCAGTACATTCTATTCTAGATCACATAGCTAAGAAGTAGCCCAAATATTCATTAGGGTTAAATCTCATTCCAAAAGCTATGAGGTCAGAATTAGAATGCCTCAACCTGGAAAGGTCAAGTTGATTATTCTTTAGTAAAATGACTCTATCTGTACATCCTTGGATTTGAGTTCTTAAGAGAGTTTTAAAATCAAACTATTCTGCTTTTATTTGTTAGCATTTTATTATACTTGGATTTCACAATGTTTACCATGAAAAGTACTATAGGAATGATATGTCTATTGTACTGATGAAAAGCCCAAGGGACTCACTAAGATATTGGGATAGCCAATACTCGGCAAATATAGTCTTAGTGTCTCTGGTTACTTTTTTTAAACAATGATTTCTCTGATTGTAAAAATACAGAAATTTCAGATTTGGGAAGAAATTATAAAACAAGAAAAAAAGAAGAAAATAAATATCACCTATAATTCTGCCCCTGAGAAATAACTATTCCTATATTTAGTGTCTTGTTTTCTAGTGTGTTCTATGGAAAAATACCCAAAGAGATACTAAATTTGGAAAATTTAAAAAAGCAAACAAAAAGTATACATTTCTTTATTATAGAGCATCTCAGAGCATTTAATATGCTAAGATGCACTGTGAGTCTCCAAGAGAAAGAAATAACATTCAGGTTTTTGGATACTGCATATATAGGATAGAGTAGAAGAGTTAAGAATTTAGAGTGGTTTGAAATGCAACTTGGCAGCACATAGGCTGTGTGAAGGTTAATGAAATAATTTATGCTGTATGGTGGGCAAAAGCAAGCCATTTATAAACTGAAAAACAATGGGCATTTTAGGGTTTCTTCTATGAGGTAAGCACTGTGCCAGTTTTCTTTAAATTGGTTGCCTAGTTTAAACCTTACTCTGTGAAATAATGTCCCCATTTCATAGATGATGAAATTGATTCTTGCAGTCAAATGTCCTTCTTGATGGATTACATTGGGAATAGTCTTCGAGATTAATAGAGCAAAAGGTAAAAATATAAAATTCAATAATCAGGGTATGGTATATTTTCATAATAAATTCTTTTCCCTCACTAGTCAAGGAACTCTAATCATTTCCCCCATCTGAAAGGTTTCTAGCCTCTTCTCATATTGCCACATCTATGCTCAAATTTATCTAATTGTGCTTCTTATATCAGAATTAGCATTAAATTGCTGGGATTTAGTAAGTAAGGAGTGCTGTCAGGTTGCAGTCCATATACTGCTAAGGGAGCTCTACCCCCAAAGCCCCTTCTCTCTGGTACATGCACAGCTCTCAGATAGGAACTAATTTCTTTTTAAACATAGGGGGGGTTAGGTTGCACTTTGCTAAGTTCTCTTTGAGATCCTTTGAGCTGAAGCTGTCAAACTATCAAGATGTAGCAAGGGGTTTATTGGAGCTAATCAGATGTAGGAAGCCACGGGGGGGGCTATGAGAGGTAAGTCCTGGGGTGGAAGTCTGACTCTTTACTAGGCCTGAGCCTCAGGGAAGCCAAATTGCAGGTTTAGGCTTAAACCAAGCTTTCACTGCTATCATTTGCTTCATTTGGGGACATATTTTCCAGTGACATATTGGATCCTTTCTCTGCCAACTAGTGATAATGATATTTAAAATCCTGTAGAGAATAACAGACATCTCTAGAGAAGTGGTCCTTTTCTTCCAAAATGTCTTGCCTTCTGGAATTGTTAAAAAGAGTCCTCATATTCTTCTTCCCTTTGAAAAATTGAGACTATCCATAGCGCTAACCTCATTTGAACTTTGAAAGTAGGCATATGTTCTTCCACTTTTATTGTGTATTTAAAACCTTGGGTTTTTTTTATTAACATGTTGTTTTACTTTTCAAATTCAGCTTAATTATTTTCAAGCAGGTGCGGTAATAAAAGATTAAGCTGATATGTATTAGAGGCATAATTTTGGTTTGTTTTTGGTGCTTTGTTGCTTTAGCCTTCTTACAACCTCTTCTTTTAAAAAAAAGATATTATAACATAATAATAAAAATTTAGGAAAGTAGAGGAGGAGGATCACTTATAATTTCACTACTATAACAGTAAATCTATTTTCACGTTTGCAGATTCCCATCTGTTGGTCTTTGAGGGGAGCCAATAAATGGCATTCTACTTTTCTGCCTGGGCTTTGAATAACTTGAGAAAACAAAAGAGTGGCAGATGGAGCCAAAATATTACCTTTATTACTGATTAAGCCTAGGTTGGAGTATGGGGCTTATTGTGAGAGCCAAATGATCTGCTAACTAAACCTTGGAATTAGGCAGACTCCTTCCCCATGCTACTCTCTCCCCAGTTGCACCAGAAATGAACCATGCCTGAACTCAGTAGTGACAAAGATTTTACCCTTGGGGAAGAGGTGCTTCTGTGGCTCATTTGCTCCCAAAAGGAAGAAGGGTACAGGTGGGCCCACATGCCCAGTTTACTTTTTACCAAAACTGATAGATAAGCCACGCTTCATGAAAACAGTAGTCTCCTTTAGATTACATTTTTAAGAGAGATTCTGAGAAATGGGTCTCCTGAAAATAAGTATTTTTTGTTCCTTGGAAAATATTAAGAAATTGCCTCTCTGATGAGCTGTACAATTTACTTTGTTGTCAAATTTCTGGTTCATATAGAAGAGTTAGAGTAGCGTTTTTAGGTTACCAGTGAGCTGGGCACCTGTGGTGGTGACATTAGAATTCTGATTGTATTCAGTGTAACCGCTCATCAATGATTAGATAATGAGTATTCTCTTCTAGTACTCTGGGGTTCCAGGAAAGGGTTAAGACAATAATTCTGACCCAGGGAGCTTTCAATTTAATCAGAGGAATAAATATCACACATAGGATACTGTAGAGCCAATTATAATTGTGAAATTGTGCCATGTATACCAGATAGTCTCAAGACAGGTAATATTTATAAGCACAGCACACTCACAAAAGTGTACATTATAAGGATAGCTTGAATCCTCTTAATTTTTAGGACAGGCATATCATCTATCCTCTAGGCAGTTATAGTAGGAGGAGGCATAAAAGTTAATAGGCAATTATGATTCGATAAGGATGAAGAATAAGCACAGGGGGTGAAGTAGCATAACATGAGGGGCGTCTAACACATTCTTGGGGTGTAAGAGAGAGCTTTATAGTGGATGTTTTATCTAATGAAAACTTGAAATACCAGTAAGAGTTACTCATTTAAATAAGAGGGGTGAAGCAGAGTAATAGCATGTGCATAGAGGTCCAGAGGAGATAGAGCAGGCAAATTTAGGACACTGCAAATAGTTTGGGATAGTTTCTAGTACAATGCCTGAAATATGCTCAGTGTTCATTAAAAATATTCTGAATATATAACTTCCTCACTGAACTTTGAATTTGAGATTAATTGAAACATTACATACCAATGAGTAGGCGTTAACTGGTAGAAGGAAGGAAAACAATATTGGAGGATAGTATCTGAGAGGATAGAATATTCATTTTCATTCTGTACTGAGCCAATACTTTGAATGTAATTTTCCACTAAAAATAGAACTTTTAAAATCAGATTTGAAAAATTATTTTAAAGTATTTTATTAAAAGCAACCCAATCCTTTCTGACATTTCTAATGTAAAGGAATTGTAAAGAAAGCCTAAGACATTAGGAGAAGGAAGGGAAAAATGAGGGGGGGGGGACTGGAGGGAGAGATGAACCATGAGAGACTATGGACTCTGAGAAACAAACAGCGTTTTAGAGGGGAGGGGGGAGGAGGGATTGGTTAGCCCGGTGATGGGTATTAAGGAGGGCATGTACTGCATGGAGCACTGGGTGTTATACGAAAACAATGGATTGGGATCACCACATCCAAAAACTAATGATGTATTGTATGGTGACTAACATAACATAATAAAAAAAAAAAAAAAAGAAAGAAAGCCCAAGATTCTTTGTTGTGCTAAAGTTCTATAAATGGGAAGTTAAAAAAAATACATCTAAATAGCATTTTACATGCCTATAGTTCATTTTACTTTTAAAGAAGTTTGCTGTGGATCTTCTTTTCTTCTATTTATGATGATGCTGGTTTCCCTGTGAATTCGATTTAATACATTGATGGGTTAAACAGGTGTGACAGTAATCACAATAATTATTTGGTGATGTTTTCCCATCTAACTCTCTCATGAGTAAATAATGTTAAAGACCAAAATATAGAGATAGAAACAGAGATAGGGATATAGAGAGAGAGCAAGAGAGAAAAAAGAAAGTTATTTATAACAGAATTATGTATAATGCTTTACAGTTGTGAATAACTTAAATGCTCAGTTAGAAGAGAATGATTAAAAAAAAGAAAAAAAAAGGGAATGATTAAATGAACTAGAGAAACCTATTAGGAATAAAGTCATTATTAAAAAAAGAAATAAAGTCACTATATTGTTGCAAAGACTATAATAAAATAGAAAAGGGCTTATGATGTGATGTCAGGTTTTAAAAAGAGAGTATAAAAATATGTTTGATATGGTTCCAATTATTCTACACAAAAGTTCTATACATAGAAAACATAAAGGAAACATACTAAATATCAAGAATGGTTAAAAAATATGATTTTGCAGTAGGGATCTGATTGGTTATTTTCCTTCTTTTTTGTTTTCTGAAATGTCTTCAATAAATACCTTACCATAGTATTATTTGAAGCATGCACTTTTTTTTTTTTTTAGTCTTTATTCAAATTCCAGTTAGTTACCATACAGTGTAATATTAGTTTCAGGTATACAATATAATGATTCAACACTTTCATATATCACCTGGTATTCATCATGAAAAGTGCACTCCTTAATCCCCATCATCTGTGTCACCCATCCCCCCTGGTAACCATCAGTTTGTTCTCTATAGTTAAGAGTCTGTTTCTTGGTTTGCCTTTGTGTCTTTTCCCCCACTTTGCTCATTTGTTTTGTTCTTAAATTCCACATATGAGTGAAATCATATGGTATTTGTTTTTCTTTGACTTAGTTTGCTTAGCATAATGCTCTCTAGCTCTATCCACATTGTTGCAAATGGCAAGATTTTATTTTTTATGGCTGAATAATATTCCATTGTATATTGTGTATTATACACACAATATCCCATTGTGTATATTGCATACCACCTCTTCTTTATCCATTCACCAATCAGTGGACACTTCTGCTGTTTCCATAATTTGGCTACGATAGATAATGCTACTACAAACATCAGGGTATATGTATTCCTTTGAATTAATATTTTGTATTCTTTGGGTAAATACCTAATAGTGCCATTGCTGGATTGTAGGGTAGTTCTATTTTTAACTTTTTGAGGAACCTCCATACTGTTTTTCTGAGTGGCTGTACCAGTTTGCATTCCCACCAATAGTGCCTGAGGGTTCCCCTTTCTTCACAACCTTGACAACACCTATTGTTTCTTGTGTTGTTGATTTTCACCATTCTGGCAGGTGTGAGGTGATATCTCATTGTACTTTTGAATTGTATTTCCCTGATGGTGAGTGATATTGAACATCTTTTCATGCGTCTGTTGGCCGTCTGTCTGTCTTCTTTGGAAAAATGTCTATTCGTGTCTTCTGTCCATTTTTTAATTGGATTATTCATTTTTGAGGTGTTGAGTTTTAGAAGCATGTACACTTTTAGTCAACTTTGAATCTATCTTTAAACTACTTAGTAATCTAATTGGGGTGATAAGACATTTACATACAGAAAGATATTTAAATATATAGTACATGACAGATTTCTTGTAAGAGTATAGTCAACCCATTGACTTTACTCTCTACCTTATTAAAAAAAATAAAAGCCATAAAATCGGTGTAATTTACAAGTCCCCTACATATGTTAAGCATTTTTCCTAGAGATTCATATGCCTTATTTAATCTTTTGTCAGTTCTTCTTGTATTATACTATGGCATTTGTCAGAAAGGGAAGTCCTGCTCTTCCACTTACTAGGAATATAAACTTAAATAGATCACTTAACCCATTTAAAGCTTTAGTTTCCACTGGAACAGAAAATTAGATTGTTGTGAGGATTAATTCAGATAATCTATGTAAAGCAATTAACATGATGCCTAGTGCAAGTGAATTCTGAGTAAATATTAGTAACTTTTTTTTTAATATTAGTAACTTTTAAAACAACAAAGTTTGAAGTCCCCAGAGCTTGGTCCTATTTTCTCTTTTCAACTTATGCCTTCCTTAGGAAATCTCATTTATTTTCACAGTCTTAAACACTACAAATGTGCCAACAATTCTTAAGCATCTGTGTTTAGCAGAGATCTATATCTCTTTTGAGCTTCAAACCCGTGTATCTAGTGAACTATTTGACATCACCCCATGGTTGACTCAAACCTAACCTGTCCCTAACTGAATTCTTGGTCTGATTCTCCCTCTTTTTCCCTTGACCCATGAGACCTTTCTTCATTCAGTCCTCCTAGTGTTAGTAACTGGTACCTTCATTTACTTAGATGCTTATGTCAGAAACTGAGTCTTTCTTTTCTTTTCCCTATCCCTAACCTCCTACATTCAATTTATCACTAAATGTTGATGATTCTACATTCAAATATCCAACTGAATATACATCCATTTCGCCCCCAACTTAATTGCCACAACTCTTCTGCAAATCAGTATCATCTTTCACTGAGACCACTTATCTGTGAATCTGACTCTTCATTTCTGGTATTATCCCTCTCGAATACATTTTCTCTGTGGCAGTTCAGAGTGATTTTTTAAAATGCAAAGCTGATTATGTCAGTCTCCTGCTTAAAACTCTCTGATGCCTTGTGTAATCCTCACAACAACCCCATGAATTTGTCGTGCCTTTTTTTTATTTTTTAGATGAGTAAAATAAAGCCAAGAGTCAGAGTGCCATACTCAGTGTATTGCATTAGTGACAGTTAATCAGATAGGCTGATGGAGCAGAAACTTGGAAATATAAAATCCAGCAATGAAGAAGCACTTATTTTCATAATAAGTATCTTCTCCTCACAAGGAAATCTAATCAGTTGCCACATCTCAAAGAGTTTGGCTCCTTTTACATTTTAGAGTACCTCTGCTACTACACCATTTTTATACCAATAAAGGCTATTTAAACCCTCAAAGTTCTACATAAAATTATCTTTAATTTTAGCAAGATAATATTAAGTAATTAAGAAACACTAGGTAAAAGCAAAATAAAATTAGGGATATAGAATTGCCTGGATAAAAAGATGACCCCCTCCTCCGAAATGTATGCTATGAAGTTGAGAGGAAATACAATAGTTAAGAACCCAAACCTGATCTGCCTTTTACTGCTGGAAAATTGTGGGCAAGTTTAAATTTTCTTTCTCTCTTTCAGTTCCCTTATCTATAAAATAGGGATAATAGTGGTACCTACTGAATTGTACTAACTAGGTTTCAGGCACTGTACTTAGGACTTATATAATCCTCTTAGCAAGTTTGTATGCTGATGGGAAATATACAGTGGAGATTGAAAAAAAAAGGATTAAATGAGTCAAAATATGTAAAGTACTTAGAGTAGTTCTGGCACTAGTACTTTTATATTTTCTGAGAGACAGGCTATATATTTGCTTCTTAACAGCTATCATTTATAAGATTCATAGTGTCCATAACATAGTAAGGTTATGAAAGTTCACCAAGGCAGAGCAATAGCTGTGAGATGTGTTGAATAAGCTTTATAGCTAGAAGTACCTGTCAGTTGCTACTCATATTATGAGATTTTCCTCCAGAGAAAGCATCACGCTCTGGTCATCCTCTGAAATGCTCTTTTGACAAGATCGTTGTATTGCAGAATTACCATCATGTCATGAATAGATATCCTGGTTTGAATCATACAGTCAGATGTGGCTTTTATTTCAGTCTTGCAGTGAGCATAACATATTACTTGGTGCAGTGGGCAACGAAATAGGTATTTGTGTTATGTTTGAGTCATGTACATTTGTTTGTATTGCTTTACTGTACTTTGAATTGAGTTTGTTGTAAGAAGCGGTTAAAAAGTGTATTAACATTGACGTTTTTGGGAGGATTTAATAATTCTTTTCATCCTTGGTAGATTTCAAAGGGAAAATTCTACCCAGTTTTTGATAATTGACCTATTGTAAGGTTAGAATCTATGATTTTTTTTTTCAAGTAAAATGACCCTGGAACTGCCTCAGAAACAGCAATGGATTTCTGAACAGCAAGGACACAGAGTCATAGAGCACATTTTGGATTTGAGGTGTATAGCAAGATTTTGCCATAGCACTCCCATTCAGCTGCTTTTCCCCTTTACCATCTCTTTCCTCAGGTGTTCCCTCTAGCTTCCAAAGGAAGGAATTCACATAGGCATTGTTCTTGTTCTTTGAACTGCTAAGCACTGTCAAGGTGAATTAGACATCTGTGAGAATTCACTCATTCAGCATTTACTGAGAGCCCACCAGGTTCTAGGCAGTGTGCTAGATGTTGGAGATACAAAGTCAGATAAGAAGTGTTACACACCCTCAAGGATTTTACAGTATATTGATAAAATGATATAAGTTCAGGTGATTAGGAAACCCACATGTTTGCACTTTTCCCCATTTTCAGTACTCTTTGATATAACATCTCTCTCTTATGCTAAATTTATTCATCATCATCATCATTATGGTTAACATTAATTTAGTCTTACAGTGTTGCAGACCTCATGCTTAGGGCTTTATTATGTACATCAGTTTATTTAATCTTCCTAACAACTCCGTGAATTAGATACTATTAATATTCCCATTATGTAGATAAAGAAACCAAGGCTTAGAAATGGCAAGTGAGCTAAGGTTATATACCATTAAGGAATGGTGGAAAAGGAATTAAAGCTCAAAATCTTGTTCATATTTACAATGCTATGTTGCTTCATATTTGGATATAACTGGTAAAGAACTATTTTGTCATTTGGCTGGTGCTGATCAATTACCTAAACTATATATAAGATACTGTAGATTAATTCTGAGAAGTGGCAAACGTTGGGGGGAATCATGGCATTTGTGTGGAATTGCTTAAAGATAAAAATGGGTCTTTGGCTGTGGTTATGGAATGTCCCTAAAGCTTGAGGAGAAAATCCCTGTGCCAAGACCCCCTTGCTCTGAATAAACCAAAATATGACAGACAGCAAACAAGGGGTTAACCAAAAAAATCCAACAATTTAGGGCAAACAATATCGGACTACTATTAAATGTGAAATTATTATTTATTTCAAAGTCACTCTGCAAGTGATTTTAAGAGTGATAAAGAAGACAAAAGTGTATTTATCTAAACTTATTTTTTATAGTAACATTATAAAAATAAACAGTATTGAATGTCAAGTTCCATACAATCCCCAGATGTCTCGGGGTGAGCTTGGCAAAAACAAATGTTATTTTTTTTTAATTGTATCAAGCTCTAATGTTTTAACCCAAAGGAAACACTAGACCCTGCACTGGTTTTCTAACCATCTGGCAAGTACCTAATTTAATTGGACATTCTCCAAATAGGATCTGAAACTTTTGTTCAACCTGAAACTTATAGAACACCAGCACCCACTTTATAGAAACTCAGCATAGTCTTCTTGTTGCTTGTTTTCTTTAAATTTTTACCTAATTGACACATTCCTCTTGAGGTATTAGGGAGCTATTTTAAATTAATTAAAGCAACACTTAAAAGTAACACTGTCCCCAAGCAGTAATTTGTTGGGTTTTTTGGGGGGTGGGGAGAGAGGGATGCAGTAGTCCTAGATAATGAATAATTCAGAAGCACAGTATGGGGAAATACACAAGTGGATATAAATCTTCATTCTTTCTTCTACTTAAATATCTCAGAGCCTCCAGTTACTTCATCTCTTAACTGAACCTAGCAATACTTTGCTCACAAGATTGTTGTGAGGCTTACATGAAATTATCTGAGGGAATATGTTCGCAAGTTCAGAAATAGTCAGCAACTACTATTTATACTAACTGTAATATCTTTCTGTGAACATATTTTTCTTCTATGACAAAAATTGGGATTAAGTGAGTTCATATAAATTATTGCAAGGATCTTCAAACAGATAAGATCCAGTATTTCTGTGGCTCTCTGAATGGTCAGTGGATATCACTTTTTCTTTTTATGTGAAAAAGGGATCTTTACTCTCTTTTAAGATGTGGCTGACAGCTAGCCTGGATTCCCAGGCTGTTCCAAGTGTGAAATAAATCAGAAGTCTGGAATCATATACCTCATGAGCATTCTTGTCCTTGAATATGCCTGTTTGTCATTAACATGCAACCTCTACACACAAAATATTTACCTGCTTTGGCATGATCTTTCACAAGCAAGTAAGGGAACCCAGATTCCTCTTCAGAGGGATTTAAATGAGAGCCTAGAGGTTTCGTTTCATGTATGTTTGCTGTCTGAGAACAAATTTATATCCAGATTATATCCAATATGCCACATACCCAGACATGACCCATATTATTGTTTGACATTTTCAGATCTATTATGTATTTAGACAGAAATGTACAATCTATATTAATGAACAAGGTTAACATGTCTTTACTTATTTTAGAAACTCTTCTCCCTCACCCCTAAATTTAGGTTAATTTTAAAATTCTCATATATTTTAAACTGGGTTAAAGTTATTCTTCCAAACTGCTTTTGTCAGGAATGAATGAACTTCTTAAAATAAGTGCCAAAAATAGGCATTTTAATTTTAACAGTTAAGGATGGATTTACATTTTAAAATACCACCTTGATTATAGCTTTTCCTGGATGTGTTGTTCAAATAGTACTTGTAATAATAAAACCTAATGCCAATAGTTCCTTGCTGTCATAATACTCTCCTGAGGTCATGTCCACATAAGCAAATCTTTTTCTGAAGCAGTGGCAAAGCACCTAACAAGGTTCACCCCAATAAATTTAAGTCAGCCACCAGACCCTTATTTAATACCTATAACCCCTGTGTTAAGCATTTTAATCCCCAATTTACAAAGGAAGAAACTGACTCCCAGAAAGGTTAAAACTTTTGCTGGTGGTCAAATAAATGTTGGAGCCAGTACTCAAATCCAGGTCTGCCTAACTTGAAAGTCTGCTCATTTTCTACCATACCAGGATTCTGAAGACCTGGTGAAATACAATGGCTTATCCAATGAAGGCAGGGCAGCAAAGATCAGGAGTTGGAGCTTGCTAAATTTACCATGTGGGTTGATTTATAGTAACACAGATCTTTTCTCCTAGCTGTAAAGGGCTACTAACATCTTCCAGAATTACTGGCAATCATGCACTCCTCTGCTTTCAGCCTTTCATTTATTAAGAAATTGAGTGTTTACCACATGCCATGTACTAGTTGAGTCCTGGGGGGTACTTCTGTGAACAAACAGAAAAGAGCCCTCATGGAGTTTATATTATTGTGATCCTTCTCTCCTGTCCTGTCACATGTTAGTATCTTATAGTTGATCAATACTTCCTCCTCTTGAGAAAATGAAGTAGCATGGTGCATCCTTCTATTAGACTGCTGATCCCTGTTGTAGACAATCAGAACAGAAAATGAGGTCAAAGTAGAACTTATGTTTTATATAAGCCATGTAGAGAACAAAGAATGCTACTTCAACAAATTCTTTGCTGGAGACGAAAGATATTGGCTGTACATGGAGTAGGCACAACATACTCTTTGAATAAATGAATGAATGATAAATACATGAGAATATAGAACTAGTTTTATATAATGAAAACTACACTTTGTTTCTGAAGGTGTTATTGGTTATTATAAGCATTTGTTTTTCTCCATTTATGTTTTATGGTAGAACTTTATAGAAATACTTTATTTCTACATATAGTCTGTCACTTGATGAAAAATGTAATATTTATAATTATCAATAGCTTATATTTGATTGTTTACTGTGCTAGATACTATGTTAAGTGCTTCTCATATTATTTCATTTAATTAATTCATTCAATCAGCAGGTATTTATTGAGATTATGTACTAGGCATCATCTTGTTCCAGTTATATGGCAGTGAACAGATAGATGAAATCCCTAGTGTTTCTATTCTGGTTGCCAGGAGTGAGGAGACAGAAGACAAATAAAATATATAGTATGAATGCTACAGAGAAAAATAAAGTAAGAAAGAGGGTAGGAAGTACTTGCATGTGTAATTTTAAGTGGGATAAATAAGAAAAAACTCATTCAGAGGGTAACATTTGACTAAAGACCTGAAGGAGGTGAGAGTCACTCTTGTGGATATCAAGGAAAAGAATATTCCAGGCAGATGGACAGGCACTTTGAGGTAGGCGCTATTCTACTCTTCCATTTTATGGGTAAAAAAGCTAAAGCTAGGTAATTTGCTTGAGGTCATACAACTAGAAAAGGGCAGAAAGGTGCTTTAAGATAGGCAACCCAACACATATTTGGAAGCCAGATATGTATGGAAGGGAGGAAGAGTTTAGCACAATTCAAGATATGCCTGTTGCTTTTTAGCTGAACCAACGCCATTGAGCTGACAGTAGCCTCATCAAGCCTGACCAAAAAGTTTGATGATGATGACCATTCTGAGGTCTGCAGGTTCTGATTAATTTTCTAGGGACAATCTATGCAAACTATTAAGGATAGCGTTTGGGTAGGCTGGTTGGTTAGTGATGTTTGTGAAGAAATAGTGCTATTTCAAAGGGTTGGTGGTAGGCTTCCATCTCCACCTTCTACCTGCTACACCATATTTGTAAGAACTGAACATATTTGTAAGAGTCCAAGCAGTTAGAGATAAGATCACTCAAGCTAGCCAAGTATTCTAAACAGGTGAGGTCAAAAGATTGTCTGGTTGCCTGCCATTGGCTGAAGCATCAAAGTCACAGGGCCAGGATTACAGGAAGAAACAGATGCCACTATTATAAAAGCAGCCTTTGTGTGTTGTGAGGACAAAAAGGAAAAGATCATATCAAAAGAGAGCCTTCTGTTATTGTTTATCTAGTGGTTGGTGCATTGAAGTTGAGATTTTGGCTTGGGGCCCAGAATTTTATCTTAACTTAAATACAGATGTATTTTATGTAGAATTCCAATGATAATAAGAAATAAAGTCATGGATAGCACAGGGAAATGAATGGATAATTAGAGATGGGGAGTCCTTACCAAAGATACTGCAGGGAGTATTTCTACTTTAGCTTGAAAGTAGGAGTACATCGAAGGGCATAAAAACTACCATAAGGTAGGGCGCCTGGGTGGCTCAGTTGGTTAAGCGACTGCCTTCGGCTCAGGTCATGATCCTGGAGTCCCTGGATCGAGTCCCACATCGGGCTCCCTGCTCGGCAGGGAGTCTGCTTCTCCCTCTGACCCTCCCCCCTCTCATGTGCTCTCTCTCTCTCTCTCTCATTCTCTCTGTCTCAAATAAATAAATAAAATCTTAAAAAAAAAAAAAAAAAAAAAACTACCATAAGGTAACTCCACAAAGAGGAACCAGAGGGTGCAGATCATGAGAGGCTCAGAAAAGATAAGAATGAATTGCTGTCAGCTCTGTTAACCTTTCCCCAGACACTACTCCTCTCCATGCTTAAGCACAGACTCAGGTTTTTATGAAAAACTCTTCCCAGTTCTTACGCTGGAGAATGAATTCCTTAATAATTCTCTCAGGCCTCAACTTCTTTTTGTTTTCAAAATACCTGTTTCTGCCTTGGCTTTCTAATTAAAAATCCTCTTGATATTTCACCTTGGTGTATCTTTCTCATTTACTCCACTTTTATTTGGTAATCAGGCTCCAGACTGTATACTTCAGTGTAAGGATCCGAAAACTCTAAAGTATTTTGCCTCTGATAATCATCTTCAGCTCTCTACCTAAAACCAAGGATATCAGATACTCTCAGGACTGATCCCACGACTTTCTCCTGTGTTTGAAGATGGAATATTGAACTCTCTAAATCCTCATAAGTTACACTAAAACCTATGAAGATTAAAATATCTGATGGAATGAGAATTAGAATTTCATGCCCCTGTAAAATATGTCTGATTTTTCTGAGGGGAAGAAAAAACCTTATCACTTATCTACTGAGGAAAAAAATAAAGATTCTTATATTTCAGTGAAATAATATATTGTCTAAGCATCAGATACTCATTGAAGATTATTTTAAACTTATGTTCTTATTTGCCATATATTCCTCTCACAAGCAAAATACTTCAAGTGGTTTTCTTCTCTATCTTTATTTCTGTATTAGACTATTGGGAACTGAGATTCACAATTATTAAATGACTTCTCCAAGGTGAAACAGTGATGAGTCTGAGTGGCTTCACTGGAGGACTTTCCTACTCCACTATGCTATGAATCTTTTAAAGTCTGAGTCTCCACTTGCAACTGTGTTTGAGGACAGTAACCGAAAAAACAAACAAAAAACAAAACAAGCAGTACTGTTGTTGGTTGGCAAAGAAATGGAGTTCAACATGTCTTGTTTTAATCATGTGAAATCTTTTGGAAATTAAGTCTCAGGTTTTATAAAGTTATTTTCTATTCTTTACCCTTCCAAGATGCTTGTATGATTTTTTTTTTTTTTTTTTTTTGCTAGAATCCATTGTTTGAATTGCAGTATGAATCACATGTTTCCCTTTATTTCCTGGGCCAGTGTCTCTGACTAGGAATGATTTTCAAAGGATATTCTCTACAGTTTTAGCACAGTCTTCAGATGAAATCTTTTAATGAAAAACTTGCCTCCCTCATTTGAAAAGATTAAAATTTAGAGGAGCTGGATTCCTTTATAGTAATAAAATAGCTAACCTCAATCGTTTGTATATTTTATCATTTTATTCACAACACAGTTACTGTTTATCTGTTGGGGAATTTATACACTGAAATGCACATAAATAGTATTTAATTCTTTATGTTGTTTTTGCATTTGCAAGATTGGGTATGATTTGCTTTCCATTTGGCTTGCAATGTGTAAAATTAGAAAGCTTTCTTTTCTTAATTATTGGCATATTTGGTACGGCATGAGATACCAGATGCTCTTAAGGCATTAGAAATAGCCCCGTGAGAAGGTTGAACCTGAGTAGGAGGTTGAGGCATCTCTACCACCCATCATTTTCTGAATTCAAGTCATTTCTGGCCACAGTTCTTTAGTAGAGGCTGCCTCCTTCTGACTATTTTCACTTGGTAAGTTGCACATCATGTGGTCCTCATCCACACACATATTTTTTCTTTTCATCTTTATTTTCTCTAAACTCATTTTTAAGACACATTCACATAGGTAGTTAAAACTTGAAATGGTGGAGTATAATTTATTTTTCATCACTTAGGTGTATAACTAATAATAGTAACTGATGAAATGAGTATAATAATCTCATACTCTTTAAAAGATGTTTACATTTTTGAAGAGACATCCCTGATAAAATAGAAAAATCTTAATATTCTGGTGAAACAATGCATAACCTGAGCATCAAATAGTCATTGAGTATTAATATTAATTTCCTTATTTGCCATATATATTCATCCTTCAAACAGGGTATTTCAAATGATTTTCCTTTTTTCAGAAGTCATAACTTGCAAAAAGATGTAACACTGGCTTTGTAAAAATTATTTATAATGCTTCTCTCTTCCTAGTTAAAGGAAAATACTCAGCATATACATAAAACGTGGCAGGCAAACAAACAGAAAATATTTGGGTGCAAATGACAGGCTGAAATTTTTTTTTTCAAGGAAATCATTTGGAAGATTCTTCTGTGGAGTCACCTGGATTATTACTGTTGGGACAAAAATGAATAAATATTGGTAAGGAAATTAGGCTTTATTTCAACATTGGTAAACTTTGCAGGCATTTCTTAAAACTATAGAATTTCTGAAATCACATCTTATTTGCAGAAATATATGTAGCTACAAGGTTTGCTTCAAGTATTTATCAGACATTAAAATATAGAGACTCCAATTCTAAATTATTTTAGCGAAACAAGTTTGGAGGTGAAGGGCCTGGAGGAATAATAATAATCAGTTAATGGAAAGCTGTGATTATTATTTTTTAGCGACTACAGGTTTATAGTTGAATGAGATGTATGGCAAAATTCCTAGACTATTAGCGAGAATGGAAGGAATGCCTGAGTAAGGATCTAACAAAAGCAAGGAAGCAGAAAACAGAAGAAAACAAATATAAAAATAGTAAATATTATTGAGAAAAATAAAGCTATCATATATGTTATCAAATTAATATGGGTGGGTTGAGTATCCTCTGAAAAGATAGGCTAAAAAATAAAACTTACCTATATACTGTTTACAAATAAACTATCTAAAATGAAATGGTAAAATATTCCCTCCCTAACAAAAATGTGGGTAAATTACATATCAGGCAAAAGTAAACTACATGGAAGCAGAGGAGGCAATATTAGGATCTGATCAGTTAGATTTCAAGGCCAAAGGGAAAAGCAAAATAAACAAAACTAAATAATGAAAAACTCAACAAAGAAATATATAAACACGTTCAGGCACTTGGAAATGACACTCTTTTAAGTAGCCACTACATATAAAAAATGATAGATGCCCAGAAGTCAATAAAAAGTAGAGTGCTTCATATAGAAACTTATGGGTACAGCTGAATTGCATTCAGAGGAAAGTATAGACAAAAATGCTTTTATTATTAAAAAATAAAAATTGAGAATAATATGAAGAAACTAGAAAGGAAAAGGACCAATGACCTGAATCAAAAGAAGGTATGAGGAAAATTAATAAATACCAATACAAAGTAAAATTAATCTAAGAAAAAATAAAAAAGTGAACAAGAAATAATACATAATAAAGTATAAATAATAGTAAAACTGATAAATTCCTTGGAAAATTGTGTAACATATAAAACTACTGGCAAATCTTACAAGAAAATAATAATATATAGTATTAGGGACAAGAAAAGTAAAATAACTACACATCAAAGTATATAGAGTAAAAAAAAGCCATTTCTGATTTCTAAAGATTATTTATTTATTGACTTACTACTTACTTACTTATTTACTTATTTATTTACTTATTTATTTGAGAGAGAGAGCACACACCTGAGCGAGGGAGGGGCAGAGAGAGAGAATCTCAAGCAGACTCCCCACTGAGCCCAAGCCATTGCTGGGCTCTATATCATGACGCTGAGATCGTGACCTGAGCTGAAATCAAGAGTTGGGCACTTACCCGACAGCCACCTGGGTGCCCCAGCCATTTCTGATTTTTAAAAAATTTGATGATAAATACGATGAAATGAAACATTTTGACTCTGATAAAAACTATTTACTTGAACACAATGCAAACAGTAGTAAAACTTTTAAGTATTAACAATAAAATCAGTAAAAAAAAAATAGTAAGTTGACCACCACCCTTACTATTAAACAGCATTGCTTTGATGATTCTAACTACTAGAGTAAGACATAATAATGGCATAAGCAGTATAACCTTTTCATAAAATAGTAGGAAATTTAGCATTATTCAAAGGTGACACTATAGAATACTAAAAATATGAAGAAAAGCGAAGTAATACAGTGAAACTAGTGAGTTGGCTGTATGAAAGAGTCAATAAAAATTAGTAGGAATGTAAAATCAAAACAAACAAGCAAAAAGAAAAAAAATCTAATGTACTCCATTTACTGATGTAGTGAACCTATGCAAAAACAAACAAACAAACAAAAACCCTCAAAAAACAAAAAACCCAAATGAGCAAACAAAAAACTCTTTAACCAACCTGAGCCACCAAGCATATCTTTAAAAAGGGTCAAATGAGAAGATGAATATATATCAACAGCACAATTCTTACTCGTTGGAGGAGTCCAATAAATGTTGGTAACTTGAATTTTATTTCTGATATTTTCTAACACTTAGTTTGCAACATCTCCTATTTAGACAATTCTATTTTGTTTTGGAATATGTCTAACAATTTAATAGACAACTTTCATCTTACCATTGAGACAAAAAATGTATTGAGGGTTAGAGTACTCCTACGTTTCTACCTCCTAATTGCCAGGAAGAAATGTGGACACGTTATAGGATCTGTACTTTTTACCTGCAAAATTAACAAGGCACTGATTCCTACATTTTCAAATCATCTGTTACTTTGACAGACATTACTAGGGTTCTGGCTTTAGCCATGGCACTTCACAGAGGGTGTTTTTTTAATGTAAAGCTATTTCAGAATTGTCTTGTACTTCTTAAAAAATTAGTGGTAACTTGGGGCGCCTGGGTGGCTCAGTTGGTTAAGGGTCTGACTCTTGGTTTTGGCTCAGGTCATGATCTCAGGGTCTTGAGCTTGAGCCCTGCATGGGTTTGAGCTCAGCACAGAGTCTGCTTTAGATTCTCTGCCTCTCCCTCTCCCTCTGCCTTTCCCCACACTGTGTGCACACGCCCTCTCTTTCTCTCTCTCTCTCTCTCTCAAATAAATAAATAAATAAGTAAAATCTTTTTAAAAAATTAGTGTTAACTTGGTGAATTTTAGTGAATGTTTACTGCTCTAACAAATTGTTATTAAAATGAGTTGCTTTGTACCTTCATATACTGTTCCACCAACTCCCTGAGAATTTAAAAACCTTTTAGCAAATACTAATGTATTTGCTGTTCCTATTAGGTGGGAAGAGTAAATATTAATACCTTCATATTACATTGTATCCTATTACATCTGAATAAAGAATAAGGAAAAATAAATATAAGACAAATGACCCAATACTCTGATATTACTAATATTTATTAATAAAATTCTTTTTGATATATGTATGTATCACGTGTATTCAAATTCTATACAGTTTTGTATCCCAGCTTTTTACTAAATATACTCTTAGCAAAAAAAAAAAAATAATTATTCACATAAGATCACACTAGAAATGCTATTCTATAACTTTTTGTTCATGTATTTTTCGTATCATAGACTTCCAAGTCAATAGTTCTGCTTTCTTTTAGTGGCAGCTACATATTATTTTATAATATGGACAAACTGAAATTTGCTCAACCATTTCTCTACTAGTGAACATTTATATTATTTATAATGCTTTGCTATTTGAAATAATATTTTATTGAACATTCTTAAAATTAAAGCTCTGTGCTCAGAGACAAATATTTCATAAATCAGATTCCTAAGAGCAAAATTGGAACGTCAGAGTGTGCTTATTTTAAATATTAACAGATGCTATCAGATTGTCCTTCAGTAAGACTTTAAAAATATATGTTCCCACCAAAACTCTACGAAGTTTCATTTCTATACATTTCTCAGAATGCTAAATAGTATTGTTTTTTAAAATTTTTGTTAAGTATGGGAAATAGTATCATAGTATATTATTTATTTTTTATATTTTTAAAGATTTTATTTATTTATTTGAGAGAGAGAGAGCACATGAGCAGGGGGAGGGGTAGAGGGAGAGAGAGAAGCAGACTCCCCACTGAGCAGGGACCATGGGATCATGACCTGACCCAAAGGCAGATACTTAACTGACAGCCACCCAGGCACCCCAGTATCATAGTATTTTAATCTGTACATAGTCTTTTCTGTGTTTCTAAATTGTCCTTTTCTATTTTGTCTTTTTCTTAGTAATTTGCAGGACTCTCCCTATTTTAGACCCTTTTGTCTACTATAAGTTTGATAAATATTTTCTTCCAGTTTATTATTTACCATTTGACTTGTTTTTTACTGCCTTTTATTTTTAATTCAGAAAAATTTAACTTTTTTTTTTAAGATTTTATTTATTTATTTGACAGAGAGAGAGACACAGCAAAAGAGAGAACACAAGCAGGGGGAGTGGGAGAGGGAGAAGCAGGCTTCCCACAGAGCAGGGAGCCCGATGCGGGGTTCGATCCCAGGACCCTGGGACCATGACCTGAGCCGAAGGCAGACGCTTAACGACTGAGCCACCCAGGCGCCCCGAAAAATTTAACTTTTATGTAGTCAGTTATATAAACTCTATTTTTCCTTTTGGCTTCTGGTTATTAAATTATGTTTAAGAAGGTATTCTGTGCTACCAGTGTTATAAAAATATCTTCAGGTATTTATTCCAAAATTTTTATTGTCTTATTAGTGCATTTAGACCACTGACACCTGAAATTTGTTTTTGTGTATAATGTGAAGTAGGAATCTAATTTTATCTAACACCAAATAGACAGCTATTTGTCTCTAAAACATTTATTGAATAATCTATCTTTTCCCCTTTAAAGTAGAATGTTAGGAAGCAAACCATAAGAGACTCTTAACTATAGAGAAGAAACTGAGAGTGAGAGACGGAGGTGGGTGAGGGATGGGCTAGATGGGTGATGGGCATTAAGGAGGCATTTGTGATGAGCACAGTGTTATATGTAAGTGATGAATCCCTAAATTCTACTCCTGAAACCAATATTATACTATATGTTAACTAACTAGAATTTAAGTAAAAATTTGAAAGAAAAAAAATAAAGTGGAATGTTACATTTATCATATATTAAGTTCTGATGTATTTTTTGAACTATTTCTTAACTTTGTTCCATGGGTATACTTATTTCATGTTAGTTTAATTAAGGTTACTTTTGAGTGAGATTTAATATCTGAATAGGCAAAGCCCTCTTCTTTGTGTACTTTTATAGAATTCCTCTGCAATTACCATAGAGTTATTCTTCTAATGAATTTTAAAATGATTTTGTCCAACATTATTGTGATTCTAATTAGAATTGCATTAACTTTTATTATTAATAAAAATGTTAATATTTATATTAATTTGAGGATGATGGATATTTTAATTATATTAATTGATCTTGTATAAGAGCATATCTCTACATATTTTGTGTCCTTCAATAAAGTTTTATGATTTTTTTCATTTAGAGGAACTAAAGTTCTTCAGTTGCTATTATTTTGTATCAAAGTAGTTTGGCATCAGTTACAGCCATTACATCTATTAATAGATGAAGCTACACTAGGCTCTTATGATCTCACATTTCATGGAGGAATGATAAACTCCAACAACACTTCTCTCTGATAAGAGTTCTGGTCAGGGACTGAGGCCAGATGTCAACAGTATTGTGCATTCAGAACTGAAACAGCAATAGGAAAAAAATTTATTTTTCTCCATGCTAAATGAATTTGCCAGTACTCTCTGTACACTCAAATGTACAAAAGATATAGTGCTACCATGCTATGGTGGGTATGTATATGTGTGTGTTTGCTATACATCGTAGAAAATCTGCCTACAATTACAGAATGCATTTAATTTTAAAATGCTTCACAATGGTCATTCATTCACAACTAATATGGACTTACTCTGTTTAGGACAGAATAACTTTGAATGTGGCATGCATGTGAATACTGTGGGAATCTTCAACCTAATAAATTAATGGAGTTGAATGAGGATTATTTTTTTTCAATCAGTGGGATATTTTACTCCCTAATATTTCTGTAGTTTCTGGTGTATAATTTATTGTTTTGATGGAATGGTCTTACCCCATGGAAAGAATAACTGCAAATCCCTCTGAAGACATTTTGAGAGACCTGAATTTATGAAAATATGTTAGGGAAGTCTAAAACAAAACTTTGAATGAAATGTTTGTAAGGAAGACAGGGTTCCAAGGAGAGTAGGTTCATGGAACTGAAGCCAATGAGTGGAGAGGTGTAACAACAGAAATAGAGACAAAAGGATACTTATAAAGCTCTAGGAAGGTTTTCATTCTACTACAAGTGGCACTATTTCTGAATGTTAAAGGCAGATGGTAGCAATGAAGACTCAAGGCAATTATTCATTTCCTTTGGGCTTCAGGAATGTGCTGTAGAGGGAAGAAGTTGCTTGGAGGGCCTGCATTATGCAAATTCCTTGTCTGTGCTGATTGAATTTTGAGAAAAATTGCACAGTATTCTACTTGGCCTGTGTTTTAGTTGTTAACTCCAGCACTAATAGGATAGAAAAACACAGTTTCAATGCCATTTACCTTGAGGTTGTTTTGCACAGACTGTAATGTTTAAAATATTTTAAATATATAAAATTGTTTCAGATATATTTCCATTCCTATACTAGTTCCTGTTTCTTTGGTTGCTTGTCCTAGATTTTAAAGCTGGGGAAGAGCTTCTTCGCATCTTATAAATGGCTTAACTTTGGTCTGCTTTTCAGTAACTTTCTCATAAATCATCATATTTAACTTTCTCATCAATCCAGTGAAATTAATAGGGCCAGTTTAATTACTGACAACTTTCAGATGAAGAAGCCGAGACATGGCAAGTTCCAGAATCCAGTACATTTATATTAACTTCAAGAGGTGATAATTCCTCAGATATCTCAATTGAACAGGAACAATGCATTGTAGCCAAAGTTATGAGCTTCTGAGTCACATAGGTTTATTAATTGTGCCTTCATCAGTTTACCAACCTAAACTCTATAAACTTCAATTCTATGTTTGTGAAATGAGCATAAAAATTCTTAACATGCAAGGATTTAGTGAGGATGTAATTAGTACAGATAAAGCACCTACCAAACTATCTTGATGCTCAATAAATTACTAGTATTATCAGTATATCTCTATCATAGATACAGAATAGTATAGAAAGAAAGTGCATCTGTGTCACACAGTTTGTTAATTGGTAGTGTTCACTCTCTTCCTCTGAATTCTCATGCAGTGGGTTCCTCGAGGGTAGGAGACTATATTTGCTTTGTGTTTATTTTAATATTTGCATTCTTTTGTACTCTATAAATATTTATTGTGTTAATAAAACTAAAATAGGTATAATTTTTAAGTAGTTTAATCCAAGAAGATAGGTAGACAGAGTTACCAGTTTTTTGTTTGGTGGGTTTCTTGCTTCATTTTATTTTTTGCATTTTACAATTGTGTCCCAAAAAGACTTGATTTTTCCCCGGGTGGACTCCTTTACACAAATTTTAAACAAGTAATTGTTATTTTGGTCTAAAATAAGAGAGTGTCAGGGGTTGGAAATTTAATTTTACATCTTTTTTTCATTTAACTCTGACAATAATAAGGTAAATTAAAAGCCTAAGGAAAAGCCTAAGGACATATATAAATATGAGAGATCCAATTTTACTGGTCATCTTTTTATTTCATTCTAAGATTTGTGAACTTAAAAATATAGCACTTTTCTTGTTTTCAGAATCTTATAGGTTTATGTTAGGCCTTCATGTTTACTGATAAAAATGAGAAAATATTTGGGCTCGGCAGGGGGCCTGCTTCTCCCTCTCCCTCTGCCTGCTGCTCTACCTACTTGTGCTCTCTCTTTATCAAATAAATAAATAAAATCTTAAAAAAAAGGAGAGAATGTATTTGTGCCCTTTTTTTGGTGTCAACTTCGTTTAGCTCAGATTCTTGATTCTCTCTCAAATTTGATGTGTATATATTTGTTTAATGATAATTATATAACTCTAAAAGCAACACATTAATTATTAAGTATAACAATCCTTCCAGGTCTTGTAAGTTGCACAAGATTTTTTTCCCCTAGAGGGTATGTCATTAAGGTTTTTTATTCTCAGATGTAATGAATGTTGGTAATACTTGCAGTTCAGGGGAGAAATAATTAATAAAGTAAATGGTCTCTATTGGGCCTGGTTATTATGGAGGGATTAAAGTATTGATCAGAAAAGCATCTTTTAAATTTTAACCTTTTTTTCATCAAAAGTAGTGAATATTAAGAATGAGGAGGAGGTGATAACAGCAATGATGACAATGACATGAGCAATACTTCTCAAAACACTCCTATTTATTGTAGAGATTTTAAATTCCCATTTATAGATAAAAAATGTGGCTCACAGCAATGCAGTAAGGGCATTTGTTTCAGATCATGAAACTAGTACACAATATAGTTTGCATTCAAACACAAGTCTTCACCCTTGTGACAAAATAGCTACTTCATGTTTATAGTTGTTAGTTTATATTTATAGGTTATTTAGAATAACATATATGCAGTTTTCTTATAAGTTTAAATATTTTTTTGGTATTAGTGGTAATATTCTTTCTCTTAGTACCATAATGTATGATCTCTTTTTTTGTCTTGATTAGATCTGTCATAAATTTATCAATTTTATTGTCCCTTCTAAGAACCAAGTGCTTTATTTCTTTATCATTTTTCTGTAGTGTAATTACTTTATGATTTTCTTTTCCTTTTTATTCTGATTGAATTTTTCTAACATCTTGATATGAAGACAACTTATTTTCACTATTTTAAAAAATAACCATTGTCCTTTAAGCCTGAATATATTTAAGAGAATCCCATAAATGTTGTATACTATATTCTTTTATTTATGATTTTCTCAATGGCCTAGAATAATAATTTTATTTCCTTTATATAAAATGTTTTATAATATTTTCAAAATGTTTTCTTCTAATTTTGAAAAGATTAGAATTTGTTTAGTTCTATCCCTATATATTATTAAGTTTTAGTTTTAAAGTACCATGGTCAGAGAATATTGCCTTTATGAGTTTTGCATTTTATTTTATTTTTTCTTATTTTTTAAAAGATTTATTTATTCATTTTAGAGAAAGAAAGAGAGGGTGGAGGGAGGAGCAGAGGGAGATGGGAGAGAGAATCCCAAGCAGACTCTCCACACCGAGCGTGGGGCCTGTTGCAGGGCTGATCCCAGGACCCTGAGATCACAACCTGAGCTGAAACCAAGAGTGAGACACTTAACCAACTATGCCAGCCAGGTGCCCCTTGCATTTTAAAATATACTGATTTTTTTTCATGGCATAGTAAGTGATAAAATTTTGTATAGTTCTATAAATAAGAAGGCATATTTTCTGTGGAATAAAATTTTTTATTAGTCTAATTAAATCTACCTAATTAGGGGCGCCTGGGTGGCTCAGTCAGTTAAGTGTCTGCCTTCGGCTCAGGTCATGATCCCGGGATTCTGGGATGGAGCCTGCTTCTCCTTCTCCCTCTGCCCCTCCCCCCACTCATGCTCTCTCTCTGCTTTCTCTGTCTCAGATAAATAAATAAAATCTTTTTAAAAATCTACCTAATTAATAAATTCTTAACATCTTAAGTGTACTTGCTTGGATCATCAGAGCATGAATATGCATGTCAAAGTATCCCTTATAATTTTGTGGGATGAAGTTGTATAAGACAGAGGTATGAGGAAAAGCTAAGTCTGGCATAATCTGAAAGAGTTTTCTCCTATTAAATTTGTGACTGCTAGGCCGTTTACTTAGAGACACAGATTCCACATATTTTTGATATGGATTCAGACTAGAAGTTGAAGTATATGTCTTTGCATCAATTTTCTATCTGATTTTGTTCTGTTTTAAAAATTAAAACATGTCAGATAAAAACAATCTATCCTCACCATAATAGAACTAAAGAGGGTATTTTCCCCCTAGCTAGATGTAAATTGTTGATTGGTATCATCAGTGACTTTGTATATCTGTGTCTTTTGTTTGGTTTCATGGTCATTTTAATTGATAATTTCTATGTGCGTATCCTGTGCCGCCATCATTATGAGAAGCAAAAATTTTCATTAATCATCTGGATCTCCCACCATAACTACCTTTCCATCCTAAAAGAAAGCAGATCATGTTCTTTCAATTTTACTGTACTTCTTTTCATTAGTGTGATAGCTTTCAACTTCAGGAATATGGAAATTACATATTAAATAAGTGAGCATGTGTTACTGGTTTAGAGATTTAATTTCTATATGCATATCCTGTGCCAACCATCATTATGAGAAGTGAAAATTTTGATTAATCATCTGGATCTCTGGAAGGGTCCCTCACACCTCTGCCAAATACAGTTGTGTCATTAATCCATAGGAATATCAATTTTATAAGAGAAATGAAGGCTCTTTTTTCTTTCTATGGTTAATATTTCTCATTTCAGGAGATAACTGAAAAAAACCAAACAAACCTGTATACTCCAAAATGTCCTGGACTCCCTTTGTTCAGTTTTTCGCTAGTGAATAGATGGTGATAATTCTAGAAGAGAGAGAAGAAGAGGCAGTTGGGGTAGATGTATTCTTCAAGGGCAGCTGTTTGCATCCTTATGATGAGGGATGGATATTGTGTATTGACAGCTTACTAGAAGGTATTCTTCTCTAATTTACCACAGTTGCTTGATTATTATTATTTTGTTCCAGTTACTTAATTACTTTTTCTCTAGTTGGAATAATACTGTTATTCCTTATCTGAGAGGCAACAAAATATAATAGTACAGAGCAATTCTGGTGGCCAGCATAGGGATGGAAGCCTCTAGAGATGATCCTGATATGCACTCTTTGTTAAGAACATTGGATTACAGAATTTTAAGATGAGAGTGCCTAAAATGGGTCAATTAGTTAAAATTAAGAATTTTTCTTTAAACTTGACAGGTAGAAGGTCCTCATTAATTTTGGGGAGTAATTTCATAAAGGTAGTAGGGACAAAAGTCAAATTACAGGGTAAAAGGAATAAATAAAAAGCAAAATAAAGAGAGAAAATGTGGTATACTTCCTAAACAAGTTGTATGAGGAGGAGAAGAGAGAAACTGGTCTATAGCTGTAGAGTTTGAGCCAAAAATCCCTCCAAGCAAACATTTTTAGACTAGAAAAGAGATAACCATATTTTTAGACTACATAAAAAAATTCTGGCAGGGTTAAGATGTTGACAATATAGATCAGAGGGCAGCAAATTTTTTTCAGTAAAGTGCTAGATAATAAATATTTTAGGTTTTGCAGGCCAGATGGTCTCTGATGACACTAGTCAGTTCTGCTATTACAGCATAAAAGCAACTATAGACAATATGTAAACAAATGGGCATGGCTATTTTCAATAAAATTTTATTTACACAAACAGGCAACAAGCCAGATTTGACCAATGGGCCATAGTTTGACAACTTCTGATATAGATGGCAGAGAAGAACTGAAGAGAATAGGGGAGGGCATAAGGTGAGGATGGCTGGGGCTTTGTGTTAGCTTTCCAGATCTGGGTGTGGTAATGGGAGGACATGACTAATGGCCTCAAGTTTTCTCATGGGGGGTGAGGTCTACCTAGTTTGTCAAAATGAGGAATTAGAGAAAATTAAGGAAGAAGGAGGATGGTAATGATATAGAAAAATTTTTTGAGGGAAAGGAGAGAGGAAGTTGATAAAGCACAGGACCTGACTGAGTGTGGAAACTATGACTAGGTTGGAGCATATACTATTAGCATGAATGTGTGGCTTCCTTTCCCACAGAACTTCAGTGCCTTCATGGAAAGACAGGTGTAGTATTGATCTGGGGGTTTGGGTTTTGATGAGTGAGTACACGTGAAGGATTGGACTGAAAGGAATTGAAGATATTGCTGAGATAGTATTTCAAATAAACAGCCCTTAGTTTCAAGCTGGATAAAGAAAAAGATCAAAAGAGGCCTGTAAACTGAGAGATAACTAAGAGATTGAGGTACTGCATATTAATCTCTGTGAGACTGAAGAACAGGAGTTGAAAAAGGAGTAAAGAACTCTTAAGAGATTGAGGTTAAAAATATAACACAGTAAATGTTCAATACACGTTTTTGATAGATAACTGTACCAAGTAATGTTTACTATGTGACACTACAATGAAATAGATGCAAAAGGAAAAAAAAATCATACCCAATTTATATTCCTAACTACTAGAGTTTCTATTATTAAGAATAGAAATATAATAAAATTTAAAAAAAAGAATAGAAATCACTGATTTCTATTATAGAATAGAAATCACAGGAGCTAGTTTTTGAAAAGATCAACAAAATTTATAAACCTTTCACCAAACTCAGTAGAAAAAAGTGTAGGGAGGACTCAAATAAATAAAATCAGAAATGAAGGAGGAAAAATAACCAGCACCACAGAAATACAAAGGAATATAAGAGAACATTATGCAAAATTATATGCCAACAAATTTGACAACCTAGGAAAAAATGGATAAATTCCTAGAAGCATATACCCTCCCAAAACTGAATCAGGAAGAAATATAGAATTTGAACAGACCAGGTACTAGCAATGAACTTGAATCAGTAATCAAAAATCTCCCGACAAACAAAAGTCCAGGAACAGATGGATTCACAGGTAAATTCTACCAAATATTTAAAGAACAGTTAATACCTATTCTTTTCAAAACTATTCCCAAAATAAGAGAGGAAGGAAAGCTTCCAAATTCATTCTACAAGGCCAATGTTACCCTGATAGCATAATCAGATAGAGACACAACAAAAAAAGAAAACTACAGGTCAATATCTCTGATGAATATAGATGTAAAAATCATCAAAAAATATTAGCCAACTGAATCCAACAATACATTAAAAATTTATTCACCAAATGAGGTTTTTATTCTAAGGATGCAAAAGTGGTTCAGTATTCACAAATTAATCAACATGAACATTACATTAAAAGAGAAAGGATAAAAACCGTATGAGCATCTCAGTAAATGCAGAAAAAGCATTTGACAATGTGTATGTATGTAACACAATGGAATATTATTCAGGAATAAAAAAGAATGAAATCTTGCCATTTGCAAGAACATGATTGGACCTAGAGGGTGTAATTAAGTCAAATAAGTCAGCCAGAAAAAGACAAATACCATATGATTTCACTCATATGTACAATTTAAGAAACAAAAGAAATGAAAAAAATTTAAAAAGAAATAAACCAAAATAAAACAAAACAGACTCTTAAATATAGAGAACAAATTTATGGTTGTGAGGGGGTAGTTCGGTGGGGAGATGTGTGAAACAGATGAAGGGGATTAAGAGTATACTGATCCTGAGGAGAACTGAGAAATGTATAAAATTGTTGAGTCATTATATTGCATTTCTGAAACTAACATAACATTGTATATTAATTATACTTGAATTAGAAAAAATAAAATAAAAATAAATTTCTCTGTAGAAGAAATACATACTTATTTTCATAAATACATTCTTGATACTTTATATTTTTGATACTATTGTAATGATATTATTTATTTATTTACTTATTTATTTATTTATGAGAGAGAGAGATAGCAAGAGAGAACAAAGCAGGGAGGAGAGGGAGAAACAGTTTCCCTGTGAGCAGGGAGCCCTACATGGGGCTTGATCCCAGGACTCTGGGATCATGACCTGAGCCAAAGGTAGACGCCCAACTGACTGAGCCACCCAGGTGCCCCATGATATTACTTTAAATTTTATTTCATATATGAATACATTTTTATTGATTTTTGAATCTAGGAATGATGCTAAATTCTTCTCATTAAAAAAGTTATCAGTAGGTTCCTTTGGATTTATATATATACAGTTTTGTTTTGTAAATAATGACAGTTTTATTTCTTCCTTTCCAATTCTTTTACTTTTTATTTATTTTTCAGCAACTGGCCAGAACCTCAAATGCAATGCAAATCACAGTTGTAACAGTGGGAAATTTTGTATGTTTCCTATCTCAAAAGAAATGGTTTTACGATTAACTATGATACGTACCAATATGTTTTATAGATAGCCTTTAACTCAGGAGTTGGTAATCTATAGTTCATGGGTCCAACCTGGCCTGACAACTGTTTTTGTAAATAAAGTTTTATTTGGAACACAACCATGCCTGTTAATGTAAATATTGTCTATAGCTGCCTTTGCACTACAATGGCAAAGTTGAGTAGTGTGACAGAGATCATATGGCTTCCAAAGCTGAAAATATTTATTATCTGGCTCTTTAAGAAGAAAAAGTTTGCAAAACTCTACTTTGCCCAATTAATATCTTCTTTTCTCTCTCTCTTTTTTTTTTTTTTTGCTACATATTTTCTTACTATGGACAAATACTGGATATTATTAAATGTTTTTCCTGCCTTGAGATAATATGGTAATGTGAATTAAATTAGTTGTCTTTCTCATGTTAAACTAAACATATTCTTGGAATAAATCCTCCTTTGTTAAAAAAAAAAGAATAGAAATCAGTGACAATGTAATTATCATATGACATTTCCCGGAGTTAATTTATTTTATTTATTTATGTATTTATGTATTTATTTATTAATTTATTTTCTGGACTTAATTTTAGTAAGAACAGCATGGAGGTCTGACAATGACTACTTGATCTATAGTTCTTTTTTTTTTTAAACACTTTTTTACCTTCTAAATTTACTTTATCTGTAATAAAACTAGTCTTTTAAAAACTTCAAGTTTATTCCATTGTAGTCACTCATATTGTTTCATTGCTGCTCTCAATTTATAATTCTAGTTCATTTCATAGAATCAAAGAAATTGATATTCCCCTACTATTATTTCTATGAGGTAGGTTACCATTAAATATTAAAAAAGTATTAAATTTAAGGTTATTAAGATACAAATTCATGGTACAAAATTCCGTGTAACATTTGATCAGAACTGGGGGAAAATTCTTGACATAGAAGAAAAATAGCTATAGTTACTTAGTACAGAGATTTAGTACTTTCTAAGTGCCAGACCCTGCGTTGTGAGCTTTATATACTTATCTGGGAAAGTTTATTGAAGCTGGAAATCTAAGTTTTGCCAAAATCTATAAATTGTTTTCTTTGCATCCTTTCCAAGCATGATATTTCACCACTCTGTAAATTGAAAGCACCATCTTATGTATATGTTTTCAGGTGAAGTAATTAATACTCCAATTTATGAAGGTCGGTCATTTATTTAAGATGATTTTTTTGAAAACAACTTGCCACAGGAGAGGCAGTTTTTTGTTTGTTTGTTCCTTTTAAATATCAGTCTCTCCTCTCATTGAAAGAAATATATTTTCATTAGGTGGTCTAGTGATAATGGACAGCAGCATACTCTGTGTTGAATTTTATGACTACAAATAGATCAATATTTTTAGAAGAAAAAATTTATCAACCTATAAAATAGGAAATGAATGTGTGCACAGTATACAATTAAGGATTTTCAAAGACAAAATGGGCCATGTCACAAAGGGAGACACTTCCAATATGCTAGTTTAAAGAGCAATGTCAAGTACACATCATTTAGGTATTTACTATTTTTGTAAATTTGATAAATATTCACTTCAATGATTTTTAGTCTTATTTGTGGTTTCTTTAAGCATTACCAGTGCCCTTGACTAATGTTGTTTTGACTAGAGCCTAAATATGATCAATTTTCCAAAAGGGAAATTTTCCAAAAATAAAATTTTTACCTGCTTTTAAAAAGGAAGAAAGATTACATTCTTCTGAATCAAGAAGGAAGGTTTTAAATACAACTGTAGGTGTGGATAGGTGTGTGGGTGTGGAAGCAGGAGGTTCCCTTGCAACTTATGGAGTGAAACTCGTCTGCTGAAAAATGTAGGAGAAGGGCTAAAGTAGAAGACTCAGGATCATTTTGTCAGTGGTGGGGGCCCTACTGAGGTTGGAGGTCATAAATCTGGAGCAGTGATCAATTGTTGAAGTCATTTGATTTTTTCCCAGCAGCATAGACTATCCTTGACACAGAGAAAGAGAGTGCTGATTACAGAACCAGGACAGGTTTGGGGTGTACCAAGAGAGGTATATGTTGCTGACAGAGATTAATGGTCAGGGTGTGGCTTTTGAATATGAATCCTTTTGCTTACCCAACCTCCTCTTATGGAGATCTAAGCTGTAAAACCAAAGAAAGCAAGAAGTAAATAAACACTGTACTACTAATGTCTATGTAGGAATCTCTCCCCTACCCATGGGTTGAGCTAGAAATTTGGAGAAAAATTTTTCTGTTAGTTTATCTTGTCCTTCATGTTTGAATATCTGGTCATTGATTTTTTTTTTTTTTTTTTTACTTTTCCCCTCAGCTTTATTCAGATATAACTGACATATAACATTGTGTATGTTTAAGGTTCATCTCATACATATACCTTGTAAAATTATTACCAGTGTAGCATTGGCTAACACTGCTAGTACCTCATATTATTGTCATTTCTTTTTTGTATTGAGAACATTTAATATTTACTCTCAGCAACTTTCAAGTATATACTACACTATTGTTAACTATAATCAGTTATGCTGTATATCAGATCCTCTTATTTACTTGTAAGATCCTCTTATTAATTATTTATTTAAGTTTATTTAAAACATATTTATCTTATAACTGAAAATTTCTACTCTTTGACCAACATCTCCCTATTTCCTCCACCCTCCCAGGTCCTGGTAACTACCATTCTACCATCTGTTTCTATGAGTTTGGTTTTCTTTGATTCTATATATTTCATGCAGTATTTGTCTTTCTTTATCTTATTTATTTTACTTAGCATAATGCCGTAATGGTCCATCCATGGTATTACAAATGACAAGATTTCCTTCTTTCTCGTGACTGAATATTACTCTATTGTATATATACAGCACATCTTCTATCTATTCATCCATTGACAGGCAATTAGGTTATTTCCATATCTTGAATACTGTAAATAATGTTGCAATTAATGTGAGAGTGCAGACATCTCTTCAATATCCTATGTTCATTTTCTTTGGATATATACCCCAAAGTGGGAGTGCTGGATCGTATGATAGTTACATTTTTAATTATTGGAGGAACTTCCATACTGTTTTTGATAGTGGTTGTACCAATTTACATTCCCACGACTAATACACAAGAATTCCCTTTTCTCTACATCCTTGCCAACACTTGTTACTTCTTGTCTTCTTGATAATAGCCATTGTAACATGTGTGAGGTGATATCTCATTATGGTTTTGCTATATATATCTGCAAATGTGTATATATTTGCAATGGAATTGTATGAGTTCTTTATATATTTTGGGTATTAACCCCTTATCAGATATGTGATTTGCAAGTCTTTTTTTTCCAACCCATAGGTTACATTTTCATTTTGTTGATTATTATTATTTTTTTTTTGCTGTGCAGAAGCTTTTTAGTTTGATGTAGTTCCACTTATTAAATTTTGCTTCTGTTACTTGCGCTTTTTATGACATGTCAAAAAATAAATGCCAAGACAAATGTCAAGGAAATTTTCCCATGTTTTCTTCTAGAAGTTTTGTGGCTTTGGGTTTTAAGTTTATAGATTTAATACATTCCAAGTTAATTTTTGTGGGTGGTGTAATATTGGGGTCCAATTTCATTCTTCTGCATGTAGTTATCGAGTTTTTCTAACAGCATCATTTATTGAAGAGACTCCATTTCACCACTGAATACTCTTGACTCCCTTGTCAAATAGTAGTTAGCCATTTTTGCAAGGGTTTATTTCTGGGCTCTTGATTTCTGTTCCATTGGTCTATGTGTCTATTTTTTTTTAATATTTTATTTATTTATTTGAGAGAGAGAGCCAGTGAGAGAGAAAGAGCACAAATGTGGGGGAGGGGCAGAGGGAGAGGGACAAGCAGACTCCCTCCTGAGCCAGGAGCCCAACTTGGGGCTCGATCCCAGGACCTTGGGATCATGACCTGAGCAGAAGGCAGATGCTTAACTGACTGAACCACCCAGGTGCCCCTCTATGTGTCTATTTTTATGCCAGTACCGTACTGTTTGATCACTATAACTTTGTAGTATAGTTTGAAATCAGGAAGTATGATGACTCTAGCTTTGTTCTTTTTCAGGATTACTTTGGCTATTCACAGATTTTTTTTATGGTTCCATACAAATATTAGGATTGTTTTTTTCTATTTCTGTGAAAAATGCCATTGGAGTTTTGATAGAGTTTGCACTGAATCTGTGGATTGCTTTGAATTACATGGCCACTTTAATGATATTAATTCTTCTGATCAATGAACATGGGATATCTTTCCATTTACTTCTGCCTTGTATTTATTTCATCAAAGTTTACAGTATTCAAAGCTTTATAATTTTCAGTGTATAGATCTTTTATTACCTCCTTGATTAAATTTATTCCTAATATTTATCCTAATATTTTATTATATTTGATGCTATTGTGAATGCTTTCAACATTTTCCCATTCAGTCTGATGTTAGCTGTGGGCCTGTCATATATTGCCTTTATTATGTTGAGTTATATTCCTTCTATACCCAATTCATTGAACATTTTTATCAAGATAGGATGTCAAATTTTGCCAAATGCTTTTTCTGTATCTGTTGAGATGATTATAGGATTTTTATATTTTATTCTATTAATGTGGTATATCTCATTTATTTTTCTGTATGTGCTGAAACATCCTTGCACACCAGGGATAGATCTCATTTGATCCTGATGTATGATCATTTTAGTGTATTATTCAATTCTGTTTGCTAGTATTTTCTTGAGAATTTTTGTGTCCATACTCATCTGAGATATTGACCTATAGTTTTTTTTTTTTTCTTGTAGTGTCTTTATTTGACTGATATCGGGATAATGCTGGTCTTGTAATATGAGTTTGAGAGTGTTTCATGCTCTTCAAGTTTTTGGAGGAGTTTGAGGATTGATACTAATTCTTCTTTAAATGTTTGGAAGAAAGAGAGAAGAATCAAATAAACAAAATCAGAAGTAAAAGAGAAGACATGGAAACTGATACCACAGAAATGCTAAGAATCATAAGAGATGACTATGAACAGTTATATGCCAACAAATTAGATGACCTAGAGGAAATGGATACATTCCTAGAAACATACAACTTACAAAATCTGAAAATCTGAACAGACCAATAACTAGTAAGGAGGATGAATCAGTAATCAAAAACCTCCCAAAAAGAAGGGACTAAATGGTCTAACTGGTGAATTTTGCAGTAGTGTAATTTCTGATGGAAGTGAGTCATCTTTAAGTAATACCTACTCTTTGTTGAATTAAAAGCTCTGCATGCACAAAGAAGACTTGAAAGGAATTAAAACATTGAGCTCCAAATAGTCAATGCTAAGAATTGTATGTACCTTATCTCACTTACTCTTTAGAACAACCCATACTCTTTAGAACAACGTACTGGAGTATAGGTATTATTTCAAAGCTTTTACATATATGGAAATTAAGGCTGAGAAAAATTAAGCAGGTTGCCCAAGGTAAAACAGATAGCACTGCGTGAAGCCATAATTTAAACTCAAGTCTAACTCCTAAGCTTATGTAATTTGTATTACTTGTCCTAATTTGTTATTGTTGATGTTCTTGTTTGTTTGTTTTATAAGTAGGTAGGTTTCTTTTTTTTTTTTAAGATTATTTATTTATTTGAGAGAGAGAGACAGAGCAGAGAGCGCGGGGGGGGGGGGGGGGAGGGAGGGGAGGAGGGAGAGGGAGAAGCAGGCTCCCTGCTGAGCAGGGAGCCCAATGCAGGACTCAATCCCAGGATCCTGGGATCATGACCTGAGCTGAAGACAGACGCTTAACTGACTGAGCCACCCAGGTGCCCCAAGTAAGTAGGTTTCTTGATACTAAAGCCCTTTCTTTTGAGAAGAAGCCAGTTTTTGGTATATAAATTAAGTCAAATGCTGACATTAAATTTTTTGCTTTTTCTAACATTATGTGGTCTCTCAATATAATTGCTCCACCATGGCTGCTAAAATTCTTACAAGTTGTCTGTCAGGGCCCCGAAGATGTATATCTACCTATCTATCTATCTATCATCTATCTATCTATCTATCATCTATCATCTATCATCTATTGAGAGAGATTGATTGAGAGAGAGAGAGAGAGACAAAGTGTACACAAGTGTGCAAGTGGGAGCACATGAACAAAGACTAAGCCTTGGAAGGAATATAGCATCAGTTCTGTCATACTCTGCTAATTGAGGCAAGTCATAAAGGGCTTCCTAGGTTCAAGAGGAGGGTACATAGAATCCACTTCTTAATAGGGGATGAAAAAGTTCTATAAGAAGAACAGGAAACGTTCCTCTTCAAACGTTTTTTTTTTTTGGAAAATATGATTTTTCATAAAAATACTCTCTCTGAAGACTGGTGAAAGATTAAATTTTTCCACACTGAGAAAGGAAATATACTTAATATTTGTAAAAGATCTTTTATGAACTTGTCACTTTATATGAATGACCGTATTTATTGCGTAAAACAATTCTTTTCACTTCACAAATGATGAAATTTGTTTAAGGCCACCTGACTTCTTTTTTTTTTTTTTTTAAAGATTTTATTTATTTATTTGACAGAGAGAGACACAGTGAGAGAGGGAACACAAGCAGGGGGAGTGGGAGAGGGAGAAGCAGGCTTCCCGCGGAGCAGAGAGCCCGATATGGGACTCGATCCCAGGACCCTGGGATCATGACCTGAGCCGAAGGCAGTTGCTTAACAGCTGAGCCACCCAGGCGCCCAAGGCCACCTGACTTCTAAGTGCAGAGCTAGAATTCAACCCAACTCTTTTCTGACTCTAAAATCTATTATTATTATTATTATCCTCACTTTAGAAAGGAAGAGTTTGGGGGAAATACTCATTTGATATTTTTTAAAAGATTTTATTTATTTGAGAGTGAGAGAGAGAGAAGGAGTGAGAGAAAAGGAGAAAGAATCATCAGAGGGGAGGGGCAAGGGGAGAGGAGAAGCAGACTCTCCGCTGAGCAGGGAGCCAGATGCGGGACTCAGTCCCGGGACTCTGGGATCATGACCTGAGCTAAAGGCAGACACTTAACCCACTGAACCACCAGGTGCCCCTCATTTGATATTTTATCAACTGGTTAATTCTCTATTAACCAGAATATTTTTCTTTCTATAGTTTTACAATATTTCATATCCATAATGACATATCTATCTGTTTAATCAGCAAATAAATATTTCATTATATTTATTACCACTTTAGTGGTAAGTGCAATTCATTGCTTAGTAAAACAATCATATTTGTAATTATAATACCAGTTTCATTGCATTATAATGATCTGTTTAACATATCTAACTTCTTGGTCAGGCTGTGCTTTCCTTGATATCAGGGCAAATATCTAATTCATGTTAAGTGTCCCTACAAGCTAGAATAGTAAAGAATACTTGTAATAGTGCATGTTTGATGAAGGAATACATTGAACCATTGAGAATACATGATGTAGTATTTTGTTGCCAGTTATTGAATTAACCATAAAACTCTTCTCCATGTCTGTAGTAGAAAAATTTGTACAAATGGAGAAGTCTTGTAAGAATATGGGATTTTCTTATCTTTACATAGTATAAAATAGACTTGAACTACAGTAAATGAGATCTGTTTATCTGAAAAATATAAAGGCAAACATTTCTTGTAGAGTACATCTTTAAGAATAATATAATTCAAAAATGTTATTTTACATATGTAGAAATTGAAGCCTGGAAAGCTTGTGTAAGTAGTCTAATTTAAGATCACACAGCTAAAGTCAAGAAAGTATTCTTACCTATATATACTCGCTTTTTCACTCTTTTCAACTCATTCTTGACAGAATGTTAAATAGAATGCTAGGGGAAATCAAATGTTTATGTCAGTTTGGGAAGATTATGTTTTTTATTCCAGTTATGTCTCTATGTAGAGTCAAACACTTGGATAGATTACATCTGGAGATGTCATTTAACTCTATATATTTGATGATTTTATGAAATAGCTCTTTATGGAGAAAAATAGAACACTAAATGGAGAGTCACAATTTTGGCATTTATTAGCTCTGTATCCTTTAGCAACACATTGAATGTTTCCAAGTCTCTATTTCTTTATTGCAGAATTTAATAGTTGTAGTGGTTCTTGACCTGGGTCATTACAATCCTGTGTGGTTGATTTGAAATGTGTATATATGAGGTGGAGTGTTGTTTTGTTATGACTGGGGACACTCTTGGTAATTAGTAGATAAAACCCAGGGAAAATAAGTATCTTTTAAATGTGTGGGATCAACTCACATAATAAAATATTTTCTTGACTAAAATGCCAGTAGTGCCTATGTAGAGAATCAATGGAATCTTTTTCTAATTCTGAAACTTCTTTGTAAGGCAAATTGGTTGAGAAAATGTGTCTTAGTTTCAATACATGATTCAAAGGTGAATATTATTTTTTTGCCTTGGGAAAAAAATTAGCATCTTTTTTGTTTTCTTTCCTGTGACTTTAAACTATCTTGTAAAAGTTTAGACTTTAAGAAATCCCATAAGTGAATTACCTCTCAAAATAGGTCTCTGTAAGTTCTAGGATGAATTTTGGAACAATCCACTTGAGTCAGTGTTGGATCTTCTGAGAACTCAATGCATTTATAACTGAAATTACTCTCCCTTTAGACAGTGCAGGTGGGAGAGAGAAAGATATAATGATAGAAGAAAAGGTTTAAAAGGTGCAGTGTGGAGCTGCCTTACTAGCCCATTAGGATGTTTTACAGAGAGGACAATCCAAGGACATGTATATCTCCTAATGATATATAAATCATGTTAGGACTTGTGCTTAATGGAATTGCATTTGAACTCTGAGAATATCTTTCAAGAGACTGAGCAAGCTGTGCTATTTATGGTCATTAGGTGGTAAGGATGCTGACACATCCTTTTATTACTAGAACTTAAATATATCATCATGGTATCTTTATCCTATTGGGTACAGATTAGAAAGTGTTTTACCATGTCTGTAAGAAAGAAATACACTTTTTCGTGTATTAAGCAAAGGCATATGCTAATCTTATTAATAATCTGATAAGATAATTAATAGTATAATTTCTATTATAATAAGATTAATATTTCTATTATAGCATAGAAAGTGAAGTAGAAATTTTTATTTTACTGACAATCACATTTCTAAGCTTTCAAATATATTTCAAATTGCACTGATCTTTGTTTTGTGTTTTAGACCTTTTGCCTCAAAGATTAAATATTTTGACTTAAGGTACTCTAGCTTGTATGTCTTACTGCCTGCATTACTGAGAACAATGTTAAGTTCATGGTCAGAATCCTTGAGTTGAACTCATTCAAGAAATCACAGACATTCTTAGGAAGCCCACCTTTATGTAGGGGATCCCTACAGGAACTATGACAGAGCAGAGAGGGACTTAAATTTCCTGGTTTGGTCACTTGTTAGCAATATCACCCCAGGGAAGCAATAGGTTTAGGTATGTGTCTTGTAAGCAATAGGTTCTTTTTTCTTTTTCTTTGTTTAAGATTTATTTATTTATTATAGAGAAAGGGAGGTAGGGAGGTAGGGAAAGAACGCAGAGAGGGAGGGGCAGAGGGTTAGGGAGAGAATCTCAAGCAGACTCCCCACTAAGCATGGAGCCCATCAAGGGGCTGGATTTCACGACCCCTAGATCATGACCCGAATGGAAATCAAGAGTCAGGCGCCCAACCCACTGAGCCACCCAGGCTCCCCAGCATTAGGTTCTGATATGTCACTTTCTCTTTAAGCTGTGTGAACTCTATTGCATTTATGAAACTTAGTAGTGATAACTACCATCTCAATTTAAAAATGTGTTTTAATCATTAACTATCAGGGAAATTCAAATCAAAACCACATTGAGATACCACCTTACATCAGTTAGAATGGCAAAAATTAACAAGGCAGGAAACAACAAATTTTGGAAAGGATGGAGACCCTCTTACACTGTTGGTGGGAATGCAAGCTGGTACAGCCACTTTGGAAAATAGTATGGAGGTTCCTCAAAAAGTTAAAAATAGAGCTACCCTACAACTCAGCAATTGTACTACTAGGTATTTACTCCAAAGATACAGATGTAGTGAAAAGAAGGGGCACACGCACCCCAATGTTCATAGCAGCAGTGTCCACAATAGCCAAACTGTGGAAGGAGCCGAGATGCTCTTCAACAGATGAATAGATGAAGATGTGGTTCATATATACAGTGGAATACTACTCAGCCATCAGAAAGGATGAATACCCACCATTTGCATCAACATGGATGGAACTGGAGGGGATTATGCTAAGTGAAATAAGTCAAGTGGAGAAAGACAGTTATCATATGGTTTCACTCATATGTGGAACATAAAGAATTGCACAGAGGTCAATAGGGGAAGGAAAGGAAAACTGAACGTGGGGAAATCAGAGAGTTCAACGAACCTTGAGAGACTATGGGCTCTGTGAAACAAACTGAGGGTTTCAGAGGGGAGGGGGTTAGGGGGATGGGGTATCCGGGTGATGGGTACTAAGGAGGACATATGTTGTGATGAGCACTGGGTGTTATACACAACTAATGAATCACTGAACACTAAAAAAAATGATGAAAGATTAAAGCTTGTGCAAACTTTTGTAAAAAAATTAAAAATGTGTTTTACTTTTAAAATGAGTTTGTTAGTATTTGTGTTATTAGAATTGATGTACTCCCAATAAATACTAGTAAGAGACAATAAAATGTTTTTAAAAAGGAATTAATAGCTCTGTGTTGTTAAGAGCAGAAGAAAAGTTTTCTACATTAAATTTGAGTGATGTCTTCTGATGTTTAAAATCTAAATCTTTCCAGTTTATGTAGCTTCTCACTTTTCCTCTTATTTGTCTGAATCCTGCACATGAAGATGTACTACCAGAAAATTATTCTAATACTGTTGCTGATAGAAATATTTATGGCTTGGGGTGCCTGGGTGGTGCACTTGGTTAAGCATCTGACTCTTGGTTTCAGCTCATGTCATGATCTCAGGGTAATGATATCAAGCTCTGCATTGGGGCGCTCAGCACAGAGTCTGCTTAAGATTCTCTCTCCCTCTTCCTCTGCCCTTGCCCTTGCCCCTCCACTCTCTCTCTCTAAAATAAATAAATAAATCTTAAAAAATATTTATGGCTTACTTTTGTATAAAAGTTATAGAAACCATTAGAAGCAACATGCTAGCACTCCAATCAATAAATGACTAATGGAATTAATTTTATTTATTATTGCTCTTGATTTGATTTTTCACTGGAGGTTTTGTTTTTGTTTTTGTTTTTTGCCTTTTTTTTTTTTTTTTGGTATCATAGCATTTTGTTTTTCTTTTAACATTTCCTTGAGACAGAATAGAAGTTTTTCTCCTTCAGGATACCTCTAGAAACCAAAATTTTTATACGAGCATTCTTTTTTTTTTTTTTAAAGATTTTATTTATTTATTTGACAGAGAGAGACACAACGAGAGAGGGAACACAAGCAGGGGGAGGGGGAGAGGGAGAAGCAGGCCTCTCGCCGAGCAGGGAGCCTGATGCGGGGCTCGATCCCAGGACCCTGGGATCATGACCTGAGCCGAAGGCAGACGCTTAGCGACTGAGCCACCCAGGCGCCCTATACGAGCATTCTAAGACAAAGGTTGGTTTCATTCATTCCTTCCTGCAAAACCCAATATAATATTGTCCTTCCCTTTCACCTTCACTTCATCTTCTGTCACTCTCCCCTTAGATTCCTATATTTCAGTTCCATAGGCCTATTTCTTGCCTTTGGTCTTTTGTATCTGCCATCTTTTCTTCCTGGAATGCTCTGCCTATAGATTTTCATAGATTTTTTACCAACTACTTGTTATGTTTAAAATCCCAGCTCAAATGTCACCTCCACAAGAAGTTTTGCCTAATGACTGAAATGGAAATAAACTGTCCCATCCGTCATTCTCTATAATGCCGTTCTCTTTTATTTCATTATAGCATTAATCAGTATTAGAAATGTTCTTGTTCATTTATCTGTTGTTGTTATTTGTCAGTCTCCATTCTGCCCAGGAGATAAATTCAGTGAGAACAAAATAGTTTACCACACAATTCATAAGATGTAGAAAAGCGCTGGCATATAGTAAATTTCAATAAATATTTATTCATTGAATGAATGAGTTAGGTTATATTACAGTGAAAACTAACAGTGTCCATTGTTTCTTTCATTTAAAATGAATAAACTGTCACTCTTAGAAAGAACCCTAGAGGACATCTTCTTCAGACTTTGATCTTAAGCATATAGAAACTGAGGGTCAGACAGGTAAAGTTACTAGATTTCACAAAGCTAGACATTGAGAGTCAAGGATGTACTCAGAGGTCCCCAAACACGTATTTGTAACTCCAAAATCTAAAACCACTTAAAAACCAAAAGTTTTGTGTAACTTTGGCATGAAAACTTACTTGGTTGCAAAACCTGACATAAACTAATATGAGGCTACTTATAGGTTTTTTTATGTATCCTAGAAAATATGACTATTCATATATTTCATTGCAGAAATACTAATACATTTGATTATAGGCTTTTGCCCCAGATCCTGCTGGAGGCTATTATATAACACCTGATATATACACTGTGTAAACTTTCTAAAATTCAAACAATTCAAACATTTCTTTTTTTTCTTTTCAAGTAATCTCTATGCCCAACGTGGGGCATGAAATCAGGACCCTTAGATCAACAGTCACATGCTGTATCAACTGAACAAGCCAGGTGCCTCTAAAAGTCAAACATTTCTAAATTCCCAAATGTAACAGACCCTAGGGATTTCAGATAAGGTAGGGTAGACTTATATTTCAACTATATGCCTTTTCTCATTGAAAAATCAGAAGACTAAAATCAGTTTAGCCACACAAGAGAGTAAATAAATCATTTGTTCTACAGATGAGAAAGCTGGGAGATTGTTATACAAAACTACATAGAAAGCCACAGAGCAGCAAACATCTTACTCCTAGCCCAGAAGACTGTCTTTCAAATCCTAAATAGAAAAGGACATTAAAGATACAACATTTCATTCTCTTTTCTGGACATTGCACATAGATCATTCTGGTAATCTTCACAACCACCTGCAGTCTATATCAATATTATCTTCATATTTGGATGAGGTTCTTTAAGAAGTTACATAGGTTGTCCAAGGGCATGCAGGTATAAATGGCACACTAAGAATTTGGACTCAGGGCAGTCTGGCTCAAAACATCTATAGTTGCAATTATGGCTTCTAATACATGAAATTTTCCTAAGAATAAGATTATCATATGATTCCTTGAAATTCTTTATGTATGATAAATCCTCTTTTAATTGTTGAAAATAAATCAAGTTAAGTTCTCAAAAGATAGAAAGGGATTTAAAATTCTATAGAGGTAAAAAAATGAAATCTTACCATTTGCAACGACGTGGATGGAACTAGAGGATATTATGCTAAGCAAAATATGTCAATCAGAGAAAGACAATTATCATATGATTTCACTCAAGTGGAACTTAAGAAACAAAACAGATGAATATAAGAGAAGGGAGGGAAAAATAAAATAAGATGAAATCAGAGAGGGAGACAAACCATAAGAGACTTAACTGTAGGAAACGAACTGAGGGTTGCTTGAGGGGAGGTGGGCAGGGGGATAGGGTAAGTGGGTGATGGGCATTAAGGAGGACACATGATGTAATGGGCACTGGGTGTTATATACAACTGATGAATCACTGAACTCTACTTCTGAAACTAATAATATGCTATATGTTAATTAATTGAATTTAAATAAAATTAAATTAAAAAAATAAAATTCTATAGAAGTAGATCACTTTTTCTATTGGAATGCTAAGGTTTCAAGATTATTTGTGAGCTTCCACACTTGTTATGTGATAATAAACTAAGAATATTTAGACATTCCAAGTATACTAATTATCCATCTACTCTATTAAATCAGAGGTTTCAAACAGCAAAAATCAATTATTGAACAAAAGAAGATAGCACTGTTTCTCAAACTGGAGTGATATACCCTTCACAAAGGAAAAGTAATTCTCCTAGAACTCCCAAACTTGAACTAAATTATTTTTGTATTACTTAAATATGCATAAGATTAAGCTATTTAAGTTCTATATTCTAATATCTCCTATACAACTATTAAACCAAAGCTGATTTACAGCTTAAGTACAGTGAAAACTAGAAACAAATGCAATACAAATGAAAGTCATTAATTCAGTATGAAAAATGGTGTTTATTGAAATTAAATCATCATCTTTCAATATCCATATGGTAATAACTGCTTCTGCATGGTTCTTTTAAATTTGTTATGGCATATGACTGTGTGCTGTATAAGAGCTCAATTTTTCTGGAACTTTTCTGTATTGTTTGTATTGTATTCGAACAACTGTGAAATGTTAGTCCACGTAGTGGTCCTTGAGGTCATTTGGTCTGTGTTTGGCTTGAGTGCACCATTACATAGTAAGTCCTCCTCTGTTCTTTTCTTATTATCTCTGGCCAATTAAAGGAGAATAGTTTGTATCTGCGTGGCCGTAAACACGAACACCAGTGTAGACATTAAAATAATAATGCCACACTCAGTTAAAAGGTGGTCATCCAAGTGAACTAGCATATATTTCTATCAGTACTTTAAAAAGGAGAACACCAAATTAAAAGTTATCATGGGGAAATTGTGAAACTTTACAAACCTCCAAGAGTCCAAGGATCCTAATTTGAGAAACACTGCACAGCATATCATTTACTGGTTTATCTTTAAAGCATTTATTATTTCCAATTTCTCTTTCAACTATCAAATCTTTGTTTATAATTTCTTCTGAGTGCGATATTCTGTTGCCATTTTTGCAATATCTTTCTTCTAAGCAATCCAAGTTTCTTCCTGAAAGATTAACAAAATTTCTTTAGATTATGTGGACAAACTAGAGCATAATTTCCATGATTAATGTATTAGGGGTAGAAAATTACAGCATCTCAAAGAAGAGTACAGGTTGCAGGCTTGAGGGGGAAAAAAAAAACTTGCTTGGGCTACCCAATTAAAATCTTTACCAGTTAAATCATAATTGGTATCAGTGGGGTAAAGACTATTAATTTTTTTCAAAAGATAATGCAGATATGTCAACCAGGGTTGAAAATTACTGATAGCTGAAGGAAAGCCACCAATATTACTCCTGTTTGACATAGTTCTCTGATGGCATCCAACATCTAAGAATTAAATCTAAGCTCCATAGCATAGACTATAAAAGCTTCTAAAACCTAACCATTGTCTGTGTCATGATCATTATGTCTTAATAGTCCTTTGCTTGGTTTCCTCTCTTAGATTTGAATGTATCTGGTAACGGTTTTATTCAAGCTCTCAAAAGTTTTTTGTCTAATTAATGGTTTATTATGGGTAGGGCAAAGACAGGTAGCTTCTCCTCTTGCTGTACCCATGGAAATTATTGCTAAAGATGCATGGGATTTTTTTCTATTAAACCAGATTGGTCTTGGAATTATTCTCAGTGTGGCCCTCCAGACAGCCAATAGTAGCTGAAAAATTTGGTTCATGAATTGTATCTATTTGCATTCCGTGACTTAAAATATTCTTTGTGATAATGATGAAGCTGTGTTCTTAGATGAGATTAGAATCAGTATGCTTAATTTGTTCCTCCAAATATTTGACCCTTTGGGGGCCATATTGGTAAAGCCAAACCCTTGCTCTCTAAAGAGGAGGACTGTTAATTATCAAACACATGGAAGAAAGTTGAAAACCTTCTAACCACCCTGAGGCTAAATCTGACAGTTACAACTCTCAGGTAATCCTTAGATGTAAATTCAGTTATCCCATAAATATGTATTAAGCATACATACCATATGCCAGATCCTGTAAAAGAGGCATTCCCATACCTTAGTTCACTGAAGCCATTCAATAAATATGTGGATCAAATATTATTTTCTATTTATAGATAAGAAAAATAAGATTCAGGAATATTAATGGACTCCCCCAGTATTGCCAAACTATTAAATTAGTGTGTGAGGAATCAAATAAGTCAGTATTCCTACTACTTCATTCATTCAGCAAATATTTATTGGGAGATTACCTTAATGGATTAAATACCAGAAAGATTTATAAGCTTTCTGAACTTAGTGATAAAATTTAGCCCTTGTGCGTCTGCCTTTGGCTCAGGTCATGATCTCAGGGTCCTGGGATCGAGCCCCACATCGGGCTCCCTGCTCAGTGGGAAGCCTGCTTCTCCCTCTCCCACTCCCCCTGCTTGTGTTCCCTCTCTCGCTGTGTCTCTCTCTGTCAAAAAAAAAAAAAAAAATTTAGCCCTTGTAATATTACCATGAGGACCAAATGAGCAAAGGAACAAACATATTTTGAAAAAAATAAAAGCACTTTGCAAATGGGAGGTATTGGTAGGATTATTATGAATGTGTACTCTTTACCTGATGTGTATTGCTGACTTATTTAAATTTCTAACAGTACATTCCTCCAAGCACATAGAAAGGAAAGTGAATGGACAGAACCCACTGGGTAATGTTAAAGGAATGCACAGACTGTGATAGAAATAGAGGACATAATACTCAGTTTTTGGGAATAAGATCTCAAGAGGTAGATCTGAAATTTATTTAAATGATAAATGCTTTACAAAAAGCCTGCCAATGTGCATAGATTTGGGAGTCCCCTTAGGAATAGGAGGCAGACCTGCCATGCTTCCCAAGGCATCTTGTTATCTCTATATGTGTGTGAGGTTTATTGCTCTGTTACCTAAGTGCTTAGGCAAACACTCATTTTTCAGCTCCAGGTATGAGTTTCCTTTTTATAGACATGGGAATATTCAGTCATGTGAACTCTGGAATGCTAAATTGAAACTATACCCCTGCCAATAACCAATTTGTTTGTCAGAACGTTTCATAATCTTAAGACTCTAGCTCTTCCATTAACCAATCAGGCTATTTTGAAACTTTTAATAACTAAAACAAAGAAATAACAGAAACAGTACCCAGAGTGAACCTCATTAAGGGAAATATTTTCTATATTGTTATCTCCATATTTTTGCTAGTCATCTGGTAGGAATAGGAATCTATTGCTCATTCTTTCGATGCCCAAGCTCTATCAGAAAAGTCCAAGTCTTGTATCAAGAGATGGTTATTTCCCTCATTTTGCAAAGGATATTTCAAGTTTAAAAAAAATAAAGCTTATATAAGACCAGATATATGTCTTTTTGAGCATGATGCAAGCCAGATTCAGAATATGTATTAAGTAGCAAATTTGCCATCTTGATATATTTAGGTGAAGAAATCCAAGCAGAGAATAAAAATAAAAATCTCCCTTGAGGTCTCTATGATAAGTGGTACAGAGGTATCTGTCCAACAGCCTTTAGGGTTGACCTCTCACTCACAGAGGTGGTAGACATGTTTCTACTACATGATGTAGTATCACTATAATTAATTTATCTAAGGGTGACTAAATAGAACCTGAGCCAATCTCTCTTTCCCTGATATTTGGAATTGTGACCAAGGGGTAATCAATCCAAACTTCTGGTCCCGACAGAAACTGAGCTGATACAAGAACTGCACTCTCACTCTAAACACATGGAATTTCTAGAAAAAAAATAAATTTAATAATAATGAGTTTAAAGAAATAAAAGTAAAATCTTCAAATGGTAAAAACAGAGAAAATCCAATTGTGAGTAGAAGGGGAAATTGGGATTACATCTGGTATATACCTCAAGAACTGGGGCTTAATGCCTTCATAAGAATGATACTTGAGGCCAAAAACCCATATATAGTGGGCAGCTGGAACTGGATTCTCCATATAAAACACAGAAAATTTCATACAATACAGGAGGCACCATAAAAGTTGGCTGGTAATTCCAGTCTTAGAAGGTATAAAAGGACATACCTGATGTGCCTCCTCAGGTTCTCTTGGTACTGTCATTTTGCATCTTCAACAACTGTGATACCACCATTTATGAATGTAGAACCTGAGACCATATTTCTCTCTAAAGATAAATTCAGAGACAAAAATTATAACATACACACCAATCTAGTATGATAGGAGGTAACTAGAATAAGCAGCAAATATGAACAATCATATGAGGGGACATAGAAATAATGATTTGAAAGCAATTTTAATTATAAATGCCTTTAAAATTTTAAAAGCTTGCTTGTGCTTCCCACCCACCAAGTCACAGATGCTTCTAAATTCATGATTGAAAGAACAATATGTGGATTCAGGAGGTGCTGCCTAAGTGCCTGTTTTCTGAGAAGCCTAATGTACTTTGTAGAATCTCTCTGGCCACAGTCCCTGTCTCACAGTAGTCTGTAACCAATGGATGCCATCTGAAAGATGCTGGTGATCATCATTATAGAGCCTAGGGTAAGACTGGCTGGCTGATAATCTTAAGAGGGACAAGTACCCAGAGAACCACACGGCTAACTTTGAAGTGAATAGAAAGCAAGTGGAGTTAGCTTTATGGGCACACAGCTAGGCAAGAAGGTCATGACCAGTTGAAGGCCCTTTTCTACTCAGACACTGATGTTATATTGATGTGTTTCTTCATCAGTTACCTTGATAGTATAGAAAACCCCCGAGAAAAAATGGAACCTGGAAGTTAAGCATTTCTGTACTGATGTGTACATCATTCTGGTTGGGAACAAAAATTGTCTTTTGGAGGATGACGACATGAGGTGAGAGCTAGCCAGGATGAAGCAACAGTCAATAAATCCTGATAAGTTCCTAGAGATACGACAAATGGGAGTGGTCCTTTTGGGTGCATGGAGTGTTCAGCAAAACTAAAGATAGAGTGGGGGAATTTTTTGAAAAGGCCATGAGAGTGGTATTGAAATAAATTTATGGGAAGAAAAATGCTTGGTGCCTTGTTTTATGAAATGTCAACTGTAAACAGTCCTCATGTAGTTAACTTTTTATGTTTTTATGTGTTTATGAATCTTAATGTATGATTATTAGCCTTTTTCATTTGCTTATAATATACCTAAGATTACAAATCAGAAATTGTCTTGCTACTCTGTTTACAAGTAACCATGATTATTGATGACTTCCATAACCAAACTATCTGCCCTACCAAGGTCCCTCTACTACCATTCTAGCATCCCTTCTCAGCACTACCACTTGACCAAGTATCAATTCAAATAATTTCCCAATTTATCATTCCTTCTTAGAAAGATGAAATGCTAGTATCTTTTGTGAATTAGACTGTAACTACTTTATAAGTAACATGGCTTGCCAATCACGTATCAGCTTCAAGGCACTCTGGTGATTTATCACTTCAGAACTTTCCTCTAATCAGATTTCACTGGTTAGGTAATTTTTGGAAATGTGCACAGACTGAAAGGCCCAACATAAGTCCATGTCACTGTGTAGCAAAGGTAGAGGTAAGGTTTTATATTAGTTATTTTACATTCACTGTGTAATTAGTACCCCTTAATTCACCAAGAATAAATAGATCTGCCCCAACTAGATGTAGTAGTTTTATAAAATTGAATTTAATACTGATATTTGTCATTTCTGTAGGAAATTATAAAAAGAAGAAGAGGACAACTTGGGCTAGCAATAAAAAATACAGTTATTGAAAACCAGTCAAACAAACAAACAAACAAAAAAACCAAATACAGCCTTTATAGGTTAGTTAAATGCTAGACAAATCTTAATAACTAGTAAGTTAAAAAATAGATGTGAATCACCCAGAATATATTACAAGAGATAGAAAATGTAAGGGAGAAGTTAAGAGTCATGGATGATAGAAGGAGAAACAGTGGCATTAATATAAATAGGGTAGAGAGAAGAGAATCAGGTTGGGGGTAGGAATGACAATTTTGGAGGATATAGTGTCTGAGAATTTTCCAGAAGAAAAACATGATTTAATCTTTAGGTTAAGAAGTACACCAAGTCTCAAGCAAAAAATAAATAAAAGCAAACCCACACTCAGGCACATCATAATGAAATTACAAAACATAAATAATAAAGACAATCCTAAAAGTGGAAAGAAAAAAATTATCCAAAAAGGAACAGGAAGCAGGCTTCCTGACAGGACCAATAGACACCAAGAGATGACCAGTTAAACTGAGTTGGTCAATAGAAAGAAGATTAAACCTTAGAGTAAAAGCAAATTTATCTTCTCCTTGTCATGTGTATGGAGAAAAAGAGCAAGCCATTCATCAGAGATAAAGAATGAAGCAAGCACGTCTGTAGAAAAGCAGAGGGGACAGATCAGAAGAGAACAGTTTGTGTTCTTAATGATTTCCCAGGATCTGGCTCCATCCCTTGAAAGACCTACCTATCCTTGACTTCCATAAAATAATCCGTAAACTTCCAGTAAAATGTTTCCTAAAATGTTTTTTGTTTAAGTTACTTTAAGTTGGACTCTGTTATTTCTAACCATAATGGTACTAAGACAATCTCTCAAAGGTTTCAAGGACCTAACAAAAATTCAAATTCATATAGTGTTTATTGAGTATCTATTTATATATAAGTCTGTGTATTTCAAGGTGGTGATGTGGTGGTGATGGAATTGTAGGGGCAACAAGAAGATAAGTGAAGCCAAGTCTATGCATTTAAGTAGTTTATAATCCAGGGGAGAGAGATGAGTATGTGGATACTGATTTTAATGCTTGACAAGATTAAAATCTTGGTGAAAGCTTTGTTGAGTTCTATTAATTGATTTACCAATCATCATAGCAACAGTAAGGCCTAGAGAGCTGAAGTGACTTTTCTGAGATCACACAGGTTACTTAATGGTGGTGCTGGGATTTTAACACAAGTTTGTCTGATTCTGAAGTCTACAGACCTATCCTGCCTAATACCAATAATAATATCTGCCAATTATGTGCCAGGGGCTCAGAAGATTTATAAGATTATCGCATTTCATCTTTACCCTATATATGACACTGACATTAATAACTTTATTTGTAGTTAAGAAAATAAAGTTTAACATTCTTAAGTAGCCTAGGGTCATCCAGTTAGTAAGTGGTGAAACCAAAATTCAAATTGGGATGAAGTGAGGTTTGTACTCATTCTCTTCTCACACACATCTCACTACAGGTCCTTCGGTGCTCACTAAGATGGGATTCCAAGACGACATCCTGTCTTCTGAGGTCTCCAGATGAGAATTGATTTCTATGCTTGCATGTACCCTAAGACTTCAGAGGACATGTATTAAGCTCCTTGAAAATTTTCTCACTAATACTATCTCCACTGATAGCATGAGAGAGAGCCTAAGTTCCATGGCTCAGCACGCTTATAGTGAGGGAACAGAGAGCCAGTTCTTTCCTCATGAACACCCAGTATCTCTGAGTGATTCTCTTGTAGCCTCCATTCTTGGCTTTGGAGAGAAGAAGGGGGTCCTTTCCCCCAGAGTGGAAGTTAACAATAGCCTGCTCACTATATCCCTGTGCTGTCCTTTTTTAACCTGTACATGATTGTGGTGGTGGTGGGTGCCCAGGTCTAAGGAAAGAGCATCTCTATGCCATCCCAGCAGAGAGGTATCTGCCTTAACTACAGGTAGCTAGTTAGATACTCTGCAAATTTTAGATATAGTGTACTTAGCATAATTTTTTCTTACCTTAGGATTGAACCATGAGTCTAGGACAGGCCCTACTCAATACCAATTCAGTCATGACAACACAAAAATTCTGCTTCGTTAACTTTAAAATGGTGGCTATATGAAGAAATAGTAGAGATGACTAAGATTGGAGACAGGCTTACATTTGTAGCAGGGCTAAGAGAAGCTAATCCTTGTCTACATATTGCTCAGTCATAAACCTACCACAAATTTTGACAGAAAGAATCAAAGTTTTCATCATTAGATTTACCACACTAGTTCCATGATGGAATGCTGAAATGTCAGTTTTCAAGCAAACTTTGTTCTATGGAGCCCTATGATTTAAATAAGGTGCCTCAGGAGGTGCTACAGAGAGGGATAGAAGGAAACCCAATACCTACTTTAACTATACCTTCTTCTAATTTTACTAACTTATTTATTTAACAGGTATTTATTAAACAGTTTCTGAATATCAGGCTAGAATCTTGGAACATTTCTGTGAATAAGAGTTGGCTCATGGAGTTTATGGTCTAATGGAGAAAACAGACATCAGTCAAACAATCACACTAGCCAATGCATATAGCACACCTAGTTAAGCCCTCTGAAAAATACATATAATTCTTTACAAGACTATTGAAATAATTCTAGAACCACAGGTCAGAAAAACCTTTCCCAAGAAAGGGGCATATGAGTTAAATTCAGAAAAAAAATGAGTCGTTAACTATATGAGGTGATGATTGAGAGGGAGGAGTGAAACAAGGAAGAGGATATTCCAGATGGGGAGAACAGAATGCGCAAAGGCCCAATGATAGAAAGAAGAATGAATTCAAAATTTAGATGTTTATGTGGCTGGAGTACAAAGAATAGTGAAAGAAAGGTATGAGATGAGGCTGGAGAGAATAGGTGAAAAAGGGCTTGCAGACCAGATTAGTTTCTTTTCTTTTTATTCTAAGAATAATTTATAACCGCTGAAGTATTTCAAATGTAGGAAGAGATATTTCAGGTTAACATTTTAAAATTAAACAGTATTTTGAGATAATTCTAGATTCAGATGCAATTGTAAGAAATAATATATAGAGATTCTGTATATATTCTCTTCACCCAGAGTTCCCCAATGGTAACATCTTGTAAATCTATATTACAATATTACCACTAGTATACTGACATTGGTACTATCAAGATATAGAACATTTCCATCACCCAAAGGATCTCTCATGTCAACCTTTTATAGTCTCACTCATTTCTTGTCCCTGCCCTGTACCTAATCCCTGGCAACCACTTATCTGATCTTCATTTCTATAATTTTGTCATTTCAAGAATATTATATAAATGCAATAATACATGTAACCCTTTGGGATTGGCTTTTTTTCCAATCAGTATAATTATCCAAGGAGTTACTCAGGTTGTTGCATGTATTAATAGTTTTTGTTTTGTTTTGTTCTGTTTTGAATTGATGAGTAACATTCCATGGTATGGATATACTGAAGTTTGTTTAACCATTCACCCATTGAGGAGTATCTGAGTTGTTTCCAGTTCTGGCTATTATGAAAAAGCTGCTGTAAGTATTCATGTACAGGTTTCTATGTGAATATAAGTTTTCATTTTTTGGAGATAAATGCCCAGGAGTTCAGTTGCTGGGTTGTATGGTAGTTGCATGTTGAGTTTTTAAAGAAATTGCCTGAAAACTAAAAATCTAGTTTTTTTACTAAAACTTCCCAGTTTTCATTTTAGATTCTTATCAGCAATGTTGAGTGATCTGGTTTTTCTACATCCTCACCAGCATTTAGTGCTGTGATGGCTTATTGTTTTGTCCATCTTAATGGGTATATAGTGTTACCTCACCATGATTTTAATTTGTTTTTTCCGAATGGTTACTGATGCTGAGTATCTTTTATGTGCTTGTTTTCCATCCTCATATATTATTTGGTGAAGTATCTAATGAAGCAGTTTATCCAGTTTTTAATTGGATTGTTTGTTTTCTTGCCGTTGAGTTTGGGGAGCTCTTCATATATTCTGGATATAAGTCCTTTGTTGGATATGTATTTTGCAAATGTATTCTTCAATTCCGTAGCTTTTCTTTTCATCCCCTTGACATGTTCTTTGGTGGAGCAAAAGTTTTTTAATTTTTTAAGTCTAATTTATTATTTTTTTCCTTTTATGGATCATGATTTTGGTGTTAAGTCTAAACATTCTTTGCGTAGCTCTTGATCCTGAAGATTTTCTCATATTTTTGCTACTAGTTGTATAATTTTAGGTTTTATACTTAAGTTCACGATCCATTTTGAATTAATGAGTGAGACTTAGGTTGAGGTTTATTTAAGTCTATCTTCCCCCCCTTGAATTATTTTCTTCATTGTATTGCTTTGGCACCTTTGCCAAAAATCAACTGGGCAAAATATATGGGACTATTTCTGGGCTTTCTATTCTATTGCATTTACTTATGTATTAATCTCTCCCTATGTCAAAGTCTTGATTACTCTAGCTATACAGTAAGTCTTGAAATTAAGTAGACTGATTTCTCCTACTTTATTCTTTTTTTTCCAAGCTTTATTTTAGTTATTCTATTTTCTTTGTCTTTCCATATAATTTTTAAAAAATAAACTTGTCTATTTCTACAAAACCAAAACCAAAACAAAACAAAACATGATGAGATGTTGATAGTTTTTACATTAAGCTTGTACATCAGTTTAGGGACCAGTACCACATTAAGTCTTCCAATCCATGAGATGGTACATCTCTCCATTTATGTAGAAAGTCTTTGATTTCTTTCATCAATCTGTGTAGTATTTAGCATACAAGCCCTATACATATTTTCTAGACTTATACCTAAATATTTCATTTTTTTTCAGAAATTGTAAGTGGTGTTGTGTTTTCAATTTTGGTGTCCACATGTTCATTGCAAATATCTGGAGATCCAATTGATTTTAGTATGTTTATCTTGTATACAATGACCTTGCTGAACTCATTTATTAGTTCTAGGAGGTTTTGCTTTTTAATAAAGTGCTCAGGATTTTTCATTTGGACAATCATGCCATTTACAATTAGGGAGACTTTATTTCTCTTTTTCTGACCTGTATTCTTTTTTTTTTTTTTTTCTAATTATTTGATGATTTTCTTTTCTTTTTTGTCTTTTTATTTTATTATGATATGTTAATCACCATACATTACATCATTAGTTTTTGATGTAGTGTTCCATGATTCATTGTTTGTATATAACACCCAGTGCTCCATTCAATACGTGCCCTCTTTAATACCCATCACCAGGTTAACCCATCCCCCCACCACCCTCCCCTCTAGAATCCTCAGTTTGTTTCTCAGAGTCCACAGTCTCTCATGGTTCGTCTCCCCCTCCAATTTCACCCCCTTCATTTGTCCCTTCCTACTATCTTTTCTTTTTTGTTTTATTATTTATTTTTACTATGTTATGTTAATCACCATACCTTACATCAATAGTTTTTGATGTAGTGTTCCATGATTCATTGTTTGTGTATAACACCCAGTGGTGCATGCAGTATGTGCCCTCCTTAATACCCATCCCTGGGCTAACCTGTCCCCTGCCCTCAGTTTGTTTCTCAGAGTCCATGTCTCTCATGGTTCGTCTCTCCCTCCGATTTCCCCCCAATTCATTTTTCCCTTTCCTGCTATCTTCTTCTTTTTTTTTTTTTTTAACATATAATGTATTATTTGTTTCAGAGTTACAGGTCTGTGATTCAAAAGTCTTACACAATTTACAGCGCTCACCATAGCACATACCCTCCCCAATGTCTATCACCCAGCCACCCCATCCCTCCCACCTCCCACTGCTCCAGCAACCCTCAGTTTGTTTCCTGAGATTAAGAATTCCTCAGATCAGTGAGATTATATGATACATGTCTTTCTCTGATTGACTTATTTCGCTCAGCATAATATCCTCCAGTTTCATCCACGTCGTTGCAAATCCCAAGATTTCACTCCTCCTGATGGCTGCATAATATTCCATTTTATATATATATATACCACATCTTCTTTATCCATTCGTCTGTCGATGGACATCTTGGCTGTTTCCATAGTTTGGCTATTATGGACATCGCTGCTATAAACATTGGGGTGCACATACCCCTTTGGGTCCCTACATTTGTATCTTTGGGGTAAATACCCAGTAGTGCAATTGCTGGGTTGTAGGGTAGCTCTATTTTCAACTTTTTGAGGAACCTCCATAGTGTTTTCCAGAGTGGCTGCACCAACTTGCATTCCCACCAACAATGTAGGAGGGTTCCCCTTTCTCCTCATCCCCAACAACATCTGTCGTTTCCTGACTTGATAATTTTAGCCATTCTGACTGGTATGAGGAGGTATCTCATTGAGGTTTTGATTTGGATTTCCCTGATGCCAAGCGATGTTGAGCACTTTTTCATGTGTCTGTTGGCCATTTGGATGTCTTCTTTGGAAAAATGTCTGTTCATGTCTTCTGCCCATTTCTTGATTGGATTCTTTGTTCTTTGGGTGTTGAGTTTGATGAGTTCTTTATAGATTTTGGATACTAGCCCTTTATCTGATATGTCATTTGCAAATATCTTCTCTCATTCTGTCGCTTGTCTTTTGGTTTTGTCAACTGTTTCTTTTGCTTGCAAAAGCTTTTTATCTTGATGAAGTCCCAATAGTTCATTTTTGCCCTTGCTTCCCTTTCCTTTGGCAATGTTTCTAGGAAGAAGTTGCTGCGGCTGAGGTCGAAGAGGTTGCTGCCTGTGTTCTCCTTTAGGATTTTGATGGACTCCTGTCTCATATTGAGGTCTTTCAACCATTTGGAGTCTATTTTTGTGTGTGGTGAAAGGAAATGGTCCAGTTTCATTCTTCTGCATGGGGCTGTTCAATTTTCCCAACACCATTTGTTAAAGAGACTGTCTTTTTTCCATTGGACATTCTTTCCTGCTTTGTCAAAGATTAGTTGACCATAGAGTTGAGGGTCCATTTCTGGGCTCTCTATTCTGTTCCATTGATCTATGTGTCTGTTTTTGTGCCAGTACCATACTGTCTTGATGATGACAGCTTTGTAATAGAGCTGGAAGCCCGGAATTGTGATGCTGCCAGCTTTGCTTTTCTTTTTCAACATTCCTCTGGCTATTCGGGGTCTTTTCTGGTTCCATACAAATTTGAGGATTATTTGTTCCATTTCTTTGAAAAAAGTGGATGGTATTTTGATGGAGATTGCTCATAATATGTTCTTATAATTGTTTATATTTCTTTGGTGTTGGTTGTGATCTCTCCTCTTTCATTCATGATTTTGTTGATTTGGGTCATTTCTCTTTTCTTTTTGGTAAGTCTGGCCAGGGGTTTATCAATCTTCTTAATTCTTTCAAAGAACCAGCTCCTAGTTTCATTGATCTGTTCTACTGTTCTTTTGGTTTCTATTTCATTGATTTCTGCTCTGATCTTTATTATTTCCCTTCTCCTTCTGGGTTTAGGCTTTATTTGCTGTTTTTTCTCCAGCTCCTTTAGGTGTAGGGTTAGGTTGTGTATTTGAGACCTTTCTTGTTTCTTGAGAAAGGCTTGTATTGCTATATACTTTCCTCTTAGGACTGCCTTTGCTGCATCCCAAAGATTTTGAACAGTTGTGTTTTCATTTTCATTGGTTTCCATGAATTTTTTAAATTCTTCTTTAATTTCCTGGTTGACTCATTCATTCTTTAGTAGGATGTTCTTTAGCCTCCATGTATTTGAGTTCTTTCCGACTTTCCTCTTGTGACTGAGTTCTAGTTTCAAAGCATTGTGGTCGGAAAATATGCAGGGAATGATCCCAATCTTTTGGTACCAGTTGAGACCTGATTTGTGACCTAGGATGTGATCTATTCTGGAGAATGTTCCATGGGCACTAGAAAAGAATGTGTATTCTGTTGCTTTGGGATGGAATGTTCTGAATATATCTGTGAAGTCCATTTGGTCCAGTGTGTCCTTTAAAGTCTTTATTTCCTTGTTGATCTTTTGCTTAGATGATCTGTCCATTTCAGTGAGGGGGGTGTTAAAGTCCCCTAATATTATTGTATTGTTGTCAGTGTGTTTCTTTGCTTTTGTTATTAATTGGCTTATATAATTGGCTGCTCCCATGTTAGGGTCATAGATATTTACAATTGTTAGATCTTCTTGTTGGGTAGACACTTTAAGTAGGATATAGTGTCCTTCTTCATCTCTTATTATAGTCTTTGGTTTAAAATCTAATTTGTCTGATATAAGGATTGCCACCCCAGCTTTCTTTTGGTGTCCATTAGCACGGTAAATGGTTTTCCACCCCCTCACTTTCAATCTGGGGGTGTCTTTGGGTCTAAAATGAGTCTCTTGCAGACAGCATATCGATGGGTCTTGTTTTTTATCCAATCTGACACCCTGTGTCTTTTGATTGGGGCATTTAGCCCATTCACATTCAGGGTAACTATTGAAAGATATGAATTTAGTGCCACTGTGTTGCCTGTAAGGTGACTGTTACTGTATATTGTCTCTGTTCCTTTCTGGTCTATGTTACTTTTAGGCTCTCTCTTTGCTTAGAGGACCCCTTTCAATATTTCTTGTAGGGCTGGTTTCGTGTTTGCAAATTCCTTTAGTTTTTGTTTGTCCTGGAAGCTTTTTATCTCTCTTTCTATTTTCAATGACAGCCTAGCTGGATATAGTATTCTTGGCTGCATATTTTTCTCATTTAGTGCTCTGAATATATCATGCCAGTCATTTCTGGCCTGCCATGTCTCTGTGGATAGGTCTGTTGCCAATCTAATGTTTCTACCATTGTAGGTTACAGATCTCTTGTCCTGAGCTACTTCCAGGATTTTCTCTTTGTCTCTGAGACTTGTAAGTTTTACTGTTAGATGTCGGGGTGTTGACCTATTTTATTGATTTTGAGGGGGTTCTCTGTGCTTCCTGGATTTTGATGCCTGTTTCCTTCCCCAAATTAGGGAAGTTCTCTGCTATAATTTGCTCCAATATACCTTCTGCCCCTCTCTCTCTTTCCTCTTCTTCTGGGATCCCAATTATTCTAATGTTGTTTTGTCTTATGGTATCACTGATCTCTCGAATTCTGCCCTCATGATTCAGTAGTTGTTTATCTCTCTTTTTCTCAGCTTCTTTATTTTCCATCATTTGGTCTTCTATATCACTATTTGTCTTTTCTGCCTCATTTATCCTAGCAGTTAGAACTTCCATTTTTGATTGCATCTCATTAATAGCCTTTTTGATTTTGACTTGTTTAGAATTTAGTTCTTTTATTTCTCCAGAAAGGGTTTCTCTAGTATCTTCCATGCTTTTTTCAAGCCCAGCTAGTATCTTTAAAATAGTCATTCTGAACTCTAGTTCCAACATCCTACTAATGTCCATATTGATTAGGTCCCTGGCAGTCGTTATTGCCTCTTGTTCTTTTTTTTTTTTTTTTTTTTTTGAGGTGATATTTTCCATCTTGTCATTTTGTCCAGAGGAGAATAGATGAATGAGAGAACAAAATGCTAACAGGGAAACAATGACCCCAGAAAAATATACACTAAACGAATCAGAAGAGCCCTGAAACCGGGGGGAAAGAAAGGGAAAGAAAGAAAAAAGAAAAAAAGAAAAAAAAAAAGATAAAAACAAACAAACAAACAAAACCAGAATATTATCAAATATGATCAGGCTGGTGCATAGATCAGTGCCACACACTAGATTTTGGGCGTATTTTGGTCTGTTAGAAGAAAGTGCCTCCCAAAATTTTAAAGTAAGAAAAGCTTATATATGTACAAAAATAAGGATAAATATGATGAAGGGATGGAATATGACTGTAAAGATGAAAATTATAAAAGATTTTATAAAAGTAATTGATAAGATAAGAAGATGGTTGAAAAGAGAAAGAAGAAGATTTAAAAAAAAAAGGGAGAGACTAGAACAAAGCCATACACTAGAGATTTAGGGTATATTTTGGTCTGTTAGAAGAAACTGTATCTCAAAATTTTAAAGAGAGAACAACTTATATATATATATACCAAAAATAAGGTTAACTACTATGAAGGGATAGAATATGACTCTAAAAATGAAAAATAAATTTTTTTTTTAAAAAAGGGATTGATAAGATGTTGGTTGAAAAGAGAAAAAGAAAAATTCAGAAGAAAAAAAAGAAAATTAAAAAAATTAACTTTGAAAGACTAAAGGATCATGGGAAAAAAGCCATGAATTCTATGTGCAGTATTCCCCTAGTGCTGGCATTCTGCCATTCTCATTGATGGGTAAACTTGTTCTTGGCTGGCTGTTCTTGCTGATCTTCTGGGGGAAGGGGCCTGTTGCAGTGGTTCTCAAATGTCTTTGCCGGAGGTGGAATTGCCCCGCCCTTGCTGGGGCCAAGCTAAGTAATCTGCTTGGGTTTGCTCTCGGGAGCTTTTGTTCCCTGCAAGCTTTCCATATAGCTTTGGAGGACGAGAGTGAAAATGCAGACCTCCTAATCTCTGCCCCAGAGGAGCCGAGAACTCAGGGTCCCACTCCTCAGTGATCCCCCAGAGAAAAGCAGTCAGTCACTCCCGGCCCTCTGGTCTCTGGCCGCACTCCGTGCTCACCCGGCCTGTGACCGAGTGTTTCTATCTCTAGCACACGACCCCGTGTGGAGTCTCCAAACCCAGCAGATTCCTGTGGTGTGCTCCCACCCCACTCCTCCTGGGGGAGGAAGGGGCGTCTCCCCGGATCTGCCCCTTGTTGGGTCCCTGTTGGAAGTGCAGTGGCCCAACTGTTCTGCGGATCACGGTTTATGCCAACCCTGAGCTGAGAGCCCATTCCTTGGCTCCGTCTTTGCAGCCAGCTTCCCTGCTCCCATACCTGGGAGCTCTGTGGCACTCAGGCACCCCTGGTCATTCTGTGACCCCGAGGGTCCTGAGACCACACTGTCCCAGCGAGGGTTCCACTCTCAGCGGAGCAGACTTCCAAAAGTTCTGATTTTGTGCTCCATTGCTCTATCACTTGCCAGTAGCAGCTGACGGAGCCTCCCTCTCCCCGCTGTCTATCTTCCCGAATATCGCCTCAGATTCACTTCTCCACGTGTCCTACCTTCCAGCAAGTGGTCGCTTTTCTGTTCAGAGAGTTGCTGCTATTCTTTTCTTCAATCTCCTGTTGAGTTCGTAGGGTTCAGAATGGTTTAATCCCTATCTAGCTGAATTCCTGGGACCAGACGAAATTTAGGTCTCCTACTCCTCTGCCAACTTGCTTCCTCTGACCTGTATTCTTTTAACTTCCTTTTCTTGTCTTGTTGCACAGGCTAGAACTTCCAGCATTATGTTGAATAAGAGGGAAGAGAGTGGCATCCTTATCTTATTCCCAATTAGGGGGAAAGCATTCAGTCTTTTACCATTAAAAATGATGTCCTCTATAAGTTCCTGTAGATATCAAGTTAAAGAGTTTCACTATTTCTACCTTTTGAGAGTCTTTTTTAAAAATTATGAATGGTTGTTGAATCTTGTCAAATATCTTCTATGCATCAATTTATATGATCATGCGTTTGTTCTTTAGCTTGCTAATATGGTGGTTTGCATTGATTTTTTTTAATACTGAATCATCATTGCATTCCTGGAATAAGCCCCATTTAGTCATGGTGTACTATTCTTTTTATATATATTGTTTAATTATATTTGCAAATGTTCTGTTAAGGATTTTTGCATCTTTCTAGATTAACATCATGAAAATATTTTTCTACCTGTGAGTTCCAGGTTGGATTTGGGATCCAGGTAAAAGTCTATTGGTAAAAGTCTGGTTTACATGAGATATCATGATAGCTAGAGCTAAAGTTGGGACAGCAACAAGAATATGGAGAAAAACAGATTGACTTGAGAGATATTATAAGCGAATATGCAAGACCTGTTGACAGACTGGATATGCGGGACAAGGGAGAAGAACATGTCAGAAATGACTCCTAGATTTTTGTTTGTACACTGAATGGCTGAAGGTATCATTCACTGTTAGAGAGCATAGGTTCTGGTGGAGAAGATAGATCACAAGTTTAGTATTGGATACGATGTGTGTAATGTGCCTTTAAGATCTCTAAGTAGAGATGTCATATAGGCAGTTGGGAGCTCAGCATAGGGGCCTGTGTTGAGTCATTTGAGTAGTCATCAAAGCTGTGTAGATTTTTGAAGTTCCCTGAGGAGCAAATATAGAGTGAGAAGAGATTACGGCCAACACTTAATGGGTGGTTATAGGTAGAAGAGCCTGCAAATTAGACAGAGAAACCAGTGGCCAGAAAAATAGGACTAAAACCAAGGCAGCGTGACGTTGTGGAAGGTAAGGGTAGAAATGTGGAAACTATTACCAAAAAGAAAAGGAATTGTCAACAGTATAAAATAGTGCTTAAGGAGAGGTAAGATGAGGACTAAACCATCCATTGGATTTAATGACAGGCAGGCCACTAGTGAATTTAATGAGAGCTCTTTGGGTGGAATGAGGGGGTGGAAGCCTGAATGGAGTGAAAGATGAGTGGGAGGTGAGGAAGTAGAAACAGTGAATATTGAAAACCATTTCAGAGTTTTGGCTGTGAAGGGGAGGAGAGAGGCAGAACAGTAACTGGGTGAGGATGTGGGAGTCAAGGGAACATCTTTTCTTCTTAAGGTGGAAAAGGCTTATGTATGTTTAAATGTTGCTATATTTGGCTTTTTTATAAGTTTTCATTTATGGAAGGATTATAGGACTTTAAAAAAATACCGTCCATTATTTTACAGGCAAAACAGAAAATGTGAGTCATCCCACAGAACCTGGGGCATTGGAGTCTGTAGAATTCCAGTCAGAGCTCAAAAGACAAGAATGGGTGCTTTTAATCTGACTCTAGATGTAGCATTAATCATACCTACCCAGTTACAGAGCTAGATCTGTTTAGGTTTACTCTGCACACTTCTGGGGCCCTGTCTTGTTTGGGTTTGTCTCGCTGACATGACTCTCCCTTACAGTAATCAACCTCAAGGGAGTGTGTGTCTAGTCTTTTACAAGATTTTTGAGTTCTGCCACATAAATTTAATTTCTTCCTGCATAGATAGTTAATACCATCCAAAATATGATATTTTTCTCAATATGTATATGTTACATATATATATCAGAGACTAATGATAATATTTTTCGAAGTTCTTAGTTTTTAGTTCATTCTCACAATAATTAAATAAAGCAGATAAGGGCCTATGTATTACTAACTCAACCAATATATTGTGAACACATATATCCCAATACTATATTAAACACTGGTGATAGAGATGCATTAGGCAAAGAGTATGCTCTCCAAAACTTATATTCTAGAAGAGGAGACCCTTATAAAACTGTGTGGTGACTACTGTGAAAGAGCTATGCTCAAAGTCTATAAGAATAGAGGAGGGGCACATGCCCCAGGTATGGGAAGGCTCAACAGGCAAAGGTAGGAGTGGGAGAGCCAAGTACCAAAATGAAGAACACACAGAGTAACATGTAAACTTTAAGGTGTTAGGTGCAAATAACTAGAGCAAAAATTAATGAAATATAGGAAACATGGCTTGACAGGTAAGCAAAGGCCAAGCTATAAAGAACTTTGGATACCTTAAAAACAAACAAACAAACAAACAAACAAAAAACGTTGGCTTCACTGCATATATAGTGAGTAAAGGAAGATTACCAAGTTGCTAGTCATAGTCAGAAGATGACCTCAGACATTCTGACTTTTTTACCCAAGTTGTCTTGGTGTCAGAATTGGCTGAAAGCTATCAAGAGTCCAGTTTTGGACATGGTTTTCTCATTGGATTCCGGACATCTATCAAGATCTTGGTTTTAAGAGTGGAGGGAGGGTCTTGTCTGGGCTAAAAGCTATTTCATGCTGGCTAAGGAAATGATAGTGAGGATCCTCTTTAGGGTGCAATGACGGTAGACCTTATGGGGTGAAGAATGTCCCAATGTTTCAAGCTTCAGAAAGCACCCTCATAAAGACAAAAGTTTAGAATTTCAAATTTTCAAGTTTCCTTTTGTCCTTTTTTAATTGAAATGTAATTAACATACAGTGTTATATTAGATTTTTTTATGTATTTTGGAACCAATACAAGATCTCCAAATTTTTTCTAGACCATCAGAAACTTCACAGCTTTTCAAACTTCTTTTTCAATGTTTCTTTAATTAGAAGATCATACACTTAGACAGAGGTCCATTAGAAAGCAGATAATTTTGAGCATTTCAATATCCCTTAGTAAATATAAGCAATATATTTTTACCCTTCCATATGCATCCAAATTTCTGGAGATTTTTACTATCTCAAAGTTTATGAGGAGACAGTACAGATAAACTCCTCTCCCCACATACTAGATTGAAGGTTTAGATCAGTTATTTAAATCAGCATTTGATTCTTAATTTTTCAGTCTCTACAGAAGAGTATTCCAATGGGCTGTGGCCCTCTAACATTGAAATTTAAAGTGGAATTAAACTCTTAAAGGGGCAACTGGGTGGCTCAGTCGTTAAGCGTCTGCCTTTGGCTCAGGTCATGATCCCAGGGTCCTGGGATTGAGCCCCGCATCGGGCTCCCTGCTCAGCGGGAAGCCTGCTTCTCCCTCTCTCACTTCCCCTGCTTGTGTTCCTTCTCTCGCTGTGTCTCTCTCTGTCAAATAAATAAATAAAATCTTTAAAAAAGAAAAAAAACTCTTAAAGATCTTTAACAGGGTAAACTATATAGAATTCTATTGTAGAACTTCTTAAGGACACTGAATTTATCAATAATTCCCTGATTAATACATAGATTAAAGCATCACCTTGGGGCGCCTGGGTGGCTCAGTCAGTTAAGCGGCTGACTCTTGGTTTTGGCTCAGGTCATGATCTCATGAGTCCTGGGAATGAGCCCTGGGTCAGGATCTGTGGAGTCTGCCTGAAGATTCCCTTCCTCTGCCCCTCTTCCCGCTTGCATGCACTCTCTCTCTCTCTCTCTAATAAATCTTTAAAAAAAAAAGCATCACCTTTACAAAACCTATGTTAATGGGAAAATATATGACATGAGGCATGGATCATTGATTGTGATCTGTAAATACCTATAGACAAAACTGATATTATCTTACAAACTCCTATTATCCATATTCTTATGAGAAATATATAATATTTGGTTTTCCTATTTATTTTAGAGCCACATTCTCTTGCATAACCTGCTTCCTCACCATCCTCTCATCCTCTCCCTACACCTTTTTAAGGAGGTTGAAATCTTCCTCCTATTCTCTGTAATTATCCCCAACCAATGATGACGTGGGCCTCATCAAGCTCATTTATAAATGGGAAAATGGATTATAACAAATTTTATCCTTCTCTGTTAGGCACCAGTGTGTAGTTGAGTACCTTGTGAGGTAACCTTATTTGTGTTTGAATCTTTTGATTTGATAATATGTGTTTTGTCCAATTTTAATTGGAAGAGTCCTAGATTTGGAGCTAGCAAATTAGAATGCATTTCCCAGCTTATCACTTACCAGAAGAGTAAAATCAAAAACAGGATCCTTAAACTCACTGTGTCTCTATTTCCTTTTTTTGTTTTTAAAGATTTTATTTATTTATTTGACAGAGAGAGAGAAAGCAAGAGCAGGAACACAAGCAGGGGGAGTGGGAGAAGCAGGCTCCCAGCCAACCAGGGAGCCCCATGCGGGCTCGATCCCAGGGTCCTGGATCATGACCTGAGCTGAAGGCAGATGCTTAACGACTGAGCCCCCCAGGCGCCGCATCTATTTCCTTATATGTAAAGGGGACTAATACTTTCATGCTTAAAGAGTCATTGTAAGACTCAAACAAAGCAATAACTTCATAAACTATAAAACAATATACAGTTATATCATTTTTAAGAAATATTAACATTTCAAAATATCACTGACATTGTGTTTTGAGAAGGGTAAATTGAATAACTGTTCATTTAGATTTATAAGTTTAAAGCAACTCTTTTTTTTTTTGGTCTTTTCTTTATCTCCTCCCTCCTCTATTTTTGAATTATACAGATTTCACAAATACCCAACTCCTTTAGATAGAAGTGGAGTCCCCCCCCAAAAAAGAAGTGGAGTCCCAGTTTATAAGACACTAAGGGAGGGTAGGTTGGGCAGCAAACATTTATCAGTCCACAGATGTTTGACCTTTTAGCACTGTTCAGCAAAACAAAAACAAAGACAAAGAAAAGAAAAGAAAGTGGATTTATTATCTATAATAGGTTATAAAAATATATACATAAGGGTATATAAAGAAGATGGGAGAGAAATATGACAGTTCTTGCCATAAAGTGAACATTTTACCTCAGGTAGGAGAGTTTTTTTTTTTTTTTTTAATTCCAAGGGTCTATAAACTACATCCACAGGGTCAAATCCCAAACCTGGCTGCCTCTTTTGTTAATAAAGTTTTATTGGAATGTAGCCATAACCATTTGTTTGTTTTCACACTGAAATAGCAGACTACAGTGGCTCAGCTGCATAGAGACCATATGGTGCACAAGGTCGAAAGTTCCTGCAATCTTGTCCTTTATAGAAAAATTTGCTGACTTTTGCTTTATTCTTTTTATTTTAAATTGATAATTGGTCTATGATGCACTTATTAGAGGTTAAAAAAATCACACACTGTGTTTAATGTTTTAAGATATCTCAGCTAACATTAAATACATATTGAGTGCTTCATCTTTTAAACTAGAATAAAAAGATCCAAATTAACATGAATTAACAAATATCAGGATTTCTAAGGAAACAGAGCGTAAGTATATCAGTTAGGAAGCTTTCTGAAATAGAAAGCTCGACTCACATTGGCTTCAAAAACAATAAAAATCTTTAGCTCAAATACAAGAGGTCCAGAGGTAGGTTGTATTCCTGCACTGGTTGAGTCAGAAGCTCAAAGAAGTTATTAAGGATGATTTACTATCTCTTCCTTTTGCCTCTGTGTGCAGAAAGCTATGGCCTCAGGCTGGCTCCCCTCTTGGTCTCAAGATAGCTGCCTGCAGCAATTCAGTCAAAATGTTGCTTTGTCCACATTTAGTGGGGGAGAGAGTGATAAAGAGAATGAGAGCCACTTCTTCAGTATGATTAAATCATCTTAGATCCCCTGTCCATTTTCAGGTCAACCACTGTTACCAGGGAAATGTCATTTGCCAGTAGGCTTAGGCTAATCAGCATACACCCCTTGAAGTGAGTGGGGTCAATTTATCCTGAGTTATTTCAAAGACAGTTGGATGCTAGAACAAAATTAGGATTCTGTTAAAAAAGAAGCAGGAGGCACAAGTGATGGATAAGCAACCAACAGTGTATAGTACATAGGTACATTTTAATTGGGTTAGGGAGGAATGAGGAAGGTTCACAGCTTGGAATTCATATGGACTGGATGGGAAATCCAAACAGAGGAATGGATGTAAAGTTAGAGATGGATGTTCTGCAAGTGAAGCTGTCTTCCCTTATCTGCAGAGGGTTAGGCTTAGGCCTTAACATTGATTAAAATTAGAAAATTTACAAGACTATTGCTATTAGTTATAAAAATTAGTAATACATTTGTCTTTTAAGTCTTTTGGGTGCCTTTCTAAAAATAAGTGAAATCACAGCTTAAAAGGTCAGGGGTAGCTCAATAAATTTGTCAGCTGGCAACATACCAGAATGTTTCCTTTACTGAATTTCTTATCATAGAAAAAACAAATACATAAAACAATTTTATAATAATAAGTAGAAGACAAGAAGCCCTTTGACTTTGGCTGGAAGGAAGCCACTAACTTACTCTAGCATTTGATAAAAGGAATATAAAAGGTCTCTTAAAGATGATATGAGATCCATTCCTTGCATCATTTACCTAGTTGTACATTCAGATAAATTATCAAAGGCCATAGACAAAGCTAACCTACGGATATGGTTTATTCTCACAAGTACATAAGATTCTGTGTTGCATGTGGCCCATTCATTTATCCAGAGCTAGTATACTCAGTCTTGTAGTCACTGGCCTTTCATACCATTAAAGAATTACTCTTTTAAACTAATTAACTCATTGAAAAAAATCATTCAGGAATTATTCTAATTCTTATTTTTCTCTTTCCACAAATAAATCTATTTTGACATTTGAAAATCTCAGCTGTTATTTAGTGAAAAATCTCATTTGCCTGAGATTGAAATTGAGGGACAAAGGGCCCATTTTCTCCTGCCTTCCATAAGCTTCTGGTTCTAGAATTCTCATTTCTCCAGAATACTTTTTATCTTAACAACATAAAATCTAATCTCAACTTTTATTATCACAACTCACAGTGGATTAATGAATATTATGTAAATGTTAAAGCAGATTTTTAATGCATCATCCCGCTTTTCCATCTTTATATATCCTTTATGAGAAACATTATATATCTAACTTGATTGCTTACTATTTGCTAAGCATATCTCAAACTTTCCTATCTCTGTGCTTTTGTTGATTCAGTTTCTCCTTTTAAATTCACCGAAGGACAAATTTTCACAACATGTGTTATCGTATGTGAAAAATGGCAAACATTGAGGATAAACATTAAATTTCTCAAAAATAGTGCTTCTTTGTGTGTCTTATGAAGGCAGAAATGCCTTCAATTTAATGTCAGTTCATCTTTCAGGTTCTAGATCCCTATTAGAGTTAGATACTCTGATGGTTAACAACTAAAAGTAAAGCTTTTTCCTATGCCAAAGAATTTAAAGTATAGTGAATTGAAATTTCCATAAATCTTAGATATTCAATAAATCTTGAAAATGTTTACTTAATGGCAGAGTTGGTGGATTCCTCCTGAGAGCTTGGAAGGTTTCTGCTCCACATCTTTAAATACGTTTCCCTCCTATGGTTAATATACCACCATTGGTAATTATTATTTTGCTAAATACCATCTTTTCCCTAAACCATTTATTTAAAAAAGAAATGTGCATATTGACAAAGGAATATTTTAGGGGAAGTTAGATATTTTCCTGTCTGAGTATCTGTCACATAGGAAGCTCTCAATAAATATTTGTTGAATGAGTGAAAGATTAAAAGGCAGATGAAACTCTTGAACATCTGGAGAGAATTGGTCTTTCGGGTAAGGAGCAAAGAGAAAGGAGTTGCGGGAGTGTCCAGATGGGATGGAGAAAGCTCTGAAAGAAGAGCTAGTGAGATTTGTCTTCAAGTATTTTACAGTTATGCCTAGTATTGGCTAGAGGGAATGGAAAGAAGACATATTTCTTCCTGGTACATTTGAATCTGATTAAATATAATTTTTCAGCATGTCATAGAATGTATTCTTTCACAGACAGCTGATTTTTCTAGACTCTCAAGGAAAAATAAAAAGATATTTTCTGAGATGACAGTTTCCTCTGTGTTCCTTAGAGAACAAGAGAAATAACGTGAACTCCCCCATGGAGTCTCAAATTCTTGAAGCTTTTATAATTGGTAGATATTTTCAAAAAGAGATTTTTCTCTGGATTTCCTTACAATACATTTCTCATATAAAGTACTGGAAGATAAAAAGAAGAAAATCAGGGTCTCTCAGGTTTTGGTGAGAAGGTAAGCCAGAATTTGGTATTCAGAAGCAGAAATTAGTGATGATCTCAAATGTAGCAGCCCCAGCCCCTTACCTGAGACTTCCCTGGCCCTGGCTGGAGGCTATGCTTGCGTGTTCACTTTAGATATTGGACCAGAGGATGAGGCAGTGAAGGTGACTGAATCCCAATTCTTTTTTGGTGGTGTTGCCTAAGGAATCTTAAATAAGTTAAAAATCATGAAAAAATCTTTAAAAATTTTTACTTAACAGAATACCAAAAATTTTATTAAGTTGTTGTGGGTAATCTGATTTGTTCTAAATCAGAAGAAAAACAACAACAAAAGACAGTTCTGCACTTTTTTTTGCAAGTGAAGAATAAAGTTTTCTTTGAGTTTTTGATTTCTAGGCTTTAAATAGGGAGGCTTTCAACTGAAGCAATTATTGTATATATACTGCTCTACACGTGTAACAAAGACTTGCTCCAGCAGAGAACTATTTTTCCCAAAGAACTAAAGATTAAAGGTAAAAAAAATATTTTTGGAAATGTTGAAATTACATTTAAAATTATAACATTTTGTAGTTATTGCAGCTCTGTAGGCTAATCAGAGCCTAGAAAGCAGTGTTTTGTAATCTCAATTCTGCCACTAACATGCTGGGTGGCCTTGAACAAATCAGAAAATTGCTCTCTGCCTTAATTTCCCCACATATAAAACAGAGATACGATAACTTGCTAGCTTGCACTAAGAAATAGCTGGGAAAATTACTTCCAAGCATTTTAACATTTATAAAATGCTACTGTAGTATTTTAAAGAAACCACATTTTGGGGTTGATTTCTGACAACAAAATACATTCCAATTGAATTGTTTTTAATGTACCGAAGTACAGAAACTAAATCTTCATAATACTATTCCCTCCAAAGGCCCAAGTTAGAGTTCATGAACAGACTCCAGAGAATCCATAAAGACCTTGACTCTTTAGGCAAATTTTAGATATATTGGCTTTGCAAGAGTTCAAAGCTTTCATCATTTTTTCAGAGGGGTACCTGACCCCCTAAATTAAGAACCACTTCATCCCACAGAAATAAACCTCTATTATCTCTATTATTATTTTGATATATGCGCTTCCATCTTCTTTATTGCACACACTGACACACATACAAACTCATACATATTTATTACAAAATATTCATTATGCCAAATATGGTGTTACATACTTGAGATATTATGACTATTGTCCTCTATAATTTTTTCCAAAAACATGATTTTAATGGCTGCATTGTATTCAACTACATAGATATCCTATGACTATTTTCATTAGTTCCCTTTGGATGGATATTTAGAATATTTATATTTTGCTATTATAAAGCTTTTATAGACTTCTGTTCATAAAAATATTTATGTATGATTTTTCTTAATTCCTTAGCCTAATTGTCTAAAAGTTACTCTTTGATGATTTTTATAATCATTCTGGTTCTTATTTATTGGCTTTCCTAGACTATTTCACTGGAATGCAGAATGCTTATTCTGAAGAATAGCACCTTTTAAAAACGTGTGTTCTCAGAAAATATCATTTAAATTTAATGTGGTGGTTTAGTTTATCTGTTGTCTACTTGAAACAATGAGTTTAATGATTGCAGAAATGAAATGGTGTGATTTTTCAAGTTACATAATTTTCAGTCTGTGGGGATTGCTTTGAGGATTTTCCAATCATGAAAATCTAACATTGGAAGGAAGCCAAAATGGTCTGATTCCTCATTTTGAGGTTTTAACTATTGCAGGTATATACATTCTTCAAGTAAGATTTATTAAAATGGCCATTTACCACACCAAGAATTAGAAGAGAAATATTAAAATAAAGGTACAATTTATGTTCATCTCTTCTATGAAACAAAATAGAATTAAACCATGTTACTGCAACACATCTTCTATCAATCACATTCTCTTGCTATAAGGAAAAAGATTCTTTTGATGAGTTTCCTGCTTAAATATATTTGTCAGTACTTGCCCCAGAGAGCAGCTTCCATTCATTTTATGTTTATTTTTTAGTCTCTTCTACCAGGGCCATCTTGGCAGTCTTTTTGACCTTTTCAGGGCTTGTGGATGGTCCATTCCTTCATAAGTAATTTTTCACTGGCAAACAACATATTTCATTTATGAAGTGACCTTTCCAATTCTTGTTTTTTAATGATGTGCTCCCAATAGTTGCCTTATGCCTTATAAAGCAAGGTACAGTCCAAGATTTTGAAATTTCTTTACCACAGTAAAAAAAGTATTTCTTGCTTTCTTAAAAATATTGAGCTGGAATTATCAGCAATTTGTTTATAATATGTTGATTCCTTTGGAAGTCATTCAAAAGAATTTTTTTTCTGTTTTTCCATTTCTGTAGTTATAGTTGCTTATGGGCTTTCTTTTTTTTGCTCAGGAGGTCCTGCCATCACCTCAAATTTATCATATCCAAGACTGATAGAAAGCAACCCATTACCTTCTTCTACTCTGTTTCTCTCAGTTGAACTACTGAGTTGCCAGTCTCCCAAGCTAGAAACCTTAGCCTCACTTTTATCCTCTATATCTTTGATGATTCTCTGCCCCAGATTTTTAGAATGTTTAAAACTCTGTCCTGCTTTTCTGTGTATCATAGAAAGTCTTAGAAATGTCAGAAATGTGATGTTCTTTATAATATCTGATTTCATGTCCTTCATTTACATGTGGCATAGACATCTGTAGAAAGACCATGCATGATCCCAATTTTTGGTCCAGAATAAAACTAACTAATCTACATAGTATCTGTCACCAAACCTGCCTCTCTAAAAATATCTCCCAGTTTCATTTCCCACTGCCATCCCTCCTCTTCACATGCCAGGAGTATACGATAGCCTTCCAGATGGTCTTCATATCATCAATAGATTTATCTTCTAATCCTTCCTTCAAAACACTTTCCAGCTAATCACTTGAAAGAACCACTTAAATCCTATTTTTCCTTCCTCAGAAATAATAACTACCTATTACTTTTTGTATTGCATGGTTTCAAACCAAGGTCCCCTGAGTCCTAGTGTTCTGCTTCCAATTCTTCAGGAAGCACATCATGTGAGAGAGACTGTGAGGAGAAAGTTAAGCTACTGGGTTTTTATCAGATTATATAATGGGGCTTGTTGCTAATGTGTATGCTGTGGAATATATATTATGTATGTCTTTTTCAGTTAAGCTAATTATATTGAAAAAAGTAGAAATATTATTATCGCTTCCAGATAGTGTACAACATATACCTATTATGTGCCTCATCAATAAATATGTGTCTAGTTCATTAAATTGAGTGAATGAACTAATAATATTTCTTTTCTGCAATCCTGCAAAGAAATATATATTATCCCATTTTTACTAGTGTACAAACATTTTATGAAAGCTAAGTGAATTTGAAATGAAGTCCGCCTTATCCACAAGACTCATGTCTTTCCTGAGACAGGTTAATTGGAGATGGGAGAGAGGAGGATAGGAAATCTCCCATATTTCATTCAATTTTAGACAAGTGGCCTCTCCTAGGCACCAAACTCCTAACACTCTCCTATTATCTTTTTTTATTATTATGTTATGTTAATCACCATACATTACATCATTAGTTTTTGATGTAGTGTTCCATGATTCATTGTTTGTGCATATGGAGCACCCAGTGCTCCATGCAGAATGTGCCCTCTTTAATACCCATCACCCCATCCCCTCCCCTCTAGAACTCTCAGTTTGTTTTTTCAGAGTCCATTGTCTCTCATGGTTCGTCTCCCCCTCCGATTTCCCCTGCTTCATTCTTCCCCTCCCGCTATCTTCTTCTTCTTCTTCTTTTTAAACATATAATGTATTATTTGTCTCAGAGGTACAGGTCTGTGATTCAAAAGTCTTACACAATTCACAGCGCTCACCATAGCACATACCCTCCCCAATGTCTATGACCCAGCCACCCCAACCCTCCCACCCCCCACCACTCCAGCAACCCTCAGTTTGTTTCCTGAGATTAAGAATTCCCCATATCAGGGGCGCCTGGGTGGCTCAGTCGGTTGAGCGACTGCCTTCGGCTCAGGTCATGATCCTGGAGTCCTGGGATCGAGCCCCACATCGGGCTCCCGGCTCGGCAGGGAGCCTGCTTCTCCCTCTGACCCTCCCCCCTCTCATGCTGTTTCTCTCTCGCTCGCTCTCTAATAAATAAATAAATAAAATCTTTAAAAAAAAAAAAAAAAGAATTCCCCATATCAGTGAGATCATATGATGCATGTCTTTCTCTGATTGACTTATTTCGCTCAGCGTAATACCATCCAGTTCCATCCACGTCGTTGCAAATGGCAAGATTTCATTCTTTTTGATGGCTGCATAATATTTCATTGTATATATATATATATATATATATATATATATATATATATATACCACCCTTTGTTTATCCATTCATCTGTCGATGGACATCTTGGCTCTTTCCACAGTTTGGCTATTGTGGACATTGCTGCTATAAACATTGGGGTGCATGTACCCCTTTGGATCCCTACATTTGTATCTTTGGGGTAAATACCCAGTAGTGCTATTGCTGGGTTGTATGGTAGCTCTATTTTCAACTTATTGAAGAACCTCCATACTGTTTTCCAGAGTGGCTGCACCAGCTTGCATTCCCACCAAAACTGTAGGAGGGTTCCCCTTTCTCCACATCCCCCCCAACATCTGTCATTTCCTGACTTGCTAATTTTAGCCATTCTGACTGGTGTGAGGTGGTATCTCATTGAGGTTTTGATTTGGATTTCCCTGATGCCGAGCGAGAGCAATGTTGAGCACTTTTTCATGTGTCTGTTGGCCATTTGGATGTCTTCTTTGGAAAAATGTCTGTTCATGTCTTCTGCCCGTTTCTTGATCGGATCATTTGTTCTTTGGGTGCTCAGTATGAGAAGTTCATTATAGATTTTGGATACTAGCTCTTTATCTGACATGTCATTTGCAAATATCTTCTCCCATTCTGTCAGTTGTCTTTTGGTTTCGTTGACTGTTTCTTTTGCTGTGCAAAAGCTTTTTATCTTGATGAAGTCCCAATAGTTTGTTTTTGCCCTTGCTTCCCTTGCCTTTGGAGATGTTTCTAGGAAGAAGTTGCTGCAGCTGAGGTCGAAGAGGTTGCTGCCTGTGTTCTCCTTTAGGATTTTGATGGACTCCTGTCTCACATTGAGGTCTTTCAACCATTTGGAGTCTATTTTTGTGTGTGGTGAAAGGAAATGGTCCAGTTTCATTCTTCTGCATGGGGCTGTCCAATTTTCCCAACACCATTTGTTGAAGAGACTGTCTTTTTTCCATTGGACATTCTTTCCTGCTTTGTCAAAGGTTGATTGACCATAGAGTTGAGGGTCCATTTCTGGGCTCTCTATTCTGTTTCATTGATCGATGTGTCTGTTTTTGTGCCAGTACCATACTGTCTTGATGATGACAGCTTTGTAATAGAGCTGGAAGTCTGGAATTGTTGATGCCACCAGCTTTGCTTTTCTTTTTCAACATTCCTCTGGCTATTTGGGATCTTTTCTGTTTCCATAAATATTTGAGGATTATTTGTTCCATTTCTTTGAAAAAAGTGGATGGTATTTTGATGGGCATTGCATTGACTGTGTAGATTGCTCTAGGTAGCATTGACATCTTCTCAATACTGGTTCTTCCAATCCATGAGCATGGAGCGTTTTTCCATTTCTTTGTGTCTTCCTCAATTTCTTTCATGAGTATTTTATAGTTTTCTGAGTACAGATCCTTTGCCTCTTTGGTTAGATTTATTCTAGGTATCTTATGGTTTTGGGTACAATTGTAAATGGGATCGACTCCTTAATTTCTTTTTCTTCTGTCTTGTTGTTGGTATATAGGAATGCCACTGATTTCTGTGCATTGATTTTATATCCTGCCACTTTACTGAATTCCTGTATGAGTTCTAGCAGTTTTGGGGTGGAGTCTTTTGGGTTTTCCACATAAAGTATCATATCATCTACAAGAGTGAGAGTTTCACTTCTTCTTTGCTGACTTGGATGCCTTTTATTTCTTTTTGTTGTCTGATTGCTGTGGCTAGGACTTCTAATACTATGTTGAATAGCAGTGGTGATAGTGGACATCCCTGCTGCGTTCCTGACCTTAGGGGGAAAGCTCTCAGTTTTTCCCCATTGAGAATGATATTCGCTGTAGGTTTTTCATAGATGGCTTTTATGATATTGAGGTATGTACCCTCTATCCCTATCCTCTGAAGAGTTTTGATCGAGAAAGGATGCTGTACTTTGTCAAATGCTTTTTCTGCATCTTTTGAGAGTATCATATGGTTCTTATTCTTTCTTTTATTAATGTATTGTATCACATTGATTGATTTGCGAGTGTTGAACCAACCTTGCAGCCCAGGGATAAATCCCACTTGGTCGTGGTGAATAATCCTTTTAATGTACTGTTGGATCCCCTTGGCTAGTATTTTGGTGAGAATTTTTGCATCCATCTTCATCAAGGATATTGGTCTGTCATTCTCCTTTTTGATGGAGTCTTTGTCTGGTTTGGGGATCAAGGTAATAGTGGCCTTGTAAAATGAGTTTGGAAGTTTTCCTTCCATTTCTATTTTTTGGAACAGTTTCAGAGAAATAGTTTTTTTTCCATCTTTTTTTATTGTTATGTTAATCACTATACATTACATCATTAGTTTTTGATGTAGTGTTCCATTGTTTGTGCATAACACCCAGTGCTCCATGCAGAACGTGCCCTCTTTAATACCCATCACCAGGCTAACCCATCCTCCCACCCCTCTCGCCCCCAGAACCCTCAGTTTGTTTTTCAGAGTCCATCATCTCTCATGGTTCGTCTCCCCCTCCGATTCCCCCCTCTTCATTCTTCCCCTCCTGCTATCTTCTTTTTTTTTTCCTTAACATATATTGCATTATTTGTTTCAGAGGTACAGATCTGTGATTCAAAAGTCTTACACAACTCACAGCGCTCACCATAGCACATACCCTCCCCAGTGTCTATGACCCAGCCACCCCATCCCTCCCACCCCAACCCCACTCCAGCAACCCTCAGTTTGTTTCCTGAGATTAAGAATTCCTCATATCAATGAGGTCATATGATACATGTCTTTCTCTGGTTGACTTATTTCGCTCAGGATAACACCTTCCAGTTCCATCCACGTTGTTGCAAGTGACAAGATCTCATTCCTTTTGATGGCTGCATAATATTCCATTGTATATATACACCACATCTTCAGAAGAATAAGTAGTAATTCTTTTTAAATGTTTGGTAGAATTCCCCTGGGAAGCCATCTGGCTCTGGGCTTTTGTTTGTTGGGAGATTTTTGATGACTGCTTCAATTTCCTTAGTGGTTATGTGTTGTTCAGGTTTTCTATTTCTTCCAGTTTTGATAGTTGATACATCTCTAGGAATGCATCCATTTCTTCCAGATTATCTAATTTGCTGGCATATAGTTGCTCATAATATGTTCTTATAATTGTTTGTATTTCTTTGGTGTTGGTTGTGATCTCTCCTCTTTCATTCATGATTTTGTTGATTTTGGTCATTTCTCTTTTCTTTTTGGTAAGTCTGACCAGGGGTTTATCAATCTTATTAATTCTTTCAAAGACCCAGGTCCTAGTTTCATTGATCTGTTCTACTGGTCTTTTGGTTTCTATTTCATTGATTTCTGCTCTGATCTTTATTATTTCTCTTCTCCTGCTGGGTGTAGGCTTTATTTGCTGTTCTTTCTCCAGCTCCTTTAGGTGTAGGGTTATGTTGTGTATTTTAGACCTTTCTTGTTTCTTGAGAAAGGCTTGTATTGCTATATACTTTCCTCTTAGGACTGCCTTTGTTATATCCCAAAGATTTTGAGCAGTTGTGTTTTCATTTTCATTGGTTTCCATGAATTTTTTTAATTCTTCTTTAATTTCCTGGTTGACCCATTCATTCTTTAGTAGGATGCTCTTTAGCTGCCATGTATTTGAGTTCTTTCTGACTTTCCCCTTGTGATTGAGTTCTAGTTTCAAAGCACTGTCGTCTGAAAATACACAGGGAATGATCCCAATCTTTTGGTACCAGTTGAGACCTGATTTGTGACCTAGGATGTGATCTATTCTGGAGAATGTTCCATGGGCACTAGAGAAGAATGTGTATTCTGTTGCTTTGGGATGGAATGTTCTGCATATATCTGTGAAGTCCATTTGGTCCAGTGTGTCATTTAAAGTCTTTATTTCCTTGTTGATCTTTTGCTTAGATGATCTGTCCATTTCAGTGGAGGGGGTGTTAAAGTCCCCCACTCTTATTGTATTGTTGTCAGTGTGTTTCTTTGCTTTTGTTATTAATTGGCTTATATAAGTGGCTGCTCCCATGTTAGGGGCATAGATTTTTACAATTGTTAGATAGACCCTTTAAGTAGGATATAGTGTCCTTCTTCATCTCTTATTACAGTCTTTGGTTTAAAATCTAATTTGTCTGATATAAGGATTGCCACCCCAGTTTCTTTTGGTGTCCATTAGCATGGTAAATGGTTATCATCTTAGGTCTTCCTAAGGTCTTCCACCCCCTCACTTTCAATCTGGGGGTGTCTTTGGGTCTAAAATGAGTCTCTTGCAGACAGCATATCGATGCGTCTTGTTTTTTTATCCAATCTGATAGCCTGTGTCTTTTGATTGGGGCATTTAGCTGATTTACATTCAGGGTAACTATTGAAAGATATGAATTTAGTGCCATTGTATTGCCTGTAAGGTGACTGTTACTGTATATTGCCTGTATTCCTTTCTGGTCTATGTTGCTTTTAGGCTCTCTCTTTGCTTAGAGGATCCCTTTCAATATTTCTTGTAGGGCTGGTTTCATGTTTGCAAATTCCTTTAGTTTTTGTTTGTCCTGGAAGCTTTTTATCTCTTCTTCTCTTTTCAATGACAGCCTAGCTGGATATCGTATTCTTGGCTGCATATTTTTCTCATTTAGTGCTCTGAATATATCATGCCAGTCCTTTCTGACCTGCCAGGTCTCTGTGGATAGGTCTGTTGCCAATCTAATGTTTCTACCATTGTAGGTTACAGATCTCTTGTCCCGAGATGCTTTCAGGATTTTCTCTTTTTCTCTGAGACTCGTAAGTTTTACTATTAGATGTCGGGGTGTTGGCCTCTTTTTATTGATTTTGAGAGGGGTTCTCTGTGCCTCCTGGATTTTGATGCCTGTTTCCTTCCCCAAATTAGGGAAGTTCTCTGCTATAATTTGCTCCGATATACCTTCTGCCCCTCTCTCTCTTTCCTCTTCTTCTGGGATCTCAATTATTCTAATGTTGCTTCGTCTTATGGTATCGCTTATCTCTCGAATTCTGCCCTTGTGATCCAGTAGTTGTTTATCTTTCTTTTTCTCAGCTTCTTTATTTTCCATCATTTGGTCTTCTATATCACTAATTCTCTCTTCTGCCTCATTTATCGTAGCATTAGAGCCTCCATTTTTGATTGCACTTCATTAATAGCCATTATGATTTTGACTTGGTTAGATTTTAGTTCTTTTATTTCTCCAGAAAGGGTTTCTCTAATAACTTCCATACTTTTTTCAAGCCCAGCTAGTATCTTTAAAATCATCATTCTGAACTCTAGTTCTGACATTGTACTAATGTCGGTATTGATTAGGTCCCTGGCAGTCAGTACTGCCTCTTGTTCTTTTTTTTTGAGGTGATTTTTTTCCATCTTGTCATTTTGTCCAGAGGAGAATAGATGAATGAGAGAACAAACTGCTAACAGGGTAACAATGTCCCCAGAAAATATACACTAAACAAATCAGAAAAGACCTGAAACTGGGAGAAACGAAAGGGAAAGAAAGAAAAAAAGAAAAAAAAAAGAAAAAGATAAAGATAAAAACAAACAGAAACAAAACAAAAGAAAAAAACAGAATATGATGAAATACGATCAGCCTGGTGCATAGATCAGTGCCACACACTAGATTTTGGGCATATTTTGGTCTGTTAGAAGAAAGTGTCTCCCAAAATTTTAAAGAAAGAAAAACTTGTATATGCACAAATATAAGGGTAAATATGATGAAGGGATGGAATATGACTGTAAAGATGAAAATTATAAAAGATTTTATAAAAGGAATTGATAAGAAGGTTGAAAAAAGAAAGAAGAGGATTTAAAAAAAAAATAAAAGGGAGAGAATGTGACCAGGCAGGAGACTAGAACAAAGCCATACACTAGAGATTTAGGGTATATTTTGACCTGTTAGAAGAAACTGTATCTCAAAATTTTAAAGAGAGAACAACTTATATATACATACCAAAAATAAGGGTAACTACTATGAAGGGATAGAATATGGCTCTAAAAATGAAAAATAAAGAATAGTTTTTAAAAAAAGGGATTGATAAGATGTTGGTTGAAAAAGGGAAAAAAAAATTCAAAAAAAATAAGTTAAAAAAAATTTACTTTGAAAGACTATAAAGAATCATGGTAAAAAAGCCATGAATTCTATGTGCAGTATTCCCCTAGCACTGGAGTTCTGCCCTTCTCATTGATTGGTAAACTTGGTCTTGGCTGGCTGTTCTTGCTGGTCTTCTGGGGGAGGGGCCTGTTGCCGTGGTTCCCAAATGTCTTTGCTGGAGATGGAAGTGCCCCACCCTTGCCGGGTCTGGGGTAAGTAATCTGCTTGGATTTGCTCTCGGGAGCTTTTGTTCCCTGCAAGTTTTCCGCACAGCTTTGGAGGACGAAGTGAAAACAGTGGCCTCCCAATCTCTGACCCAGAGGAGCCGAGAACTCGGGGGTCCCACTCCTCAGTGTGCCCCCAGAGAAAAGCAGTCAGTCGCTGTAGATCCGAGACTCTTAGTATATTTTGTCACCTTTAGTAACTGGAGAGACTACCTTTAGTATTTGAAATGTATCTATTCACAAGGATGTCTGTGGAATGGAACTCAGTTTCCTGGCTTCTCATGTTCCATAGGCCCTTTGCCTTTTAAGGTTTTGTTGCTGATCACTGTGGAGAAACAAAAATTAACAGATGAACAAAAATGGAGAAGTTCCAAATTATATAATCTTATATATTTCTTCAGTTCTAACAACCTCTCATCCACAGTACTTGAATGCCTCTGAATTGCATCTTTTAAGCCCAGCACAGATATCTGCCTCCAAATATTATAGTTGGTGTTCACCAAGGCTCTACTTGTCTTTTACTTTAATAAGGATGTTGTATCTCTTTCCTTGTGATGGCATCTCTTACCACACTGAATCCAGAGAGAACATTTGATGTCTCCTTGTATAGCATAGGCAGTTTATGTTTCTGAAAATCTCCAGGAAAAAAATTCTTGGGGCACCTGGGTGGCTCTGTTGGTTAAGCATCTGCCTTTGGTTCAGGTCATGATCTCCGGGTTCTGGGATCCACCCCCACATTGGGCTTCCTGCTCAGCAGGGAGTCTGCTCCTCTCTCTCTAGCCCCCTCTGCCTCTCCACACTGCTTATTCGTTCTCTCTCAAATAAATAAATAAAATGTTAAAAAAAAAAAGAAAACAAATCCACACCTCTTACCTACCTAGAATTTCAACTAATTCAAAAAATATTGTTTTTGAATAATTACTATATATCAAGTACAGCACTAGCAATACCCATTAAAAGTTGAAAGGACACAGCCCCTACCCTCCATAAGCTCGCAGTGGACTAGGGAAAACAAAAGAATATATAGTAGATGTAATATAATTGCTATGCTAGCAGTTTTCTGTGGGAACATTGGAGGGTAGGAATTTAAATCTTTCAAGGGAACAAGGGAAGCCTTCATGGAAGAGGTAGCATTTGAGATTTGAAGGATGGTGAGACTTGAGGTAGCAACTGAGACTTGGAAGACAGGTAGGAATAGACAGGTGCTCAGAGGGCATCTAGACACATGTGAACACAGAAGCCTGAAATAGCATAGAGTATTTGGAGACCTCAAGTCATTCAGTGTTGCTGAGACCTAAAATTTGAGGTGGCGAGTTAAAGGAGATGTAATTTCATGGGTAGCAGAGGCAGGGGAGCAATGGTAATGTGATCATATTTGTGTATTTAAGATTTCTCACATAGTCTTATCATAATCATGTGATGGCATGTAGTGTGAGTAGTTAAACAGTATCAGAAGTTTTTCTAAAATTTAAAAATGTGGACTGAAAAAGAAAATATCATTTGATAGATGCAGAAATCTGACCCTGGCCCTACTTGAACTCATTTACTACTGTGTGAATAAAATTGGGCTTACCATTTTCCCCAAGAAGCTGTGATGCAGGATGTAGTACTGGAAAAATGAAGAGTTTGCCCGACCATAGTGGGTGCACCCCTACAATATTGTGAAATATTTAGGCATCTTATTATATATTTACATGATGCACAGAATGTTCCAGTTTTACTGTATAAATAATACCAAAATATACACATCAGTTTCCTTCCAAAAATGATGATAAATTGTTTGGGCCAACTGAGGACATGGATATAAAAATAATTTTCTGACGGTCCCTTAGGGAATTAATCACACTGTGGTGGTGGTGGTGGTGGTGTGTGTGTTTTCATAATATTTTGTTCACATATCTATGATACATTAGGTTATATTTATTTTGTGGTTTAAATGCCTATCTCTACATTAGTTTTTAAATATGAAAGACTTGGAGTAGACTTCTACATCTTTTGACTGTTAACCCAGGCCTCCATTTTTACATCTGCAAAATTGGTATAATCTTACCTCATATGAAATATGCAGTGACTAAGTGCAGTACAGATACATGCAAATTCTTAAGTCAGTGCCTGCACATTTCACATCCAATCAGTGATGGTTGAATGAAAAAACGTCTTGAATAAACTACACTATGGCAAAGGGAATGTTGTCTTGTCTTTCACTTGCTCCACATGGAGTAAAGGAAAGCATGTTTTTGGGTCTCTACTTCATGTAGTAGTTGGAAATAAATATTTTGAGGGCATAGAGTAGATAACAAATGGAAATAGACCCAGTGATAGTGCATATACTAAATTACATTTTTTCATCGTCAATACATTTACTAATTAATATTTAGTAATGGTAATGCATATTACTTAAGAATAGAAGCAGAAAAAAAACTTCAAAACTCAGTTAACCTAAGTACTACTACTCCTTAGAAGAAGAAATTCAAAGTAGTTGCCAAGGTCCAGATATTATTTAGAAATTGTCCTTAATATGTACATGAATTTTATTTTAGTGGGCAAACCAAAGGGTCTCAAAGATGAATTTTAAACATATACTTTTCTGATTTTTTCTGATAGATAGCAGAGAGAGGAAAATGAACAAATACATAATGAACTGAACTTTTATTTTGAATTATAAATTAATAAAGGAAGCTGAGCTTTCTTAATTTTTCGTCATTTTCATAGCCAAGTTTTCTATTATCAGTGTTTCCAGAAAGGTTGGTAATTGGTACAGTTACAGTTAGCTCAATTCAATGGAAACATAGTTTTTGCACAGTCGATATATTTTAATTAATGCAGCTTAGAGATGTGAGAAGAACAGAGGTCTTGGTTTTTCAATTTTCCATTAACTTACTGGTTGACCTTCACCAAGACATCTTTCTGTTTCCCCTCTGTAAAGTCAGGGGCCTATGCCAGTTGAGATTTGAGGTTCCTTCCAGTTCAGATACTTGTTGGTATTAAGTTACCTGAAAGTAAGCATCTTAGATGCAGGAATGAAGGTGATCATGAGAATGACAAGAGATGCCTTTGACTGAGCACTTATGTGCTATAAACCGTGTTAAGTGTAGATCTGTGTTCAGTGTGCCTTCACCTGAATCATCTGAATATATATCTCCAAGGTGATCTTGAAATTAAGCTGTTAAGTATAGCTATTCTCCTGTCTTTCTTAAAATTCACATTTTCTATTTTCACTAGAAATGTGTTTTTAATCTAAATGCAAAGAGGATTAACATAATAATTTAAGTTGTCTCTGGAAGAGCTAATGAATAATGGCATCGGAGTTCCTCTGCTGATGCCTTATAGAAGCAGGCTCTAGAGTGGGCTAACGGGTTATTCTAAGGGCTTTACTACCTTGCAGATTTGACCGATATGACCTTGAGCAAAATGCTTAATGTGAAAGGGCAGATCTGTTTCTCTTTATTCTTAAATCACAGTATAGTACAGATATTTTTCCCTCCAATTTGATTCTGTGACTGAATTCTCAAGAATTAACGTGGGTGTTCAAGGTTTCCGATAATAGGCATATGTTACCATAGACACGTTCTTTAAATATGTTAGTGGTGCGTTATTGCACAGCAATACTTAAAGGCTTTCAGAAAAGTTGTATTTTATGAGATCCTGAAATTATTTGGTTGTGAAAGATAATTAGAGATTTGACTTTCAGCTGTGAAGTGGTCCTGAGATGTTTTTTTAGAGTCTTGTTGCACATTATTATGGGAGTCAGTGCAATTTACTATAGAGAATATTTAGAAGGTAAGGGATAAAAGATAATGAGTCTCTCTAATACTCCAAGGTAGTCTTATGGGTTTATTAAAGATGAGAACTTGAGAAGGCAATTTTAGTTGAAGTAGATCATTTTTACCCCCCTTGCGTTTGGGGGGAAATAATTTACCAAATGCTAGATTATTTTGCTTTGCAAACCAGCATTAAAGAAAGAAATAGAAGAATCCTTGGCCATCTTTCCCACAGTTTTTCAACTTGTTATTACTATTGCTATTATCCTTTTCACCATACTGTAAGAAATTTTAAAACAGATGACTCTAGGGGCACCTCGGTGGCTCAGTCAGTTAAGCTTCTGCCTTTGGCTCAGGTTATGATCCCAGGGTCCTGGGATCGATTTCTGCATTGGACACCCTGCTTAGTGGGGAGTCTGCTTCTCCCTCTCCCTCTGCTTGTGCTTGCTCTCTTTCTCTCAAATAAATAAATAAAATCTTAAAAAAAACCCAGATGACTCTAAAATGTATTTCCGTAAGGAAGTTCTACGGAGAGGAGAGACTATTTAGTGAGCATATCCCATGTGCCTTGCACTGTGCTAAGCAGTGTGGTGTTTCTTTTTAAATATTTATTGAAACGCTTGCCTGGCACTAATGCTAGGGATGTTAGGAACATGAGGATGAAAAGACGAGGTGTCTTTTCAGGTGTCTACAGTCAGTAAGCTTCACATGTATTATCTTAAGTGATCTTCATAGTGAACATGGAAATTTGTTTTTTTGTATTTTTTTTTTTAACATTAGTAACTGAAGTTCAGGAGAGCAAAATAATTTGCCCAAAGTTATCTTTCCAGTAAGAGGCAGGGCAGGACTTGTATTCAAGGTCTGTCTGGTGATCTTATACTGTATCATACTGTTTACTTCACCTCTGTCATGTCCATGGCAGTAGAAGAGTCCAGCATCTTGGGTTTAAGCTCAGGCTCCGTCTGCACTACCCGTGTGACCTGCAGCAAGTTATTCTGCCTCATGGAATCTGTTTTCTTATCTATAAGATGAGGACAGTAATATGCTGCTGTCAAAGACTGGGTAAGAGTTGTGTGAGATGATGATTGTAAAGCACTTTGTATGTGTTTGATTGGCACATTGTGGGTCCCAGATAGTTGCTGTTGCCCTTGTGGGCATGAATAATCTAAGTGAAAAATTTTGGAAAATTTTGTGGTTGTCCATTTGTTTGTTCCTTTATTTTCCCAGTCCAAAGTTTATAGCACCATTTGTCTGTCTCAGGGGCTATTGGAGCAGTGATGCAGTGGGAGTGGAGCTAGGTATGGTTTGGGAGGGATCAGTTGTACTAAAGTGCTCTTGTAGGATCTGATTGGGGGTCAGCTGGGCATGAGCAGGGCTCTGGACTCCCATTTTTCCATTTCAGCTAAAGACCCTTCACTTTTCTTGTCATGATAAATGACTAATTCATATGCTTTTGTTTGCAGAATGTTCAAAAAAACACTGCCTTTGAATGAAAGTTGCTTTCTAGCTCTTCTATTTTACTATTTTATTTACTAATATTTATGTCCTTACCATTTAACATTTTGACATGTGGTAGAGGTTCAATAAATGATGATCAATGAATGAATGATCTAGTGAATAAACAAACATGTACTTACAAATATCTGAGTATATATATGTATGTGAATATATACATGTATGTGTGTATGTATGCGTGTGTGTGCATTTGTGTGTTTAGATTCCACATATAAGTGAAATCATATGGTATTCATCTTTCTCTGACTTATTTCACTTAGCATAAGCCTTTCAAGGTGTGTGTGTATACACGCGCACATACACACACACACACACAACCTTGGGTTAGAATTTAGGGTTAGAGACAATAGCTAAGCAAGAGCCAGAACTAAGAATGAGTAGGATACAGGAGAAGGGTTGGAACTATGTGTGGGATCATGGCCGGATGCTAAGACCCAGGTATTGGGTTAGGCTGATCGCTCTGCCTTGCATTTACACAATGCATTTTTGCTACAAACAGCTTCCATAATAGGCTAGTGAGGTGGGTAGGGCAGTCACAAGCTGCACTGGTGTGAGACCCCAGCTGTTGGGATTTTTACCAACCTGTGCTATCAATTATACATTCTATTCAAACATCCATGCTGAAAATTCTTTTCATCTAAGCTTGTGCAGATTGTGGGACAGGCACCTACCAAGCAGAGCACCACAGAAGTCCTATATAAAGGCTTTACTCACCTCCAACCAATTAGGAGGCATGAAACCTGAGCCTACTCTCCTCACAGCTGCCCAAAATCCCGTTTCAATACATCTTTTACCAAAGGAACAGAGCAAATTCTCAACAAGAGAAACACTGCTTCATAAATATTGAATAGTGCTAGTTATATCTGACCTGAGAGAAACCTCAACTTGTTAGAGGACTGTGTTTATCAGCCTTAGCTCCAGAGTATTATATAGCTGGAATTCTGCAAGGTTTGTGAACAATGAGGAACTTGAAAATGTTGTCATTGTTTTAGTTAATATCTTCATCATCAAAGAATCAGTATTTACTATAGGCCCTTCTTTTCTGGGAGTGAAAAGAATAGATGAAGGTGAACAATTGGAGGTTGTTTTACATTTGTTTAACATTTGAAGAAATGTTAAAACAATTGATATTTGGGTAGAGAAATAAATATTATATTTAATTGTAAGGAAAATTGGAATTTGGAAAAAAATCCGTTATCTCTATGTGTAGGGAAATAGCTAACATTAAAAATGTCTTGATTTCATTTGGGTAGGATGCAGGATTTGGAGGATACCAGGAGGGTTTCATAATAGCGTAGGATCCGAGAAGAAGACTTGTCAAGTTTATGAGAGAATACAAAATGCTGTGGGGAAATAAAAAGAGCATGGGATCAAATAGAATTCGGTTCAAGTGTCTACTTTGACATTCACTGTTTCCGAACACAAGCCATTTGCCTTCCTAAGATTAATGTCTTTATCAGTAAAGTGTGGACAATAAAACGTTCCTTAAAAATGGGATGATATGGGGCGCCTGGGTGGCTCAGTTGGGCGTCCACCTCTTGATTTCAGTTCAGGTCATGATCTCAGGGTTGCGAAATTAAGCCCCGCATCGGGCTTGCACTGGGTGTGGCATCTGCTTAGGATTTTCTCTCTTTCTCCCTCTGCCCCGCCCCCCTGCTTGCATGCATGTGCTCTCTCTCTCTCTCTCAAACTAAAAAAAAAAGGGATGATATATGTAAAATCCCTTTTGAAGATCTGGCACATAGTAGATACTCATTAAATGCTTGTTCTTTTCCCTTGCAAATATTTCAGAATCACCACTCTTACAGAACTAATATTTAAATCCACTAATTTATAAGCCTTTATTTAACCAGTCTTTTCCTCGTTGTCTATGCACATTTCCATGTTCCTTCTTTTTTTGTTGCCTTTATTTTACTTTTTTTTAATTGAGACATCATTGACATATATCATTATATTAGTTTCAGGCATGCGACATAAGGGTTCGACATTTGTATACATTGTAAAATGACCACCACACTAAGTCTAGTTAACATCCATGACCACATCTAGTTACAAACTGTTTTCTCCTGTGATGAGAACTTTTAGGATCTCCTCTCTCAGCAACTTGCAAATATACAATGCGGTATTCTTAACTATAGTCACCATCCTGTATTTTACATTCCCATGACTTATTGATTTTATAACTGGAAGTTTGTACCTTTTCACTACCTTTGCCCATTTTGCCTACCCCCACCTCCCATCTCTAACAACCACCAATCTGTTCTCTGTTATGTATGAATTAATTTTTGTTTGTTTAGATTCCACATAAGAGTGAGATCATACAGCATTTGTCTTTCTCTGTCTGATTTATTTCACCTATCATAATTCCTTCAAGGTCCATCCATATTGTCGCAAATGACAAAATTTCATTTTTTTTAAAAGATTTTATTTATTTGACAGAGAGAGAGATAGCAAGAGCAGAAACACAAGCAAGGGGAGTGGGAGAGGGAGAAGTAGGCTTCCCGTGGAGCAGGGAGCCTGATGCATGGCTCCATCCCAGGACCCTGGGATCATGACCTGAGCCGAAGGCAGACACTTAACGACTGAGCCACCCAGGCACCCCAAAATTTCATTCTTTTTTATGGCTGAATAATATTCCGGGGTGTGTGTGTGTGTGTGTGTGTGTGTGACATTTTCTTTATCCATTTATCCACTGAGGAACACTTAGGTTGCTTCCATTTCTTCGCTATTGTAAATAATACTGCAATGATCCACATTTCTTCTTTTGTTCATTTTTCCCATACTCAAGAGAACATCCTTTCCATATCTTTCTATATACACAGGATTTCTCTCACAAGTTGATTAAGTTCTCCTTTAACTGTGACCCTATCCTGGACCACTAAATAATGTTATCCCCTGCCCTGAACATCCATAGAATATATTATTTTTATCTTTTACTTATACCATATTACTACAGATCATATAATCATTTCTGTCTTTCTTTAACATATATGGTACCAGGCACTGTGCTAAGCTCTAGGAATCTACAGGTGAAAAAGACACAGGCTGTGTAGTTAATAAGTCAAAGTCTTCTTGGGGAAACAGATACAAAGACAAATAATGACAATTAAGTGTAAGTGCACTAGGACGTGTTTGCAAAGTACTATAGACAATGTCCTTTCATTCAATTAAATTATATGCTGGGTTTTTTTTTTTTTTAATTTATTCATGAGAGTCTCAGAGAGAGACAGAGAGAGGCAGAGGAAGAGGGAGAAGCAAACTCCCTGCTGAGCAGGGAGCCCGATGCGGGACTCGATCCCAGGACCCTGGGATCATGACCTGAGCCGAAGGCAGACGCTTAACCATCTGAGCCACCCAGGCGCCCCCTAAATTATATGCTGTTAAATGGCAGGACCCTGTTTTATATTTCTCCTTTTTAAACATTCTCCTCTAGAACATCTAGCTGAGAATTAAGTAATTATTACATACTCTGCCTTGAATTCTTCTGTGGAGAGTTTTAATATCATAGAGCATTTTTAGATGCCTGAGAGGGAATATTACCCTAAAACAATCACCAATAAGATTCTGTATAAAGCCTCCAAGACCATGGAAACCCTTGGAATAGAAATAGACCCTTGGTTTGTTTCAAATCTATCATTTGCTTTTGTGAAGCAAAAGTTCCCAAGCATTTAAGCAAAGTCAGGCTCTATAAAACCCTGTCTCTGGTGGGGAGGCTGTATGACAAGCCAGGCCCAGAAGCCTGAGCCAGCATGGTAAGTAGGTGCCTGTAGTGCTGGCCAAAGGTCAAATATCAAGAGCATGCCTACGAGAGCATAATATGTTAAAACTCAAATCCAATATAGATTTATTATCAAGCAAAACTATCTTGGAGACCAGTGCTTGGAGCTTGGGTGTATGGTCAGTTATGGAAGCCCATTAATGTTTTTGAGAATTGTCAAGATTTGTAGTGTAGTACACAGTATGGTACTAATTCTGTAGCTACAAATATTAAGCCTATAGAAACCTAGATATTGGCTACTGGAATTTTGTAGGCAAAGCAGGGCCATTTAAAGACACTTAGATGGAATAGCCAACCAGAGCTTGCAAAAGAGAACTCTCACTGGAGCTCCCTTCCATGTAATACCCCCCTGGTGTTTTATTGACATGGAATTCCTCCTTCCTCCAAGACACATCTGTGTCTTTCTGGCTGCATACTGAGCTAACTTTGGGAACTGGAAATAATGGTGATTGAAAGATCACAGCTTATTAGCTTAATGTTTGCTTAGCCTTTCGCTGGAGCCAAGTATAAACAACCCAGAGGCAAATTTGGAAACCCTAAGTTCCAAGAAAGAGTTTTTGACCAATGGAGCTAAATCAATGCTGTGGATTCATATGGGATTCTACAGTCAGCAAGTGTTGTTACATGATCTCAGAGCTGGTCTTCCATGTGAATAATGTAAGTGTTTTCCTATAGGATGTGATTCAGGGACTCTTCAACCACTATTCCCTTCTAGAATTTGTTCCTATGGGTTTTTTGATTGATTAATGAAGTAGGGCTTGGGAATGGAGAATTGGAACTTACCGGGAGGGAGCAGGGGAGATGAATAAAAGGCCAGTAAAAAAGCTGTAGAAAGGTAACCAAAGCATAGTTTTTCCAAAGAGCAGTCCTAATATTGTTAACTACTAATATATGTGGAATTCAGTCTATGCTTCAAATATAATATTAAGCAAATTATACAGCTTTTAAATTTATTTTTTACAACATCCCAGTAATAAGGGTATTATTTACCTCAATATCACACATCTATTAAGTAACCAACTGAGACTCAAGCACAGATTTGTCTTATTCCTCAGCCTGCTACATTCTGCTGCCTCCCTATTTACCAGTGTGCTGTATGGGGTTCATGGTTCTTTTCAGGAAATGAAGGCACTAAAGTCCAGTGAGTATAATTTCTCTTGCTGATATGTGGCTTTCCAGAAGTGAACACAGTGGTCATACCCTGAAAACAGGGCTCAATTGGTAATCTTTACATATTTTTTGTAATTAAAAATGCATACATTTACTTATTGACGTAAAGAACACCTGCTTTCTGCCAGTTCTAGTGCTACATGCAAGGGACTAAGACCTTTTTTTTTTTTAATTCTTTATTATTTTTTAAAAATTTATTTATTTAAGAGGGGGGCGGGGGGCAGAGGGACAGGGAACTTATTAAAAGCAGATGCAGGGCTCAGTCTCATGACACTGAGATCACGACCTGAGCTGAAACCAAGAGTCGGTCACTTAACCAAGTGCACCACCCAGGCACCCCAAGATCTTTTTTTGATGTAAGCAGATAGATATGTAAACAATGCAATGTAATGAAAGAATACAGCTCCCCAGGAGTACAGAGGAAAGAGTGACCCATTTTGCCTTGAGAGGATGAGGAAAATTTCAAAAAGGAGGTGGCAGTTGAATCAGACTTCAAAGGCGTTGGCCTCTGCTTTCTAAGGCTGAGGAGATCAGCTCAGAATAAAGGTAAGTGAGGTGGCCCTATATAAATTACTGAAAGGTGGGCCACAAAAGTGCTTTTTTGTTTTATAAAGCACCACTTTATTTTTAAATATCACATATAATGTAGATAAATTATGTATAAATGCTAATAAATGAGGTAAGAAAATGAATACAATTTACAACCATGAAGTTATAATTAGTGATCCTGTAATGATATAGTAAAATATACTAAGGCTGTGTAGTATAATATTGAGATAATATAGTGTAGTGGTTAAGAGCACAGATTCTGGAGCTAGGAAGGCTAGGCTTGAATCTTTTCCTGTCTGAACCTGGGCAAGTACTTAATCTTTTTGTCTTCATGTCCTTCATCTGCAAAATGATTCTTCATGTTCTTCATCTGCATAATTGTATCTCTCCCTTAGAGTTGTGAGGGTAAAATCAGTTAATTCATATAAAAGTGCATGGCTTATAATAGACATTCAGTAGATGTTGACTGTTAATATATCTGAAAGAGGAGAATTAATATCTGAATTCCAATATAAAGATACATGAAAAGATCCCTTTTTTTCTTGAGCCACTGGTTTGAAATGCAACTGATTTTAGACTTTGCCTTTCTGAAGACTATCATCTTCTAAATTTTCAGAAAAAATTACTCTTGATATTATACTATTATAGAATTATATACTCCACAGGGTAGTATGTTTTCTGTCACCTTGGGTAAGTCAAATAACCTATCTGGTCCTCATTTTCCTTATCTATTGGTTGAACAAATTGTGCTCAAAAGTATCTTTCAGGCCAAAGTTTTATGATTCTCTTAATTATGTTTCTTCCTTTAGTACATATCTAGTGCCTACAGTAGCAAAGGGCCAATATTATCATTCTTATTTTAGACACAAAGAGCTAGAAACACAGAAAAGCCAAATTATGTCCTAGAAAATTGAAGACAGAGATGAGATTTTAACACAGGGTTAGCATGTGAAGTTGGTCAAGACCCGTAGTGTAGAGAAAAGACAATGGACATTGGTGTCTAATACACTCGAGTTCAAATTTGATCTGGGTTCATGTCTAAGCTGTTCTGTTTCCTACTGGCAGAACTGTAAAAATTTACACATATTTAATGAGCTTCTCCTTCTATGTAAAAACAAGGCTAACAATACCAATGTAGTGCTTAGAATAGATCCTCCCTAAGTGTGAGTTTCTTTCTTTTTTTTTCCATTTGGAATTGCCTCCCTCGTGAAAAGCTTGCTATTTAAGCTTTCTATACAAACATCCACCTATGTTGATTTTCAGGAACACTGTTCATCTTTTTTGCACTGCTTGAGATTATTACCAGAGTCAAAGAAACTTCAAGCGAAGTGTCTGAGATTGTAAAATCATCAGGTATAAAAGGGAGAACCATGCAGATAAATGATGACAGGTGGTGTTAACAGTTGCCTCAGGTCCTCAACCACAGCCTGATACCTGGCTGTGGGTGGTTGGGGTCTTGCTAACAGGCTTCTCTTCTCTGGAAATACGCACCGCCTCCCATTCTCTATCAAACCATCTCTTGCTGTGCTTTTTCAGAATCTCAGAATTAAATTTTAGATGTCCCAATGTGTATTTCCACCAAAGTCGAAAATGTGTCTTTTACCAACTGGCAAGCCAAAGATAAACTAATGGATATAATGTGCTCATTTATAAGTTATTCTCCTATCAACACTTCGGTTTTTGGCACTTCGTATCTCTGTGAGCTGGTAGAGTGCTGGCAGATGACCACACAAATATAGAAGCAGCAAATAGTCAAAAAGTCCAGAAATAAAAGGAGTGGGGGATATTTGTATCCACAATTCTTTTTACCACATTTATCATATCTTCTTTTTTGTTGGTAATTTTGTTGAATTTGGTTTTTGAAATTAAATGTCAGCAGTATTAGTTCTTCTGAGGGCTCTTCTCCCTAAACAAAATTGAGAAGCATGGCCCTATTGTATGAAGTCTAAAATCTTCTGCTTGTCAAGTTAATTTATTCTCATTTGCTGAGAGGCTATATAGTGTTATGAATAAAGTATAGACTTTAGGGTCCAACTGCCAGTATCCCCTTTCTGCTGCTTAGCAGCCATGTAACTGTGGGCCAGTTATTTATCCTACCCTGGCCAAAGTTTTCTCATCTGTGAAATAAGAATAATGAGACCAAGAGTTATTATGAGGATTAAATGAATTAATACTTGTAAAGTATTTAGAACAGTGACTGACACAGAGTAAGCCCTCAAGGGTATTATTATTGAGCATCTGTCATGTGCCAGGCATTGGGCAAGATACTGCAATACAAAATGAGTAATTTCCTTCCCCCAAGGAGCTTATAGTCTAGTATGAAGGTCTGTAAACTATAGCCCAAATGCCAAATCCAGCTTGTCAGTTGTTTTTGTAAATAAAATTGTATTGAAATATAACCATGCTCATTTGTTCACATATTATCTATGAGTGTTTTCATGTTTCAATGGCAGAATTGGATAGTTGCAACAGAGATTGTGTGGCCTGAAACCAGAATATTTACTAACTGGACTCATACAGAAAAAGTTTGCCAATCCTCATCTAGTGGAGAAGACAGACATATCAACTAATACATTTTTATGTGGTGTGGCAGATAGGCTTAGCACACTGCCTAGCATATATTTATCAATTGCCTGCCCTGTACTTGATAAGGTTCCAAGTGCTGGAGATATAGTAGAAAATAAAACACACACACACACACACACACACACACACACAAACACACACAAACCACTCAATCCACATGGAGCTAGGAGCCTAGTGGGGAAACAGATAATAAATAAGATAAATGAGTAAAGCATCATAAAGTCAAGTGGGAGTCCCAGTGTTCACAGCAGGACCACACCAATGTTCTATGGGATTATTGCCACCTGTAATCAGGTCCCACCCAAATTTGTTCAATCTTAATTCCTGCCCATAATCTTTGCTCAATAAAGCCTATCCCTTCATCAACCCTAGTGTACTGTATGTTGCTAGCATAGGGCCTTGCACAGAATAAGTGCTAAATAAAGATTTGTTGAATGAATAAAAGAATCATTATTCTTTGTCCTATTTACCCTGGTTGGAAATTTCTGTCCACTTTCCTTGATTCTACCCATTCTTCAATATTCAGGTCAGAGTTTGTTCTCCTCTAAGATACCTCTCCTGACTATTATTTCTTGATTTCCCCATTCTTCAATGTCATATTGCTGTTTCATCATGGAAGACACTTTGTTGTGGCCCAGTTGGTAAAAGCACCTAGATAATAGAAAAAATAGAAGTCAATGCATAAGTCCTAGGTGAAACTTGAGATTGTTCTTCTAGGGAAGGTAGGTTTGAAGTAGCTAGAAAATTACAAATAAGAGCTTTGCAGGGTCCTAGAGATTCTCAATGACCAAGACTGACATAGATCCTAATCTTCATTGCAAGAAGAGCAATAAAATCAAGTAGAAAGGGAAATGTGGTAATATTTCATACAGGATATATATGAAGAAAGGGAGGTTGGAAGAATGTGTTCATGGAAGAGGAAACAACAAATGCTAAGGCCCAGAGGTAAGAGTTGAAGAACTTGAAGCACTCTAGTTGGCTGGAACAGAACACTGAAGAAGGGCAATGGTGAGAAATAAGGCTATATTAGAAAACAAGGGAGGGCCTTGTAAGTTGTGGAAATAGGAAACTTGAAGGGCCTTAAAAGGAGGGATGTGATTTGTTCTGCATTTTAGAGATCATATTGCCTGCAATGTGGAAAGTAAATTAGAATGGAGCATGATTAAAGGAAGAATGACTACCATAAGCCAGGTGCTAGATTGTTATTATCTCACTTAATAATCACAACTGCCCTGAAAATTAGGGACCATGATTTCCATTTTATTGATGAGGAAAATAAGATTCAGATAGGTTAAGTAAATTGTCCATGGTCACAAAGCTAAAATGTGGATAAGGTGGGCTTCAAGTTAGCTTTCTCAATATAAATAGCCTATATTCTTTCTGGGCTAACCCCCCCCCCCAAGTCTCCCCCAACATGGCATAGTGGGGAAAGAATGAGATAAAAAAGGAGGGAAGAGTATTCTAGGAAGAGACTACATATAGAAAACTAGAGTGTATCCAAACAGAAGATACAGACAGAAAAAGAATGGTGAGGGGAAATAATCAAAGACCTAGAAGGCATTTGGATCTTGTTTAACAGATAAGGAAGAACTGTAGGACCCCTCCCCAGTCCCACCTCAAAAAATGATTCAAGCAGATTTGTTTCCTTAAAGAGAAAGAGTCAATGTAAAGATGTAGAGAGTGGTGTAAGACCAAAACCAAGAAGATCAGTATGATGTTATTATAATGGTTCAAGTAAGAAATGATGAAGTTTTAAGCTAAGATAGTAGCTGGAGAGGTGAAAAGGTAGGGAAAGTTTCATGAAATCCAATTACAAGGTGGAATGGGTAAAGTGAGCAGTTTAGCCTCCTGGAACTGAAAGCACCTCTGGAGACTGGTAGGAAGTAAGCTGGAGGCGTAAGAAGGCTCAGCTCACAGAGAGGGTCTTGGAGAGTTGACTTTAAAATTTAGAACAGGTTATAAAGGCAAGTGGGAAAATTACCTTTAGGTCTGAATTGGTTTCAGATTGTAGGAACAGATTAAATAACCTTCAATGTGCCCTTTCAGCCATGTGGTTCATGAAACCTTGTGTTTGATAAGGACTTTAAAAATTATCTTGTCTATTTTTCATCTCCATTCCCTGTCCCCCATTATTTATTTTACATCCGAACAATTGAAGATAAAGGCCTAGTCACAAATCTCTGACTTTGTGTCTAGTCTTCTTTACATTACACTGAAGCACTTAACTCTTGGTGAAAATTGGAATTAAATGAAGTTCTGAGTTTAATCTTAGGGACCAAGAAAAAGGTCATGCTAATGGATCCATTAGAGATGGTGATGTATTTTACTTCTTAGATTTTTCTGGATACTTATGGCTGATGAAAGGTACATCAGGGAAGAAGTAAGCATAATTGGACTGCTACACTGAGAAAAGAGTAAAAGCATTTAATTGTTAAACTGTTTATTCCAAAAGGACACATTACAAGCTTTTTAAGGTAACCACCTATGGGCAATGAATGCTCAAGAGAAAATTTATAATTATGCAGTTTCCTAAATTCATGCCTTCAATGACTTGTTTCCAATAAGTGAAGCTCATTCATTCAAACATTTTCAAGAGACAGGGCAGTAATGCTTAACTCATAAGGCTTTAAATGTAGGAAGAATAAAAGTGGATTTCTACATGTATTAATTTAGTGCCTATATATGTTTGAGAATGATATGTGCATATTTATGTATTCTTTAAAGTGAGTAACATTTTTGCATGTCTTTTATTCAGTCTTGGATGTGCAAACTAAAATAATCACAAGCCATTATAAATATATAATATATATACTTTAAAAAGCCATACTTAACTTATGTGAGGACCTACACATGGCTAGAAATTGAATACTGGTCAGTATTTACAATAGGGAAGAATAATAATGAGCAAATCAAAGCATTTTATTTCTGTTTATGCTTCTGATCTTAATAATACGACCTACCTTGCTTACAAACATATACCAAAGGTTTACTATTTCATTTACTCCTTGTAAAAATGCTATGAAGTACTACTATTCAGAACTTAAACATGTGTTCTGAATTATGAAGCTCAAACTCTTAATGCTATGTATAACGAGTTTGAGATCATGCAAACTTTATTTCTTGTATTTAAAATTGAGATAATTCTTACCACATGAGGTTGTTGTAAGGATTAGAGATAATGCTTAAAAACCTCTCAGCATGGTTCCTAGCATATTGTGAGACCTTCTAAATGGTAATGGAGACTTGCAGTGTAAATAGAAGCATTGTTTTTAAAGTGTCAGTTATTTCCTGATAGTGTATGCAAGGTTTAATACAGATGTGCTCTGGCAAAGATAAGCTGACCAGCAAGCCATAGTCATGACCTAGCTGTCCTTCAGGCCTCACCTGCCCAAATGGACATGGAGAGCTCATTGTCATCTGATGAAGTCTACCTTAAATACTATGTGGAACAAGGCAAGAGAAAAATAGATTTAAAGTAAATAATTAAACACATAAGGAGGTAATGCCCCATAGTTACTAAGCCCCACCTTTTCTCTGAGTTTATTGCCTCCAAACTCTCCTGAGAATTCATGCCATATAGTCCTGGCTGCTAGGGCATATTTATATGTATATTTTATACACACATGCACACACACATACAGGCATATGGGCTTATCGGAGATGTGTGTATATGCACAAGGAGCAAGAGAGAAACAGAGAAACTGACTCCACAAAGGAAGGAGAATCCAATAGAGTGTTTTGTTCACTCTATATACTCAATGCCTACTATAGTATCTGGAACAAAAAGCACTTAGTAGGTGCCCAATAAACCTTCGTTAATGAATGCATGCAGATTTATAGGTATTTATAGTATATACGCATATGTGCATGAATATATGAAATTAGCCTCCCTCTTTCAGGAAGTCTATTTGTCATTCACGATTTTTGTCACTGTATAAGTTAGGAAGAACAGGAGGTCTGTGTTGTATCTATTTTCAAAATATCCTTATTTTACTTTTCTAGTAATGAGACTGAAATAGCCATATTTGCTCTGACTAGGGTTTAGAATCAGGCAACACCCACAGACAGCTAAAAATTTTTTTATTAATCTTTTCATAATTAGGAGTTTTTAGAACATTGAAAAAGCAGTATGAAATCTAGCAGAGCTCAAGAATATTCTTAGCACAGTGCAGATGCTCCAAACTTAAAAAAAATTCATAAATGTGAGTGACAGTTAAGCAGGTTGTAGTCTAATTTGAGAGGCAACCAAATGTAAATAATCAGAATTTATTGTTGGAAGCATTTACTAAAAGATCTATTATGATCCTCCTAAATGTGACCTATTGAGTAACAGTGACAAGAACAATAGCAGTGACTGTTTATCAAATGTATACTACAAGTCAGGCATCTGCGAGGTATTTTCCATACCCTATTTAAATTAAATCGCACAGCAACCCTATAAAGTAGCCTTATTTTTCTTACTTTCCACATGAAGACACTGAAGCTCAGAGAAATTATGTAACTTACCAAAGTCATAGTACTTGCAACTGGTGGATTCCAAGTCAATCAGACATTCAGGAAACAAAGACCTATTCTGTACCTACCAAATTCCATGCTTGGTTTATAGTGCTGGGCAGAAGAGAAATGGTCTCAACCATTGTGGACCTTATGGACTTAAGCCTAAGTGTTTCTGACTTTGAAGCTCTTGAACCTACATCACTCTGCCCAGGAAGTGCTACTCTTTAGGGAAAAGCCATGTAGTTATGTAAGTTGGGCAGGTAGATTACAAAACTTCATTGTTTCACTTGAAAACAGAACACCTGAGAATAGCAAATTGCAGAATCCTTACTTTCCATTGACTCATTCCAGCCTCACCCTTGTTTTCTTTGGTCACATCTCCTGTCTGCCACATTTTTCTACATCCCTGACATCAGGGGTCATCTCTGGACAGGCACAGTAGGTTGCAGAAAAGCAGGCAGGTAGCAAATTGCTTTCAAAGAAAAGAAACTGGAGAGAATGTTATAGTCTGAAATCTCATCTTAGAGTGACTTACTATGTAGCAGAGAGACAGAAAGAGAGGAAAATGGAAACAGAACAGAACAGAAGTTAGCCTGCAATGGGATGGTCTAGCAGTGTGGGAGAAGTATTTGCTATGGCAACTCTTGCATCATCCTGCAGGGGTGGCAGGAATGCTTCAAGGGAAAGGAGGACATTACTTAAAACCCCATCTCATGTTTACTAAAGCTGGAAATCCCATCAAAGAAAACCAGATATAGTAGGTAGAATACTCCTCTCCCCCTAACTTGATTTTATGATAATAGACTTTTTAGTTATTAGTTATCTAATGGCCCAGTCCACTTTTTACTGTCACCTGCCATTGCTTTGTCAAGTTGCATAGCATCAGATTGCCTGTTAACCCCTATGTCTAATGAGCAATTTACCTAAATTGAGGGTACCCATGTAATTTCTCTTTCTAATAAGGACATTTTTTGAGAATAAAAATTGGGTGTTACTAATTACAGTGGGACAAAGGAGACAAAACCCTGTGCTAAACCTGGTAAATTGGGACAAATGGTCATCCTACGTAAAGGTAACTGTCACTTTCTGCAAATATGTGTGGACCTGAATAAAGACTGCTCAAATGAGAATAAACAGAGGATATTTATTCAGAGCTTGCTATATAGCAAGAGAGTCAGTCACCATCATTTGGGTGTGGCAGAATCAAAAGTAGATAGAGTGGGAACACTTCATAGTGGAAGAAAGAGAAGGCTTCAGATCTGCTCTGACTAGAGCTTGTTGGCATGGGGAATTTAGAGGTGCTGGACATCCTATGTGATTAGGGAGAATCTTTGGCTTTATCTGATCCTAGGCTGGAAGTAGGAGCAAAAATTCGGGAAGCCAGCAGTCATTGACCAAGTCCTGGATATTTGGGGCCGGTCGATGCAGAGGTTGTAGATCAGAGGTCTGTTGTTATATGTGGTCTATCCATCGTCCATTTGTATATTCAGTCTCTCACATTGAATTGCTCACTTAGTATGATATCTTTTATGAGTTTTAAGGACACTTTATCCAAGTTGCCTAAGATAATTTCTAATGTAGTAAGTATTTATTAAATTTGTAGCATTTGTAGATAATTGCATTGTTTTATATCTTTTGTGTCTTTCTAATTTAGCTCCCTTTGAACACTTAAAGGAAATTTTAACCTGTTTGTCTATAAACCTTCCATCCAACAATCATTTTGAATTTGTTTAGTTTTATTTTTCAGGTACTTGAAGAGATGCAAAAACTCATACAAAGGGCTTCTATGGTAGATAAACTGCTCATTAGGGAAATTTTCTTATGTAAGATGAGCATTACCCCTAATAACCATGTTACTCACACCTAGACACCCCTACTCAAAATTAGGAAGAATGGTTGGCAGGTTTGAGAGGAAAGCAGCAGCTGCAGACATGGCCAGCTTTGAACTCTTTCATATACATTTTGTCAGATGAAGAAGAGTTAACATTTATAAACTTTAATTCTGATCATACTCTAGTTTTAAAGTCTATTTAGTAGTTCCAGTAAATCTGGAAAGAAATGCTACCCATAGATAATCTGAATTTGTGAATTAGGTGAATTTGTGTCTTATGAAATATGAGTTTCAAAATCTAAACAGTTTTAATTTATTAGTGGAAGCCAGTGATCTATAATCAAGGTAAAACTCTTAGCAAAAGCAAGTCATATTTAGAATTGGTATGTAATGAAATGGATAATTTATGGCTTTCTAAATTATTTTCCCTGCTATAGTCCCTTCATATTTTATGTCCATAAAATTTGTGTATATGATCTTGATCAAGAATAATAAGTACTGGCTGATATTTGATTGATTTATGTCAGGTATCTATGAAACTTGTACTAGATACTGTGGACACAATAGCAGAATAAGGCAATATTTCTATTCATAAAGTGGTCATGGGTTCTTGAGTAAGATAAGCTTTTGGTCTATAATTTTGTACAAGCTACTTAATTTCTCTGAGCCTCAGTAACTGCCAATGTAAATAGTGATTATAATACACACTTCATACAGCTGTTAGGAGAAGCACAGAGTGCCAGGTGCTGCCTACTCCTGGAACAGAGAGAACTGGGACTCAGGAGACCTGAATTATAGTAAAGTTATATGACACTGGACAACCAATCTCTTTTCTCTTGGCCAAATTTTTCTCATCTACAGAATGAAGGGATTTCTACCAGGCTTTCCATGGTTCCTTCTACCTCTCAGTTTCTGTTTCCAAGAATACAAAGGCAGCACAGACTGATCTGTTATCAGTCATTCACTGTACTTGTAAAATTAATCTTATGTTTCTAATATGCCATGACATTATTATTTTTTTTAGTATTCTAACCTCACTTTTGTTTCTGTTGCTCTCTGAGTTCTACCAAGTAAATTTCAAGTCTCTTCATTAATTAAGCAAAGTTCTTGTTTCTAACCTATTCTAGTCAAATCAATCTGCCTGCCAATCCCCAAACAAGTCCCTTTATTTCTCACTTTTGCTCACGATGTTCTTTTGGCAGGAAATGGCTTTCCTCATGCTTTCTCCTCCATCATTAGTTATTGAAATCCTAGTCATCCTCCAGAGCTAGCTGAAGTGTTAATTCTTCTATGTACTCTCACTGCCTAGTAATCACACCTTCTCTAATTTCCCACTTGATTCAATGTACCTCTTGTAGGTACCTGGTGGAAAGTGTATTAAGCTTTGAAAGTAGCAGACATTAGTTTGAGTTTTCTTTCTTTCTTCTCTTTTCTTTCTTTCTTTCTTTCTTTCTTTCTTTCTTTCTTTCTTTCTTTCTTTCTTTTTCTTTCTTTCTTTTCTTTCTTTCTTTCTTTTTCTTTCTTTCTTTCTTTCTTTCTCTTTCTTGTTCTTTTGCCTGTATGACCTTGCAATTTGTTTAACCCCTAGGAGCCTCAGTTTCTTCACCCACTAAATGTGTACGTTGAAACCTATCTAATGGAGTTGTTTTGCAGATTTCATGACTTAATGCATGGAAAGCCTGAGTGGTAGCAAGTGCTCTTTAAATGTTTGGTCATGATGTATCTTGCTCTTACTTTTTTCATTATCTAAGTTATCTACGTAGGTATTTCATTTTTGTAATTAACTTGAAAACCTCTAAAAAGCAAGGATTTCGTCTTATTCTTTATAACACAGCAACTTCTTACAGTCTCTTCCTAAGAAGACCTAAGCTAAGTGCTCTTCCTCATTCTTTTTTTTTTAATCTTAAAAGTCTTGTTCACTGTAGGAAAATTAGAAAATTCAGAAACTCAAAAGAAAGAAAATTTAAATTACCTTAATTCCATAATTTTGAGATTACTAGTATAAGTATTTTGTTATTTTTATTATTTTGTTATTTGTTATATTTTTCTGTGTTCATGTATAGACATGTGTACGTGTGTATAAAACATGTATATAGAAAATCTATATGATGATTTTTCCAAATAATTTTTATATTAAACATATACATATCTTCCTTGTGAGATATACTCCATTATAATTTTAAATTTTATTATTTCTATTGATTTATTTAACTAATGATAAAAATCCACAGAGCTAAATCTTTGCTTAATTATTTCTTTTTCATAAATGCCTGTAAATGAAATCTTCAAGTAAAAAAATATGTATTTAAGGCTTTTGTTTCATAATATTCACTCCTATGATTATAATACACACTTCATAAGCTGTGTCAATTCCTGCTCTAACCTATAAAGCCTAGTACTGCTGCAAAATACTTAAGAATTCATCAAAATATTTAATCTTCATAAAAATCTTTGTCATAGGAATTACTATTCCTATTTTACATATTTGAAAATGAAGCCAAATGAAATGTTAAGGGACCTGTTCAGGGATACATCTAATTAATGGCAAAGCTAGGATCTTCCATGGTGTTGTAAGTCTAGCATTCTTTTTATCTATATAATAACTTTATTCATTCATCCACTCATTTGTTCATTTAGTAAGTATTTTGAATGGCTAGCTAGATGATAAGGATATTGTGTTAAACACAGTTCCCAACTTCATGGACAAGAAACCTGGCAAGGAAAGCAAACATAAAATGAGCAAGTAACTAGTTCTAAATTACAATAAGGCTACAAAAATAAAGAAAAAATGTGGTATGCATATATAGCAGGTGGACCTAACCTATAGGCAAAAGTCAGGGAAAAGCTGCTGTGAATAGAGGCCATCTAAGCTGAGTCAGAGTAGGTAAGTATATTTCATCTAGATATGGAGGTCACACGGGGTACAAGTAGAAGAGAAAACCTTCCAGACTAGGATTTCTCAATTTCAGTGTTACTGACATTTGTGTTGGATAATTCTTTGTCATGAGGAGCTGTCTTGTGCACAGTGGGAGATTTCACAGCATTGCTGATCTCTACCCATTACATACCAATAACATCCCATGCCCGTTATAATGACTAAATGTCTTGGGACAGGGGTACAATATCTCCTCTGGTTGAGAACCACACTATTCTAGACTTAAGGAATAGCAGTTACAAGGGGGGACATGGTATTTTCTATGAATTGAAACAACCTCAGTGTGACTGGCACATGAAATATGAAGTGGAAACTGGCTCTAAAGCAAGGTTCATACCATACCATACCTTGAAAGTCCTGTTAATTATTTTGGACTGCATTTAAAGAGCACTGGGAAGCTAGCAAAGTTTGTAAATGACAGAGTCGTATGGTTCAGATATATGTTTAGAAAATATCAGTTTCAGAGTTCTAGGTCAATAGCAGATTAGAGGGGGTCAAGACAGTATGGAGGGAAACATTTAGGAGGCTTCTGAAGTAACCTATGTGAAGATTATAGACAGTTACTGTGGAGATGGAGAAAATAATACAGATTCTTGAAATATTTTTTAAAATATTTATTTATTTATTTGAGAGAGAGAGAGAGAGAGAGCACATAAGTGAGGGGAAAGGGAGAGGGAGAGAGAAAAACCCAAGCAGGCTCCACACTCAGCATGGAGCCCGATGCCAGGCTTGATCTCAGGACCTTGAGATCATGACCCAAACATAAAAATCTTTGTCAGATGCTTAACCGATGGAGCCACCCAAGCACCTCCAGATTCTAGAGATATTTAGGAGAATTAGTAGGACTTAATAATTGACTTGCCATTGGAAGTATAGAAAAGATATTGTCAAAGATGACTGCTAAGTTTCTGACATGAAACTGGATTGTAGGAAGCGTTATTCAACAAAATAAGAAAAAATGGAGGAGGATGAAGTTTCAGGCAGACAGTCAAAGTTTATTTGTGACTGTAGTGAATGTGAAGTGCTAGTAACATACTCAACTACTCAACAAGCAGTTTGATAAGTGCTTAGAGAAGGGATGTGCATTGAGAAAGATTGGGAAGTCATTGTCATGAGGTGATAATAAATGTCATGGGAATGAACAAAGAAAACATAGAAAAAGGTATGGAATGAAAAAACAGGGGGAGCTACATTTGAGGCTTGAGGAAATCAGGCATATAAAAATCTGAGACTAAAGGAAGAGCCAGTAAAGGGAATGAAAAGTTGAAGTGATAAGACAAACTGAGGATAGAAGCTAAGGAGTCAGTGTTTCAAGAAGGGGAAGAGCTCAGAAGTTTGGAATCTGCTAAGAAGTCTGGTAGGGTGAGAATATAGAAGTGACTATTAGATAACGATATATTGGTTATGATGCCCATTTTCATGGAGTGGTGAGACATAAGCTATATATTGAGTCAGAGTGGTGTGGAAAATGAGAAAATGGACAGAAGGTGAAGTAATGGCTTTCTTAAACAGGTTGTGAGTGAAGGAAGGAGACAGGGCAGTAGTTTCATATAGAATTATGTTTAGGAGAAGTTTTTCCTTTATATATTTTAAGATGAGAGAGGCTTGAACATATTTAAATTGGCATAAGAAAGTAGAGAGAAGTGTACAGAACTGAGCAGAGAGGAACATTTGCTAGTGCTCCTGGAAGAGTAAGAAGATTAGGATACAGAATGCACATGGAAGCAATGACCTTAGATAGATAAGGTGACAATCCCTTTGTAGCAGGAGGGAAAAGGGAGCGTGAGGGCAGCCATTGGTTTTTATTTTCAATTTATTTTGATGCAAAAATTGAGGATTTCCTATGTAATAGCTTTTATTTTCTCTGTAGAGTTGAAGGCAAAGTCATCTGCTAAGAGGAACAGGGATGGAGGAAGATCTGAGGTTTGAAGAAAGTGAAGAAGACACTTTTGCAAAGAATAGGGAGGAGGCTGTTCATAGGGCAGAAGTATGTGTGTGAGGGAGACATCAGCAAGATGGCAGAGTAGGAGATACCAGCCTTTGTCCCTATACAAAAATAATTAGATAGCTATCTATGAATGAAAATAGCCCTGGGAGGGCTCTCAAGTTTAATTAGGGTCATGCAGCAATACAATAGGATAATGGAGAATAGCTGCACAAAGAGAAAGAGCCACTGTTGCACCAACCAAGGACCAGGTCTGCCATTCCTTCCAACTCTGCACATGCCCCAGAACCCAGAGCTGGAGCTACTCCATGCACACCCCTGCTTCAGACCCTGGCTTCATGACCACACCACATGCCTGCACCTCAGACACCAGACATTGCCATCTCAGGCTTGCCTGCACCCCAGACCCCAGAGCTGCTATTGCTCTGTACGCCAAACTCTACATCCACAATTGATCCATAAATGCCTGAACTACAGAAACCAGAATCACTGCTTTAGCAGTTGTGTTTACACACCAGATCCTAGAGACACAATTGTTGCACACATGCTCACTCTCCAGAGCCTGACTCCACAGCCACTCCACAGGTGTTCACACATCTGACACCAGTGCCACTGTCAGTGCAAATGCACCCATGAGCTAGACCTGGAGCCAAGAGGTATCCTTGGCTATCACATCCCCTAAGGAAGAAAAATAAATCAGGAGGACCCTGGCAGCCATCACCATTGAAGATCCCAATACCATTCACCCACAGCTTTGGCTCCTAAGGACCCCTGCAATCTTCAATGATGTTGTTCTCAACTGATAGAGACTGCACTGATGAACCCTCTCTGGAGACAGAACTGCCACACACCATTCAGCTGCTGCCCTCACACTCACCTGTAGGTGAAGTTCCATCTGCACCAAAGCCAGAAAATTGGGAAGAGGTGACTTTTTCATTAAATGCTCTGACATCAACACAAGGCCACAATAAATATTAAAAAAATAAAGAAAGAAAGAAACATGACATCACTAAAGGAACAAGATAATTTTATAGTCACTGACTCCAAAGAAATGGATATCTTTTAATTACTGGAATAATAATTCAAGATAATTGTTTTAAGTAAACTCAGTGAGCTACAAGAGAGCACAGATAGGCAACTCAACAAAATTGGGAAACCAATACCTGAACAAAATGAGCTCAACAAAGATAAATCATTGAAAGAGCTAATATATTCTGGAGCTGAAGAATATGATGAATGAAATATAAATTGCAATAGAGAATATCAAAAACAAACATGATCAAGCAGAAGAAAGAATCTGTAAATTTGAAGACATGTCATTTGAAATTATGTGGTTAGAGGAACAAAAAGAAAAAAGAATAAAAAAGTGTGAAGAAGACCTACAGGATTTATAGGATACCATAAAGAAGAACCATATACACATTATAGAAATAGCAGAAGAGAGAGAAAGGAAAAAGCAGAAAGCTTATTTCAAGATATAATGGCTGAAAACTTCCCAAATCTGGGGCATGATTTGGACATTCAGGTATATGAAGCTCTAATGTCCCCAGAAGGTTCACACCAAAGAAGTCTTCACCAAGACACATTATAATCAAAGACCAAGAGAGAAGTTTGAAAGCAACAAGAGCTGAGACTTGGCTAATACAAGGGAATCTCCATAAAGCTATCAGGAGATTCCTCTGCAGAAACCTTGAAGGCTAGGGGAGATTGGGTTGCTGAAATCAATGTGGTGAAAGAATACTTTAGAACTAAGAATAATTTACCCAATGAAGCTGTCCTTCAGAAATGAAGGAAACAGAAAGACTTTCCTAGACAAACAAAACCTAAGGGTTCATCACACTAGACTTGCCTTTCAAGAAATGCTAAAGGGAGTTCATTAAGTTGAAATGAAAAGACACTAATTAGCACCATGAAAACATATAAAAGTTTTAAAAACCACTGGTAAAAGGTAGTATATAGTCAAGTTCAGAAGACTCTATACTGTAATGGGGATGTGCAAATCACTTTTAACTCTAGCATAAAAGTTAAGAGATAAAGTGTTAAAAATATCTATAGTGACAATAATTTGTTAATGGATGCACAATATAAAAAATGTAAATTGCAGTGTCAAAAATTGTAGCTTGCGTGTGGGGGGGTTTGAAGTAAGCAGGTAGAATTTTTGTATGCAATCAAAGTTAAATTGTAATCAGCTTAAAATAGCCTACTCTAACTATAGGATGTTCTGTTAAGCTTCATGGTAACCTAAAGACAAAATCCTGTAGTAAACACTCAAAAGATAAAGAAAAAATAATCAAAGCATACCACTTCAGAAAAATCAACAAATCACAAAGGAAAACAGCAAAAAAGGAAAAGAAGGACTATAAAACAATCAGAAAACAATTAACAAAATAGCAACAGTAAGTCCTTACCTATCAACAATTACTTTAAAGGTAAGTGGATTAAATTCTAACATCAAAAGATATAGAGTGGCTGAATGAACCAAAAAGAAAGAAAGAAAATACTCAAGTATATGCTGCCTACAAGAGACTCACATTACTTTTACACACATAGGCTCAATGTGAATAAAGATAAAGACATTCCATGCAAGTGGAAACCCCAAGAAAGCAGAAGTAGCTATGCTTATATCAGACAAAGTAGACTTTGTCAAAAACGATAATAAGAGGGGGCCTGGGTGGCTCAGTCGTTAAGCGTCTGCCTTCAGCTAGGTCATGATCCCAGGGTCCTGGGATCGAGTCCCACATCCGGCTCCCTGCTCAGCGGGAAGCCTGCTTCTCCCTCTCCCACTCCCCCTGCCTGTGTTCCCTCTCTCACTGTCTCTCTCTCTCTGTGGAAAAATAAATAAAATCTTAAAAAAAAAAAAACGATAATAAGAGGGGCACCTGGGTGGCTCAGTTGGTTACGCATCTACCTTCGGCTCAGGTCATGGTCCCGGGGTTCTGGGATTGAGCCCCACGTCATGCTCTCTGCTCAGCAGGAGCCTGCTTCTCCCTCTCCCTGCTGCTCCCTCTGCTTGTACTCTCTCTCTGTCAAATAAAAAAATAAAATCTTTAAAAAAACAATAATAAGAGACAAAGAGCATTATTATATAATAATAAAGGGATCAATTCACCAAGAGGTTATAACAATTGTAAATATGTATGCACCTAACATTGGGGCACATAAATATATAAAGTAAATATTAACAGATCTGAAAAGGAAAATAACCAGCAATGCAATATAGTGGTGGACTTCATTACCCCCCTTTCAACAATGAATTGATTATCTAGACATAAAATCAATAAGGAAACACTGGCCTTGAATTATACTTTAGACAAAATGTACCTAACAGATATATACAGAACATTTTATCCAACAGCAGCAGAATGTACATTTTTCTCTAGCACGCATAGAATATTCTCCAGGACAGATCATATATTAGGCCACAAAACAAGTCTTAACAAATTTAAGAAAACTGAAACCATATCAAAAATCTTTTCCAACCATAGTGGTATGAAATTGGAAATCAATAACAGATAGGAAACTGGAAAATTCACAAATATGTGGAAATTAAACATCAACTCCAAAACAACCAAAAGGTCTAAGAATAAATCAAAATAAAAAAAAATGTGTATTGTGAAACAAATGAAGATAGAAACATGGAAACACAAAATACCAAAAATTATGGGATATAACAAATGACGTTTCTGGAGGGATGTTTACAGCAAAAAATGCCTACAGTAAGAAAAAAGAAGGATCTCAAATAAATAACCTAACTTTGCACCTTAAGGAACTAGAAAAAGAAGAACAAACTAAGCTTAAGTTACCAGAAGGAAAGAAAGAAAGATGAGAGCAGAAATAAAACAAATAGAAAAACGAGGAAAGATCAACAAAACTAAGAGCTGATTTTTTGAAAAGATAAAATAGACAAATCTTTAGATAGTGTAACTAAGGAAAAAAGAAGACTCAAATAATTAAAGTCAGCAATGAAATAAGAGACTTTACAACTCATACCACAGAAATACAAAAGATCATAAGAGACTATTCTGAACAATTATACACAAAAAAGTTGGATAACCTAGAAAAAATGGGTAAATTTCTAGAAACATACAACCTACTAAGACTAAATCATGCAGAAATAGAAAATCTGAACAGACCAATAACAAGTTAAGGAAATTGAATCAGTAATCAGAAATACCCCAACAAAGAAAAGTCTGGAAACAGATAATATCACTGGTGAATTCTACCAAATGTTTAAAGAGGAATTATATCAATCCTTCTCAACTCTTCCAGAAAATTGAAGAGGAACACTTCCAAACTCATTTTATGTTAGTATTACCCTGACACCTAAGCCAGACAAGGAGACTACAAGAAAAGAAAATTATATGTCAATATCCCTAATGAACACAGATGCAAAAAGTCTCACAAAATGCTAGCAAACAGAATTCAACAGTACCTTAAAAGGTCATGCACCATGATCAAGTGGAACTTATCCTGGAGATGCAAGGATAGTTTAGTATGCACAAATCTAAATGTGGTACACCACACTAATGGAATGAAAGATAAAACAAATGAATGGAGAGATAACCCATGTTCATGGATTGGAAAAAATTAATATTGGGTGGAGGAATGAGTGAAATAGATAAAAGAGATTAAGAGTATACTTATTGGGATGAGCACTGAGTAATGTATAGAATTGTTGAATCATTATATCATACACCTGAAACAAATATAACACTGTATGTTAATTATACATCAATTATATATATAAATTCTAATAGATGCAGAAAAAGCATTTGGCAAATTTCAACATTCATGGTAAAAACTCCCAACTAATTAGGTATAGAAGGAGTGTGACTCAACATAATAAAGGTCAAATATGACAAGCCCACAGCGACATCATATTCAGTGGTGAAAAACTGAAAGCTTTTTCTCTAAGATCAGGTACAAGACAAGCATGCCCATTCTGACCACTTCTAATCAACATAGTACTAGAAGTCCTAGCATACACAATTAGGCAAGAAAATAAATAAAGGCATCTAATCAGAAAGGAAGAGTTAAAATACCTCTCTTTGCAGATGAATTGATCTTATATAGAGAGAATCCTAAAGACTTCACTGAAAAACTGTTAAATCTAATCAATGAATTCAGTGAAGTTGCAGGATACAAAATCAGCAGCATTTCTATACACTAACAAATACATGAAAAAGAAATTTAAAAAACACCTATTAACAATTGCATCAAAAACAATAAAATACTTAGAAATAAATTTAACCAAGGAGGTGAAAGGTCTGTACACTGAAAGTTACAAATATTGGTGAAAGAAATTGAAGAAGACTCAAGTAAGTGGAAAAATATTCCATGTTCATGGATTGGAAGATTTCATATTGTTAAAATGTTCATACAACTTAAAGGGATGTACTGATTCAATCAATCTGAATCAAAATTCCAATGACATTTTTTACAGGAATAGAAACAGAACAAAACAATCCTAATATTCACTGTGGCACCACAAAAGACCCTGAATAGCCAAAGCAATCTTGAGCAAAAAGAACAAAGCTAGAGGCATCACATTTCTTTTTTTTTTAATTTTATTATGTTAGTCACCATACATTACATCATTAGTTTTTGATGTAGTGTTCCATGATTCATTGTTTGCGTATAACACCCAGTGCTCCATTCAGTACATTTCTTGATTTCAAATAATATTACAAAGCTCTAATAATCAAAACAATATCGTACTGGCATAAAAACCAGTAATAGACCAATGGAACATAACAGAGGGGCCCAGAAATAAACTCTTGCATATATGGCCAACTAATCTTTGACAAAAGCACCAAGAACACAATGGAGAAAGGATAGTCTAATCAATAAATAGTGTTGGGAAAACTGAATATCCACATGAAAAAGAATGAAATTGAACCCTTATTTCACAGCATACATAAAAATCAACTCAAAATATATTACATACTTAAATATAAGACCTGAAGTTATAAAACTTCTAGAAGAAAATATAGGGGAAAAAAAGCTCCTTGTATTCTCACTAGATTCAAAGGATGATGACAGTATCTTCAAGGTTGATGTGAAGATCAGGAATTAAATGGGATCTATTTCTACTTTGTGAACTGAAGCAAGATACCCCTAAGCATACACAAGCAGTACGTGTGCCAGAGGGTACTTGAAGCCATGGGATAAAGAGAGCACAGTCTTCTTAACTTATTAGCTTATTAAATCTAGTGGTCAGTACAAGGAATTCCAATGATATGAAATCAGTTCAGAGGTTATAATGAGATAACCAAATTTCCAGAGAATCCCCTTCAGGGCTGACTGGGGATCCTAGGGAAGTCCAAGGTTTACAAACCCGTACAGGGAATCTTCTAGATATTTAGAAGTTAGTCAAGAGTAATGATAACATCTTTTTATATTTCTCCTTTCCTCTGTCATTTCAGCCTTTTTTACACTAAAAACTACCACTTACATTTACTATGTACCAGGTACTAGGTCAAGCAGTTTGCACACCGTATTTATTTTAGTCATTACAACGTCCCTGTGAAGTAGGTTTATTTATTTTACAGAGGAATACTCTGAATCAGAGAGAGGTTATGTAACTTGCCCAAGGTCACACCCCTGGTAAGTGGCAGAAAAGGAATTTAAAGCCAAGTTGTTGTGGGTTTTTTGTTTGTTTGTTTGTTTTGGTTTGTTTTGTTTTGTTTTACTCCAATGTCTAAGAGCTTTTAGAGTTTCTAAGAGGAAAAGGTTTACATTCTAAGGTGGTAGTCAGATGGCCCCCTTGCTCAACTGGCCTCTATCTCAGGCTTGAACCTCCACTCTAGAATGATCTCGCATACACCTGCAGTCATTTTCTCTTTATTTTCTATATTATTTCCCCTCTAAGGCTAATTCTTCTATCTATACTCTGGAGTCTATCTCTTCTGCTTTTGTGGGAGCCTTAGCTCTCAGTTTCTTCTCTTCCTTCAGAGCAATGGTTTTCAAACCTTACCTTACATGACAATCACATGGGGTGCTTGCTTGCAGAGATTCTTGAGCCACAAGCCTAGAGTTTCTGTTTGGTAGGTCTGGGGTATGACCTGAAATTTTGCTTTCTTTTTTTTTTTAATTTTATTATGTTATGTTAATCACCATACATTACGTCATTAGTTTTTGATGTAGTGTTCCATGATTCATTGTTTGCATATAACACCCAGTGCTCCATGCAGAACGTGCCCTCCTTAATACCCATCACCAGGCTAACCCATCCCCCAACCCCCCCCCAGAACCCTCAGTTTGTTTCTCAGAGTCCATAGTCTCTCATGGTTTGTCTCCCCCTCCGATTTCTCCCCCTTCATTTCTCTCTTCCTACTATCTTTTTTTTTTTTAACATATAATGTATTATTTGTTTCAGAGGTACAGGTCTGTGATTCAACAGTCTTACACAATTCACAGCGCTTCTCAGCTTATGCTGATGCTGCTAATGAAGGATCACACTTTGAGAACCACTGCTCGACTCTAGAGTAGGGATGGGCAAACTACAAGCTAAAATATGTTTTTACATTTTTAAATGTTTGAAAAATATCAAAAGAACAATATTTCCTGACATGTGAACATTATTATATGAAATTCAGATTTTAATGTTTATTAATAAAGTTTTATTGTAACACATTATATAATGTCTATGGCTGTTCTCTCACTACAACATCAAAGTTGAGTAGTTGTAATAGAATTAGTAGTTGTAACAATGACTGTAAGTCTTGCAAGTATAAAATATTCACTATCTGGTCCTTTACAGAATCAGCAGTTGACTCTGCTTTAAGTAATTCTCAATCCTACCTGCACATTACAATCACCTGAGGAGCTTTATAAAATTCTGATGCCTTGGTTCCATCTCCAGATATTCAGATTTAATTGGTCTGGAATACAACCTAGTGGATCCTGAACATTTAAATATATCTTATCTGTCCTAATTAAATAAAATCAAAAGCAAGCAAACCTACCAAAGTTACTCTGCCTTAAAGAAAGAACTAGATAGTACAACTTCCTTATTTTATAATTAAGGAGAATTTTGTCCAGGTATATGAATTATTTGTCCATATTAACAGACATTGTTGCTGTCATTATTATTACCAAGTTATAATTGCAAATTGCTTTAATATTAAAAAATTTACAAAAACTAGGTTGTAGTCAAAAAGTGTTATATGCTTGTCTTAGTCCATTTGGGCTGCTATAACAAAATACTATAAATTGAGTGGCTTGTAAACAATAGCAATTTATTTCTCATAGTTCTGGAGGCTGTAAGTTCAAGATCAGGGTGCCCACAAATTTGGCGTCTGGTGAGAGTCTGCTTCCTGGTTCATAGATGTCTGTCTGCCTTTTCATTGTGTCCTCATATGGTGGAAGGGGCAAGGGAGCTGCCTGGGGCTTCTTTTATAAGGACACTAATCCCATTCATGAGGACCTAACTATCTCCCAAAGGCCTCACCTCCAAATACCATTACATTGGGGATTAGTTTTCAACATAGGATTTTGGGGGAACACAAACATTCAGTCTACAGCAATGTTCATTGTAAAAAAAAAAAAGCGAGAGAGAGAAATACAAACTATATGTAGATGTCAGGTTCTAAATTCAGTGCTTAAGGTAAAAATTGACTAAAATCAAGTTTACTTGATAGCCACTTTTTAAATTAAGAAACAAAGTAGTTGGCTTGTGTTAAAGGCCATGCTTTAAGAACAATATATTACACACTAGAATTACATGCATTCTAGGGAGATGTCCACACTACAGGAGGTACTCAGGAGCTAACATCATTTAGGAATCAATACATTTCTATCCCTTGTGTCATGATCCTCTCTAACCTGTGCTCATTTTTGCAGTAATAGGCAGAACCCCTCATAGGTCCCTTCCTGTGTCTTTATTTCTCTCATTTACTGAGAGAGGATATTGGATAAATAGTTCATTGTGGGTGAGGCCACTGTGGTATATAGAAGATATAAAAGGAAAAACGAAAGGTAATGTCTTGATTTCCCTTTCTAAGCCTAGTCCCAATTCCCAATGATCAACACTGTCAAAATTTTATACACATGCGTGTGCGCACACCCCCACCACAATTACATATAAATATACATACAAATATAGGCTCATACTGTACAAACTCTTTAGGAACCTTACTTTTATATTTAACATTGTAACTTCAACATCTTTTGATATAAGAATATGTATATGTACCTTATATTTTTCTAATCATTGTTTAGTATTCTGTGATATAAACTGTAATCTTACAAATAAGTCTTGCATTAATGGATATTTATAATATATCTGTATATATATATATATATGTGTGTGTGTGTGTGTGTGTGTATCTCTATCTCTATATATCTACATCTATCTGGGATTAATTCCTGGGAATTGAAGTTGAATCAATACATCAAAGAGAATGTGCCTTTTAAAATATTTGATAGATTTGATAACTTTCACAAAATTTTCACCATTAGTACTTGACATACCAATTTTAAAAATCTTTTCTAATTTTTATGCTTTTCCCTAAAATGAAGGAGGTGAAGCGTTTTAAATGTGTTTTGTGGTCTTTTTGTGAATTACCACTTTATGTTCTTTACCTATTTTTTTCATTCAGATTCATATTTTTTTCTTAATGACTTATGAAAATGCTTTGTATTTTAAGGAAATATTCCATTGAATATGTTGTATTGTTTTCCCATTTTGTCATTTTTCATTGTATGTAATTTAGCTAAGCAGAAATTTTATATTTTTATATATTCACAGTTGTTTATTTTTCTTATATGTCTTCAGGTTTCTCCACTCCACAATTATATAAAACCAAAACCAAATCTGTTTTCTTCTAATATGTTTATGATTTCAATCTTTATACTTAAATTTTTGATCCATCCAGACTATTTTGATGATGGGATTCATCTTGAATCTTCTTAATGACACTATGAATTAAGTATGATCCCCATTTTAGACATCTCTGTTTTATAAATGGTAAAAGGATCTGATGTGGAAGGAATTTTCCAGGACTCCTGGCTCATGAGGATTGGAGCCTAAATTTACTATGCTGTCTCATAAATAATAGCCAGTTATTGTTTCCTTCTACAATAGCAAATGTTATTCTTTCAGCAGGTACATTGCCCTGTTGAACTCTTTGCCTAAAAATAGGGAATAATTTTTAGCGGGACGTTGTCATTGTAGTTAGTGCTTTTCCTGTATCTGTAAAATGAGAATAATAAGTCAGCTATCCTAGTACAGTTAGGAAATTTAAGCAGCAAATCTACAGGTATGGCCCAGGTCCAGTCGGTACTGGGATACTGTGGGATGGGTAAGTGTAGGTGGGAGTTTTAAGCAGATATGCAAACGTAAGAGCCTTTCTTTAGAATGTACATACATTAGCCCTGTATCTGAAGTCCTGTCAGAAGCCCTCCCTGATTGCCTCAGCAGGGAAACCTCCCTGTGTTTTTTTACCTGTAACTTCATTTTTGCTTAATCCTTCCCTATGAACTGTTCTGAGATTTGTAACATTTCCCAGCTCTTTTCTGTCTCTCCTGGGCCATCCAAATACCCTAGGGTCTATTAAAATAATAATTTTTTTTGTAGAAAGCTATAAATTTGATTTTCCCCCACAATTCCTAATGAAAAAAAAAACTAACATTACTTATTGACAAGTTGAAAAAATGGTTTTTAAAAATCTTCTGAACCCCCCCCCCCCCATGGAGAAACGCATTTTAAATTCTATGTTTTCCGTAGCATTGAGTTGCTATGTTTGGGTCTGTTTATCCAGAAGTGCTGCGGGAAAAGTGACCTGCCATGACCTCAGGAGAGGAAAGTGTTATGAACTGAAATGTTTGGTTTTGCACTTAAAGCCATGATAAAAGTTGTGGAATGACGAGAGTTGGGCCTCCATGTTGATGTTTGAATGTCCTGGAAGTCACTGGTTGTGTTGCAAGTGCTTACAATTTGTAATTACCTAGACTCATATGACAGACAGAACTGGGAATCAAATTAAGGAGCTGCCTTCTCTTACGATGCTAGAGAATCTCCAGCTTAAGACAAGATTGCCTTTTTTCCTTCCTAAAAAAAGGCACAAACAATGACAGCCCAAAATAGCTATTTAGTCAGAACTGACGACACTTTCTGAATGCTTGTCATTAAGAGAGAAATAGAAAATCCTGATTTTCTTCTTCCTTTAATTTCTCTCCCTTAAATACCTTGCTCCTCCTGAAGCTGCCTCACCTCATTGCCCAGGAGAAATGCCCAGCGGCTCTGACAGGGCCTCAGCACCACTGCAGGCTCCAGAGGGGAGGGGCCTTATGCAAAACATATTACAGAAAAATCCTAAAAGTCACTGCAGCTTTTTCTAGTGAGTTATGCTGATCTTCCCTGTTGCTGTAAGCTGATGGGGGAACGTCGTGGCAAAGACAGTACCACTCTTTTTCCTCCCACTATTTTTGCTGCAGTGAGAACTGTTCATTTCTGCTTGCATTTCGCCAGATAGCTTCAGAATTCTAGCTGAGAATTAGGGCTTTCTAAGGCTGGAAATAAGAGTTTAGAACCTTAAATTGGACTTTGTCCTTTTGGCTCAGTAAAAATTGAGTTAATTTGCAGCATCCAGCGCCTGACTGGAATGACAACAGACAGTAAGATCTGACGATGTTTTTGAATTAAGTTTTTTTTTTCCCCTTATGGATTCATGGGGGCAGAAGCTTTTATTTTTCTCTCTTGCTCTTTCCCTTACAGAGCCAGCTGAACATGTTACATTCAGCAGCAGTAGCTACTGAATCTACGGTTATGTTATCCCCTGGAATCTTCTATCTTCATCTCAATCCCATCCTCTATTATTGATTGTAATTTACCAGTAAAGCTTAGTTTTGGAAAGAAAAAATAGATGCAGTGTTTTGTTAGCAAGCCTAGCAACTTTAGATATCCCTGGAAGATGTAACAGATATTACAGGACAGGGAAGTAAGAGAAGGTGGTATTTCTCAGGCATGTAACCACAGATCACCCTAGGGGAACACAGCTTACATTTTAGGGGACTTGAGGAGACAGTGATCCTTTTGGTCCTGGTCCTATTCCACATGAAAAAGCAGAATGAGATGTGTTTGCAGTGATTTGTAGTATTTGCCAAACAGGGTGCTGCATCAGAATAGCCTGGAATCTAGTGCAGAGCCCATATTAAACCTCCAAAGGGAGAGGGGTTTCCTCTTCATTTAGAGTCTGCCCGGTGCAGTCCCACTGTAAAGTATCTAATAGGATAATACCAGGGCTCTCCAGAAATATAAGTAACTCATTGGTTAAATTTCATTCTTCACCTTTCCCCCCCCCTCCTTCCTGAGTGAGCTCATTCCCCCCTCCCGTTTTTTTTTTTTTTTTTTTTTTAAACCCAGTGATTTAAAATGCTAGAAGGAAAGCAACTGAAGTCTTAACTTTCAGATGCTGAATTCTCAGCTAATTGAAATTACTGGGCACAATGCTATATATAGCCAATGAAGAGATTTTGAGCTCTCACTCAGTGCCTTCAAGACATGTCGTTTTGTAGTCAGAGAAAACAGAGATCAATGCATTTTCAAACTGACAGAGGGAACGGATGCTCCTTAGTAGCACATGCCCAGGATCGTGTGTGTGGGGCTTGCGCTGTGCTGAGAAGCTGAATACCGGTCCATATGCTCCTTATTTACTGCAATGTTCTTTGCATGTTACTGTGCACTCCGGACTAACGTGAAGGTAAGAGGAGGCGAGCCGGCAACTGGGCACAATATACATGTTAAACCAGCTGCAGAAAATGTCTACCTTGTGTAGCTTCAGGACTTTTCCGATTGCTGGCTGAGCAGGCAGATTATTACAGGTGGTTGCAAGGGCTTTGTTTTATTGTTGCCGAACAGCCTCGCTGGGGGAGCATGTTGGAACGCTGCTGTGAAGTGACCTTCAGGTTTAACTATTTGTAATTCAGGTTCACGCTCACACTTGGGGGGTGGAGTTGGGGGAGGAAAAGATGACAATTATTTAGGTAGGCCAGAACCAAGAAATTAGAGAAGGTAAAAAACTATACAGCATGCTTTAGATTAAGATTTAAAGTCTTTCTTTTAAAAAGTGCTGTGAGCTGCCTGTGTTCGTGCAGCTTAATTAAGAGTTGGGGATTAAATGTAGTGGCTATAATGGCATTAGAATGTGATCTGTGGGATATCTGACCATCCTGTTCATATAAACAAATTATCATCATTGGAAGTTGGTGATATTGATTGTACAAATCCTCAGCTCTGGGTGGGCTGGTTGCTTAGGCTGCGTGGGCGCCGCTGCCCCAGTGTTGTCACCCCGCTGACATTCACTTGCTGTAGCTAATGAGCCTCCAAAGTTGAGCCTAAGTTTGGGAGATTTACCCCTTGTCGGGAAGGACGGCGTTATTGTTGGAGAGGTTTTCTGACACTGTTCATTCAGCACTGAGCCAGACAGGCAGGCCAGCTGTGGAATACCAGTTGCATAATTCAAGTGAATTACATCCTCTTTTAGCTTTTTGAACTTGTATATCTTATTGAAGGGAGTCCAAAAGGAAAGTGATTGCCTTTCAGGAAAAAGAAAAAAAAAATAAAGGCAGTTAAGACTTAATACCTAAAATAGGAATCTTAAAAAAAAAAGAGTCAATGTAAAGTGTTTCCCCCTTTTATTTTACTGGGGGAGTATTTTAATGTGTCTGGGCACTAAAGTTTTGTTTTCTGTGTTTACAAGTTTTATTAAAGAGCTCCCTGCTGCTCACTCTTTTGTAAGCCTTTTTGTTTTCTATTTGAATTTCAAACAGGTAGTATTTATGTTTTGATGACCAATTCTTTTACAACTACAGCCTGGCAGCATTGTGTGGGTCATTTTGCAGAGTCCTACAGAATTTACTTTTTACTACTTTTAAGATTAACTTCAGCAGTCAATTTTTCCCCATATGTCTGATGGATATAGTAAATGACATGAAAAGAGATATTTAAAAACCTAGCGTGTACCCAAATGTCAGCTTGGATTTCTCCATCACCAACGCCTATTCCTATTATGGGGTATGGCATGCATTGTTCTGTAAGCTCAATGAATTGTAAATGTTTTCCCTCCTCATCTTTTTTGAAGGAGAAAAGTGTTGTGTTTTTTTTTTTTTCAGAGAAATATTCATACATATTTTTGATTAAGAGATAACAATTGTTTTTGATAGTCCATTGTCATATTTCAGAAGTGCAAGAAAACCTGAGTCCAAAGTTCCTTTCATATGGGTTTTGGGAAATCCATTTTTTTAAAACTCTTGACTACTATCAGTGTGGTCTTTATGGGTTGAGCTGTAATTTTTTCGCACTTAAACTCATAAGCAAAGGAATGAAAATACTTTTACCAACAGTATCTTAATTCAGATAACTTGTGGATAATAAATTCTTAGTACTTTGGCTAGTCTGTACTGAGATACAAAAGACTCAGTAGCAGCTCAGAACATGCACATTGCCACATACAACACATATAACCTTGCTTTAAGTTGTTTAACTTCAATTTTACATATGCTTAAGTCCTTTCAATAATTAGTTCTTGCACTTTCTTGCATCATTTTCTTTTAGGGTTATCTTTTCCTTCTGAGATAGCAAGGTTTGTAAAAGAATTTACATTTCACTTGTGGTCTGATATTCCATCAAGTTGGCACAGTGAAGTCTTATCTGATAATTTTATTTTTAATTTTTGTTTTATTTCTTATTACATTTTAAAGTATTTGATTTTATTTCTATTGGGCCTAGAATTACTAACTTGTTTGGTTCTGGTAAAGTCTTTTTCATAGTGTATAGCTTCTTATGTTTCCATGATTGAATGTGATTGGTGTCACAGTGACCTAAAACTTTAAGGTGGTTAAGATTCAAAAAATAGAAATATCTCTTATTTATTTTTTTTTCTGCACAGAATTAACCTCAAACATCACAATCTTTTGTTCTGCAATGATTGTTTTGTTAATTGGACATTTATAATATAATACAGTCAAAAGAATTTTTTGAGAGTGGAATATTTTATTATATTTCATATGTGTTTTTATGTAACACAGGCATTAACGCTGTGCTGTATGTATACGCTCTATATGTGTGTCTCTATATCTAGTATGTATGCACTATATGTGTATATATAGTACACACACTATACACACACACACAATTTACAACTCTCAGAATATAGCTTATGGGTCACCATTTATTCATTCATCTATCAAAAAATTTTGAAGGACAACTGTGATTTGTGTACCATGCTAGAGTCTGGGAAACTAAGATCACTAGAAAACAGTCCTTGCTCTCAAGAAGGTTCCAATCTTGGAAAGGCCACAGACATATAAACAAGTAAGTGGTTTGAAATATTACAAGACTAGTAATGGAAGTCTATGCAGGGCATTGTAGGGACAAAACAAAACAGAATACTCGCCAATTTTACATGGGCTGGTCAAGAAAGGTTTCACTATGAAGTCACCTCTGAGTTGAATCTTGACAGCTAATGGAGTTTTGCCAAGCAGCCTAGAGCGAGAAAGTCATGCCAGGTAGATGGAATGACAAAAACATGGTACTAAGAAGCAGAACACTTTGGAAAGCTACAAATAGTTTGCAGTGGATGGAGCATGGGGTCTTGCAAGGCTGAACAGTGAATTAATATGGCAAAACAAATAAATGGGAGCTAAAGCTAGTGCTGTGAGAAATGACTGAGTGATCCTCACAATCTAACTCTTTAGAAATTGTGTTATTTTGCCACCTATTTCTGGAAGGAGAGCTTTCTAAAGAAGGAAAAGAAATGAAAACTTCTAAACAAAGGGTATTATTTATATTCTGTGGGGGTTTTTTGTTGTTGTTGTTATCTCTAAGTTTGAGTTTGATAAACATTCATATCATATGGGCTTGGATTTATCTTTTAATTTTTTAAAGAATGTGATTAGAACAACTTAATCTGAGACAGCTCAAGCAAAAAGGGGCAATGTGATCATTATAAAGATGCATAATAACTCATCATCTCAAATTGCTTATGTTGTACAAAAAGTACCTCTTCGATAGGAAACTGTATAAGAAGTTTGTTGTACCAGATGTCCATATCATCTTGTCCTTAGAAATGGCTCTATTTTTGAAAGTAATGATATTGATAATAACTTACATCCAGATGATACCTTTTGCTTTTCTAAATAACTATGTTCCTCGTCTCATTATTTCCTCCTTTTATCCTGCTGCTATAAACATACATATACACTCACAAACCCACAATCTCTGAAATATGAATGGCAAATATTAGACCCATTTCACAGATAAGAAAATTAAGATAGAGAAAGGGAATGGCCAGTTCCTCTGTTCCACAGTGTGTCAGAAGGAGACCTAATGTAGGGCTCAGATCTCTTCGCCTAGTTTACTGCTTTCCTTCTCATTCTAGTATACCCTGCCGCCTACCTCATAGATTCAAGAATTCTCTTTTATTTCTGAAATTCCTTAATAGTAAATATAAGAACTTTTCAGAAAAAGAGTATAGCCAAATGATTTTAAAGCATAGGTTTTTGGGATTTCAAAAGAACTACGTTTGGGTCTATCTTTCCCACAGATTGCATAGAAACATTTTCTGCACAAAAAATTTTTGATCTACCTGAAGTTCAATAACAATAATAATAATAATAATAATAATAATAATAATAATAATTATGTGAGCTAAGGCATGTAAACACCATAAGAAAAATCTTAGAATATAATAGGTACTCAATCAATTTAACTCCTAACTGATATAGTTGAGGCCACTGGATAGGGGTAAGACTTCAGACTTGCTTTCAGTAAAAATCATGTTAAGAAATTCTAGGAATTCAGCCCAATTAAAATAAATTTATAATTAATGAGAAACATATTCAGATATAATATTCCTCTCCCACCACTATCACCATCACTACCATGTTCAAGTCTCTGTATCATCAGCATCCAGAACAATGCCAAGTACATAGTATGTGCTGAATAAATATTTGTTAGATGATTGCATTAACTGAGTACAAGATGTCTCTTTATTCCTCAGCTTTTCCCCAGATTTATTTATCTTAACCCTTTTTAAGTTATTTTGAGAGAAGGGAAAAAACAAAACCATAGACTTTAAAGTCATATAGGCTTTTGGGATTAAACACTGGATTTGGCAATCACAAACAACTTGCATTCAGTCACTCTTACAGATCTGCACAGCCAGGTCGTATAGCTAGGTTGGAGGGAATCAATAACTCAAACTAAAACAATTTATTGGATGCCTAACTGCTATAAATTCAGACATTCATCATGCTTATTTCTAGCAGGTTTATTCAATGAAGTCATTCTTTTCTAAACACCGCACCCTTTTCTGCCTCTGAGCATTTGCTGGAATTGTTTCCTGCAATGGGAATCCCTTCTCTGTATGGTCATGCTTGTTTAAATTCTATTCTTCCTTTAAGAAATAGAACAAGGTGTCTATCTTACAAGAAAGCTGTTGCAGCCACATAACTCCCTTACTTTATCCCTCCTCTGATTTGATGAGTGCAATTTTTACATCATTCATGGCAATAAATCTTATATTGCCTTATGCCATCATTTGCCATTTTTATCTTACATTGCTAGATAATTTTTATTATGTTTGGGTATTGCCCTCACTGTAACTAGATTTTAAGCATTTTGAGGACAGGAGCTATATACTATTTTGTTCATTTTTTTCCCCTTGTAGTTTGTATGTTAGGAATTTAAAAAAATGATGGATAGACTGATTGAAAGGGAAACTTGCAGAAACTCTACCTCCTTATGCTACTGATGCTTATTCTCAGCTAGATTTCATGATACATCCCACATATTGATGCTTTTAATAAACACATTATTTTGTTGTAGGCAGGGCCTGGAGTCATGAATCAGAATGTGTGGACAGTTTGTGTAACACCTATGGCTCATCCAAATCAGGAGTGGTCCCTCTCAGGTTTCAGTTGAATAATTATCTCTTTTAGGAAGCCAATAATATATTAGTCCCTCACTGGGCCCTTATATTATGGCCTCCAAATGGTGTGCACCTGCTCAGTATATTGGGTTTATAATACCTAGGCCTACTCAATGTATTGGATTTATAATTTCTAATGAGGCTCTTTAATACAAAACTTTAAAAAATAATACAAGGAATTAGTTGATAAAGAATAAAACAGCACAGCAAACAATAGCAATGATAGCTACAATTTGTTAAGCTCTTAGTATAAGCCCTGGACTACAACAATAACAGACACCTCAATTTTTTTAAAATAAGGTAAGGAATTAACTAAATGATAAAATTGCATGTTTTACATAGTATGACCTTACCATTCCTTTTCTAAGCTTCTTTCTAGTAAATATGTTTAGAGTCAGAGCATGAGGCTTTGTTCCGATTCTATATTCATTAAGTCACCAATTATTTAATGAGCATCTATTATGTGTCAGGCACTGACCTAGTTGCTAAAAATACAGGGTGGAATAAAACAGACAATAATCAGACAATAATCCTTATCCTCATAGAATTTAAATGCTAGTAAGGTAGATGGGCAGTAAAAAAGTGAAGTAAAATGCATAGTGCCTGGGTGGCTCAGTCAGTTAAGCGTCCAACTCTTGTTTTTAGCTCAGGTCATGATCTCATGGGTCATGAGATTGAACCCCACATCTTGCTCCACACTCAGCATGGAGTCTGCTTAAATTTCTCTCTCCCTCTCCTTCTACCCCTCCCCCGACTCGTGTACGCACACTCTGTCTTTCTCTAAAAATAGCTAAGTAAAAATCTTAAATCTTAAAAAAAAATAAAATGCTAAAAAGAAAAAAAAGAAAACATGGAAAGAATATCAGAAATGTGAATGTGGAATGGGGTTGAGTTTACAATTTTAGATAAAGTGGTTAGTGAGAGTCTCACTAGGATGTGAATTTTGAGTAAAGACCTAAAGGATGTGAAGGGATTAGCCATATAGGAAACGGTAGCAGAAAATGCAAAGGCCCTGAGGTGGGAGCTGGCCCAGCATTTGAAGGAGTGTCTAAGAAGCCAGTGTGGCTGGTAAGAGAAGGAGCAAAAGTGAGCCGCTCATATAGGACTTTGTAAGTTAGGCTTCCTCTCTCAGTGAGATTGGAAGCCAGCAGGGATTTTAGGAGGGGAGGCACTTGATTTGACCAATGTTTTCACAAGATCATTCACTAAGAGGGCAAGGGCCAGAGCAGAGAAACTAGTTAGAAGTTCCTGCAGTAATCCAGGTAAGAAATGTTAATAGCTTGGATCAGGTTATACCAGTTGAGACTTGGAACAAGTTATCTAGTTCTGTATACAATTTTATTTTTGGATATTTATCTTTGTTTTTCTTGCCCTGTTACTGAGATCTCCTCAGCTCTGGGGTACTGGTTCTCAGCTCTTCTATACTTAACCAGTATTAATTGGAGAAGAATGCTTTACTATATGGTTGTCGTTGCCGTTTTACCACTTTTTAATCCTCTGAACATTTTGAAGGGTAGTCACCCAAGATTTATGTCATACATGTACATTCAAGATTTCATTTTATTTTTGGCTTCAGATCTTCTGATCTTCAGGGAGCTACCTTAGTTCTGAAATGAATCTACTCAAAGCTACTTGAGGGCAGGAACAATGTCTCATATGCATTTATATCCCCATTGCTTTGCAAGTGGCAAATGATCAATAAATGTTTGCTAGATGAGTGATTGAATGAATGTTAGTCACTTAAAAAGTTGGACATATTTTACAGAGTGCGTCTTTGGATTAGGCATGGTACCACCAAATAAGAATACATACACAAAAAGGAGAATTGATTTTGCTCTTGACAAATTTTCCTGTCTAATGGCAAATTATCGCCCCTTTTATGACAGTATTTCTCCAACATCAGAATCTCTAGGGAAGCAGCCTGGGAATCTGGAAATTATGCTAGGTAATTCTTATCATAAGACAAGTTTGAAAAACACTGTCTTATGGCTTATGTTTGGAATTACAGCAGTGAGTCAACAAGTTTGTTGAGAAATTGTTATGTGTTAATATTTATGTAAGTAACATATATATCCCAAGTATTTCAAACTTTTTGGACTGCAACCCATAGTAGAAATATAAATTAAAAATTGCAACTCAGTATGTATAAGTTTCACAAAGTAATACTTAACTTTCCCAAAAGCTATGCATTCTGGCATTTTCTATCCTACTTATTACCTTTTTAAATTTTGTTTCTTTTTTATAATTTTGCTCAGGATTTTCTAGATGTATTTTAATCAGAAAAATGGTTGAGGAATTACATTTCATACTGACCCATTTAAAACCGTTTTCTTCATTTACCCTTATTAATGAGTTTGAATGGGTACAGAATGGGCTGTAACTCACAATTTGAAAAACACTATAACATGTTCCCTGCTTTAAGGAACATACAACCTCAATTAGGATTATGCATCTACGAGATGCTGAATTACAATAGTCAGCAAACACCAAGAGGGAAATGTGTGAAAGCTGTGCACTGAACACAGGCTAGGTGTCCATATAGCCTGGTCCATTTACTGATTAGTGTAGTCATTTGAGAATTCATGGTTCAGCACTTACTTCCCTGGCCCTGGCTCTGGCTTTGAGGTTTAGCCTGTCCACCAACGTACCTCAGTATGCCTAATAGCAATAGCTAATGTTTATGGAGTATTAGTGATGTGATGGCAGGCGCTGTTCAAAGTACTTCACTCATTTAATCTTCACAACACTTGAAGAGGTTTTTTATTAAACACATTTTGCAGGTGAAGGGACTGAGTTATAGAGGTTTAGTTGTCCAGGGCCTCACAGCAAGTAACTGGCACGACGATAAATGCCAGACACAGGAACCAATGCTCAGGATAGGGCAGTACCTGGAAGAAAACCTCTCTTATTCTTGATCCTTGCTCTGGTGCTTAGTACTCTGACTTCTGATTCTTTTCACCAAGGGGCAGCTTTGCATATTTTTAATTTCCATGACTCTGTTGGTTATTCTCTGGCTTGTTGACTTAGCTTCTGATCAGATCCCAGTTCCCCCTGATTTGGGTGTGTCATAGTTTCTTCGATTAGGCAGTGACTAGAAGAATTCCCATGGGCCTGGTAACTTATACCCTCCCATGATTCAGGGGTGCTTACACTAAAGAGACAGTCATAACCATTTGAGGTATGAGCACCCTTTGAAAGAGGCCAATTTGCTCAACTCTGCTCTTATTATTAGTGCAGTAAATAAGGTAATAAAACTCTCCAGGATGAATTGGTATTGCTAGGAGAACCTAGCTCTTGAGAATTGAAAACGGAAAGATGAACAATAAAACAAAGAGACATTTGACCCTGGGAAGGTCTGGTCTTAAATATTTCCCAAATGTAAAGTAGATTTTTTCTTTTTGTTCAGACTCATAAAGGACTTTGACACCTTTAAAATAGGCAGAATTTAATTGAAAGAAACCGAGGGAATGTCTTTCTTCGAAATGAAAATTAGATGAATAGGAGACAAATTTTGAGTCATGTTTCATTTATTATTTATTTATTTATTTATTTATTATTTTCTAATGGGTGTACTTAGATTTAAATATTCTTTAAAAAGGTATACGTAGATTTATTTGTTTGTTTTTTTAAGGTTGTACCTAGATTTGAAGAGGAAAGTAAGACCACGGGGTATGCAGTGAGCCTGGAAAGGAGGGATTTGGGTAGGTTTCTGGAGCAGATCCCTGAATCTCACTGGAGTAACTAAAGGAGCCCTTTGCACTTATGTTGGATGTCTAGGCAATTAGTTTATAATCTTTACTCTTTCGAACTCTTTAGGAAAAGTAAACGTAGAAATCAGTTTTGAATGGGTCAGTATGAACTGTATCTCAACTGTTTTCATGATTATAAAAGTAATAGATATGCTCATTATAGAAAATGTGTAAAGTCCAAAGAAGGAGAAAAATTTATACTTGCTCACAGTCTTGCCACTCATATATAAAATCTCTGTATTCTTTTCATTTTTAAAAATATATGTGTGTATGTATATGTATATGTATATGAATGTATATGTGTTCTGTGTATAATATATGTAGGATCAAGCTATATTATTTATACCCTGTGTTTTCATTTAATACCATGTCATAAGAACATTCTCACATCATTAATAATTCTTCATAAGCATCTTTTTTAATGGCTGCATACGAGGGGAACTTTTTTGAAAAGTAAATAAATAAAGGTAGGCAGGAACAGAAAGCACTGTTTTTCTCAGACCATTACTTTTCAACAGAGGATAGAAAGCTTTCAAGTATAACCTTGGAATAGCTTTGAAATGAGATGCAGTTTGGAAAAAAATATACGGTGAGTCTGAGTTTCAAAAGAGTCATTGCCGTTTTACTTCAAACAGGGAAACTATGTATACTTAATGCAAATATGTTCCTTTAGCTAGTCCGCTAACACTGTTTCTACATTCACCCCACCAAATAATTGCTTTGAGCTGTGTGTATGTGTGTGTGTGTGTGTGTGTGATTATTTTAAACAGAAGACAACCAGACAACTTCCTATTATCACTATTCTCCTAGGCATTTAGAGCAGAAACATAGAAATCATTTTTAACTCTCCAGCCCCCATAGAAATCTAATCAGTCCACCAATCCTGTAGAGTCTATCTCAGTGATATCTCCTACCTCTTGTCTCTTTCTACCTCTTTCTTTCTTAGTGGAGGCACTCATTACCTCTCAATGTAGGCACATCCTGACTAGCTTCCCTATTCTCTCTGTTTCCTCTTCAAATTTATCCTCCCCATGGTGTAACCAAACTTATTTTTCTAAAACACAGATAAGAAGTGGCTAACTATTTCTCTGTTCAAGAGCTTTCTGTGTTTCCTACTGCCATAAAAATTCTTCCATCCTTATGGTATGGCCTCAACCACCTTTCCATCATTACCTCTGCTAGACTCCACTTACAGGTAACATATACAGCCAGAATCCAGTCCAGCCATGTACCCATCCACTGCTCATGCCATAGCAGGGTTGCAGAAAAAATGAATGGTAGAAAACCTAGGTTTGAAATTCATCATCTCCACTTACAAAATAGTCTGCAATACTTCTGGGTGAGTAAATCAGTTTTTCTGATGTTTAATTTCTAGATGTTCTAATTGAAATGATAATGATATCATCAACCTAATAGCATGAGCATGGCTTTAGACAGATAAATCCTATATGCAGGATCCATTCAGAACATGCTGAATATTTCAAGAAAGCCAATGAAATGCCAATGGAAGCAGTGAAGAGGGTTAGCTTTAAACTTGGTAGTTTTATGAACTTGTATAACTGACAATTCCTGTTACAGCATATTTTGAATCCAGTGGATATGGGCTAGGAAAAAATTCCTTTCTACAATTTTGGAGTTCATGAGATAGTGACTGTAAACAATATTTTGTCTATAGTTTAGAAGGTGAGAAAAATCACCCTCAATATCTGCAGTTATATATCTCCCAGCCAAGATCTCTATATGAACTACAACCTCAGTCAGCTACATAAAAAACCCTCAAAATTTCTTGGGAAACCAACCACAAAATTTGCATAATTGTTTCCTTAGTGGGCAGATATCTCTAATCCTGAAAAGATTTTGATTAATTATAGAATACTGAAGGAAACTAAACCTTTTATTAATATTTTATTATGTAATAATTATACATATTTGGTAGTATATGTATTTGTATTTTTAAAGAGAATTTGCTAGATTACAATATTTAACAAATTAAATATTTTAGAATGTCAAAGAATTAATTTTAACTTGAGATTTTAAGATGAGAAATGAAAGAATCAACATTTGCACTGTAGCAGAACATGTAAGAGTGCTTAAAACTCACATTTTGGTATAATTTTCAGATATAAAATAATTATTTAAATACTTGGGAAGGTTTGTTATTCAGATAAAGTACAGTTTAAGGAAAACTTTAAAAGGAAATTTAATTATGTTAAATTTATAAATGCAGGTTAAAATATATAAGGGGAGTTTAATTAAGTCATAAAAACTTCCTTAACAGTGATTGTAGAAATCTTGCTAGATTTATAAATAATTATAAATTGAACTTAAGTAAAAATCTAGACTTTTAATTTATAATTTAAAAATTAAATATTAATTTTACAAACCAACAGAGCTCCAAATAATCTTTTTTTAAATTTTATTTTATTATGTTATGTTAATCACCATACATTACATCATTAGTTTTTGATGTAGTGTTCCATGATTCATTGTTTGCGTATAATACCCAGTGCTCCATTCAATACATGCCCTCTTTAATACCCATCACCAGGCTAACCCATCCCCCCCACCCCCTCCCCTCTAGAACCCTCAGTTTGTTTCTCAGAGTCCATAGTCTCTCATGGTTCATCTCCCTCTTCGATTTCCCCCCCTTAATTTTTCCCTTCCTACTATCTTCTTCTTCTTCTTCTTTTTTTTTTTTTTTTAACATATAATGTATTATTTGTTTCAGAGGTACAGGTCTGTGATTCATCAGTCTTACACAATTCATAGCGCTCACCATAGCACATACCCTCCCCAATGTCTATCACCCAGCCACCCCATCCCTCCCACCCCCCACCACTCCAGCAAGTCTCAGTTTGTTTCCTGAGATTAAGAATCCTATCAGTGAGATCGTATGATACATGTCTTTCTCTGATTGACTTATTTCGCTTCAGAGCTCCAAATAATCTTTTCTGAACACAAAAGATGACTTAAAACACACACATTGCACACTTTAGGGCTGTTACAAGGCATGAACAGAAAAATGTATATGAAAAACTTTGTAATTTCTAAAACACCGTAAAAGCATTTGTCATTATTTTTCCTTCTAATTGGTTTTGCTCAGTCTGTTACTTTAGATTTGAAAAGTATTCACCTTTTCTCTCCCCTACATAGTAATTGTCCAGTCAATCAAGGCCCTCCCAGTTAGTATCTTCTCCCAGGTAGAGAGATTAACTGTTTCCTATTCTCCAGTATTTTGTATTACTTTGTATTGTTAGTGTAATACTTGTTAGACTGTATTACTAGTGTAGCACTTTGTATTACCAGTGTAACATGTATATACCCCTAATATTGGAGATGTTTACTCATCTTTACTCATGTTTCTCTTCTAAGAAAGGAATTCTGTTATCTTCTTCTGTTAACTTTTTTTTTTTTTAAGCAAACATTAATTGAATCTCCCTTATGTACTAAACACTGTATTCTTACAAGGAACAGAGCCATTATTAAGAAAGGATATCTATGTCTGTGTTTAGTAGATAATGAGTTATTGAATTTAAATTGAAATGAAAAAAACATTGTCCAAAGAAAATTCTGTAATAAAATTTTTAGAAAAGCAGTTGATTAGTTCAGAAAAATTCAGTTAATGTAACTAACAAATAAGAAAAATTCAAAATACATTAAAGAAAATTTGAGACTTCACCAGCATAGTGAAAAGCGCTCACTTTCCCTTTTAGGTCTAAAACACTGTTTTAGTTCAGATAAACAAGTTAGAGGATAGTTTTGCAAAATGATGGGAGCAGTAGAGGCCGGGGGTGGTTGGAGATCGGTGAGATAGAACTGTTTATCTGTATGAGAATTACTCAGTCAAGGCTGTCTGCCCATTCCTATTTTGTAGACTCTGCTGCCCACCTCCCATTCCTTCCCTGCCTTCAAGTCTACCACAATCAACAAGGCTGTTTTCCCTTTTCTTTAGTCCAGCAGTCAATAACATTGATTTTCACAGCACTAGGTGATTCTCACCTCTTCCCTCATTATCCCCTCCTTCAGGGCTAAACAAAGCCAAGTTCCCAGGTGTGCACCACAGTTTGCAGAGCTTGTAAAACAGAAATGGCTAGAGGCAGAATGTAGGGCTTTGGCTGGGTGGGAAGGACAGTCAGTGCCACAAAATCCCTCAGGAGCATCCTGGGCAGAGTATTTTTGACACAATCTTAAGTTAAGGGATAATATATCCTCCAGAGAAAAAGAGCACATAAAATGTCTATCTTCCTCACTGCAGTTCCATTGAGTAGGCTGAGGGGAAAAAAGGCCTGAGGTCCTATTTCCATGTGTAATTCTTACTGAGCCTTATTCAAATAGACAGATACTACTCCTGGGGAAGAGACCAACTATTGGAGATGAGTCAGAAGAGCAGTAATACATAACAGGGCCATCGATGGCCAGTGTTTCGCAAAAGAAAAGGAAGAATTTACTCAATGAGTGCTTACTATGAGCTGGGAATTTCATAATCTGTATTTTTTTTTAATCCTTTTGGCAACCCTGTCAGGTATTACTGCCCTCACTTAATAGACATTAAAACTAAAACCTAGAGGGCACATTCATATGCCCAAGATCACATTGCAAGAAGATGATAGAGCCAGTCTTTCTCAAATATACCATATTGCCTTCCAGAACCGCTGACTTTTCTTCTTGAGAGTTCATGCAAAATCTTTAGTAATTAGAAGGAGTGGAAACATGACCCCTCGGTTTAGAGATGAAGGGGAAAATGTTAAAATCAGTTTTGATTCAGTAATCTTATGAGGGAATGGTAGAGGGTTTTGTTGGATAGCCAAGAGGAGAAGCAACTGAGAGAGGAAACTTCAAGTACTATTTAGGAAAGATTTAGCCCAAGCTTGTGAAGAGGTGCCTAGATGCAGGGTTTTTAAAGATCGGAAGAGGAATTTCAGGTTTCTAGACTATCTGGGCTGTGATACTCTAGAATTTTGTGTGACCAATCAGGGTTAGCTCAAGTAACACCACCTCTTTTTTTTTCATGTTAAGTTAGTCACCATAAGTACATCATTAGTTTTTGATGTAGTGACCCATGATTCATTGTTTGCATATAACACCCAGGTAACACCACCTCTTAAATATTACAGCTTTGGTTTGAATTTTTTCCCTACCTATGTCTCTTATATAGGCATAGATTTTATTGTATGACTTATATGTGCTAATATTTACAAGCTTTTCAAAGTGTCTTATCTGCAAGGGAAACTGAGTCAATGGTAGACTCCTTCCTTCTTCAGTGATGTCTTCCTCTCACCCCACCTGCCCCATAATGGGAAAGTTAATTCCCAGTCTTTTCGTTCCGCTGAGGTGTAAGAGTGATGTTACTACTCCCAGGGAAAACACCTTTGGAATCAAAGCCTTAAGAATTGACATCAAATTCAACTATAACAATCAATTTCAAGCCTAAACCCTCAAGTGGTGGAGGAATACAGGTGTCCCTAGAGCTGCCTAGCAGTTTCTGAAGAAACACTGTAGAGCTGTGCTGTCCGGTAGAGTGGCTGGCTAGTCACATGTGGCTATTAAGCATTTGAAATGTGGCAAGTCTGAATTGAGATGCATTATAAGTGTAAAATCAATATTAGATTTTGAAGGCTCAGTATGGGGAAAAAGTAAAGTATCTCAATATTTTTTTCTTGATTACATGTTTATAATATTTTGGTTATATCAAGTTAAATAAAATATAGTATCAAAATTAATTTTATCTGTTTCATTTTACTTTATTCAATATGGTTACTAGAAAATTTAAAAATACATATATGGCTGATATTTTGGTTCTCATTATATTCTTCTTGGACAATGGTGATCTAGAGGCTAAAGGGTAATTCATTCTTCCCATGGATAATCTGGTCCTTGACCAAGATATTTGGAAGGGGTTTTTATAATCAATGTGATTAGCAGTCTTTCTCCCTCTCCAACTTTGAGAAGGAGGGATAGGACTTTTAACCTGGTGGTTCTGAGATCTAACACAACAATTAAATGTTAGACTTTAAAGGAAACTTAGAGATTCCAAGTTTCAACTCTTAACTGAGGTTCAGAGAGGTTAAATGACTTGGACAGACAACTAATGTCCAGTGCTTTTCCCATTCAAATGCACTGCCTCTCAAGTGCATGGCCCTTATTCCTGATGAACTTAAATGTTTATACCATCTTGGGAAAACACAAACCCTGTCATTTGGGTGTGGGCATGCTTTCTTGGAATAAAGATTTCTCTTCTGCCCTGTTTCAGTGTGGTTCCAGTGGAAAACTCCTACTTGAACTTCAAAATTATATACCAGTTTAACCTCCTCAGCAGATCCTTCTGGCCCTAGGCAAATTAATCATTTTACACTCTTCCTTGAACTACACTACCCTATTTTACTCCAAACTCATCACGTGGTATTGACTTAAGGCAAAGTGCTTGTTTTATGGGCCCAGCATTGGGTGCATGGTAGGCCTGCAGTAAATATTTATTGAATTGAACTTTTTTTTGAACACTTTCACAGACTGTTCTTTACATCCAAATTCTTGTTATTCTTTAGGTCACACTCCATAAAAATTGGGGAGAAAAAAGCCTAACCACTCTCTCTCGCTCTCTTTCTCTCTCCCCCCTGTGTGTGTGTGTGTGTGTGTGTGTGTGTGTGTGTGAATGTGTGTACTGGTGTGTGTATTTTTAAATCACCCATACTTACAAAATGCTGTCTGTCATGTGTTGGAAATGCCATTCCTTAACACTTCTCTAAATCTCCCAGTTAGTCCTATGTTGAATTTCCTCATCAAAGAGATCTTCTCTATATAAATGAAGTTGGGCCTGTCAGTCAGGGGCAGATTGAGTAGCCTGAAGAAGCAATGATTCAGACAATCTCATTTCCATGGTGTATGCCTTAAATGCCACATCTTCAGCCAGCAGTTAGTCTCCCATGAAAACAAAATTGAACTTTGCATTCCCTTTGGGTTTTAAAAATGCACATTGAGCTTTGTGCTGAGAAGTATGTGTAGCCATACTAGTGATGCATTCTTTTTGGCCCTTTGGCTTTCTCCAGGTGAGACTTAGAAATGGCTTCATTTCCCCAGAAAATTGACTATAATTTTCCATAAATCCTATTGATGATTTTAACATTAAAAAATATACAGTAGTTCAAAGAAAGAGGAAATGAAGTTTTTTGTTTCATTTTGTTTAGCTTGCCATGTTTTGGGTTCAGTTCATTTCCTTCTATATAGGTATGTCAGGATGAGAGACAGTCTGAATATATAGAAATCCTGGTTCTAGCCCCTTGACCTGACTTTTCCTATTTTGTTCTTACTGCTGACCCTCTTATTTTTTAGGCTGCAGAAGTAAAAGACCTGTACTTGTATCAGTCCATCATATTCACAACCACTGATACAACAGATTTTAAACTCATATAATGGAGACTCATTTATTCAACTTTCATTCATTCGATATCAACTGTGTTTTAGCCACAGAGGCAGGTACATTCAGATCTATATCCATATCCATATCTATATCTGTATCTACATCTATATCTATATCTATATCTATATATCTGTTTAATATATATATTTGTTTAAATCCCTGTTTCAGAGCTGAGGTAACTAAAACTAAGAGACATTAAGTGTCTCCCCCAAATCATTGCTTAAAAATATTAGACCAAGCACTTAAGCTAAAGTCTTTATGGTATAAAAAACTTGTGTTCATTCTATAATACCCCACTACTGCTCCAGAGTATAAAAGAGATTGTGGCTCACAGTAGTTAAGAATGGGGGAAATCTGGGAATGGGAGTCAAACTACCTAGGTTTGAATCCAGATTCTACTACTTAATTAATAGTCCTTTGATCTTTGGCATGTTATTTACCATCATTGAGCTTCCACTTTCCTCATCTGTCTTTGTGGATAATTATATTATGTACTTTATGTGGTTGTAGTTAGGATTATATAAATTAATCCATATAACGGTTTTAGTGGAGGATATGGTATTTAGTAAGAACTTAGTAAACATACATTTATTTATTTAATTTATTTTTTTAAAGACTTTATTTATTTATTTGAGAGACAAAGAGCAAGCACAGGGGGGGAGGGGGAAAGGGAGAAGGAGAGGCACACTCCTTGCTGAGCAGGGAGCCCAATACGGGGCTGGGTCCCAGGACCCTGAGATCATGACCTGAGCTGAAGTCAGATGCTTAACCAACTGAGCCACCCAGGCACCCCTATTTATTTAATATTATTAAAGGCAATAATATTTGGCTATGCCTCCTTATAATAATTATTAATAATTTTTAGCACTTATTAGATTACTATATTCTGTATTTTAACTGTATTAACTTTTCACAACAAATTCGAAGTAGATGATATTACCCTTTATTTACAGATGAGGAAACAAAAAATTTCAAATGTAAAGGTCCTTATTCCAAGGTAATACAGTTGATAAGTGTTAAACTGGAATCAGAATAATAAGTCTAGCTAATTCCAATCTCTTTCTTTTTTTTCTTCCAAGTTTTTACTTCAATTCAATACACCTGGTGTAGTATTGGTTTCAGAAGTAGAATTTAGTAATTTGTCACTTACATATAACTCTTAGTGCTCATCACAAGTGCCCTCCTAAATACCCATCACCCATGTGCCCATCCCTCATCCAACTCTGTCCATCAACCCTCAGTTTGTTCTTTATCATTAAAAGCTTCTATGGCTTGTTTCCCTCTCCAATCTTTCTATTGTGCTATTCTGGCTCCTGGAATTTTCCCCCTATCCACCAAATAAAAGCTATTAGGGTTGGGTTCTCTCATTAATTTTGTAGTTGGAGCCTCAGAGGGTAAGAAGGGCATGAAAACTGACTTGTAGCCTTCCAGCTGCAACAGTGATCAATTAAAATCCTGGTCCCACTACTTCCTGCTCTTATGCACTCTTGCTTAGATAGGGCAGCTCTTGTACCTGAGTCCATCAGCAACACAAACCTCTATTTCATCCTCAGCTCAAAACTGCTATTTCTACCAAGGCTCACAATCCTATAGGTCTGGGTGGAAAGACCCTCACTCAACTCCTCAGTGACTTGACCTATAAATGTGTATAATTTTGGAGGCTCCAGAAAGAGTCTGATTCTTCTGTGACATTGTTTTGCACTGGAAAATTCCACCAGCCTTCCACCACCCTTTTTCAAACATCTTGTTTTTTTGTTCCACCTCTACTATTGCTCAACTCTAATAAAGGTTCCTTATCTTTCTTGCTGGGGTTACTATAATATATTCTTAACTGGGGCTTCCTTCATGTATTCTTGACCCACTCTGACTGTTTTTTATAATGCAGCTGGAGAGATTTTTCAGTTATGAATTTGATCACGTCACACACTTGCTTAAATTGTTGAAGTCTTTCCCTTGCTCTAAATACATTTGACAACATCTTGTGTGATCTTGCTCCAGCCTGCCCATCTAGCTTCTCTGTCCATGACATCCTCTTTTCCCTGTGTGAGCTGCATTCTCTTTAGTTCCTCAAAATATTAGATTTCTTTCCAATATAGCCTTTGCTACATTCCCTCCCCAGAATGTCCCCCACCAACCCTTCATTTGGTTAAGTCCTACTCAACCTCTGGATCTCATCTCAAACCTCCATCCTTCATGAAAGGCATCCCTGCTTCTCTACTCTAGATCTGGCCCCCAGTATAAACTCTCCTATCATCGGAACCCATTGTTAATAATACTTACCACACTCTGCTAAAATATATGCATTTCTTGGGTTAATCACTATCTGTTTCCCAACTAGCCTGCAAATTCCATGATAGTAGAAACCATAGCAGTTTGTCTGCATTACATCCTCAGCCTTAAATACTATGCCCTACATTAAATATATATTACATAAGTGAATGATTAAATGACCTTTGCACTGTGTCCCAAAAGTGGATAAAGCAGACTGATTCAGTATGAGTTCCCTGCCTTCTTATAGCATTGGCCTGGAATCTGGAAAGGAGCTCTCATTCCACTCTTTGTGGGTCTCAATTCTGTTGAGTGGGGAACGTACCTACTTGTTTCTGCCAGGATTCCAAATGCCATCATGTAAACAGATCCATTGGTAGTTCAAAGGAGTGATTATTGTATAATGAATTTCTATTTTCTGCTGGATGCTACTTTAAAATTTTTACACACATGATAGTTTCTTCATCTTCACTTTAAAGTTCTCATTTAAACAGTTTTACTGGCTCTAAAACTCTAGATCTTTCCTCTGAATCAATGTATCTAAAAATTTACTGTCATTAAAAAATCACCTGGACAGCTTGTTACAATGCAGACTTCTGGGTTCTACTCCTGGAGATTGTGATTCTTCTAGTTTGGGGATGGTCCCAAAATGTGCTGTTGCTGCCCCTTGTCTGTGGACCACATAGTTAGTACCTCTATACTAAACCTCAGTACCTCCAAGAATTCCTGATATCTGAACCCTGACTAAACTCAATGCTCTATTTCCTACTCTGTAAAAAGGAGAGACAGTGATAGTTCACTCAGTATCATAGGGATATTTTAAGAACTGCATATGATAATTTGATGTGCTGAGTATATGAGGAGTATAAAACCCAACATTGATATTCTGTGTTTAACATTTCATATCTCAGTTGTAAGGAGTTATGGGCATGATAAATGACTGAAGGAGGCAAACATTTTTTATAAGCTGTCAGTTTATTTTCTCCAAATTATCATGTCTCCTGTCCCAGATAATATATTTTTGTTTGATATTATATCCATCATCTCTCCTTCTCTGACCTAGAGCACACTAATAATTACCATTCCTTGGCTCTGTGTGTGTGTTGCTCTTGCTGTGGGTAACAGGCGACAGATGTGTCAAATTACCAGGTGTTTTTCCTTTTACAACCATATCTCCCTGTCCTACCTGCTCTATTTTGGCATATGTTAAAGTTAATTTCTCAGGGATGCAAAAAAAAAGCCCCTCAAAAACACACATGAAATTATTTTAGTATTAGTTCAGGATAAAGGTGAAAAAAGAAAAGAAATTTAGTTTGTTGCTTAAAAAATAAAACACATAATGTATTCCTAAGCCTAATACTTTAAATGACATTTGACTGATAAAATATTTCGGATAGCCCATGTGACTCCATTAACACAGTTATTTGGGTTGAATTTGTTAAACTAGGGATCTTAGCCTAGAGTAGTAGGCTTTAAATTCCAATGATATTTACACAGTCTTAATCTTTTCATCTTTATTTTTTAATCTTTGAAGGAGTTTAGATTTTTATCATTGGTTTGATTTGCTTATAATTCAGAGGGTCATTGGTTTTGGAGGTAGCACAATAGTCCTCTCTCATCTGTGGTTTCAATTTTGGTTTTGCTTTCGGTTTGGGCTTTGGCTTTCCTCAGTTTCAATTACCTGACATCAACCCTGAGGCTCCTGGTTTGTGGTTCGAAAGCACCTGATCCTCTTTCTGACAAATTGTCAGATGGTCAATAAATAGCCTAATGCTACGTCACAACGCCTGCGTCATTCACCTCACGTCATCTGATCCTTAGGTGTTTTATCATCTCACATCACCGGAAGGGTGAGTACAGTACAATAAGAGTTTGAGAGAGAGACCACATTCACATAGCTTTTATTATAGTCTATTATTATGATTGCTCCATTTTGTTATTGGTGTTAATCTCTTCCTGTGCCCGGTTTATAAATTAAGCTTCATTATGTTTAGGTATGTTTAAGAGAAAACATAGTGTATATAGGGTTCGATGCTGTCCGCAGTTTCAGGAACGCACTGGGGGTCTTGGAATGTCTCTCCCACAGATAACGGGGGACTGCTCTTTTAAAAACTCAATGTTAGGGATATTTTAAACTGTACCATGTGTATGCAATCAGCAAAATCCATACTGTGGGGAACTTTACAGGTCAAAAGACTCTGGCTTTTCGACAGATAAATGATAAGGAAGAGAAAGAGATGGAAGAGAAGCCTGTATAGACATAACATTAAGCTGCAGTGTTCAGGGACGCATAATTGGGTAAATGGACTATAAAGAAATACAAGCAGTTGTTTATAAGAGTCTGATGACTTTTAAGGGAAAGGAGGGGCTTTGATTGGCCTGAAGTACATAGATACTTCTGCAGTGGCTGGCAAAATTTGATTTCTTTCTTTTCAATATTTTTTCAGGATTCTGTTTCTTGATCTGAGTGGTATTTCCAGGGGTTTTGCCTTATATGATTAATCAAATTATGTTTTCTGTGGTTATCTGATTTTCTGCTTTATTTTACAATGAAAACTTTAAAACAAAAATAAAAGGAAAAATCAATTTTATTACTAATCTTTTTGTATTAAAAAATTAAAAATCCCAGAAGGATATTGTGTTAAGAAACATGTTCTGCTAACACCTTTCAATGGCAGATAGAGAAAGCATTTAATGTCTACTTCATTTGGACATTAAATTTTACAAAATTCTTTTGAGTTTAGAACAGTGTTTACCATTGAAAGAGACAGAAGTAGTAGAAAAGAGGACCCTGGATGCAGAACGAAGTAGTAGCAAAATTTGCAATTTTTAAACAAGTAAAAATTCAGATAGAACCAATTGACTTTGGAGAGGTATATAATACAGAGCTTGGTAAAGAGTAGGTGCTCATTAAAATAAATTTCTTACTACTTTCCTTCCTTATCTGCACCGTGAAAATGTAAGAGAATATAGTGTGTTCCTACTAGATTAGGGCTTCAGCAGTGGAGGAGAGGACTTCATTCATTTTTTAAAAATTTACTTTGCTCTTCAGTGTATTACACACCACTTTATTAAAATTTCTCCATGACCATTTAAGACCTGTTTATTACCCCATTTTACAAATGTGGAAAAAAAGGAAATAGTTTTGGTAGATGGGCTTAAAAGATAAATAGGGCTTGAACCCTCAGGGGCATCAAGAAAGGCATTTCCAGGAAAGGGAATAGCCAGTGGCAATGAGTGACAGCATAAGGGACATTTGGGAAACCCTATAGTCTAATGTTGTTAGACAAGACCAAAGAAAGTAAAGGAAGGACATAATATGAATATCAAGGTGAGAAGTTATTACTTAACTTTGTAAATTATGGAAAGTTATTGAGGTTTTGAGTGGAAAAACAACATGTTATGAAGTTTTTGGAAGATGACTTTGTTGACAGTGCATCCGACAATATAGTTAAACAAAAGGCATATAATTACAACAAAAATAAAGCTTAGAAAAAGGTAATCTTAAGGAAGCGCTTCTTTACACAGTGGGTGGGATATAGATACAGGTTTTTGCACTATTACATACAGGAGGAAATGGTTTATCATGTTAAGGCTTTGTGTGTATATTGTATAGTTGTTCTGCCAGAAAGGTTTTATTGGTTTTATACTTTCATTAAGGGTACATGACAGTGCCAATTTTAAAGAATGATTATTAAAAATGACTAATTTCATTTTGTTATATAATATTTGTCAGTTTGGTTAAAAATTTTATTCCAGTGTTGGTTCATTTCTTATATTTCTCAACAATGTTGAATGTTACAGGCTAATAGTGACTTGTATTTCTTCATATATGAATTACCTTCCATATTATATTATCGAAAAAAAACCCAGGAACTTTTTTTCTATTCATCTGCAAAACCTTTTATATATTTAGAATACTAATTTTTATCTATTATCTGTTGCAAATATTTTGTCTGAGGAGAATGTAGTCTCTATTGACTATGCATTTTGATTTCTATGAATTTCTATGTATAGGTACATTTTACTTTTAACACCTCCGAACTTGATTCTCACTAAAACCATTTGAAGGAGATGAAATGTTGTAGTTTAACTCTAGTTTTACTTGTGTAATTATGACTTTTCTAAACTTCTCTGAAGTAGAGATATTGCTATATGTTACACAGACACACACATTACTTGATTCAACTGAATTCACGTACGTTGCCAAATACCAGAGATATGAAGACGCATGAGAGGTTCTTGGCCTGAGGAGTTCATGTTGCAGTGGGACTTAGTGGAATATATGAACATTTACCATCATGATGATGTAAGCAAACTCTGGGAATAGAGGTGCGTGGGTAACTATGCTTAGGGGAATTGGGGAGAATCTTGAACTAGATCTTAAAAGGATGAGTAGGAGGTAGGAGATTTCCGTTAACTAGAGCATAAGGCATGAAAATAGTGAAAGTCCATGATCTTGTTTTGGGAATATCAAATATATCTGCTGCTTACTGTCTTCAATGTGGGAAAGGTGAAGTTAGAAAGGTATGGTTTGGGGTAATATTATATTCTCTACCAAGAAATTTGGACTTGATCTTGTTGTCATGCTTTATACCACCACCAGTTTAATTTTTCTGAAGTTTTAAAGTAGGGGTGTGTCTTGACCAGATTGGTGTATTTAGGAGGATTATTCTGGCAGGAGAATTAGAAGATGGCCAGGATGTGCAGTCAGATGAAATGGGGAGAAATCTTAGGAAGCTTTTGTAATTGGTCAGAAAAGAGAAAGGTAAGGGCATAAACTATAAAAATAATTTAGGAAAAGAAAGGAGGAATCCTTCAAAAGAGATCATTAGAGAAGGAGAAGCCAAGACTTCAAAATTTCTAGCTTAGTTAACTGATAGATCATGGTATTATTAGTTACTCTCAAGCACTTGAACAGAGAAGAAGTCTGGAGAGGAGAATCAGTTTCCATATGCTGGGAATGATTTCCCAAAGATAAACCCTGGGAGTTTTTCAGTTCACAGGACATGTGCCCTTCTACATCTCCGGTGTGAACACTAAGCTGAGAATAAAGATTGGGGCATCATCATCACATGGATGGTGGTCGAAATCGCAGGTGTGGGTGATATATCCCAGGGAGACTGTGAAAAGTGGAAAGAGCTGAAGAGCTATGGACAGAACCTTGAGGGATACCAGCATTGTGGGGAGAGATGCTGTGAAGATGAAATCAGATCCTGTGTGTGAAAGTACTTTGTGAGTGGTAATGCACTTTTTGGATATAAGTGATTATTATGATGATGATGATTATTATTATGGATTTCAGCTTCTGTAAGAATTCTGTAAGAAGGATGGATTGAAACAGAATAGTTGACATTTTAACATCCGAGGCATTGTGAAAGCCTACTGGCAAATGTTTTTATAAACATTTTTTATAAAAATATTTCAAGTGGTAAGGTAAAAGAGCCAGAGTTCTTAGTTTTGCTTGTTTCAACTGTAGCCATGGATTTGCCATCTGGGAATTTGTAGTAACTGTAAGCAAGTATGTTACCACTGAGTCATCCCCCATGGAGTACTGGAAAAACAAGGCCTGGGTCCAGATTTCCATTCAAGAATTTTACAAAACTGCCTTCTAAGAAAGCCCAAGAAATTTTCATGGAACAGATTGGTTTAAAATTTGTATATAGCTTTTGCTTGGATTTGCAATATTAAAAAATATTTTTAAGGCTACAGAAAGAAAATAATTCTTTGTTATCACCTATGTGTTCAGATCCCCAAATACTTTCAAAACTCATAGTATGTTTTGTATTTAGTGTTGTAAATTGAGCCTTTTTATCCTAAATTGAAAGTAAGGAAATACTTGCCCAGTAAACTATGTTGTAGTGTATTAGAAATAGCTATTGAATTTGAATGGGAATACATGAGATGTTTATGTTCCACCTTTGATATTTGTTGATGTGGAACTTTATTTCCATGGTCTTCAGTTAACTACATCTACAAAATGGGAGTAGTCACAGCTAATTTCTGCTATATAAAATTAAAAGACTCTATAACAACATGAACATTTTAAGATGTAAAACACTTTATAAATCTACAGGACTATCCAAATATAAAATTATAATAGTTAACTCTGTCATGACCCTGAAAGAAAGGGTTCAGTTTTTAAAATATTCTGGTTGATAGAGTAATAGAGTTTAAGATAAATCAACTCTTACTAAATGTTGACTCTTGAAAGACCTCCATTTACGAAGTTTGAAAGAGAGGACTATGTGGAAAATCCATGATTGGGTATTGACTGTGTATCAAAGCCAACATCATCTCTAGTAAAGGGTCTGGGTAACTTGGCTAGGACATCTCTCATCCTACTGATTGTCAGGAAGATTGTAGAGTTCCTCCTTCCATCTTTCCCAGTTTGTGACCCTTCAGAGTCCTTGGGTTTATTAGGAAAAGGTACTTAGTGACCCCTCCTCTGGTCACACTAACTGAAGGTTGTTGTAATTTTCCATAGCATTTATCATATAAAATTACATGTAATGGTTATTGGTGTGGGTTTTGTTTTTTTCTGTTAGGCTGGCAGCATGGCATGGAAGGGCAAGTTTTTTTTTTTTTTTTTTTTTTCCTGACAGAGAGAGACACAGTGAGAGAGGGAACACAAGCAGGGGGAGTAGGAGAGGGAGAAGCAGGCTTCCCACGGAGCCAGAAGCCCGATGCAGAGCTCGATCCCAGGACCCTGAGATCATGACCTGGGAAGGGCAAGTTTTCACTGTAATTCTTTTTTTTTTTTTTTTTTTTTTAACGTTTTTACATAAAAAATTCTATCCCCCATGGGGCACCTGGGTGTCTCAGTTAAGCATCTGACTTCGGCTGGGGTTGTGATCTCGGGGTCCTGGGATCAAGCCCAAGTGCCCCGCTTAGTGGGGAGTCTGCTTGTCCCTCTGCCACTCCCCCCACCTCATGCTCACTCGCTCTCTCTCAAATAAATAAATAAAATCTTAAAATTTATCCTATATTCTGTTTTGTATAGGGGCTTACTAAGCATTGGGGGGCGGGCAAGGGAGAAAAGAAAGGACAGAAGGAAGTCACAAGCCTTACAGAATTACAATAAATTTTTATAATGAACCACAATGGCCTTGAATACTGTATAGTGCAAAATAATTCTGAGGTTAATAATTTGATCTCAAGTGTTTAAAACAAAATAGCATCTAAAACCTTAAATAACCTGTATAGATAAGAAGCCAGATAAATAATAAAAGGGGGAAAACTCCCAAGAAATAGATTTTCGTTTCTATTACAGAAGATTATTTTTGAATGTGTGAAAAGTGAACTGAAGAGCTAAATTCATTTCATTTTATCTTCAGTGATCTAGTTATGCATGATCATAATGTTGTTCCTTATTACAAAAATAGCCACCAAATTTAATACTGTGAATATATACAGTGTTATACCTATAATTGGTTTTTATATTTTTAACCACTGAGTTTTATGATCTCAATAATATAGTTGACTAATGGACATTTTCAAATTGTTGAAGTATAGAGAAGAATGTATTTTATAGATGAATGTATTTCCCTAGTTACTTGTCTTTTCTAGTGAAGACTAGAGTAAAAGTATCTTGAAGACAGGTACTCTTTCACTTACCAGTGTATTCTCAGCACCTGTCATAGAGAGTTAGCACTTTCAAGTGCTAATCTAATCAAGTACAGAATATTTGTAGGTTGAATTAATGTCTATATCACCTAATTTATTTGATGAGAATAAAGGTGGTTTTGATGTTTGAGTTAGGCTTTATACACAATTTTAGATTTTTAAATTCATAGCTACATTTTTGATAACTAAAATGATTTGAGAAAGAGAATTTTGAATGTGTTGCTTGCCAGAGAAGAAAAGCGTTCAGTAATATATTCATTATTGCTTCTAATAAAATGTACAAATCATTAACCTAATCTATTAATTCTACAAAATAGGTCAGAGCACTTCTTATTACTAGCCATTGTAGGAAGCCAAAGGTCAGAGGAAATGTTCTTAATGATCTAAGGCAGATTGAGCCTAGAAATAATTCCCAAGGAGTTAAGTCCTGTTCCAGTAGATGCTGCATTAACTCTTTCAGGCCACTAGGGTACTATTGAGTGCATTGAAGCTGCAGTTTACCAAATGGTACCGTAGTGGTCTCACTCTATTACCGAAGCTTCCAGAAAGGCCTGTCTTTCCAGAGAGCAGTTTCAACATTGGAAAAATCTGGTCCAGTGTATATTTTCCCAAGGTGATGCTTAAAGGAAATAGCTAGTGCATAGCTTTACCTTGTAGCACACAGTCAATTATTTGTGTAAATGTACCTCTGAACGATGAAGATGCTCTCCACTTCCCTTTCGCTCACCACCATTTCCAGGCGAATTAGAATAGATGATGGTGTAGCTTTAGTTAAAAACTGAAATTTGCATTATATAATGTCTTATGTGATCCAGTAATATTGGTACTTTGGAAATTCGCTTAAGGCAGATGGGGATGCTAGGGGCAGTGGGAAGAAGGGCGGTTATGAAAGAAAAAGGTCCTATGTAGCTTTGGATATTAACAGTATTCCACAGTGAAGTCCCTTGAGCCCCAGTAATTGCTAGATACAAGTGAGATTAGCAACAACTGTAGTCCTTTATCTTTTAATTTAGTCATGTGGGCTAGCTAGGAGGTAACACTGTTGAAATAATTGTGGCAGTGACTCAGATTTAACATTTGCTACACGATTAGATTTTCTTTAGGTCAACCATAGCAGATCAAACTTTGCCTTCAGCAAACCTTCCTCAGATCTATTGTAATTTCATCAAAGAGTGGTGAAACATGGTACTAGATGGGGTTTAGTGTTTGAAGAACCATCCCACATTCATTTTTCCATTTTTCATAGGTTTTGATGTTTTCTCTGTGCAGTGTAGCATCAGTTTTATTCATTTAATCCTTTTTTCAAATATCAGACCATCTACTCGTTTGTTCTGTTGGTCAAAGTTTAAAGCCCGTATTTAGTGCCTCATTTCAATACTTCTTCACTCACTCAGTTACTCATTCACCAAACATTTAATGAGTTCCCACCATGTAGCTTCTGAACTAGCGCTAGAGATACAAAAATGAATAAAATTCAGTTGCAGCTTTCAAGGAGTTTTACAGCTGAGTAGAGAGGTATATGAATGAATAGTTAATATGCAAAACAGTAATAGCTATAATAGAGGTATACACAAAGTGCTACAGAAACATAGAAGAACAAATGACTAAATTCAGTCTGAACCTTGAGGGGAAAAAACATACAGAAGAGTAACGTTTTAGTTGGACCATGAAAGATGGGTAAAGACCTTTTAGAAGAAAAGGAGTGGAGTGAGAAAATTTCTAGGAAGGCAGAGTACCATTCAGAGAAGAACAGGGAAGCGAAGAGGACTTGTTATACCTGGGAATGAAAGCCATGCAAAGAATTTCCAGGAGAGGATAATCAACAGTGTCAAATTCTCCAGGAAAGTCAAATGAGATAATAATTAAGAAATGATCCTGAATTTGGTAATGAGGAGTTTTGTAATATTGAAGAGCATTTTCAGTGGAAGAATAGGGACAGGAGATCATTCTTCTATGAAGAAATAGAATTGTATAGCAAAGTTTGTGCAGAAGAAATTGAATGTTCTTTCAAGAAGATTTACAGGGAAGAAGATTGATAGGATGTTAGCTGGAGGAAGAAGCATGGTTTATAAAGGCTTTGGAGATTAGGTAGATGTGATATTTGAAGCTGAGGAAATAAATCAGCAAAGCGAAAATACAAAGATAAAATTTTTAAAAAGGCTCTTTTAGTAATTTAGTGGACTATTTCAGCTGATTAGATATTTACCTACTCCTCTCTTGTCAATTCTGTGCTTGAGTACTATAGACTTATTTTAACAAAGTTAGTCATGTAAAAACGGGGTCAAAAAAGTATGTTTTAATTTTATGTAGTGACTATTTTTATTGTTCTATCTTTGCAACCTGAAACCAATATTGCCAACTTAAAATTATTTTTCACACTAAGATTTGAGTTTGTGAATTATAAAGATCCACCTTCAAATTTACCTTAAATTTTCCTGTCTTGAGGATAAACAGGGTTAATTTGGAAATAGCCTTCAGTCATTTTTGTTTGTGCTCATGTGTTTTTCCATCAATTACCCTTTATATGGGCAAAAACTATGTGTTCTACATTATTTCTAGACTGTTTTACCCAATATTTTTCACACAGATGTCCAGTCTGAATTATCTTAAATGTTTTACTTTAATGATGTAATAAACCTTGGACTACTGCTTCCCAAAGCCTCAGTCTTGGAGAAGGCTATGTGTTTGAGATGGAGGGTTTTTTTCCTTAAAATTAAGCATTTAACTTTTCTATGGTCTTTCATTTATTATTATTATTATTTTTAGGGATATCATATCAGAATCTAACCTTTCTACTCTCCTGGAAATACTAGGAAGATATGATGATGAGAGCTAATGGCGTTAACAGTTAGAAGGGTATTCACTCTAGTAGGATATATGATTAAGAAGATCTAGGGAAAAATGATCAGGTTTCCTAGATATCAGGATAGACTCATGATGAAAGAGAAGAATATAAAGATTATTTTAATTCTAGGAAATTTTCCTTGGAGAGTAACAGAGAAGGCCATATCCTCTTTCTAGGGTCATTTCATATCTACTGAATAACATAAGGTCTTTTAATAACTATTGACATAACAAATATGTTTAACCATATTTCTTATAGTATCATTGTTTATAATTGCAAAAACTGGAAATAGCCTGTCTGTACATTGTGGCTTCTTTATATACTGGAATACTATACAGTAATGAAAATGAATGAACTGCCCATAGAGGCGGCAACATGGATGCATTTTAATAACAATATTGAGTATAAAATACATAGTAAGATTCCATTTACATGAAGTTCAGAAACAAGCAAAATTAAGCACTTTTTATTTAAAGTTATACATAAGTAATAAATAGAAAAGCAAAGGAATAATAAACACAAAATACTCTGGGGGTGTTGTGTGATTGAGTTGTGTGGGTACATCTGATGCTTTGGAGACACTGATAATGATACATTTCTTAAGCTGGCTGATTGGCACGTGGAGGTTCATTTTATAATTTTAAAAAAGGGTATGTATATGTTCATGCTTTTTTATATGCATATTTTATAATAAAAATTACAACATTGTCTGGCATAAGGCAAAAAGTCAATAAATGGTAGGATTGTATTATTACTATGAATACTATCTATTATTCAATATTTTGTTGAGTCACAGCTTCTATCACAGATTTATTAGATTTTTCCCAGATTTTCCACTATTAATGAAGACATGGCATCATAGCAGGATTTTTTTTTCATTTTTTCAAATGATAAAGGAAATTTATCGACTTGTGTAATTAGGAAGTCTAAATGTAGAGAAGGCTTGGAACATGAACTGACTGAAATGTTTGTAATGCCATTAAGGATTTTTTCTTTTTCTCAATAATTCCCCAGATTCTGTCTTCTTATATGTTTATTATCTTCAGGCTGGCTGTTGAGGCAAAACAAGAGTACTTCCTGAGCTTAACAGGTCTCTGTGCTTCTTTTTGCACATCAGAGCTGGAGAAAAGATGTCTTTTACCACAAATATCCATCCAAGTGTACACCTTGGTGACAAAATTCTTACTGGATAAACTATGTCCGTGTCTATCATAGCAGGAAATCTTGAAAAATATTTAAGCATCTAGATCTTTAACAACAATTTAATGATTTAGAAACATCTGGGTGATTAGCTAAATTCTCCATCTTCATCTCCATGTTTGGAACAATTTTGGTGGAATGTACACTTATAGAACTTGGATACAAGTTGGATAATTTATTGGTGGCACAATATATTATAGATTATGTCTTTTGAATTCAAAATAGAAGTATATAAGTGTATATGAAAGCTAATGGCGTTAACAGTTTGGTGTGTCAATATTTCACTTTCCAGATTTCCTTTCACAGAAAATTCGACTAAATCTCATTCTCAATTTTATTGTTTTTTGTGCTCACTCCTAATTGAACAGTCAACCAGTTACTAAGAGTAATTTGGATGTCTACAAATGTAAAAAATGGATACATTCACACAATGTGAAGGGAGCTTGAAGGAAGAGGCAATTTAGAGAAAATGTAGAAAATGTATCCATTTTTATATTAATACATTAAAATATTAATAGTTGTTTAAAGTTTAATAAGTGGCAGTTGCTCCACTTACATGTATTCCAGGTTCTTTATATACTGCCTGAACTCTCAGATTTCATAAGGTATTAGTTATGCCTCATTCTCAGCTGACTATTAAAACACATATGTCTGCTCTTAACTTGATACCGGAACTCCAAATACTTATCTCAGATTATAACTTCAGATTAATCAATACCCAGTAACTAAAGTTTGGCTGAGAGAAATGGCAATTTTGGAAGATTGCCTTAAAATCCCATGGAACTCCTAGAATATCTAAATTGACTTGCCTCTCAGTCCAGCACTGGTGCTTCCCACTGACCCCCAAAACTACTTTATTGAAATATAGTTTGGAATGATACCATAAGTGAATCTGGTAAAAGAAACAAAGCTATGAAATCATTGCTTCATTTACTGTAATGTGCTATCACTATATTTATCTTTATGAGAACCCAGGAAAGAAATACTTATGTGGCCTCATTTGATTCCTGAGTAGTTTGCCTTGATCTTCTTGGTCTTTTTAAAAGTAATAAGGTCACTGTGAATCAGGTCACTGATTGTATCTTTTTCTAGTCATAAACTAAGGTGCTTTGAATCATATTTGTGGCCCTCTAGCATATGTTCAAAGCTAACTGCTGCTTTTTTTTCTTTGCAAAATACTATCACTGTGGTTTCATTATATATTTCCTACTTCTTTTGTGTTTTCCAATCTCCTGTAATATACGTTATATAATTATGTATAGTTATATAGTTTTTTTACATATATAGTTTTATATATGTGTGTGCATATATAATATATAAAATGTTTATATATGTGTATATACATATATAAATGTTTTAGATGAGAAGGTTTAAATAACTTGTCCGAAGTCATGTAACTTATAATGGAACCAATATTCAAATCTAGTCTGGTCTTTCTGACTTTAAAGCCTGTGTGCTTTCCACATTACTCTTCACTGAGTACCCATTATTTGCTAAACACTGTTCTGTTTACAAGATACTGAAGAATGAATGAAACAGTCCCTGCCCTATGGAGACTTCTGCATTATGAGGACAGTAGAACTAAGCTGGCATAGCTAAGGCATGGAGCTTAGAGTCTGTAAGAGGCCTCAGCTGTGTAGAATAGCAGAGGGACTGATCAATTCTCACACAATGTGAAGGGAGCTGAAAGGAAGGAGCAATTTAGAGAAAATTTTATAAGTGAAATGCAAGACAAGATTTCTGTCTCTGTAAAACTGTCTCTGTAGGAACACAGACTAATTAACATGAAACAGTTAAAGAATAATTAGAAGCCAAAGTTTTGTTGATGACCTTGATTATACCAGAGTTCACAGAAGAGCAATAGAGGGTGGATGAGGGCAACCAAGAAATTTTACCCAGGAGGCCAGGCTTGAGAGCCTTTGAAAGATGGGAAAATTTAATCAGGCAAAGAAAGGATGGCATTGCATACATAGATTTATAGAATCCCAGTAACTATAATTCAATTGAGACTGTGTTCTATAAGCCTAACAGGAAATTGGTTTCATAAAATTCTAGACACTTCTGAGATTATTCTTAAATTTCTTATGTGTATGATTTATAATATCCAATGAGGTCATAAGCACCCAGAAGCCTAGGCTGTTTCTTTTATTTCTTCTGTATTGCCCAAAGGTGCCTAGGGCAGTGCTCTAAGCTAACAGTTTCCAATAAATGCTTATTGGCCATACCTTGTGAGGTAATAACTATAATAGCATCTACTTGCACACAGTGATTGTGTCCTAAACAGTTCCACCCATAACATTTGTAGGACTTGAAGGAAATGTATGAATGGAGACCATGTACTAAATATTAAAAGTTCTAAATCAAGCTAACAAACTGTTATTGAATATGTTTAATCTTCCTACTTCAACACATAATCTTTCAGAATGAACATGGAAGTCCAGGTTCAAAGTGAGACTTGTTGAGGGAATTCTCAGACTCTTCAGAATCCTTAGCCTTAAGGTGGCAATAAAGGAAGAATGGACCTGAGGCCCTGGGTCAAGACCCAACTTACCCACCCACCCCCAACCCATCAGCTTTATCCAGCACTGGCTTAAGACGCACACTTAGAATTATAGACACTCCATTGCATTCTGATAAGCTTCACATTCACTCAAATTTAGGGGTACATATATCAACGGAGCTGGTCTACCAACAGAATAAGGATTAGGGACCTAGCTAGGGTCTAGAAACAGGACAACTTGGACAGGGGATTAAGGGTCCAGTTCTTGGTAGGTCGTGCTTGGACTCCAGGTAGATACATACCCTTAATCTCACGAATTTGGCATGGGGAGGAGTTTTTGCCAGAGGAGGGCGAGAGTGAAGCTTTCTAAAGCATGTGACCAGAAGCAATACCTATTGCCAGGTATTGTGCTAAACAATTGAACATTTTATTAGTAAGAATAATAGACATTGAAGCTATTTAACTGGCCTACTCAAGTTGTGAAAGGTAGTACATAAATGGTGAGTTTAGGATTTGGATCCTCGTCTATGTGACTCCAGAGTCTCTCTGCTTCACTTGAGTGTTTTTCAGGTCCGGAAAACCTACTTCATTCTCTGGTTTCTTTTTCTCTCTTATTCTTCCACTTTAGGTTATGAAGGTGAATGGGGAAGGAGCTAGGGTTGGCAGGTGCAGGGAAAGAGAGACAGCAGTAAAGGGCATATGGGAATTTCGAACTTGAAATTGGTGGGAACCAAAAATAGAAGGGGGAAGAGTCAAGAAAGTGACATTACAGACAGAGGAGGGGTTAGGATTAATCTTGTGGTTTTAAAATACTGGTAAAACCCTTTAAATATTAAGATCTCTTTTAAAGGGGAAAATTTGCATAAGTCCTTGGTATTATTATTTTTATTATAGAGCTATTACTTGAACACATCAACATAAAAGGTATAACTTTTATTCGACTATTAAACAAGCATAAATTTAGAAAACAAATTTAAACTAAAAACACTTCATTCATTCATTTATTCATTCATCCAGCAAATGGTTAGTAGGCATTTATTATGAGCCAGGCCCTTGAGATTTAGCAGTGAATAAGACAGATAAGGCCTCTTCTCCTATAGAGGTGCCTTCTAGATGGATGAAATGAATAGTAACATTTATTTAAAATGAAGGAATAGCATTTTGCTGAAACAATCTCTACTCACAACTTAGGTACAATTCTGATAGCTTCTGAGTTTGTCATGACCATTCCTTACCACATATCCTAAGATGACTCAGTTCTCTATCTGTCAATTTGTTATATTACAAAGTATCCCATGTACCAATTGTCTTCTAAAGCGTTTATACTTAAATGCATTACTCGTCAATCACAACAGTTAATAAGTATATGCAATTATAATCACAAGCATTAATGTAAACCCTGCAGTCATATGTTAGTCCTCAGTTATTGTCATTAAGATGATCCCAAAAATCTTGCTTAATTAAATATATTATTATACAAATAAATACAAATTTAAGAACTATATTATAGAGAATTCCAAGAACCATAGGAAACATCCACAAATCCTGGTTTGGCAGATTTTTTTTTAAATTTTATTATGTTAGGTTAATCACCATACATTACATCATTAGTTTTTTATGTAGTGTTCCATGATTCATTGTTTGTGTATAACACCCAGTGCTCCATTCAATACGTGCCCTCTTTAATACCCATCAAAAGGCTAACCCATCCCCCCACCACCCTCCCCTCTAGAACCCTCAGTTTATTTCTCAGGTCCATACTCTCTCATGGTTCATCTCCCCTTCTGATTCCCCCCCTTCATTGTTCCCTTACTAATATCTTCTCTTTCTCTCATTTTTTTTTTTTAACATATAATGTATTCTTTGTTACAGAGGTACAGGTCTGTGATTCATCAATCTTACACAATTCACAGCGCTCACCATAGCACATACCCTCCCCAATGTCTATCACCCAGCCACCCCATCCCTCCCACCCCCCACCACTCCACCAACACTCAGTTTGTTTCCTGAGATTAAGAATTCCTCATATCAGTGAGATCATATGATACATGTCTTTCTCTGATTGACTTATTTCACTTGGCATAATACCCTCTAGTTCCATCCACGTCATTGCAAATGGCAAGATCTCATTCCTTTTGATGGCTGCATAATAGTCCATTGTGTATATATACCACATCTTCTTTATCCATTCTTCTGTCGATGGACATTTTGGCTCTTTCCACAGTTTGGCTATTGTGGACATTGCTGATATAAACATCGGGGTGCACATACCCCTTTGGGTCCCTACATTTGTATCTTTGGGGTAAATACCCAGTAGTGCAATTGCTGGATCATATGGTAGCTCTATTTTCAACTTTTTAAGGAATCTCCATACTGTTTTCCAGAGTGGCTGCACCAGCTTGCATTCCCACCAACAGTGTAGGAGGGTTCCCCATTCTCTGCATCCTCACCAACATCTGTCATTTCCTGATGTTAATTTTAGCCATTCTGACTGGTGTGAGGTGGTATCTCATTGAAGTTTTGATTTGGATTTCCCTGATGCCAAGAGATGTTGAGCACATTTCATGTGTCTGTTGGCCATTTGGATGTCATCTTTGGAGAAATGTCTGTTCATGTCTTCTGCTCATTTCTTGACTGGATTATTGGTTCTTTGGGTGTTGAGTTTGATAAGTTCTTTATAGATTTTGGATACTAGCCCTTTATCTGCTATGTCATTTGCAAATAATCTTCTCCCATTCTGTCGGTTGTCTTTTGGTTTTGTTGACTGTTTCCTTTGCTGTGCAAAAGCTTTTTATCTTGATGAAGTCCCAATAGTTTGTTTTTGCCCTTGCTTCCCTTGCCTTTGGCAATGTTTCTAGGAAGAAGTTCCTGTGGCTGAGGTCAAAGAGATTGCTGCCTGAGTTCTTCCTTAGGATTTTGATGGACTCCTGTCTCACATTTAGGTCTTTCAACCATTTGGAGTCTATTTTTGTGTGTGGTGTAAGGAAATGGTCCAGTTTCATTCTTCTGCATGTGGCTGTCTAATTTTCCCAACACCATTTGTTGAAGAGACTTTTTTCCATTGGACATTCTTTCCTGCTTTGTCAAAGATGAGTTGACCATAGAGTTGAGGGTCCCTTTCTGGGCTCTCTATTCTGTTCCATTGATCTATGTGTCTGTTTTTGTGCCAGTACCATACTGTCTTGATGATGACAGCTTTGTAACAGTGCTTGAAGTCCGGAATTGTGATGCCCCCAGCTTTGCTTTTCTTTTTCAATATTCCTCTGGCTATTCAGGGTCTTTTCTGGTTCCATACAAATTTGAGGATTATTTGTTCCATTTCTTTAAAAAAAGTGGATGGTATTTTGATGGGGATTGCATTGAATGTGTAGATTGCTCTAGGTAGTATTGACATCTTCACAATATTTGTTCTTCCAATCCATGAGCATGGAACGTTTTTCCATTTCTTTATGTCTTCCTCAATTTCTTCCATGAGTATTTTATAGTTTTCTGAGTACAGATCCTTTGCCTCTTTGGTTAGATTTATTCTAGGTATCTTATGGTTTTGGGTGCAATTGTAAGTGGATTGACTCCTTAATTTCTCTTTCTTCTGTCTTGTTTTGGTGTATAGGAATGCCACTGATTTCTGTGCATAGATTTTATATCCTGCCACTTTACTGAATTTCTGTATGACTTCTAGCAGTTTTGGGTGGAGTCTTTGGGTTTTCCACATAAAGTTTCATATCATCTGCAAAGAGTGAGAGTTTGACTTCTTCTTTGCTGATTTGGATGCCTTTTATTTCTTTTTGTTGTCTGATTGCTGTGGCTAGGACTTCTAGTACTATGTTGAATAGCAGTGGTGATAGTGGATATCCCTGCCGTGTTCCTGACCTTAGGGGGAAAGCTCTCAGTTTTTCCCCATTGAGAATGATATTCACTGTAGGTTTTTCATAGATGGCTTTTATGTTTTGAGGTATGTACCCTCTATCCCTATAGTCTGAAGAGTTTTGATCAAGAAAGGATGCTGTACATGGTCAAATGCTTTTTCTGCATCTGTTGAGAGGATCATATGGTTCTTGTTCTTTCTTTTATTAATGTATTGTATCACATTAATTGATTTGTGGATGTTGAACCAACCTTGCAGCCCAGGGATAAATCCCACTTGGTCGTGGTGAATAATCCTTTTAATGTACTGTTGGATTCTATTGCTAGAATTTTGGTGAGAATTTTTGCATCCATGTTCATCAAGGTTATTGGTCTGTAATTCTCCTTTTTGATGGGGTCTTTGTCTGGTTTTGGGATCAAGCTAATGCTGGCCTCATAAAATGATCTTGGAAGTTTTCCTTCCATTTCCATTTTTTGGAACAATTTCAGAAGAATAGGTATTAATTCTTTAAATGTTTGGTAGAATTCCCCTGGGAAGCCATCTGGCCCTGGGCTCATTTTTTGGGAGATTTTTGATGACTGCTTCAATTTCCTTAGTGGTTATAGGTCTGTTCAGGTTTTCTATTTCTTCCTGGTTCAGTTTTGGTAGTTGATACATCTCTAGGAATGCATCCATTTCTTCCAGATTGTCTAATTTTCTGGTATATAGTTGCTCATAATATGTTCTTATGGTTGTTTTTATTTCTTTGGTGTTGGTTGTGATCTCTCCTCTTTCATTCAGATTTTATTTTTTTGGGTCATTTCTCTTTTCTTTTTGATAAGTCTGGCCAGGGGTTTATCAATCTTATTAATTCTTTCAAAGAACCAGCTCCTAGTTTCGTTGATCTGCTCTACTGTTCTTTTGGTTTCTCTTTCATTGATTTCTGCTCTGATCTTTATTATTTCTCTTCTGCTGGGTTTAGGCTTTATTTGCTATTTTTTCTCAAGCTCCTTTACGTGTAGGATTAGGTTGTGTATTTGAGACCTTTCTTGTTTCTTGAGAAAGGCTTGTATTGCTATATACTTTCCTCTTAGGACTGCCTTTGCTGTATCCCAAAGATTTTGAATAGTGTGTTTTCATTTTCATTGGTTTCCATGAAGTTTTTTAATTCTTTAATTTCCTGGTTGACCCATTCATTCTTTAGTAGGATGCTCTTTAGCCTCCATGTATTTGAGTTCTTTCCGACTTTCCTCTTGTGATTGAGTTCTAGTTTCAAAGCTCTGTCATCTGAAAATACACAGGGAATGATCCCAATCTTTTGGTACCAGTTGAGACCTGATTTGTGACCTAGGATGTGATCTATTCTGGAGAATGTTCCATGGGCACTAGAGAAGAATGTGTATTCTGTTGCTTTGGGATGGAATGTTCTGCATATATCTGTGAAGTCCATTTGGTCCAGTGTGTCATTTAAAGTCTTTATTTCCTTGTTGATCTTTTGCTTAGATGATCTGTCCATTTCAGTGGAGGGGGTGTTAAAGTCCCCTACTATTATTGTGTTGTTGTCAGTGTGTTTCTCTGCTTTTGTTATTAATTGGCTTATATAATTGGCTGCTCCCATGTTAGAGGCATAGATATTTACAATTGTTAGATCTTCTTGTTGGATAGACCCTTTAAGTAGGATATAGTGTCCTTCCTCATCTCTTATTACAGTCTTTGGTTTAGAATCTAATTTGTCTGATATAAGGATTGCCACCCCAGCTTTCTTTTGGTGTCCATTAGCATGCTAAATGATTTTCCACCACCTAACTCTCAATCTGGAGGTGTCTTTGGGTCTAAAATGAGTCTCTTGCAGACAGCATATTGATGGGTCTTGTTTTTTTATCCAATCTGATAGCCTATGTCTTTTGGTTGGGGCATTTAGCCCATTTACATTCAGGGTAACTATTGAAGGATATGAATTTAGTGCCATTGTATTGCCTGTAAGGTGACTGTTACTGTATATTTTCTCTGTTCCTTTCTGGTCTATGTTGCTTTTAGGCTCTCTCTTTGCTTAGAGGACCCCTTTCAATATTTCCTGTAGGGCTGGTTTCGTGTTTGCAAATTCTTTTAGTTTTGTTTGTTCTGGAAGATTTTTATCTCTCCTTCTATTTTCAATGACAGCCTAGCTGGATATAGTATTCTTGGCTGTATATTTTTCTCATTTAGTGCTCTAAACATATCCTGCCAGTCCTTTCTGGCCTGTCAGGTCTCTGTGGATAGGTCTGTTGCCATTCTAATATTTTTACCATTGTAGGTTACAGACCTCTTGTCCCAAGCTGCTTTCAGGATTTTCTCTTTGTCTCTGAGACTCGTAAGTTTTACTATTAGATGTTGGGGTGTCTACCTATATTTATTGTTTTTTGAGGTGGGTTCTCTGTGCCTCCTGGATTTTGATGCCTGTTTCCTTCCCCAAGTTAGGGAAGTTCTCTGCTATAATTTGCTCCAATACACCTTCTGCCTCTCTCTCTCTCTTCTTCTTTTTCTTGGATCCCAATTATTCTAATATTGTTTCATCTTATGGTATCGCTTATCTCTCGAATTCTGCCCTTGTGATCCAGTAGTTGTTTATCTCTCTTTTTCTCAGCTTCTTTATTTTCCATCATTTGGTCTTCTATATCACTAATTCTCTCTTCTGTCTCATTTATACTAGCAGTTAGAGCCTCCATTTTTGATAGCACCTCATTAAGATTCCTTTTGATTTCAACTTGGTTAGATTTTAGTTCTTTTATTTCTCCAGAAAGGGTTTCTCTAATATCTTCCATGATTTTTTCAAGCCCAGCTAGTATCTTTAAAATCATCATTCTGAACTCTAGTTCTGACATCTTACTAATATCCATATTGATTAGGTCCCTGGCTGTCGGTACTGCCTCTTGTTCTTTTTTTTTTGAGGTGATTTTTTCCATCTTGTCCTTTTGTCCAGAGGAGAATGATGAATGAGAGAACAAAATGCTAATAGGGTAACAATGACCCCAGAAAAATATACACTAAATGAATCAGAAGAGACCTGAAACTGGGGGAAAAGGGAAAGAAAGAAAAAAGAAAAAAATATGGTCAAATGTGATCAGTCTGGTGAATAGATCAGTGCCACGCACTAGATTTTGGGTGTATTTTGGTCTGTTAGAAGAAAGTGCCTCCCAAAATTTTAAAGAAAAAAAAAACATATGTACAAAAATAAGGGTAAATACGATGAAGGGATGGAATATGATGGTAAAGATGAAAATTATAAAAGATTTTATAAAAGGAATTAATAAGGTAAGAAGTTGGTTGAAAAAAGAAAGAAGAGAAATTAAAAAAAGGGAGAGAATGTGATCTGGCAGGAGACTAGAACAAAGCCATTCACTAGAGATTTAGGGTATATTTGGTCTGTTAGAAGAAAGTGTGTCCCAAAATTTTAAAGAGAGAATGACTTATATTTATACCAAAAATAAGGTTAACTACAATGAAGGGATAGGATATGACTCTAAAAATGAAAAATAAAAAAGATTTTTAAAAAAGGGATTGATAAGATGTTGGTTAAAAAGGGAAAAGAAAAATTCGAAAAGAAAAAAAGAAAATTAAAAAATTAACTTTGAAAGACTAAAGAATAGGGAAAAAAAGCCATGAATTCTATGTGCAGTATTCCCCTAGTGCTGGAGTTCTGCCATTCTCATTGATCGGTAAACTTGGTCTTGGCTGGCTGTTCTTGCTTATCTTCTGGGGGAGGGGCCTGTTGCAGTGATTGTCAAATGTCTTTGCTGGAGGTGGAATTGCCCCGCCCTTGCAGGGGGCCTGGGCTAACTAATCTGCTCCTGTTTGCTCTTGGGAGCTTTTGTTCCCTGCAAGCTTTCTGTTCAGCTTTGGAGGACGAGAGTGAAAATGGCCGCCTCCCAATCTCCGCCCTGGAGGACCCAAGACCTCAGGGCCCCAGTCTTCAGTGAGTCCCCAGAGAAAAAGCAGTCAATCACTCCCGTCTCCCCAGTCTCTGGCCACACTCTGTGCTCACCTGGCCTGTGACTGAGCGTTTCTGTCTCTGGCACATGACCCCTTTTGGAGTCTCCAAACCCAGCAGATTCCTGCAGTGCGCTCCCGTGCCACTCCTCCCCAGGGGAGGCAAGGGAGTCTCCCTGGATCTGCCGCTTTTTGGGTCCCTGCTGGAAGAGCAGTGGCCTGACTCTGCTGCGGATCATGGTTTATGGCAGTCCCGAGCTGAGAGCCCACTCCTCGGCTCTGTCTCTGCAGCTGGCTTCCCTGCTCCAATACCTGGGAGCTCTGCCACACTCAGGCACCCCCAGTCTTCCTGTGACCCCAAGGGTCCTGAGACCACACTGTCCCAATGAGGGTTCTACCCCCCGCTTAGCCACTGGAGCGACGTCCCTCAGCAGAGCGGACTTCTAAAAATTCCGATTTTGTGCTCCGCTGCTCTATCACTTGCCAGTAACCGGCTGATGGAGGCTCCCTCCCCCCGCAGTCTATCTTCCCAAATATCGCCTCGGATTCACTTCTCCACACATCCTACCTTCCAGAAAGTGGTCACTTTTCTGTTCAGAGAGTTGCTGCTATTCTTTTCTTCGATCTCCTGTTGAGTTCGTAGGTGTTCAGAATGGTTTGATCCCTATCTAGCTGATCCTGGGACCAGATGAAATTTAGTTCTACTGCTCTGCCATCTTGCTCCTCCTCTTGATAGATTTTTTAAAAAGATTTTATTTATTTATTTGAGAGAGAGAGAGAGAGAATGAGCAGTGGGGAGCGGCAGAGGCAGAGGGAGAAGCAGACTCCCTGCTGAGCAGGGAGCCTGACGTGGGGCTCAATCCCAGGACCCTGGGATCATGACCTGAGCTGAAGGCAGACACTTAACTGACTGAGCCACACGGGTGCCCCAGACACATATTGTAATGATGCTTTATACTTTCTCTTTCAGTCTGGCGTTTAATACAGTTTGACTTCCTTGAAGATAGGGACCTATTGCTTTAGATCTGTATCCACAGTGTTTTTCATGTATCTCGCACCAAGTAGTTACATAGACATGGTTTTTGAGTGTTTGAACAGAGAAATGACTGAAAAGCTCTGGGTTCAAAAACACTTCAGTTTTTTGCTATTGAAATCCGCCCACTGGACCCTTATTGGCATTGAAGAGATAATTTTCCTTTGCATTTTTAAAACTATGGTTGTAAATATGCCAACATTGTTGTTTTTCATTTAAGACTATTTACTTTAAAATTAAAATTACAGAATTTGAGAGAGAATTCTCTTCATTTTAATGGCAATCTTTTTATTCATTGATATTTTCCTCCCATTTTTATCCCATGTATAGAGTTGGAATGGTGTCCTGTGTATGTGTGCATGTATTTCTTCCTTTATTATTACTTTGTATACATTTCAAATGTTGACTAATAGTAATACTCCCAGTATATATCATGTTAATATTTATCCTTATTATAAAATTAAGGCATATTTTTATAGGTAGTTTCAAAATACAGATAAGGAAATAATATCACATTCCTACCATGAAGAGAAAGCTATTATTTTATTTTCTGGTATAACCTTCAGTCTTTAATATGTACACATGTTCAAAATGAAAACCAACAGTGTATATTATTTTAGTGTATTTATGGTATGGCATATTTAAAACTCATAGGGAAGTGCTGGTGTGTAAGAACTACAGCCAGGATGCCGAAAGGAAATCATACTGCCACCACACAGCTAAAATAGCCACAATATACAGAGCTTGGAAGCACCTGTATTTTCCGGGAACCTGGGTGAGGAATGGTAAGAAAAAGTCTGGGTTTCACAAGTGACTGAGCCAAAGCCCTAAGAATTGAAGTTGGAGAGAAGCAGGATCTTGTTGCTAGGCAACCAGCATTCCAGGAGGAGACCTCCAGACAGCACACCCGCTGTTCTGCCCCCCAGCGTGTGACATGTGCTGAGTTTTTGCAAGGATGGCTAGACTCTCTATGCACGCTGGCTTCTGAAGTCCAGCATGTGTCCTGCCCTCCTCAGCTCCGTCTGCAGCCCAGATGGAAAAGACAGACAGCTCTGGGACAAATCTTCAGTAAAGCCCCTGTGGGCTTGTGGTGAAACTATTGGGCATGATCTGTCAAGATCTGGCTGTCATTGGCTTTTTCTGTCAATGACTTCAGTGTGGTGGGGGTGGAGAGAAGTCTAGACTCAGAGCCAGAAAAGCATACTGACAAGTCTTTTCAGGCATATTCAGGACTTGGGGAAAAAAGTTGGGGATAAGGCAGAGGAAGGTGAGCAAAGTCTGTTCCATTCCCTCTGGGAAGAAAGCACATATCAGATTGCTATAGAATTGTCAGGGTGACTTTCTTACTCAAACTCTGATTCTTATAAAAATATGACTAAAGAGCATCCCCAAAATTCAGTGTCCTGGAGGACCTGACCACTTTATAGTACATTAATCATTTGCCTGACACCCGAGAGGTAACTTGTACCTTTTGTACTTTTCTGGAGCACAAAGAAGGAAACTACCAGTTATTGAACTCTTAAATGGTATCTTAACCACAGGTCCAATATCCAAAAAATACTGAAAATAAAGTTTTGTTTTTACTTAATTAAAAAAAAATCTTAGAGAAACTGCAAGAATAGCTAAATCAATCCCGTATACCCTTCGATTATATCCATTAATTAACATTTTGTCATATTTATCTAGAAAATAAAAATGGTTTGATAAGTTTTCAGCAGACTATTTGGGCAACAAAAGTTGTCCTGAGATAATAAGTAGCTATTCACTCAAGGTCTTTATTCACTCTACTGTGGTGAGAATATCCATATATTTCATGGCAAAACAATTAATTAATTGCAGAGTACCATCTCAGACTCTACTGGGTGTTAAGTAATACATGGTGCATGCATCTTTGACCTTCCTAAAACCCACATACATGTGCTGGATTTCAAATTACGTTTGGTTGTTAAGAATCATAGACGAAGGGTTATGGGCCTGGGCTTTGTGCTGCATGCTATACTAGGCAGCTGACTTTTTCTTCCTCCTTTAATCTGCACAGCAATTCCTTAAATCATTATCTATGTAAGTTCAAATGTATTAAAGAATTCCACCCCCCCCCCCACCCCGTGTCACATCATTAATAAGTGGTAGATCCAGGGTTTAAACCCAGGTGCATCAGGCCCATATTAGGGCTCTCCACTAGTCAGCTATGGATGAATCAAAATAAAGAGGTAGATATGCATGCCATATCTGAGTACCCCAGCTCCCTCAGCATGACGGCTAACGATGAGGGCTTTGCTTTGGAAGACCTCCGCTGTTCATACTCCTCCAGTCTTGCCTTCAGGGTTTACCAGCTGCAAGTCCTTAGCAAGTTAATCAAAGCTTTACTTTCTTTATCTCTAAAAAGAGATAGTAATTCTTAAATTATGGAGTTGTAAAAAACTAGACAGCATAGTGCCTATCATATAATCAATATGAGAATTTGCCCTATTTGCCCTGCTGTGCTCCAGCAGTGTCAGTGGTGGGGTGGGTCTCACCAAAATCTGATTTCTATTCTCTCCATTTTTTTTTCTTGTCCATAATAATAGCCATTTTGTCTAATAATGGTTAATTATAATATGACCAGTTAATATTCACCAAGCCTTCACAGATTTCCATAGTTCTCGGTAAAGTTGCCATCTAAAATATTCTGATGACATTTGTTCTCTTTGTTACTGCCTGCAACTTAGACTCCATAGCATTATAGTATTTGCCTTTTAAAGTAACTATGGAGATTAGGATCAACATTTATATTTCTTTGTACCTTTATCAGTGACAAGCCATAATAGTTAGACCCTTGAAACATATCTAAATAAACATTTTTATTTGAATATGGAACTTTAATGTGTACTGTGGTTTACTCCTGAAAACTTCTGAATTTAAATTGGGACTTTGAGGCCTTAAGTCAAGGATGAGAGACATATGTGTTACCCACCTTCCCTCTTCCGTTGAAGCAATTAAAATGTAATTGTGCCACTCACCCAGATGCACCTCAGAAGCTTTTCAGCTGTGGTCAAGGCAAGCTTGGCCAGTGGATCAAAACTGAAGCTCTAGATGACACAATGAACATAGGACTGAAGGATTAAGATGAAAGCAGAGCCAGCCAGGATTAGCTGATGTTCCTGGAGAGTGTGACAGAGGAAAGGATGGCTACTGATAATTCTTAGAGACTGAGAGAGAGATACAGGATAGATGCTAAGATGAAACAGTCCTCTCTTCCTGGAATTGCAAAAAAGGCTAAAGAAATAACAAAATATGTGAACAAGAAAAACCCTTGTTTGATAATCAGCCTGTAGTGGACTATCATGGAGGGAGAAAAAGAGAAAAGAAAAATATGAGTAAATGAGAGAACTAAAGGTTTATTGTTGTTGCTGTTGTTATTATTCATAATATTATTTCAGAGAAAATTTCAACTTCCAGAAATAGTCTTTCTGGTAATGGATTGGTATGGGGAGATTTGAATTAATTAAATGCAGCTGGATAATCTTGGATCCTAGTTAGATCAGATGAAGTGGTCATGCTAAGGACATGGAGAGAGACAAACCCCTTTAATTTTAGCCCGGGAGACAAACTACTGTAGTAGTGAAAAAATATTGGGTGTGGAGGCAGATAGACCTGGATTCGAATTCCCACTCCACTGATTTCTAGGAACTTGACCCACAGGCAAGTAACTTAACTGCAATGCTCCGTTTTTCCATATGTGGCAATCAAAGGGTGAGAGCTGGTAAATTATTATTATTGCCCTGATTTAATGAAAAACTTATTTAATGCTTATTCTCTTGATTCTGGTTAAGTGGGCTGGACCGGACTGGATTAAGCCCCAAACTTTTGTATTAACATGATGTCACCAGTGGAAATTTATATAATCTACATCAGAAGGGAATATAGAATTAATAGAGGCATCCCAGTTGTAATAAACTCCTTTTAGACTTTTTTATGAATTTTTTGCCATTTAAAGATTCTTCTCCAAGTACGAATATAACCAGATGGTCAGGGATAAAATTCAAATTCCAAGACTTCCCAATATCTATAGATGCCAGCGTTTTCACTTTCATTATCAGCTATCCAGTAAATTTGAATTAAGCATTTTGCTTCTTTTAAGGGAGGCTGTTTTGCTTTCGTTTTTAATTATAACCCCACATCCGGATGTTTCCAGTGTCCTTCTTTGGAGAGCAATTTTTATGATTAAGAAGTTAATTTTTTTTCTTCAACAAGAACAGATGGTGCTTTTCAGTGTCTTTTTAAAGGTGCTCTGTATCTCTTGCACAGCAGAACCTAAAATATGAATCGGACATTGTATAACTGAAAATATATGGAAAAGGAAAAGTTCATGGTTTAGAGTCCACATCAACTCTTCTTCCTTACTGGAGATTTATTCTATTCATTTTAGTAGTATTCTTAGGTCACTTGACATTCTTGAGATCTGAGTGAAAATCTGAGCATATGTACCTCTTTGGAACTTGGGATGACCTAAGGAGAATATTTAAAAAATTAATTCCATATAAACCATACTTTATGCTAAATCCTCCAAAATTATGTTTTAACATGCTTAATCTTTTGCATTGATGATTTGATTGTGTTTGACCAGGTCACATGTGACGACTAATGGACATAAATATTTTCCATTAAACATTCTTCATTATTCTCTCCTGAACAATGTGTTTTCTGCCTCTGCAGATGATGGGGTTGCCAACCAAGTGAACTACTCAGTTAAGGTGATGACAAATGCTAGGCAAATGAAGTGGCTCAGTTCCTTCATGTTATACTGTTTTTAGATACATTCCAATATCATACAGAGAATATACAAATATAAATAACTTCATGAGTGGCGGCTGTGGTCCATCCAAATCCTTTCTGACAATGTCACCAAGAGATGTTTGAGGGTAAGCTTGGGAGTTGTCTTCTGTGTTTCCCAAGACAGGTACGGGGTCTGGAAACTCCCTTTAACATAAATAACTTCTTTTTTTTTTTCTTTAAATTTTATTTTATTATATTAATCACCATACATTACATTATTAGTTTTTGATGTAGTGTTCCATGATTCATTGTTTGCATATAACACCCAGTGCTCCATTCAATACGTAAATAACTTCTAACCACCTTCCTTCTTTTTCCTTCGCATTCACTAGCCATAATAGATTGGTAGAAGACACGTGACAGAAAATAAAAGGATCTTTTTGTCCTTCTTTAACTTTGATAGTCAACAGGTATGTATTTTTCCTATATTATAAACATGTAGGCCCCCAGAAAAAATTTGAAAGTAGCCCCAGGAACTATCTTGAGTGTGGGAACCTAGAAGAGGCAACTGGCAGAGATTGATGATAAAACACTTTTGCCCACTAGCAACTAACCTCAGCTTGCATTTCAGTGTTGCCCCTTCTTCAAAGCCTTCCTTGACCTTCCCAGGCTAGGCTGATTCCTCCTTTCCTTTGAAACTCCTCTAAGGGATTTATAAGTTTATGAGTTTCTCTCTCCAACTTGTTCCCTCCATGGAACAAATCCCGGTTTTACAGGTCTTTAAATCTCTGGAACCAAACACTTTACCTAGTGAAGAGTAGACAGTAAAAATTTGTGGGCTTGTTTAATTGAATTTCCAAGTGGAGCATCTTTTCTTGAATCTGTTGAATCATTGAGTCATTCTGTCACTGCTTGTGTTTTGTTTCTAGTAATGACTTGAAAATCCATTTAGTCCTTCTGGCCAGTGGAGCATTAAATCCTTCCTTAGAACATTGTATCCTAAAAGGATTGATGGACTGGTGGTGGTAGTTTTCAGTGCTAATAGCAGGAGTTACAGGTAATGGATACTTCATGTGTGCCAGACACTGTGCTACAAGCTGCTGGGTATTTTTATCTACCTTTTAGAGAGAGGGATACTGAGGCTTGAAGGAACTAAGCAATCTGCCCAACCTCATACAGCCAGTAATACACAGAGCCAAGAATTAAAGCCCTTTCTATTTGACTCTGGTTTCCATGGCATTAAACATTATTCTCTATTGCCTTCTTACTGTGTCTGCCTTTGTACATGCCATAAAATCATTAGATGCTTACAAAGATCTGGCTCATTAAATTGTTTTTTGAATACTTGCAAAACTTTTCAATGTCATTTCAGATATAATTTTTTCCCTCTAGTATGTAAACAACTTTTGCCAGAGTGCTGGTCTCTGTGAGGTTAATGGCTATGCTTTCTCTTTTACCATCTAGATTTGTTAATGGGAATAGTGAATAATGGCGGTTAGGACCAGAACAAAACCTTCTTAAAGCAGTACGCACATCACCTACCTTGTATTGAGTAATTTAACAAGTATTCCTGAACATGAATGTAGAGTTAGTGCGTATATGTATATGTATATGTAAATGTGTGTGTGTGTGTGTGTGTGTGTGTGTGTGTGTGTGGTCAAAAGTTTGTTGATCAGGGTTTCATTGAATGGCTACCCATTGCTGACATTGCTTTTGAGTTTCATTGGTATTTCAAAGCTAAAATGCTTAAATAGCTCTGAGGATTCTTATACATAATTTTATAATTTATTTTTCAGTTTATCTTTATTCAATCCAGGTATCATATCACCCTTTATTTTTACCTTCTATTTATAAATTAGAATTTAATGATTGCTTAGAGACCATAAAGGTTTTTTTTCCCACTCCAGACAAGTCAATAACTGTAAGATTTAATAGCCTAAAGATAAAATGGTTCAATTTTAACCAGAAAATGCTTGACTAAGCTAACTCTCTGACACCAGATTATGAAGCCATTTGAAATTAATTTTTTTCCCTTTTCTCCTCCAATAATTGTCTATAGCCATGGAACTCTGTATTTGATAGGTAAGGGTGTGAGTATTTCTCCTGGCTTGTGTTTTGATTTGGGGGGAAAAACACACTCTAAAATGCATATATCATATGTGTAAATAGCTTAGACTCCTCAATGTGCCATTGTTTTCAACATGATACTTGTAATGAAGTGGTTAAACAATCCTCTTTGGGATTCCAGGTGCCAGGCTAATGCATAATGTTTTGCCACAAGAAGTCTCAGGGTACCTATGTTTCTGCACAATTGACAATTTCCTGCCAAAAGGACTTAAAGTGCCAGAGAGCACAGATTCTACAGAGAATGCACACCCAGACACAGAACATTTTAGCGTCACTCAGTTGTTGCTTACGTTCTGCTGAGGGCAACGAAAGAAACAAGGCCTCCAGAAGAAATCTGATAAGAACTCAGTCACTTAAATGAATGGCATTTTGAGTAAGACTATGATTTAAATAAGTTCTTTGAAGTAAGAAGTGAACATCCTGGAACTGATGGTTTGGATCAAGAATTTGGGCTGCCAGAATTTTTCCTACAACCACACCCACATAGGTTGAGGGTGGGTGCATCATCATCAGTAGTTAGTGAGGAAAAATAGAAGAATGGGGGTTCATATGTGAACAGAAAGAGCTCTTTAAAAGTTCTGGGGGTGCCTGGGTGGCTCAGTTGGTTAAGTGACTGCCTTCGGCTCAGGTCATGATCCTGGAGTCCCAGGATCGAGTCCCGCATCGGGCTCCTGCTTCTCTCTCTGACCCTCCCCCCTCTCATGTTCTCTCTCTCTCTCATTCTCTCTCTCAAATAAATAAAATCTTAAAAAAAGAAAGAAAAAAGAAAAGTTCTGTGTATATTTCTCCTTTAGGAGTGTGGATTTCATCCTCCATGAAATCTTTTGTCATCTTAAGAAGAACTTGAGTTAAATCAACCAATCAAGACTCCGTGCCCAGAAAGGGCAAATCCAGGCACAGAGAATGCCCCTCTCCCCCCACATTACTGTTTGTGAGGGAATAAAGAGAAATATAATTTACTAAAAACCTTTTTTAAAAAAAGACTGAAGATTTCAAAGATCAATCTCAAATCATTCAGTCACTGAAAAAGAAGAATGAGCAGGCATTTCTCTGTCTGGGGCTGCGGAGCCCTCAGGTGCTGTCTCAACACTCCTCTGATTCCCCTCACTACTTATCACAAATGACCATGACAGTATCTTTTCTTAACCTTCCTATTCTAGTGTAAGTTCTCATGTCTTGTCACTTTCTGACTTGTAAGGAGAAAAACACACCAAACTCCCTGCTGCTAGAAGGGAACAGACACGCCCCACAGGCATTTTTGTTTTCCTTGCTGCCTTTCTTTTGGTGTCGGCCACAAGCCCCTTCCCCACAAGAACCTGCTTTCCTCAGCGCTTGGAGTTGACACACTCGAAGAGGGTGCTGTACATTTCCTTTGGGAAGTTTGGTACTTTCACATCCTTCATTTTTTGGGTTCTTGGGGGTCTCCTTAAGGAGAATTATACTGCTTGAGGACATTAGGATTAGAGTAGTAAATGTTTCCTTTCATTTCGAGGGTTGCTACCATTCCTTTGGAGTCCAATGAGAAATTCTGTAAAGCAACCAGCATCCTATAAGGGCAACTCAAATCTGAAAACAAGAGTGACAAATCAATTAATATATAAATTTAAAATATGTATTTTGAAACAGGCATTTAAAAAGAATAGAAGATAGAGTATATTCCCTGTTTTGGCAACTTTCAGTGATCCTAGATGGCATTTTGGGCCATCCCAGTCCAGGATAGCATTACGAGGTCTCAGAGGTATAGATCTTCAGTCTTTGTGTCACCTGCAACTGCTTAATTATTACTTCTTACCATCTGCCTTTCCTGATTTCTCCACCAGTCATCCTTGTCACTGTATCACAGTTGGCCTTGCACAGTGGTTCATACCTGGTGGCAGCACCATCCCCCTAGGCACCTGTTAGAAATGTTTGGTCACATTTTTGTTTGTTGTGATAACTGGAGAAAGCTACTGACATTTAGTGGGAGGAGGCCAGGGGTGCTAAGTACCCAGCAAGGTACGAGACACTAGCACAATTGTCTGCCCAGAATATCAGCAGCATCCCCATTAAGAAACAGTGGACCTCTGGAATTAGCACCCCAGTTTTGAGAAGACTAAGCTGGTTTTTGATGTCGAGACACATTATTGATCCTGAATTCTTACAGAATGCTCCAGGCCTTCATCAGTGATTGGGCTGTGATCTTCCTCATTTGGCTTCTTTCACCCTGAGAGGGGAGGAATATTTGACAAAGAGAAATTCCAGAAATGTGCTTGTCTTTGTTTATGCTTTTCCCTTCTGTTGGGAAGCTGACAATGAGAACTCAGCTTTAGGCAGGTCTGTAGATACTTGCTTGCCCAGATGGCTCCAGCTACAAAAGTGAAAACTCACACTAGGAAAGGAAAAGGAAAATGAATGTTATAATCCTTTCTTTTTATTGCTGTTAAAATGCCTCCAAAGAGAAGGAAAAGTAAAACATCAGTGCTGACTGATGTTATAGGTGTGAGTGTTGGCTAAAGTGCTTATTAAGAATGCAATGTTTATATGAAGAAGGGCATAGAGAAAAGATTCCTGACTGATGAGAAGGCTATTTTATCTTCTCATACCCAGTCAAATCACTCACAGCAGATGAAGAGGCATGGTAAAAAGTATACAAGTGATGGTTCCAAGGATAACAGGAAAGAACGTAGAAAAGTATTTTTGTTTTTTTTTTCAAATTTTTTTATTGTTATGTTAATCCCCATACATTACATCATTAGTTTTAGATGTAGTGTTCCATGATTCATTGTTTGTGCATAACACCCAGTGCTCGTTGCAGAACGTGCCCTCCACAATACCCATCACCAGGCTAACCCATCCTCCCACCCCCCTCCCCTCTAGAACCCTCAGTTTGTTTTTCAGAGTCCATCGTCTCTCATGGTTTGTCTACCCCTCCGATTTCCCCCCCTTCATTCTTCCCCTCCTGCTACCTTCTTCTTCTTTTTTTTTTTCTTAACATATATTGCATTATTTGTTTCAGAGGTACAGATCTGAGATTCAACAGTCTTGCACAATTCACAGCACTTACCAGAGCACATACCCTCCCCAGTGTCTATCACCCAGTCACCCCATCCCTCCCACCCCACCCCCCACTCCAGCAACCCTCAGTTTGTTTCCTGAGATTAAGAATTCCTCATATCGGTGAGGTCATATGATACATGTCTTTCTCTGTTTGACTTATTTCGCTCAGCATAATACCCTCCAGTTCCATCCACGTCGTTGCAAATGGCAAGATCTCATTCCTTTTGATGGCTGCATAATATTCCATTGTATATATATACCACTTCTTCTTTATCCATTCATCTGTCGATGAACATCTTGGCTCTTTCCACAGTTTGGCTATTGTGGACATCACTGCTATAAACATCAGGGTGCACGTACCCTTTCGGATCCCTACTTTTGTATCTTTGGGGTAAATACCCAGTAGTGCAATTGCTGGATCATATGGTAGCTCTATTTTCAACTTTTTGAGGAACCTCCATACTGTTTTCCAGAGTGGCTGCACCAGCTTGCATTCCCACCAACAGTGTAGGAGGGTTCCCCTTTCTCTGCATCCCCGCCTAACAGCTGTCATTTCCTGACTTGTTAATTTTAGCCATTCTGACTGGTGTGAAGTGGTATCTCATTGAAGTTTTGATTTGGATTTCCTTCATGCCGAGCGATGTTGAGCACTTTTTCATGTGTCTGTTGGCCATTTGGATGTCTTCTTTGGAAAAATGTCAGTTCCTGTCTTCTGCCCATTTCTTGATTGGATTCTTTGTTCTTTGGGTGTTGAGTTTGATGAGTTCTTTATAGATTTTGGATACTAGCCCTTTATCTGATGTGTCATTTGCAAATATCTTCTCCCATTCTGTCGGTTGTCTTTTGGTTTTGGTGACTGTTTCCTTTGCTGTGCAAAAGCTTTTTATCTTGATGAAGTCCCAATAGTTCATTTTTGCCCTTGCTTCCCTTGCCTTTGGCGATGTTTCTAGGAAGAAGTTGCTGCGGCTGAGGTCGAAGAGGTTGCTGCCTGTGTTCTCCTTTAGGATTTTGATGGACTCCTGTCTCATATTGAGGTCTTTCAACCATTTTGAGTCTATTTTTGTGTGTGCTGTAAGGAAATGGTCCAGTTTCATTCTTCTGCATGTGGCTGTCCAATTTTCCCAACACCATTTGTTGAAGAGACTGTCTTTTTGCCATTGGACATTCTTTCCTGCTTTGTCAAAGATGAGTTGACCATAGAGTTGAGGGTCCATTTCTGGGCTCTCTATTCTGTTCCATTGATCTATGTGTCTGTTTTTGTGCCAATACCATACTGTCTTGATGATGACAGCTTTGTAATAGAGCTGGAAGTCTGGAATTGTGATGCCGGAAGCTTTTCTTTTCTTTTTCAACATTCCTCTGGCTATTCGGGGTCTTTTCTGGTTCCATACAAATTTTAGGATTATTTGTTCCATGTCTTTGAAAAAAGTGGATGGTATTTTGATGGGGATTGCATTGAATGTGTAGATTGCTCTAGGTAGCATTGACATCTTCACAATATTTGTTCTTCCAATCCATGAGCATGGAATGTTTTTCCATTTCTTTGTGTCTTCCTCAATTTCTTTCATGAGTATTTTATAGTTTTCTTTTTTTTTTTTTTTTTTTAAAGATTTTTTATTTATTTATTTGAGAGAGAGAGAATGAGAGAGAGCAAGCTCATGAGAGGGGGAGGGTCAGAGGGAGAAGCAGACTCCCTGCCGAGCAGGGAGCCCGATGCGGGACTCGATCCAGGGACTCCAGGATCATGACCTGAGCCGAAGGCAGTCGCTTAACCAACTGAGCCACCCAGGCGCCCTTATACTTTTCTGAGTACAGATCCTTTGCCTCTGGTTAGATTTATTCCTAGGTATCTTATGGTTTTGGGTGCAATTGTAAATGGGATCGACTCCTTCATTTCTCTTTCATCTGTCTTGTTGTTGGTGTATAGGAATGCAACTGATTTCTGTGCATTGATTTTATATCCTGCCACTTTACTGAATTCCTGTATGAGTTCTAGCAGTTTTGGGGTGGAGTCTTTTGGGTTTTCCACATAAAGTATCATATCATCTGCAAAGAGTGAGAGTTTGACTTCTTCTTTGCCGATATGGATACGTTTTATTTCTTTTTGTTGTGTGATTGCTGTGGCTAGGACTTCCAATACTATGTTGAATAGCAGTGGTGATAGTGGACATCCCTGCCGTGTTCCTGACCTTAGGGGGAAAGCTCTCAGTTTTTCCCCATTGAGAATGATATTCACTGTAGGTTTTTCATAGATGGCTTTTATGATATTGAGGTATGTACCCTCTATGCCTATACTCTGAAGAGTTTTGATCAAGAAAGGATGCTGTACTTGGTCAAATGCTTTTTCTGCATCTGTTGAGAGGATCATATGATTCTTGTTCTTTCTTTTGTTAATGTATTGTATCATGTTGATTGATTAGTGGATGTTGAACCAACCTTGCAGCCCAGGGATAAATCCCACTTGGTCGTGGTGAATAATCCTTTTAATGTACTGTTGGATCCTATTGGCTAGTATTTTGGTGAGAATTTTTGCATCCATGTTCAGCAGGGATATTGGTCTGTAATTCTCCTTTTTGATGGGGTCTTTGTCTGGTTTTCGGATCCAGGTAATGCTGACCTCATAAAATGAGTTTGGAGGTTTTCCTTCCATTTCTATTTTTTGGAACAGTTTCAGAAGGATAGGTATTAATTCTTCTTTAAATGTTTGGTAGAATTCCCCTGGGAAGCCATCTGGCCCTGGGCTCTCGTTTGTTGGGAGATTTTTGATGACTGCTTCAATTTCCTTAGTGGTTATAGGTCTGTTCAGGTTTTCTATTTCTTCCTGGTTCAGTTTTGGTAGTTGATACATCTCTAGGAATGCATCCATTTCTTCCAGGTTATCTAATTTGCTGGCATAGAGTTGCTCATAATATGTTCTTATAATTGTTTGTATTTCTTTGGTGTTGGTTGTGATCTCTCCTCTTTCATTCATAATTTTGTTGATTTGGGTCATTTCTCTTTTCTTTTTGATAAGTCTGGCCAGGGGTTTATCAATCTTGTTAATTCTTTCAAAGAACCAGCTCCTAGTTTCGTTGATCTGGTCTACTGTTCTTTTAGTTTCTATTTCATTGATTTCTGCTCTGATCTTTATTATTTCTCTTCTCCTGCTGGGTTTAGGCTTTATTTGCTGTTCTTTCTCCAGCTCCTTTAGGTGTAGGGTTAGGTTGTGTACTTGAGACCTTTCTTGTTTCTTGAGAAAGGCTTGTATTGCTATATACTTTCCTCTTAGGACTGCCTTTGCTACATCCCAAAGATTTTGAATAGTTGTGTTTTCATTTCATGGAAACCAATGAAATTTTTTTAATTCTTCTTTAATTTCCTGGTTGACCCATTCATTCTTCAGTAGGATGCTCTTTAGCCTCCATGTATTTGAGTTCTTTCTGACTTTCCTCTTGTGATTGAGTTCTAGTTTCAAAGCATTGTGGTCTGAAAATAGTCAGGGAATGATCCCAGTCTTTTGGTACCAGTTGAGACTTTATTTATGACCTAGGATGTGATCGATTCTGGAGAATGTTCCATGGGCACTAAAGAAGAATGTGTATTCCGTTGCTTTGGGATGGAATGTTCTGAATATGTCTGTGAAGTCCATTTGGTCCAGTGTGTCATTTAAAGTCTTTATTTCCTTGTTGATCTTTTGCTTAGACAATCTGTCCATTTCAGTGAGGGGGGTGTTAAAGTCCCCTACTATTATTGTGTTGTTGTCATTGTGTTTCTTTTCTTTTGTTATTAATTGCCTTATATAATTGGCTGCTCCCATGTTAGGAGCATAGATATTTACAATTGTTAGATCTTCTTGTTGGATAGACCCTTTAAGTAGGATATAGTGTCCTTCCTCATCTCTTATTACAGTCTTTGGTTTAAAATCTAATTTGTCTGATATAAGGATTGCCACCCCAGCTTTCTTTAGGTGTCCATTAGCATGCTAAATGGTTTTCCAGCCCCTCACTTTCAATCTGGAGGTGTCTTTGGGTCTAAAATGAGTCTCTTGCAGACAGCATATCGATGGGTCTTGTTTTTTATCCAATCTGATAGCCTGTGTCTTTTGATTGGGGCATTTAGCCCATTTACATTCAGGGTAACTATTGAAAGATAGGAATTTATTGCCATTGTATTGCCTGTAAGGTGACTGTTACTGTATATTGTCTGTGTTCCTTTCTGGTCTATGTTGCTTTTAGGCTCTCTCTTTGCTTAGAGGACCCCTTTCAATATTTCCTGTAGGGCTGGTTTTGTGTTTGCAAATTCCTTTAGTTTTTGTTTGTCCTGGAAGCTTTTTATCTCTCTTTCAATTTTCAATGACAGCCTAGCTGGATATAGTATTCTTGGCTCCATATTTTTCTCATTTTGTACTCTGAATATATCCTGCCAGTCCTTTCTGGCCTGCCAGGTCTCTGTGGATAGGTCTGTTGCCAATCTAATGTTTCTACCATTGTAGGTTACAGACCTCTTCTCCCGAGCTGCTTTCAGGATTTTATCTTTGTCTCTGAGACTCATAAGTTTTACTATTAGATGTCGGGGTGTTGACCTATTTTTATTGATTTTGAGAGGGGTTCTCTGTGCTTCCTGGATTTTGATGCCTGTTTCCTTCCCCAAATTAGGGAAGTTCTCTGCTATAATTTGCTCCAATATACCTTCTGCCCCTCTCTCTCTTTCTTCTTCTTCTGGGATCCCAATTATTCTAATGTTGTTTCGTCTTATGGTATCACTTATCTCTCGAATTCTGCCCTCGTGATCCTGTAGTTGTTTATCTCTCCGATTCTCAGCTTCTTTATTTTCCATCATTTGGTCTTATATATCACTGATTCTCTCTTCTGCCTCATTTATCCTAGCAGTTAGCGCCCCCATATTTGATTGCACCTCGTTAATAGCCTTTTTGATTTCTACTTGCTTAGATTTTAGTTCTTTTACTTCTCCAGAAAGGGTTTCTCTAATAACTTCCATGCTTTTTTCAAGCCCAGCTAGTATCTTTAAAGTGATGATTCTGAACTCTAGATCTGACATTGTACTAATGTCCGTATTGAGTAGGTCCCTGGCAGTCGGTACTACCTCTTGTTTTTTTTGTTGAGGTGATTTTTTCCATCTTGTCATTTTGTGCGGAGGATAATAGATTAATGAGAGAACAAAATTCTAGCAGGGTAATAACGCCCCCAGAAAATATACTCTAAACAAATCAGAAAAGACTTGAAGCAGTGGGAAAAGAAAGGGTAAGAGAGAAAAAAGAAATGGAAAAAAAAAAGAAAAAGAAAAAGATAAAGATAAAAACAAAAATAGAACAGAACAAAACAAAACAAAAACAGAATGTGATCAAATATGATCAGGGTGGTATATAGATCAGTGCCACACACTAGATTTTGGGTGTATTTTGGTCTGTTAGAAGAAAGTGCTTCCCAAAATTTTAAAGAAAGAAAAACTTATATAAATACAAAAATAAGGGTTGATATGATGAAGGGATGGAATATGACTGTAAAGATGGAAATTATAAAAGATTTTATAAAAGGAATTGATAAGAAGTTGTTTGAAAAAAGAAAGAAGAGGATTTAAAAAAAAAAAAAGAAAAGAAGGGAGAGAATGTGATCAGGCAGGGGAGTAGAAAAAAACCATACACTAGAGATTTAGGGTGTATTTTGATCTGTTAGAAGAAACTATCTCAAAATTTTAAAGAGAGAACAACTTATATATATATGCCAAAAATACGGGTAACTACTATGAAGGGATAGAATATGACTCTAAAAATGAAAAATAAAAATGTTTTTTAAAAAAGGGATTGATAAGATGTTTGAAAAAGGGAAAAAGAAAAATTCAAAAAAAAAAAAAAAAAAGAAAAAAGACAGTTAAAAAAAAAAATTAACTTTGAAAGACTAAATCATGGTAAAAAAGCCATGAATTCTATGTGCAGTATTCCCCTATCGCTGGAGTTCTGCTGTTCTAATTGATCGGTAAACTTGGTCTTGGCTGGCTGTTCTCGCTGATCTTCTGGGGGAGGGGCCTGTTGCCATGGTTTCCAAATGTCTTTGCCGGAGGCGGAATTGCCCGCCCTTGCCCAGTTCCGGGCTAAGTAATCTGCTTGGGTTTGCTCTCGGGAGCTTTTGTTCCCTGCAAGCTTTCCGTACAGCTTTGGAGGAGGAGAGTGAAAATGGCGGCCTCCCAATCTCTGCCCCAGAGGAGCCAAGAACTTGGGGCCCCGCTCCTCAGTGAGCCCCCAGAGAAAAGCCGCCAGTCACTCCCGTCTCCCCGGTCTCCGGCCGCACTCCATGCTCACCCGGCCTGTTGCCGAGCATTTCTATCTCTGGCACCTGACCCCGTGTGGAGTCTCCAAACCCAGCAGATCCCTGCGGTGCGCTCCCGCGCCGCTCCTCCCGGGGGAAGAAGGTGAGTCTCCCAGGATCTGCCGCTTGTTGGGTCCCTGCTGGAGGAGCGGTGGCCCAACTGTGCCGCAGATCACAGTTTATGACAACCCCGAGCTGAGAGCCCGTGCCTCGGCTCCGTCTCTGCAGCCGGCTTCCCTGCTCTGATACCTGGGAGCTCTGCCACCCTCAGGCACCCCCGGTCTTTCTGTGACCCCAAGGGTCCTGAGACCACACTGTCCCACGAGGGTTCCACCCCCCGCTTAGCCACCGGAGTGACGTCCCTCAGCGGAGCAGACTTCTAAAAGTTCTGATTTTGTGCTCCGTGGCTCTATCACTTGCCAGAAGCGGCTGACGGAGGCCCCCTCCCCCGCCATCTATCCTCCCGAATATCGCCTCAGATTCACTTCTCCGCACGTCCTACCTTCCAGAAAGTGGTCGCTTTTCTGTTCAGAGAGTTGTTACTATTCTTTTCTTCGATCTCCTGTTGAGTTCATAGGTGTTCAGAATGGTTTGATCCCTATCCAGCTGAATTCCTGAGAGAAGACGAAATCCAGGTCTCCTACTCCTCCACCATCTTGCTCCACCCCGAAAAGTGAAGTTTGATCTATTTCAAAGTTCTGGTCCAAGATGTAGGAAGACCCTGATATCACCTCCTCCCACAGACACATCAAATCTACAGCTATATATGGAGCAACTTGCTCTGGGGAAAAACAAACAAACAAAAAAAACAAACCTAAACTAAAAAAAACTGGCAAAGCAGCTGCTTCACATCAGGCTCATGAGAGGGAAACTATATTGAAGTGGATAGGAAAGGCTGAGAAACAGTCTCACCATAAACACCACCCCCTGGTGTGGTGACCCGCAATCAGGAGGGAACTCAAAACCTGGAGCTTCTCCTTGAGGAGCAAAAAGGATTTGTGTTCCACATTGGGCACCCTAACTTTTAAGATCAGCACCTGAGGGATGAGTCCCTAAAACATCTGGCTATGATGAAGAAAAATAAAGTTCAGAAACCATGGGGGATGGGAGAGGTGAAGAAGAGACAGAAATTGACAGAAGTAGCAACCAAATTTACATCGGTCAGTTAAGTACTTGAGTTTATTGTCCTGTTCTGACCTACTTTGGTAAACTCTGGTTATCATTCATTTCATTGTAGATTAAAAAAGAAAGAGCAACCAAAAAAGCATATTCAATTTTTATCCATTCCATAAAACAAAAAATAAAGTTTTTGATAAGGTTTACATCTGCTGACAAAGTTCCCCAGATCAATATTTTAAAAAATTAAAATGTTATGATATAAGCAAATCTGATGTAAAACTGTTGCAAACCTAGCATTATGCCCTTTATCTAGATTTTTAATGAAACAATGTCTATAAACAAGAACTTCCAGAAACAGACATGCCAAAAATCTGAAATCATGTCTATAATTACCTCCAGAAATGATTTGACATAGTTCAATTTTTCTTTTCCTGTATTTTGCTATTTCCTTTTAATCTCTTCAATTAGATTTTTAAGAAAAGAAGTGCTAAAGGTCTTGGGAGTGAATAACAAGTTATTTTGAGTTTTAAAGTTACATCTTGGAATGTTTTTCAAAACCAAACCTTGTAATCTATTGTCAGGATAAGATAATAGGCTTTGCAAATGTCAAGGCAAAGGTCACATCTGGCACATTCTTCTCCAGGTCTGATCAGCAGGCACTTTCTAATTTTTGTTGTCCCCAACTTACTTATGCCCTAACACTACTCTGATAATTTGAAGATATGATGACAAATTATATAGTTCAGTTGGTTGCAATATGCTGCAGTTTTATTTTTTGATGTGTTCTCACATTCCTCATACTGTTATTTATAATTACATCTGGCCCACCAAATGTAAGCTCCATTAGCGTTTTATCTCTGTATCTCTAGTGTCTAGAAATGTGCCATGCCTAATAGTACACGCTCAATAAATGCCTATTGAATGAGTGAATAAATTAATGGTTCATTTCCTTAATTATTTCATGCTGCAAGTCTAGAGATCATAAATTATTGGAAGAGTTTGGGCCAAACTAAATTATGTGTACTTTCCTCAGAGTCCACTAAAGCCAATACATCAAGCATTCTGAACACTCTTGAATACTGTGGAAAAAGGGCTGAATTTTTTTTAACTGTGCCCACGAGGTTAGTTTCTTAGATGTTCTGCTTTGGAACAAAGGAATGTTATAGTTAGAGTACTTATTATGTGGAAAATAGGGTCTGTATTATACCATTTATTTAATTAATAAATCATTTGTATGATAAACATCTGCAAGACAATACACTTAAACTTTAGTTATTTCATTTTTATGTAAACTGGAAAGGTGGAAATATACCTTTCAAAAAAATCAGGATAAACCAAACATGTTTTAGGCTGTTTGTGCCCTAAACTCACTCATGTGTCATTTAATTTGTTGGGCAGATGGCAGCCATAGGAGGAGGGGTTCTGAAATAAGTCACCAGGATAGCTGGGCACTTTACTGTCTGCATGTTTTAATAGGGATTCCCAGTTGGAGGTGACTGATCCTCTCTGAGTGAGCTCTCAGTTCCACTGAAGTCTGTCTTTGTCTTATAGGCAGGGGTGAACCAATTCTGCCTTCTGCTGACTTTTTCCTGCTTCTTTCCTTAGTCAGGCTTGGGGTTCTCCTTTGTGCAGCTTTATAGTGATTTCTTTGTCTAGTATTTGCCTTCTCTCTGGTGAGCTCTTTCCTCTCCATTCATTCTCATCTACTATGACTACTGTATCATCTTTGTCTCAAGTGATTTGTAGTATGATTGTTCTTTAAAAAAAAAAAAATCACTTCATAGTACTGTTCTTATTTTCAGCTTGCTTGTTAAAAGCCCTTAAGGTTGGTTATTTTCCTAGGCTTTCACTGATTTGGAATTTTTCTAGAAACATCTGTTCGTATAAATTATGCTGGACTTTTTTTGCCCATTTGAGTACCAGAATTCACTGCTATTAAGAAAGAAGTTGAGATTAGGAGGATCTTGATATCATTCATACTTGGATTGAAATGTATTTTGAACCTATTTTGCATTTTGAGCCAGAATGTATTCTGAAATTAGATTAACACTTTGTAATAAATGGGCAGTGGTGGCCCCATATTTGTGGTGGAGAACATACAAAATATTCTGATGCATGGCTATGGTATCATAGGGATTGTCAATAAATAGTGTGTCATCCTTGCACAGGGGTCATACTAATCTTCCCTGTATTATTCCAATTTTAGTACATGTGCTGCTGAAGCAAGCACGGGATTGTCAGTAAATAATGATACTGATAATTGAACCTCCTGGCCCTATAACCACACAAACAGACCCAGTTCCTGCCTTCCATAATCCCAAAACCACATTGTCCTTACCTAATCAGATTGACATGTACCTCTCCCCTCATCCTGTTTCTTGATATCTTTATCATTAGAACACACACACCACACACGAGATCACTTCTCTAAGAGCTCTCACTAACCACTCTATCCTAAATGCATGAGCTTAATTGCCCTTCTAACCTATTGTCTTGTGATATATAACTGTCATGAGCCATCAATAAGTTATGAATTTCTGGAAATCAAGAGTTAGTTTATGCTTCTTAATAGTCTAAAGTGTCAAATATTTCTTTGGGTTTTTTATTTGTTTGTTTGTTTTGTTGTGTTTGTTTTGTTTTGGCATTTAGTCAATATCTGGTGATTTTTAAGCATCCAGTTGAACCAAAAATTTCATACTGTCTGAGGCAGTAGGTGTTTTGTGGAGTCATTCAGGAAGCAATCTATTTTTGCTAATGACATTTGGTTATATTTGCCAATTTACTAACAGTCATTGTTGGGGACTATGAGAGACCCAGGGGAGCTAGAGAAAGGAGATAAACAGTCCAAAGGAACACAACCATTTCACAACTGTAGTGTTGTGGAGGGTTTACTCTCATTTGTGAGAAGCTTCATACTCATGCTGACCAGAGAAGAGCTAGCAATTCATATTTTACAAACACAATCCAACCTCAAAACTATACACTGAGATTTCTCCAGTATCTGGAAAAACTGGAGTTCTAGTCCGTGCTGTGTTATTGAGGGACAGACAAAGCAGGCTTTGGCATGGGAAACCATCCTTCAACAAGTAGAAAGTCAGTGGAGAAAACAGGCTCATCATGGTCTACATCCATTCACTATAGAAAATATTGACCATAGTTGATTTGTTAGATTTTTCCCTTTAGCAATGATTTTCCATTTCCATGATGACTGAATAGATTTTATTAGCCAACATAATGAGCTGGCAGCTTGTTATAAAGAGCAACTTATATTAGCTATTTATTCTTGGGCAAGTTGTTTCTCTAATTATTAGGAACTTTATTTAAAATGTAGAGTTTTGGAAAATGTCAAGAAGAAAGAAAGGGTGAATTGCAAGTGAAAAAGAGAGGGAATTATGACTTTTCTTCTTTTATTGAAGTCTATTTGTTCTTCTTTTAGAGCTTACTTGGGAACAGAAATGAGAGAAGGCAGATACTATATTCCTGACTGATGATGATAAGTAATAATGGCAAAAAAAAAAAAAAAAAAAAAATCAAGGGTTGAAGGTAGTATGGGACTGCTTGGAAAGAGAAAGAAATACCATGATGTTCATGAAGTATTATCAGTGGTGCTGCCCCAACCCCCTTGACCAGGAGCTCAAGTATTCATATGGGGGTCAAAGCCCTAGAGTCCTTAGTGTTCAATTTGGTCATGTACTATATTTTCCTTGCAATTGAAGTCCTCAGCACTCTTACTCTATTTTCTCTCCCAAAGTGATCTTACTCACTTCATGACATCAGTAATTATTTATTTACTGATTACCCCAAATTTACATTTTCTACCCAAACCTCTCTTCTAAACTGACCTATCTAATTATCTTCTCAGCAACTTCACCTTGATGCCTTATAGCAGCATCAAACCAAAATATCTAAAACTCATTTTATGATTTTCTGCTTGAGAAATCTACTTCTTCTCTGGTGTTCTCCATGTCAGGGATTTCCCCCCATACCTCTCCATCTCAGGGATGGTTGCTCCCACCCCATCCTCAGGCATTTGGTCAAGCCACGTACCCTGATTATCTTCCTCTCTCATTACCTTTTACATATCAGTTAAGTTTAACTCCTAAATATCTTTGAATGTGTCCTTTTATCTTCATCTCTATCAGTCTAATGCAAGCCATCATCATCATCTCTCACATGAACTGCTAACTGATCTCATCACATCATTCTTGTCCCATGCCAATCCATATTGCAAATAGAAGCCACAGTGAGATTTATAAGAGACAAATCTGATTATAATTTGCCCCTGCTTAAAATTTGTTGATAGCATTTCATTTTTAAAGATATACTGCATAGGGGTGCCTGGGTGGCTCTGTCAGTTAAGTGTCTGCCTACAGCTCAGGTCATGATCCTAGGGTTCTGGGATCGAGCCCCACACCAGGTTCCCTGCTCAGCGGGGAGCCTGCTTCTCCCTCTCCTCCCCACTTGTGCTCTCTGTCTGTCTCTCAAATAAATTAAAATCTTAAGAAAAAAGATATACTGCATAATCTTTTAGCGATAGCCCACAAAATTCTGGGTGATCACCTCCTGCCAGCCTTCTCTCATGCCAGTCTTTCTTTCCCTCCTTGTGCTACACACAGCCTCACTGCTCTTTCTTTCAGTTCCCTAACTATATCAAGTTCCTTCCCATATTGGAATTTGTACATGCTTCTTCCTTTATTTGCAATTATCTAAGGATTTTCTATTCTGTTGTCACCTTAAGTCACACATCTTCAAATAAAGACTTCCTTGATGCTGTGGACTGAATTGTGTTCCCCCAAAATTCACATGTTGAAGCCCTAACCTCCAGTGTGATGGTATTTGGAGATAGGGCCTATGGGAGGTAATTACGTTTAGATGAGGTTATAAGAATAGGACCCTCAAGATGGGATTAAGGCGTTCATAAGAGAGATAGCAGAGCGTTCTCTTTCTTTGCCCACCCCCCTCTCTGTACCTCTGTATCTCTCTTTCTCTCTCTGCCCTCTGAAGACATAGCAAGGAGGCAGCTGTCTGCAAGTCAGGCAGTGAGCCTTTACCCAGAAACTAGGCTTGCTGACACCCTGATCTTGAACTGCAGCCTCCAGAACTGTGAGAAAATAAATTCCTATTATCTAAGCCACCTAGTCTATAATATTTTGTTTTGGCAGCCTGAGCTAATACACTTGAGTAACCACAAACTAGTCAGGGCTACCTTTTATCCATTCTCAGAGTCTTTTTGTTTTTTTAATCTTTTCTTTCTTTTTTTTTTTTTTTTTTTTTGGTCAGAGAGAGAGAGAGAGAGAGAAAGCACTAGCAGGGGGAGGAGCAGGCAGAGGGAGAAGCAGGCTCCCCGCTGAGCAAGGAGACTGATGCGGGACTTGGTCCCAGGACCCTGGGATCATGACCTGAGCCGAAGGCAGACACTTAACCGACTGAGCCACCCAGGTGTCCCCCATTCTCAGAGTCTTTGTGCTTTTATTTTTGTCTTCTCTGTTAAACTTTAAGCTTGATGAGGGCTTTCTTGAACACTGTCTATTACCAGTCCCCAACACAGTGTTTAGCGTATAAAAAATGGTATGTTAAATGATATTTGTGTGAAATATACAATTACTGTACTTCCTTACAAAAAAATATGACTTCCTATGTTGGTCTATATTCTTAATACAACCTCATCATAAAAAGGTATCCCCTCCTAGAGTCCCTTGATTTCATTGACAGCCTCATCTGCTTGTTGCTTCAACAATCTTCTTAGGAAACAGACAAAGCTGGCAGTGGAGATTGGGTTATTGAAACCAAGAATCTTCATCAGGGCTCTTGTTCCTAGGAAAAATGGCAGAAGATGCCAGGGTTTAATTTTCTCTAGGGTTTTACCTCCATGTTTTTACTTCTGCTTCGACACTTTCTTTGACCTTTATATATAAGGTCGTTGAGGTGAAGGGTGGTATCTTTGGCATTTAACTATCATAAGAATATCCAGTCCCATGTTTTGTGGACTATCATTATACCATTGGCCATCCCTCAGTTGTCAGCTGATCTGATAACTTTATTCAGATGAGGACCAGTTAGCTAATCCTTAGCATTGTTCAAATTAAATTTATTCTTTTTAGAAAGATGGTTAAGGAGCACAGAGGCCAGTTGTTGTTCAATCGACCTCAAGATACTTTTTGAAAATTCTATGGAAAGAACAGGGGATGCTACAGCTTTATGGAAGATGACAAAATTTCTGAACAAGGGTGAGTAACTCTCCCTCCAGTCCCTTTAGGAAATCTTTGACCTCTCATAGTGAAATGGTACAAGTGACAGAGGATTTTATGGCTTCCCATGCTTACAGCTCAACTTCAGTTGTCTTGTCAAGGCTTTGGTATATATATTAGTTAACTAATGCTGCTGTAATGAATTACCCCAGACTAGGTGGTTTAAACCAACACAAACCTATTATCTTAAATTCCTGATATTAGAAATCAGAAATAAGACTTACAAGTGTAAAAGTGATGGTGTCAGCAGTGCTACATTCCTTTTGGAGGCTCAAGGAGAGGATTTGTGTCCAGCTTCTGGAGGCAGCATGCATTCCTGGGCTTGTGGCCCCTGTGTCCACCTTCAAAATGCACAATCCTGCCTTCTCCTTCCATCTTCACCTTTCCCTTTCTGACCTGGCCCTCCTGTCTCCCTATTATATGGACTTTTGTAATTACATTGAGCTTACCTGGATAATCCAAGATAATGGTAATCTTCCCACCTCAAGCTCCTTAAACTCAATCACATCTTCAAAGTCCCCTCTACCATGTATTGTAACCTATTCAAAAGTTTGGGGATTAGTACATGGACATTTTTACAGGGAAAGGAAACATTATTCTGCTTACCACAGTGAAGTAGACCTAGCAACTTCATATTTCTAAAAATGCCAGACAGGATTTAATTCAAGGAATTATGTCTTTTTCTCTAGGTGTTTTACTTAAGGTCTCGATTTTCCTATATAAAATGCCATGTATATCGTAGCTGCTTATTATCATTATCTTCAGTTAGGCACCTATTTTTGCTCAGATGTGAAGGGTAATCATTTGTTAGCTTAAGTTAGATCACTGATCTAATGGAAATTGCTTATGACACTGTGAAGTTAAGACTTAAAAAATGTGAGCCTGTGCATTCCATACTTACGTATTATAGCTAACTAAAAAGCAATGTAAATTAGGAAGAAGTAAATATCCAACTTAGTCTTCAAGGTACAACCTAAATGTTATCTCTTCTACAGAATCATTGCTGACCTCCCTAGGTAGAACTAGGTACTGCTTCCACCTTGCTGTGATAGCAGGATGTGCATGACTCTGTTGCAGCATTGACCACATTGATGTATTGATCAGTTTACATGACGATCTCCCAAGTTCTTAAGGGCAAGGACTGTGTTCTGTTTCTCCCAGTACTAATGCTGCCTACAACTGTGTCTGACACATAGCTGGTGTTTTATGGATGCTTTTTGAGGGAATGAATTCTTTTGCAAATTTGTTTAACATCTCTTTGTGATTCATTGGCTATCTAATTTATAACATTGGTTAAGGAGCACAGTGATGAGACTTGCTGAAAGAGTATAGATGAATCAATAGAAATCTACTCCCATCCCTAGGAAAGAAAATCTGAGCTCATGTCTTTACTAATGATGGATCAGTAGCAGCATTTCCCAGCACAAAGCATATTGCAGTTCATGATCAGGTCAGATCATGTCCTTACTGAGTATAGATAAAAAGAAGTATGCCCTTAGAGGATATGATGGGATATAAGACTTTGAGTGCACACTTAAAATACTATATTAATTGAGTAGAAATTAGATCCAAACAAACAATTGGAAATATGTAGTTCTATAGCTAGGTTTAGAGCATACGAATCTAACAAAGTTCTCTGTCCCATGAGGAATGTTTAAACTCGATCATAATCCCTTTCAGTTTACTTTTTTAAGATTAAAAAATCACGTTTTTCATTTTTTTTAAGTTTTATAGAGGTATAATCGATATATAAAGATTTCATGTATTTAATATGTACATTTTGATGAGTTTGGACATTTGCATATACCGTTCTCACAATCAGGATATTAAACATATCCATTACCTCCCAAATTGTCCTTGTGTTCTTTTATGTGTGTGTGTCTTAATGATAACACTTAACATGAAATCTATCCTTTTAACATATTTTAAAGTGTACCAAACCATATTCTTAACTAGAGGCACTATGTTATACAGCAAGTCTCTAAAAATTATTCGTCTTGCGTAACTGAAACTTTATACTCATTGAGCAGCAACTTCCCATTTTCCCCTTCTCCAAGCCCCTGGCAACCACCATTCTGCTTCTATGAGTTTGACTATTTCAGATACCTAATATAAGCATTACTATACAGTATTTGTCTTTTTGTTACTGGCTTATTTCACTTAGCATAATACCTTCCGGGTTATCCATGTTGGGGCATATGGCAGGATTTCCTTTCTTAAGGCTGAATAATATTTCGTTGTATGTATACACCACATTTTTCTTTATCCACTCATCTATTGATGGACATTTGGGTTGTTTCCTTATCTTGGCTATTGTGAATAATGCTGCAATGAACATGCAGATGCAGATACCTCTTTGAGATCCTGATTTCATTTCTACTTAATAGCTGCCTTCACTGCTTGGTTATTTAGCAGTCATCTCACGGTTTCTTTAAGCTCCACTTTCTAGAGGTATTGGCACCAAAAAGCCTGTGTTTTAGGTGGTGGTCCCTGAAGTTCCAGAGTCTGGGTTATAGGGTGTTAAGGGTCTCTTAGCCACTGTATTTGTAATGGATCTCCCAGCTACCCTGGCAGATGCTTTCTGGAAGTCCTGAGAATATCATAGTCAGTGATTTTCAATACTGACTCAGTATCAGAATCAGTTGCGGTGCTTTAGAAAAACAAGAGTCTAGGAACCCACCTGAGATTCTCATACAGAGAGCCTAGAGAAGGATTTGATTAACTTTCAAAAGTCTTGAAGAAGAAGAAAGAGAGAGAGGGGCAGAAGGTATATTGGAGCAAATAATAGCAGAGAACTTCCCTAATTTGGGGAAGGAAACAGGCATCAAAATCCAGAAAGCAAAGAGAACCCCTCTCAAAATCAATAAAAATAGGTCAACACCCTGACATCTAATAGTAAAACTTACGAGTCTCAGAGACAAAGAGAAAATCCTGAAAGCAGCTCGGGAGAAGAGGTCTGTAACCTACAATGGTAGAAACATTAGACTGGCAACAGACCTATCCACAGAGACCTGGCAGGCCAGAAAGGACTGGCAGGATATATTCAGAGCACTAAATGAGAAAAATATGCAGCCAAGAATACTATATCCAGCTAGGCTGTCATTGAAAATAGAAGGAGAGATAAAAAGCTTCCAGGACAAACAAAAACTAAAGGAATTTGCAAACACAAAACCAGCCCTACAAGAAATCTTGAAAGGGGTCCTCTGAGCAAAGAGAGAGCCTAAAAGCAACATAGACCAGAAAGGAACACAGGCAATATACAGTAACAGTCACCTTACAGGCAATACAATGGCACTAAATTCCTATCTTTCAATAGTTACCCTGAATGTAAATGGGCTAAATGCCCCAATCAAAAGACACAGGCTATCAGATTGGATTAAAAAACAAGACCCATCAATATGCTGTCTGCAAGAGACTCATTTTAGACCCAAAGACACCTCCAGATTGAAAGTGAGGGGCTGGAAAACCATTTAGCATGCTAATGGACACCAAAAGAAAGCTGGGGTGGCAATCCTTATATCAGACAAATTAGATTTTAAACCAAAGACTGTAATAAGAGATGAGGAAGGACACTATATCCTACTTAAAGGGTCTATCCAACAAGAAGATCTAACAATTGTAAATATCTATGCCCCTAACATGGGAGCAGCCAATTATATACGGCAATTAATAACAAAAGCAAAGAAACACATAGACAACAATAGAATAATAGTAGGGGACTTTAACACCCCCCTCACTGAAATGGACAGATCATCTAAGCAAAAGATCAACAAGGAAATAAAGACTTTAAATGACACAATGGAGACCAGATGGACTTCACAGATATATTCAGAACATTCCATCCCAAAGCAACGGAATACACATTCTTCTCTAGTGCCCATGGAACATTCTCCAGAATCGATCACATCCTAGGTCAGAAATCAGGTCTCAACTGGTACCAAAAGATTGGGATCATTCCCTGCGTATTTTCAGACCACAATGCTTTGAAACTAGAACTCAATCACAAGAGGAAAGTCGGAAAGAACTCAAATACATGGAGGCTAAAGAGCATCCTACTAAAGAATGAATGGGTCAACCAGGAAATTAAAGAAGAATTAAAAAACTTCATGGAAACCAATGAAAATGAAAACACACTATTCAAAATTTTTGGGATGCAGCAAAGGCAGTCCTAAGAGAAAAGTATATAGCAATACAAGCCTTTGTCAAGAAAAAAAAAGGGTCTCAAGTACACAACCTAACCCTACACCTAAAGGAGCTGGAGAAAGAACAGCAAATAAAGCCTAAACCCAGCAGGAGAAGAGAAATAATAAAGATCAGAGCAGAAATCAATGAAATAGAAACTAAAAGAACAGTAGACCAGATCAACGAAACTAGGAGCTGGTTCTTTGAAAGAATTAACAAGATTGATAAACCCCTGGCCAGACTTATCAAAAAGAAAAGAGAAATGATCCAAATCAACAAAATCATGAATGAAAGAGGAGAGATCACAACCAACACCAAAGAAATACAAACAATTATAAGAACATATTATGAGCAACTCTATGCCAGCAAATTAGATAACCTGGAAGAAATGGATGTATTCCTAGAGATGTATCAACTACCAAAACTGAACCAGGAAGAAATAGAAAACCTGAACAGACCTATAACCACTAAGGAAATTGACCAGTCATCAAAAATCTCCCAACAAACAAAAGCCCAGGGACAGATGGCTTCCCAGGGGAATTCTACCAAACATTTAAAGAAGAATTAATACCTATTCTTCTGAAACTGTTCCAAAAAATAGAAATGGAAGGAAAACTTCCAAACTCGTTTTATGAGGCCACCATTACCTTGATCCCAAAACCAGACAAAGAGCCCATCAAAAAGGAGAGTTACAGACCAATATCCCTGCTGAACATGGATGCAAAAATTCTCACCAAAATACTAGTCAAGAGGCTCCAACAGTACATTAAAAGGATTATTCACCACAACCAAGTGGGATTTATCCCTGGGCTGCAACGTTGGTTCAACACCCGCAAATCAATCAACATGATACAATACATTAACAAAAGAAAGAACAAGAATCATATGATCCTCTCAATAGTTGCAGAAAAAGCATTTGACAAAGTACAGCATCCTTTCTTGATCAAAACTCTTCAGAGTATAGGGATAGAGGGTACATACCTCAATATCATAAAAGCCATCTACGAAAAACCTACAGCGAACATCATTCTCAATGGGGAAAAACTGAGAGCTTGCCCCGTAAGGTCAGGAACGCGGCAGGGATGTCCACTATCACCACTGCTATTCAACATAGTATTGGAAGTCCTAGCCACAGCAATCACACAACAAAAAGAAATAAAAGGTATCCAAATCAGCCTAGAAGAAATCAAACTCTCACTCTTTGCAGATGATATGATACTTTATGTGGAAAACCCAAAAGACTCCACCCCAAAACTGCTAGAACTCATACAGGAATTCAGTCAAGTGGCAGGATATAAAATTAATGCACAGAAATCAGTGGCATTCCTATACACCAAAACAAGACAGAAGAAAGAGAAATTAAGGAGTTGATCCCATTTACAATTGCACCCAAAACCATAAGATACCTAGGAATAAATCTAACCAAAGAGGCAAAGGATCGATCTGTACTCAGAAAACTATAAAATACTCATGAAAGAAATTGAGGAAGACACAAAGAAATGGAAAAACGTTCCATGCTCATGGATTGGAAGAACAAATATTGTGAAGATGTCAATGCTACCTAGAGCAATCTACACATTCAGTGCAATCCCCATCAAAATACCATCCACTTTTTCCAAAGAAATGGAACAAATAATCCTCAAATTTGTATGGAACCAGAAAAGACCCTGCATAGCCAGAGGAATGTTGAAAAGGAAAAGAAAAGCTTCCGGCATCACAATTCCGGACTTCCAGCTCTATTACAAAGCTGTCATTATCAAGACAGTATGGTACTGGCACAAAAACAGACACATAGATCAATGGAACAGAATAGAGAGCCCAGAAATGGACCCTCAACTCTATGGTCAACTCATCTTTGACAAAGCAGGAAAGAATGTCCAATGGCAAAAAGACAGTCTCTTCAACAAATGGTGTTGGGAAAATTAGACAGCCACATGCAGAAGAATGAAACTGGACCATTTCCTTACAACACACACAAAAATAGACTCAAAATGGATGAAAGACCTCAATGTGAGACAGGAGTCCATCAAAATCCTAAAGGAGAACACAGGCAGCAACCTCTTCGACCTCAGCCGCAGCAACTTCTTCCTAGAAACATTACCAAAGGCAAGGGAAGGAAGGCAAAACGAACTATTGGGACTTCATCAAGATAAAAAGCTTTTGCACAGCAAAAGAAACAGTCAACAAAACCAAAAGACAAGCGACAGAATGGGAGAAGATATTTGCAAATGACATATCAGATAAAGGGCTAGTATCCAAAATCTATAAAGAACTTATCAAACTCAACACCCAAAGAACAAAGAATCCAATCAAGAAATGGGCAGAAGACATGAACAGACATTTCTCCAAAGAAGACATCCAAATGGCCAACAGACACATGAGAAAGTGCTGAACATCGCTTGGCATCAGGGAAATCCAAATCAAAACCTCAATAAGATTGGCTCACACCAGTCAAAATGGCTAAAATTAGCAAGTCAGGAAATGACAGATGTTGGGGGGGATGCGGAGAAAAGGGAACCCTCCTACACTGTTGCTGGGAATGCAGCCACTCTGGAAAACAGTATGGAGGTTCCTCAAAAAGTTGAAAATAGAGCTACCATATGATCCAGCAATTGCACTACTGGGTATTTACCCCAAAGATACAAATTTAGGGATCCGAAGGGGTACGTGCACCCCAATGTTTATAGCAGCGATGTCCACAATAGCCAAACTGTGGAAAGAGCCAAGATGTCCATCGACAGATGAATGGATAAAGAAGAAGTGGTATATATATACAATGGAATATTATGCAGCCATCAAAAGGAATGAGATCTTACCATTTGCAACGACGTGGATGGAACTGGAGGGTATTATGCTGAGCGAAATAAGTCAAATAGAGAAAGACATGTGTCATATAATCTCACTGATATGAGGAATTCTTAATCTCAGGAAACAAACTGAGGGTTGCTGGAGTGGCGGGTAGGGTGGGAGGGATGGGGTGACTGGGTGATAGACACTGGGGAGGGTATGTGCTCTGGTAAGCGTGGTGAATTGTGCAAAACTGTTGAATCTCAGATCTGTACCTCTGAAACAAATAATGCAATATATGTTAAGAAAAAAAGATAGCAGGAAGGGAAGAATGAAGGGGGGGAATCGGAGGGGGAGATGAACCATGAGAGACAATGGACTCTGAAAAACAAACTGAGGGTTCTAGAGGGGAGGGGGGTGGGAGGATGGGTTAGCCTGGTGATGGGTATTAAAGAGGGCACGTTCTGCATGGAGCACTGGGTGTTATGCACAAACAATGACTCATGGAACACTACATCAAAAACTAATGATGTAATGTATGGTGATTAACATAACAATAAAAAATTTAAAAAAAAACTTTCAAAAGTCTTGTGGGCAATATCGATATGCAGCCAGTGTTGGAAACATATGGCTGAGTTTAAGCATGGGTGGCTTTGTCCCTCAATTGAGCAACGGAGAGGAGAGAACAGTATGAAGAGGCAGGTCTGATGTAGAAAGTACTCAAGCTATCATCCTCACAATACTGTTTCCTACTTGTAGACTGAATGCATGGTGCATCCAATGCCAGTGTATTTTTCAAGATGATGATTATATGAAATAATGAATATAATGAAATTGGAATAGTTCTTCCACATAATATATTCTAAATAAATATTTATTTCCTTTTTTTGTTTTTGTTTTGTTTTGTTTTGTTTTTGTTAACTCACCTGGAAAGTGTAATAGGCTGTTCTGTGAGGACCATGTTTTCCCCTGAAGAACAAGGAGTGATATTAACAATCTGAGCTTATTACATCTGTATTTTGTCACATTACAGATAGGAGAGGTCAAAAGAGTTACTGTTATAAGGTGACAATGTATGTATATCTACATATTAATGTGTATATTACATACACATGGCAATGACTATATGTAAATAGGCAAAGAGATACACACATAACCATCCATCTACCTATTTGGCATTTCATTTCCTTATTGTCAACAGCCAAAGTGATCAAATGGGAATGGTACCCAAATTTTTCTCTTAAGGAAAAAAAAAAGCCATTCTTATGTCATTTTCTTATAACCTACTAATCAAGGGCAAAATCAACCAATACAGGCATATACAGAAAGCCAGTTGGAATATATTAGTTTTTTCTTTCTTTAGGTCATTTTTAAAGCTTGTAAAAGAGCAAGAATTTGTTAGGAAGAAAACGAGAAGAAGAGATTTTTTCATTTTTGTCTCTGGTCTCTTTAACTGTTCTCATCCTACTCCACAGGCTCCTCTTTTCCCACCTGCCCCTAAAACATTGCTATTCCCAGGTCTTGATATAACCCATCCAGTCTCCTTGGGTGATGTAATTCATTCAAATTATGCTTAAAATGATGCTAATGACTCACAAATTTATATATCCCCCTTGAGGACATCTATGTATCCCTTGCTTTGCATGTATAAAATTGACCCACATATATGTCCACCAAAACCTACTCTATCTTATATTTCCCAGCTCTGTAGTTTGTATTTTTATGTCTTCAGTTACCCAAGTAATAAACAGGAAACATTCCTACCCATCTCCTGCTCCTCATCTCTCACACCCAAATCCCATGTATTCTACTTGCTTAATTAAGGAAGTTGAAACTGTTCTCTTCTCTTCTTTTCCTTGCCTATTGTCTTAGTTTACATCCACATCATCTCACATGGAATACCATAATACTAACTCTGATTCTTTCCACCTCCAGGCTCACAATCTATCCTCTCTGTTGATGGAAGTGATTTTTCTGAAATATAAATCTTATCATGAGATTCTTCTGGACTGTCCCCCAAAATTTCAATTACTTTCCATTGTCCATACCATAAAATCTGTAAGTCCTTATTTTGGCATAGGAAATCCTACAAGTTTTGGTCTCTATCATTAATACCACTGCAGACCTTTCCTCAATGCTCACTGAACCTAAAACTCTAGTATTCTGAATCTGTATATCCTCAAACACGTGAAGCCGTTTCGTATTTCCACACCACTGTGCATCCCTCAGCTGCCTTAGCCTGTAGCACTGTCCTGCCTCTCCCTCACCACTGATGAACACCTTCTTCCAGAATCACTTCATGGCCACCTTCTTGATGATGTCTTTAAGACCCTATCCTCCAGCAGAATTGAGTACTTCCATCTTTGTGCCAATACTTAGGTCACATTTTTTTCCTCCAAAAGTGACAGACAAGATGGGTGTAGTGGAAGTGCTGTGTGTAGTCATGTATTGGATTTCTGATTAGGTATATGTTTGATTCTCCTTTTATATCCTGCATCTCCACTGGCATTTTTCCAAAAACCTATTTTCTACCAAACTATAGGGAATATTCCAAAATATTCTCAGTACTCTGCTTTAAGAAAAACTGGAAATACCAAATTCAAGTTCACAAAGTACGCAAATTAGTGGCTGCTTACTTAGGTACTCCAGTCAGTATTAGGTAATAAGCCTATTTGACATCTAGTGTACCAGTTATGGTTCTGGCCTCTGGAGTTCAGAAGTTGGGAACACACAGTCCTTTCCTTAAGAGAATGTAATCTAGAAGAAAGAAATGGGGAAATTCGTTAAACAAAATGATTTATTTCAGGATTTTGCTTAGCTGCAATTTTATGAGGAGCTTTCAATGTATATTTTGAGTTATGTAGAATCTTTTCTGCATATTTCTAATTAGTATGTCAGATTCATAAAATGTGCCATACTTATAGATTCTATAGAAGCACTATTCCAAATTGAGGAAGGAGGAGGTTTTTTTTCCCCCCATTTGGATTATATAAGGTTCAAACTTGGAGTTTTTCAGAGCCACACTGCTTTCAGAAATGGCATTGAACAGAACTATCTTAACTCAACCTTGTCAACTTGCCTGTTAACCATGAAGGCACTAAAAGGCTCAGCCATTATATCCAGCTATCTGTTAGGTGCTGCTCACTGCATCTGAAATCCTGAAATTAGGGCAAGCCTCTTCCTGAGCAGGAGGTAGCACTGTGGGCACCACAGGTTACTCACTAGCCGCCACCTGGTGGCTATTTCCAGCCATGAACCCTAGAAGAGAAATAAGAATGATATCTGTGACATGTACGTTTAGTTCTGTACATTAGAGAGACATGAGATGCAGAGACAGTGATTTTCTAGCAGCTATAAGAAACAGGAAAGTGGGAACTTCTGTGTGTGATTTTGTTCTTCCTTGTTCTTAGTTGATAGCATTTCCCTTAGATATGTAAAGTTTTGTGTGCCTCATCATTTAGGGATATTAACCAAATGCTGGCTTGGCACCTTCCCTCAGTCACTGTCTTCAGGGCTGGTCCCCAGATATAGACTCTGAAAGCTCATAATATTGCCAGATAGGACCCTATTGAGTTAGTCAATAATCATTTGCTTCCACTATATGCCAGGCACTTTGCTAGTAAGTAAGGTTTGCAGTCATTTCTTCTGAGATATTGGCCACCTCCCTGAGCTACAGATCCCTTACGTGAATGAATCATACAAGTCTATGTGGGAGGTCAGTATCTCCCCAGCGCACCTCTGAGCCTGAGAAATCCCTGCTTTGTCAAGTATCTGCAACATTGACACACAGTCCTTGATTCCCTTCCAAGGTCTTCCACTTCCTAGCCTAGGGGATTTTTAGTCATGAAGGTGGGCAGCTTTGGCATTTCTCATCCTGTGTCCCCCCCCCCAAATCTATAGGGAGTCCTTTCTGTTTCTTCAGCTAAGAGAGACTTTTAAAACTCAAAAGCTGAAAATGGAATCCTTGTTTGTTTGTTTTGGTGTCATCCCTTACTTGAGACGATGGATGCAGAATGGCTTGGCTGACTAAATGGAACAAAGGCCAAGGGAAATAAGAAAATACATATGTTTAGAAAGGCTTGTTTACTTAAAATATTTTTCTATTCCTACAAACTGCTTGGTGAGCCTGGAATTTGAACAAGAGGTTTGATAGCCTTATTGGATAGTGTGTCTAGATCAGGAAGAGACCTAATCAAACATGACTGCTCTGTAAGCCTAGCAAATCTTCAGTGACTGTGATAGTCACATGCTTCTTTTCCATAATCATTATTGGACAAGGCATTCACAACTTTTTCTGTGTTTACCCCCTTTCTCTTGATATCTTTGCATTCTGAAGATATGTCGATGCCAGAGTCTCCTTGCTACCTATGTTGGTTCCAAAGATATCTACCCTTTTTCCTGTTAAGTAGTAACATCATTACTACCTTTCTTGTCAGATTTCTCTAATTCACTGTGTTTTGAGTCTTCTATAAACCTTGACTTTGGTCAAATCCCTTCTTTAATAATGTTGGTAATGTTTAACCTTATACAACAAAGGCAAACCAGGGAGAACATTTGGCTTTGAAAGCATGGCAAATATTTGGTTTCACATACCTTCCAAAATTTGAGCCTTGGTACTCAAGCATCACTTACCTAACACTTCTAAAGTAGTAAGTGAAAATAGCTCTCCCAGCTCACCATGGCTTACACTCTGCTGCAAGCTAAAGGAATCCATATTTCCAATTCTGGTTAAGCCTCAAAGACTAGCAGAGAAATGACTGTAGACACTTCCAACATGCGTTCAAAATGGAGTCCATGTATTGTGTGAAACCACAGAATACAACTAAAAGTGGAATATAGTGGGAGTTGGATTTTGTTTCTATGTGTGTTTGTTACTATGACTCTTTTGAGACCAGGAAGTGAATATTCTTCATCTTTGAGTCCCTAGCTCCTAATAGGAAAAAAAAAAAAAAAGTGTCTGACAATAGGATGTACTAAAACAATGTTTATTTAGCTAGGTTGAGCTCAATCAACTTATATACTTAAAACATTATTTATCAAATCTTTACTGAGTACCTACTATGTAATAAATATATTAGGTACTTAGGGATACCAGGAGCGCTTAACCACAGCCCATAACTTTGAGAACTGAAGAGGTAGATATAGTGCAGTGAAAAGAAAAATTAATTTTTGAATTAAGGCTTGAATTCTGTTTCTACCACTTATCAATTGGGTCACATTGGACATGTCACTTAACCATTCTGGGTCCCAGTTTCCTCACTTAAAAAATAGATATAATAACTACTTCACAAGATTCTAGTAAAGATTAAATGCAACTTTATGGGATAAATTTTTATCTTAAATTATTATAATCTGTCCTCCCTCCTATTTCTTCTTCACTACCTTATAAATACACAGGACAAGAAACAGATTCGACTCACCCAGATGAGAACAGTGTGGTTCAGTGAAGTTGAGTGATGTTTGTAGGCTCAAACAGCTGGTAAGTAGCAAGACAAGACTCCAACCTAGTGTCTACAGAATGAGAGCAATTTCCATTCTACTGCGCTCCCTCCTGGGACTCGGATTCTATGACGAAAGTCAGTCACCTTCCCTCAGTGTAATCTTGCTCATACCAATCATAACTTCCAATTGAAGTCTTACTCCAAGCCTCTCCTTGCATTACAGACTGAGAATCTTTCTGGTCTTGTCTTGGTCTCTTTCCATGGGCTTGTGGGTGTTTATTTGTTTTAAATGGTTTGGAAGTGACAGAAATATACTTGGTCAGGCTCAGGTTCTGGCAACAATCCACCTTGACTTTGATGGTTCTCCTGTTGTCAGTGTGCCCAGAAGCCTAAAGCAATGCGAGCTCCCATAGAGGGATCACAGAATAGATGTGTTTCACATGTAATTGACTGAAATTTGAGATTACCCAGGCTTCCATCATTCACGACCTCTATAGAAAACTGATTGTTAGAAGGAATGGTATCTTGCTTAATCATTCCCTCAACCTTTTGATCCTCTTCCCTGTTGGTAATCACTGCTTAGCATATTTTTTGCTGCTGAGAAAGTGGGCAGGCAGCTGCTGCAGCCTGTAGTAGATTCTGAGGTTGCTCCTTAGGGGGTTGGCAAGGGATACCTTGTGAGGCTGAGGATTTTTTAAAAAGAAATGTGTTTGTTTCCTTCACCCTGGAGAATCTGAGCAATCAGTTATAAGCTGTTTATGCTTATAAAGGAAATACTTTAATCAATGTGTGAAAGTGGATTTTTTCTAAGCATTTTTTTTTACCTTTGATGGCTAATTTATATATATGTTATAGGAGCTTTGTAAATTGGTGGCTTTGTTTGATGCAGCCTGTCCACACTGATTGTGTTTCTAGAATGCTTTTGTTAAGTAATACAGGCTAAAATTTCCTTAATTTAAGTTGATAACTGCTCATCACTTTCCAAAAGCTGCAGTTAATTATGTGGTTATTTGGCTACATTTAGAAATTTGCCATTTTCTTCCAGATATTTAGCGTTTAGACTCCCTCCTCCCAAGAAGGCCATTCTGAATCATAGACTCACATAGGCTAAGAGAGATATGCATTCATAGGCTCTGCTTGTCCATGTAGGGGGTATAGTGAAAGGATTTCTTCTAGGTTCTATAACAATATACCATTTACAGCCACCCCTCTCTCTTAATATATATCCTAGGAAGGAGATGGAAGTAGATTTCACTTCAAGTGCCAACTCTGATCGATTGATAGTGGGCCCTTCAGAAATCTCTGTTGGGAAGGACTCTGAGGCTGTCTCCAGTAGAGAGGAATGCCTTGATTGGGTAGCATTGTGTACCATGGTGGCAGCAAGAGTCAGGCATGGGCACATGCTGGCCATTATCCCTGTTGGACTATAAAGTTTTATAGTATCCTCTTCACAGGAATGATAGAGACTAGCCAGTTACATATTTGTTATGGACAGTGCCCCAGGCAGAGTACCTCTAGCCTCTGTTAAGTCCTTTTTACAGATCTTTAGGCAGGTTTCCTTGGAGTAGTCCCCATGTTGTTTATTAACCTGCCCTGGCAGATTATGTCTGTGCATAAGTAATTCACTCCCCAATATATCGGATTTTCACATCTCCATGCCTTTGCTGAAGCTGTCTCCCCTATATGAAAACACTGTCCTTTCTTAATTTGTGGAAATTTTTCTCTTCATGGGCCACCTCAAATATTGTTTCCTCCTCTGTAAAGCTTTCTCTGACCTCCTCAAGCAGGATGGATGACTCTCTTTTTCATCTCTCCAAAGCAATCAGTTGAATCTGTATTACCACACCTGCCATAATGCTCTATAATTACTTGTTCACATGCCAGAATCTAGCCCAGAATATTAGACATATGTTTGTAGACTTGAAGTGCATTAAGCATTGTTCAGAAAAACCTACAGTTCCTTACTTAAAGCTGTTGAACATCTAAAGTATATTTATAGAAAATACACTGGGTGCAAATATGGTGGCGACGGTGGCTAGGAGGGTAGAAAGAGGAAGATAGTAAACAGAGAGAAATAATTGATGCAGACTGCAGAGAAGACAGTAAAACTATATAAAATCAAGGAAGGACAAGGAAACAGATCCAGGCTAATACAGGTATGCATAGCTATAGATTCTTCATGCCCTCAGTGAGAGGACAGAATGGACTCTGCTCTGGGTTTGCATGTTCAGTGGACTCAAGGCTTCTCTGCCAAGTATCTCGCAGCAGTAATAAATTCTTACTTGGTCAGAAAAGAATTAACTGGGGGCTCAGATAAGCTGGAAAACACATCCCTTCTAAACACTTTCAAATTCTGTTTTAAAAATACTGTGTACATCAAAGCAAGCGTGTATATTGGAAGAATTGAGCTACAACCTTTGAAACTCTTTTGCCTGTGCTGGTCAGTTTCAATAGGTCTGTGTAGATGTGACTACCCTGTCCAGTATATTGCTCTCCACTGTCTTGAAGAGAGTACCCTTTCCCAGGTATTGGTCAATCCCCTTAAAATTACCTGAAATGATATAGTTTATAAGGAAATTTCATGTTCCTTACTTCACTGAAGTCTTCCCGAACAAGATTAAACAACAACAACAACAACAACATGACACAGAACTCTCTCCATTTTAAATATGGGGTAGCTCAAGCGGTTAAGCAACTGGTTCAAGGCTGAAGAAAACAACATAGCTTGCCTTTAAACCTAGATTCTCAGTGTGCTACAAGTCCCATGCTCTATAATTGGAACTTTGATAACTCTTTTGCTCTTTCTTTTACCACATTATTTCCTTCATTTCATTAATTCTATATGCTCCTGTTACATTTCTTTAATTAGACTCTAGGCTTCTTGAAGTTCTTACAGAAGCCCATGTGGTGCTAGATGGTGCCGTGTTCTTTGCAGATATACAATATACATATTTAATGAGTAAATAATGAGGGAATAAAAGAATGTAGGGATTAAAGAATAAGAGAAATAGTAAATTTAATAACACAATTATGCCTATTTAGATGGTTTCCATTTTGTAGAACAAATTAATGCATGTTAAAGACTAAAGAAAAGTCCACCTGAGATACTCAGCTGAGGTGACATTATGAAGGAAGAAAGGAAGATAAAGAAATTTATCAAGGAAAATTGTCAGATTTCCTCAAATAGAGAATTTCAGATGGAGAGGGCAGCCTTTGGAAAGGTCTGAATGGCAAGACCTGGCACTGGGTCAGAAGCATTAGAAGAATGAAATTGGACAATCCATTAGACCAAAGGCTTTTAAAAATGGAATTGTGAACCTTTGCATCCACATAAACAGCCAGACCTAAAAAACTAAAGGTTAGCTTTAAACTGTGATGAAAGGATCTACATTAAAAAGGTACAGCTATTTAAATGGTCAGGTGAATCCTGAGCTAATGTGAATTGGCTGATGTGAATTGCATTCCTTAGGGAAGGCGAGGATAGGAAGCAGGAATAGGGGCACCGGGTAGTGTTGTCTGTGTCCATGGAAAGGAAGGAGGCAGAAAGGAACTAATATTTCCTAAACCCCATCTAGGTACCAGTAGTGTGAATATGAAGTGTTCAAATGATAGAAAACTGAGATGCAGAAAGGTTTAGTGATATCAGAAGTGATACAGCTGGGGGCAGAGCCAGGATGTAAATCCAGCCATGCTCAACTTTTCTCAGGCTTCTGAACATCTCACATTCTATCTCATTTTCAGGATTCTGCTGTCCCCTTTCTCTTTCCTCACCTGACCGTCTTTACCAAGTCATTTTATCTATTTTTTGGCTCTCAGTAGATTACTACCCCAGAAAGAATTTTCTGACCTTCAAACATGAGAAGGGCACCACTTTGTTCCTTTGTTGCCACCAAATAATGTAAATTATTGTTCTGCTTATTGCACTACAGGCCGGTAAGTCGAGAGGCAAGATGGGGTAAGGAAAGTGACTTTATGGAAAGCCAGCAAACTGAGGAGTCAGTGAACTATTGTCCCAAAGAACAATCTTCCCTCAGCATGAAATTTGAACTTCTTTTATGTTAACAAAAAGGGGAAGTGGGAGAGGGTTGGAATCAAAAGGTGAGAGTTGTCTATAGACATACCAGGAAAGTTCTTTGTCCTTGATCAGTTGATATTTGCATACAGGAATTAGGCCATGTCATTCCTGTAAATCTTAAGCAGCATAGTCATTTCTGTACACACTTATCTCCTTAAGTGAGGTAGTTTTTGGGTAAAACAGTTTTTGCAAACTTCAGCTATAAAGCAAAATTCCTTTGGCGATTAACATGCCCATGTTCAGAGCTAATCAGAAGTTTCTAAGCTATGGGTCACAGCAGCAAGGGAAATAGATGCAATATGGAGTCGGGCATGCTAAATTTGTCCCTGTCATAATACCATTTAGTGGTATTTCACATAACTGAATTGTGGTTATTTGTTTATTTCTTTGTCTCCTTCTTTGTCTCCTTCTTTTCAACTGTGAGCTCCCTAAAGGCACGGACTGCATCTATTTTACTTTTTGTCTTCAGCACATTGCGTAGTGCAAGGCACATAGTAGGTGTTCAGTATATTAGATGAATAAGTAATTGAATGTTCTTTCTGACTCAAAGCTTATGTTTTTCTACTTTCATTTGTATCTTCCTCATCTCTTCTCTTCTTGGCTAAGCCAATCTACATTTAGCTTTGGGGGGGATTCTCTTTTCTTCAGCATTTTCATTTTTCTTTTTGTTTCATGTTAAGCATTTTGGATTAGATGCTAAAACACACTATCCTAGGATATTAGGTACTATGCCAAGCTGCCAGTAGACTGTCAAATGAAGAGAAGTCAGAGTTTGGTCTATTATTACTAACACAGGTGTCCTTTATGATTCTTTTGTATACACCATTAAATTATTCATCAGATGAATATCTTTATCAGTCAACCTGGAAATATAGTCCATACATGAGATCGCTTTCTGACAGGGGTTGGAGGGGAATGCAATTAATGGTGTGGAAAAAAGTACCATTAAAATAGATTATCATTTTAAACAATAGAAAATTCTACTCCATATGCATAAAATATATTCTCCCTACAAATGAAGCCTTTCCTTCAATTGTCAGAAAATTACTTTCTAAGAAAAGTCAATCAATCAGCAAGTACTTAATGAGCTTTCTGGACTATTGTGCTGGGCTCCGCTGAGGGTAGAGTTGGCATGATGACAGAAACAAAGACACATAGATTGCTGGCCACACCTGAAGGAGCTTACAACATTGTAGGCTATAATTAACACATGTGAAACAATTAAAGCAAGGAGGTGTGTTGTTTCATGCTAATTTATGAGTCAAGAAAATAAATAGGTATTCTAAAGAAGGTTGACATTCATTCATTTGCTCACTCGACAAATGTTTATTGATTTTTAGTTGTGTGTCAAACATTGTGTTAAGCCTGGAGATGCCAAGATGAATACAATTAGTCTCTGTCACTGAGGAGCTGCCAGTGTGTTGAGATTACATGTATGACTTGCAGCAGTGATGCGAGGGATGGGAAGAAGCACACACGATTCTCTAAGAAGTCAGGAAGGCTGCGGAGAGGAACTGGCTTTTGATCCAAGTGTTAAATCATGGAGAGCACTTTGCGCTAATTTCAAGAAAAAGTAGGGTTTTTTGTTTTGTTTTCTGTTTGTTTTTATCCATGCCTCTATTTCTCATCGTGCTGGTTAATGACTGGTACTCTTAGCAATGGATGTTAATACAGTGCTGAGGACTATGAAGAGATCAGAGGTATTTTGCTACAAGTGTCACATTTTATAGAATTTCATAGAAGGGTTTAAGGGTAGAAGTTTACCACCTACTACTTCCACAGATTGTGATCTAATATTCTTTTCCTCCTATCTTCTAACATTACTCGGACTTTAATATATAAGTTATATTTTGGTGTTATTCAGTTATCAGTTATACTTTCATAGATTTACCTTTCTAATGTATTGGGGTTTTTGAGAGCAGGAATTGCATTTTATGCTTTTTTTCAAGAGATGAAGTAGAAAGGAACAAATGTCTATTTTATGCTTCCTTGTAACATACATGGCCATGCATGTTTGTTGTATGTAAACGTATACCGTTACAAGAACAGTGCTGGGTGCTTGATGTGATATTTTATTTAATCTATTTAATAGTCCTTGAGGTATGTTGTGTTAATGGGTTTCACAGATGTGTAAACTAAGGTACAAGAAAGACTAATTATATTGCCCAAGGTCATATATCTAAATTGTAAGTGCCTGAGATGTGATTCAGACCTAGGGTATTTGCATCCTCTCCTCTTTTCTACCACTTCACAAAATGGTAGTTTTAAAATATATAGAATATATTTTTATAAAAGACAACAAATTGATTAGTACTCTTTATTTAAGACCTTTGTCTCATTCATTAGTTAATTCACAAAATATCCTGTTATGTGCCAGTAGTTTTGGATTCTAAAAAGAAAAAAACATTCATTGCTTTCATGGAAATTACTGATTAGTAGCAATAAGATACCTTGGAGACAATTGGGAACTTTCTTAATTCATCTCTTTCAATAAGCTGAAGATTCTAATAAGGTCCACAGTGTCTTATTTTAACAGAAATTATAGTCAGTCATCTCTCTAGACCCCCAATTTCTTTTAGGCCAGAGGCCCTCTTATTAGAAGCTGACTTTTTTCTTTCTTTTTTTTTTTTTCCATCATCCACTGATTTTATTAATGAAACAATAAAACACTGAGCATCTTTCCATCCTGTCAGTAAAGTAAGTTTAGCTGGGGTTTGACAGGACAATGACATTACAGTCACTGGAAGAAAAGCTTCACTGAATAGTCCTGAAGAACCTCTGGCTAACAAGAAAGTATTTGATATACCATTCAATAACATTTATCTATCAACATTTCAGTTTGTAAAATATACCTATGGCATACATGCTGTTCTGTATGCCAGACCACAAAAACAAGGGAGTGACAGTTATGAATTGCTTTGCTGTGATTTTCTGACAATGAAACACAATAATTGATGCTGATACTCTTAGATGGATGGATATTCAAAGTTCTGTAGCTTTTTTTTTTTTTTTTTTGGTGCTTTAAAAAATGGTATTTAGTATATTCTTATAAGATCACTTAAATAATATATATCAAGTACTTTCAAAAATTCAAAATAGCCTAGCATTTTTGCAAAGAATTCTGTATGTTTATGTACAACATACTGGGTTTTCCAGTTCCCACAAATACCTTTTATTACTTGGCTGATGGAACAGTATAGTTGGTTCTCTTACGTTCTTTTTTTTTTTTTTTAATTTTTTTTATTGTTATGTTAATCCCCATACATTACATCATTAGTTTTAGATATACTGTTCCATGATTCATTGTTTGTGCATAACACCCAGTGCTCCATGCAGAACGTGCCCTCCTCAATACCCATCACCAAGCTAACCCATCCTCCCAACCCCCTCCCCTCTAGAACCCTCAGTTTGTTTTTCAGAGTCCATCGTCTCTCATGGTTCTTCTCCCCCTCCGATTTCCCCCCTTCATTCTTCCCCTCCTGCTACATTCTTCTTCTTCTTTTTTTCTTTCTTAACATATATTGCATTATTTGTTTCAGAGGTACAGATCTGAGATTCAACAGTCTTGCACAATTCACAGCGCTTACCAGAACACATACCCTCCCCAGTGTCCATCACCCAGTCACCCCATCCCTCCCACCCCACCCCCCACTCCAGCAACCCTCAGTTTGTTTCCTGAGATTAAGAATTCCTCATATCAGTGAGGTCATATGATACATGTCTTTCTCTGTTTGACTTATTTCGCTCAGCATAATACCCTCCAGTTCCATCCACGTCGTTGCAAATGGCAAGATCTTATTCCTTTTGATGGCAGAAGCTGACTTTTTTCTTTTTGCAAATAGTAGCAGTATTTTTTTTCCCCGGCAACCATAACCTCACTGCTATTTCTAAACTTTGCCCTTAGGGATATATATATTTTTAAAAATTTCTTTAAGCTACTGGTTTCAAATATTGGGGGAATAACAGCATGATTTACTGGAGCAAACTTTAGATTTGAAATAATGATGTCAGTGAGCTACAGGTTCAAACAATGGATCAAAGGTCTTGGTTCTTCTGTTAAGACAAAGTGAAATGTGACAGAACAGTGTCCATCTTAGAGTGTGATTAATTCATGTTGAGATGCTAAGGAGTATCATTCAGAGGTAGATGAGGAGGCACAGCAAAGCAGAAGTAATTTTTGTGATGGAGTCTGGGTGAAATCTGAAAAATATAGCAAATACATACTAATTTAGTGTGAAAATACACTTACAAAAAGATTTTAAACTTCTTTTAAAGATTTTATTTATTCATTTGAGACACAGAGATAGAGAGAGAGAGAGAGAGCCTGAGCAGGGAGAGGGGCAGAGGGAGAGGGAGAAGCAGGCTTCCCACTGAGTCAGGAGCCCAATGTGGGGCTCGATGTAGGGCTCAATCCCAGGACCCTGGGATCATGACCTGAGCCAAAGGCAGACGCTTAACCATCTGAGCCACCCAGGTGCCCCAGATTTTAAACTTTTGCTTACATTTTCTTTGTAGCTTCCTGAAAGCTGTGGTATACTATATGTTAGAGACGTAGTAAGAATCACTTCCCTTTTCCAGAGGTTTCTCCTCTGTCTTAAATACTTAGTAGTTTTCCATCTCAAAAGAAAAATACTACTTCTTATATTTAAATTGCTCCTTGAGGAATCACTAATGCCAAACAGTATTTTGCATAATCTTGTATTGTCTTGATCCTACCTACTTACTTCCTCAGGAAACTTGTTTAATCAGTTAACTTATTTCATGTTTCTTTAACCTCTCCTTTTCTAATAATCTTCCTATTAAAAAAATTTTTTTTCTGTTTTGACTTTGCTTCTTCTTCTAGTCTCTTATCTCCCTTGCTCTGCTCCAATTTACAGCTCACCTCACTGTAACCTGTCTGTGCCTCTAACATTTTGCCTAGAAACTTGTTTTTATTAAAGTTCTAGTGGCTCCATAGTTGCCAAATCTCATCTGACTTTGACCTTTTTATAGCATTTGAATTTTTTGACACTTCTCTCCTATAGAAATTCTCTCTTCTCTTGACAAACCATATTTTGTTTCTACTATTTTCCCTATGATTGCTCTTTTTCAGTCTCTTTCTCAGATTAATTTTCCTCTACCTTTTCCTTATCTAGGAAAAGCAGCAGAAAGATTAGTCTGGAGAAGGGGCAGAAGGAAGCTGAGAGGAGAGAGGGGTAAGAAGAAGGGAAGCCTTGGAGGCTATGTTAGGGACATTGGTCTCCATCCGGAGAGCAGCAGAAAGCCTTCGAAGGGTTCAAAACAGAGATATAATGTGACTTGATTTACATTAGGTATAGACAGGCAAGCATGGAAGTGGGGTGACTATGAGAAAGGATAAGCTTAGGTAAAGCAGGGAAGTAGCTGGACTAGGATAGTAGTAGTAAAAATGAAAATAAGTGAATATATACCCAAAGTATATTTAGGACATAGGTGATGGATTGTATGTGAAAGGTAAGAGAGAGGTAGCTTATAGCGTAAATAATCTGATAGATGACAGGACCACCTGCTGAGCAAGGAGGATGTTTGAGGTACATTAATGGGAAGGAAGTTAGTGAAGCTGATTGTTGAAGGGTGCCTCACGTGGTCTCCTCATATCCTTCTCTCTTCCGTAGTGATGAAACTCAACTGTCATGGTTTCGTAATAGCTTTCCCTGTGTAGAAGCGCCATGACCTTTTCACAGCCCTCATTCTTGACATTGTTGTATGTATTTCACAGGATGAAATATGTGACAGCTCTTTAAATATTGAGAAGACTATTATTTGGAAGAAAGATTAGAATGACTTTGAGTGGCCTTAGAGAGGAGAATGAGAACCTATGGAAAGACAGATTTTAGCTGAGCATAAATAAAGAATCTTATCATGATTAATTAGGGAACGTGTCAGGAGAATAGTAGCAAGGTCCATGTGATCAGAAATGTTTGTGCAACACTCTGTGACCATTTGACGGAGATTATTATAGAAGATTTACACATTGGTTGAGGGAGGATCCAGGAAGGCGTGACCCGATGATCAGTAGGCTCTGTCCTAACTCTGAGATTCTGTAGTTTGGTGAAATTTCCATGTTCTTCTTCCTTCCATTGTGACAAATACAGGAAGTTCTGAATAACTATGGCCTGAAGAATCTCTCCTGGGTGCTGACTACTTATTCATTCAGAATTTTGTCATTTCTTTGAGTGCATGCATGAGAGCACAATTTATTCAGAACAGTCACTCAGCAGTAAGATACTGAGAATGCATTAATGAAGCTACAGTAATTGAGGATTTTACCCAAGTGTAACTCCCGGCCCTCACTCATGCATAATTCTTCTTCAGTATGGATTGTGCCTTTCCTAGCTAGCATGGAGTGGCTGCCTTGGAAGAGCTGCATGTTTTAATTATGTGAAAAGATGTTTCTTGTTTTGATGATCCAAACAAGGGAATTGTTTGCTTCTGGAAATACAGATGAGTTTTGAATCCAGGATGCCTTGGGAGGTAGGGGGAAGATGGTATCCCCCTCCTCAGGTATTTTACTAACTATACAGCTACATTGTCCCAAGGCTGTCTGCATTGTAAGTGAGGAAGAAAGCATTTCATTTTTTAAAACTATTCACATTAAATTATTCACTTTAAAATAACATCTCTGTCAATAAAGTAAGGAATGCATTCAACATCAAACTGAAACTTTTCATGAAGCAAAATGGTCAAATTCCCACAATCTCTGGAAAGTGGTTAGAGTTTCATAGATGAGAGTACATTGCTGCTTCCAACTTGCCATGCTAAAAATAGGGCAGGGAGTGTGAGTTTCTCCGAAGACAGTTTTATTCTTAGTCACTCTGAGATTGTTCAAAGTGTCATGATTGCTACTAATTTTTATCGCAGATACATTATCAATTTTTGAAAGTAGGACCCATGGCTGTCATGTTCATCATTGTATCCTGTACATCTGACAAGGTGTCTGGCATGTAGTAGGCACTCAGTAAATCTTTGTGGAAAGAAGAAAGGCAGGCAGAGGAGGTCTGGGATATGATCTCATATCAAGAAAGCAAACATAGGGTGGATACCCAAATCTCGTCCATGATGGAAAATGGACGTCACATTCACAAGCAGGAACAGGTACCAGTCTTGTATAACAGATATCAAGTCCAAATGTAAGACTCAAATTCCATGACAAAATTCTCTGTTTACATCGGTAGCAGTTAACATGGCGGCAGGAATATGAAGCTCGGACCTCATGAATAAGCCTCTCTCATTGTTTTAAAGGCTTAACTAGCCCTCTGAGTCAATCAACTGACAGAACCATGGAAACTCCAGGAACTGTTCTATGTAGATGGTTGGAGAGATTTTTAAATAAAGTAGACAATTTAGCTACTGCTGTCACAGAGCTGAATCTTCTCAATGAGAGAAATCTTCCATGAAAATATGATTGAAAGAAATACGTGATATCTGTCAAAGTGAGTGGTAATTCACAATAGAAGGATCACTGTGGGGTGCAGAGGCAGTCAAGCATTCATTGGTGGGCAGTATTTTTACTAGGCTTTAGATAAATGATTTGGACTTGCCTCAGTGATAAGGAATAGGAAAGCATTTTAGGCAGGAGTTAGATATGGTGGAGGGAATGCTTAAATCATGCTGAGGGTCCCTATGACCAAATTTCAAGAAGTCTCACATTAGAATTTCCCTCGAGTACATATGATTCAATTTCTGAACAAAGATTTAGACTCATTGGGGAAGGGTTTGCTGTCGATAAAAAGACTGGGATTTTCAGTGGACATGTTTGCCCTTGTTAAGCATAATCCTGAGCTGTGAGTCTAGCTGCTACCAAGAGTATATGATCGGTAGTGTTGGTAGCATCAGCTGCTCCTTCACTAAGCTTTACCTGTGTTAACTTATTTAATTATCCAAGCATGCCAGAGGTAAGTACTAAGATCATTCCAGTCTTAAAATGAGGAAATGGGGGCGCCTGGGTGGCTCAGATGGTTAAGCGTCTGCCTTCGGCTCGGGTCATGATCGAGCCCCACATTGGGCTCCTGGCTCAGCGGGGAGCCTGCTTCTTCCTCTCCCTCTGCCTACCCCCCTGTTCATGCTCTCTCTCTCTCTCTGTATCTCTGTGTCTCAAATGAATAAATAAAATCTTTTAAAAAAAATGAGGAAACAGAGACTCAGAGAGGTAGAAAAGGGAAGGGAAGGAATTTGTCCATGATCACAGAACTAGATGCACCTACTTAGAACACAGGGTTTACATGCAGGAGTGATAAGACATTGGAAGGCAGTGATTTGATGCCAAAGGCTAGATGAAGAAGTTTTTTCTACAGTTCATGGGTGGTTGTGGAACGCATTTCTGTCCTGAATGTCATGTGGGAACTAGGCTGCAACCCAATTGTCTTCATCCTATCAACACATAAGCAATGGTTGGGCTAATCCCCAGTACTACGAGTCTGCAGCAAACTAGGTCAACGGGATTTCCTCAGCCTCTGTGGTTGTTGGGACCAATCGAAAGCCTCCAGAGCTGACACACTACATTTCAGTTTTTCTCTCACTGACTTTTTAAGGCATCTTAAAATGAGAGAGATCATCTAACTCCCACTTAGATCAAATTCTCCATTGGTATTCAGCAAGCTTGCTTTACTTCTCTGCTAAAAATCCACAGGTGACCAAATTCTAAGGTGGCTTACATTGGAATTTCCCTTCATTATAATTGATTCAACTTTTGAACAAAAATTTAGGTTAATTAGGGGATGGTTTGCCATGTGAGGAAAGGAGACTGGGGATTTTCAGTGGACTTGTTTACCCTTGGTAAACTTAAGGACTATTGCTAATGTCACGGGGCAGAAGAAATCCTTATCCTGCTGGTCTGATTTTCTATAATCCCTAAGACCTAGCACAGTTCTTGATGCATGGTATTTCTTTATTAAAGATGTAAGTAAATCTTTAATAAAAGAGAGAATATAAATTGGATTTAATGATTTGTATCTAATTTTAAAATGTCTGATTTGAGAGAAATGCATGTATTGGAACATGTTTGAGTAAGACAAGTAAGAAATTGTCCTGCTCCTTCCTCACAAGTCTTACTGTCACTTAGGACAAATGGGGCAGTCTACCAAATTTTCAGTGAGTAATATTGTTAAAGAAACTGCCTTTTTTTTTTTTTCTTTACTTTATATTATCTCTTTAGTGTGAGAGACCCAGATGTTCTTTGGCCTATACTTGCCTTTAAAATCACAATGGTGTCTTTCTGTAACCTCCAGAAAGAGGGGTCCATTAAGGGAGCAAGTGGGTTCTTCAAAGTTCTTTAAAAACACAGGCTTTTAGGAAACTTAAATTCAGAACCCTGTTGCTGCATTTATGCTGTGATATAAGGTGAGTAAAGCGCTACTATGGACCTCAAATTCTTCATCTGTAAAACTGAAGAAGATAATACCTTCTTGGGGTTCTTAAAATTAATGAGGAAATTGTGTAAAGCACCTGGCACATAGTAGGTGCAAAGTAAATCTCATTTCACTTCTTTTGTGAAATGAATAGTTTGTACAATTAAACAGTAAGTATAGCTTTGCTAAATTTGGTCTGTGTGGAGGTTCTAGCACTGTTACTATGACAACTCACTTTTTTTTTTCTGGAAAGACATTTTCTCTAGGATTGGTAATTTTAAAAATTAAACTGCCCTGTAAAATTACCAAATACCTGCCAAACACTTGGTGTACTCCATCCCTATTAACCATTTTCTTAGAGTATTTTTAGTTTATTTTACTGTAAGATAGGAGTTGCTCTTTTTTTTCAGTAAACATACCTGGATACCATAAAACATGCTTTATTCCCTTTATTTAAAAATAATTATTTTAAAAATATACTAACTTTTACAGAACCATTCTAATCAAGGATTCCTTTTCAGACATCTGAAATCCTAGAACATCAGGACTATTTGTTGTTCTCAAAATTAAGGGTGACAAACACATAGCACAAATTCTGGGACTTCCCACAACTGTGCTGCTGACACTCTTTCCTAATATTCCAATTTTTCCTTCAGAATCCTCTGAACATAGCAGTACAGAAGGCAACTACCCATAAGATGGTGTTAATGCCGAAGTTCACATATATTAACCCTTCATGGACTAAACCATGAGTGAGGGCAGATGCTTATCAGAGTTTCTTGATATTCTGTCTGAAATTATATCATTTGGTATACATTCCTTGGGTTAACAATGCCTTCCCTCCAAGGATGTCTTTGAAATGTTTTTACCCATGGAATTTGTAACACATTGATCCTATGAGATTAGTTGCAGTTTATTGGCGTTGATTGAATGGAGAAAGATTGGAGTCAGGGATGATATATAGAGAAAGCAGCTACAGCCACAGGTTTACTGCACTCTGGCTCACCTTTGAACCAAAAGATGAAATCTAGACCTAGTATTTGTATTTTAACTGAAAAAATTAAAGTTGGGCTATCAAGACTGTTAGTTTGATGTCTCCCAAACTTAAATCATTTGCTTACCACCTTCTTGATTTTTGCCATATTCATTTATCACCTGAACTATTATGTAATTAATATTTTTCTTTATTGTGGTTCAATTTTACTTAAAGTTTATTTAAACACAAAACTTTACTTCTCTATTATGATAAACATCTACATCATTGAACTGTTGTGTAGAATGTGACTATCAGTATAAACACTTCAAAATTTAGACTATGCCATTAAATTCTAGCTAGAAACCATGTCTGTTAATAACTCTAAGAAGCTTAGTTTTCTCTTTGTGAAGTAAAACATATCTGTATATTTTTTATTTGTCAGATCAAAAAAGTCCAATTTTTGAGAGATCAATACTTCCCCCAAAGTCTGGGAGACAGAACTTTTAAGAAAAAAAATTTTTTTTTAATTTTCTATTTCCTTTGCAGAAATATGTTTTTTTACAAAGAGAAAACTTAGAGCCATTAAGGCTTATGTCATAATATATACATTAGGGAAATTTACAAGCACAAAATGATACTTTTTTCATGATAAAATCAGAAAAATTAGGATCACCCCTAAAATTAAAAAAGCAGTAGATATCACCAACAAGTTGGTTCTCTGAGTTTATGTCTTATGACTCTAAGACCATGGCCATAATAGATAGAATATATATCCATGTCTCTTATATCTCTATTTATGTACCTATATAATTAAATAGACATAGAACTGCCCAAAAGATTTATAAACATCTTTCTGTGAGCCAGATATGGAACAGAAACATACAGCTACCTCTGGAGACTAAAGCTGTAAACCTCCTGGGCTCCAAGTTGGGCAGGAATATGATTTCATTGAGTTAATAGGAACCAAGAAAACCACATGTGGCAAGGGACTAGAGCAGGCCCACTATATTACATGCTATATATTCATAGAATATTATACACCATTGAAAATTATCTACAAATACAATACACAGGGAGCTCTCAAACATAATATTCTGTGAAAGACAAACACAGAAGAGAATACAGTATATGGCTTTTCTATTTTAGAAAAATAGGTAACTAATCCATGTCGTTAGAAGTCAGTATCACAATTACTCTTGAGGGGAAGTGACTGGAAAGCAGCATAAGGGGGAATTCTGGGGTGCAGGTAATATCTGTTTATTGCTCTGGGTCGCTGGTTGCATGATATGTTCTGTTTTTGAATATTCATCTACTTTCACAGTATTATTTACATTTTTCTATCTGTAGAATTTAAAAATACACTCAGTTATTTAGAGTACAAAAGTTCAATGAGAATTGTAAAATAAAAAGAATTTTACATGCAGATTTGTCATAGTGTAACTACAGGATATCAGAATAAAACCACCTGAGAGAGAAGGGTCAGTACCCACATAGGAACCATTATTAGATGGGTAGTGGGTTTCTATCAACTATAAGAGATGTCCCAAAGTCAATGATATAACATCTTCAAAGTACTGAGACAAAAATAACTGTCATTTTTAGAAATATATATCTAGCTTAGCCATCATTCAAGATTGGGGGTGAAACTCCTACACTGTTGGTGGGAATGCAAGCTGGTGCAGCCACTCTGGAAAACAGTATGGAGGTTCTTCAATAAGTTGAAAATAGAGCTACCCTACAACCGAGAAATTGCACTACTGGGTATTTACCCCAAAGATACAAATGTAGGGATCCGAAGGGGTATGTGCACCCCAATGTTTATGGCAGCAATGTCCACAATAGCCAAACTATGGAAAGAGCCAAGATGTCCATCAACAGATGAATGGATAAAGATGTGGTATATATATACAATGGAATATTATGCAGCCATCAAAAGAATGAAATCTTGCCATTTGCAACGACGTGGATAGAACTGGAGGGTATTATGATGAGCGAAATAAGAGAGAGACATGTATCATATGATCTCACTGATATGAGGAATTCTTAATCTCAGGAAACAAACTGAGGGTTGCTGGAGTGGTGGGGGGTGGGAGGGATGGGGTGGCCAGGTGATAGACATTGGGGAGGGTATGTGCTATGGTGAGCTCTGTGAATTGTGTAGGACTGTTGAATCACAGACCTGTACCTCTGAAACAAATAATACGTTATATGTTAAAAAAAACGAAGAAGATAGTAGGAAGGGAAAAATGAATGGGCGGGGGGGGAATCGGAGGGGGAGACGAACCATGAGAGACTATGGACTCTGAGAAACAAACTGAGGGTTCTAGAGGGGAGGGGGGTGGTGGGATGGGTTAGCCTGGTGATGGGTATTAAAGAAGGCACGTATTGAATGGAGCACTGGGTGTTATACGCAAATAATGAATCATGGAACACTACATCAAAAACTAATGATGTATGTATGGTGATTAACATAACATAATAAACTAAAATTTTAAAAAGAAAAAAAATTGGGGGTAAAAAAAAAAACCAAACCAACCAACAACACTCAGATATTTTCCAATATCTCAAGTTTACCACCTATAGATTTTGGCTGAAAGGATGCACTGGAGTAAAAATTGAAGTAAATTCACATTAAACACACATACAAAATCATTAAGATCTATTTGTAATTAAATATTAACTGTACTATATAACTTTTTAGATATTAACAAAAAATGGAACTAACATTGACACCGAAAAAAGGTGGGAGGTAGGAAAAGTTCAGGAGATAGTTAAAATCCTATGATTCTTGTATTTTTTAAGAAATGATATAGATACTAAATAATTTTAGCTTTTTGTTGAATATGTAGGGCAATTTAAAGTTCAAGAAACTGATGACCCAGCAGTTTCTTACCTAGGTGTATACCCTGGGGAAAACTCCTATATCATCACAAGAAGACATATGAAATACTTTATTTATGATAGTGAAAAGCTGAAAAGAACTCATAGTTCCATCAATAGGGGAAAATATAAATAAATTGTTATACATATATGATGGAGTACTATAACATAGTTAAAATGAAAGGACCAGGTCTATCAAAATATACCGGTATTTCTAAAATGTTGAATAAAATAGTGACTTATCAAAGTACATATGGTATAATCACATCTATACAAACATTTTAAAGCCACTGAAAAAATAGTATATTTGTGTGGATGTACATTTATTAAAAAATTAGAGACATGGATTGAATACATATTTATGATAGAAATTGCTTCTGGAGAGGTGAATCCAACTATTTATAATGTATTTTTATAAATAATTAGATGAAACAGGGGCACCTGGGTGGCTCAGTTGGTTAAGCATCCAACTCTTGATTTCAGCTCAAGTGATGATCTCAAGGTTGTGAGAGACCCCTGCATCGAACTCTGCTCTGGGCATGGAGCCTGCTTAAGATTCTCTCTCTCCTTCTCCCTCTGCCCCTCTCACCCCCCAAAAAATAAAATAAAAAATAATTAGATGAAACAATGTCAAAATATTGATATTTTAAAATTATAGGTGGTAGGTACTTGATATGGTCTTTATCCTTTGAATTTTTCTCTATTTTTTCATAATTAAAAGAATTAAATAACTTTTTACTTGAAAATTGATATTATTTAATACTTCAAAGAAATATCAAAACAATCCTATTGATACTGAGAAATTCTGTAGCATTGTGAAAAATGATAGAAACTTCTGGGAATGAGAGGCTGCTTGGTGAGAGTTGAAACAAATAGGTCACAACCAGAAGCGTCTAATTTTTGACAGATAAGTACTTCCCCCAATGTTTTGGAAGACTGTGCTTTTTCTTAGGAAAGCAATTTTCTGTTTCCTTTTTGGAAAACAATAATTTATGGCTTTTCAATTTAAATCTTTTCCCTTAGACATTTTTAAACATTTTCTTCAACTAATTGCTCTGACTCTTCTTCCTCTTCATTAATTTCTTTTCCCTGCTATGTCAAAAGATAGCCAGCAATCAAGTATTTTGAGTCAACAAAAACACAGTCAGGGCTGTGGAAATAGTGTTTCTAGCAGAGACCAGTAAGCCTATAGGATTCAAATACTCACCATATGCTACTATGAGGCAGGGAGAGGTATGAATTTCAAGTTCTTGTTTTCGTACTCTTCTAGAAACGAAGGTATTTCAAAAAAAGAAAAGGATTTTTAAGTAGGTTTTATTTATTTTTTTAAAAAAATATTTATTTATTTATTTGACAGAGAGAGACACAGCGAGAGAGGGAACACAAAAAGGGGGAGTGGGAGAGGGAGAAGCAGGCTTCCTGCCAAGCAGGGAGCCCGATGCGGGGCTCGATCCCAGGACCCTGGGATCATGACCTGAGCCGAAGGCAGATGCTTAACAACTGAGCCACCCAGGCGCCCCTTAAGTAGGTTTTAAATGAGATATTTGATATATATTTGTTTTTGTATTGTGTGTTACTGGTCTGTGATAGTTATATAAAAGAACTACCTGTTTTTAAACAAAATATCAATGCTTTATATATGTCATTTAATTTAATAGATATATATTTTGGATATAAATCCCTTATCAGAGTTTTGCTTTACAAGTATTTTTTCCGATTCTGTGGGATTTCTTTTCTCTTTCTTGATGGTGTCCTTGCAGGACAGAAGGTTTTTAATTGTGATATCCAATTTACTTATGTTTTTCTTTTGTTGCTTGAGCTTTGGTGTTAAATCTAAGAAAACATTTCCTAATCTGTTCAAGGAGATTTACTTCTGTTTTTTTGTTTGTTTTGTTTTTTGTTTTTAATAAGAGTTTTGTAGTTAACAGCTTTTACATTTAAGTCTATTTTGAATTAATTTTTGTGTATGGTGTGAGGTAGATAATCAATATCATTTTTACATCTGGATATCTAGTTGTCCCAGTACCATTTTTTGAAAAAACTTTCTTTCCCTATTAAATTGTCTTGGCAAACTTACTGAAAATCAATTGACCATAAATGAAAGAGTTTATTTATGACCTGCCAATTCTATTCTATTGATTTCTATGTCTCTCCTAACCAGTGCCACACTGTCTTGCTTAATGTAGCTTTGTAGTAAGTTTTGAAATCAGGAAATGTGAAATCTACAATTGTGGTCTGATTTTTTTTCAAGATTGTTTGACCTTTCTGGGTCTTTTGCATGCCTATATAAATTTTAGGATCAGCTTGTAAATTTTTTTTTTTTTAAAGAAAAAATAAGGCAACTGGAATTTTCAAAGAGATTGCATTGAATTTATGTATCAATTTGGGGAGTATTATCTTAACAGTATTAAGAGAGTTCCAATTCATGAATATTAATGACTTTCCATTTATTTGGGTCTTCTTTAATTTCTTACAGTGTTGTTGTGTAGTTTCAGTGTATGAGTCTTGTGCTTCTTTGGTTTTATTCCTGATTTTAGGGGAAACATATTTGTTCTTTTACCATTAAGTGTGATATTAGCTATGGGTGCTCAGTAAGTTTACTTACTTACTTACTTATTTATTTTTTCACTGAATTTATTTCTTGCTCACATCAGGGTTCAGTAGAGCCCACTGAAGTGAAATAGATTGGGGGTTTCTGATCCAGCTAGTCATTTAGTAATCCAGGCTCTTCCTCTCCTAGTTGTTCACAGTTCTGACTGCTGGGAAAACAGCAAGATGTTGCATGGCAGATTTTGAAGGGCAAGGCCTAGAAGAGTGATGCATTCTTCCTTCTTTCATGACAGAATTCGATAACATAGACAGACCTAATTTTAAGCAGGATTAGTACTAGTCTGTAGCAGACAGGGAGACCAACCATCCTGGTTTACCCAGAACTGAGGGGTCTTCTGAGATGTGGAACTTTTAATGTTAAACCTGGGACACTTAATGGACAAATCTGTACATTGGTTATACTAGTGGGCCTGTTGGGATTGGAAACCATAGCTGACATAAAGACCATATATATAGTAAAATTCTGCCTTGTACCAAAAAGAGAAAAATAGAAAGGAAAGCATTCATTCATTCATTCATTCATTCAAAAATAAAGTTAGAGGGGATGCCTGGGTGGCTCAGTTGGTTAAGCATCTGCCTTCAGCTCAGGTCATGATCCTGGGCTCAGGTCCCACATCGGGCTCCTTGCTCAGTGGGGAGCCTGCTTCTCCCTCTGCCTGCCGCTCCCCCTGCTTGTGCTCTCTGTCTTTCTGACAAATAAAGTAAAATCTTTGAAAAAAAAGTTAGAACAAGGTTACAAGCATGGACTTTGGAACAATAAGTTTTGTTTGAATCTGGGGTTCAAACCTTGGCTCTATTATTTATTTCTATGATCTGATGATTATTTAACTTCTTTATGCTTTAATTTTCTCACCTTTAAAATCATAGGGTTTTTTTTGGGTGTTGAGTGAATCAAAAAACCAAATAATCCAGTTAAGAAATGGGCAGAAGACATGGATAGACATTTTTCCAAAGAAGACATACAGATGGCTACCAGACACATAAAAAGATGCTCAATATCACTCATTATCAGGGATATACAAATCAAAACCACAATGAGGTACCAGCTTACACCTGTCAGAATGTCTAAAATTAACACAGAAAACATCAGATGTTGGTGATGATGCGAAGAAATGGGAACCCTCTTACACTGTTAGTGGGAATGCAAACTGATGTAGCCACTTTGGAAAAAAGTATGGAGGTTCCTCAAAAACTTAAAAAAAGAACTACCTTATGTCCTGCAATTGCACTACTAGGTATTTACTGCAATACTACTAGGTATTTACCCAAAGGATACAAAAGTACTGATTGAAGGGACATATGCACCCCGATGTTTATAGCAGTATTATCAACAATAGCCAAGTTATGGGAAAAGCCCAGATGAGTCCATCAACTGATGAATGGATAAAGAAGATGTGATATATATACAGAATGGACTATTACTCAGCCATAAAAAGGAATGAAATCTTGACATTTGCAATGATGTGGATGGAGCTAGAGTATATTATGCTAAATGAAATAAGTCAGAGAAAGACAAATACCATATGATTTCACTCATGTGGAATTTAAGAAACAAAGCAAATGAACATAGAGTTTAAAAGAGAGAGAGAGAGACAGGCAAACCTTAAAAGACTCTTAACTATGGAGAACAAACTGAGGGTTGCTGGAAGGGCGGTAGGTGGAGGGATGCACTAAATGGGTGATGGGTAATAAGACAGATACTTGTCATGAGCACTGAGTAATGTATAAAATTTTTGAATCATTATATTGTACACCTAAAACTACTATAAACACTGTAAGTTAACTATAGTGGAATTAAAAATAAAATCTTCAAAACAAAGAAACAAGTAAAAATGATCCGTGTCCCTCCCACATGCAAAACACCTTTTTCTCCAAACCAAAAGCCTCAACTCTGATCCCAACAAAGCATCAGGCTCAAGCTTAAAGTTTAGGATCTCATCATCTAAATCAGGTGTAATTACAGATAAGACTTTACAGAATTTGAAGACCTGAGAACCAAGCACAGAAGTCATGTGTCTCCCATATACCCAACATAAATGGTGAGACAGAGATAGGAGTACTATAATAGAAGCTCACATTAAAAAGGCTGGGGGTGGGGAGGCACATGATATTCACAGACTTCTAATAATTCTGAAGTCTAGCTCAGCACATGTCACTAACTGTTGGGGCAAAAAATGTATATTGATTAGAGACCAGTTGTAGTATTTGGGAGTAGTTTTCTTTGATTCTCAATTATCTGGGTTCCAGGTTCTGTCATCTTTTTTTTCCATTAAAAATGGTTTATGTTCACTATAAGAATTTGGAGATTCAAAAGTCTCTTTTCTTTGAACTGTTTGTGTCCCTTTCAGTATAATCTCTTAAAAATTCTTTTAAAAACTTTGTGCCTTCCTGTCTGTCAGATTATAGGCAAATTTGATGAGATTGAGCCACAAATCTCTGAAATCAGCCCCTTCCTACTTTGGGCTGAGAGTCTGAATGCTATCGTCCTCAAATTTTTCTGAGGTTTAATAATTTTGATTAATTTTTTTTTTAAAAAATTAAACTAAAAAAGACTGAGTTATATTTAACTGGAAAGTTGTACACCTTTCCTCTCCAACTTCCACCCTTATAAACTTCTAAGAAAAGTGTACTAACAGTTACAGAAAACAAAGAAGTAACCTTTCCTGGCACCTGCGAATGCATCGGACAGGGTTTTCAGTCCACTAGACCAACTGTGTGATTTCTTCTGACTTCTCACCACTCAGATTTGACTCACCAACTTTTGCCAGATGTCACTGAGCTTCTTTATAAATAAGCAAAATGAAGAGAAAGGGCTATTATTATTCCTTGGATTCTTAATTTTATATGCTTTTGCTCTGTTTGCAGTTAATTTGCTAATAATGTAGTGTACACTAATAATATCATGCAAACAACATTTTGATTTTTTTTATCTGCCCAAGACTTGTATTTCTTTTTTTTTTTTTTTAATCTTTTGAACCCCTTTATCCATTTCTCCCACCCTCAGCCCTCTGGAAACCACCAATCTCTTCTCTGAATCTATGTTTTTTGTTTATTTAAGATGCCACATATAAGAGAGATCATACAGTATTTGTCTTTTTCTGTCTGGCTTATTTGACTTAGCATAATGTCTTAGCATAATACACACACACACACACAGGAATATTATTCAGTAATAAAAGAGAATAAAATCTTGCCATTTGCAACAACGTGCATGGAAATGCATATATATACATATGCATATATATTATGCAAATATATGTATTTATATATATAAATATATATATAAAACACTTCTTTATCCATTTATCCATCATTGGACACTTAGGTTGTTTCCGTATCTTTTTTTTTTTTTTAATCCTTTTTTTTTTTTTTAAAGATTTTATTTATTTATTTGACAGAGAGAGACACAGCGAGAGAAGGAACACAAGCAGGGGGAGTGGGAGAGGGAGAAGCAGGCTTCCCGCGGAGCAGGGAGCCCGCCGATGCGGGGCTCGATCCCAGGACCCTAGGATCATGACCTGAGCCGAGGGCAGATGCTTAACGACTGAGCCACCCAGGCGCCCCTGTTTCCGTATCTTAGCTATTGTAAATAATGCTGCAGTGAACATGAGTGAGGGTGCATATCTTTTCAAGTTAGGTTTCTGTTTTCTTTGGATAAATACCCAGAAGTGGAATTGCTGGATCACCTGATAGTTTTATTTTTAATTTTTTGAGAATCCTCCATACTGTTTTCTAGTATAATGGCTGCACCAATTTATATGCCCACCAACAGTGCACAGTAGTTCCCTTTTCTCCATATCCTCACCAACACTTGTTAATTCTTGTCTTTTTTTTTTTTTAATTTTCATTCCAGTGTAGTTAACATACTGTGTTATATTAGTTTCAGGTGTACAATATAGTTATTCAAAAATTCTATGCCTTATATAAAAAGTGTACTCTTTATCCCCTTCACCTACTTCACCCTTCCCCCTACCCACTTCCCCTCTGGTAACCATCAGTTTGTTCTCCACAACTAAGTGTTGGTATTTTGGTTTGTCTCTTTTATTCTGTTTGTTTTGTTTCTTAAATTTCACATGTGAATGAAGTCTTATGACTTATTACATTTAGCATTATACTCTCTAGTTCTATCCATATTGCAAATAGCAAGAATTCATTCTTTTTTATGAATAATAATTTTTATGAATAATATTCCATTGTGTGTATGTATACATATATATATACACCATATCTTTATCCATTCATCTATCAGTGGACACTTGGGCTGCTTCCATAATTTGGCTATTGTAAATAATGCTTTAATAAACACAAGGGTACACTAGTTTTCCTAGGTAAAATGTCTGTTCAGATTTTCTGCCTACTTTTTAAACAGGTTGTTTGCTATTGAGTTGTAGGAGTTCTTCATATATTTTGGATATTAGCCCTTTATTAGGTAAATGATTTACAAATATTTTTCTACCTTTCAGTAGGTGGCCTTTTCATCTCACTGATGGTTTTCATCACTGTGCAGAAGCTTTTTAGTTTGATTTAATCCCACTTGTTTATTTTTGCTTTTGTTGCTTTTGTTTTTGGTGTCAGATTTAAAAAATCTTGCCAAGATGTATGTGAATAAGCTTATTGCCTATGTTTTCTTCTTGGAGTTTAATGGTTTCAAGTCTTATATTCAAGTCTTTAATCCATTTTGAGTTTATTTTTGTGTTTGGTGTAAGATACTGGTTGATTTTCATTTTTTTGCATGAGGCTATCTAATTTTCCCAACACAATGTATTGAAGACTGTCCTTTCCCCCATTGTATATTCTTGGCTGCTTTGTTGTAAATTAATTGACCATATATGCATAGGTTTATTTATGGGTTCCCTATTCTGTTTCATTGATCTATATGTTTGTTCTTTAGGCCAGTACCATACGTTTTTAACTACTATAGCTTTGTAAAAGAGTTTGAAATCAGGGTGCATAATGCCTCCAGCTTTCTTCTCAAAATTGTATTGGCCTTTTGGGGTACTTTGTGTTTCCATACAAATTTCAGGCTTATTTCTTCTATTCTTTGAAAAAATGTCATTGGAATTTTGATAAGGATTGAAAAAAATCTATAGATTGCTTTGGGTAGAATGGAAATGTTAACAATATTGATTCTTCCTATCCATGAGCAGGAGATCTTTCCATTTATTTGTATGGTCTTCAGTTTCTTTTAGTAATGTCTTGTAATTTCCACATTTATGGTTAAATTTCCTTGTAGGTGTTTTAAACTTTTTAATGCAATTATATATGGATTTGTGTCTTAATTTTTCTTTCTGAGAGTTACCAATGTATAAAAGTGCAACAGATTTTGGTATATTGATTTTCCATCTTCAACTTTACTGAATTCATTTATTAGTTCTAACAGTTTTTTAATGGAGTCTTTAGGCTTTTCTGTATATAATACTGTGTCATCTGCAAATAGTGATAGTTTTACTTTTTCCTTTCCAGTTTGGATGCCTTTTATTTTTCTTGCCCAGTTGCTCTGGCTAGGACTTCCAATTCTATGTTGAATAAAAGTGGTGAGAGTGGAATATATATTTTTCTTTCTTAGGGTGTCCTTGTCTCATTTTGTTATCAGGGTAATGCTAGCTTCATAAAATAAATTTGGAAAAGTTTCCTCTTTTTTTTTTTTTTTTTTGAAGAGTTTGAGAAGGATTAGTATTAATTCTTTGAATGTGCGGTAGAATTTATCTGTGAAGCTGTCTAGTTCTGGCCTTTTGTTTGTTGGGAGGTTTTTGATGAAAGATTCAGTCTCCTTTCTAATAATTAGTCTTTTCATATTTTTTATTTCATCATGTTCAGTCTTACTTAGTAGGTTGTATGTTTTTAGGAATTTAATTCTTTTAGATTATCCAATTTGTTTGCATATAATTGTTATAGCAGTGTTTTATGATCCTTTGTGTTGCTGTGGTATCATCTCTTTCATTTCTGATTTTACTTATTTGAGTTCTTTCCATTTTCTTTGGGAGTCTAACTAAAGGCTTGTCAGTTTTCTTTATTTTTTCAAAGAACCACCTCTTAGTTTTATTAATCTTGACTATTGTCTTTTTAGTCTTTATTTCCTTTATTTCTGCTCTATTCTTAGTTATTTTCTTTCTTCTAAATTTGGGGTTATTTGGGGTACCTGGGTGGCTCAGTTGGTTAAGCGTCTGCCTTCAGCTTGGATCATGATCCCAGGGTCCTGGGATCGAGTCCCATGTCAGCTCTCTGCTCAGCGGGAAGCCTGCTTTTCCCTTTCCCTCTGCCTGCTGCGCTCCCTGCTTGTGCTCTCTCTCTTTCTCTGCCAAACAAATAAATAAAAATCTTAAAAAAATAAATTTGGAGTTATTCTTATTATTCAAGTTCATTCAGGTGGAAAGTTAGATTGTTTGAGATTTTTGATTTTTTTAAAGATTTTATTTATTTGAGAAAGAGGAGGAGAAGACAGAGAGGGACAAGCAGACCCTTGCTGAGCACAGAGCCCTACATGGGGCTTGATCCCAGGCCCTAAGATCATGACCTGAGTCAAAATCAAGAGTTGGTCACTTAACCAACTGAACCACCCAGGCACCCCAAGAATTTTCTTGATCTTGAGGTAGGCATTTATTGTTATGAATGCCCCTCTTAGAACTGTTTTTGCTGCATCTCACAAATTTTGGCATGTTATATTTCCATTTAGTCTCAAAGTATTTTTTTTTATTTGTCTTTTGATTTCTTCTTTGACCTGTTGGTTATTCAGTAGCATGTTACTTAATATCCATGTATTTGTGAATTTTCCAGTTTTCTTCATGTGATTAATTTCTACTTTCATACGATTGTGGTTGGGAAAATGTTTGACATGATTTCAATCCTCTCAAATTTTTTAAGGCTTGTTTTGTGGCCTAACATGTGATCTACCATGTGCACTTGAGAAGAATGTGTATTCTCCTTTTGGATGGAATGTTTTATATATATCTGCTGAGTCTGGTCTAATGTGTTATTTAAGGCCAATATTTGCTTATTGATTTTCTCTCTAGATTATCTACCCATTGATGGAAAAGGGGTATTAAAATCCCCCACTATTATGTTGCTTCCAATTTCTTCCTTTAGGTCCATTAATACTCGCTTTATATATTTAGGTGCTTCTGTGTTGGATGCATAAATACTTACACATGTTATATCCTACTTGATTGACATTTTATCATTTTGTTGTGCCTGTCTTTGTGTATTATTACAGTCTTTGTTTTAAATCTTACTTGATTGACATTTTATCATTTTGTTGTGCCTGTCTGAGAGTCTGAATGCTATCGTCCTCAAATTTTTCTGAGGTTTAATAATTTTGATTAATTTTTTAAAAAAAAAATTAAACTAAAAAAGACTGAGTTATATTTAACTGGAAAGTTGTACACCTTTCCTCTCCAACTTCCACCCTTATAAACTTCTAAGAAAAGTGTACTAACAGTTACAGAAAACAAAGAAGTAACCTTTCCTGACACCTGCGAATGCATCGGACAGGGTTTTCAGTCCACTACTGAAATGTTATATCCTACTTGATTGACATTTTATCATTTTGTTGTGCCTGTCTTTGTGTATTATTACAGTCTTTGTTTTAAAGTCCATTTGTCTGATATAAGTATAGATACCCCACTTTTTTGGAGAGTTTCCATTTGCATGGAATATCTTTTTCCATCCCTTCCCTTTCAGTTTGTGTGTCTTTACATCTGAAGTAGTTTCTTTTAGGCACCATATAGATGGGTCTTGTTTTTTATCCTTTCAGCCAGTCTGAGTCTTTTGATTGGAGAGTTTAGTCCATTTACATTTAAAGTAATTATTGATAGGTATGTACTTATTGCCATTTTGTTAATTGTGTGGGTTTGCTTTTCTTTTCTTTTCTTTTTTTTTTTTTGCTGTCTTTATAGTTCCTTTGTTACTTTCTTCTTTCCCTGCTGTCTTCCTTTGTGGTTTGATGACTTTCTTTAGTGATATGCTTATATTCCTTTATCTTTTATGTATTACTGTTTTGGTTTGTGGTTACCATAAGGCTTACATATAACAACTTAAAACAGTCTTTTTTAAGTTGGTAACAACTTACATTTGATCACATTCTAAAGCTCAACATTTTTGCCATCACATTTTATGTTTTTTTTTTTTTAAGATTTTATTTGAGAGAGAGAGAGAGAGTGTGTGCATGTGCACAAGTGGTGGGGAGAGGCAGAAGGAGAAGCAGACTCCCCACTGAGCAGAGAGTCTGATGTGGGGCTTGATCCCAGGACCCTGAGATCATGACCCGAGCTGAAGGCAGACACTTAATAACTGAGCCACCCAGGTGCCCCCTATTTTATGTTTTTGATGTCACATTTTACATGTTTTTATTTTATATCCCTTAATCATTATAATTAGTCATTTTTACTACTTTTGTTTTTTGTCCTTTATACTAGCTTTATAAGTGATTAATCCACTATCTTTACTATATATTTATCTTTCCAGCAAGATTTGTTCTTTCTTATGTTTTCTTTTTTCTTTTCCTTAAGATTTTATTTATTTGACAGAAAGAGAGAGAGCACAAGCAGGCAGAGCAGCAGGCAGAGGGAGAGAGAAAAGCAGGCTCTCCATGAGCGAGAAGCCTGACATGGGGCTCAATCCCAGGACCCTGGGATCATGACCTGAGCCTAAGGCAGCTGCTTAACCAACTGAGCCACCCAGGCACCTCTCTTTCTTATGTTTTCTTGTTACTAATTAGCACCCTTTCTTCTCAGTTTAATTTACTCCCCTGAACATTTTTTTGTAAGGCAGGTTCTATCTTTTGCTTGTCTGGCGATCTCTATATGTCTTCTTCAGTTTTGAATAACTTTGGCAGGTAGAGTATTTTTGTTGGATGGGTTTTTTGTTTTGTTTTGTTTTTTATTGTTGTTGTTTCAGTACTTTGCATATATTGTGCCACTTTCTTCTGGCCTGCAAGGTTTCTGCTGATAAAACTGCTGATAGCCTTATGAGGATTACTTTGTACATAACAAGATGTTTTTTCTCTTACTGTTATTAAGATTCTCTCCTTGCCTTTAACTTTTGACATTTTAATTATTATAGGTCTTCGTGTGAATCTCTTTGGGTTCAACTTATTTAGAATTTCCTGGGTTTCATGAATCTAGATGTCTGTTTGGTCTCTCATGTTAGGGAACTTTTCAACCACTATTTCTTCAAATAAGATTTCTGCCCCTTTCTCTCTCTTCTCCTTCTGGGAGCCCTATAATGAAAATGTTAGTCCATTTGGTGTTCCATACCTCCTTTCATCTATCTTCACTTTTTGAAAAAAAAAAAATTCTATATTTTTGCTACTGTGATTGGGTTAGTTCCACTGCCTTGTCTTTGAATTGACATTTCTTTTTTTTCTGCTTCATCTAGTCTTCTGTTGAAACCTTCTACCGTATTTTTAAGTTATTGTATTTTATAGCTCTGTGAAGCTTCAATATTCACTTCAGTATTCACTGTCAATATTCTTTTTTTAAATCTCCTTAGCCAAATACATAAGTTTATTTATATTTTCTCTTTTTCATGTCAACATAAGAGATACCAAACTTTAAATTTTAGTATAACACAAAAAACCTTTTCTCTAGCCTCCAATAACAATGTCCTCCCATTCCTTCCAGACTTTACTAACAGTCTCCTATAGGCCCTTTTAGCTTCTTGTTGCCACCCAATTCTAAGGCTGATGCCATATATTTTAGGTTTCTGTTATGACAGGACCCACTTTCAGGTATCAATTTCTGTTGTGTTTTGTTTTTAAATTGTTGTGTAACAAAACACCACAAAACTTCATGGCTTAAAACAATGATTTATTTTATCTTTAATTTTTATGGAGGTTAGTTGGCCTCAGCCAGGAAATTCTTTAGTCTTATTTGAGATCTCTTAAGTACTTATATTCAGATGGTTTCTGGGACTGAAATTTTACTGGGATGTTGGGATGACAGCCTCTTTTTCTCTGTACGTAGTCTCAGGGCTTCTCCTCTCATATAACCTCTCCACATTATATCTAGACATGGGCTTTCAAAAAATGTGGCCAGAATTCCTACATGGAGACTCATGGCTCCCCAAAGCAAAAGCTGCCAATTCTTTTTTAATTTAATTTTATTATGTTATGTTAATCACCATACATTGCATCATTAGTTTTTGATGTAGTGTTCCATGATTCATTGTTTGCATATAACACCCAGTGCTCCATTCAATACATGCCCTATTTAATACCCGTCACCAGGCTAACCCATCCCCCCCACCCCCCTCCCCTCTAGAACCCTCAGTTTGTTTCTCAGAGTCCATAGTCTCTCATGGTTCATCTCCCCCTCCGATTTCCCCACTTCATTTTTCCCTGCTGCCAATTCTTAAGGCTTAGGCCCAGACTGGCATAAAATAACTCCTGACACATTACATTAGTTAAAGCAAGTGGTAGATTAATCCAGTTTCAGTGTGGGACTACATAGGTTTGAATACCAGAAACAGAATTCACTGAGGGTAATCTTTGGAGATTAGCTACCACATATGCTATAATTTAAGCTTCCAGTAGGTTACTCTGATTGCTACTGTTAGAATGAATTGTGGGGGACACCACTGAAATAATATAGATGAGAAATAATTGTGGCTTATTACAGGAGGTGATAGTGATGGAGAAGAATAAACTGTTCAAAGTATATTTGGAGATAGATTTGGAAGGACTTATTGATGTACTGGTTGTGAGGGGTGGAAAAATAGGTAGAAATCAGAGAATGATTTTTAATTTTTAGGTATATGCAACAGAATAAAAGGTGGTTCCATTTACTGAGTTATGTCAAACTTGAGTAGAAAGAGGCTTGGAGGATTTTCAGCCAATAATTCTGTTTTTTATTTATTAAGTGTGAGAGACACTTAAGACATATCAATAAAGATTTCACCTAAAGAGGAAAATATACAAATATGTGGATGAGGAGGGGAACTCAGGGCTAGAATCCTATATTTCATAATTGTGAGCTATACATGGTATTTAAAACCATAGGATTCAAATGAGATCACCTAGGAATAAATACAAGTGAACAGAAGAGGGCCCAGGTTTGAGCCTGGGTAACTCCAATGTTTAAAGATCTGGAGGATGAAAAGGAGCCAGCAAAAAAAGACTGAGAAGAAGCTTAAAATGAAGTATGATGATAATCAAGAGTGGAAATCACAGGAGCCTGGAGAGGAAATTGTTTCATTGTCAAAAGATGGGTTAACTGATGTAAATTCTGATTAAGTCTGTAAGATGAAGACAAAGACATGTCCATGGGTTGGCTTTAGTGACTAGCTCATTTCATTCTAACCAGATGTTAATTAATATATATTACTTTTATTATGTAGTTATTTATTATCCTTGTCCTCCACTACAATATAAACTTCAGGAGAACAGGGACATTTGTCTGTTTTGTTTATTGTTATAAAATTGTGCCTGGCATGTAATATGTGCCATGACTTCATTCAACCACTCAGCAATCTTAGGAAGTTGGTATAATTATTCTCACTTTAAGAAAAGGAAACTTGAAGATTAGAAATGTCAGACTCACATAGGGAATACATTGGATAACCATGTTTCAAATCCAGATATCTAAGTCTGAAGTTTCCTGTTATTTTCACTAGACCATTCATCATCTACTAAGAATGTTCTGTCACATTGATCATAGGTTTACTGGGAATATTTTAGTGGTTAACCATTAGGTATATTTTAAAAAGGTATCATAAGAGTAATTGCTGTTTGATTAAGTATGTGATTAGAATAATAATATCTTTATTTGCTTCTTTGGAAGTTCTTTCTATCTTAAAATGCACTGTTCTTCAAAACAGCGTTAATATGCATGTTTTCTTAATTTGCATATAATTTACATGTTAATTTATTTTGCACTTCAAGTAACAGCAAAAATGTTCACATAAGTAATACATTAAATGATAGAACCAAACCAGTTTTTTAAACACATGCACTGCAAAATAACAGATGATTTAACCTATTATATGTATCTTTTTTAATGCGTGACTTTTTTTAATGTTCATATAAGTAACATGGAAGACACTTTAGTTAAAAGGATCATAGATGTTATTTGAATTACTTGATTTTTTTGACTTCTAATTAATTTATCCTATGTGGAGACTTAGACACAGGATAGCAAGGAAGGAAAGAAGTTAACTAGAGACTAACGAGAAAATAAATGGAAATGAGGGAAAAGAAAGAAAGAAAGAAAATGGACAGCAGAGGGCTGAAGGGGAGGAGAAAGCAGGGAGGACATCTGAGAGGAATTGAGGAAAAGGCAGAAAGGGTTCTGAGAGCATTTAGGTACCCAAGGATGGGTAGTCCTTGGAATTATGAAGATAGATTCTAGAATGTAGAGGAGGACCCTTTCTTTCCATGTACCTGAGATAACCAATATAAAGCCAACTGATATACTCATTTTGTATATACTCTAGGCCTTGCTAGGTGCTCTGCTAGCCACTTTACATGTAGAAGCTTAGTGTGTTCTGTATCCTCACTCAAGATCCCTGCAAAGTTATGTATACATATATATCTCCCCATTATGGAGATGAATGATGATGATGGTGGTGGTAGCTAAAACATATTTAATGTGCTTAGTACATGTTAAGAACTATGTTCATTGCAATCAATCTAATGATATTGGTACTATTAGATACATAAATCAAGAACTGGGTCAAGTAAACTTATCTAAGATCATACAGTTAGTGAATTGCAGAATGGGAATCTTAACAGATATGATTCTAAATTCCTGTTCTTATCATCAAGTCACACATAATTGGTAGAAATGAACCCATCTGTACCTCTCAGAGCCCTACCACTTCCATATTTTGGCCAATTTTTGCCCATGTGTGTGCATTGGGTCATGGGATGGATTTGATGGTGGTAAAACATAGTGAGATTGACAGTATACACACCAATACTATGACAGATATTTATTACATCCTTCCACTAGATGGTTCCAAAGCTTTAGCAATACTCGTTCTTGTTCTTCTATCGTAAATCTCAGGGACCATTTATTTAGATCCTTGTCCTACTATTCACAGCCTTTTTGTAAGAATGGTGCTTGAGTTGGTTACGTAGGTAGAGCTGCAGAAAACTTCCCTGCCCTTGAGAGTGCTCTGAACAGGGGCATTTGTGTATGGCCATGTGAAATAAAGTTTGTTTGAGAGCAAAAGATGAGCTGTTATTTTCCTGCTTGTGGTAGTTGGGAATATCTAGAACTTACCTCTTTGAAGCTACTTGCTCAATAATCAAAATACCTCAAATCTTGTTCATTGAGAAGATACATAGAAAAAAATGGAAATATTGTGGACTTTGAATCCTTATCCATCACACATGAACTAGTGACCCTGTACAAGTTACTTAACCTCCAGAAACCTCAGTTTTAACATCTACAAAGTGGAGAGAGTACATGCCAAGCAGGCTTGTAAAGATGCAGAGATAAATTCATGTTAAGCATGTAAGATAGTGCTGTATTTATAATAGAAACCCAGTAAATGTAAGTCATCCTTATTACTGGAAGGTTAGACTTCCCAATCTTTGTAGTTGTTTCCAACCCCACAATGCTGAGTCTGGGAGTTGAGTAAGATGACTAGGGAAAGGAAGGGATGAAATGGTACAGCCGTGCCCCGCTGGAGGCAGTGTAAATTTGTATAACCATTTAAGTGAAAAGAGCCATAAAAATGTCCAAGCCCCACTGACCCAGGAATATCTTGTCTGGAAATTTATCTTTAGGGTGTAATTTAACATAAGAAAGCTGTAAGACAAAACCGTCAAGTAAAAATGTTTATTACAACATTGTCTATAACAGTAAAAAGTTAGAAACTCGTAGAAGAGTGGTTAAGTAAATTATACATAAAATAAGGATTTTCTTAGGAAGAAGAAATATTAGAACAAGGAGGTGGGTTTTTTATATAATGTTAAGTGAAAAATAAAAATGATATATTCACTTTGGTTATGCCAAAAAATAATATTCATGTGGAATAAGACTAAAAAAGGAATGGAGAAAATTGAGATGTTTTGTGGTGTGACAGGATTAAAAGGCAATGTCTAAAAATTTTAAGAATTTGTTTAGAAATAAAATGTATTTATTCATAGAATAAATATTTGTGGATGCCTACTATTTACCAGGTATTGTTCTAGATACAACAAATACCTCAGTGAGCAAAACAGGAAAAAAAATTGACATCGTATACCTGGTATTGTCAGAGTACTTTGTAAAAAATTTGTCGAAGTCCTATAATGTCCAAATTAATATTTTTCGATTAAAAGTTTTAAAATTATATAGTTTTGGAAGCAAACAGAGAAACTTGGAAAACAATACAATATTCATCCATGCACCTAGGACACAGAGCGAACAGATGTTTATATTTTTTATTTTCTTCCTAACCCCACTTCTAAGAAATAAAACAGGAACAGCAAAAGGGATGAATGCCCTCATCCTTTTTACCTTTTTTACGCAAAGTTAACCCTAGTCTTAATGTAGTTATGTTATCATGCCTATCCATGTTTTAATTTTTTTATGTACACGTATGACCATAAACAGTATATGATAATATTTTGTGAGCTTCTAAAATTTACATAAATGGTGTCATGTGGTGTTTATCCTTATAGGATCATTTTTATTCACTCATTTTTACTGCTACATCGTATTGCAATGAATGATAAACAGTTTGCATAAAAGTGAAATTACTGGGTGGTGGATATGGGCATCTTCAACTTCGAAGCGTGTTGCTGAGGGGCTTTCCCAAGTCCGAACCGCAGTGTATGTTTCCCTGCATCCTCACCAAACTTAAACATGTTTTGCCTGTTTATGACAGGAATCCTCCTCTTTGTTTTAATTATTTAATCTCTCTGGGGCTTGGGACAAATAGACAAAGACAGGATCCACTCTTGAACCCAATACGAGTCATTGGTGAAGAAGCCTTTTTCTAGGCAGACAGAAGGCCTAATCCTGTGAACTACTAACAAATAGTAGAGAGCACTTTGAGTGAGGCTTATTCATGACAGTAAATACAGTGGAGGCTCATGCCATGGTAATTTGAGATATATGGGTATCCTAATATGTACTTAATGAGATTATAGGTATTAAATGAAATGTCAGATATCTGACTCATAAGAGCAGTTTAGTTAATGTCATTTCCTTTTCTTTCCCAATTAGAAAAAGTACTCGGTAATATACTAAATAGCTTTCGTTTTGTCCATGTGTGCAAATGTTCAGATCAGTGGCCTCCAATTTTGGCGGGTATCATAATCCCCTGGAGCTTTTGTTAAGGCACAAGCTGCTAATTCAGTTTTTTGATTCAGTAGATTTGGTGTGGGGCCTAAACGTTTGTATTTCTTATATGTCCTCATGTGATGTGATGTGATGTGATTTTGTTCTTGCTGCTGATCTGGGAACCATACTTTGCAAACCACTGTTCCATATGTATCCACCAGAACATTATGTCACTGCTGCGTGGGTGTTGGAGGATGAATGTTGTCAGGGTTACACCGATCATTGCATTGATCAATTCACTGATGTTCCTCTCTATTTCATATTGGGGCTCCCTGGAATGCACCTGTGCTTTATTTAGGTGACAGTTCCTGCAGCAGTGGGACAGTGTTCTACCTTCCTTCTTCACTCAGCACATTTGTCTGATGATTCATGAAATCACAAAAGGAATGAACTTTTTTGCTTCTTTCTGCCTGTCTGACTCTGATTACAAATGAGCTAAAATAAGCAGGTTGAGATTTAGGGCAGTTTTCACTGGTAGGGAGCTGCTTGGCACCGGGAGCCATCTAGGGGACTGGGCAGGGGTTGCAAGGTTCTTATTTTAATTTAAAGTCATCCATCTTGCTCCCTTTTCCACCATCTTACTTTCTCATCTACATCTTCAAACTCCGATATTCAGTGCTCTTTCTTTGAACCCTTGTCTAGAATCATTCTTCACTTAAATTCAAGAAATGCACAACTATGCAAAACGGAAGCAAGATGAAATTCTGGGGATGCTGTCCACTTGAACAGGCATAAATTTTAGATTATTTCTTTCTATGCTTTCTATTTTAAAAAGTTTTTATTCATAAAAATATAATTGAAATATATTTTAATATATATAGGAAATGTATTCATAACCATATACTTTCTAGGAAGTGTATTTCTTATAAACACTGAGATAAGTTATTCATTTGGGAGCTCTGTATAGGGTATACTTCAAATATAGTATTACAGATTTTTAACAACAAATATAAAATCATGGTATTAGATGTCAGAAATAGAAGATGTAAAATACTTTTTACATTGCAAAAAGTGCTACACAAAGATGAGGGTGGAGTTTTTTATACCTTACCCATAAGATCCTTTTGGGCCAAGGCTGTCTTCTTTATATTTTCCCACTTCTATAGAGATATAGTTGAAATATAACATTTTATTATTTTAAGGTGTACAAGATGATTTGATATATGTATATATTGTAAAATGGTCACCACAGAAAGTTTAGTCAAACATCCAATACCTCACAGTTACAATATTTTTTCCTTATGATGAGAACTTTTAAGATCTCTCTTAGTATCTTTCAAGTACACAGTACAGTATTACTAACTATAGTCATCATGTTGTATATTATATCCCCAGGACTTAATAATTAGAATTTTGTATCCCATGCCCTTCATCCAATTTCTCTACACCGCCCCCTCCTTCTGGCAACCACCAATTTGTTCACTGTCTATGAGTTTGGTATTTTTAGATTCAATTTATAAGTGAAATCATGTAGTATTTGTCTTTGATTTATTTCAGTTAGCACAGTCTCCTTAAGGTCCATCCATGTTACAAATGGCATGATTTCCTTTTTCTTAACGGCTGAATAATATTTCTGGGTGTGTGTGTGTGTATGTGTGTGTGTATTCCACAACTTTATCCATTCAACCATGGATGGACACTTAGGTTGTTTCATTGTCTTGGCTATTATAAATATTGCTTTGGGGGGCCCCTGGGTGGCTTAGTCAGTTAAGGGTCTGCCTTTGGCTCAGGTCATGATACCGGGGTCTTGGGATCAAGCCCTGCGTAGGGCTTTCTGCTCAGGAGCGAGTCTGCTTCTCCCTCTTCTTCTCCCTGTGTGATCTCTCTTGCTCTTGCTTAAATAAATAAAAAATCTTTAAAATAAATAAACAAATAAATAGAGCTTCAGGGAATATGGGGGTACAGATATATCTTTGAGATAGTGATTTTGTTTCCTTTGGTTATGTACACAGAAATGGGATTGCTGAATCATATGGTACTTCTATTTTTAATTTTTTGAGGAAATTCCATACTGTTTCCATAGTGGCTGCATCAATTTACATTCCCAACAAGTCACAAGGATTTTTTTCTTCATGTTCTTGCCAACAATTGTTACATCTTGTTTTTTTGATAGTAGCCATTCTAACAGATGGGAGGTGATACCTCAATGGGGTTTTGATTTGCATTTTATCTTTTTTTTTTTTTTTTTGTAATGACCTCAGATAAAGATAATCTCTGGTATAGATCAGTGTTAAAGAAATGAATGAAAAATAATATGGAATGTTAGAGAGTACAGTGAAAAGAAAGAGGCTTTGAAGTCCATCAGATGTTGTTTTAAATTCTGATTTGACTGTGTGGGTACTCTTGGGCAACTTTCTTAATCTTTCTGAACCCTAGTTTTCTGGTTTATTAAACAAAGACTGGATCCTATTCCCTGTCTGAAATCATGTGAAATTTAAATGAACCACACTGACTGGTACATTGGCACCGAAATAATACTGGTTCCTTCCATTTGAGCACTACTAGTTTCTTAACAAAGAACAAAAAAATATATACAGTATTAAAGTTATTGCTAAATCTATGGCCAATATGGACTGTATTTTCAGACTCCCTTGTGCAATTATTAATTATCTATTCTCTTACAGGAATCCTGTAAGAAATCATCCATATTTTATGGAGATAATGAGAAAAGTGAGCTTAAAGATACTATGAGTAACTGCCTCAGGATAAGTCAGTGCAACGTAAACCAAGAGCTGAATTTCCAAGTTCAGAGTCCCTGCTCCCGTGTCTTCTTTCTTCTCAGCTAGGCAGCCAAACTGTAATTCTTGATTCTATTTTAGCAGGAAAGTTTGTTTGGGGACCTAGAGAAGTTTAAGTCATTTAAGTTTTGTTTTTCAGTTTTATATTTTTCCACTGTAAATGGGGGAAGAGATAATCAGACAACAATGCAGATCACTTTTTGCTATGACTTGTATGATCACCTTATTATTTTATCTGTATTCATTGATTAGATAGCATTAAAAATGTATTCAATGTAATAGCCTTTGAAGTAGATGGCTGCTTCCCAGACAAGCTTTGGTGCTGAAAACCTGTATGTACCAGGACAAATCATTACATATTAATAACAACAATAATAAATATAGAATTAATTGTTGAAGCCCCAGGTGTGCATTATGGTGGTAAGCTCTTTATATGTATTATATAAATTGTTCCCCAAGTATATACATTCCTCTGAAGAAAATGTTATCATTCTCTCCATTTTATACATGAGGAACTAACTAAAGCCTTAGAAAGTTTAAATAAGTCACCTAAACTCATGCTCAGAAAGATTAAATGCCAAACTCAGACTAGATTAGAGTGTGGTCTGGCTACCTCCAGAGCTGAAGCTCTAAACACTAACCTTATAAATATTTATTGAGTGTCATGTATGTTAGGCCCGGAGGAGAGAGGAATTACTAAAACAAAAAAGATCCTTGCCCTCTGGGAATTGAAATCTGGTTCTAAATACAGAATAAATAGCCCAGAATGAATATCAATCAGTTTCCTAAATAATGTCTATGGAACTAAGGGTGTCTTTGGAGTTTTTGTTTTTGTTTTTAAAAGGGAAAAAGCAATCCAAACTCTAATAAGTTTAGGGAACTCTGCATGCTGTTTTCCTGTCTTTGAGATGCACATTACATATTAGTAAAGTCAATGAGAAGCCCTGCTATTTAAAATACTAACATTTTTTGAGCTTATTTGATGACAACCCCCCCCCCCCAAGTTATTTCCATTAATACCCTTCAGGACACCAGTATTCCATGGAACATAGTTTAGGAAATGGCTGGGCTAGACAAATTCTTTAATATATAATCCCTTTGTTTTCTTCTGAAAGACTGTAACCTTTGGCATTCATGTTTTCTGAGCACTCCAAAATGTACATTGTATATTAGAGCAGCTCACCTATGAGTTTATAGTGTCTGTTTATTAGTCAAAAAAAAGAAAAAAAAGCTGGTCATGCACCTCACGATCTGCAAGGTTCCATGCTCATTCCTAACACCCTGCCCTCTGTTCCCTTCTTAGCTGTCTTTCTTAAAAGTACAGCTGTCTCCATTCACAGCCCTTCCCCCCACAATGTGCTCATTTCTGCCTTACACCTGCTATGTCCAGCTGTGTGGTTGGGGTTAAAAAGAAATTGTAGAGGTTTACAAAGGTTGTCAAGAAGCAAAGGAAATTTCAAGGAGTTGATAGCATTGAGAACAAGAATAGGAGAGATGAGTGTTTACCTTGAAGGTTGTCTGTGAGCCAACAGGAGAAAAGGTGCAAGTCGACCTAGGTGAGAAAAGATCCATTTTAGAGGTGGAGGTTGGCAGATAGGCTGTTGTGTGCAGTTAACCTTTTTGATTCTTTAGCTCTGTGGAGTTCTCAGAATAAATTTGGAGTTCAAATATTTAGTTTGGAAAAACTAAAGGTAATGAGTTGTTTTCCTTATCACAGCTGATCAAGAATTATCTGTTCATCTGTTATTTTCAAAGTAAAAACTACCTTTTCAAATGGCTATTTATATTAAAGATATTTCCATTGTCCTTTAAAAAAGTCTCCCTAAAATTAAAATTTTAGGAATCTGAGGCACCTGGGTGGCTCAGTCGGTTAAGCATCTGCCTTTGGCTCAGCTCATGATCCCAGGGTCCTGGGATCAAGCCCTGCATTGGCCTCCCTTCTCAGTGGGGAGCCTGTTTCTCCCCTTCCTCCTCACTTGTGTTCTCTCTCACTCTCTCTCTCCAATAAATAAATAAAATCTTAAAAAAAATAAATAAATTTTAGAAATCTCTAATGCTGTTTCTTTCCAGAGAACTGTATGTATTTTTTTCTGCAAAAAGATGTGCTCCTCAACCTGTGTGTATTCGATTTTATAACAAATTTTACAATGCTAAATGAGCACATGGTAGAGGCTCAAATAAATAAGTGTATAATTCTGTGCTTGTTGACAATGAGAAGTCCAAAGCCACTTAGAAGTCCAGAAAAGCCATTGATCTTAGGAAGGACCAGAGGTTTGTTCTGCCTGAAAAGCAATTATGTTTATTGTCTTTACAATGAACTTTAACTCAGGAGCTCACAAGCGTTTGCTGCTTCTGGACTTAAATCAATCTTCCATTATCCTACCTTGATATCATAACAACCCACTATGGTAAGAATAATTAGTCCCTTTTTAAATATGAGAAAAGTGAGTTTCAGAGAAGCTAAATGACCCTCAGGAAGAGATGCTGTCAATGTGCAAACCCAGTGTGGTCTAAGTCACTGTCCTCTAGGATGTGTGTGTGAAATACTTAGAGCAGTGCCTGGCAAGTGGTAAGGATGAGGTAAATGCTGGTTTCTATTCCATTTTATTCCATTTAGTATCCTGTGAGCAATAAATAAACATTCTGCTGAAGTAAAGCTCACACACTGAACTGTGGGCTTTCAGCTCCCTCTGCCCACTGATATGAATTCATTAGCTCAGTGGGCTCAGTAGCTCCCAAGTAGCTGAGAAAGAGAAGGGGTGGGGGCAGGGGGCACTCTGTGGCACAGAGGAAATATCAATCACAAATTCTTTTTTTCTTTTTTCTTTTTTTCACTTTAGATTCAATAAATAGAGAAGCCTTTCAATTACCTTCTCTGGGAGTGTGGTCTCAATGAGAGCGAATGTATAAAATCCTCCTAGAGTTCATTTTGAAAAGTATGACTTTCGCTCATTAAAAAGCACAGCCCAACACTCCAATTAAGCAAAATGTATGCCTTATATTCACCATACAGTTTCTTTTGCTTCATCTTTAGGTGATACACCCTGGCGCACACGAGGCTTTGGGACACAGACAGTAAAAGCTGGTGGAAGTTGCTTAGCAGAATTGCTATTAGCGGTTTAATCACTTGTGGTAAATGCCATGTATATAATCCAAAAGTGGTAGAAATTGCTTTCTGGAGTGCTGGACTTCAGCGGTTTTGTAAGCTTAGGGAATTTTCTCTCAGCAGAGTATTTCGGTTTAAATCTTAGGTCTGTAAATAACATAAATAAATAATACAGTCAAGTACAGTGATTCATAAGTAGAATCTGACAATATATATCCCTGATCCCACCATATATGATTACTTATTTATGTTGCTTTTCAGGCCTAAGAATTGTTGCATTATCCGGTGGTTGAATAACAGAATTGTTTTGCTTCATTATGTTTGTTCTGCCTCTTTTGCAAGAATCCTGGGCCACGGTTTTCGCTACCCTGCCTTGCTTTTCCCATGGAGGTATCTCTGTTTCATGTTGTAGTCAAGTTCATAACCACTTGGAAGAACAGAAAAGCCCACTCCTTGACTCGTGGAAGAACCAGGCTTTTGTTGGTCCTACTTCAAGAACATTTCTTCGTATTACCTGTAAAGTGAAGTTTAACCCAAAAGACAAAAAAAATTAGCCGCTTCAGAATCTAAATCAACTTTACAGAGCCTGAATGCCTCAGGTGGTTCAGCATTTTGTATTAGACAGGTGCTGACCAGGAATTCAAGTTTCTGACACAAACTCATCTGATTTGACTTCTTCCTCTGAGTTGTCCCCGGAGCTCTTGCTTTAAATAAAGTTTATAACTGTGAGCGTAAAACAGACCAAAAAAAATTCCTCTTTGTGTATGGGGTAGGATAGGGATGACAAATATATGGCACAGATTGTCATTCTGTGCCCACAGCAGACATTGTTCCATCACAACACTTCTTTCCAATGGTTCTTAGAAATTGTAACAGTACCTGGCATTTAAGTAGTCCTTAATTGTTGAATGAGCTTATGCTCTGTTTCCCGAACCTAATTGCAAACTCTCTGAGAGCAAGCACTCACTGTGTGTGCTTCATGAGGTGCAGTGCGTCCAATGAAACGGTTTTCAAAAGTTAAACTGGTTTTTCCCTTAGAGCCAACTTAATCGCATATGCTTGTTTGTCCTCCATTTAGATATGGGGGAGTGCCAGTTATTAAAGAAGGTGGTAAAGACAGCCAGAAATACAGAGTATAGACGTTTATTAGGCAGTGTTGACTTAATAGAGTAGTAAACTGTCAAAGACCCAACGCAGGGGCATGGAGAAGGTGATTTTTTACTCTTTGTATTCCTTTAATTCATCACTGTAAAGCAAAGAGAACACAGGCTTTGAAGTCAGGCTTAAATTCATGAATTTTTTTTTAATTTACTGTGTGGTCTTGAATGAGATTTTAAATTGTTACATATACTCCCTGATCCAGGTTGCCAAGATACAAAGTAGACGTGGTAATTATCTCAGTTCTTTTTTTTTTTTTTTAATCGAATTATGTAACACAGGTAATACATTCCTGCCTATTATTCACTATTCAGTGAAGACCTTGGAGGAGGGGGTGAGTAGATAAGCAGAAGCTATTTGAAATACACAGCATAGAAGTAACATAAACTAGACATGCACTTATGCCCCAAACGTCTCATCTCTGTCTTACCCTTTTTAAATGATCTAAAGTGCATTTATGTCTCCTTGTTCTGTCAGTCTCTATAGAGTTAAAAGCAAATATAGACATCTGTGTTGCTTTGGTATTCAGAAACATCAGAATTTTGCATCTTTGCAACTCTTGGAAATAGATTTTCAAAGAAAGAACAGTTTGCCTAACAGCTGTGTAGCCCCATTGCCCCATTTTGGTTCTTTAAAGTATACTATGAAGTGCTTCCTTTCTCAATATTGGAGAGGGGGGCAGTGAAGGGAGGGGGAGAGGTGGAGAAAGAGAGTGAAACTGCTTCCTTTGATTAATGGTATGAGTTTCGACAGCTCAAGGGCTCTTAAATTTTTCATTTTTTTGAGATTGGGGAATGCTGAAAGTTTTATTCATAACTGTATTGCTATTTGTTGCAAATGTTCTTGTATATCATTAAGAGAGGTAATTTTTGAAGTGAAGCTAGACTAAATATTGTCTTGTAAATGGAAAAGCAAAGGCATTCTAAGGGAAAGTTCACTTGGTTTTCTCCAGGAATCTCAATACAAGCTAATTAATATGTTTGCTTATAACCAAGTCTCTCTCATTTTTACACTTATACAGGCTGCAGTTAGAGCATTCCTGCATTTGTATCATACCATTCATCCTGACCCAGTGTAATGCTACAAGTGTGAAGGGTGAAGATGAGTACTTTGCATATTGGAATCACTTGGGAATAATGTGGGAAGGCTTTTGTTTTGCCTGATTTCACAAGGTGATGAGAGTTCACTTCTCAGCTGGAAGATAAAGTTGGATAAATTAGCCAAACACTGTTTTTCACTCTTTCCCACCTCACTTCCTGATGGATTTCCCTTTAGATTTGCTTCTTCCTGTTTGAGTTCTACCACTTGCCAAACAGAAAGTAGATGCGACCGGCTGTTACAATTTCGTGGAGGCAGGGTGGGTGTACTACACACTAGAGAAGGTACGGAGCCCCTGCATTTTCACTCCCCGAAGGAGACATGATCTGTCTCACAGGGAAGTTAAGCTGCACTCCTGCTTGCTTCTTCAGAACAGGGCAGAGAAAGGTGCTATTCATGAAGTGAAGCAGTGATTAAGAGATCTGTAGAGAGACCTGGGTTTGAATTCAGCTTCTGCCACTTCCCAGTCATGTGACCTTGGACTTTCCCTCTCTGAGCCCCAGTGCCCTCATCTGTAAAGTGGAGATGAGCAGGAGGAATATATGGATATATATGTATATGTAATCACAAAGTATACCTGATGCATAGTGAGTACTCAAGACATGGTAGTAATCAGTGTTTGATACGTGCACATCGTATATAATGTCATGCTTTTCACGGATATTTTCTGTGAGATTAGCAGTTACCCAGCTTCACTGCAAGGTTCTTTCATGCAGCAGTGGTGACTTAGCCTTAAATCCCTTCTTTGGACTTAAAAAGAATGGATTCGGACTCTTTTCTTTTAATTCCAGTATAATTAACATACACTGTTATATTAGTTTGAGGTTTATAGTATAGTGATTGAACACTTCCGTATAACACCTGGTGCTCATCACCACAAGTGCACTCCTTAATCCCCATCACCTGTTTCACCCATGCCCTCATTCAGCTCCCCTCTGGTAATCATCAGTTCGTTCTGAGTCTGTTTCTTGGTTTTCCTTTCTCTCTTATTTTCCTTTGCTTGTTTGTTTTGTTTCTTAAATTCCACATATGTGTGAAATCATATGGTATTTGTCTTTCTCTGACTGACTTGTGTCAGCATCATATTCTGTAGCTCCAACCGTGTTGTTGCAAATGGCAAGATTTCATTCTTTTCTATGGCTAAATAATATTCCATTGTGTATATATACCGCATCTTCTTTACCCATTTATCTGTTGATGGACACTTGAGCTGCTTCTGTAATTTGGCTATTGTCAATAATGTTGCTATAAACATAGGAGTCCATGTGTCCCTTTGGATTAGTGTTTTTGTGTTTTTTGGATAAATACCCAGTAGTGTGACTGCTAGATTGTAGGGTAGTTCTATTTTTAACTTTTTGAGGAACCTCCATACTGTTTTCCACAGTGCCTGCACCAGTTTGCATTCCCACTAACAGTGCATGAGGGTTCCTTTTTCTCCACATCCTCACCAACACTTGCTGTTTCTTGTGTTTCTAATTTTTGTAATTCTGACAGATGTGAGGTGATATCTTGTTGTAGTTTTGATTTGCATTTCACTGATGATGAGTGATGGTGAACATATTTCCATGTATCTCTTGATCCTCTGTATGTCTTCCTTGGAGGAATATCTGTTCGTGTCTCGTGTCCATTTTAAATAGGATTATTTGTGGCGGGGGGGGGGAGTGTTGAGTTGAATAAAGTCTTTATATATTTTGGATACTAACTCTTTATCAGATATGTCACTTGCAAATATCTCCTCCCATTCAGTAGGTTGTTTTTTTAGTTTTGTTGATTGTTTCCTTTGCTGTGCAGAGGCTTTTTTATTTTTATGTAGTTCCAATGGTTTATTTTTGGTTTTGCTTCCCTTGTCTCAGGAGACATATCTAGAAAAATGTTACTACAGCCAATGTGAGAGACATTATTGCCTGAGCTCTCTTCTAGGATTTTTATGGTTTCAGGTCTCACATTTAGGTCCTTAATCCATTTTGAGTTTATTTTTGTGTGTGATGTGAGATTGTGGTCCAGTTTCATTCTTTTGCATATTGCTGTCCAGTTTTCCCAACACCATTTGTTGAAGAGACTATCTTTTTCCCATTGGATATTCTTTCCTGCTTTGTCAAAGATTAATTGACCGTATAGTTGTAGGTTTATTTCTGGATTTTCTATTCTGCTCTAGTCATCTATGAATCTATTTTTGTGTCAGTACCATACTGTTTTGTTTACTACAGCTTTGTAATGTAACTTGACACCCGGAATTGTGATTCCTCCAGCTTTGCTTTTCTTTTTCAGAATTGCTTTACCTATTCAGGGTCTTTTGGGTTCCATACATTCTGATTCATTTATGTAGACCTGAGTTAGGATATCTTTTTTCTATTTATTTGTAAACATGTCTTAAATTTTAGTATAGAAGATGTGATCATATTTGCCATACATAATAGATATACAGTACCTTATATACCTTCTGATTTAACTAGCACGTATTGAGGGCTTTTTTTTTTGTACTAAGTGCATTGCATATGATGCCTCTCATTTCCAACAATCCTTCTGAAAGGAAAGATTATTATTAATTGTGAGACTGGAGAGGAAACTAAAGTTCAGACAGGTTAAATAATGACCCAGGTCAACTTAATTTAAGTAGTTACAACCTGGATTAATACATAGGCCTGTTTAAATGCTAAACTCATGGTCTTTCCACTATTCCATGCTGCCTCTCCATATCTCAGAATAATGTAAAAGTGACTTTACAATTCATGATTGTTTCCATCAGCATACACAGGGTTATCCCAATTGTAATGGTATATAATAATGAAATATACTTTTTATTAATGTTATATGTCCATTATGGGTCATTATTTTGGGACCCAGGCTGAAGGAACCACCCAATGTTATGATATGAAGGTCTTAAAGTAGACAGAAAAATAGTAAAGATGAGACAATATGATGAGTCTTAAAGCTTCTGGTCAGAAATGGCATATTTCACTTCTGCTTACAGTCTGTTGACCAAAACAAATCTCATAGCCAAGGCCAATATGAATGGGGTGGGGAGGTATATTCCTCACAGAGGGAGGGCAGCAATTATTTGGGAATACTAATAAATCTAACATAATATTATATGATCTATTTATTTTCCTTGTCTAATTTTATTTTATTCAGGGTTACATAAAAATGTGTTTGCATTCCCTGAAACACACACTATGATGATGGTTAGGAGACAACCCAAGGAGGACTCAATTGAAGAGAGACTCTGCTAGAGACTCACTGTTGATTTGGCATATCTAATACATGAGATATTACGGGGATGTGATACTATGGCCTTTGTGTTGGCGGGATCAAAATATGGGACTGTCCTATTTGCCAAGTTCATTTCTTTCATTGCTCTAGATCATGTCTTGGCACATCAACACAGAGCTGTTCAATAGATGATTATTTTGCATTTCTGCAGTAGCCAATGGAGCTTAAATTGTGTTTCTGAGATGATATCCTGAGCTAGAATTGTATTTTCAATTTCAACCAGCTGATTGGTATAGGGGTGATTTTATTGTTTCTTTGCTTTGGCACCTCCACATCTTCATTCCTCCTCACTGCTTCCAACATAGGAGACTGCTTTTGGCTTCTTTGGGAGATTAAATAGGAGAAGATCAATAACAGGAAGATAAGCATAGGAGTTAACTGGAGAGTAAAATCAGAGAAAAAAAAAATTATGTGATTTTTCTTCTACAAGTGCTTTTTTTTTTCCATCATTACTTACTGCTATTGTTCCCTTTACCTTCAATTTATTTTTCCCCCACTGTCTCATCAACTATTCTAGTCCTGGTCTTCAGCACCTCAAACCTCACAGTAAGAGCCTCCCAGCTTGTTTCCTTGTGTCTACTACCTTCGTCCATCCTTTGTCGTGACTGATATCGGAAACAACTGGATTGTTTAAGAACCAAAGTTACAGAATGCCTCACAAAGCGTAGACCCATACAATCTTAGCAACTCCGTTGAGAGCCCCTTCCTTATTCTTCTTACCTAATGACACCTCTCTGACTGCCATCTCTCCTCCCTTGCCTATCCAGTCCTTTTGGACCCACACTCATTTTAGCTTTCCATCTTGGCATGGCAGCTCATATACTCCTCTTCCTAACCCCTGAGATAGGAATTACATTTCCTTATCCAAACTACTCTTCCAAAAATTCTTCTTTGATCAGTCAATACCACTGTCCCAAGTTGAAAACCTAACATTGTTTCTCTCTTTTCCATTGAGTCAAGTCTGAACACTCTCTCTGGATTTTAAATCCTTCTGTGAAATTATATCTGAGATACGTCTGACCTACATAAACATTTTTCATTTTTTCTTAGCTGGCTCTCAGTCAAGGTAAATTGTCATTCCTTTCTCTTTATAACTTTAACAACCTTCTTACTGAGCTCATCTTTGTTCCTACTAACTCTGTCATGCTCCCTCTAACATGATGTGGTCAGAGGAGCAGAGACTTTAACATAAGGGAAACAGCTTTGAAATTTGACCCCATCACTCACTAGCTATGCAACTTTGGTCAATTTATATATCACTCATTTATATGATCGTTTCCATCTTCCTCATGGCATTATTAATACTCTAGGATTATTGAGAGATTAAGCAGATCTTTCTCTAAAGAATGTAGAATATTGTAGATAGTCAACAAATTGAGTTTTGTTAGTACTCTTCCATCCAGTCTCCCCCATCCTCTAGAAGAATCTTGTCATAAAGTTTTTCTATTTCCATTCTTCATTGAACATTCAGGCTTGGACTTTATTGTACAGGAAAGGGGAAATGTCGAAGGGTTTTGTAAAGGGAACTGGAAACATGAGATTGACTTTCAGAAAGGTCACTCTGACTGCTCTTTGGAGGACGGATCGAGGGAAATTGAGACTGGAGACAGCTACAGAAGTATCCCATGAGAGGACATGGCACCTTAAACCGTGGCGGTGACAGTGGCGGTGTGCCTCTGTGATCCATTTCTCTACCATGTCAGGCATGGCAGAATAAAGCCCTATCTCTGGGCCCTTCCCTGTGGCCCAAAATAGGACTTGGCTAACTCAAGCATAAAGTTAAAGTTAATGAAGGTAAAGAGGTCGTAGCTCAGAAGAAATAGTCTTTTTCAAACTGAAGAGTTAAAGGACAATTTCAAGAGGAAATTGCAGTCATCCATTGGGGGATGGCAGCCCAGTGCTGCAAGTCATGTGATAGGGTTGAATTTGTATTTTTTGCCTCTGAGGGTTTCCTAGTCCATCTCTTATGCTTTAACAAGGCTATAGATGCAGAATGAATTCTGGAAATCAACTATTTGAGAATGCTAATGGAAGTTAAAATAGAATGCATGCCAAGGACAACAAAATCAAAAAAACAAAGCACAAAATAAACACTTAGGTTATGTGCTATGCATCAAATAATTAAATGTTTTCCTGGTTCAGGGAGGGGCAGGAGAAGCAGAGAGAGGAAAGAAGGGATAGAGCAGATTTCCGCGAGGAAGGGTAACACAGCAGCATTTAGCGGGAATGGAAGGGAAAGAAAACATTCTGTCACTGACTGATGAAGAAGGTGAACAAGTGGGTTAGGGTGTATAAGTGAAACTCTATATGAACCAATATATTTTAGCATCCTGCTGGTTTATAATGTGGCTTGAAATAGTAAGGATGCTGAACAGAAGTTGCTGAAATCATCTACTCATCCAAACCGACTAACCTGTAAAATATCTTTGGATAAGATGGTTGCCCTCGGTAATGATAAGAGTCTGAAATGAGTCTGACAGGCAGAAGAGAAAGAGCAATAGAAATACCAGCAGGAGTCAATGAACACACCTTTATCACTGTTTATTGCATTCCTGGATTTAATTGCTTTTGTCTTTTTGGTGGCCTCTTAAATAGCACATTTCTCAGAGATGGTGACTTTCAGAAGAAGCAGTTTAGATTCTCAGCAGGTCAAGAGCTCTATGGAAAAGTTCCAAGGTCCTTATGGCTTATGCAAGCCCTCACCCCATGAGTGTGTTTAGTTTGTCAGCTCCGGCCTTAGGAACTGGAAGAGACAGTGCATTCTGTCTACCTTAATGTCCTCATTGTGGAAATGTGAATACGGTAAGTGGATCTTGTCACAGGGAGCGTGTGAATATTAAGCTGGGATTCAAATTCAAGTCTCCTGACCCTTGGGCCTCAAGTCCGTTGAACTTTGTGCTACATCGCACTGTCTTTCTGTGGATGTTCAAAGACCATCTAAGACTTGAGCGCATGACTCCCCAGTAAAGACTGTTTCTTATTGGAGACAGTCTCTCACCAGATTAAACCGTGATGAATAAGTGATTAAGTTAATTTATAGGTTTAAAGGGTATTTCTCACACCCATGTTGATTTTTCCTTACAGTTCTAAAGGTTCCAAATGTCATGAGCTCACAATCAAGGTCAGTTGAGATAAGAGGCAGTGTGTCTGGTGAGGAATAAATGCCTGAATCCCTATAATATGGGAGGAGTGGTTGAGGGGGAGGCCGCCTGCTGACAAGAGAGCCCTTGTGTGCTGCCACACATGCACTGTGGGCGTTTGGTAATTGTTAGCTCTGAATCCTGCAACACTGAAGTCTCAGCCACACAATTTAGTCCACAACCGCATACAAACCTGTGAGGCTCCAGAACATGGCCATTAGCATCAGGCAACTTTGCAGCACCTTTGGTAACTAATGGAACCTCTCTGAGCCTCGGTTTTTCCATAAAATGGGAAAAATATGGGGGCGCCTGGGTGGCTCAGTTGTTAAGCGTCTGCCTTCGGCTCGGGTCATGATCCCAGGGTTCTGGGATCAAGCCCCACATCGGGCTCCCTGCTTGGCGGGAAGCCTGTTTCTCCCTCTCCCACTCCCCCTGCTTGTGTTCCCTCTCTCACTGTGTCTCTCTCTGTCAAATAAATAAAATCTTTAAAAAAAAAAAAAAAAAAGATTAAAAAAAAAATGGGAAAAATATGACCAAATTTGCTGAGGTGTCACAAGGACTATGTGAAAACATAGGTGAAGTTACCTAGCATGATGGCTTATCGCTTGGCATTGGTGGATTAGCATTCCCTTTTTTCCGTCTAATTTCCATAGAAGCAAGCTACTCACAAATGGAGCATACAACACCTCCAACGTTGCTCACTAAATTTCTGCCCCCAAATCATCCCAACTGAGGAGATTTCTATCTCTTTCCTTATAAATTGCATATTACTTACTGTGTGGAATCAAACATTTTATAGTTACTAAGAATCCTTTTTTGTTACTTATTTATAATTTTTAATATTGTACCTTCTTCTATAGAAGTCAATGACTATTCCTCAAACCCTCCAGATCCACACAGCACCTAGCATAGAGCCAGGACCTTAGTAGTCCTCATTAAATGTTTATCAGGGGCCTGAATTTGTGAAGATCTGAGCACAAGATAAGAGCACAGCTTGAAGTCAGTGTTTCTCTTGCTAGGCCGCAGTTCTGCCTGCAGGGTGTTTGGCTGTTAGGATTGCTAGGATCTTAGATTTGCTTTTGGTGAGAGAGGCACAGAGCAGGAGCTGAGTTTTGGCAAGAAGGGAATAGTGCTGTTGAAACCCACAATGCCAGCTTGTTAGCTCCATCCCCTGTTCAGACATTGTCTTACTCATCTTTGTAACTCAGGTTCCTTTCCCAATTCCTGGGGCATAGTAATTCATATTTTTGTAATAAATAAGTAGAACCATGCTACCTTTGTTCTTTATATTAAAGTTATAGATTTGTGTAGTTCATCCACTTAGCAAATATCATTGAGCACCTACTATGTACCAGGCATTGTGCTAAGGGCTTTTGTTCTAAAGCAATGAACAAAACAAAAATCCCAGGCACAATAGAGCCTATATTCCCAGAAAAAGTAAATAAGCAATGTATTTGGTTATGTTGGTGATGATGTGTGCTATGGAGAGAACAGAGCAGGGTAGAGGAATAGATTTTGCGTGTGTGTGTGTGTGTGCGCTCGCGCACACGTGTGCACATGTGTGCACATGCCTGTGAGTAGCTTGCACTTTTAAACAGGATGATTCAGGGAAGGCTTCTCTGAGAAGGTGACATTTGAATAAATACTTTAAGGAGGTGAGAGACCAAGCCATATAATACCTGGAAGAAAGCCTAAGGAATACCGAGTGAAAAGGCTTAGAGGCAGGAGCATGTCTAGCATCTTCAAGGAGCAAACAGGCCAGTTTGGTGGGGCTGGAGGAGTATCAATACAACAGAAGATGAACTCCAATCCTGTAATATACTAGTAGCTCATCATAAGGACATGATGGCATTCTTCAGTGGATTCCTAGAGTTGGGTGAAAAATTGCAAGCTCTGTGTCATAACCAGACACTACAGTGCTATTAATTCACTTATTCTTTCTTACATCAATTCATTATTTATCGTCGATATTATGTATCTAAGTATCAACAAATATTGAGCACTTTTAATTAGAGCTTACATTTATTGAACACTTGTTAGGTGCTAAGAAATATGTTTTGTGTGCATTTTACAATAACCTTCACCCAGCCTAATAAAATAACTATTTTCATACTGCCATTTCCAGATGAGGAAACCGATGCATTGAAAGTGTTTTTAAAAACTGTATCATCAGGGGGCTCGCTATTTTACAAGGGAATTGAGATAACTACACACATAGTGCGCAAGATGGTTATAAGTATGCATGGCTCAATCAAGTTGGAGAAATTTAGGTAAAGGAGCAAATATCAGTTCTTTTCACCCATTTTTTTCCCTTGAAAATAGAATTGTAGTGACAGTACTTCTTTTATGCTCTTTGTGTTTCTGAAAATCCTGGACATGTGTCAGGGTTTCTAAGTGCCAGTCCTCTTTGCACAAGAGAATGTCATGTAGTTAAGAAGCACTACCATCCTAACATCTCAGCCTCACAGAGTTCCTAGAAAGCCAGAATGTGACCCTGGCATTTCAGCCTGATAGCGTCTTTAAACTTCCTAGTCATCTTCTAAAATTAAATGGGGATCAACATGGTCCCTAATGTTCCAGAAGAAACACTTGGGGGGAGTGTAAATTTTTGGGAAATAACTAAATGGACTGTAACGATTGAGTTTGGTGCTTCATTGCACGTAAGGCCCTTTCACAGTCCCTATCCAAGTAATTATTTACACCCCTCCCTCATTAATCTGCTTTAAAAAAGAACTTTGCCCCCTTCCTATTATTATTTAGTAATCCTATCAGTCACCTTCTGTAGATAATAAATGTCTTGACTTCATTTGTAAAATGCTGTCTCAGCACCACTAGGAATAGAAGGAGGAGCTAGTGAGTTTAATTAACTAATAAATAATTGAAAGCACTTTGCCCCATAAAGTGCTTTGGACATTCTGAGAAGAGACTGGCTCTGGCTCCTGCGCAGTTGAACTCCAACAGTGCAGTTCTTGGGTATGGGCTACATCTTTTGGAAGGCAACAGACCTTATTCTCCAAAATGAATCTTTTTCTTGTAATTTTGCTTTGACAAAATATTGAATGTGTTATCAAGATGTAGCAGATCTCACCAAAAAGACACCCAGTTACACTGGCCTTGAATCTGTTGTATGAGACATTTTGAATTTTTCATCAAGAGTCACCTCGTCAACATAGGCTGATCAGGGGCAATCTGTTGTAACATTCTGCATGTTGCTTTTGGCCTTTCTTGTTTGAGAAAGAGGAAGAAAATTTACCACCATTTTCCATCCTGCAATGTGCATAGAATACACCGAACTAGATAAACTGCTAAGGTCTTTTTAGTCAGTGTGACAAATCATTCATCTAGCTTTTTATTTCTTGTTTTTAACTCTGTGCAATGTTCAGGGGATTATTATTTCTACTGAAAAAAATCTTTTATATTGGAAAGAACTCCCCCAAACCAGCACTTGAGCCAAAGTTTGTTTCGTTTTTGTTTTTAATTTGTATAAACCATAGGTATACAAAGTATAGCCCATGGGCCAGATTTGTTTTTGTACATTTTTAAATAAGTTGATAATAAGAAATAAGAAAAGAACAATATTTGTGAAATATGAAAATAATAAAACATTCAAATTTCAATGCCCATAAAGTTTTATTGAAACACACCATGTCCATTCACTTAGGTATTGTCTATGGCTTCTTCCACCCTATGATGACAAAGTTGATTAGTTATGACAAGGACCATAGAAACTGCAAAACCTAAAATACTTACTATCTGCACTTCATAGATAAAATTTGCTGACTCCTGGACTAGACTATTGTAAGAGTTCTATATATTGGTGGATCATGAGCTCATAGTAAGTAAAATCACCTGTCTCTGGAGAAAAAAAATAGTGGTTCATTCATCATCTTTTTTACTATGGAAAAGAACCATGTTTTAGCACTCAAATGAAATTACTTCACAAAAATGATTATAATCAGATAAAAATTAAAAAAAACTCATGGTACTAATTTATACTATGTCCTTCTGTGTGATATTTAATGTTTTTTTTTGTGTGGTTTTGCTAATCTTTTCATTAATTCATTTTTTAATAGTCTACCTACATTGGTAGTCTGTCTACTCCATGCCAAGGGCTCAGAGTGATACAAAGGAGAAGACAGAACACAGCCCTTGCTAAATTCATTGGAGAAGATACCCATTTGAATAAGTAATTTCAATGCATTGTAGTAAGTGTTTCCATAGTACTATATGCAAATCCTATGGGAGCCGAATAGAGGGAGTGATTCATTATGGCGGAATGGGGGAAAAGGATATTTTAGTTGAGTCTGAAAGATGAATAGAAATTCTCCATGCTTAAAAATGGGAAGGGTCATTTTATTTTTTTATTAATTAATTTTATTTTTTAGAGGGGGAAAGGGGTAAAGGGAGAGTGAGAGAGAGATTCTTAAGCAGGCTTCATGCCTAGTGTAGAGCCCAATGTGTGGGGCTCAACCTCATGACACTGAGATCATGACCTGAACCAAAATCAAGAGTCGGATGTTTAACCAACTAAGCCACCCAGGCGCCCCATATCTTTAATTTTTTTTTTATGGGAAAGTTCGTTTTAGGAGCAGAAGCCAAAGTCCACTGGATCTTGGAAATGCCAGGTATGTTGTATGGCTGGAGTATAAGGTGCATCAGGGGAAGCACTGGAAAGTGAGTTTGGAATTTGGAGGAGAAGATGATGAAGAGCATTGTTCATGAGGCTGGGGGTCTGTACTGTATCCTTCAGGTAACAGAGATCCAACAGAGCTTCTGAGGGAAGCAACGCATGGTTATCTGTGCACTTCAGAAAAAAGTACTCCAGCAGCAATGTAGAAGATGGACTGGAGGGGAAGGAAACTAGAAAAGGGGGCTAGTTGTGAGGCTATGACTATATTCCCATCCAGAGGTAAAGTTCATTGTGTCTAAGGCTGTTATGAGGAGACTATCAAAAAGGAATATATTATATTGTTTCTTTATATTAAAATCAGCTTGAATCCTGCTAATTGTTCTGAATATCTCAGATTTTAATCTTAGGGGAAGAGGAGAAGCAGGAGGCAGAGGAGAGCCCTGCTGGTATTTTCAGTGTTTGGTAGAATACTTTTAATTGCAGTTGTATTTAATTTTTCTTCTGAACCACATGTATAATATTCTGTGGATCCTTGTGCTTTCTGTTCCATGATGGGCAGGTGGCCCTACACCCAGTCTGAGGGACTGCTCCACTCTGGCAATCCTGGCTCTGACTTTCCTGAGATTGATTACTCCCCTTTGGGAGGGGTCCCAGAGACCACCTTGTAGCAGATTGACAAGTTTCTGGTCCAGGGCAGTCCCCAGCTGTGTCAGGGCCTGGGGGTAGGGGGACTCTGTCAGCCAGCAGTGGTGCTGCAGCTCTGTTCAGGTTTCCTCCTCTGGTCCCGGAGCACACCCTGTGTGAGTACTTGGGTGGGGGGGGGCGGTTTGGGGGGGTTGAACAGCTGCCACTTTCAGTCCTGCACTGCCCTGTCATTTGGCTGCATCTGGGCATGTGCCATCCCCATTTCTCACATCCTCAATGAAACTACAACTTGGCTGTCCAAGGTTTCCTGTTAAAGTCTGCACCTTGACAGGACAAGGGATAACTTAGATGGTTTGTCTTATCTGGGATATGAGGAGTGGATCTGGGGATTACAGCAGACTTGGATTGCTAGGAGAGGTTTTTATGGGATTATCTCCCACATCTAAGAGATCATGACAGTGCTAGACATACAGGCATGAAAAGGTCACTTTTTCAGTGGATGGACTGTTTGAGTGATGCCAGATATCTCAAATACTTACCTGTGACATTTGAATCTAAAGAGGACAGGGTGATAGCTTATTTCCTTCTTAGTGTTGCTGAAGAAAAACCAGGATCGACATGCCCTGGAAGTACCAGCAATCTTCTGAGACCTGAGAGAGGTGGCTTCTAAGAGATGACTTCTTTGGCCAGATTTGATACAGGAAGGAAAAACAGCCTCATCAATGGAAAAATCATAGACTTTGGAGCCTTATTGTCCTTATCTGTGTAATCTCCCTAGGTTGTTTTGAGAATTGAAGGAAATTGTGTGTGTGTGTGTGTGTGTGTGCATGCGTGCAAATGTGTGTGTTTGCTTATACATACAAAGCACCTTGTAGAATTCTTGGTGAGTAATGGGCTTTCAATAAATGTGTTAGTTTCTGACCACTTTTGAGAGAGTTGGTTGACCTCAGTGATGAGAACGGATTCCCTGGAGAGGATGGACATGGTGGTGTTCTTCATTTCTGAGAGGAGGCATCATGGCTTAATCAAGAAGTCTTGAATTTGGGGCACCTGGGTGGCTCAGTCAGTTAAGTGTCTGACTTCAGCTCAGGTCATGATGATCTGGGGGTCCTAGGATTGAGCCCCACGTAAGGCTCCCCCTCCCTATGCCCCTCCCCCTGCTTGAGCTCTCTCTCAAATAAATAAATAAAATCTTAAAAAAAAAATAAGTCTTGGATTTAGAGGCCAAAGATCTCAGCTGGATTCATCAGTCTGCCACTCAAGATGAGAATTTGGGCAAATCATGTACCTCTATAATTCTCAGGTCCCATATCTCTAGAACATGTATCTTAGAGGATTAAAACATATAATAAAGTTTTTATAGAGAAAGGCCCAATTTGGGGGGCCCAAACCTTCTATAATTTAGCAGGGAGAACTTCAAGAAAGTGAACATAAGTTATAATTGCCAAAATAAATTCAGGGCTTTGGAAGAGACTTATGTAGGTGAGGGGCCTTCATTAGCTTCATGGTAAATCCATATCTGAGTTTCTGGTACTTAAGTATATTTATATAACATATCTAGTATATTTATTTGATATATTCATGAAAAAAATGAATATGAATTTGTTAATTTGACAAGCCTGAGGCTTAGAGATAATAAATGCAAAAGTTATGGGAAAACACTCATGAAGGGTTTTGTTTTCTTCAAAAATCTCAAAAAACTCCTTCAGCTTTATGCAGGACACAGCAATTTCAGAACAATAAACCTTTAGTGAGTATGTTGGTGCCAGGCACTGTACTAGGCATAGGGGAAACTGTATTACTTGAATAAAGAACAAGTACAGCATTTCTTGAAGAAAGAATGCCTGTCGGTCATTATCCTCCCCATGGAAATTTGTCTTGAGGTCGTTCTCCTGACTCAGAAAAGTATCATGAAAAAGTACAGAAATATTTCAGAGCTTAAGAGATGCAAGGGATCAGTTTACATATTAGAAAGATTTATTCATATATAAAACATTTACTTGGCATTTACTAATGCTTAGGATTGAGGGAGGCACTGGGAATATATTAGTAGTAATATTAGAATTGATACATACTTTTACTGTTAGGATTGTTTTAAAGGAGAAAAAAAAAATATTCTCAGGAGCTGGCTGTCCTATAGTCCCTTTAATTATTTGCTTACAGATTTACCTGCAATAGCACTCACCTCTTCTTCTTTACCTCTGGTTTCAGAAATGTCTTGTTCAAGGCAAATCCCTCCTATCTGAGCAGTAGATGATTTTTGCTGTGACTTTCAAGGTGAGGATGCCTCCTTGCCAATGTACTGGTCTTAACCCATTACTAGTTGAAAGCATTGCTACTCTTACCCTAGCAAATCACCATAAAAAAAGAAAATTCTTAATAAGGGGTGTCATTAAGCATCCGACTCTTGATTTCAGCTCAGGTCTCAATCTCAGTGTCTTGAGTTCAAGCCCTGTGTTGGACTCAGTGCCGGGCGTGGAACCTACTTTAAAAAAAATACTTAATAGGTATTAACTTAAGACTAGAATAAGACGTTCATTCTCTCCCACACTCATAAGCCGCAGACTATCACAGGAGGCTGGGACAGAAGTGTGCAGGTTGGCTGTTGCATCGTTCATCTTTGTGAACCTGATATTTGGAGTTCACTGACTAGGGTTCTGGTTTGTTTTTTTGTTCGGTTGGTTGGTTTGTTTTTGTTTTTGTTTTGTAGATGTGTGCCATAAAATAATCCCCCCAAACCTGAGATAAAATCTTAGGAATGTGTATCATTAGTTACCTTTAATGCTGGGCTCATTCAGACCTTTCTCTGGGTAAAGATATGGAATGTGAGTCTTTACTCCAAGCCTAAAGGGAATCACTCAGGACCTAGGTCCTTGGTAAGCATGCAGCATGGCTCCCCATCATCCTCAGCAGTGTCCTTTTGCTTTGAAAGGTCAATCACTAGCACTGATATTAAAAGGGCAGCTGCCAGGGAAAAGTACTTTGCTTTGGGGCACTGAAATAATTCAAATGAAATAGTTTCCTCCACAGAACAGGCAGCGCATTAGATACCCATCTGAGGGAGTCTTTGTCTTCTTTCAAGACCTAAGTTGCCCTGAGTGTCCTAATTGATTATGATTTTTTTACCCCAATAAGAGCACCTCATATTTGCATTGTGCTTCACAGTTTACAAATTACTTTCATATCCATTATCTAATGTGCTCTCAGCCCCAGTTCTGCAGGTGAGTAGGACGTAAGAGGAAGTAGGTAATTTGATAAGTAATAGAATCCCTATTTTATACATACAGAAACTGAAGTTCAGGAAGGCTAGGTGACTTAGCAAGGGCCATATAATGATAGGATAGTTATGATGGTTGTATACAAGCCATTTAAGTCCAAAATAACCCTCTTTCTGTTATATTTTTACCTTTCATTTAGAGCTCACAAAGAGCTTTCATGTATATTATTTCATTTACTTCAGGGCAATTTGGCTGTTGTGGTTGAGAATATCTGTTAGATCTCTGTTCCAGTTCCAGCTCATTATTTACTAGCTGTGTGATCTTAAAGAAGATACCTCACTTCACTGACCTCAATTTTCTTTTTGGTAAAATAGAGATAAGAATAGCTTTCTTGCAAGCACAAAAGATCTTGTGTAGAAGGCACTTCACACCCAATAAATGCTCAAAAAAAATGGCAGCTACCATTGGTATTAGTAACCACTCAGTGACTGACCCATTTTATTATTAACCATTCTTTGACACTTTTGCAAATGAGAAAACCATGACCATGAGGAAGAACAGAAGAAAATTCATTAGGTTTTGAAATCCCTTAAAAGAAGAATGTGTTTATGTATGCTGGTGAGATATGGGAAGTGTGGGATCTTGACTCTGGGCACCATTACCCAGGTTCTTGGCCCAGTTGGGTATGAGATGAAGGTATTTAACAATTTGTGCACTAAGGTTTTTCAGTGGCCAGTTTAGTTTTCAGATAAATGGAGTTGGTAACAATAAAATGGTACCAGGTATTCCCTTTTCCTTCTCCTTTGGAGGCAGCCTCACTCTCTTTACACCTTTAATGAATCAAAGTCAGCCTACTATCAAATCAGGTTCCCTTTGCTCCAGGTTCCAGAACACATGTGGAACAGCTCACAAATGTGTTATATTTGTACTCCAGAATGAGTTGGTAATCCCTCTCGTGTCACTTGTTTACCGTCCAGAGCTTTTGAGAGAGTATAATTGTGTGGAGATGTGTTCTTTCATTTATGTTTACCCCAGACAGGTGCAACCTGGAAAGACAAATTGAAAGCTGCTTGCGCTATACTGAAAGATTAACAGGCAGTTCCAGTGTCATCCCTATGGGGACGTTTGCTACCTGGGGAACTGATACATGAAAAATGCTTTGGATAAAAATGCCATGCCCTTTTAGCGCAAGGTAAAAAAAAGTTGTTGGCTTGCCTTCCCACTCTGGGGCAGTGCACTGTGTTCAACAACTCCAGATCCCGTCATGTGTGGGAAGTTTCCTATCGTAACTCATTCACTGCATTCCTTCCAGCTAATAGATGTGAGCACTGGGACAGATAATCCAAGACTCGTTTATATATGGCTTTTAAAATCCTTAAATGAATTTTTCAGCAAATTGACCTTCTTAATTTAGTTTTGCTTAGGCTCTTAATTTACAACTCACATTTTTCTTAATGAACAGGGTATCTCTAGCTAACTCTAGGGTCAAACAAAAATTCTCAAGGTGCAGTTCTTGTAAATTAACTTTAAGCCAGCAATTCCTATGGAATATTATTAATAATTGTTTTATCTGCTGCTTATGGAATATCTTCAATATGCCAGGAACTGGGATAGCCTTGGTGATGCAGCAGGGAGGGATTCCCCAGCCTGGTCAAGGAAGAAGACCTATGAAATTGTATTTCATGTAGTATGTTACCCAGATATTGCTGAGAACTTCTTCCCCATGGAGATGTTGTCAAACTTTGAACTGCAGTTCCACAACCTGGGACAATCAAAAAAACTCCTCCCATTTTCTACAAATTTCTGTTAACTTACTTTGTTATTTCTTTCTGTCTCCAGTGCTCTTGTGTTTCTGGATGTACACAGACACTGTTCTGTTCTCTCCCAATCAGTGCAGGTATAAAGCAAAACCTCTTTCCAGCTGGCCCCCGGCCCTACCCCACCCATTTTATTTCCTACAAACAATTTGAAAGTTCAATAACTTTGCTGATAAACTGGATAGTTATAGTGAGGGGGGGTTCATACATTTCAGATCACGGGATTTTCCTGTATCTTGCTGACTTCCTCTCCACCTCTGCCTTTGTGCTCGTTCCTTCATGTTTCTTTTCTCCTTCCAAAGCCTTTTCTCCTTTCTCCTTCTGCCTGCAACCCCTTCTCTGCTTGTTTCTTAGGAAGCAAGCCCATCAGGCCAGGCATCGACACAGGAAGCGGCCTTTTCAAAGTATCTTTTTTTTCTTTTTCCATAGCAGATCTTTTACTACAAGAGACTTTCCTAAGGAAATAACATCCTTCCATATTGTTATAATCACAATGCAACAGTGTAAATGTGATGAATAATGATGTAAAAATATTAGGAAACCCAAGAAGGGGTATCTGACTTTGCCTGGAGGGAGTGGTAATCCTAACCAGGGAAGTTGACCAGACAAATGTGGCAGGTGGGGGCTGGGGTAGGAAAGCAGGTTCTTCTAAGCAGAGGAACAAACATGAGCAGATGTTCAGAAATGAGAAGCAGCATGATATATGAAGGGAATTGCAATTAATTCAGTGTTTCAGAGCATGAAGGACTAGAGAGTGGTAGCGTTTGAAGCTGGAGAGGCAAGAAGGGCCGGATCAGGGAGGGCCTGAAGTCTCAGGCTAGGGAGGCAGGATCTGGTCACACAGTGTGGAGCCACTGACAGCCTTAAGAATGAGAGGGACACCGTGAGGTTTTTTGTTTTGGATCGATCATTGTAGTGGCTTTGGGTATCTGTAATTCAGAGACCTAGAACAGGAAAAGCCGGGATTACCATCTAGTCCATTCCAGTTCACATTTAAGAGGAGGGATGTGAGGTCCCAACAGTGACTTCATTTATGCCACACCACTCAGACCAGTTTGTCTATCCAGTGTCCAACATGCTGAGTTGCAGGCTCAGAGACTGCTGGGCATAGTCTTTAACTGACCCACAAGGATGCCCACAGCAAATGAGAACCCTTCCCTTCCACCCAATTGAGCAGTCCATGAGAAATTTTCCTTGAGGGGAGTCTTGGAATATGAGAAGTAAATGTAAAATTCTATAAGCTTATTTTGCTAAAAACAAAGCAATGGGGTTTTAAGTGGTGTCGTTTTCCTAGTAATGTTTTAGGGATGGAGAAGACCATTTCTCGTAAGGGACTACATCTGTAGGCAAATAATATGGGAATAAATAAAATATGCTTTCTTTTCTGTTACTGTTATTTGAAATGAGCCATATTCTGCGTTTCCAAATGATAGAAGGACAAGAAAAGTTCAGTCCCTTTCCAATGGGAGGTGGGAGCGGGGGGAGACAAGTAACACTGGGATGCCAAAACCCTAAATAATATCAAAAGTTTTCTGTGAAGTTTGTAATCAGCATTAGAGAAGTTATGTTTCTTCACAAAGTTTAAATATATGACGTGTAAAGAATCTAGGAGAACCTTGTCCTCAGTGCTCAAATGAAGACATCCCCAAAAGATAAATTCTGTATCATTCCAAGACCAGCCTGGGATTGTCGCCTTACCTCTTCTGCCCCTGGCAGTCTCGTCAGGCATTCCCAGTCATTGTAGGATGTGGCTTTGGGTCCCATACTGGACACTTTCTTCCAAGCTTTCCCTCTTCTCTCTTTTCCCCACCTTTCCCTATATTGCAGAGAATAGTGGTTTGGTTCTTAAAGTAGATAAACCTAGCTTTCTTACTCCTACTTTCTAGTCCGGTAGCTTTGGGAGAGAGATAATTATCTTTTCTGTAGGAAATGCAGAAAGCCTACCATTTCTCACTATAAAGATTGCTATAAAGATTTATTTTAACATGGGGCACCTGGGTGGCTCAGTCGTTAAGTGTCTGCCTTCATCTCAGGTCATGGTCCCAGGGTCCTGGGATTGAGCCCCACATCAGGCTCCCTGCTCTGCAGGAAGCCTGCTTCTCCCTCTCTCACTCCCCCTGCTTGTGTTCTCTCTCTTGCTGTCTCTCTCTGTCAAATAAATAAATAAAATCTTAAAAAAAAAAAAAAAAAGATTTATTGTAACAGATCTAAAGGACCAGCACAGTGCCTGGCACATAAGCACTGAATGACAATGGCCACTGGTAACGTTACCCTCAAGTAAATTTATCCCCAATTCCAGGACCACTGCTGAGGCCTAATTTCTGTGTATGTATGTTTAATTTTGTATGTGGATTGAGTCTAAAATAAGTGAATGAAGCATCTGGGATCTTGTTTCTCATGTATACATTCCCTCTGTATACATATGCAGTCAGTCTGGAGGCCTTTTAAGGATAAACAGTCTTCCTATTAAATATCAGAGATGAAATTAATATCACTGACTGGACAACTGCCCTCAGACCGCCAACGAGACGGGAAAATTCCAGTTCCATTTGGTACCAGCCCTGTAGTCTGAGGCAGGAAGTTGTAACAACACAGAAAGCCAATGAAAACGCCAAATACATCGCACCACCATATGAACTTTAATTTGCAGACTGCATTCAGATAGCACCTCTCAGTCACCTTAACCCCTCGTTGTAATTCTCCTGCACTGTAGGAGATGGAGGAAAATTCACCCACTCTCTAGAACAAGCCCAGAGGAAAACTCCCCTTTATGCCTCCAAATCATAATAAATGTTATGTGTTCTCAAAGAGTTTCACATTTCCAACAGGAAGGAGTTGCTGATAAAGTCTAAAAGAGAACCTCCCAGAGGCTGTGGCATTTAAAAGTCAATGCTAAATGATATAGTTTTAAAAAAAGATTTAGGGGATGTTGCCAACATTTATATTTCATATTGCTTTGTGGAACTGCTTTCAATTCCCTCTCACTTAGGTCTCTGTGCAGTAAAGATTCCCAGGTTGCTATGGAAAATATGCACTTAAGCTGACTGCTATGGTAACTAGTCACATATGGTGGAGAGGCATAATATGGCACAGGATTTGCATAACTAATTTGAGCATGTTAGTGAACAGCACAATCTGTGCATAAGAGGCTAAGCAATGTGAGGCTTTTTTTTTTTTTTTTTTTTTGTGCACACAAAAGTATTAAGTGCTTGTCTCTGTATTTATGTTGTAAGTTGTTGACTCTTCTGGAGTCCCAAGTCTTAAGCCCCTTTTTCATGATATGAGAAGGATTTAATTAAACTTATTTTATCACTATTTTACTTAATTCAACTCAATTTAATATTTATCTGAGGTGCTGCTGTTTGCCTGGATCATGCTGTTTCTGTCTTCAGTGTGGGCAATGCTTTTATCTGTATCTTAAGCTAGAATAGTGGCTAATGCACGGTAGATAGGGAATAACTAGAAATATAAACCAGCTCAGTTCTGGTGTCCTGTTCTCCAGGATTCTTGCATCGACACCCTTGTCCCCGGTCAGGATAGGTTCTCCACCCTATCTTCCCATGACACTCTATTCAGAGCTCAACTATTGAATGTCTGCATTGCTCTAAAACTGACAATTTAAAAAAATCTGCCTCTTCTGTTAGATTCTGAGATCTTTAAAGGAAGGAATCTGTGTCTTATTCAAATTTGTATCTCCATGGCCTGGCATAGTTCCTGTCAGAGACTAGGCCTGAAGTATATATTTTTGAGTGAATAACCAAATGAAATGATGGATAGATGAGTGAATGAATGATAGGCATATCAGTTATATATCTACATTTGATCATTTAAAGGTGAATATTATTCAGAATATCTCATATTTTTCTGTTCTTTTTTTATAACCTCCATCTTCCTCTTAAATGATAGGATATTAGGTAAACAGCCTAGTTGTGTCTGTTGTTCGTATCCTCATCCTAATGTTGTTTTTGTATACCCTTCTACATCATGGGGAAAGAAAAAAGATTGAATACAATGATGCTCACTTCCTTTAGTACACTGTGTCCAAAGGTCTGTGTCACTATGTGAAGGCAGAAGCCCCTGTACCCCAGGACGTCCTCACCACACTTTTCCCAACAACCCCCCCACCCCCACCCCACACACAGCACGAGTAGGCAAAGCCACCAGCTGCACTGGGGTGCCATACACTTAGTCCTCTCTCCTCTCTTTTCCACTCACTCACACACATTCATACACATCTCACATACCAGCTTATAGTTGAATCAGCTCCAAGATAGAGGTATAAGGAGTGAGGTAGACATTGGAGAATGACAGGCAAGGAGTTCCTTTTCTAATTGTTACTTTAATAAATGAAACCTATTTTGAGATAATTGTAGATTCATAAGCATTTGTAAGAAGAAATGCCTCTAGAGAAATCACGTGTACCCTTTACCAGTTTCCCCCGGTGGTTATGTCTTGTGAAACTGTAGTACAATGTCGAACCAAAATATTGATGTTGATATAGTTAGGACACAATACTTTGATCACAGGGATTCCACGTGTGACTTTTTCATAGCCACACTCACTTCTCCACCCCCAATCCCATTGCAAACCCTGGCAATCATTAATCCATTCCCCATTTCTATAACTTTGTCATTTAAAAAATATCATGAGGTTGGGTGGCTCAGTTGGTTAAGCCTTCGACTCTTGATTTCAGCTCAGGTCATGATCTCAGGGTTGTGGGATCAGAGCCCCACATCCAGCTCTGAGCTCATTGGGGAGTCTGCTGGAGATTCTGTCTCCCTCTCCCTCTACCCTCCTCCTGCTTAGGCACGCAGCTCCCCCTACCCCGTCTTTCTAAAATAAATAAATAAATGTTTAAAAGATAAAATAAAAATAAATTAAAAATATCATGAAATCATACATTCCTTTGGGGATTTTATCTTTTTAGCATAATAGTCTGCAGTTTTATTGAAATTGTGTGTGTGAATCAATAGTTCTTTTTTAATGCTGAGTAGTATTTTATAGTATGGACATACTGCAGTTTGTTTAACTATTAACTCAAAGGGTATCTGCACTGTTTCATTTTTGGTTATTACAAGTAAAGGCATTTGAACTTAAGTTTTCATTTCACTGGGAAAAATGTCTAGGAGAACATCTGCTGGGTTGTAGGTAACTGCATGTTTAGTTTGTTGAGAAACTACCGAGCTGTTTTCCAGAGTGGTTATAACATTTTACATTCCCACCAGCCATGTGAGTGATCCAGTTTCTCCACATCCTAATCAGCATTTGATGTTGTCCCTACTTTTTATTTTAACTATTTTGTATATTTTATTATCTTACTGTGTTACTTTTGTGTTTCCATAATGCTTAATGATAATGGCCATCTTTTCATGTGCTTATTTTGCAATCTGTATATCCTTCTTGGTAAAGTGTCTCTTCATTTCTTTTGCTTATCTTCTAATTGGATTTTATTTATTGTTGAATTTTGAGAGTTCTTTACATATTTTAGATACTAATCCTTTGTTGCATTTATGCTTTGCAAATATTTTCTCCCATTGTGTAGCTTATCTTTTCATCTTCTTAATATGGTCTTTTGCAGACTATATGTTTGCAATTTTAATGAAATTCAGTTTATTAGGTTTTTTTTTTTGTTTTTTTTTTTAATGAACATACTCTTGGTGTCAAGTCCAGGAACTCTTTGCTTAACAATAGATCCTACAGATTAAAAAAACTTCTAAAAGCTTTATAGTTTTAAGTTTTACATTTAAGTTCATGATCCATTTGAGTTAATTTTTATATAATGAGATTTAGATGAAAGTTCATTTTTTGACTGTAGATATTCAATTGTTCTAGTATCATTTGTTGAAAGGGATATCTTTTCTCTTTGAATTATATTTGTACCTTTGTCAAAAATCAGCTGGGCATGTCTTACCTGTTCCATTGATCTATGCGTCTATCCTTCTTTGAATCCCATATAGTTTGAATTACTATAGTTGTATAATAAGTCTTGAAATCAGATAGAATGGTTTCTCCCACTTTATTATTTTCCAGAACTGTTCCAATTATTCTGGTTCTTTTGTCTTTCCATATCAATTTTAGAATTATCTTATCTATAGCTACCAGAATTCTTGCTGGGAATTTAATAGGAATTGTGTTAAACCTGTATATAAATTTGGAGAGAATAGTTTACTATTTGAATTTTACAATTCACGAACACAGCGTGTCTATTTATTTAGAACTTCTTTGATTTCTTTCATTAAAGTTTTATAACTTGGATCGTGTAAGTCCTGTGTGTATATTATTAGATTTTCACCTAAGTATTCCTTTTTCATGTGTTCAGTTGTAAATGGTATTGTATTTTTCAGTTTTGATGTCCCCATGTTCATTGCTAATATGTATTGCTGAATTTTATTTCCTAATATTTTAAAGGATTTTTTTTCTGTTTATATTCATGATGGATATTGATCTGTACTTTTTGTATTGTCAGTCTGAGGTATTTGAGTAGTATTAGAAATGAATTGGGAAGTGTTTCCTTCTTTTCTATTTTCCATAAGAAAGTGTATAGAATTGGCCTTAATTAAACTAAAAATCTGGGGAATTCTCTAATGAAACAATCTGGACCTGGAGATTTCTTTTCTGGGAATTTTTTAAATTATAAATTTAATTCCCTTGAAGGCTACAGTGCTATTCAAAATCTATTTCAGATTTCATATGCTATATTCAAATTCATATTTTATATTGGTTGGTTGTGGCAGTTTGTGTTTTTTGAAGAATAAGTCCATTTCTCAAATTTAAGCTGTCAAATTTATGTGTCTTGAGCTGTTTGTAGTATTCATTTATTATCCTTTTAATGTAAGTTCTGCAGCGATAACTCCTATTTCATTTCTGATATTGATAATTTATACCTTCTTTCCTTTTTCTTTGTCTTTTGCTGAGATTTATTTTTGTTATTTTTTCAAGCAACCAGCTCTTTGTTTCATTGATTTTATCTATTGATTTTCTGTTTTGAATTTAATTGATTTCTGTCCTTGATTTCTTTCCTTCAGCTTGCTTTGATGTCATCCTTTTACCAGTTTGAGTAAAGTGTAAAAACATTAGCCCCATTTATATCCCTTTACTCGCCCTTGTTTATAATATAATTTTAATAATATAATTATAATTATGATTTTCTTAAACATTTTTTATATTCACTTAGAACCACATCAGATGTCTTATAATTCTTGTTTCCATCATCAAACATAATTTTGAAAACTTAACAAGGAAAGTCTATATTTACCCATATTATTTTTTTGTAACCATGTTATTTCTTCTTTTTGTTATCATTTCTTTTCTGTTTAAAGAACTTTCTTTAGTTTTTTTTTTTTTTTTAAGATTTTATTTATTTATTTGACAGAGAGACACAGCGAGAGAGGGAACACAAGCGGGGGGAGCGGGAGAGGGAGAAGCAGTCTTCCCGCCCAGCAGGAAGCCCGATGCGGGGCTCAATCCAAGGACCCTGGGATCATGACCTGAGCCAAAGGCAGATGCTTAACGACTGAGCCACCCAGGTGCCCCTAGGTTTTGGTTTTTTGTTTTTCTGTTTTTAGGGTAAGTCTGCTGGTGACAAATTCTTTTTTATCTGAGAATGTCTTGATTTTTCCCTTCATTTCTGAAGAATTTTTATGGGTACACTATTCTGGATTGACAGTTCTTTTCTTGCAGAGCTTGGAAAATGTGTTGATACTTTATGGCCTCTAGAAAGATTTCTATGAGAAATCCACTGTCATTCAAATAGATTTTTCTCTGTAGGTAAAATGTCATTTCATTTTGGCTGCTTTTAGAAATTCTTTTGCCTTTAGTTTTCATAAGATTGGCTATGATGTGTCTTAGTGTAGATTTCTTTGAGTTTACCCTGTTTGGGCTTTGCTTAGCATCTTGAATTTGTTGGGGGGGGCAGTGTGTGTATATGTGCGCCAAATTTGGGAAGTTTACAGCCTTTATTCCTTTGAGTGCTTTTCCAGATCTACCCTCTTTCTCCTCTCCTTCTGGGACTCTGATGATAAACTATTAGATAGTTTGTTATAGTCCTACAGATCTTTGAGGCTCTTTTCCATTTTTGAAGGAGGCAGTAATTTATTCTCAGGATTTATATTGTTTTATCTTCATGCTCACTGATTTTTTTCCTCTATCCCTTCCATTCTCATTGAACCCATCCATTGATATTTTTATGTCAGTTTTTGTATTTTTCAGTTCTAAAATTTCAATTTGATTATTGATATCTTCTGTTTTTGTTGTTTTAATTTTGTTTCTTTGCTGAGACATTCTATTTTTCCATTTCAGATATGTTTATAACTAAAGCATAATTGAAGCATTTTTATGATGGGTGTTTTAAATCTTTGTAGAATTATTTTAACATCTCTGTCATTGTGGTGTTGAATCTATGTTTGTTTGTTTTCAGCTTTAGATCCTCCTGGTTCTTGGTATGATAAGTGTTTTTCTATGGAATCCTGTACATTTTGAGGTAGGAGAAAGTGCCACTTTACTACTGCTAAGTGGGGACAGAAGTCTAGGTATCCCACCTAGCCTCTCTTGACACTAAGGAGGCCAGACTTCTCATTATTGCTGAGTGGAAGTGGGAGTTCCAGCTCTTTGCTAGGCTTCCTTTTATACCTCCCTTCTGCTACTTCTCTCCACGTGGCTCCTACAGACACCATGGTGGATAGAGGTAGGAGGGTATGATCTTAGTACTATTGGATCATGGTGGTGAAAGTCTTGACTCTCTAGGGTCCTCCTCTGACACTACCTCCCTGGGGAGAAGAAGGGGTGATATATATATATGTAGCCAGGTAGGAGTGGAGGCCCAAGCTCCTCAAGTGGTCTCTATTGGCACAATTATTGATGTCCCCATTATTTTTTTACTTTATTACTGTCCAGTATGGATGAAAGTACTAGATCCCTACTAGGCTATCTCTGACACCATCTCATCAGGGATGTGGGGAAACCTCATTATCGGCTGACAAGGGTAGAAATCTAGGCTCTCAAGTTGACCTTCTTTGGTGTGGGTGGGATTAGGACCATAGTTTTTTGTGTGTGTGTGGTGCTTGGTAAGAGGAAAGAAATTACAATCTAAAAATTTTCTGTCTTTCTGCACTGCCCCTTTCTTGGCCTTTTGACTAGAGAGAAAAGGCATTTGTTTGAGCTTTGTGTGTGTGTGCCTGTTGACATCTCTGGGTTTCTGGCTTTTTCATTTCTAACTCTGGAATAGATGAAGCAAAAAGAAAGTGCAAGGAACTCAGCACCGTGTTACTACTCTAGTTCCTAGGTGTCTAGATGGTTGGCTTATTTTTCTCCACCTTTCAGAGTCTTCTCATGTTTTTTCTCTATATAATGCCCAGGGTTTCTAGTTGTACTTAGTAGGAAGGATTGGGAAAAGAACCTCCACTTCATCTTTATAGAAGTAGAATATGTAGGCTTCATTTTTATTATTTGTTTAGCACTTGGCATTTGGCATGTGGCATTTTTCCTAAAATCTGGGACATTATTGCCACTACTATTTGAGAGGTATCATTCCAAGCTACACAATCTGTCTGGCAGTGTCACTGCAAACATAAAATTGGCAATAGTCACAGGCTGAATACAAAGACTGGCAGTCTTGCTCTAAGTACAGGCATGTATGACCAAGACTCAGTCATTGGAAAATAGCTGCCATCGCCATAATATTTACCCTGTGTGCATCATTTTAGCATCATTCTTAGTAGTAGCAATAATAATGAAAACAACGGTAATAATTGCCACCATTTTGGGGTGCCTATTTCAAAGTGGCTTAGATATAGCATGCAACCTAATCCAGACATCAACCACTTTTATGTATATGCTTTTCAGTGTAAGTGTTAGCTTATTTAGTAGCTACTCTCCGACTCTGTTCTAGGTATTCTAGGCATAAAGGAGAACAAGATAGCCTAGGTCCTTGGTCTCATGAGCAATGAAATAGACAAACCTTCAGGTACAAACATGCCTTAAAGACAATAAAACAATTAATATATAAGCAAAGAAATAGACAAATATTCAGGTAGAAACATGCCTTAAAGACAGTAAAACCTGGAGAAGTGACAGAGAGAGCCTGGAGTGGAGTGAAGACCTGTGTAGCATGGGCGCTCTGCAAGGGCAAGGGCACTCCACCAAACTTAAGTGCCTTTGATGCTTAATAATAATTTTAAATGTAAAGGCTAGAAGTACACACGTATCCTCAGAAAGGCAAGCTTTTTGCTTCTTACAGGAATTGTCCTTTCATAGATGAGTGGTAGAGTATAAGGTACAAAATGTGTAGAGCTCTGAGTTTCCATCGCTCTCCACTTCATGTGCTCTTGGGCAGAATTGTGCTGGTCAGAAATAGATAACTGTTTTTGCAAGGCCATCCTATCAGAGCTGAAAGAAGCATATGGTTGATAGTATTAGAGAACTTATTTTCCTAGTGCTTTCATCTTTCTATTCATGGTCTCCCTGTTTTGTAAAGGAAACAGAACAGCTTTCTATAAGAAGAAACAAAATAGCTTCTTGAGGGATAAACCTTGTTGGATAGCTGTTGGATTTTAATAGAGAATGTACACTCACCTTTACAGTGATTAGTTACTATTAAAAATAAGGTAAGAGCTAGGGGTGCCTGAGTGGCTAAGTCGTTAAGTGTCTGCCTTTGGCTCAGGTCATGATCCCAGGGTCCTGGGATCGAGCCCCGCATTAGGCCCCGCATCGGGCTCCAGCCCCGCATCAAGCTCCCTGCTTGGTGGGAAGCCTGCTTCTCCCTCTCCCACTCCCCCTGCTTATGTTCCCTCTCTCGCTGTGTCTCTGTCTGTCAAATAAATAAATAAAATCTTTAAAAAAAAATAAGGTAAGAGCTAGCTACTGTTTATAGAGCATCTGTTATGGGATGTGCACTGCGTTACGCACCTGCATATATTTCACTTAATCTTTATGTTAATTTTATCTGGAAAGGGTTTGTTCAATTCTCTGTTATGAATGAGGGAAAAAAAAAACAGAGAGTAAGCTGCTTTTGTCTGTTTGCATCCCCCCAATGTAGAACAATTATCTGCTCTCCTTGGCCCTTTTCAGTGGGTTATTACTGTCTGGTCCATCTAGGGCTTCCTTGCTGGCTTGTTTTTATTAAGATTTTATCTATCTATCTATCATCTATCTATCTATCTATCTATCTATCTATCTATCTATCTATCATCTATCTATCTATCTCAGAGAGAGTGGCAGGCAGAGGAAGAAGCAGGCTCCCCACCACTGAGCAAGAAGCCTGATGTGGGACTCGATCCCAGAACCCTGGGATCATGACCAGACTTGCTGGCTTGTTTTTCATTGGGTTTGGACAAAGGGTGGCCCTGCAAGAGATCAGCAGGCCAGAGAGGAAAAAGATGAGTGCATTCATTTCCTGCTATAGCGCAGTGGCATTTATTCACTAGTGATTGTAGCTCCTGCCTGGCAGCAAACACTTCTTTGAAGACTCCAGCTCTTATCAGACTCTAGTTCTCTTCTCCCTTGCCCCAGGCTAAAGATACAGTAAAGGCATCTTACCTTTGCTCTTGAATCCTGCCTGCTTCACATTCCTTGTCGGTTCCGTTAACCCTGCCTGTACCTTCTTTCACTAAATTATCTTCAGAAATCCCATTTGAATTGCTTTTTATTTCCTTTGACCCTATAGACTGTATGCAGCTATGTTGCACAATTAGTACTTGGTAGACCTGGGATTCTTAGGATTCAGACTTTAGTCGGCCTGATTCCAGAACTTAGGCTTTCCACTAAAATTAAGCTTTGCTCCCCCATCCCCAAACATTAAATAGTACCTAAGTTATGGAGAGTTAATAATGATTCCCTGGGGCGCCTGGGTGGCTCAGTCGGTTAAGTGTCTGACTTAAGCTCAGGTCATGATCTCAGGGTCCTGGGATCGAGCCCTCTGCAGGGAGCCCGCTTCTCCCTCTGCCCCTTCCCCCTGTTGTTTTCTCTCTCTTAAATAAATAAAATCTTTTTTTTTTTTTTTTAAGGAAAGTTATGGACGCCTGGGTGGCTCAGTCGGTTAAGCGTCTGCCTTCAACTCAGGTCATGATCCCAGGGTCCTGGGATCTCTCTCTCTCTGACAAATAAATAAATAAAATCTTAAAAAAAAAAAAGTTAATAATGACTCTTCAAATTGAATAAGTCATGGAGGTGAAAAATACAGCACAGGTAGTGGGGTCTGTAATGTAATAACATTGGTGACAGATGGTGACTACACTTACGATGGTGAGCACTGAAAAATGTGTAGCATTATCAATCACTGTATTGTACACCTGAAACTAATATAGTATTGTATGTCAACAACAGTAGAGTTAATGACTCATCTACAATGACCAACATAACCTCAAGAAGTAATTGTTCATACTGGTCAGTTTTTTAGAAATGTGCCCTCGACCAATGTAAAAGCAGAAAACCTCCATATGCAGATGTAATGAGTTATGTGAGAAATTCCTTTGGTGTGTTCTCATTGCCAAATTTGTCCCAATTAGAAACCTTTCTGATCATTATAAGTGTTCAGTATGATGGTTTTACTTTAATTAAACAATATTGGATCCATGATCACTATAATATAGTTTAAAAGGTTTGGCTATTTAGGACTTTAAGTATTTTATGGTTATGTCTTATGATGATCACAATAGCTCTTTTCACTGTGGACATTAATATAAGATAATTTACCTTAACTCCCATGATTTGCTTTCAGCTTGGGGACACAGCTCCCATCATGGTCAATTATCTCACGTAATTCCAACAATAAAAGTAACTATTGCTTAATAATTTTCTAATCACCTTTTTGGACTAGAGAATGTAGCATAGGATATACCACTAATATGACTGCTTTCGATGAAATTGCTGCCCCACCACAGGTTAAATCACATATAGAATAAAGTGTTTTCTGAGACTGAACAATTTTGGCATATTAATATTGTGAAGATAATTTCATACTGAAGACACTTTGAGGGTGAATTAGGACTTCATTCCTATTCTTGGGCCTTGTGCATAGTGCAGATAAGACAAACTGCTTTGTCTTTGCCAATTAAATTCAGTTCTCCCTGCTACTTTCAGACTTGCTCATCTGAGCTGCTCAGAATTCTAACAAAGTGCATATTAAGAACACTACACCCCCATGTGGTGGCAACAGTATTCTTGGGAAGTCATGTGTGATCAATAGGGACTTTCCTATTTATAAAAATTTTTAATCTTTCCAACTATGGCATTTTTATACCTCACTAAATTTAGAAATTTTTTTTAGGTTAGTGAAAACAACCTAAAAATATGTTCTGTGTATAAAATTGTTAAAATCTATTTGTAAAAAATAACTTTCTTTCCTGCCTCAGTATAGTCATATCATCTAGAGAAAAGAGACTGAACCCATAAATTAGACAAACAGCAAGTATCAAAAGTGTTTTTGGAGCACCTATTATAATAGTCTATTATACCTTGTCAGAGACGGTGCAGACAGTATTGGACCAAGAGATGGTTTTTAGATCTAGACCCTTCACTTGGCAGTTCTGTGGCCTGGGACATCATTCCTAGCCTCAGCATTGTTACGTGCAAAGTGTGGGTTTGATTGTTGTCTCAATTGTCATTTTAAAAAGGGTCAAGGATATAGTAATGCTTTATTAAATTATACTTTGAACTTCCTTAATTATACATGTAAATTTTAGCTGGACAGCTTTAAATTGTATAACTAGCTAATTTAAAATGTCAGAGGCTCAGAACTTTGCATTTTGAAATGCTACCTTTAAAATATTTTCTCATGTATGCTGTATATTTTAAAACTACACACAGCTATAAATCTATATTTACATTGAATACACATAAACATGGGAGAGGAAGAGAGAGTTTGATTGTTGAAGCAGCCATGTTTCTCTTCTACAGCTAAATGACTATAGCTCTTTCCTGGTGCTATGGAGTGGTTCTTGGTCTCTCTTCCAACTTTGTATGTGCAGCTTTGTAAATCTAAGTCTCCCCTACACACAGGGTAAGACCTGTTTCTCTGGTGACAGTAATACATTCACCTCATCAGACTAGATAGTGTGGTATTGATTGGCTGTCTATTTTATGCCTGATTTATCCTATAAAGGCATGTTAAGATTCAGGCAAGTTGTGTGAAAGAGCTTTCTATAAAGCACAGTATAAATGGTGAGTATTATTATCCAGTGTTCACCTAGACACTGATTTGGGGATATTATTTTTTACTGTTTTTTAAAAAAAAAACAAAAGAGAAAAAATGAAAATAGAGCCAAAGTTAGAAAACAGTGATGGAAATAAGATAGAGAAACCTGGGCTGGAGAAAATTTTCACGTGAATGTTTCCTGGAGGCCTTTGGATTTAACACTTTATGGTACAGTTTGGTGAAATTGAGAAGGGGGAATGTATGAAGGAGAAGAAAAAGTTTAAAACACATCTTTCCTCTGGATCTGAGATGTTGATAGGAAATTGAAAATAAAGCCTTGTAAAATGTTGAATCAACCATTGCCTTGATATTAAACAGATTTCGAAGAACAATAAATGACACTTAAGGGAGGTTTTGAAAACTTTGTGTAACTTTGAATGGAGACAGATCATGACTGCCACAATAATAAGAAAGCCTGGAGATTGGGTGAAACCTGAGGCTGGCTATTTCTTAGCAGTCTTGTCAGAAATTCCAAGAAAAGCAAGAGAGTGTCAGAACATGCCTGTCCAACAATCATCATGAAAAGGATGCGGTTTCTAAACTCTACCTTACAGGAAAGGTGAGAAACCAGAGCATAGAGAATTTATTGCAAGGTGTTGTGCTGAGATTATTGTTCTTTCACATGTCTTTCTTTGTTTCATTCTCCCGCATCATTTTCTGGGTGATTCTTTACAGTAGCCATAGGGTCGCCTTTATTTTGGATTTTAAAAAAATGCCAATTTGATAACACCATCTTCATTTCTTCTCCCAATGAGCAAAAAGGGAGCTGCCCTGAGTCACCATGAGGTCTGTCAGTAGCAAGACTGGGAAAGGATCACAATGTAAGGAAACCCACGTAGCTCAGATCTTAAAAGATTGATATATTTATTCAATGATTCAACCCATTTATTGTGGGATGACCTTGTCTGTGGGACTCTACTGGGTGATTGAAAAGCAGAAATTTTAAGCATAACAATGACACCTTTCTCCTTCTCATGGAACTTCCACAGTAGTAGGGAAGATAGTCAAATAATCACATTGTAGCTATATTATTTAGTATATAACACACACAAATTTATATAGTGGATATGCATATACAGTAGAGGGGAAGATTTTATATACGTGAATAAACATAACTATATAATAACTTATAAATATAAGTAATATAAATGAAGGAGAGAAAATGTATTAGAATATATGAGAATGTATTTGGAGAACAATCCAGGGTCATATGCAGGTATAGTATGATTCTAGTTGGTATTATTAGGTCACAGTGACAGAGACATTTCTGAAAGTGGTACACCGCTTCTTAAATACATTTATTAAGTATCTAGCTTTTGACCACTTATGTTTCAAGTAATTTGGGGGAAGCTGACCATAGATTATAGGTTGGGTGGGATGGTATGAGTTCTCTGAATCTCTCTCAGTAGAGAAAGTGACAGGTGTAATAGGGAAAGGTCCCACTTATTTGTGGCCTTTTTAAATGTTACTCTTCTAACCGGCCACCCCATTGGTGTGACCAGGAGGTCAGGAAGTTTGTGTCTTGTGTCTTGGAGGTAGTTTCTCCCTTTTTTATATTCCCACAGAACTTTGAGTCTCTACTTGTTTACTGGATGTTCCATAATATATCTCCCATTAGCAAGAAGCCCTCAAATATTCATGAATGTCCTTTGATATAGTAGGAGCTAAAATAGGAGTTGGGGGAAGAAAAATAAATTAGCAGATGTCTTTTACTCATAAGGCTCAGAATATTATAGAGGAAACATACATAGAGATGCATAATTGCCATACTAAGTGGGATGATAGAGGTATGTATTAGGTAAAGAGATGGAACTGAGGGAATGAGCATTTCTTATGGCGGAGATGGAGTAGAGAGGAGTTCAGAAAAACTTTGTAGAGGAGCTATGGACATTTAGAAAGAAAAATTATTTAGAGAAGGAAAGTCCTATGCAGAAGGAACAGCATGCACAAAGGTACGGAGGTATAGAACAAATAACTAGCTTTGCCTAGAGTAGGACACAAGTAAAAAAAAAAAAAAAATCAAACCATGGGAATCTGAAACACCACAGGTGAGAGACTAAGTAGAGGAAAAGAGAATGGCAGAAGCTAATGCAGAAGCAGTGGGAACTGGAAGAACCCATCCAAGGGAGACTCACCAGAGAGGTTTGCAGAGAATCAGTCTAGGAAGGGGGCATGGTTCTGCTCCTGTGGTACTGGGCACAAGTGAGTGTGGGTCACATTTAAGGCAGCCTTGTGGCACCCGGGCGGGGGGGGCGGAGACTAATTGTTGCTCCTCTGTCGGTTCCTCAAGTCTCATTAGAAAGTACCCCATTGCTCAGCCACTTTGATTAGATTGGTTTGGGTTCCTAGTTAAGCGATCTGGATTTTTTTAAACATCTCTTCCCCACCAAAGCTATTACTCTTCAAAAGCCAAAGCAGTGCCAAGACTTACTTCAGAGAATTTTCCTGGCTCCCTGAGCCCTAATTAAGGGAAGGTCTGAACAAAAAAAGGAGCTTTGCCTATCTTTCTGAGTATAGGGAGGTGGTGTCCCAGAGAGATTTATAATGCTAACTCTGTGGCTGCAGTAGTTCTTTTGAGGATTTTCTGTAACTCTGTCTGTCCTTTTGCCACTGAAATGGAAATATTTGGGTGAGGCAACCCAGATCCAAAGGAGGAATGCCTCAGAGGGAATTGTCTCTGACTCAGTAGAATTTCATTCAGATCCCACATTAAGAGGGCCTGACATTCCAGGTGATGTTTTATTTGGCATGACAGTGTTTATGTGATTGGAAGGAAGGCAGAAGAGAGTTAAGGGAGCTCAGTGCTCTGCCTTGGAAGCTTGTGATTAACCACCCAATTATCCTATAATTTACAGAGGACCTTTCTTACTGTATTTAATTAGTAACTTATGGCATGCCTCACTATGGAATTAGGGATTTTCTGGCTTTCATTTGTCACTTTTGCATGTAATAAATCCAAATGGTGAGCCCCAGATATGCCAGTGCTGTATGGTATATAGTATTTCTATGTGACTGGATAAACCAAATACCACTTTTTTTTAATGCTCAGTGTAAGGATGTTTTTATTAATCTCATTTTTCAGGTACAGAATTGAGGGTTGAAAATTGTTACAGATTATATCATTTGTTCTACAGGTGACTGGAAGAGGGATAAGAACCCAGATTCTTGTAAGATTGATCAAGTTAAGTAAAAATTGAATTAACAGTTCAGAATGAGTCATGATGTAGTTTATCTTTAAAAATATATTTCCTAGTTCTATTCATTCAAAAGGGCTGGAAGCAATGAGAGCTAAATGGTTATAAACACCCCTGGTGCCTTGAGTGTGGTTTCTAAAAACCATTTCCCTCCCGCCCCCACTCCTTTTTTTTTTTTTTTTAAGCCAGAGCTTCTAGAAAAAACCCTATTTTTTAAGATAAATTTGATTCTAAGTGTGAGGTAGGAATGAGCCTGGGATATCTTCCGTCAGAAAGCAAGTAAGCTCTCTATCAAGACATGAAGTGTCATGTCAGAAGCCTGGGACAAAATGGGACAATCTGAGCATTGACAAGGATGCTAATTGAAATGAATTAAAACACAGCAAATGTGTTGAAATCCATGATTTCAAAATAATATTTAAAAATTATCTCATTACCAGCTTTGCGGGGTACTTAGGAAATCCATTCATCACTGTGAAAACTGGTAAATAAAGTATAAGAAACACTTTTCCTGTTCTATATAAACTGAAATTTAAGTAAGCAAATAGTTGGAAGGAAGTGTCTCTTTATAGCAATATTCTACCTAATAAAATAGGAAGGAATGGTAGAGTATCATAGTATGAAAATAATAGATCTAGAAAATATTTGTCGATGGATGCAACATCATAAAACATCGTATGGCATCTGATGGAAATATACCTCAGCATTTGTGAAATGACCTTGCTCAAAATGTAGAACTTCTCTTCTTTTAATATAACTTAAATTTTCCTTAACAAAGGAGGGAGGGAGAAAGGAAGGAAGAGAATTTAGGTACTTCTGACTCCACAGTCAATGTTCTTATTCTCCACGCTTGATAATATTGTACTTAAATATATGCTTTAAGATTTACCAGGATACAAAAGAGTGACGAAAGTCTTTTCAAGTAGAAAACTCCACTCATTTCCTACCCACCCTAGCCATAGCATGTACCCAAATGGATTGTACAAAGTATGGGCTTAATACATGTTTATTGAATTAAATCACATCTGTATATGCGAAACATATAGATACAAATAATTATGTGACATGTTGAATACATATGGAGGGAAAACTTTGAAATAGAAATCAGGTTTCAATTCTAGCCCTAGGTCAATTGCCTTAGAGCTGACGAGTTTTGGGCTGATCACTTAGCTTCTCTGAGTTTGAGAATGAATAGTAATTACTTTATCAGGCTTTTGAGAGGCTCCAGTGAAATAATATATGTGAAACCCTATTAAAGCTATAGTATTATAGCAGTGTACGATGTTCTTATTGCTTAGTACGGAATTTAGATGACATGAAAACTCAAAAAAGGAAACCCTTCTCCCACGTTCAGAAATTTGGGAAGATTTCATGGATTATGAAGTACCCAAGTTGAACCTTGGAGAACACAAAATGTTTACTGTGGTAGAAAGAACACTGCAGAAGAACACAGAGGGAACAAGGACTCAAGTAGAATGAATACAGTATTTGAGGGGCATGGTGTCATGAAGCCAGGGAGTATCAGAGCTTTAAGGGATCTTGGAAATTGTCTAGCCCAACTACTTCACTTAAGAGTTGAGAAAATTAAGGCCCTGATAGAATAAGTGTTTTTGCCTCGAGATGAAAGTAGCTAGGAAGTGGTTGAGCCAAGGACTTCAATCATCACTATCTTTCCTCCTATGAGAGCTTCCTCTTAGTGGTAAGATTTAGCTGACTGAAGCTGAGGAGGCAAGAATGATTAAGCAAGGCAAGATAAATTGATTTTAAAGAAAAGATTTTGACTATTAGGCTTTCATTTTGATCTCCTATGGGGCTGAGAGCCTTAGTAGAGTTTTTGACGGGAGAATTATAGGAAGCAGTCGGTTGAGAATGGTGTACTTCATGCGTAGGAACGATTAAGGGTTACAACAGTAGGATAGCAGAATGCTACAGCAGCTCCTCATATGTGAGGATAAGGATTGCCTCAGAGGTATGCTGATGCTGGTGGGTTGGAGAAAAATGGGGACCCTTAAGTTGACACTTAGAAACTGTTGGTTACAGATTTGAAATAATTATATGGGACCACAAAGGACTATAAGTAGTTTCGTATACTGTAGAACTTTGTATAAAAATTTGTATACAAGCTATGTTAAAATGATTATATAGCCATCCCTATCCCATCCCTCCATTTAGTAGTCATTCAACAAATGCAGCAAGGAAACTGAAATTCAGAGAGAAGAGTTGATTTATCCAAGGTCACATGGATGACAAACAACTGAGTCAAAACTCAAGTTTTAGTACCATTTTCACCATTCCAATTTCTTAACCTGGTATCTATGGATCCTCAGAGAGTTGTTGACTGAGCCTCAATTATTCTCTAAATGCTATGGACATATATGCAAATTAAAAAAAGTATTTGTGGTGTGTGTGTGTGTGTGTGTGTGATCGGGAAGTTAATGGGAGTAAATGTTCATAACTTTTAGCAGATCCTCAAAGTTATCTTTGGTTCCTGAAAGGTTAAGAACCTAAATGTGTGTGGCGATGTATTTAAAACCTTATCATTGGGATAAATATTAAATCAAATTATGTTTTCCCCCTATCAAAATTTTTTCTCTTTCCCTCCTAATCCACCTGAGGATGATATTTGGGAGTGGGAGAAAGTTTATATGTCCTCATATATATGAGAGTGAGCATCTGAACCAGATGTGGGTGTCTGATATCTGGGGCTTTGCTGGTATCCATGGAAGTATTTCTTGTCTTGGTTTCTAGGAATCATACTGATATCCATAACTACAGATTGTGGCTGGTGGTATTCCCATCATCTTCTTTTGGCATGGATGGAGCCTAATGACTTGGCTCCATCTTGACTCCTACTGGTACTTCAGGTCTGTCTCTTGAATCCTAGGTCTGTCCTCCAACCTCTGGCTTAGACCCTCCCCTCCATTACATCTATTCTGTGATCACTATAAAAGTTGTGAGGGTAGGCTTGGAGCTCTCAGCTTCTGGAAGTTGTCCAATTAGGAAATATTTGGTTTGCTTCCATGCCACATAGCTGCAAAGAGTGATGCTTGAATAACATCTCTAGCTTACTCTTCACCTAACTACACCTTGAAGTCATTTTTGTCAAGACCATATTTACCTCTTTGCACAGAGTCTCAGTCTCCACATTTGTAAAATAGGGAAAGTGGTCTCTCATAAGCCTATGGCAATAAGGGTTAAGTAAGATAATATTTATAAATGTCTTAAAATAAGTCCTGATACTTAAAGGACAATTGCTGCCATGTATTAAGTGTATTAAGTCTTTTTTCTCTTGGTGCACCTGGGTGGCTCAGTGGGTTAAGCATCCAACTCTTGATTTCGGCTCAGGTCATGATCTCAGGGTCCTGGGACTGAGCTCCACATCAGACTCACCGCTCAGCAGGAGTCTTTTTCCCTCTCCCTCTGCTTGCTCTCTCTGTCTCTCTCTCAAATAAATAAATCCTTTTTTTAAGTCTTATTCCTCTTAGTATTCCTAATGGCTAGCATAAAGTTTGGGACATAATAGGAACTTAATAAATATTTGATTAATATTAATGAATAAAATAAGTTTAGAGAAGGGACCTATATGGTGCTAAAATAACAGCACAAACAAAGAAGAAAAATTAAGTTCTTAGTTTATCTACAGCTATTCTAGAAAATATATCAGTTTGGGGTCTTAAAACTTATAAATCTTTATTTTATAGATTATTCTTGAAAATTATATACTGTTTGATGAAATTAGATCAAGTTTCAGAATGATTTGCTACAAGGTATTTGCTTACCATATTCCAATGATTTATGTTTAAAATACACTTTGTTTTGTATTTTTATATGCTGTGTTCCATTCACATTTGGTAGTTCATACTTAGATTGAAATGATTTGGGAAGCACACACATTAGGTTATGATGAGCTCTAACTTGGCAGTCAGTAGGAGTGTTGTCATTCATTCATTCATTCATTTTTTTATAATCAAGGAGTAAAGCAGCACTTCATAATTCATAGCCTAACTTTTATCCTTTTATTATCCAACAATTTGCTTCTTTTAGCTTCACAGCAGTTCCAAACAGTTGAGCAGTTGCCATCTAGTGGGCAAAAACCATAATGGCATAAAGAAAGCAAAACGCAAAACTTGATCATTGAGATGGGAACAGTGATGGACATAACTGGAAGAAGGAACTTATTAAATCCACTACAACTTATGCAACACTGATATCATTTGAAACTAAATTCAGACATCAGGATCTATAGTGAAATCTATGAAAACTTGAAATATTTTGAGGTAAAATGTAAAAGAAAATTAAAACCATAAGGAGATGCCACTGCATACCTACTAGAATGACTCGAAAAATAACAAAAATCACAAATGACAATATGAGATATTGATGAGGATGCAAAGTAATCAGAATGCATACACACTGCTGATGGGAATGTGAAATGGTACAATCACTGTGGAAAATAGTTTGGCAGTTTCTTATCAAGTTAAACATAAATTTACCATGTAACTCAACAATTTCATTCTTAGGCATTTATCTAAAAGAAATGAAAAATGCATCTTAACACATCTGTACACAAGTGTTTTTAATAGCTTTATACATAATCATCAAAAACTGGAAACAACCCAAATGTCCATCAGCTAAATAATGGATAAACAATCTGTGCTACATCTACACAAGGGAATACTTTTCTGCAACATAAATGAACAAACTAGTGAGGGATGTGACAACATGGATAAATCTCAAATGCATTCTGTTAGCTGAAGGAAGCTAGACTCAAAAACTAAATATTGTATAATTCCATTACTACAACGTTACAGAAAAGTAAAAAACTTTAGGGACAGAAATCCTATCAGTGGTTGCCAGAAGCTAGAGGTTGAGACAGAGGATGGATCACAAAGGGATATGAGAGAACTTTTAAAATGAGAAAAAGTTCTCTATCTTGATTTTATGGCCGTGGTTATGTGATGTTAAAGATCCATCAGAAGTCATAGAACTATACACCTAATTAGGTAAGCCTCAATGTAAAATAGAAGGGGAACCAATATTTTAAAATAGTAGATTAAACAACCAGGCAGATTTGGGTTTCAATCACTGAAAAACATGAGAGGGGTTATCAGCTATCATGTGCTAGAGTATCACGAGCCAGCAGCAAGACATTCAGACAGACAGGAAAAAGCTCTTCATGCACACCCTGCAGAAATCTGAAATTGACTCTTCACGTTTCTAGTAAGTCTATGGAAATGTTTTTTCCCCCACAGAGTTCTTTTTATTTATTATCTGTTTTAGGTTTTATTAATGTGCAATTTTTGTCTCTGGGCTCATTTTACTTCCTTTATAGCAATGTGTCTATCATGGTTTTGTATAGTAAACATATACCAGTGAATAACATTTTGATTATATTTTTAGTTTACCAAGCATTTCTATAACCTACTGCACAGCCCTGTTAGGTCAAGAAGTTGTTACTTCTTCAAAGATCTTCTATTGGGGTGCCTGAATGTCTCAGTCATTAAGCATCTGCCTTTGGCTCAGGTCCTGATCCCAGGGTCCTGGGATTGAGCCCCGCATTGGGCACCCTACTCCACGGGAAGCCTGCTTCTCCCTCTCCCACTGCCCCCTGTTTGTGTTCCCTCTCTCGCTGTGTCTCTCTCTGTCAAATAAATAAAGTCTTAAAAAAAAAAATCTTCTATCAAACAGGTTAGGCCATTTCAAAATTCCATTTATTTTAATTGAGATGACATTATTTAAATAACCATGCATACATATTTGTGAAAAAATAAACTGTAGTACTGCTTTCATATTTCATAGGCAATGTGGAGTTAAATTGTTTTGTGATAGGATTCACAGTGTTTTAAAAACAAAATAAATACAAACACAGCAAGTAAATAGAAACTATGGAACAATGTGAATGCCCAGATTTTAAATACCCCCAAATGAGCAATAGTGACACCTTGAGGTAGGGTGGGAAAGGTCTGTTTGTGGGGGTTTTTTTGTGCATAACTTCATACTTATAAACCTATGTACAATGAAAGTTGGTAGGCTGATATACATGTACATTGTCATTTCACATCTCTATATCGGATAAAGGAAAGGAGGATGAAAGAGATGGGTTAATTTGTTGAGGGTAATATTTCTGAGAAGTGACAGGACTTGAAACTCCTCACTGTGCTTACTCTATCACTTCAGCTTCCTCTTCTTGATGCAAGCGCAGGTCTGCCCTGCCATGGGTTGGTCCTGATAATATAGTAGTACGTTGCCTGTCATAGAAGAACCAGGGTTTTAAGGAAAGGCCAAAGGGAGAGGAACATATGGTTATAAATACCTACCATAGGTCAACTGGGAAAATCTTTCCTCAAGTCTCAGAGGCCCATCATGTAGGAATATAAGCTACCCCCTCTGGGGACCAGGGTACAACTATTGTGCCAACAGTACTCTTAGCTTCTCCAAATATCCCCTTTCAGGTCCAGCTTTTCTGCATTGGCAACCTGTAGTGAGCATTTCATTCATCTCCAAGTTTCCCAATGGAATCATCCTAGCACATATCTTAATAAAAAAAAGATTGTTGGCAGAAAGTATAATCTCTTAAATCTGGATTTCAGTTTTAAAATAGAAAGTGAGGAGTTTATCATTTCTTCCTAGGACCCTTTATGAGTCCCCCTGTTTTAAATCACATTTTAAGCACTTCCTGTGTGTTAAACACCTTCTTTCATTTGAATCCACACAACAATTCTGTATGCTTTGTGAAGCTCCAGTGTATAGATGAGGAAATTGGAGTTTTAAATATGTTAGGTAATATGCTCTAAGCCATCCATCTAGTAAGTCATGGCATAACTGTCTCTGGGTCTGATTCCTAAGCCTTTGGCCCTAGATAGTATGAATTTTTAAAAGCTAATAATTTCACTTTCCTTAAATAATATACTTTTCTGACCACTGTAATTCCAGTATTCTAACATGGGAGCTACATTGGACTTGCATATGAAAAAAGCATTAATCTCTAATGATATATACCAGACATTGCACTAAATATAATATAATCATTTTCAAAACTCACACATGCTCTGAGAGGGAAGTCCTACCTCCCCATTTTAAAGATAAGGAAACTGTGATTGAAAATGGTTTAATGACATTTCCAGGGTTACCTACTCAACCCAGGAGATGGTGGAGCTGACATTGAAACCCAGGTTCTATGGGATTCCCATGTTTTACACAGTGGGAAACACATGGCCTTTGGAATTCAGTGAATCTAGTTTTGAATCTCAGTTGTCCCCAAAACTAAATCACCACTATTTTTTATTCTACTTTGTTCTATCATTAGTAATGAAGATATCTCCTATACTAGAGAGATCTTGAGGAGATGGACTATTCCTGTTTAACCTTCTATTTCCTTTTCTTCCCCCATTAATTACCCTAAACAATTAACAGAATACCTACTCTGTAAGGATTCAATAAAGTGATTGGTTGATTGAATATAATGAAAGCATTAAAATACTGAATGATTTGAAACTGGATAAAAAATAGATCTGATCTAGTATGTTAGTTAACCCATCCATTTATTCATTTAACAATTTTCTACTGATGACCTGTTATGTTCTTCACCCTGTGCCAGATGCTCAGCTAATTTTCAGCTGGTACACAACAATGTGGTAACTCAGGAAGCATCCATTCCAGTTGATTAATGCCTGTGCTAAACCAATTGCTAACTATTTTTAATGTTACCCTTGTTTGAGTTATTGGCATATGATGATGAGCCAAAAAAAAAAATTTGGTCATTGTCATGAAAACTTCCAATAAATGTTAAAATTACTCCTGTGATAAGAAGAAAGGTACAAAGTGCTATGACAGTGGACATCTAGGTCAGTCAATCTAATCTGGATGGAAAAAGCACTTATGATGAAAACCAGGGAGAGAAAATCCAATCAGTTCCTCCATCATACAAATTTACTTTTCACTTTGTGAAGGCTAAAATTATACTTCTGTTTTATGGGACAGCGGTGTTCTATAAATAGCAGAATTCAACTGTTCATCTCCACAATGTTCTTGCATCCTGTGATGGATGTGTCCATAATAGTAAGTTGAGTGATGCTCAAGGCCCCTGTGGAAGGAGTATTGCACTTCATTAAATGTCTGTTGAAGTGAACTGCAGGTGTTGTGAGAATACTTGTTAATGTCCTTTTAAGGAGTATTCAGATTACTTTATGAATGCATGCTGTCATCTGGTCAAAAACTCAGGAAAATTCACCAAGAAAAGGTGATGCTTCACATATAGAATAAACTTAGTTCACTAATGAGGGAGCACAGAGAAAGGTAGAATTTCTCCAAAGAGGTTCTCTTGACTGCTATAAGAAAACATCCTTGTACTGAAATGGAGTGACTTAGGAGACTGACCCCTTATACCTAGGAGTTATTTTATGTTACCTAACTTTGGCTGTTTTTCAGTAGAAAGATAAAGAGTGAATTGCTTAAATAGTTAAAAAAAAAAAAAACCAGCTAAAAATGACAAAGTAATTCTATACTGGGATAACAGCAAGGCAATTAAGTGTGTGTATATTCTGGCTCAAGTACCTCTGATATTTTCTTCATAGACCTTAAAATTAACAAAAGATGTTGAAAAATGGTATTTTCATCCTTCTGTCCAAATCTTGTGTGACAGGGCATGATCCAGGCCCTTAAGAAAGCAATGGTTTGATAGGGGACAATGTGTTCTTGGGAGTTTCCCATTTTGGGAGGCTAGGTCAGTACTGTCAGATATCTATTATCCAGGAAATCTTGCTTATCCTACTGCAAATGTAGAGCATTCCTTATGTTACCATTGTGTGCCTGTGTTCAGCCCATTAAGTCAAAGCCACAATGAGATACCACCTCACACCGGTCAGAACAGCTAAAATTAACAACTCAGGAAATGACAGGTGTCTGGCGAGGATGCGGAGAAAGGGGAACTCTCTTACACTGTTTGGAATGCAAACTGGTGCAGCTACTCTGGAAAACAGTGTGGAGGTTCCTCAAAAAGTTAAAAATAGAACTTCCCTATGATCCAAAAATTGCACTACTAGGTATGTATCCAAAGAATATAAAAGTAGTTATTCGAAAGAGCACCTACACCCCAGTGTTTATAGAGCACTATCCACAATAGCAAAAACAAAGGAAAGAGCCCAAATGTCCATCGACTGATGAATGGATAAAGAAGTGGTAAACAATGGAATATTACTCAGCCATCAAAAAGAATGAAATCTTGCCATTGCAAGGATGTGGATGGAACTAGAATATATTATGCTAAGCAAAATAAGTCAGTCAGAGAAAGACAGATACCATATGACTTCAGTCATATGTGGAATTTAAGAAACAAAACAGATGAACATAGGGGAAGGGAAGGAAAAATAAATACAATAAAATGGAGAGGGAGGCAAATCATAAGAGACTCTTAACTATAGGGAACAAAATGAGGGTTGCTGGAGGGGAGGTGGGTGGGGGGATGGGGTAATTGGGTGATGGGCATTATGGAGGGCACTTGATGGAATGAGCACTGGATGCTATATGCAACTGGTGAATCACTAAATTCTACCCCTGAAACCAATACTACACTGTATGTGAACTAACTTGAATTTAAATAAAATTTTGAAAGAAAAAAAAGCAGATGGAAGGTGACTGAAAGAAGTCTCATAAAGAGTGGGAATAGAGACTATTCTACTCAATTTAATAAGCACCTAATGCCCATAGTTGGGTACAAAGTACAGTTTATTCTGTGCATTATAGAGGATCCAAAGATTGAATAGTCAAGTTTGTTGTCCATTGGAAGCTTATGATCCTAGAGGCATTTAATATGGACCCCGTTTTAATTATATTGCAATACATGATAAATAATATGAGAGATATAAAGTACTGTGAAGGTATAGGAAAGAAGAGATAATTTCTTGACACTGAATGTGCAAATATTAACCACCCTCTCATTCCCTCTTTCAAGCTTTTTGTTTTCCCCAAGACTGTTGGATGGAGTCTAAGCTGCTTAGCATTGCACATGAGATTCCCCATGAACTGACCCTGCCTACATTTTACTTTTTATACACCAGGAATAGTAAATGGCTTGCAACACTTTCTTCTTCCCTTCCTACCTATTCCTCCTGGAACTCCATCTGAGCACTGTGCTTAGCACATAGCTAATGCTAAAAAAGTATTTTTGAATAAATTAATGAATCCTCATACCACTCTGTTTCATGTCTTCATGTCTTTATCTACGCTGTTCTCTTTGTGTAGAATGTCTTTCTCCATCTCATTAACATCTGTGAACTAAGTCTCAGAGAAGACTTACCTGCCATAACTTTTAAGCTTGTTCTCGGTGCTCCTCCCCTGTGCTGCCACAGCAGCTGGAATACACCTCCCTCATAGCACTTCATAGTGAAATGGTCAATTTGTGTATTGGTCTTCACCCCAAAAAGTAACTTCCTTGATGTCAGGGGCCACATCCAAGTAGCTGCTGACTAAGAGTGAAGTATGAATTTGGGAGTTAGATTGCTTGGGTTTAATCCTGATTCTTCCCCTTTTTCTTTCTTTCTTTTTTTTTAAAGATTTTATTTATTTATTTGACAGAGAGAAAGAGAGCACAAGCAGGTAGAATAGCAGGCAGAGGGAGAGGGAGAGGGAGAAGCAGGCTCCCCACTGAGCAAGGAGCCCGATGTGGGCCTCAATCCCAAGACCCTGGGATCATGACCTGAGCTGAAGGCAGTCGCTTAACCAACTGAGCCACCCAGGCACCCCTGATTCTTCCCCTTTTCTAACTGTATGATCTTGGATAAGTTACTTAACCTCTCTGTGCCTCAGTTTCCTCATCTGTAAAGTGGGGATACTAATAGTATCTACCAGATAAGATTGTTATAAGTATTAAATTAGTTATTATAAATAGAGGACTTTGAACAGTGCCCACAAAATGAGCATGATATAAGTGCAAATTATGAAATGTCCAGAAATACTGACTGGAACAACTATGGAACTATATGGAAGAAGGAGAGTCAGTGATGTCTTTGTACAGATGGAAACTTTTGAAATGTAAGATTAAGTTTTTGGTGTATAGAGATAGAGGTAAACTATGGAGAGAAAGTCATTACAGGATGAAGTTAGAGTCAGGCAGAGTATAGCACTGGGACACTGAGCTACCCCCAAATCCCCCATGCCACACACACTATCAACAGAGAGCCAAGTAGTAAAATATGTTTGGGAAAGCATTCCTCCTGCAAGTTTAATTTCCTTCTTTTTTACTGTCTCCCAGTGTCTCCTGTGGGAGCCAATAAAATGGTGAAATAAAAAGAAATTGAGGGTTTGTAGTGTTGACTGGAAGTTGCAAAAACTGCAAGCTCTCTAGGTAGATTTGTAAGCTATGCAAATTTTATAATAAATATAACTAAGTCAATATCCATAGTAGAATATTATAGAATAAAATATGATTATGTAAGATATTTTGTAGGAGGTAAATGATGCAGGTATAGCTCACAAAATACATGAAATGGATTTTATAGATCAAGTAATACTCTTAAACTGACTTCCATTATAAAATTGATGACATTTGAAAAAACTCATTCTGAAAACCTCAATTCAGTGGAATGACTGCTGTATCCCTCGCACTGATCTGAATGCTTGTCTAACCCCTTTCTTCTCTTGAGGAAGGAACCACTTGAGAGGTAGAGGTAAACTGACAGTAGGTGCACCTCAAGGGGTATTTCCTGTTTATGTGGACACAAATGGGGAAAATAAGAAATAATGCCCCAGAGGGGGCATGGAGGGCAAAGTCAGAATTATGAGTTCAAAATAGCTTGTCAGAGGGGCTGAACAGATACTGTGATCCAAATGAGAGTGCCATGTGAAGGAAAACAGAAATACTGAGAGTGAGAAGCTAGCAAATAGGTAAATGGAAGTTCATTTAAGTCCAGAGATGGAAAATGGATATCACTGAGGGCTTATGATACCATTCCAGTGCTGTTAGCATGAGGAAGCTGGATTTATTCAGAGGATTAGGAAGAGACAGGCCCTGTTGGGATGAAGAGAAACACCATTACTGCCCTTGAGGAGTTCCTAGTCATGCAAAGTAATTATAAAATCATGTGGGTTATTAAATATTCTGTACATTTCAAATGCCTATTGAGCTCTTATATAAGATCAGACACTGTGCTAGTGTGGGGATGTTTCCGTGAATAGACAGATGTGGTCTGTTCTGTTGGTTGCACAGGAATTAGCCAGATAATGGAGTGGGGACAAGTTCAGGACAGGAGAATAATAGGGCAGAGGGAATGGAATGTCTGTGAAGGCCCTGGGCAAGAAAAAGTTTGTTATGTTTTCCTCAAATACTGAGCATTGAGTTCAATGTTTTCTCTAAGAAATATTCCATGCATCTTGGTTCTTGGCTAGATTTTTTTCCTACTTCTATCCATAGGATTCTGCGCATCTCCCATCAGAGCCCTTAGTGTGCTCTGTTGCACCTAATCACTTGCTATCACATCCCCCACTCTACTGCAGCAATCTCAGTCTTCACACTGTATCTCAAAAAGTACCTAGGCACATAGATATTTAATATATATTTGTTGAATGAATAGATACATGATTAAATGAGTGGAGATAGGGTCTCAAATATGAAATTTCTTTTAGTACCAAGACTGGGGAAAGGAGGTAGAAGAAAACAAAAGGGAAGCCCTCATATCTCTATGCGTGTTTTTAGTTAATTTTTTAAAAAGTCATTGTATTAACTACCTTACCTATATTGCCTTTAAAAGCTATTTTAAATCCTCTTAAGAAAGAATGTGTAAGAATAGATCATTATAAGATCAGTTGTCCAAAATTACAATTACACAGATTACAAACACTTAATTTGGTTCATTCATTCAATAAATATGTATTGAATACCTACTGTGCAAGGCACTGAAGAAAAAAAGAAATAGGGAGGTTTAAGACCTTAAAAAGTGAATGCTCTTAATTTTCAGACATTATTTGGATACTTGAAGAATGTCATAACAATGTTTAAGTGAGATCTTTGGCAATTCATTTCACTTTGGATTCCTACCTAAAATATGAAGGTTGGACTTGATAGAGGTCCTATCTTATTTTCAAATATGATTCTTCCATAAATAAAAATGAATGATAAAGTAACAGTATATTTTGGTTTAAAGTAACAAAACATACCTTTTTCCTTAGATAAAACCAAAAGACAGTTATAAAATAATATAAATACAGAAGTGAAAAATAGGACTCAAGAGCAGGACTGACCCTCAGAAATGGACTAAAGTCAAGAAAAAGAAAACATTGTCATAACTCTCTTTAAGAGACCATTGTTTCAATTACAAAATCCTAAAAAAGAGAATCTGATTGGCCAACTTGGTTCAATATGGACTTAGTTTGGATTCTCATAGAAGTGACCTTGAGACAAAGATTTCAGTGCAAATATGTGATTTGGAGGTGGGGGAACACCAGTAGGGAAATGTAACAGGGAAGAAAAGGCATCCATTATAGGGTATTAGCAAATCAGCTCTCACTGTGGGTAGAGAATGGGCAAAGGCCGAGGATATGAGAATGACTTAGGCATGTTAAGAAGGTGGTGAAGTTATGAGTGGGAGATCAGGTTGGAGAAGTCCTCCAAACACAGATAAGGAGGACTCTGAGAAATAGGCTGAGATGTTTGTAATTAATGCATTAGGTCATTAACTGTATATTCTTGGAGCCAACATCAAGGTAAGTTACATTTTTAATCCCCAAACTTTTAGTACTTTTTTCTAAAGAAACTCATTTTATTCTATAGCTCACATTTTCTTTCTTTTTATTTTTTAATTTTTTTATTAATACATTATATGTTTTTTAATTATGATTAACATAACATAATATAGCTCACATTTTCAATTTTATATAAGGACTTTTATTAAGTTTGCTTGTAGTTGGTGATACCTAAGACGAATGACTACTACTTATTATTGAAGTGGTATATGTGATGTTTTTAATCAATCAAGGCCATATTTAACTATATTATAGTGTGTGCTTCTGTATAAAAAATTCCCAGTGTGTACTTTTCTGGTGCTAATTATTAAAACATTCTCAGAAAGAATTGTAGCCTCTGGCATTAAACATGCAACTCTCATTCATTTATCAAATATTCAACAAACATTTATTGAGGGCCATGTCTTCAATGGTAGGTAAAGAACTGCACATAAAAGTAACCCAGGCTCCCATAATCTCACAGAAGAGGTAGGTCAAAAATAATTTAAATACAAGGTAAAAAAGTACAGTAATCTAGGTGTGCACAAAATGCTGTGGGGATGCTAACTCACTGAGGAGAATGCTACAAAAGATGCACATATTGTCACATCCCAGTTAGAAGCAGAGATGACAGAGTTGATTGTGTCTGAAACCCTTGTGTGCCAGGTTGTTTTTCTGTCCTCTAAGCAGAGGCAAACCCCAGATCATTGGTAAACATGTACCATTTGGTAATGAAGCCAATTTACTAAATGGTTTATGCAGAGTTTGCCATTTTCTTTGGATGGATCTCCGAAAGGGCAGACAGCCTGGCAACTGCATTAGAAGAAGCAGGAGACTGAAGCTGATCTTTTATCAAAACCAGGACAGTGAGTTTGCATGCCAGCCCTAGGATAGAGGCAGTGAGACTACCATTTATTCAGAGGTTTATTACCTAGAGAATGAAGTCCCAGGAACAGGAAAGTAAAACTTATATATACAGATATAAACTATTTTAGTTACTCTTGATCTAAATCCTCTGGGAAGAAAGGCAATTGATGAGATGCCCAGGATTCTAAACTGATGTTTTATAAGATGTTGCATTAAGAATGGCATTTAATTTTTAAAAATTTTTTTAAAGATTTTATTTATTTGAGAGAGCAGAGAGAGAGAGCATGAGTAGGGGGTTGGTGAGGGGCAGAGGGAGAGGGAGAAGCAGACTCCCCGCTGAGCAGGGAGCCAGACATGGGGCTCGATCCCAGGACACTGAGATCACGACCCGAGTGGGAGGCAGCCACCCAGGCACCCCAAGAATGGCTTTTAATTTTAAAAGCTTAGAAAAAACAAAACCAATGATTATTCTTTCATGTAAATAATTCTTTACATCATAAATATATTGCACCGTAGGGATACCTTGAACAGAAGAAAAAAAAAAACTTGTTAGAGCTGTAATTCCATAACAACTGTAGTTACTGCAAGGTGAGTTTCAGAAAGTGTTCAGAAAAGATACCTGAATCCCTCTGTATGCATATATATATTTTTGATAATCATTGTTTTAACTGAACTTACCAGAATTAAAAATGATCACTTCTTTCCAGAGTGTCCAGTAGAATGTGGGGAGGTGTTTATGTTGCAATGGGAAAAAAATGTCTTCCATCATTTATGCCTGCCTCTTTTGGAAACAAGCAAACATGGCACTTTTACTAAGGACACTTCTGTGTGTAGAAAATCAGGGCAGTCCCTGATTGCCAATAACTGCCTTTAAAATATTTGTTTTCAGAATCAGTTGACTGAAGTTCTACTGTTGTTTAAATTAGATGAAAGGAGCTAGATTATCATAAATGAGTTGATTCTCTGATACTGTTAGTTAAGATATTATTTAAATCACCAGTGGTTCTGATTGAAAACCTCACCATAAGCTGACAGTTACCAAATCCAGATCCGTCCTATTTTATGTCGCCTTAACCTCCTTCATAGCTTCATATTCATTGCACTTGTTCAATATCTTTCTTTTCCTTGAGACTTTGTAAAGATAGGCACAATGTGAGTCTTATTCATATTTATATGTTTGGGCGCTAGTCTGCCATCTAGCAGCAGTGGTTACTTAATTTTAGAATTAACAGTTAATGAATTGATGTGTGAATTTCATAGAAAAAACAGTCTTTAGGAACTTTGCCACTTAGTAAACCTAAATGATCTTGTGTATAAAGATCTCCAACTCCTTGCCTATAAAATTAAATATGTTCTCCTTACAGATTCACAGGATGTATATAAATATTCATATCAGAACATGAAAAACTTTTTTCAACCAAATAGCATAATATACTATTACTGTTATTTGTTGAATGAATTAAAATAATAGAATTGTGAATTCCTGAAATGGCCTAGGGCAGAAGAAACCTATGAAGTAAAGAGCAGGCAGAATGGATCAGTGTTAGAAGACAATGTCCAGAAGTATAAAAACAATCAGAAAATACATTATAAAAGGAAATCAGTTCAACAAACTTGTTTGAGTACCTGCCATGAGCTTTCACTTGTAATCTCATTTAATTCTCATGGCTATTCTATGATGTAGGGATTATTGTCCTCATGTTACAGACCACACTGAGTAATAAGTAGTTTACCTCAGGTCTCATCTGTATGTTAGAGCCAGGAATCAACACAAGTTCTTTATAACTAACAATTCTATAGCTTCCTATACAAAATACAGGTACACACTTCGTTGCTACAATATAGAGCAATTCTGTGTGGTTGTTCTGCTTAGCTCCACAAGGTAGAATTAGCACCAAAGAAGGAAATTACCAAGAGATTTCAGAATAACTAAAGAATCATTGTTAGACTGTGAGCTTATCCTGAAAGAGAATGAGCTACCTCTGAGTGTAGTGAGTTCCTATCCCTGGAAATATTCACCCTTACAATCTGTGACCACATCACTAAGTATGTTGTGGCAATGACCAAGCACTATATTCATAAGGTACTTTTAAGTCCTGGGACTCTGTGTTTTCAGTTGACTCCTGCTTGTCAGGCTAAAGAGAAATTCCCATGATAGTAGAACAAGAGGCAAGCACTTTAGGATGAGACTTCACGGGTCTGCTAATGTCACCAGGCAGCAAAGAGATGGCTGGCTAAGGGAAGGAAGCTACTCTTGGGAAGCAAGTATAGTTTAGAAGCAACATGGTATATTTGAAAGTATGTAGGATTTAGAATGAAACAGACCTGGGCTCAAAATTATTTTCTGAGTCTCTTTCTGAGCTTTTGTTTCCTCCTGCCATGAAATAGTGTAATAAACATTAAATATAATGGATTAAATGAGATCATACATGTAATGAGGTCAGCACATAGTAAGCACTCAGGATCTGTTAGTCATTAAAATTATCATCATTGTCTTTATCATAATCTCTTTCCTGCAAGGAAGATGTCTCTTTGGAGACCATCAAGCAATAACTACCTCATCTTCCTCTGGAGTCGGTCAGCCTCAGGCAACATGGCAGAGGATACAGTCTTGGAGAATATTAAGGTTGAAGAGTTCCTCAAATTATCTGTGATGAAAGATGTGTGTGTGGGTGTGTGTTTAAATTTAGAGTCTGTTGCAGACCATTACTTTTTAAAAATACAATAAAAATGAATTACTAGAGAAATGAAATGGGGAAAAAATCCAAAATGTGCAAAATACAATTCCATATATTTTCATTTTTCCAAAGACATAAAATCAGTCTATTAAATTGTTGCAAAAGTTTCTAAATACTTATTCTCAGCTTCAATGCTTACTTTGTAGTAGGTGTAAAACAGTTTGCAGACTAGAATCAGTTCATAGATCACACTTTGAGTAGTGCTGATCTAGCTCATTCCTTCTATGCACAAAAGGGGGAAAGCTCAGGGTAGAGCAAGAACTTGCCCACTGTTACATATCAGAGCATCATTCCTCCAACTTACTCATTAGCATTTAGGGAAACTAAGGATTGGGGATGTGTGTAAAAAGCTAGATATACAAGGAATCGTGATTCTCCTAGGTACTGTAGAGTAATGCCTCTACCATTCACTTATCTCACTAGGAAATTATAGTGGTCTTTCTTATCAGTTTTTAAGTATTTTGAATAGAAGTTAATGTTTTGTCAGAGAAGATGAAAGAAAAATAGTGACTGTTATGTATCTGTTTTATAGGTACTAGGCTCTCTACACAAGATTTCCTTTAATTCTCATAACATCTCTCAAATGTGGGTAGAACTATATATTATATATATATATATTATATATATATATATAAGAACCCAGAAAGTTAAGCAAGTTACCCAAATGAACACAAGAAAGTGGTGGGACTGAGATGTAATCTCAAATCTGTTAGACTACAGAGTTCTTCTCTTTGCTCCATATCATTGTATAAATGTAGTCAGTAGCTTGGATATATCATGCTTTTGAAGGGAAATATTTTCCTTAATAGTTTGTACCATTTACATAGCATTTTGTGTTTGCACTAGACCTTACAACAATTTATCACTTTATTCTCCTACATTACAAAACAAAGCCTTCCATAGAGACTAGGAAACAAAGGCATGTGAGGTATTCTTTAATTGTAAGTATTACAAGTTGGTTACAAACACATATTCCACTTTGAAAACTTAGGATGGTTTACATTTTTAAGCTATTTGTGGTAGAGTCCTACATATCCTTGGCTTTACTCACTAGTCCATCCAAGCCTCTTATACCCTGACCACTACATATGTTTCCTAATTATTTTTATAACCTTTTAGTAATGATATATACTTATGGAGTATCCAGTTATTCTGTTAAAACCAATGTTTAATGAGCACTGAGAAATGTCTAGAATTGTGATTCATTATATTGTACACCTGAAACTAATATAACATTGTAGTTAATTATACTGGAATTAAAAGAACTTAATAAAAACAATGTTTACATATCTATTCAAAAAAGTAGTATTTTAACCCATATTACAGTTTTGAAGGGAGCAATAATCTTACACTCTGCTAGATTTGCTAATCCACCTGAATCTCATAATGAAAGTGACCTTGTGTTTTCCCCCTAGGGAATATTGAAAATTGGTCAAGCTTTCTGTTTGTTTTTAGACATTTTTCACAGTTCTTTCTGTTGACCTACCCTAGATAGTCTGGGTAAAGGATATATGCTGAAGATCTCAATAACTATGAGATAAAATGACCAGACCATAAGCCCAGCCCATAAATTGACATGGGTGGTCAGTAAGTATTGACCTATTAATTAGGAAAGAAAAGGACATGTGGCAGATGTGTTGTAAAGATTATTAAGATATGAAAATTTATTTTTTCTTAACAGTCAACAAACAAGCATTCATCCATTTGTGCAAACCATATTGTCTTTCAACAAACATTTATTGAACACATTCTATGATCCAAGTATTGTGCACAAGTTATTTAGGACCAAAGTTTTTTGTTTTTTGTTTTTTGTTTTTTTTCCTGACTCAAAATGAGTTTGTGATTAAATATGTCATTTCAATATTCACTTTGACATCTGGGGCTATTAAAAATCTATATGTTTTTGAGTTTATATTGTTTTAAATCTAGCTTGCTTTATGGACTTAAATATGATACCTGAAAACATTTTGTAGAAGTTGTAGATATTTGGGATTTAGTTAAAGAATTTTTATTTCCTCACAAAGTCCCATGAGTTATCTAAGACTTTTGTCTTACTGATTTTTACAGCCAGCATCCTAAGGAACAAATTTCTTCAAAAAGTTCCCTATAAAACACCTTTTATATATTTATTAGAAATCTTTTTGACGTTTTGGGAAGTTTCCCCAAATTTATAATATATAATTGTTCTTCATCTCTTTAGTAGGATCATTTATACAAACATTTCTAGATTATTTTATTCCATCAGATTATTATTGTATATAAGTAAAGCAACCATCTACTTCATAATGTACAGAATAGATAAAATGAATGCCTTAAAGGATACTGTCCAAGAGGCTTCATTGCTTTTTCCTACCCATCCTTCATACCACAAAATATTTGTATAGTGCTTGAGAGTTTATAAAACTTTTCTACATCCACTCAGTCATTTGATATTCAAAATAATTTTTGCTAAAAATATGATCATCATCGTTATTTGATTTATTTCCACCCATTTTCTTGTTCTCCCATTTAAAAAAGCTCATCAAAGGACTGGTTTGTTCTCAAGATTCTCCATTTCCTCACCTCTCATTCTTTCTCCTCAACCCACTTCAATCAGGCTTGTCTTTACACCACTCCAACCAAACAGCTTTGGTCAGTTACTCATGATATCCCCCTTGCAAATGCATTGATAAATTCTTATCTTTCTCCACCTCTCAGCAATATAGTTGATCACTTATTCTTTCTTAAAACTTTTTCTGTGCCTGGCCTTATTAATATGAAATCTGATTTTCTTCCTACATTTCTGAACATTCTCTCAATTTTTTATTGGCTCTTCTTGCTCTGCCAGTCTTTAATTATTGCTGTTGACCAGGGCTTAGTCTTGGAAATTCTCTAGTGATGGTCACTCATGCCATCAGGCCAGCTCTATGACTAAATAAGTTAAGTGTGTTTATGACTCCAGAAATTCTGTATCCAAATCCTACATCTCTCCTGCATATGTATGTACTCCATATGTATTTACTTAACCACATATTCAACATCTCTGCTTGGATGTCTCATAGTGATTTCAAACTTCTATAAAAAAACAAACTCTTGGGGAGGAGCAAGAAGGCAGAGGAGTAGGAGAACTAAATTTCATCTTGTCCCAGGAATTCAGCTAGATAGGTATCAAACCATTCTGAACACCTACGAACTCAATAGAGGATCAAAGAAAAGAAGAGCAGCAACTCTCTGAACAGAAAAGCGACCACTTTCTGGAAGGTAGGACGTGCGGAGAAGTGAATCCGAGGTGATATTCGGGAAGAGAGGGAGCCTCCGTCAGCCGGCTACCGGCAAGTGATAGAGCCACGGAGCACAAAATTGGAAATTTTAGAAGTCTGCTCTGCTGAGGGATGTCGCTCCAGTGGCTTAGTGGGGGGTGGAACTCTCGCTGGGAGAGTGTGGTCTCAGGACCCTCGGGGTCATAGAAAGACCGGAGGTGCCTGAGTATGACGGAGCTCCCAGGTATTGGAACAGGGAAGCTGGCTGCAAAGACAGAGCCAAGGAATGGGCTCTCAGCTTGGGGTTGCCATAAACCGTGATCCACGGTGCAGTCGAGCCACTGCTCTTACAGCAGGGACCCAACAAGTGACAGATCTGGGGAAACTCCCCTTCCTCCTCCGGGAGGAGCGGCGTGGGAGCACACCGCAGGGATCTGCTGGGTTTGGAGACTCCAAAGGGGGGTCGTGTGCCAGAGATAGAAACGCTCCGTCACAGGCCAAGTGAGCACGGAGTGCGGCCAGAGACCAGGGAGCTGGGAGTGATTGACTGCTTTTCTCTGCGGGCTCACTGAGGAGTGGGGCCCTGAGTTCTTGGCTCCTCCAGAGCGGAGATTGGGAGGCTGCCATTTTCACTCTCATCCTCCAAAGCTGCATGGAAAGCTTGCAGGGAACAAAAGCTCCCAAGAGCAAACCTGAGCAGATTCCTTAGCCCAGCCCCCAGCAAGGGCGGGGCAATTCCGCCTCCAGCAAAGACATTTGAGAATCACTGCAACAGGCCCCTCCCCCAGGAGATCAGCAAGAACAGCCAGCCAAGACCAAGTTTACCGACCAATGAGGACGGCAGAACTCCAGCACTAGGGGAATACAGCTCATTGAAATCATGGCTTTTTTCCCCCTGATTCTTTAGTCTTTCAAAGTTAATTTTTTTAATTTTCTTTTTTTTCTTTTTCTATTTTTTTTCTTTTTCCCTTTTTCAACCAACATCTTATCAATCCCTTTTTTAAAAATCTTTTTTATTTTTCATTTTTAGAGTCATATTGTATGCCTTCATAGTAGTTAACCTTATTTTTGGTATATACATATAAGTTGTCTTCTCTTTAAAATTTTGGGATACAGTTTCTTCTAACAGACCAAAATACACCCTAAATCTCTAGTGTATGGCTTTGTTCTAGTCTCCTGCCTGATCACATTCTCTCACTTTTTTTTTTTTAATTTCTCTTCTTTCTTTTTTCAACCAACTTCTTATCAATTCCTTTTATAAAATCTTTTATAATTTTCATCTTTACAGTCATATTCCATCCCTTCATTGTATTTACCTTTATTTTTGTACATATATAAGTTTTTCTTTCTTTAAAATTTTGGGAGGCACTTTCTTCTAACAGACCAAAATATGCCCAAAATCTAGTGTGTGGCACAGATCTATTCACCAGCCTGATCATATCTGATCATATATTTTTTTTTAATTTTCTTTTTTTTTTTTTTCTTTCTTTCCCTTTCTTTCCCCCCGGTTTCAGGTCTTTTCTGATTTGTTTAGTGTATATTTTTCTGGGGTCATTGTTATGCTGTTAGCAGTTTGTTCTCTCATTCATCTATTCTCCTCTGGACAAAATGACAAGATGGAAAAAATCACCTCAAAAAAAAGAACAAGAGGCAGTACTGACTGCCAGGGACCTAATCAATATGGATATTAGTAAGATGTTGGAATTAGAGTTCAGAATGATGATTCTAAAGATACTAGCTGGGCTTGAAAAAAGCATGGAAGATAATAGAAAAACCCTTTCTGGAGAAACAAAAGAACTAAAATCTAAACAAGTTGAAATAAAAAACGCTATTAATGAGGTGCAATCAAAAATTGAAGCTCTAACTGATAGGATAAATGAGGCAGAAGAGAGAATCAGTGATATAGAAGACCAAATGATGGAAAATAAAGAAGCTGAGAAAAAGAGAGATAAATAACTACTGGATCACGAGGGCAGAATTCGAGAGAGAAGTGATACCATAAGACGAAACAATATTAGAATAATTGGGATCCCAGAAGAAGAAGAAAGAGAGAGAGGGGCAGAAGATACATTGGAGCAAATTATAGCAGAGAACTTCCCTAATTTGGGGAAGGAAACAGGCATCAAAATCCAGGAGGCACAGAGAACCCCCGCCTCAAAATCTATAAAAATAGCTCAACACCCCGACATCTAATAGTAAAACTTATGAGTCTCAGAGACAAAGAGAAAAACCTGAAAGCAGCTCAGGAGAAGAGATCTGTAACCTACAATGGTAGAAATATTAGATTGGCAACAGACCTATGAACAGAGACCTGGGAGGCCAGAAAGGACTGGCATGATATCTTCAGAGCACTAAATGAGAAAAATATGCAGCCAAGAATACTATATCCAGCTAGGCTGTATTTGAAAATAGAAGGAGAGATAAAAAGCTTCCAGGACAAACAAAGACTAAAGGAATTTGCAAACACAAAACCAGCATTACAAGAAATATTGAAAGGAGTCCTCTAAGCAGAGAGAGAGCCTAAAAGCAACATAGACCAGAAAGGAACAGTACAATATAGAGTAACAGTCACCTTACAGGCAATACAATGGCACTAAATTCCTATCTTTCAATAGTTACCCTGAATGTAAATGGGCTAAAGGCCCCATTCAAAAGACACAGGCTATCAGATTGGATTAAAAAACAAGACGCATCGATATGCTGTCTGCAAGAGATTCATTTTAGACCCCAAGACACCTCCAGATAGAAAGTGGGGGGGGGGGGAACGATTTACCATGTTAATGGACACCAAAAGAAAGCTGGGGTGGCAATCCTTATATCAGACAAATTAAATTTTAAACCAAAGACTGTAATAAGAAATGAGGAAGGACACTATATCCTACTTAAAGGGTCTATCCAACAAGAAGATCTAACAATTGTAAATATCTATGCCCTTAACATGGGAGCAGCCAATTATATAAGGCAATTAATAACAAAAGCAAAGAAACACACAGACAACAATACAATAATAGTGGGGGACTTTAATAGCCCCCTCACTGAAATGGACAGATCATCTAAGCAAAAGATCAACAAGGAAATAAAGACTTTAAATGACACACTGGACCAAATGGACTTCACAGATATATTCAGAACATTCCATCCCAAAGCAACAGAATACACATTCTTCTCTAGTGGCCATGGAACATTCTCCAGAACAGATCACATCCTAGGTCACAAATCGGGTCTCAACCGGTACCAAAAGATTGGTATCATTCCCTGTGTATTTTCGGACCACAGTGCTTTGAAACTAGAACTCAATCACAAGAGGAAAGTTGGAAAGAACTCAAATACATAGAGGCTAAAGAGCATCCTACTAAAGAATGAATGGCTCAACCAGGAAATTAAAGAAGAATTACAAATATTCATGGAAACCAATGAAAATGAAAAGACAACTGTTCAAAATCTTTGGGATGCAGCAAAGGCGGTCCTAAGAGGAAAGTGTATAGCAATACAAGCCTTTCTCAAGAAACAAGAAAGGTCTCAAATACACAACCTAACGCTACACCTAAAGGAGCTGGAGAAAGAACAGCAAATAAAGCCTAAACCCAGCAGGAGAAGAGAAATAATAAAGATCAGAGCAGAAATCAATGAAATAGAAACCAAAAGAACAGTAGAGCAGATCAAAGAAACTAGGAGCTGGTTCTTTGAAAGAATTAACAAGATTGATAAACCCCTGGCCAGACTTATCAAAAAGAAAAGAGAAAGGGCCCAAATAAATAAACAAAATCATGAATGAAAGAGGAGAGATCATAACACCAAAGAAATACAAACAATTATAAGAACATATTATGAGCAACTCTATGCCAGCAAATTAGATAATCTGGAAGAAATGGATGCATTCCTAGAGATGTATCAACTACCAAAACTGAACCAGGAACAAACAGAAAACCTGAATAGACCTATAACCACTAAGGAAATTGAAGCAGTAATCAAAAACCTCCCAACAAACAAGAGACCAGGGCCAGATAGCTTCCTAGGGGAATTCTACCAAACATTCAAAGAAGAATTAATACCTATTCTTCTGAAACTGTTCCAGAAAATAGAAATGGAAGGAAAACTTCCAAACTCATTTTATGAAGCCACCATTACCTTGATCCCAAAATCAGACAAAGACCCCATCAAAAGGGAGAATTACAGACCAATATCCCTGATGAACATGGATGCAAAAATTCTCACCAAAATACTAGCCAATAGGATCCAACAGTACATTAAAAGGATTATTCACCACGACCAAGTGGGATTTATCCCTGCGCTGCAAGGTTGGTTCAAAATCTGCAAATCAATGTGATAGAATACATTAATAAAAGAAAAAGAATCATATGATCCTCTCAATAGACCCAGAAAAAGCATTTGACAAACTACAGCATCCTTTCTTGATCAAAACTCTTCAGAGTATAGGCATAGAGGGTACATACCTCAAAACATAAAAGCCATCTATGAAAAACCCACAACGAATATCATTCTCAATGGGGAAAAACTGAGAGCTTTCCCCCTAAGGTGAGGAACACGGCAGGGATGTCCACTATCACCACTGCTATTCAACATAGTACTAGAAGTCCTAGCCACAGCAATCAGACAAGAAAAAGAAATAAAAGGCATCCAAATCGGCAAAGAAGAAGTCAAACTCTCACTGTTTGCTGGTGATATGATACTTTATGTGGAAAACCCAAAAGACTCCACCCTAAAACTGCTAGAACTCATACAGGAATTCAGTAAAGTGGCAGGATATAAAATGAATGCACAGAAATCAGTGGCATTCCTATACACCAACAACAAGACAGAAGAAAAAGAAATTAAGGAGTTGATCCCATTTACAATTGCACCCAAAACCATAAGATATCTAGGAATAAATCTAACCAAAGAGGCAAAGAATCTGTACTCAGAAAACTATAAAATACTCATGAAAGAAACTAAGGAAGACACAAAGAAATGGAAAAATGTTCCATGATCATGGACTGAAAGAACAAATATTGTGAAGATGTCAATGCTACCTAGAGCAGTCTACACATTTAATGCAATCCCTATGAAAGTAACATCAACTTCTTTCAAAGAAATGGAGCAAATAATCCTAAAATTTGTATGGAACCAGAAAAGACCCCGAATAGCCAAAGGAATGTTGAAAAAGAAAAGCGAAGCTGGTGGCATCACAATTCCGGACTTCAAGCTCTTTTACAAAGCAGTAATCATCAAGACAGTATGGTACTGGCACAAAAACAGACACATAGATCAATGGAACAGAATAGAGAGCCCAGAAATGGACCCTCAACTTTATGGTCAACTAATCTTTGACAAAGCAAGAAAGAATGTGCAGTGGAAAAAAGACAGTCTCTTCAACAAATGGTGTTGGGAAAATTGGACAGCCCCATGCAGAAGAAGGAAATGGACCATTTCCTTACAGCACACACAAAAATAGACTCCAAATGGTTGAAAGACCTCAATGTGAGACAGGAGTCCATCAAAATCCTAGAGGAGAACACAGGCAGCAACTTCTTCCTAGAAACATCGCCAAAGGCAATGGAAGCAAGGGCAAAAATGAACTATTGGGACTTCATCATGATAAAAAGCTTTTGCCCAGCAAAGGAAACAGTCAACAAAACCAAAAGACAGCTGACAGAATGGGAGAAGATATTTGCAAATGACATGTCAGATAAAGGGCTAGTATCCAAAATCTATAAAGAACTTATCAAACTCAACACTCAAAGAACAAATGATCCGATTAAGAAATGGGCAGAAGACATGAACAGACATTTTTCCAGAGAAGACATCCAAATGGCCAACAGACACATGAAAAAGTGCTCAACATCGCTCGGCATCAGGGAAATCTAAATCTAAACCTCAATGAGATACCACCTCACACCAGTCAGAATGGCAAAAATTAACAAGTCAGGAAATGACAGATGTTGCGGGGATGTGGAGAAAGGGGAACCCTCCTACGCTGTTGGTCAGATGCAAGCTGGTGCAGCCACTGTGGAAAACAGTATGGAGGTTCCTCAAAAAGTTGAAAATAGTGCTACTGTATGACCCAGGAATTGCACTACCAGGTATTTACCCCAAAGATCCAAATGTAGGGATCGGAAGGGGTATGTGCACCCCAATGTTTATAGCAGCAATGTCCACAATAGCCAAACTGTGGAAAGAGCCAAGATGTCCATCGACAGATGAATGGATAAAGAAGGTGTGGTATATATATACAATAGAATATTATGCAGCCATCAAAAAAATGAACTCTTGCCATTTGCAATGATGTGGATGGAACTAGAGGGTATTATGCTAAGCAAAATAAGTCAATCAGAGAAAGACATGTATCATATGACCTCACTGATCTGAGGAGTTCTTAATCTCAGGAAACAAACTGAGGGTTACTAGAGTGGTGGGGGTGGGAGGGATGGGGTGGCTGTGTGATAGACACTGGGGAGGGTATGTGCTATGGTGAGCGCTGTGAATTGTGTAAGACTGTTGAATCACAGACCTGTACCTCTGAAACAAATAATACATTATATGTTAAAAAAAAAAAAAAAAGATAGTAGGAAGGAAAAAATGAAGGGGGGAAATCGGAGGGGGAGATGAACCATAAGAGACTATGGAGTCTGAGAAACAAACTGAGGGTTCTAGAGGGGAGGGGGTGGGGGGATGGGTTAGCTGGGTGATGGGTATTAAAGAGCGCATGTATTGAATGGAGCACTGGGTTTTATACGCAAACAATGAATCATTGAACACTACATCAAAAACTAATGGTGTAATAATGTATGGTGATTAACTTAACATAATAAAATAAAATTAAAAAGAAGAAACAACTATTCTTCCCATGCTTCCCAGGCCAAAAGCATAGAATTAGTCTTTGATTCCTTATTTTCCTTCAGAATCTTACATCTAACCTATCAGAAAATCCAGTAGGCACTAGATTCAAAGAATGCCAAATCCAGCTGTTTCTCACCACTGCTACCATTGCAACCATGTCAGTGCCCACCTGATCATTCAGACCACCATTATCTCTCATGTAAACTAGGGGAATTGTTTCCTGTATGGTATCTCTACTTCCCTTCCATTACTTACCCAGTTAGCTCTCCCTCCAGAGATCAGAATGACCTGTTTGAAAAGGAAAATTAGCTTCCTATCACATTCAGAATAACCTATCTCTCTGCTCTCTTTTCTTGCTCTAGCCACACTGCCCGCCTTGCTGTTTGTTGAACAAGCCAAGTTCATTCTCACCTATGAACTTTTGTGAGCACTGTTGACTCACTTGCCCATAACTTGTGATGGACAGCTCCCTCATTTTTTCCAGGTTTCTGGTTAAATCCCCCTTCAGAAAGGCTTTCTTTGAGTACCCTGTCTAAAATAGCCCATACATATCTTGCCACTTTCTCTCCTAATAGTGCTTTAGTTTTATTTTTTTTTCCAGAGACGTTATTGCTATCTGTTATGTAAATAGGTTACAACTTTGTAGTTGCTCTGTTTCTTCCATTAGAATGTAAACTCCGTAAAAAGCAAGGACTTTGTTGTGTTTACCCCTATCTCCCCAGCACCCAGAGAAGTATTTAGCAAATAGTAGCTACTCAATAAATATGAGTGAATTTTGAGTGAATAAAGGAAAGTGAAGTAAAGAGGCTAAGTGATCCAAGGCCAGTGAAGCCACCTGATTGTAAAACCCATGTTTTCTCCACTATATCAAACTGCCTTTCTGCTGAGCCAGGCCATAGAAAATTTCATTATTTGAATATTTTCCTGGTGTCAGCCGTCACTCACCTGCCAGTGGTTTAGTCAAGATATTGCCATGTAGGGGCACCTGGGTGGCTCAGTCGGTTAAGTGTCTGCCTTTGGTGGCTCAGGTCCTGATTCGGGGGATCCTGCGATGGAGCCTGGAGTCAGGCTCCCTGCTCAGCGGGGAGTCTGTTTCTCCCTCTACCCTTCCCCCTGCTTGTGTTCTCTCTCTCTTGCTCACTCTCACTCTCAAATAAATAAAATCTTAAAAAAAAGAGATATTGCCATCTATATGTTTGAAGAACACAGAGTAAAATAGTCCACAATTTGTTGAAAACAAAGTAGATGAGACCTTCTATATCCCCAATGCCTGTAGCCTACCACTAAAATCAAAGATAGAAAAATCAATTGATCTAATTGTGTTCTTTGCAAAACCACATTTTCTTTCTGCCTGGCATTCTAACGTCTTCTAAGTAAGTGTTCTTAAACACAGTGTTGTTACACATTTGTGCATTGTGATCAATTTTAATTTGTCACTAATAATGAAGCACTTATTTTACTTAAAAATAAATTAGAGTCTATTCAAACACATCGATAAAATAAAAGTTCTTTTACATTTCTGAGTGCTTTTTATAAACTCTGGTACCGAGAATTGCATGTAACCACCGCAGATATTTTGCTGTGCCATAACAGCTGATCTGTAAGCCCATGAAATCATGGTGCCATGTTCCATTTATGTCACAGCACAGAGAAAGAAGGGTGAGAACTACCATTTTTAAAATATCTGTGATTTGCATGAGAATTTCTGCAGGATTTAATTGGCTGGGCAGGGTTTTTCCCTTCCTTTAAAAATGGAGTACCTGTTCCAAACTTGGCCCTGTACTCCCTAAATTCTTATTTATAACACCTATGATTTTTACAATGACAATAAGCACTGTCACCTTCTAGCTGCTTGAAATCTTAGGCAAGTTACAAAAGCTCTGTGAACCTTCATTTCTTTAGATTAAAAAAATGAGATAATGATATTTGTTTCTCATTGTTTTTTCAAGGATTAAGTGAGATAAAGTATGTAACTCTGATTGGAGCAGTACCTGACCCAGATGCTTAATTAGTGTTAGTACTGTGCTTCTACCCATGGAGACTTAGAGTCATCCTTTCCTACTTCTAAATTTCCCTCCAGAATGCGGTTGTGATATAAGAGCTGAACATGGATTTGCCAATCAATTCCTCTAATTGTCTTTTTTTTCCCAGTTATCTATTCCATTCTTTTTTCCTCATAATATCTCTGCCATCAGTTATATACATTGCTAATAAAAGGAAAATTCTTGGCTTAATTGGGTACCACAATGCCTGGTTTAAATCTTACAAACATTGTATTTCTCAATTATCCAACCCAGAAACCACCGGGAAGTGTTAATTAGGTACTAAAAGCAAATTGGATTACCTTAGAGATCTTTTCAACAACAATTTTACACTCAATCAGGTGGTAAGGCCATAAATTACACATATTATACTAGTTTCCAGTTCAGGTGTATTTTGAAATCCTTGACTTTGCTCATTTGTCATTCAACTTTTCATCTTTATAAAGTTATTTGAAAGTACTCCATGTTCTTAATACCCTGAGTGGTGAGATAGAATTGGGAAACAGTGATGATTTGATAGCCAGCTTCAGAGATCTTCAGTCTTTGGACACAGAGTTCATTCTGCCTTGAACATAAAAGCATCATTTATTACATAGTTATTTTTTAAGTAACTTTAAAAGGTCTTTATTGAAATATAACTTATAAATTATATTTAGTTTTGGAGTAAGAATTGAAGAAGGTTTTAAACATAAATTTTTCTCTTTAAATTCAGCAACAGAAAAAGTTGTGTGCTGTCCTGTACCAGACCTGATCCCAAATCTTAAAATATGATATAGTAGAATCTAGAGTCAGAACACCTGACTTCAAGCCTCAACTTCTTCTCTTCCTGTGTGTTCTTGGAGAAATCAGCTTAATTAAATAAATCTTCATGTAATAACTTATTCAACAAAGATTTGCTGAGTACTTCCTGTATGTGAGACCCACTTGCAGTTATTTTGGATATAGCAGTAGGCAGACCAGACAATAATCTCAGCCCTTGTAAAAGTTGTGGTTTACACTGAATGTTGGGACATGCCTGATTCTAAATATGTAGTAGATATACAGAGCAGGAGGAATGCAAAAATACTGAGATTAACATCATACCTGGGAGGAGCTTATTCTGAAGGCTTAATTTCCTAATTTTTAAAAAATAGGGAAAAAAATAATAGGAATTACACAAATATGCATATCTCAGTATTGCCATTAAGTTCTGGATGTCAGTTATAATCAAATCTGGTGCTCAATTCAATGAAGAAGTATGGAAGCTGTGTTTTCACTATAACTGTGTAGACACTTTTTTTTTTTTTTTTTTCAGATGGAAAAGACTTTCTAGTTGAATGGTATGCAAAAACATGGGGTCAGGAAAGAGCAGCATCTGCTCAAAGAATAGTGAAAACTCTAGTTAGCAGAGAATGGTGTACATGAAAGGGAGGATTGGGTTATAAAGCTTGAAAGATCATTTCAAATACTCCTCTACCATCTCTTTTTCAAGATAATGGAAATTCTTCCATAAATTTTTCCTAGCTTCCCTGAAAGAATATAAACTTTGTTTGATCCCTAGTAGACTTATTAGAAGCCAAGTATTTAGAGAAGAGAACATTGGATTAATAGAGGACCTAGTAACCACGTATATACACAGATGACTTAGTCTTTATAAGCCTTTGCTTCTTTTCCTTTTTTTAAAGATTTATTTATTTTAGACAGAGAAAGAGAGCATGTGCAGGGGGGAGGTGCAGAGGGAGAGGGTGAGAGAGAATCTCAAGCAGATTCCCCGCTGAGCGCAGAGCCTGATGCTGCGCTCGATCTCAGGTCCCTGAGATCATGATCCCGAGATCATGACCTGAGCCGAAATGGAGTCAGATGCTTAACCAACTGAGCCACCAATGTGCCCCTATAAACCTTTGCTTCTTAAATGTAAACCAAGAATGATGCTGACCTCATAATTCAGGAACAAGGGACCAAGACTTACTTATGCTTCAGGTCATTTTTGGAAAGGTATACACAAATAAATGAATATATGGGGTACTTGTTTTATTATTCATTGATAATGCATAGCTGGGGATCAATAAAAGTTTATTCAATAAACAAATCTATAAATGCATGCCCATCTCTTAGGAGAAAGGAGATAAAGTGTACAAAATTTTATAGTGCTATGCAAATGAAAGTGTTAGTTACCACCTTACTGATCTCAACTTATTGGTGTACATGCTTTTTTGAGCATACACATGTGACCACTAGCTGACCAAGAATAGGGACCAAATCTTCCTCATCTCGAGTTTGTTGATGAATGTCATTCAGAAAAGCTCACTGGATACCATTTGACTTGCTGAGGACCAGAGCAGAAGCTGATGGGTAATCTAATTGCCAGCCCTTCTAAAAGCTCCTAGTTTCTAAACAAGAGAGCAGGTTTTCTTGCACACAATTTCCTGTCCCAAGATCCAAATGGGAGAGCCCTGCAGCTGCATAGCGTGAAAGCAGATGTTGCCCTGTCAGGTGTCTTTGATTCTTCTTGGGAAACCACAGGAAGCTGGTTGCAGACAAATCATCAGCACTGTAGGAAGGGGAGAATGGCAGCCTACATTGTGTGCTCACAGACGAGACATGGCACTTGGCCACACAGAGGGGAAAGTGACTAGAGCTTGTCTAGAAGTGCAAATAAGTGGTACCTGGCTGTTGCCTACTTCTACTTCGGTACAGAACTCCTCACACTGTGCTTTGTAGTGGAGTTTATTATTGAGACATTTGTGTTTCCTTTTTAATTAAAAACCTTTTGGGCACCTGGGTGGCTCAGTTGGTTAAGCAACTGCCTTCGGCTCAGGTTATGATCCTGGAGTACTAGATCCCTGCTCGATGGGGAGTCTGCTTCTTCCTCTGACCCTCCCCCCTCTCATGCTCTCTCTCTCACTCATTCTCTCTCTCTCAAATAAATAAAATCTTTAAAAAAAATCTTTTGATGGTAAGACCATCATAAAAAAGTATATGCCATAAGATATTTTTAGATTTCAATTATTTGAACTATATTGATACCTAGGGACACTATGGATAAGGGGGCCAAAGGCAGCCAGTGGGACCTGAGCTAGTATTTATTGAATATCTTAGGGCAAGGAAGAATATTTTCATATCATGTCATTTACTTTTATTTTTATAGTGATTCTATATGGTAGCTAATATTATTCTCAATTTATTATGAAGAGGGTTGGAATGTCTAAATGAATTGCCTGAAGTCATATATCTAGTGTATTTCGGAACTGGAATTCAAATCCATGTTTGATAACAAGCCTATTCTTTTTCCTCTGTCTCAAAAATTATTAGATTGTTTCCTTTGGTACAGTAGTTGAAATTTAGCTATCATGGTAAATGCATTTTTACTGTAACATAAAAACAATTATATACACAGGTTGTGTGGATATAGATGAATTATTTTATAATTTAAAAATTACACCAGTATTTCTGGCCATAGGCATGGTTTTCCAATAAGAAAGAGAACATTTTCCATTATAGCTTTCAGGAACACTTTTGGTTGCCCCTCCAGCATTCATTTGCCCCCTCCCATCTTCCTCACAGAATCTGTTGTTCAAGCACTTATTTTTCCACTATAAAACCCATATGTCTCAGGAGATACATGATCTACTCAAACTCCAGGGGTTGGCCTTTTTTGTCTAAGGTTAGTTCCATTCCAGTGAAACTTATCTAAGGTTAATCCCTTGCCAGGGTTTGGTTCTGAATTAACCATGTGATCCATGAGGACTTTATAAAATGCAAAGGATTTCCCTGGGATTTCTGGAAAAGGTTATTCTTGATCTTCTGAGAGACCTTCTGGATGCCAACTTCCTTTCTTCTGTACATTGCAATTCATTAGGTGAAATCCAGAACTGCTACAGCCATCTTGCTGCCTGCCTGGGGATACCAGATCTCCATACAGAGGAAGACCAGGTTAAGAGATTGGCAAGGATGGTTCACTCCTGGGTTTCAGCACCAATTTAAAACAAAACAAAACAAAACACAAGATTGGCAAGGAATTGGATCTGACCCCTTCAGATTAAGTTGACCATATACTTATTGTTCTTACTGATTAAACACATTTGAGTTGGGTTTTCTTTAACTTGCATCCAAAAGATAAAACTCTCCTGCATCCACAAAGAAATGACAAACTTGATCCTCTTTGTTAGATCGCATCATCTTCTCATATTTTATGATTTACAACACATTGGGATCTACCTTTTCTCATCAGATCCTATTCATTAACCTCAGTTTATAGATTTAGAAATGGTGTCTGAGTTAAATGACTTCCTCAAAGCCACAGTTCAACTAGATAACTTGAACTTTGGGTTTCTAACTTCCAACTTAAAATCTCTTGCTTTTTATCTAGACCAAACTAAAATGAAAAACAAGGGTAGCGTTAAGTTCATTGCTAATTTCCAACGTAAAACAATAGAGTATCTTGTTACCTTTATTCTATTGCAAAGAATTATTTGAAAGCATCAGTTTCTAAAGTCTAATAAATAAAAAATATTTATACCTACTCTTCTTTCCTATTTTCTCATTTATGTTTCTTTTTCCTTTCCTTTTTTATTTTCTCTTAAAGAATCACCTTCATCATTGAGGTTGGCTGAGTGGTCCTCCTCTGAGTTCCCAGTGACCCTCTGCCCACAACTATTAACACCCCAAACATAAAATTATCTACTCCTCTTTCTCATCCACAATGTAAGCTACCCTGGAGCAGAAAGTATCTTACTTATCTTTGTATACTCCACTTCTGTTGTGTAGTAGTCAGTTAATTCATGTTTATAGACCTGAAATAAGTGTCAGCAATCAATGTGAAATTTTTGAGGAGGAAGTCATTCTGGACTTAGCTAAGTTTTGTGGATAGTGGAAGGTTAAATATATTAAGTATATAAACTTCTACATTTCAATTCATTTCTGAATGGAAATCTTTATTAAATTCAATGTATTATTTTTCTCTTTTCTTAAAGCTTAGAGATATAGGTGAACCATTTCGTGTAATGCTGTCCTCAGAAATTACTCAAGTGTTGACAAGCATTTGACCTTATGATGGCTGATCCAATATCACTGATATTTTAAAATTCTTTTCATTTAACTTCAGGACCTGGAGAGCAGAAACTTTTGTGGTTTATGTTTAGTAGTTCGCCTTCCTGAAAAGGCAGGTGGGCTTTCCGGTTTTCCTCCCTCAGACTTATTGATTTGTCTTTCTTCTCAATTTGTTTTTCATTTGTATCTGGCTGTGAGAGAAAGCTTTTTGAGAAACTCCATGTACTTTTTGTTAAATTGAATAGAAGAATGTGCAAACATTAGCTCAGGTGGAAACTTGACTTTGCTCCTGCCTGCCTCATTTTAGCTTAGCATTTCAACTTTAAAAGACATTTAAATATGTTTAGCATTTTTATAGAAAAGTTCTACCTATTCCTTTTGAGGACACAGAACTATAAATTCTGTAATTAGTACAGTCAGAACTGAAGAGTTCTTCCTGAAAAGCTGTATTCACACAGGAGGAGTTTGCATAAAGTGTTTTCAGTTAAATTTTCAGATTTTGTTTCATGTTGAAATTTGCCACAGCATGGTACATAAGAAAGAGCATTCAAGAAGGTGTCACAAGGCCTACATTTTCCAGCCCAGCTGCACCTCAAATGCATTGTACAAGAGTTAAAAGGCTTTCCCAATCTTAGCTATTTCTATGGTAGAAATTACATATTGTCTGGTATACAGAGAATGTGATTCAATTCCTTTTTTCTCAATACAATATTTTTAGTAGCTCCTTGAGGATCCCTGGCCTCTATGTCTTTGTTGTTGTTGTTCAGAGTTCTTCTATATTTATGTGTTGGCAAGATGAAATCTAAACTCCTTAGCTTGGTTAAAACTACCTAACCAACCTCTTGTCCCATTACTTCCCACCAAGAACCTTGCAATCCAACCACACGAAACTTCTTGCCATTCATTAAGCATACTAGACTACCATGGCACTTGCTATACCCTATGTGGAGCCCATCCCAACTTATCCACTTGGCAAATTCTTTCTTCTCAAGATTTTGATCTAACGTCATCTCACTAAATGGTTTCCTTGTCTTCACCAGGCCAAATTAATTGTCACTCCCTTGGTTTCCAGTAGCACGCCTATATAAACTGTCAACCCTCTCTTCACTTTGTCATGTCTCCTCTAGTGTGTGAGTTAATAAAGTAACTGTGTGAGTAGTCTTGGCAAACTCAGAATTTTTTCCTACTTCTGGCAGGTTGAACCCTATGTAGAATTCTTTCACTTAACAAAGTAGGAAATTACCAGCTTATGTAATACTCATGTGGAAATATTAATTTAGGAGTTACTTTGGTTAAAACCTGCACCATTGGTTTTTAATTATAATTCACCTAGGAAACTAATAAAACTCCTGTTCTTGAATCCTAAACCATCTAAGATATTTTTAGTAAACATTATTGAGGTATAATTTATATAATAAAGTGTATCTATTTAAAATTTACCATGTGATGAATTTTGACAGATATATATATATTTATCTGTGAAACCAGTGCCACAATAAAGATACAAATAATTTCCATCAACCCTGAAAGATTTTTCATGCCCCTTTTTAGCTCTACCCTCCCTCTGTCTGTAGGTGTAGGCAGCAATGGATCTACTTGGTATCACAATATGTTAATTTTTATCTTCTAGAATTTTATGTAAGTGCAATTGTACAATATGTTTAATTGAAATAATGATTTTGACATGTGGATATATCTCATTTTATTTACCCATTTACCTGATGATATACATGTGAGTTGTTTCTACTTTGGTGATACTATGAAAAAAGCTTCTATGAACATTTGCATATAAGTCTGCATAGACATGTTTTCATTTCTCTTGAATACTTAGAAATGAAATGATGGTTTACGTTTAACATTTTAGGAAATGTCAAACTGTTTTCCAGAATGGTTCAACCATTTTATGTTCCCACCAGCAATGTATGAGAGTTTCAGTTCTTCCACATCCTCATCAATACCTGGAATTATCAATTCTTTACATTTTAGTAATTCTAATGGGTGTGTAGTGATATCTCATTTTGGTTTAAATATTTATTTCCCTAATGGCTAATAATACCTTTTTTCTTGAGTTTTTAGTCTACTAATATTTTTAAATATCTCAAATATCTTTACAATTTCTTATGGGAGATGTATTTTTATTGGGAAAACAAACAGCAGAGTTCTTGATAGACTGAAATAAAAAAAATAGCTAACTATAGGCACTGCAGATATTGCTATTATTATATCCTTACATTTTTTTTTCCTGGCTGCAGTGTTTATTCTACCACACCACTTTGGTGCCTCCCTGGCACCAAGTCACACCCAACCTGGATGTCTTGTACACTATTGGAAAAGGGGCTATTATATAAGAGTCAGAGTCAATAGAGTGGCTACTAAGAAAAACAGGGGTCCTGAAGATAAAAAAGAAGAAGGAGAAGAAGAAGAAGAAGAAGAAGAAGAAGAAGAAGAAGGAGAAGAAGGAGAAGAAGGAGAAGAAGGAGAAGAAGGAGAAGAAGGAGAAGAAGGAGAAGAAGAAGAAGAAGGAGAAGAAAGAAGGAAGAAGAAGAAGAAGAAGAAGAAGAAGAAGAAGAAAGAAGGAAGAAGAAGGAAGAAGAAGGAAGAAGAAGAAAGAAGAAGAAAGAAGAAGAAAGAAGAAGAAGAAGAAAATTACTAAGTCTTGGAATTCTTCAAAGCCTGGTCGTAGGCAATTATCTCAGGCTCTTCTCTCAGGTTAGATGATATCACTCATACTCAAGGTTTTAATACAGCCTATTCAGAGACAAGACATAAACTTGTATATCTATCCCAAAAATTTACTCTGAGGTCTAGAACATGTATCCAACTCAGGGTTAGAAAAGAGATCTTAAATTTAAATGAACAGACAACCAGCAAACATTAAATAACAATGATGTCTCCCAACCCACACATATGCACACACTCGGTATTACTCCTCTTTAATTATAGCCTATTTCAATTAATGACATTACAGATTACCCAGGTATATATAAATCAGAAACCCAGAAGTCATTCTTGATTGTTCCCCATATGTGATCTAGCACCAGTGCCTCTTGTTTATACTCTAAAATGTTCCTTGAGTCTAATCATTTGTGTTCGTTTCTACAGCTAATACTCTAGTCTAAATCTCCGTTGTGTGTTGCCTGCATTACTGAAAGTGCCTCCTAAATGGTCTAGCCACTGCCCTTATTACCCCTTTTCAGTCCTCCATATTGCAGCCAGAATGATTTTCTTGAAATGTGAATATAATATCACATCCTTATTTTAACTTAAATTTTTTATATATACTTTCACACACACACACACACACATATATATTGTAGCATATATATATACTTGTGGCTCAGATAACTTTATCCTGGTGAATTCTAGCCATCATTTAAGGAAGAAATAATACTAATTCTATGCAAATTATTCCAAAATATTGAAGAGGAAGCAATACCTTACAGTTTATTCTATGAGACAGGTATCTGATATCAAAAACAGGGAAATATAAGAAAGCAACACTATAGACTAATATCCCTCAGGGACATAGATGTAAAATTCTAAACAAAATTTTAGCATATGAAATCTAATACTGTATAAAATTATAATACATGACCAAGTAAGGTTTATCCCAGGAACATAGGGTTGTTTAATATTCAAAAATCATATAAATTGTATAAACTAAGAAAAACAATCACCTCTATCCTCTTATCTGTCTATGACCCCTGAGAAAATCCAATATCTATTCCTGATTAAAAAAAAAAAAAAACTCTTAGCAAAGTAGAAGAAATTAGAAGGGACCTTCCTTAACCTAATAAAGAACCTTATGAAAAACCTACAGCTAATATTATATTTCATATTGAAAGACTGAGTACTTTCACTTTATTATCAGGAACAAGGGATATTCACACTCGTTACTTTCATGCACACTGTACTGGATGTTCTATTTAGCATCTTCAGTCAAGGAAAATAAACAAAGGAAGAAGTAAAACTTTTTATTTATAGATGACATGATATGATCTGATAGAATCTACAAAAAGGGGGGAGACAAATTGGTGAGTTTAGCAAGTTTGTAAGATAAAAGTTTGGTATATAGAACTCGATTGTATTTCTACATAGTAAGAATGAACACTTAGAAACTGAAATCAAAGCAATTATATTTAAAATAGTGAAAAATATGAAGTACTTAGGAATAAACCTGATGAAAGATGTGAAAGAGCTGTACATTGAAAATTACAAACAAAAAATTGAAGATGACCTAAGTAAATGGAGAGGTACCTTACTCCCAAGTTGGAAGACTTGTTTGTTAAGATGTTCATTCTCTACAAATTAATCTTAGAGAGTCAACATAATCTATATCAAAGTTCTAGAGAAATTGGGATACACATAAAGCTAATTCTAAAATTCATACAAAAATTCAAAGTATCTAGGAAAGTCAAAATAGCTCTGAAAGAAAGAGCTGGTATAAGGATGGTATTTGTGTGAAGGTAGACAAATAGGTCTATAGAAAGGAATTGGGAGTCCAGAAATAAACCAGACTTCTAAGGACAACTGATTTTTGACAAAAGCACATAGTTCAGTGGAAAAAAGAGAGCTATTTTAGCAAATCATGCTGGAACAATTGTATATACATATGCAAAAAAAAAAAAAAAAAACTTGGTCCATACTTCACACCGTGTATAAAAATTAACTTCAAATTTATCATAGACCTAAGTGTGAAACATGAACTATGAAAATTCTAGAAGAACTCGAAGGAAACATCTTTGTGACTTTAGCTAGGCACATTTCTTAGATATGACACCAAAAATATGAGCCATAAAGTAATAAATTGGAAAGGCACTGTTGAATGAGAAAACAAGCTACAAACTGGGGGAAAATATATGCAAACATATATCTAATTAAGGGTTTACATCCAGATTATATAAAGAACTTTCAAAACCCAACAAGAAACAACTCAATTTCAAAGATAACCAAAAGATTTGAATAGACATTACCAAAGAAAATACACAAACAGCAAATAAGCACATGAAAAGATGTTCAACACCATTAGTAATTAGGGAAATGCAAATTAAAATTACAATGACTATACATCTGTTAGAATTAAAATGACTGACCATACCAGATTTGAACTTAGATCTGAAGGGACTGGAATTCTGATACACTATTGGAGGGAATTTAAAATGGTGCAATTACTTTGAAAATTTCTTAAAAATATAAATGTATGTCTGTCATGTGATCAACCTCTTCCAATCCAATACAAAACATATGCCTATACAAAGACTTTTTTTAAAAAAAGATTTTATTTATTAGAGAGAGAGAGAGAGTGAGAGTGAGCACACAAGTAGGCAAAGCAGCAGGCAGAGGGAGAGGGAGAAGCAGGCTCCCCATTGAGAAGAGAGCCCCATGTGGGGCTGGATCCCAGGACCCTGGGATCATGACCTGAGCCGAAGGCAGATGCCTAACCAACTGAGCCACCTAGGCGCCCCTATACAGATTATACCCAAATATGCATAGCAGCTATGTAGCTCCAAATTGGAAACAATTCAAATGTCTACCAACAGATGAATGTATAAACAAATTATAGTATATCTTTACAATGTAATATTACTTAACAATAAAAAAGAAATAAATGACACACAACAACCTTGATGAATCTCAAATATATTGAGTGAAAAAAATTCAGACAAAATACATATGATTTCATTACACAAATTTCTATAAAGTGCCAACTAATCTGTAGTAACAGAAAACAGATCTATGATTGCTTTGGGATGGGGAGTAGGAAAGAGTTGAGGGGCAGGGATTATAAAGGGGCATGAGGAAGCTATTGAGGGTGACAGATACATTCACTGTCTTGATTGTGCTGATGGTTTCAGGGATGTATACATATGTTGAAACTTATCAGTTTTTACTTTACATATTTGTAGTTTATTATATTTCAAGTTATACTTCAATAAAGCTACTTTAAAAATATTTCCCATATAGTTTCCTAAGGCTTTTAAAATAAAAACAAAAATTTTAAATATAGCCTGCATAGTCTGACCTTTACTTTCGTCAGTGTCTTCTCACTTGATGTTTGCCCTTGTTTTCTGTGTTCTAGTTATTCTGAGCTTATCTCAGTCCTTCTTACACTCCTTGTTTTTGGCATCACATGTTCTTTATGTATGTTATTCCCTCTATTTGAGAGGTTTTTCCTTACTCCATTTGTCCAGTAAGTTCCCATTCATCTTTCTGACCACTTTCTCAATTGTGCCTTCTCTGACCTCCCTATTAGATAAGATCCCCCTATATGTTTTCATGGAGCCATGAAGCTCTACTCAAAGCACTTATCCCAAATTGCCTTTTTTACTAGTCTCCATGAGGCCAGAACTGTATTGATCTACTTAAACTGTATTCCAAACTTAGCATAGCATATAGCACATGATAGACACACAAAAGTATTTGTTGAAGGAATTGAGTGAAGAAGAAAATAGTAATTGGGAACCAAAAATGGGAAATGAAGTAAATATGCTAACATGATGAAACCAGCAAAGGCTTTTCTGTGGTCAGATGCTAACAACTTTAGCAAACACAATTCAGATCTTCCAACACATTATCCTTGAGACTGACTATCCTTATAATGAAGGGAGAGAGCACCAGCACTTTTATAGTGGGATTAATTCACACACTGTAGTAAAATATGGTTTTCTCACAATACCATATTTTAAGCAAACAGGAAATGGAAATTTAGTTAGGCTATATTTATAATTTGGGGCCATCAAGGACTTTAACCAGCATGCTTGTAGCTTATTAAGAGAAAAAGAGATAATTGGGTTATAATCTTAATTCTATGGTATCTTACTGAGGATTGTAAGAGAGATCTGATGTCTTCATAGTTTTAGGCAAGCATTTATTTCATTGAGTATTCATTTCACTTTGTTTGGGTAGGATTAGCTGAGGGCCCCTGCTTGCAACATAATAGAGTGGTGTTCTTCAGAGTAAGTAAGTCACCTCATGTAGCTCTTGCAGCTAGAAAAACCATCTATTGTTCAGATGAAAGGAAGCTGATAAGGAAAGTCTATTTGTAGTAGTGAAGCACAGTGGCAATATAAAGCCATTTAAAATGAGCTGTGTTTTTTGACACAGTCTATCCATGAATTGCTGCTTTCAAAGTTGAACTCTGATTTAGTATATATTTTTTTGACAATGAACAATTTGCCTTTGTTTCACAGATGGGCAAACACAGTATAAAAATAGAATTAGTGATTTCATAGAAATTTTGCTGTGTTTTACATATATTTGAAATAAGTTTCTTGGCTAGATTTGGTATGTAATGAATGAATAAAGGAATGAATGATGAGCAAATTAATATTGTTAAGCATTCATTAATAAGTGACAGGTCAGCAAAATAATCAACAAAATAAAAAGTCAATCTCTAGAATGGGAGAAATATTTGCAAATCATATATTTGATAAGGAGTTAAGATCTAAAATATATAAAGAACTTATAGCCAATAGCAAAAAACCTCCAAAACCCAAAAAATTCAATTAAAAATGGGCAGGGGCTCCTCGGTGGCTCAGTCGTTGAGTGTCTGCCTTTGGCTCGGGTCATGATCCCAGAGTCCTGGGATCGAGCCCCACGTCGGGCTCTCTGCTCAGCGGAAGGCCTGCTTCTCCCTCTCCCACTCCCCCTGCTTGTGTTCCCTCTCTCGCTGTGTCTCTCCCTGTCAAATAAATAAATAAAAAAAATCTTTAAAAAAAAAAAATGGGCAGAGGAACTGTGTAGATATTTTACCAAAGAAGACATACAAATGGACAGTAAGTTCATGAAAAAGTGCTCAATATCACTAATGATCAGGGAAATGCAAATTAGAACTATCACATCATTCCTGTTAGAATGGCTATCATCAAAAAGACAAGAGATAACAAGTGTTAGGATGTGAAGATGAAATCCTTATGTACTGTTGGTGTAGATGTTATGGAAATAACCTGAATGTTCATCAATGGGTGAATGGATAAAGAAGATGTGGTACATACAAGGAATATTATGCAGCCATAAAAAAGAAAGAAATCTTGTCATTTGTAACAACATGGATGGACCTTGAGGACATCATGTTAAATGCAATGAGTCAGATAGAGATAGGCAAGGATTGTATTATATAGCTTATGTGTGGAATCTAAAAAAGCCAAACTCATAGAAATGGAGAGTAGAATGGTGATTACCAGAGGCTGAGGCATGGAGGAAATGGAGAGATCCTGGTCAAAGGGTGCAAACTTTTAGTTATGAGATAAATAAATCTTGGGGATGTAATGTACAACATGGTGATTATAGTTAACAATATTATATATTTGAGAGTTACTAAGAGAGTATATCTTAAAAATTCTTACCACATGTGAGATGACGGAGGTGTTAGCTAACACTATAGTGGTAATCATTTGACAATATATGAGTGTATCAAATCAACAAATTGTGCTCCTTAAACTTATACAATTCTATATCTCAATTAAAAAATAGAGCTTTTCTAACTTAAAAGTACAATAAATTAAAAACAAAATAAGCATTTTAAAGATCTAAAAACAGAATCAGTACATGGAAAGATTTTTGAAGAAATTACCCATTGTGCAGCATAAGCAGCTAAAGAGATAATATAAAAGAAAGGGAAAGTAAATATACGTGTAATCACAATTTAAGAAAAAAATGCATAAGAGAACATGAGGGAAAGAAAAATGCAAAGTGATATGCCTTCACATTTTTTATAATTGATTAAAGACATGAATCCTTGGATTCATTTTGTAATTGAGTAAAGACTTGAATCCTGGGCGCCTGGGTGGCTCAGTTGGTTAAGCGACTGCCTTCGGCTCAGGTCATGATCCTGGAGTCCCTGGATCGAGTCCCGCATCAGGCTCCCTGCTCGGCAGGGAGTCTGCTTCTCCCTCTGACCCTCCCCCTCTCATGTGCTTGCTCTCTCTCATTCTCTCAAATAAATAAATAAAAAATCTTTAAAAAAAAAAAAAAAAAAAAGACTTGAATCCTTAGATGTGGCCATCAGAAGAAGACCTAGACAAGATAAAGAAAGTGAACTCCGTATCTAATTACATTGGGGTAAATCTCCAAAACAACAAAACAATGAACAAAATCAATCAATGTGAAATAACTGAGCAATTACAGACAAAAAACAATTGGATTTACTCTTCAAAATACTGAAGAGAGGAAATAGCTGGCAACCTAGAATTTATACTCAGCTAAACTGTCGTGTAAAAACCTAATAAAATAACCAAAAAGTAAAAATAACATTTTCAGACAAATCAAAATATTACAGCAGACTTTTGCTCAAGTATCATCTATAAAATATTTATGGAGAATAAAAATGAGTTCCATAGGATTTTTAATGGAAATTTAAATTGATACAAACATAAATTGACTATTACACATTAAAAATTTTTAATGTTCATACCCTGCACCAAGAATTCCTTATCTGTAACTTTTAGCCTCATAATTTTGCTATAGATATGTGCAAATATTTGCCCATATGAACATTTCAATTTTTTTCATAACATTAAATATTTTTGACCTGCAACAAGAAGGGGCTTGTGAAATATGCCATGAAATATTGAAATACTATGGCCCATTTAATGCCATTTTTGTAAAAAAATTTTTGTCTAAAAGCATGAATAGGTATCAAAGGTGTATTATTTTCAAAAACAGCATACACTTTTATATATAATTTGAATGCAGTTTTGTTGTGGTGTTACTGGAGATTTCTCTTCCAAAATATTATAATTAGTTATCTGGCAATGGAGTTGTGAGTTATTGTTCCTGACAGTACTTTAAAATTATTTCTAGGTCAGCTGAACATCCAATTCTTAGTTTCAGCTCAGATCCTGATCACATGGGTTGTGGGATTGAGCCCAGCATCTGCACTCAGTGGGAGTCTGCTTGGATGTTCCCTCCCTCTGCCCCTTCCTCCCTCTCTACCTGTCTCTCTCTCTCTCTCTCTTTCCCCCGTCTCTCTTTCTCTCAAGTAAATAAATAAAATCTTAAAAAAAAAAAAAAAACCTTCATCTTAAAAAAAATTAAAAAATAAAACTTTGCTTTTGTACTTAGCATTTATTTTTAATAATATTTTTTCTATCTTTGGATATGAAAAAAATGTATATATATGCCAGGCACTGGGATCAGGTATTTTCACCTATGGCATTTTAGTAAATCCTCATAGGAACCCTATAATATAGGTGTTTTATTTAACAATCCTTCCCCATTTTTTAATGGATGAAACAATTAACTGTCAAAGAGGTTAACTGATTATCTCAGTTATATAGTAAATGTGAAAGCTAGGACTAGAACCCAAGACTCAAATCTTATTCTTTTAACACTGAAATCAAATTTGCTAAACAAGCCTAAAAAGAGGTGTGTGTTTGTTTTCTCATTTGATTTTCATACTGAAGAAATTTGTCCAGGTGGTACAGAAGGTGATATTTGGAGTTGCTTTTTCAAAATGGTAATAAAACTGAAAATGAACATGATGAGAAGTCTTACAGGCAAAAATTTGCCTTGCCTCATATTGAAGCTGAGGACAATCATTATTTCAAAATACTTGATGCTAACACAAAGTGTCAAAATTGATTTTGAATCAATGGGCTGCATTTCCTCAATAAAAGTTGTATTCTTTACAACTAGGAGGTAGAGGCTTAGGGGCTGGATTAGGAGATAAACAAAGATCTACACTAGTTCAACTAGGGCCCAGGTGGGGGCTATGGAAATCCTGGCTCAACCCATATATTCATTTGTTCTTTATTTACTCATTTATTGACTCAATCATTCCAAATTTCAAATAAACACAATTATTTCAAATCAAGGTCAAGCAAACATGCTAAGTAGGATTCAAATAAAAGTCAACTAATAAGTGTGACTGGCCCACATACTTAGGGGCAGATGAGTAGAAATGGAGTAATCAGATATGCCAGAACATGAAGAGTCAACAGTCATGGGGAAAGCGTGATGCATTTTATTTTTTAAAGATTTTATTTATTTGAAAGAGAGAGAGCGAGCATGCACAGGGAGCAGGGGAGGAGCAGAGGGAGAAGCAGACTCCCCGCTGAGCAGGGAGCTCAATGTGGGACTCCATCCCAGGACTCTGGGATCATGCCCTGAGCCGAAGGCAGACATTTAATGACTGAGCCACCCAGGCGCCCCAAGCATGATGCATTTTAGAGTCAGTTTTATGGGGTCTGACTCTAGTATAAACCCTCACTGTGAGTATGTGTTCCTCAGTGAGAGACTTGAGAGAGCTGAGAAAGTGTGTGAGGAGACTTTGGGAGAGTACAATTTGTGAAGGAAGTTTAAAGAGTCAGAATTGTTCAGTATAAAAATATTATACATATCGGGTTGGTCTAATAGGTGTATTCTTTCCTGTTAATTTTTATCGAAAAAATAAAATCAGGAAATTAACATAAAGCTCTTTCGATTTACTGAGTGTCTAGAACAAACCAGATAAAAGTGACAGGCATTTGGAAATACATTATCTCTGAATTTAGAACAGTGCACATAGTGAACACTATATTTGAGCATATCAAATAGTAAGCACTATAGAAGAGTTTAATGAAGACAGGTGACTGGATGAAATTGCTTCTTAAATTTCCTTTACATTCTTAAGAGTCTATATTTGGAAGACAACTCAGAGAATTTATGCACTGGAAGTGAACTGAGAGGTCTCTGGTATACCCATTTCATCATGATAGACAAGAGAACTGGGGCCATGAGAGGCTGGGTAGCTTGCTCAAAGTTATCCAGTCAGTAAGAAGAAACACCTGGGCTCCTAGGGTCCACTATACTCTTTCCCTTCCAACATGAACCATCCCTTTTTAAAAATTGCTATGGAAAGGATCAGCAAAGAAAGAAAAAAAGGATAAATAGCTAATGCTTCTTACCTTGTCTCAATTTCTGATTAGGAATGATAATAATAACAATAAATAAAAGATTAAAAACCCTGGTCATGTTTATTGATCATCCTATTCTTTTGGTGTGTGATTTTGTGTTAGTTTTGAGGAATGTTGTCATTAGGAAAAATTTTTAATAGTGTATAGTTGTCATGTATCATTTTGAAAAGTGATGATTATTAGAAAGAACTGGAAATATTACCGATCATTGAAATGTCTAATTAAGGGTGGTTATTTTGACTATTAAAATGAGTAAATGAGTGCATCATCTCCTGGCATTCCCCAGTAATATCTCCTCCTAAAAATATTGCAGTACATTCCCATGCAGCATACTCCCAAATTAGTGCTTTTCAGACCAATAATGCAGTGTGTTCATATTTTAAAGTAACAGTGATTCATTCTTTTAAACTATAGTGGTTACTGGCTGTAACTATGGAATGCATTGTCATGGAAACCACATCCCCCTTCTTCTCCCCCTCTTCAATTCACCCCAGAGCTATTATTGAGAAACAAGAATTAAAGGAAAGCATTTTGTCAGATGCATATGAACAGATAACAGGTATAGACACACACACACACACACACACACACACACGTGTGTGTGTAGAGATAAATGAGTTCTCATTGATTAAATTTAAACAATAAAATATTGAGGAACTGAAATATATATTTTTCTTTATATATTGCTTTTGGCTTTCTCATTCTAAACCAGCACAAACTGTAAAATGGGAAATAACTTGAACACAGCAGCCTTAAATGCTGCCCTAGAATAGGAGGTCAACCTTAGCTTGGGTAATTCATTAGGGAAAGACTGTGTTAGTTATTATTGGAACATCACAATATAGAGCATACAATACTTTTGGGGTGTTTGAAATCCAAATTATAGGCTAATGAATAAGGGAAATATTGTACAACTTTTTTAGAATCCATTCGCCTTTGGAAAAACAGCCGTAATTATAGACGCTCTGTAGGTGGAAGTGCTCACACAATCACACATTTTATGGTAACATAAAGGAATAAAATGATAAGGGGTACACTTAATGTGTGAATGTGACTCTAGGATTCTACAGAAGGCACCAGACCAGAGTTCTGCTAAAATGTGTGACCTGGTATGTTTAAGCACATATGTATTAGACCTCCTGAGTCCCTGCCGCCCCTAGATGCAAGACAGATTGAATCAGTCCTGATTGCCAGTAGGGGAATTGACTAGGTAAGAATTCCTGCACTTAGTGTGAGAATCCCAAAGCCTGAGACACAGCTGCACTCTTCAGTTTGAGCCACATTTGCCCCAGCTTTTACTGCATTTTCATGCTGATCTTTGCTCATACTCTGTTCCATGTTGATTTCCCTTTAGGAGGTCTTCATTTTGTAGGCAGGACCCATATTCCTCTCACCAGAAGGCAGATTAAAAATGTAGAGTCCTTGATATCCTCCTGGCCTATGGAATGATAATGTAAGGGTTGAGCCTGAGTCCCACGGAATTATGCAATCAGGTTTGGTTTCCATTAATTTGAGACAGGAGGGTGGGGTATTTTGAATATAGGCCGGTGAAAGAAAGTTGATAGGGCACTACGTTTGACTTGACAATTTGCAAGTTGGTTTGGTTTTTTGTTGTTGTCCTTACTGAAACTTTATAAGTCTGAATCATATAGTGGTATTGGGGCTCATTAATTTAGAGTACAAGTGGCTGGTATTCTCATGAAACTGCATCAGAAAGATGTGATTCTGGCTGAGTTTGCTATGGGTAGTTAGGACTATTTTATTGCTCTATTTCAAGTGGGATCTGAGGTCAATGCCCAATCAGAGACTTTTGAAACTACCATATTCCTGTGAATATGACAGGCCTAACCCTTCTTAGGTAAATCTGGAGTCTTTAGAGCATGCTTCTGGAGAAGTGTGATGTTGCTTTGTAAACTATCTTCTGTCACTTGTCTTTGAACCTTATCTTCATGGCTTATCGACTGTGTCACTTGGGCAAGTGATAGAACCTCAGGGCTTCAGTTTCTTCCTCTAGAAAACTGTGCCCAATAATACCTGTCTTTCAGGCTAAGACCTGATACAGGCTATGTAAGTAAAGAGCAGCTGCTGTGTACCACTGGGGCTTACCAGAGGAATTTCTTTAGCTTCTCTAGTCTTCATGACAGCTCTGCAAGGTAGGGGTGAGTAGCCCCACTTTACAGACAAGCAAACAGAGTCTCAAACACTGTGAGTGACTTACACAAAGCCACTCAGCACAAGAGCCAGAGTCTAATTACAAATTCTGACGTCTTGCTGTTTTTCCACCAACCATTTGTAAGGCACAGTGCCAGGCACTCAGGTGGCACCAAAAGGGTGCTAGTTTTACCCACTTCCTACTCTTCTGCCTCCTTCCTATCACTTTTTTTTTTTTTTTTTTGTCTCCAATAAGCAGTTTTGCAGCTGGGCCAGCCACATGCTGAATTTTTTTTCCATCCTAGGCAATTTTGATAGCCTCACTTTAAAAAAGGAAGAAAAAAAAAAAAAAAAAACCAGTAAAGCATACACCAGTCTTGTCATTCATACTTCCAGAACAGCATAAAGACTTCTGGGGCTTTCTGGAGCCTCTAAGATATCAAGGTGGGGAAGGGGCTGACTCTTCATTTTTGAGTTTGACAAATGTTCTATCAGATAAAGCCTAGGTTCTGAGAGGGACTCTACCACCTAGGGAGTGAGTCAGCTCACTGACCCAAAAGTCAAGGGCACAGGGCCCCAGCGAAACCATTTCCAGTGCACTTCTACCCCAGGTCCCTTTGCGGACCATCAACTCAGGCACACCAATATCAGAGGGCCAGCTGGACAATGCACCCAGCAGGGTTCCACGGGGGCCTCCCCTTCTTCAGAGCTCGCCCTTGGAGGTTGCTTCTGGGGGCACAGCGGCTGGGGATCGAGTGTGGTCTCAATTATTAGCACCGGAGCCCTCTCTCACCGACCCCGGAGATTCCTAGGTTGCACGGAGCGAGCAGCAGGCTGGGCTAGGCAGGCGAGCACCTTGCTCCCTCCCTCTGTCAGCCCCTCCCTTCCACCCCAGTTGCCCGGCCAGCGCTCCCCACGGTGACTCTGGATTGCAGCAAGCCACTGGCTTTTTACCAAGTCGGGAGCTGCAGTATTTTTTTTTTTTTCCTTCAGAGAGAATAATTTCAGCCCCCTTCAGCTCGCATGACAATCTTGTGTGACTGGGGCGAGTAGGCGGGCACATCCTTTTACATGCTAATACTGCCCCACCTCCTTTGAACCCTCCTCTAAGCGCCTGGCTCCCTTTTATTTTTATTTTATAATTTATTTATTTATTTTTTAAATTTTACCTACTCCAAATTCACCATAGGGGGGGAACCCTTCTTGGTTCTGTCCCTCCCCCCACGCCTCATTCCCCAGGGAAGGGAGACCCCAAGACGCTTGTTACTTGCCCGCGTTGCTTCTACCCGGGCACGGGGATGGCTGCGCGGGGTGCAGGGGGCAGCTCTCGGAGCGGCTGCTCGGTCTAGGCTGTCGCTCCATGTGCCCGGCGAGCACCGTGTTCGGGTCCCCCAGCGAGCTGCCACTGCCGCAGCCCGAAAGGAATGTCCCCTGTTGTTAAGGACCCTGACTGTTTTACCCCAATGATTTGCCACTGCAAAGTTGCTTGCACCAACAACACTTTGTCGTTGATGTTTGGATGCAAGGTAGGACGAGGTTCATGTCTTTTTAATGCATGCTGCCTCCCTTGGGGGAGCTAACAATTCCTTTTGTTGTTTGTTTATGTGTCTGCTTGTTGGGAGAGTGACAAAAGCTAGGACTTGCTCTGCCCTTTCTGGGAGCTGGCTGGGTTTGGGGGCCTTGAGAGCGCACTGATTTTTCTGGCGTCCGATGTTGGGTTGATAACTCCTTTGTGGCAGGACCCTGGTCTCTAATGTACCGAGGTTCCAAGAGCAGATCATGCTTTGGAAAGGGGGCGCCTTAGGTGACTCTGTGCTTGGGATCTTGTTAGACATTTAGTTAGTGACTGGGCTTCTGGCTGCTCATTTGTGAGCTCCTGAACTCATCACAGGTTACCACTGCCTGGAGCCCCAGACCCAGACGGCCCACAGTGAGGGTTATCTGGGATGGTGGATGTGCTTGAGATGAAATTGAACATATCAGTTTGCAATTTGACACTTTTAAATCTGAGGAGCTTATTTTTATTCTAGACAGAAAATCTGGAGATAGGCTCGTGTTGCCCCTAATGTGTATTTTTCTCTGAGCTTATACAATCCACTTGAAATCAACACTCAGAAATTTTATCAAGAGGTGGCGCAATTACTCAGTGAAGTTTCTAGTGAATAACTGTCCCACCCCAGATTTCTGTAAAGGTGATTCATGTTCACAAGGAAATGAGATTTGAAGAGTTTTGAAGCAGGTTACCATTTACTGCTCCTTGTCTCTAACTTTTTTAGTGGACTCAAAGATGCACCCCCTGGAAAAGATGCATAGAACGTGGTATTTGAGCAGTCTTAGTCCATGAAGGGTCTGAGTGCATGTCCCCTTACTCCTAGGTATATGCCTTCACTTCTCTTCATTGTGGAAAGCTGGTGGGCTTGTCTGGTCTGTCTGTCTGAAACACTTTTGTGATCACTATGGTGACTCTAAGGACAGAGAGAGCATCATCTAAAAAAACTAAAATTCACCTTCTTAAGTGAATAAAATCACATGATCCCTGTTGCTCTGAAAGAGAACTCTAGTGACTGGGTTGGACACTGGTAAGCACTTTACGTAGGAGAGTTAATGAAACATACATATTCAACTTCATGAATAGTGCTCAGAGGAGGTGTAAATGTAATAGAAAAATGGGGAGTCAGGATTGTGAGTTTTATACTGACAATGCCCAGAGAATCTCTCTTCTCTGAGCCTCTGGTTTTCTATCAAATGAGAGGTGTAGATGAGGTGATCCTCCTTGGCTCTAATATTCTCCAGTGATCATTCTGTAAGATCATTTAATGGTAAAGTTATTGCCAGAGATTTACATTTCTTACTCAATATAGTAGACTGCACCTTAGGGTCAGTTAAAAAAGTATTGATCATGCTAAAGACTAGCTAGATGCTCCTTTGGAAACCCTTGGAAAGGTCTTAGAGTTTTAAGGTTTGTGTGTTCATTGTTGTCAGGAAGATGTATGTGAGTGAACAGCACCAATAGCTAACTTGTTAGCTCCTCTCCCTCACACAACCTGCTACCCTCCCCTGTGCTTCTATCCACTCACTCTTCTAATTATATTTACAGCAGCATCTTAGCAATGGCTACTATTTAAAATCCATTTCCATAAACTTATGATAATTGCTTTGTAGCACTAAATGATTATTAACAAAGGTGAATTATTTGTCAAGGGAAATTAAACACAAGCTAATAATCAAATAAGATAAGCTATTGGTGTGGTAATGTTGTTGAATATGTGTTCAACCCTTGAAATGCATTTTCAAAGAAGTTTCTTCTATGCTGTTAAATTTTCCACTGATTTGCAGACCATTGGAGGGAATTGGTATAATCACAAGCACATTTTTTTTTCTTTAGTCTAGGGAATTACATTAGTTTAATTTCCCTTAAGTTCTCTTCCTTTTGGTGTTCTGGTTTGAAAAGTTCAGTTGGTGAGAGAGAACCACATCGATAGAGTGAAACACCTAAATCATGTGTGTTGGTAGACATTGTTCCATGGAAAAGAAATCAAGTCTCTGTGAAAATAAAATAATACTTTTAGAGGGTCTATCCCATTCCATTTTGTCAAGTATTTGAATAAGATAATTCTTAAGCCCGATATAATGGGATTGATAACTATATTGTAATCATACTTAACAGTTGGTTAATTACAGACTGGTTGATGTAAGGCTCTCTCCTTAGAATCTTAGATATGGAAATAATAATAGAGCCTTCTATTCTAACCTTTGTCTGGTGATTCTTCAACACTATCTGAAGGATGACAATAGAACATAATGCGGAAAACTTGTATATTTTATAGGCCTGGGTTTCAAAACTAGACACACCACTTACTGGATGTATGATTTCTCTAAGTCTCAGTTTCCTCCTGGGTAAAATGGCCTCAGTAAAAGTACTGCCTTACATCCTATGTCACTGTGAGAAATACAGTTTAAATGAGATACATGCAGTGCTTAGTACTTTTGCATTCATCAAATGACTGATATTTTTATTTGGCCTTGGTCATTTTTACAGCTCTATTAACAAGGTGGGGGGGTGTCATCACTTCTAGAAGGACCTTCTTTCACTGTTAGTTCTTTGGATAAATTGTTTATTTTTGCTGTGTGCTTGATCATTGGCTTCTCTTAAAGTTACTTTTCTCTATGTAGAGTGTTTATATAAAATGTAGGAACCATTTGTATATGGATAAAACATTCATAAAACAAAGTGGATTTATGAAAACTAATGAAAAACTGACACCATTGTTTTACTCAATCAACAAATAATTCATTGAGCAATCAATAAATGCTGGACACTAGAGATTTGGCAATAAACAGCTCTTGTCCCCCATGGTCTCAAAGTCGAATGATGTGGTAGATGACTGTATTAATTACAGTGTTGATTTATGAAAAAAATATAAAATGAGGATTTTAGTTGAATCTTTGAGCAATGAAAGTGGAATTTAATTGTTGGGGGAAAAAAACCTCATGGAGATATAGATGTTAATATGGAGCCTCCAAAAATGCATTTATTCCAATTATTATCTATTAAGTTTGAATATAAGGTTATTAGGATGAGTATTTTTCTGGAAAGATACTTATTATGGCAAAGTCTAAAATCATGTTTACATGTAGGCCAGATTTCATCAGCTTCAAAAACACTTAAACTGTTCTTATTCTCCCAAACTTAGTAATGGCTTAAAGAATATTGAGTAACTTGAGCTAAGGAGGAAGCCCCAAATAATTTTATTTTGTCACTTAGCAGTCTCTAGGGCCCCCGTTTGCTGCATCCTGGGTGTTATTCAGTTTAGTTAGCTGACTATATGACTTATGATTATAAATGTGAACTGTCTTTCTGTGCCAGACTCTATGTCAGGCACTGTGATAGGCATTAAAGATACAAATATAAGTATGACACAATTCCTTTCCTCCAGGAATTGCAAGTTTAAGGAGGAATATAATCCTACTCCCTTCCCTAAAATATAGAAAACTCATAGTCCCACCTGTTTCTCATAAGAGAAACCAAAGCACTGTTATTCAAAAAAGAGATTTCCTATTTTATTAGTCCTCTTTTTGCCCCAGCCCATACACCATTATGGGAGTGGAATTTCCATGGAGAAGGAGGCCTTCTGAAAGCCTTTCCCACCCCTCATGGTAGTTTTTGTGTTTTATCTGAAAACAGGCATCACCTTTACCTTTACTTAAGTCTGTTTTCTCCACCTGCAATGATCCAAGTTCTAAATGTAATTCAGTGGCCAGCCTATGTATTGTTTCTCTTTCCTTTATCTTGCCCATAGCTGCATTACAAGGGTCTGCAGCACCTGTGTGTTCCCTTCCCTCACTCTCTCCTTTCCAGTCACCATTTCCAAGGCAAAAATAAACAAACACATATGATGGAATATTTGTTAGTTTCCATAATATTCTAAAAGTTTAATGTAAAGAATAATGTTCTCTACAATTATTGCTCTTTTTTTTAACTCAAAAGTAGTTGTTATTGAAATTGGATTTTGCCTTAGGGAAACTCTCCCTCCCCTACCCCCCCCATAGCCATTTGTTAATATAACAGTTCATCTGAATCAAACTCTCAAGCCCCTAGGCCACATCAGGTGCCTTTAATATTTGTCTGATGGATTAGGATAGGGAAAAGTTCTTAAAAAATGTTATAAGTCTTGGAACGTTTTTTTTTTCCTGTGAATGTTTAGGCATTGCATAAACTGTCCCACCTCTCAAAGGAAAGGAATTATCTGGCAGAAAGCAACCTCCCTTTTCTCTATATGGGGACTCTCCCCAAAGAAAGAAGGAGAATAAGGAAGAGGTTAAAATGGATTTAAAAAAAAAAGAAGATGGAATTGAAAGGAGGAAGGGATTCTTACTAAAGAAGTAAAGGGAAAGAAAAAAAATCAGCTTGATTAAATATCTACAAAGGCTAGACACTATTCTAGGTGCTTTACAAGCATTATTTCTTCCAATCTCCAAAGTTATCAGGCAAACAGAGAAAGCAGGGGATGGAGGGAAAGAAAGGGAAGTAGAATAGGTTGATGGGAAGGGAAAGAGACTTCAGGAAAGAGGATAAAGAGGAAAGGAAAATGTGTTGCAGGCTTCCATCCTCCAGAGGGTGCTTACACAATCTCCCAAGATCAATTGTCTATCAGTACCTCTCTAGTGGACAGTTCCCTAGAACACTGGCATTCAACCACCTCTTACAAGCTTCCTTTTCCTGCCTAGAAAGTCTCTGGGGGATAAGTGGTTTTGTTTGTTCATTTGTTTATTTAAACATAGCCAAGTTTGTTACAAAAGAGTAGTGAATATATCTGTCATTGTGTTCATTAATAGATATATCACTATGTATATTTTTGTCATTGATAGGATAGTTTTCTGTATGTATTTTGAATATTGTCAGTCCCTGGCTATTTTGGTATGTTCTTTATTTTCATCTTAAAATAATACATGTTTGCTGAAATAAATTTAAAAAACATAAAAATCAGAAATAAAATAAATTTTAGAAAATGCTATTGTCCCAGAGGACTGGAGATTGAAACTGTTAATATTTTAGTGTATATTTTACTGGCTTTTTGGTACTTTTTTGTTGTTGTTGGTCTACATATAGCTTATTTTTAAAAATGTAGTTGAAGTCATAGTGAGTTTACTTTTGAATGTTTTAAATTTATATTAGGATTTGTATATATATTTTAATAGCTGTATTCTATTTTTATCTTTGAATATTTAGGTTTTCCCCCACATTTTCTACTATTAAAAATAAAATAAAATGCACATATTGATAAATAAGTCTTTTTTGAATTTAGAATTACTTCCTTTGGGTAGTCTAGATTAAGAATTACTAACACATATTTTAAATATTTTAAAACTCTTGATGATGGGTTATTACATTTATTTTGAAGATGGCTGTATAAATTTGCACTGCCACAAGTTATTTTATGTGTTATACCATTCTCCATCTTAAATAGTTCCCTTCTATTTTATAGATTTATAAATAGTAGTTTATTCTCCTGTGAATAAGGTTAAACTCTGTTTGACTTTGAGTTTATAGGAGTCCCATGCCTATATTGTTGTGTCCCAGTTTAAAAATACCTAATATGCAAAAAAATCCAATCATTCAAAATGGGTATATTGAGGTAACAGCTATTGACACTGTCAAGACATTAGTCCCACCACATACATAGTCACCTGCTACCATGTGCCAAATACTGTTCTATATGCTTTATAAATGTTAACTCACTCAATCCTCACAATAGAGATGGATATGATAATTATCTCCATGTTAGAAATGGGGAAGCTGAACCATACAGACTTTAAGTAACCTGTCTAAAGTCACAAAGTTCTTTAAGTAGCAGAGTCAAAATGTGAGCCCAAGCAGTTTATGTCTAGAGCCTGCAACTCATTTCTACAATTAACTATACGGCTCTCTCAAATAGCAATTTCCTATAAGTGCCTTTAAATCAGGAGTCAATTTGCAAAAATGTAATTTATACATACCTTTCTTGGCATAAACTTGAATTTGAATGCAAGGCACACCTGTTAGAGGACTCAGCCTCCTTTTAAAGTATTTATTTGAGAGGAGTTTGATCTAATACACCATTTCCAATAGTATTCATGTTCTCATTTCCTACATAAGGTTACTAAACTGTATAGATAGTACATGACATTCTCAAGATCACACAGCAAGTCACAGAGTCAAAGCTAGAACAAGGTCTCCTAATTTGTAGCTCAGTGTTATTTTTCTATGCCATGATCTCTAACTATGAACTAGAAGTTCTGAGAATCAAGGTGAGAGAAGAGAAACTGACAAGTTTTTATCTTTAAAAAGCAGGAAAAATAACACCTTGCTTACAGGACTATTGTAAGAATTAAGTGATATGTCACATGAAAACATTTAACACAATGCCTGGAATGTGGTAAATATTCAGTACATATTTTTGTTTTCCATTTTATTAAGGCCACTTTGCAAACTGGTGGAAAAAAATGGAGGTTGTTGGTAGTCAACTGAAAAGTGTTCTTCAGTCAAATACATTGAAATTCATCTGTTAGTAAATGAGGTGTACTTTAACCTATTATTTAAGTGTTTTAATGCCACAAAAGGCAGAATCTAGACGTTTACATAATTCGCACCAAAAAAAAATATCCTAGATTAAATCTGACCCAGAAAGAGAAAATGAAAAATGAGCTAATGAGTGAAGCAGGTGCTGAATATCCCAAGAAGCAGGTTGTATAGACCTTGTGTCCCATTTGACAAAGGATACTTGCCAGTTCAAGGTCCTTTTCAATTTTTTTACTTGTAATAGTGGAAATGGGGGGGACCCTACATATCAAAAGATGAGGAAGGTTAAATGTTATGCAGTCACTAAAATATGTTCACAGAAAGGAACATTGAATCATAGAATTTAGGATCTTGAAAAACCTGAGACCTTGTTATTTGTTATGAAGGCTTTTGCTTTGTAATCACTTATGGATTTCCCAGTGAAGTTTCAAAGTCCCTATGGTAAAATCATGTCCAATCCTTTCTGAATTAAATTACTTCAGGATTCCTGTGGTACCCAATATTTAATGCTCGAATATTTATGCTATTCAGTTGTAAATTCTCTTTTCTTGTTCTATTGTCCATCTAAACTGTGACCTCCTTAGGGACAGGGTCCATAGCATATTCATTTAGTATAGTACCTAAGAGATCTAGTAAATGTTCCATAAAAGGCAGTCAATAAATATTTGTTGAATGAGTGAGGGAATTCTATAGGTGCTTGTAAATGTTTACTGAATGAATGAGTGGAAAAAAGTGTGTATTTTGTTATCGTTCACTTGTTATTTTCGTTTGGCAGTTTGCCTCTGAGAACCTCTTGTGCTATCAAACTTCCTAGAATTTATGTTTCCCTGAAGCATAGACTAGGCATTACTTAATATGTTAACTTGGTGTGATGGTTAATTTTGTGTATGAACTTGATTATGCCATCAGGTGCCCAGGCATTTGGCCAAACATTATTCTAGGTGTGTCTGTGAGGGTTTTTCTGGATGAAATTAACATTTGACTCTTTAGATTGAGGAAAGCAGATTGCTCTCCTTAAAGTGGGTGGGCCTTATCCAATCAGTTGAAGGCCTGAATAGAACAAAACGGCTAAGAAGGAACTCCTTCTGCCTCACTGCTTTGACCTGGCTATCAGCCTTTTCTTGCTTTAATCTCAAACTGAAACATGAATTCTGCTCAGGTCTCAGGCCTGGTTGGCCTTCAGATTAGAACTTAAAACCATCAGCTATCTTGATTCTCAGGCCTTCAGACTTGGACAAAAACTGTAAGTCAGCTCTCCTGAGTCTCCAGCTTGCTGACTGCAGATCTGGGGACTTCCCACCCTCAATAATTGTAAAAGCCAGTTCCATATAATAAATCTCTTTTTCATTCTGTAAAATTCTGACTAATATACCTGGTATCTAGGGTCAGATCCCTGGACATGTCATCACTAGTAAGTCATTCTTGTCTAGTAAATTACAGATGAGCTAATAGATTATAATTCACTTGAATCTCTGTGCCATGGGGATCTTATTGTAGTTAAGCTTGTTTTCTCAGAAGGTCCTGGATTTATTTCATTAAAAATCACAGATTATACCTCCAGATATAATACAGTAGAAATCATTCAATACTACTTTAATGAATTTTTCGTCTATATTTACATATATGAATGTTTGTCAGCCTATGAACACATTGTACATTGCAGTGATTATTAAATATTCAATAATAATTTTACTATGAAAATTTAGACGATCAGATCAAAGAGGATAAGAACATTGCCCTAAATTATGGCTTCTGGAAACCTCATAAATAACAATATTTTTTAAAACATCATTTGTGTGTGTGTGTGTGTAATTCTTAATATAAAACATTATTTTGGTGGTGTTCCATTGCATTATCTTCATTAAAGTTTTGCCCAGGTTTCTGAGATGGTTAAAGCATTTTATTTGATGAGAGGGCACACCGAAAATAGTTATAATATCTAAAACGTTGGTCCAATACATTCTAACTGCCTTAATATCCACATTATGCATTAGGCCAACCGGGGATTAAAATCACTGCATTATATCTCAAATAACTGTAGCATCAAATTATGATTAATAGCATCACTTTCATAAGATCTCAAAAAATATGGTGGCTTGTCATTTGAATTGTTATCTAAGATTAGGAAACTTCGATTTTTCCCTTGGAACTATGTCTCATGTTCTCACTATGTTTGGCAAAAATCTCCATTTGGGGAAAGGTAGATACACTTGCCATTAATCAATTTCTAGCTTTCTCTTGCTATTATATTTAGCATTATGGTTGGCAACTCTTGGTTACTCAAACACAATAAGATACTGTCACTGCCTTAGGACTCTTTCAGTTTGGCTAGTGCATGAGCACTAAGAGAAACACGTGGAGAGGAAAAAACAACCAACAGGGCAGGTTGGGCAAACTCTTATTGAGTGTTCACCATGCACAAGGTCCTTTTCTAAGAACTTTACATGAATTAACTTACGTACTATTCAACGTAGCTCAGTGAAGGGAGCCGTTAATCCTTATGTGATACCATCTCTTCATATGTACAACTAATATCAAGAAGGATCCACAAAATAGTTAATTTTCTTTCTTTCTTTCTTTTCTTTCTTTCTTTCTTTCTTTCTTTCTTTCTTTCTTTCTTTCTTTCTTTCTTGTAGTATAGTTAACACATAATGCAAAATAGTTCACATTTTAAAAGTGTCTCATGCTTTAATAGGTTGGGAAGACCTGCTACAGTTAACAAGAGGACAAAAGAATCAATGATTGCTTCAATATAGTTAAAGAAGGCTTTTTGGAGGTAGCTGAAATTAATCTGGGTTTTTCAAGACCTTGGCCTAGGTCAGAAGGAAAAAAAAAGAGTTTGACTTAGGACTCAAGTCTTCTACTAATATCTATAATCCAATTATTCTTTGCCAATGTTGAAAGAAACTAGTGGCATGATATTAAAGGTGTATCTTCTCTTTGGTTGGAAGAAGGGAAGGGAGAAAGGATGAGGAAGAGGCAGAGAGAGTGTTAGATTATATCCCACCTACTATCTGAATGAGGCGAGAGATACCTTGGGTGAGTCTCAAGCTTGAGTGTGTTCTTGGTTAGGCAAACATAGAAGGAAGAAGCAAATTCTGAGGGTAAGGTTTGGTATTAAAGGTGCTGTGTGACCAGACCGTTAGCTCTGTGATGTTGGGGAAGATCTTTCACCTCTCTGAGCTTCAATTTTCTCATCTATACAGCGGAGATAAGATACATTTAATAGGCTTGTTATGCCATAGAAATAAGAGAGCAATTAATACTACACCTGGCAGGTAGTAGCCAGTAAATAGGTATTAGTCTTCTTCCTCTCATTCTCTCAGATACGGTCCTTCCCATTTCACTTTTGTTTATATTAGCATAATATGTGATTGCCTAGAAAGAGGCCTTTTCATTTTCACATGTAAGATTCAGGAGTTAGGAAGAAAAAGTTTACTGTGTGAACTAGTCCAGATATTAGCTATATTCAGCCACCTTTACTAAGTATTCAGTGTGCCATCATTTTGTTAGAAAGATTTTATTGATTATCTCTAGTGTTTTATTAATATATCCCATTTTGTCCTATTTGATGTAATACTGGCATAACCTTCCTCCCGTGATTTTACCTCAGAGAGTCTGTGAGAGAATGCTCCCAACTCCTAAAGCACCTTACATGTGAGCACAGATTCAGCAATGTGTCTGTTATTATAGCTGTTGTTACCCGAGGTATTGGTGCCTAAAGGTATTAAGCAGATAACCCTTTTCCTAACATCTGCTGCCTCAGAAAATTTTGTTTTACATATCAGCAAACCTTATTGCTTTTATTTAAAATGCCAAATGACCCTCAAAAAGAAATGCTCCTTGAGATTCTGCAGCCCGTCTAATTCCCAAATAAACCTTTCTTGAGTTCTGTAAAATGAAAACATTTTTTCTCTGTGCTTGAGCCTTGTGTATTGTCCTTTGCTGGAGCTATTTCCCCAGCAAATTGCTATGGTTGGTCTCTCAAGCCAGAGGGAAGAAAAAGGTTTTATAATGAAAATGCTGACAGGTTCTTATCTACAGCAGTATGAGTAAGGATGCTATGATCTCATTTATTGTAGAAACCGGATGCCTGTTTTGGCTGAAGGGAGATCAGGCATCCTCCAGAGCTCTGGGGTTTTGAATTTTTATCTTGAAAAGTTTGCAAGGAAAAAAAAATAACTAGGGAAACAGGAAACCAGGGCCATGCAAACTACGCCTTTATTCTTCCGGTAAAGTAGTAAAATGAATTTCAATAAGGTTCTCAGATGAAGGTGGTCAGAAGGTTTAAGAGGCTAGAAATGGGGATTGTGTATTTGCTTGCTGCATGCAAGGGTTACTTCTTTGTAATGGATTTATCTGACTAGAAATAACCTTTATTCTTGATCTTATTTATGTTTTAAAGTGATGATTATGATTTGTGGACAGCATTCTGAAATTAGTTATCTTTTGTCCCCTCAACATAATAGCTCTGCAAGGTACTTTATGGATATTATGGAAACCTTAGTTTCTAAATGCACATTAAGTTTAAAATTCTCTTCACTACGGATGTTCAAGTATCAGGCTAAACACTGTTTTTCCATGATATTTTTAAGGTGATCAAGTAACTAGTTTGGGCTAGACTGGATATTCTTTAAAGTCTTTTTTCTGTTCACACTTGTTAAATAATGCTATGCCTTGCCTTAAGTCACAGAGCATGTAGTGGTGGCACTGGGGTTTAAGCTTACTTTTCTGACTCTAAGCCCAGAGAAAGTCTCTTTTTCCCTTGTTTGTCCTTCCCTAAGTATTTCCTAGGGACTGACCATGCTTCCAAAATATTCAACCAAGATATTCCTGGGATCCTGCCAAGAACAGAGGACAGAGCTGGTACTTGCCCCATAACACTCATTTATGGGATCAAAATGAGTATGTGTTACCTGTATTGAATTTTGAAAGGCTGAAGGTGCACAGTGCAGAGGCTCAGCAAATGTGTACCCAATCAAATCTAAATGCACCTGTGTAGTGAAGACAGCTAGACATTTCAGAGTATCAGGGCAGAACTGGAGTTGCATGACTTCGAGATATTGGTCCCTCCTTTCTTATGGCTTCTAACCTGTTGCATATAACCCCTAGCCTGGAAATACAATGTGTTTTGTGCTCCTGAAACCCATAGACATGAGAGCATGTAGTTAGGCCAGATGAAGGCACCGTGGGCTTTCTCTTTCATTCTTTTATATCCCACTTTAAGAGTCCAGGACTTGGATAGTATCTTCTTACCTCTAGTCAAATCAATTTCATGAACAGTTTCATTATTGGTTATTTATACTTTTACTGTTAAGTGAAGAAACTCAACAAAAATTTGCATGTCCCAAAGCCCAGCTACTTTTGTCACAGGAATATGAGGACCAAAATATACCTTTGAAAAATGAAAATCTGTATCTTTGTGTAAAGATGGTCTAGGTGGTAGACTTTCTGAGTTCTAGGGAAGCAGAGGAAATTTGCTTATATAGTTGATTTCAGATGAACCAGCTTTCTACTAACAAAACCAAAATCTAGGTGTTTGTTTGCATAACTTTATTTGTAGGATTGCTAATTTTTGGATATTACTGGACCTACATGCATATTTTTTGTTCCATTCATATGGATTCAGTAAGATAATTTCTAAGTTTTCTGACTGAAAATGACAACCCAAAATGTATTATTTCACTCTAGCACAGGTAGGTGTTCTGCATTTTTGAATAAGCATTTGGCATTGACATATGTCTTCTTTATATACATCCTTAGAGAAGAGATCTATCTGGCAAACTGTAGATTTCTTTTGCAGTTGTTGGTTAACTTGCTCTCTTTACATTAAATTGGTGATGTTTTATTTCACTTATTTCTCTCTGCAACAGTTTAGGAAAACTGTGCAGCAACTTTAATTTCAGCACAACCAAATTTTTAGCAAATTAAGAGATAATAGATGGACTTAAGTAGACTTACAAAGGTTTAGCTTAAAAAAAAAACAAAAACAAAAACGTAGTATATATCAAGATTACTTCCTGTCTGGAGAGGCAGATCTGCCAAAATGAGTTTGTTCAGTCCCAGAGTATTAACATTAAGGACTTGATGTTGTGTGCTTCACAGATGATAGTTTACAAGATCCTTTATTACCTATCATAGACTCAGTCCATTTAACCTAATTCTGAGTTAGGTCATGGTGCATCTTTCAAGGTGTTCCAATATGCCATTCAGAAAATATTGACGAGGTGGTTCACATGGTGCGTCTATACTTGCTTACTTTCAAATGGATGATCCTGGTGTATCGAACAGTTTGAAGTCCTTGCCTTGCATACAGTCCAGCTGTTCAGAGCCCTCAGTGTGTTAGCAGCAAGTGGTCTTCCCCAGCCTTGGTTCTTGAGTTCAGCTGGGAAAATTCAAGCAAGCCTTTAATAGTGGTCAAAGCAAAAGTACACACTTAAGGTGGGGGAGTGGGCAGGCCCACAGGGGGCAACTGCACCGGGGGCTCAGGGTTGTCTTTTCTTTTTATGTTTGCATGAAAGGGGATAGGGTCATAGCTAGTGTGGTCTCTGACTGAGGTTGCTTCCAATCATCTCAGAGACTTCTCCTACCATTGGGGAGGTGGAATTTTTGGCCCTATAAGGTCCTTGTTAGAACTGTCATGACAGCCTTCCCCCTGTGGTGGGGGGCGGGGAGGAGGTGTCAAAACCACAGTGTAAATGTATTAAAATGAAGCTATAGGTTACTGTAGGGCAGTAGTTATAGGGAAGAATGCATGCATATCCCCTGGGGTCTTTCCCAGTTCTTTGGAACTTGGTTTCTGCCTTTTATCAATATGAGAGCCCCTATTCCCTGCTCAGATCTAACTAACTGCCTACTCTATTAAATGCACTCTCTGTAGAGCTGCTTTTAGCTAAGAACCATCTAGCACCTTGTACTGTTATTTAATGATTGCAGGTAAACATTCAACTTACCTACCCAGTAAGAACAATACTGGTTTATTTAGCAAACAAATTAAGTATTTATCCTCTTCTGCACTTGCCCAGGGCCTTAAGGACTCTTTCCAAGGAGGGAGGAGATCAAAGAAATTGCAATAATATGGTTAATCCTGGCTTATCCTTCTGGTCTCAGTTTGTGTTATCTTCTTATGGAAGGTATCCCTGGCTACTGAATTGTCACAAGGCTCTAAATACCATGAGGTGCCAAAGTCTGGGACTTAACATCTTGAACACCTAACTACTAGTATAGTGCTCGCAACATACTATGCTCAATATAGGTTTGTTGAATGAATGGTTTATGTAATCTTTATGTTTTAATTATTTAGGCAAGTGAGACCTAGTGTTAATTTCAAAGAAGAAGGACCTGTCCTAGTTTTGTTAAAGCTTCTTTTGCTTCCCCCATAATGACACCCATCATACTTTATTTTTAGGATATTTTTAGCTGCATATAATTTTCACTGAGCTTCACTTCAGGAGAGCAAAGGGAAAAATAAGGCATTCAGTAAATAGACATTGAATGAACAAATGAATCCCTCAACACTGGCAACTAAAAGTTGGTTGATAATATGTGATGAAAGAATGAATAGATAAATGAAGGGCTGGAAACATAACATCCTATAGTAACCCGTATTTTGTGAGTTAGTTTAAATTCATCTTAAAACAACTTATAGTTTTCTAATAGCTGGAAGGGATTTGTTTTGCTTTTATTACGTATAAACTGACACCAGCTTTCATCTGTCTGGTGGCCTAGGAATCCAGGTATTGTCCAGTGTCTTTAATAGAGTCAAATGATTTATAGCAGGGCTATGAAGAAAAGCTGGTCATGTACTTTACAGGATGAGGCCTAGCTCATGATTGCCAGAAACCTGGCAGCCTTGGTGCTCTCGAAAGAAGATCATTGGAAAATTTCCCTCTGGGTGGTGTGCTTCTCAGCACCACCGTTTTCTCCATCCCAGCTAAACTAGAATTATCAATCCCTGTGTAAGTCCTTCTGAATTGAGTCCAGTTAAAACTAGTTTATTTTCCATTTGTTAGCTAATTTGAATGCTTCATTCCCTTTAGAAATTGTTCTGGCTAACTAGGCAGAACTGCTAAAGATTGTTGCTAAGAGCAACCAGCTAAGAAGTTCTTAAATTAACTAACAGGCCACTTCAACTCCATTCTAGAAATGAGTGTGTGCATATGTGTGCTTGCTCATGTGCCTACTTAAATAGCAAATGTACATGTAGATGAATAAACTCATCATTACCTATAGATTCAGGTTAGTCAGGGCTTTTGTGTAGAAGAAACAATCAAGAAGAGGAAAATGAGAGTCTTTTGTGAATGTAAGAAAATGAATAAATTAATTAAGAAGAGCCCTGGTCAGTAGTGGTTAAGCCATTTGAATATCAAAATGCTTCATATTTTTAAATTATTATAGTGGTATGAATTCTGGCCTACATGTAGAAAATCTAGCTAGCATACTCCATAAGGGCCAGAACTCTCTTATGTATCACTCTACCTATACTGACCAGCATGATACCATAGAGTGGGTACCTATTAACCTTTTCTGAATAAATGAAGGAAATACTGTCTAGATAGTAGTTCCATTTTATCAATGAGGAATTGGAGGAAAATAAGTAACACCCCACGGGTTTGTAGAGAGAAATGGGCTAAATTACTCTTCAAACCCAGGTCTAATTATGAACACTGTACTCTCAAGTGAATGTAGTTTTTTTCTTTAAAGTACTTGGCAGGGCCCAAGTCTAGACACCTCATGCTCATGATTAAGAACTGGTACTCGTGAAGATAGTATTATAGAGGTGGAGATGTAAATTTGTAAAGTTCGAAAAATTGGGGTTGAAACTCGACTCCTAACATTTACTAGTAGTAGGAAAATAGGCAAGATACTTAAAATTCCTGAAGACTAATTTCAGGGGCAAAATGGAAATACTAGTGGTTTATGAAAACACGTATTGGAAGGATTAAATGAGATTGTAAATTAAATATATAAGCACTTAGTATGATATATGCTAAGAAATATTGGCTGCTACTATTACTCTTACTTAAAGCAGAGAAGAAAACAATGTGGTAATGTGCTAGTTATTCTGGGGAATAGATTCCACCAAAATTAATAAATAAATAAATACATACATAAAAATCTTGCATAACTGAATACTTGCAGCACTATTTTTTTTTTTTGATCTACCTCTTTATGGATATCTTAATGGATCTTCCTAGCCCAAAAACCTATTTTCATTCTCTTATTTAACATTATAGCTGAGAATATTATCAAAGCTGAAGACTTGGCTAATTTGCTTATGTTAATTATCATCATTGATATGCCAAACCAGGTTTTCCTCTAACCTCAACTCTTGCAACCTAAGTATCCAATTATATGTTAATGTTTTGACAAAAGTGGAATTTAGGGTTGGGCGTTTTGTAGGATTGAGCTTTATTTGTTTATAAAGGGACGGGAAGCATTTGTGGTTGAGATCTGCTTGACCCTTGCAAATATGAATAGTAAATATTTGCTTCCTTCATTTGCTGAGCCACTTGCTTCAGCACCCACAGCCTATCTGGGTGAAAACCACTTTTAATTTCTTGTGGTTTTGTTCAGATCTAATCTGAAGGAATAAAGATCTATAATTTAGAACAAGTCAGGGTCTCAGGGTTTTCTTCAGAGAAATTGAGTAAGTCCTACTACAGTGCACACAATTGAAACTGTGATTCATGTGGACTGTGGCACCTTACAATCTTTCTTGTAATGACGGCACATTCATTTTTAAAAGATGACTCAATTAATCTAAGCATAGAAATATTTCATTCATCTGCTACAATAAGGAAATTACAGGTTCTTCTCAAGCACTTTTTTCTCAAAGAAAGTAAGCCCCTTTGAAATGTGTAAAACATTTCTATTATTTTTTAAGTTTTTATTTAAATTCCAGTAGTTATCTTACAGTGTAATATTAGTTTCAGGTGTACAATATAGTGCACAACATTTCCATAGAACACCCCGTGCTCATCACAACAAGTGCACTCCTTCATCCCCATCACCTATTTCACCCATTGCCCCACTGACCTCCCCTCTGGTAACCATCAGTTTGTTCTCTAGAGTTAGTCTGTTTCTCGGTTTTCCTCTCTCTCTCTCTTTCTCCTTTAGCTTGTTTGTTTTATTTCTTAAATTCCACATATGAATGAAATCATATGGTGTTTGTCTTTCTCTGACTGACTTATTTTCCTTAGCAATATATACTCTAGCTCCATCCAGGTCTTTGCAAATGAGAGGATTTCATTCTTTTTTATGGCTGAATATTCCATTGCATATATATATATACACTACATCTTCCTTATCCATTCATCAATCGATGGACACTTGGGTTGTTCCCATAATTTTGCTATTGTAGATAATGTTTCTACAAACATTGGACTACATTTATCCTTTTGAATTTGTATTTTTGTATTCTTTGGGTAAATATCTAGTAGTGCAATTGCTGGGTCGTAGGGTAGTTCTATTTTTAACTCTTTGAGGAACCTCCATACTGTTTTCCAGAGTGGCTGCCCCAGGTTGCATTCTCACCAACCTTGCAAGAGGGTTCCCCTTCCTTCACATCCTGGCTAATACCTGTTTTTTCTTGTGTTGTTGATTTTTACCATTCTGACAGGTGTGAGGTGATATCTCCTTGTAGTTTGGATTTGTATTTCCCTGATGATGAGTGATGTTGAGCAGCATCTTTTCATGTATCTGTTGGCCATCTGTATGTCTTTTTTTTGGAAAAATGTCTATTCTTGTCTTCTGCCCATTTTTAAATTGGATTATTCATTTTTGGGGTGTTAAGTTTATAAGTTCTTTATATATTTTAGATACTAACTCTTTGTCAAGGTTTGTTGATTGCTGATTGTTTCCTCCACTGTGCAGAAGTTTTTTATTTTGACAAAGTCCCAATAGTTTATTTTTATGGTTTAAGGTCCGACATTTAGGTCTTTAATCCATTTTGAATTTATTTTTGTGTATGGTTTAAGCATTTTTGGTGAAAATCTAGAAGTATAGTATTAACATCTCTGCTTCAATGATGTAGAAAAGATAATAGGGTTTGAAGCCAATGACCAAGACAGAATTCTTGAGATGTCTTTGGTGCAAAAACGTGGTTTTATTAAAGCACGGGGACAGGACCTATGGGCAGAAAGAGCTGTCCATTATATATTTTTATGTTGGGAGGGGGTTTCTAAGGAATTTTGGAAATAAGGTTTCCAGGACCTTGAGGGGGCTAGCTATTGTTAGGAAAAGTCATATATTACTGCCCAATAAAACCTTAGTCATGAGACCCTTCAGATGTTTGTCGATGGGTCATATGCTTGGGGGATGACTGCTAACAAATACCTTGGGGGGTTTAGAGATAAAGGAAATTTCCAAAGGAATTTTTGTATGTTAAAGTAGACTTACAGGATCCTGGGGGAGTTGGACTGATTGCCTTTTGCCCTTCGCAAAGTATTAACATGGAGGTAGCAGCTGAGTTCCTAGAGGAAGGTCATTCTGCCTATTTCAAGGACTTGTCAATGGGCTATAAGTAGTAAGGCAATTTAATAATTTTCCTTCTGCCTTTGTTTCCCACATCACTAGGACCAAATGAAAACAGGCATGGAAGCTCTTTGGGGAAAATGATCTCAATAATTAATTACTAATTCATTTCCTATTTTGTATAGATCTTTTCTTTTGCCAGATGTTGGTGGGGCTTTGCAAAGAAAGTTATGAAAAAATAGAGATGGTCTCTTCTTCAAGGAGTTTATAGTTAGTTGACTAAACACATACATGTACAATAACAGTTAAAAAGAAGATGGCATGTTAGGAAATTATACAAGGCCTGATTTAAACTGGGAGGTCACTGGAAACTTTCACTGAGGAAGTAATATTTAGGGAAGATGAATTAGTAAAAGGCAAAAGATTTATGCGATCTGAAGAATGGCTATGGGTAGTAAGTTGGGGGCTGCTGGAGGTAGAGGAAAAAGAAATACTTGAGGGGATTATCCAGATTTAGTGATTAATGAATGGGGAAGGTGGAATGCAAGGGAAGTGTCAAAGGACATTTCAAAGTTTTATGCCCGAAGTTTTGGGATAATTATGTTAATGTCAACAGAACTAGGGAAATTTGGAGTAGGTGAGGAGGAATTTCATTTTATTTGCATTTATACATTAAGTTTGGGGTGACAACAAGTCATCCACAAGGTTAATAAAGACCAACCAGTTGAAATGCAGCATTGAGAAAAGGAGAGTCAAGCCGAAACTATAGATTTTGTAGTCAAGGACTGTTAATGCCCTGAGAATGGGGAGCATGCAGAGAGAAGCAAAAAGTTGAAAATCCCTACTGTGAGAGGTGGAGAGTCAAAGTTTAGTGAAGACAAGAGATTTAGTACTATAGCAACAAAGTAAGGAGAGAATCCCAAAGACGGGGGGGACTGATGTTACTGATGATTCATTTATTCATTCACTAAATAGAATATATATTGAATACTGTGTCCCTAGTTTGTGCTAGGCATGTGGGGCATCAATATAAACCAAGCAGACATATTGTTCTAGAACAGGACATTTTTAATTGAGAAAAAAATGGGATTTGGAAATTTCAGTAGAGTCAATAGGTTGAAAGCTAAATTGTGGGTGGTTTAGGGGAGAGATGATGGGGGAAGGATAGAGCCCACAGCTATGTCTTATTTGGGGAAATCTTCCAGAAAAAGAAGGGAGAAAAATAGGGTGTGATCTGGATGGGTCTGTGAGATCAAGTGAAAGTTCTTCTCCATCCTTTAGGCAGCACTATAGAAAGAGAAGACAATGAAGACACTGTTGAGTGGGGTGTAAAAGCAACTGCTCAATATTAGGAATTGTAAGTCTTCAATTCCAGAGCCAACTTTGCTATGAATACATCCTTTCTATTTTCTGGGTTTCAATTTTATCAGTAAAAAGAAAACAAAAAAGTGGTAGGAGGTGATTCAAGCACTTCTAATGTTACTTCCAGTTCTAACATTCTGAAATTTCCACAAGAATAGGGTAAGGAGACAAGTCTCACAGGAGGTGGTCAGGGTGAGAATGAGGGTGTGTAGGACCTAACGTGCTTTAATAGCAACAGTAATAGCTACAACAGCTATTCTGAGCAAGATATCATGGAGACATATTTTCCTTTGCAATAACTCTTGGGAGCACACATCAGTTCCCATGTTAAAAAAAAAAAAAGCCTCGAATTACAGAGATTAAGTGATTTGACCAAAGTTGCTAGCCAATAAGTAGAAGAGATGAGATTCAAATCAGGCAGACTTGAAAATAAGAGAAGATAGAGTCTCCCCTCCTACTGGAATTCTGCCCCTTTAAGAAAAGAGAAAATGAAATGGGAATAAGAAAAGGATTTTGGGAATAGAGGCCTGTGAAGAGGAGAAAACGTTTATGCCAGCCATGACTGGGAGTGGATCCAAGAGAAAGACAAGACAACCCCACCAGAGTGGCCATGCCTCGGTCTGTGGTTTTCACCCAGCCCTGTGACTGGTCCTGTATGGCTTTCTGTTCTGCAGCTTGGGAGCCAGCATGGAGAAACAGGAACTGGAGAGGATCCAGGATCTAGGACTGACACATATGTCTTGGCGGAAGTTTAAGTGGGAGACCAGGGAGTGACGGCAAGCTGTGCTGCCTGGCTGACTGCAGGCTCAGGGCTGGGCAAGGAGTCAGGGTAGACAGAAGCTGACTGATGGTGTGGGTGCCTCTGCCTTTGCTTGCTCAAGTTATCCAGTGCATCCTCTGTAATAATAAAAAATCCAAACAGAGGGAGGAGGACTTGGAATAAAGCAAACAAAGGATTCAAATTCAAATCCAGACACCATCCCCGCTCATCAAGTTCAAATGTCTGGAACAACCTCTTAGTCTCTGTTTTCTGCTCTGAATTGTGGGGCTATTAATGCCAATCTTTCAGGTTGTTGTGAATATTATCTGATATACAAAGGGTATGAATAGCTATAAATAATGTTACTGTACCATGTTATTATTGACATTGTTTGAATGAGATATGATTTTGTAAAAATTTTTGTTTTCCTGATACATTAGTTAGCCGTATTTCAGTTTTTCTCACAGAAAAATTGCATCCTCTTCCTTCAAAATTTCATCATATAAAAAGAAGTCTCAAAATGTCTCCGTATAAATTAATTTTCATATAATGTTGAGGATAATGAAGGCAGATTTTTTATTGTTGCTTTTTTTGCTTTTCGCACTTAGCATTCATTTATGTACCCTGAGATTGGCTTCACTGGATACTTCTATTTGATTTCAGCATACTCCCAATTATCTTTAGTAATTATTTTCTCTTGAAGTTGTAAAAAATAAATATCATTCATTTACACTATACAGTATCACCCATGTTAAAATAATGCAACTAGTTACAAAGTTATATCTTTAATAAACATTATGTTTTACCAACTTCAGGTTCTTCTTGCTGGATTAAGAGTCAGTTTTAATTAGTAGCAAAGAAAGTAAATGCAAAAAGTAGCATTTATTATATACCTGTTATATGTAAGGAACTGTCCCAAGTGTGACATGAACATATGAAGTAGAGCCAATTTTTAAAAATTAAAGTATAATTGACAAACAATATCCTATTAGTTTTAGATATATATCGTAGTGATTCAGTATTTTTATACATTATAAAATGATCCCCATGATAGGTCTAGTTACCATGTGTCAATACATAAAGTTATTACAATATTATTGACTGTATTCCCTCATGACTTATTGTATAACTGGAAGTTTGTACCTTGTAATCTCCTTTACCTATTTCTCCCACCCCCAGCCCCTCCACCCTTTGGTAACTAGCTGTTTGTTTCCTATATCTATGAGTCTGTTTCTATTTTGTTTTGATTTTTTTGATTCTACTTATAAATGAAGCCATACACTATTTGTCTTTCTCTGACTTTTTCACTTAGGATAATACTTTCTAGATTCATCCATGTTGTAACAAATGTCAAGATTTCATTCTTTTTATGGCTAATATTCCAGGTGTGTGTCTGTGTGTGTGTGTGTGTTTATGTATACACTCCACATTTTTTTTATCCATTCATCTATTGAAGGACCATTAAGATGCTTCCATATCTTGGCTATTGGAAATGATCCTGCCATGAATATAAAGGTGCATATATCTCCTCAAACTGGTGTTTCATTTTCTTTAGATAAATACCCAGGGTAGAGTTGCTGGATGATATGGTAGTTCTATTTTTATTTTTTTGAGGAATCTCTGTACTGTTTTTCATAGTATATTTGCTGCACCAATTTACATTCCCACACCAAAAGTGTGGGGAGGTCCCCTTTTGTCCACATCCTTACCAACATTTGCTTTTTTTTTTTTATAATAGCCAGTCTGACAAATGTGAGGTAATATCTCATTAAGGTTTTGATTGTCATTTCCCTGATGATTAGTGATGTTGAATATCTTTTTATGTACTTGTTGGACTTTGGAAAAATGTCTGTTCAAACCCTCTGCCCATTTTTAATTGGGTTTTTCTGATATTAAGTACTATAAATTAACCCTTTGTTGGATGTATAATTTACAAATATCTTCTCCCATTCAGTAGGTTGCCTTTCATTTTATTGATGGCTTCCTTTGCTGTGTAAAAAGCTTTTTTGTTTGATGTAGTCCCATGTGTTTATTTAGCTTTTTTTGCTCTTACCTGAGGAGACTTGTCCAAAAAAATATTGCTAAGATCAATTGCAAAGAACTTCATGTTTATATTTTCTTCTAGGAGTTTTATGGTTTTGGGCCTTACACTCAAGTCTTTAATCCATTTTGAATTTATTTTTGTATGTGGTATTACATAGTGGTCAAGTGTCATTCTTTTGCATGTCACTGTCTAGTTTTCCCAATACCAATTATGAAGAGACTGTCTTTTCCCCATTGTATATTCTTGCCTCCTCTGTCAAAGATTAACTGATCACATAAATGTGGGTATTTTTCTGATCTCTCTATTCTATTCCATTGATCTGTGTGTCTGTTTTCATGCCAGTACCATACTATTTTGATTACTATAGCTTTGTATTATAGTATGAAATCATGGAACGTGATACCTCCAGTTTTGTTCTTTTTCATGATACATTTGGCTATTCAGGGCCTTTTGTGTTTCTATACAAATTTTAGAATTGTTCGTTCTACTTTTGTGAAAAATACCATTGGTATTTTGGTGGGGATTGCATTGAATTTATAGATTGCTTTGGGTAGTATGGGTATTTTAACAATAACATTTTTTTCCAATCCATGAGCAAGAAATATCTTTCCATTTATTTGTATCATCCTTAATTTCTTTCCTCAGTGTTTTATAGCTCTCAGAGTATTGGTTTTTCATCTCCTTGCTTACTTTATTCTATTTGATGCAATTATAAATGGGATTTTTCTTAATTTCTCCTTCTGCTAGTTCATTATTAATGTATAGAAATGCAGCTGATTTATGTATGTTAATTTTATATCCATGAAATTACTGAATTCATTCATTCTAATAGTTTTTCTGGTGGAGTCTATAGGGTTTTCTATGTTACTATTGTTGCATCTGCAAATATTAACAATTTTACTTCTTAATAATGTGGATGCCTTTTATTTCTTTTCTTGCCTAATTGCTATGGTTAGGATTTCCAATACTATGTTGAAAAAAGTGGCGAGAGGGAGTATCCTCATCTTGTTCCTAATCTTAGAGGAAAGAATTTCACCTTTTCACCATTGAGTATAATGTTAGCTGTGGGTTTGTCATATATGGCTTTTATCATATTGAGGTACATTCCATGTATATGCACTTTATTGAGAGTATTTTTCATAAATGGATGTTGAATTTTGTCAAATGTGTTTTCTTTATCTGTTGAGATGATATGATTTCTATCCTTTGCTTTGTTAATGTGGTATATCACATTAATTGATTTGCAGATATTGGACCATCTTACATCCTTGGAATAATTCCCAGTTGATCACGGTGTATGGCCCTTTTAATATATTCTTCAATTTGGTTTGCTAATATTTTGTTGAGGATTTCTGCATGTATGTTTATAAGGGATATTGGCCTGTGGTTTTCTTTTTTGTGTGTTTTCTTTGTCTGGTTTTTATATGAGGAAAATCCTGGCCTTGTAAAGTGAGTTTGGAAGCATTCCTCCCTCTTCATTTTTTTGTAATAATTGAGAAGGTAAGGTACTACCTCTTCTTTAAATGTTTGATAGAATTCACTCATGAAGCCATTTGGTCCTGGACTTTTGTTTTTTGGGATTTTTTAAATTACTGATTCAATTTTATCATGTATAATCAGTCTGTTCAGATTTTCTATTTCTTTGTGAGTCAGTCTTGGAAGATTGTGTGTTCCTAGGAATTTATCCATTTCTTCTGGGTTTTCCAGTTTGTTGGCGTATAATGGTTTATAGTAGTTTTTTATGATCCTGTCTATTTCTTTGGTGTCAGTTGTGACTTCTCTTTCATTTCTGATTTTATTTGTTTAGACCTTCTATCTTTTTTTCTTGATGAATCTGACTAGATATTTATAAATTTTATCTTTCTGAAGAACTTTTATTTTCATTGATCTTTCTGTTGTCTTTTTAGTTTCTATGTCATTTATTTTTGCTTTGAACTTTATTATTTCCTTCCTTCTATTAACTTTTGGTTCTGTTGTTTTTTTAGTTCCTAGGAGTAAAGTTACATTGTTTATTTGGGATTTTTGTTTGTTTGTTTGTTTCTTGAGATAAGCCTGTATTGCTATGAACTTCCTTATTAGAATTGCTTTTGCTGTGTCCCATACATTTTGGAAAGTTGTATTTCAGTTTTCATTTGTCATTAGTTTTGATTTCCTCCTTGATTTATTTGTTGAACCATTGGTTGTTTAGTAGCATGTTGTTTGGTCTCTTTGTGTTTTGTTTTGTTTTTTCCCAGTCTTCTTCTTTTAATTGTTTTTTTTAGCTTTGTACCCTTGTGGTCAGAAAAAATGTTTGATATGATTTTGATTTTCTTGAATTTACTTTTTTTTTTTTTTGTCAGTCACTCTTCAGTCCTGAAGAGTGTTGCATGTGCACTTGAAAATAATGTGTATTTTTCAGTTTTTGAATGGAGTGTTCTATATACATCTAGTAAGTCCATTTATTCTAATGTGTCATTTAGGGCCAAAGTTTTTTTATTGATATTCTCTCTGGATGATCTATCCATTGATGTAAGTGGGGTATTAAAGTCACCTACTATTATAGTAGTACTGTCAATTCTCCTCTTATTTCTGTTAATATTCGATTTGTATATTTAGGTGATCCTATGTTGGGTACATAAATATTTACAAATAGTATATTCTCTTTTTATTGACTATTTTATCATTATGTAATACACTTTTGTCTTTTGTTAGAGTTTTTGTTTTAAAGTCTTTTTTGTCTGATATCAGTATTGCTACTCTTGCTTTCTTTTCATTTCCATTTTATGGAATATCTTTTATCATCTCTTCACTTTCAGTCTGTGTGTGTCTTTAGATCTGAGGTGTATATCTAGTAGGCAGCATATGAAAGGGTCTTTTTCTTTTATTTAATCCATTCATCCATCTTATGTCTTTTATTGGAGACTTTAGTCCATTTACATTTAAAGTAATCATTGATAGGTATGTAATTATAGCCATTTTATTAATTGTTTTCTGGTTATTTATTTTTGTAGATCCGTTCCTTCTTTTCTTTCTCTCTTCCTTTGGTAGTTTACTTTAGTGTTATATTTGGATTCCTTTCTCTTGATTTTTTGTATCTATTGGAGGTTTTTCATTTGTGGATACCATGGCATTTTTATATATCACCCTATAAACATGTAGTAGTCTATTTTAAGCTGAAATTCGCTAAAGTTTGAGCACATTCTTTAAGAAAAAAAGATTTTATTTAGTTATTTGTCAGAGAGAGAGAGAGCATGACCAGGGTAGTGGCAGACGGAGGGAGAAGCAGGCTCCTTGCTAAGCAAGGAGCCTGATGCAGTAATTAATCCCAGGACCCTGGGATCATGACCCAAGCTGAAACCAGACACTTAACTGACTGAGCCATCCAGGAGTCCCATTTGAACACATTCTAAAAGCACTATTTTTTACATTTTTACTACACCCCCACAGTTTATGTTTTTGATGTTGTATTTTATATTTTTTAAAATCTTGTTCATACCTAAACTACTTATTGTAGTTATAGTTGATTTTATTTTCAAGCTAGTTTTTTTAGTGGCTGTTCCACTGCTGTTCCTCTGTATTTGTATATATCCATAAGATTTTTTTCACATACTTTTCTAGTTATGGTCTTTTCACTTAAATAAGACCCTTTAATATTTCTTATAAGGTTGGTTTGGTGGTGATTAACTTTTTAAGTTTTTGCTTTTTGCAAAGCTCTTCTCTCTCCTTCAATTCTGAGTGATAACCTTGCTGCATAGGGCAGTATTGCTTGTAACTTTAAAAATATATATATACTTTAAATATATCCTGCCATTTTCTGGGTCTGCAAAGTTTCTGCTGAAAAATCAACCAATAGTCTTACGGGTTTTCCCTTGTATGTGACTATTTGTTTCTTTTCTTATTGCCTTTAAGATTCTTTCTTTAATGTAACTTTTGCCATTTTAATTACAGTATGTCTTTTGTGTATCTCTTTGGGTTCATCTTGTTCAGGACTCTCTTTGCTTCCTGGTCCTGGATATCTGTTTCCTTCCCAGGTTAGAGAAATTTTCAGCCATTATTTTTTCTTTCTTTTTTATTTTTTAATTTTATTTTATTATGTTATGTTAATCACCATACCTTACATCATTAGTTTTTGATGTAGTGTTCCATGATTCATTGTTTGTGTCAGCCATTATTTTTTCAAATCTATTGTTTCATCTTTTCTGTCTCTCTTCTCCTTCTGGGACCCCTATAATGCAAATGTTCACATGTTTTATGTTGTCTCAGAGGTCCCTTAAACTAATCTTATTTTATTTATTTATTTATTTATTTATTTATTTATTTATTTATTTAAATAGGCTCCACACCTAGTGTGCAGCCCAACATGGGACGTGAACTTACAACCCTGAGATCAAGGCCTGAGCTGAGATCAGGAGTTGGATGCTTAACCAATTGAACCACCCAGGCACCCACCCCCACCCCTTAAACTATCCTCATTTGAAAATTTGGCAGGAAGGGGAAAATGAAGGGGGGGAAATCGGAGGGGGAGACAAACCATGAGAGACTATGGACTCTGAGAAACAAACTGAGGGTTCTAGAGGGGAGGGGGGTGGGGGGATGGGTTAGCCTGGTGATGGGTATTGAGGAGGGCACGTTCTGCATGGAGCACTGGGTGTTATGCACAAACAATGAATCATGGAACACTATATCTAAAACTAATGATGTAATGTATGGGGATTAACATAACAATAAAAAATTTAAAAAAAAAAGAAGATGACTAGAAACAATGAATCATGGAACACTACATCAAAAACTAATGATATATGGTGATTAACATAACAATAAAAATTAAAAAAAAAAGATGACTAGAAATCCTGAGTTATCAAAATTACAATGCAGCAAAGACTGATAACAATTTCATACTATATATAAGAGGAGATGAAATTTTAATGTTTGAATAACAATAACTTCAGAACTACCTGAATGTCCTAAAGGAATTCAACAGTGATGAATTATGGCAGAACAAAAACACACAGTATTTTCAGTTGACTTTTAGAAATTAACTGTGTTGGGGGCGCCTGGGTGGCTCAGATGGTTGGGCATCTGCCTTTGGCTCCGGTCATGATCCCAGGGTCCTGGGATCAAGCCCCACATCCGGCTCCCTGCTTTGTGGAGAGCCTGCTTATCCCTCTCCTGCCTGCCGCTCCCCCTGCTTGTGCTCTCTCTCTGTCAAATAAATAAATAAAATCTTAAAAAAATAATTAACTGTGTTCTCATATTTAAAGCAGTATACATTTAAAAGGTATTCTTGTTTATGTTATTAATTCCAGATATCTTTCTGATTACTTGGGAGGGAGATTTTATTTTTTCAGATGTGTATCTCGGGATATATGCTATAAAAGAACAATTAAACTTAGAGCAGATCTAAATACCTATGACATATGAGAAAGTAGATTCTAAAATAAAGTTAGATCTTGCAATTACTTATAATATACTTCCCCCACCAAATCTATTGTATTTTGTCATCTAAGCGACCCAGGTTTGCTCTGCCACTTGTTTATGTGTGGCCCTGAATGAATAGCTTAATTTCTTTGTGCCTTGGTTTCCTCATTTATGGACTCAGTTTAAAATCCACTGTATTATTGAACTGTGAGGATTAAATGAAATAACACTTGTGAAGTATCTAGCACAATGTCAGCGTGAAGTCTGACATTAGAAACAGAGAAAGTAATTCAATTTTGTATGTGAAAGAAAACCATTGTGAATGTAGAAGGTTGGACTGGATGGCTCTATCTCACTATTTGGCTCTCTCCCTTCAAAATACCTTTTCATCATCTATTTAGTGAATTCCAAGAAAAGGCTCTGTTCAAGCACTGTTGTGTATTTTTCATAAAGCAGGTTGAATCCCCTGGCATACTTAGAGTAATTAAGAATTTCAAGTGAAATTTGTTTAATGTTATACTGATGCATGTTTCTTTGATGATAGACATTAAATAAAATAACTAATTGAACTGAATAATTGAATTTTCAAAGCAATTCAGTGGTAGAAATTAGCAGTACAAAAAGTAATTGTGTTTCTATCAAAGGACATCATGACTAAACACATTGCTTTTTATGGTGGAAAACAAATATATCTTGTACTTCTGAACCATGTTAGGTCTACCTAGCTGTCATACAATCAATGTGTACTTGATTACTTATACTCTAAATTATGAAATTACTTTAAAAAGGAAATCTGTGAAAGATATGTGACAGTGACAGACATTTTTGAGCTGAGTGGTTTGAGTTTGAATATTCACTCTGCTTCAGAAATTATTTTGGATGAATTTTAATAATAATTTTTAATAATTTAATATAAAATTTTAATACATTTTACTATCTTTATCATTAAAATGGAGATAATAGTACCAACTCAAGGAATTGCGATAATTAAATGAGATAATACATGGAAATCTTCTGGCAAGACTGCATGTGTCAACATGTAAGCATTAGAGGTATATTGTATTTCAAATCCGTATAATTGCACTGGAAAGTCTATACAAAGACTATTTTATTGTGTGTGTTTTTTTTAACAAAATTTGTTTTTTAAAAAAGAAGTAATCATTGTCTGATTGTGTTTTATAAATCTGAATAATTATAGCTGAATTTGATTAAAACCAAGTTCACCTCCATTACATTGTTTTTTATTCAAAATATGCTTATACTTAGGAAGAGATTGGGAAACCAATTAGGCCAGGAATGAAGAGGCTCATTCTGTAAGAGGTTGGCTTGTCATATTAGATTTTTTGTGATTATACTGCCTCAGGGAATCTAGCTGTAGTCACACCATCACTGAAAACAGTGCCATGCTTCATTCCAGCTATGGTCCCTTAAGGTTTTTGAAACAAAACTTAATAACTGATTAGATTTCCTATATCTTCCCTGCTGTTCCTGTGATCCTTTCATTTTCCCATAAACACAGGCAGGGGAAATTTTTTTCATCTCTCGCATTGCCCAAGCTAAAACTTCGGAAATTATTCTCAATTCTTCTATTTCTTTTTGCACAGAAGTGTCCTCCTCAGTTACTTAGTGTGCTGATTTGATCTCATTAATATTTTGAATCTCTCTTCTTTCCCATTTTTTTTTTTTTTTTACATAGACACTGATCCAGTTTATATTCTCACCTTCTCTCACTTGAACTGGATTTACCCTTTTGACTAATTTCCTGTCTCAGATCACACCTCATGTCCTCCATGTTCTAACCAGAGGGAATTTTCTAAAACAGAAATCTGGTAATATTACCTCTCTGATTAACAGCTTCTACATGGCCTGTAGGAAAAAAAAAAAAATCTGAGGCTTATTAATGGAGCTCCAGTCTTTGTGGTCTGGCTTCTGCCTCTCCAGCTTAGAAGTGAAGAGCTCAGGCTCTAGAGTCAATGGACCTGGTCATAAATCCTAGCTTTATTATATATTTGGGCAAGTTACTTAATCTCTTTACTCTTCAGTTTCCTTATATATAAAACTAGGATAATAGTACATATTTTAGTTTGCTGTTTTGAGGACTAAATGAGATAGTATTTATTTTACATATATGACACATGGTAAGATGTCCCAGATTTAGGGTCCTTAGTATTATTTTTCACTTTTCCCTCCATATGTATCCTATATACTAAACATAACTAAGTGCCTTCTGTTCACCCAACAAGTGACTTTCTCTCATTTTTATTTCCATGACTTTGTGTTTATTTCCTTTGCCTAGTTTGCCATCACTTCCGCAACCTCTTTGTCTATCTTGCTCACCTATCAGACTTGCTCAAGGGGCATTTCTTACTGGAAGACCCTCTCAGCTCCCCATTGACAAAGCTGGAAACTCCCTTTTCTGTACTCCATTCATGGGTCAAGGCCAAGATTCAGAAGTCTTACTGCCTGGATTTAATCCTTGTTCACTGTGTAATCTTGGGCAAATTATTTAACTTCTCTAAGCTTCTATTTTATCTATAAATTTGTGTGAATAATAAGATATATCTAATGGGATTATGTGAAGATTAAATGAGACAACCTATGTACGTGCTTAGCACTGTGCATAACACATAGTAAAGGCTCAAAGACCGCAAGTCAGTAACTATAATAGCAAGTAGTCTAGAGGTCATCGTTCCAGTCTTATTTATTTCCTGACTTTATATCCACCAGACTGTAAATTCCTCCCAGATTTTCTCTTTATTCACTTTTATGTTCTCCATACATGGTTTGGAAACTGGCTCATAATAGATTATTGATGCATATTTATTGATGGAAAAATGGGTGAATATTATTTGATCTTATTTGAAAACTGGTAGCAGTTTTCTTTTATGTTTTAGTGGTATTTATGGGGCCCAGTATAGGGAAAAGCATTCCATTTCAATAAACAACATCTACTAAGCTATAGTCTCCTTGGGGATGATGTCAGTATCTTCCAGTCTCTATCTCCAAAAAACCTACATTTATTGCTCAATATATTTTAATTATTGAATAAATAATTTACGTGTTGATCTCCCTTATTGTGACTAAATTATAAGCAGAGATAAATTCCTCCTGTCCAGTAATACCATTCACATAGTAAGTGAATTTAAATTTTAAATACTTTGTTATAATTCTAGCCCTATTATAAAGACTATACAAAAATGCTGTATAGATCTGCTATATATAGACTATATAAAAACCATTCCATGCAAAATGTTGAAATCTCATTCTCTGTTCTCTGACAAAACTATTATAATTTTCAATAGTACTGCTTATTTTAACAATTGTATTGCTTCTGTAATTCTGTCTGTATTTTTTAAAAGTACATGCTACCTTTAGTTTGAGGACCATGTACTAAATACTTTTAAATGTGATATTCCCAAAGTGGAAAGTTTGAGGTCATTATGATTCAGAGATTCTTCCAATATTGTGTCTGTAATCATGTAATCTATACAGAACAGTGTAAGTTGATCACAGCGATTTAAAGCTAAAATACTCAAGGTTCATATCTTACCTCTGCCAGTGGTGCAGTCTTGGATATGTCACTAAACCTCTCTGAACTCTGTTTTCTCCTCTGAAAATGGGTCTTACTCTGAAGGGCTATGATGAAGGCCTGGAACACAATAGTCCCTTAGCAAAGGTGGCCATTATAATTTTAAATGAAGAAAGCAACTATTTTACTGAAGCCTAATTATTTTATCTTATAGAAGCCTTTGTCCACTAGTAAGAAATTCATTCTTGGGTATCGGTGTACTAGCGGATACCTTAAAGCCCAGGAACAATAGAATGAATAATTTAACTATTTTCTGGGTAACTGTTGAAAAATTACATATGAGAGATGATTTGGAACATACAAAATGTTCTTGGAAACCATTCCTTTCTTAACAATAGCTAAATCCATCTGTTCTCCTGTAGTTTTATTTACATTACCACCCACCCTGTATTGCAAACCCATATTTGGACTTAACTGATTCTGGATTAATATCTGATTTATTGTCTAAAATCGAAATACTAGGGGACCCAATAGAGAGAGAGATCACTATCAGGTAATAGGATCATAGACACCACTTTTTCTTTTCTCCTCTTATCCAAGGGTTTTGGAAGGAGAATTTTTTAAAAATAATGGCTTATTTTCTGAAAAAGTAGGTCAGTAAAAAAGTTTATTGAATTCATGTCATACATCTACGGAGGAAAGGAATGAGGCTAGTGTTGTCACTTTATCAATATGCCTTAGTTTCTTAATCACAAAAAAGAAATAAATATATACATATATACGTGTGTGTATATATATATATATATATATATATATACACACACATATGTATGTGTATATACACACACATGCCTCAGAACTATGAGCATGTTACATGAATTCAATGAGACTGATAATGTTGAAATGCTTAGGAAGTAGAAATAATATATGTCTGCAATGCAGTTTTCTTATAAGTAACAATTGCAAAGCTCACCTCTCAAAGATCTAAGACTGTGAAATTGATTCATTAAATGCTCACATGAGCATTTTCTGCTGGATATGCAATGTTGTGTTTCCATTGTATTTTGTGTCCTCACATCACAACATAACCGCAGCTGTCTTAGAGAAGAATTTTCTTGAAGAGAACACTCATAATGATGGCTAAGGTGACCCCAGTCTTGAGAACAAGATAAGATTTCCCTCTTCCATTCCTTCTATTTTTTCTTCCCCCCTTTCTCCAATATTTGTTTGGCTCCTACTTTGTAATAGGCAGCGTGACAGTCATTAATATATTACAAAGATGAATAAGGGACAGTTGTGCCCTTAGTAAGCCTGTGGTCTATTTGAAACTATAAACTTAAAGCAATTACATATGTTACAACAAGTGCATCGATCATGGGGCCATGAACAGAAAAGCCATGTGAGCTTGGAAAAGTTAACTTGAATTTCTAGTTTGGGGAAGTCATGGAGGAAAAGACCTGAACCTATATTGAAAAACAAGTCCAAATTCCCAGATGAGTAGTCATGGAGAACGTTTCAGGTGGAAGGAGTAGCATATTAGAAGCAGATTTCTGGAGCCGTATGGACTCACTGGGGAATAATACAAAGATCCATATGGCAGAAATGCAGTGTTCGTAAGAGGGAATGGTGGGAAAGGAACACAGGTAGGTAAGGGACAGATGGTGTAAGGCCTGTGAGGGAACTTGGGTTTTATCCTAAGCCAGTTCTTTTTCCATGAGACTACCTAAACTTTTAAAAATTTTTATCCTTTTATTTTTCTATAGTGTGTGGTGCATAGACATGCTGTTCTGGGGGAGACACTGGTGGCAGGAAGAACAAGTTTTAGACTTGTAAAAATGTGGCAGGGAAAATAATAGTTTAGAGTAAGCTTCAGGTGATAGAATTCTCTCATGTGTCTCAGTTTAGCCACAGTGGCTCCAGTTTGGCCTTCAGGCCTCATGATTACAGGACAGCCCTTCATGGTGTCCTGGTGGGCTGAGTCAGCAACAGAATAATGCCAGCTTATTAACATGGCTAGAGCTAAATATTAATCACAGAAACGCCAAGAAAACCAGTCCTCGTGCTATACTAAAGAGGAAAATTGTATCTAAATGTTGTACGTCTACAATCATGCATATTATGTTTGTCTTACATTCCTCCTCAATTAATGGAGATAGTAAAACCACCTAAGGAGATGTTTTGAGGATTGACTAAGTGAGCACTTGTAAGGCATTTTTAAAATGTTTGACTCAGACCAGTTGAGAAATTAATGAAAGTGGTGGTAGAAAATAGCTAGAAAATAGAGGAAATTGACATAGTGGTTAGGAGCATAGAGTTTGGATCTAAGAGACATGGGTTGATTTTCCAGTTTAGGCATTTATTAAGTGTGTGGCAAGTTCTGTAACTTAAGTCTCAATTTCCTCATTTAGTTGCAGTGAAAATTAAATGAGGTAATGAATGTAAACTACTTAGCTTAGGACCTGGCAAATAGTAAGTCCTTAGTAAATGTAACTATTATTATCATTATTTTACACTATATCATAGAATTTTGCATAAAATTCCAGGTGAACTCAGACACTGTATCCGGTGTAGTAAGGAACCACTGAAACCTGTTTAAGAACCAAATGAATGTAAAAGCTCTTTGATAGTGTTTTATACTTTAAGGATTCTTAATAAATGTTTTATTTGGATTTAAATTACCTGTAATAAATCCTTCATTTATATGTTAATTTTTGGTTGTTTGTTTAACCATACAATTGACTCCAGGCCTAAAAGCAAGCTGGTTTCAGGTTAGCATGTTTATAACCAGATTATTTTTGTTCTACATCTAAAGGAATATATCTGGTATAAACTGGGAGAAAACCAGAGCAGAGACTTGTTTTGTTTTAATTTAGGATCTGTGGTTGTAGGCAACAAAGTGAACTGTTCTGCATTTCCAGCTCTTAGGAGGGCTATAATGATCAGGTACATATTGTCATAATTTTGAAAGTAATTTATTTAATGGCCAATTATGACTAAACATGGAGATAGTTGTAATTTTACAGCTTGAAAAGGTAACATATAACATACTAAAGTTAAAGTTGTTTAAAAGAGCAGGATGTAGACAAGGGAAATAAGGTGGTGGTGGTTGTTGTTTTAAATATCCATGTCCTGAGCCTTGAGCATTTTAAGTGGTCTCACATTCATTAATTCATCTCTGAGCACCCACACATTCTTTGAGCTGAAATAGGAGGCTAATCACTAAGGCCAAACTAAACTAAGGGGTTTATGGTCTGGTGGTAGATATGAATATGCAGTCAGTACATGTAGATGTCTGTAAACAGCATTGCTATTGTGGTAGTCCTATTACAGTCTGTGAAAACCAAACCATTGTGCTATATGCCTTAAACTTACAGAGCTACACATGTCATGTATTTCTCAAAACTGGAAAAAAGAAAGCGCTGCATGTAGACAGAGGAGGCTTGCAAAGGGAGGTGAAAAAACAAGATGTGGCGAGAATGGCACGTTTGCTTAGGGGATGCAGGGACTTTGCTTCACTAATATCATGGGATGCTGGGGAAGAAGTTATGGAAAATGAATCTAGAAGGGGAGGCAGGACTGGAGTATTGGATGGTGATGTATGCCATGAGAAGTTGATTGAATTTCCAGCCAACTTCAATTAATGGAGACATTTAATAATGACTACACAAATTAAATTCTCAGAACTTCCTACATGATAGGTATACATGTGTGTGCATATGACAAATACATAAAAAATATTTTATATTTGTTTTTGTAGAAGCTTCTATGTTTGGTGCATCCATGTGCATGTTGGGGACCTTTAAGAAGGAAGGATTATACATATGGAAGTGACATGGGTATACATGTAATTCTAATATTATTGATTGCCAAGGCTATACTTTCAGGGATCATTTCTATAGTTCGTTACTAATATTATTGATTGCCAATATACTTAATCACATTCATTTAAACCAGGAGGGAAAGCCAAGCTCAATGAATGAAAATATAGAATAGGTTGTTATTCTATTTCCAAATTAATTTACATTAGAAATAAGATTAAGATAAATTGTGCTATCCAAAGGCTTATTTCAATAAATATATAACAATGATTTGTAACTGTTGACCCCAGTGAATAAGTATATATAAATTGCATTAACATTGTTCTGTAGTTATTAATTTTCTGTTATTTTCTCCTAATGTTGTTTAACATATTCATGTTTTCATAGGTAGTTCATATTCATATTTTTATAGGTAGTTCAAAATAGAATTTTAACCAGCAAAAAACTATACTTTGTCTGAGTTCTTGCCAGCTCTAAATACAATTTTGTGAGCACAAAAAAAGATGTAGATATAATTTGGGCATGGATGATTACCTCAAGTTTGCAGCCGAGTGGGGAAGATATTTTTGTAATAAAAACAATTAAAGGCAGTAAGTAGCACCATAAGAGAAAAGTGTGAGAGTTCAAAATTGGGAGGAATTACTTCCAACTGGAAAATATCATGGAGCGTTTAAAAAGCAAGTGGCATTTAAACTGAACCCAGTGGGATGAATAAGACTTGTGCATTTGGGATGATGCTAAAGGTGAAAGAACAGAACATTATTAAATACAGAAGCAGAGATATGGGAAACTGTCCTGTAGAATATGAATAACATTTTATTATTATATAACTGAAAGCCATTTCTTTATGTTGAAAGAATTATATGAATTCTCATATGAAAGGGAAGTATCATTTAAAATATGAACCAGTTAAAATGACATGTGTCAATTTTATTTACTCTCATTGTCAATGTATAGTGGTTAAATACATGGGCTTTGGAATCAGAAGCCTGGGTTGGAATTACCCCAGCTTTTCTCCTATTAGGTGCATGATTTGCCATAAATCATATAACCTCTCTGAAACACAGTTCCCTTACATGAAAACGGTGGGAATGATAATGTCCAACTCACTGAACTGCAATAATGATTAAATGAGATGATGAATGTAAAGTACCTGTTACCACTGCAGCTGACACATAATAATTATGCAATAAGCCGCTGTTGTTAAATGGTACATAAGTCTTGAGAAAGAAATATACTTTTTAATTTCTTTCCCATTCTCTACATTGTTTTCAAGAAAGAAGGCGTAAGAAAATGGCCATAGTGAGTTTTCTTGATAATCAATGTAAGCGGAGATTGGAGGAAAGACTACAAGCACTCTGAAGCCTCCTTTCTTTGTTTTCTTCTCATTCTGTTTAACATACTTGCGTTTCTATATACACCTAACGCACGTGATATGTGTTTTGAGTGTTACATGGCTCTGTTCGAAGTTGGGAACTATTTATCCGTTCTTATCCCTCCTAGCTTAATTATGCATGAAGTGTGCATGCATGTGTGTGTGTATGTGTGTGCTTGCTAAGCTATTCACTTCTGCTACCTTCCATTGGACTAGGTATAATCATATTAGTACCAACATTTTGTATGTGTAGTTCCCTGCTTTATGCTCTTATGGCTACAATGATGAGAAAACTGTATGACCAACCGTACTGAGAGAATTGTCTAACCTCATTTTAAGTTCTATAGCATAAGTATGGAGAATGGAGAAAATAGAATTAATTACAAGAAAGGTGATGTCAACGGTGCTGACACTTAAGTACTGAACTATTTAAATGTAAAACAGTTACCTAGAAACCTGTTCATTCGTATGCTTATATTTAACACCAGTAAAGTGAGTCATATCCTCATTATCCTTGACTCAATAGCTGCTAAAGTTAAACGTTCTATTGAGGAGGAGGGATGATCCTACAGTATATCTAATATGCTATTTCTTTTTGAAACATTGTTTCTCAATGGACACATTCATTAATGAATTCAGAGGATCTACGATAGAGTCTTGCTTTATTACATCCCAATCTGGATGTTGGTCCTGCCTCAGGAGGATGGATAAGAAAAATCTCAGATATTCCATTTCTAGAAGTACTAATAAAAGTCATTAAATAATAATTTTATACTTACTAGGAACTTATATGCAGATTTTCATCTGATGAAGCCATGTAAGCAGCTTGTAATTTCGTATCTATATCTACACATATGAGTTATTATAAAAATTTTGGAAGTTGAAAAATCTAGTGAAGTAGAAAAACTATCATTTCTTGGGTGACTGCTACATGCCAGCCACTGCACTAGCATTTTGCATACATAATCTCTAATCTGTTTAGCAACATAGTGAGGAAAGTTTTATCCCACATTCTACAGATTTAGGAATTCAAATCCAGGGCCATCTGGTTTCTGTGTAGCTAAGCTTATGTATAAACTGATCAGAGATAATATACTGTCACTTTTGTTTTTGAGTCTTTCATGGTCCATGAAGAAGGAGTGGGTGGGGAGAGAGGCTCCTAAAAAGGTACAGTAAGTACACTGTGGTGGAGAATTGGGAACATAGAAGACGGAGATGGAGGGGTCACATCTGAGCTGATCTTGAGTGGGGGCTTTTTCCCAATGGAATGGAGTAAGCTGATCATTCTAGGCAGAGAAAATAGGGTTTATGGTTATTAAGTGAAGAAAAGAACTACCACAAGAAAGAATTTATATTTATATTATTTTTGTTCAATGAATTCTAGTTGTACATCCAGAGAGCATGATGTGTGTAGCCCTTTGAGGGATGATATGATGCTATTAATATTGATTATCATGTGCAGTTCTGTCTCATTGTAAAATAACCGAACAAGGTATTTCTCCTAAATTTTTTGGAATGTATTAGGGGAGGGCCTGGCCCATGCAGCTGGGTATTTCATTGAGTAGTCTTGAAGATTTGTGACCATTGGCTTAGCACATTGTCTAAAGAGAAAATTTTTATTTGTGATTTTCTAGATGATTTCTTTGTAAAGGATCACTTGTAGAATTAGAATATAATGATTAAATGGAAGGTTGTGCTTCTACCTCATGGTTGGTTGGAATTGAGTTGTTTAAAAGTTCAGGCTATTACAAACAGAAGTAACATTAGAGAGGCCCGGTGTCTTGCCAGAGGCCTAGGAAAAACTGGCACTGGAATCCAAAGGTTTGACTTCCTGCACTTTTTCCTCTATAGATTCTGTCTGCCCTTTAAGAAGACACAGATTTAACATAGAATTATTTCACCTGATAAGAATTGAGTTGTGTCTCCCCAAATTCATAATTAGTGGCCTGACCCTTAGTACCTTGGAATGTGAATGGATTTAGAGATAGGGTCTTGAAGAGGTAATTAAGGTTAAATGAAGTGATAAGGTTAGGGCCCTAATCCAGTATGACCGGTGACCTTTTGAGAAGAGGAAGAGAAACCAGGGATGCACTTGTACAGAGGGATGGACATGTAAAGAGGCATCAAGAGGGTGGCCATCTGCGAGAATGGGAGAGAGGCCTCGGGAAAAACAAACTCTGTTAACACCTTGATCTTGGATATTAAACCTTTTGAACTCAATTTTAAGTGTGTGTTATATATTTTGACACAATATCTATTTAGCATTTGCTGCTTTGGTGGAGTGCTTCTCCCCTTATGGGCAACAAGTGTATTTTATTCATCCTTACTTCTCCAATGCCTTGAATGATGCTTGGAATGTAACAAGGGCTCAATACCTATGCAAATAAATGAATGAAAGGGATGATACTTTTCCACATAAGCATATAGTTTTCACAACTGAGTTGTATGCCTTTGATGCCAAGCCTTTAAAAAGTTAACTGGTTTTTTAACCAGAAAATGTATTTCTTATGATATACCTTCTTTTTTCTTAATTTTAATATAGTGATTTATTTTATATATACATGGGCTGTGAACACTGTGGGCTGGGGTGAGATGAACATTTCTGTATGGCAAAGTTCAGGGACTACTGACAGCTATTTCATGCTATGTTGAGAGGCCTTTATGTCAGGTTCTTCTCAGTGCTCTGATTATTAGTGGGGTTCCCAACACTAAATACCTCTATCCTTTGTGATATTTCTTGTTCTCAAGTTGTTTCCTATTGCTCTATTAGAGAATGGAAAGAGCCATGTGATGTATATTAGATGTCTATATTTAGCAAAATCATCTAAGGACTGAGGACCATGTTTTAGTCTTCTATGTTACCCCTCTGCTATTACACACACACCTTGATACATCTCTGTGCTCGGCAGCCAGTTGCACTTGTCCATAGACAAATGCCACCTCTGTGAGGTACAGTACTTACATACAATACTGTGGCACCTACCAGGTGTAGTACTTATTTGCACCTGAAATCCTTCCAGCCTCAGTTTTCAGTTCATGGGGCAAAACTGTATTCTCCTGATTATATATTTATCTCACTTAGTGGCTAGCATTATTATTTTCTCTTTCTTTCTTTGAACTTTTTTTGGGGGGCATATAATGTGTGTATATTTGAGTTAGGGAAAATGAATAGTAACTGTAGTTTCTACCCTCAAGAGATTTACTCAAGATGAAACCTTAGATGCAAAAAAGTAAGGAGTGTGGTTTTTACTACAGGTGGTATGGATTCACTATCAACTCCTAGAATTTTTATGGATTAATATTTTTCTGGCTCTCATACTTTAGATGATCTAGCATAGAAAGAAAAAAAAAAACCTCTGGCCCAGTTGTTTATTAGATCAAGAGAGAAGAGTTTGGATATGCAGTGAGATAAAACATAGTTCAATTTCATAATGCAATTTTTCAGTGTTTTAATACCAAATAACTTTAAGCAATGGAAAGAGCCATGTGATGTCATTAAGTTAAGCAGTATTTTATATAAGAATAGACTACTTTAGAAAGTCCTGGAATATGGGGAATAGAAACAACCCCCAGTTTTTTTTAGACCCTGGGTAATGTCCTATTTGAGATCTGCAGGAAGGGAGCATGGTGGAAAGGTTGCTTACTGCATGCCACAAATTGATGTTAACAAGGGAGCCGGGTATTCAAAAATGATTCAAAAAAGAATCATGCTGTGTTTTTGGATGAAGGCCTTTACCTCCAGAGACAGATTTGACAGCCTCTTCTTGGAGAACTGTACTTGCAGGCAGCATTTCATTCCAGCCTTAGGCAAGCAGGCAGAACTGGAGTCAGAGGCTGACTGAGTGCCCGCCCATATGCTTCTGGCTGGAGCCAAATTTCCTGTTCACGAAAATGACTGACAGACCCACTAGGCACTGTTCTTAAAGGAAGATCTCTGTTCAGTGCTTCAGATCTTGTAAATGAGTGAAGAGGCTCCCTGAGGCATTGGAATTGCTGCTGGCCCAAAGAATACAGAAAATATAGAACTGAAGATGACTTCATAATGTGTTTTCATTTTTGGAAATCTTGCCATGTTTCTGATGCTCTCTCTCAATGTGCCCTTTATTTATTTGGAAACTTCTAATGCTTTTGGCAGATAAAACTGTAACTCACCATAGCCGGAGTGAGCTTCAGGAAAGAGAGGTAATGTATGTTTGGGAATAACAGAGGAAATTGTTTACCTGTTGGATCTGGGAGATGGGCTGTGCTCAACTCTGCCTGCCCTCACTCTACTTGGGTGGCAGTGGAGCTTTTTGGCCTGTTAACTGTGGGATAATTCCTAGGTTCTGTATGTAGGAGTCACCATAGTTCAATATCAGTGTTTCAAGAAAGGATATTCATTCACTCATTAAAGATTTGTTGAGCAGCTCCTATGTTCTAGGAACTTGGCTACACAATGAGGACGCAAGCATGAAAAGGCCAAGTGCTGCTTTCTAGGAATTCACAGGGTATTTGAACTCCTAAAACTGAGGTAGGATGGAATGATGGATAAGGATTCAGGAGACTGGGGTTCCAGCCCTGGCTCTGCTACAACCAGTTATGTGACCTTGAGCAAGTCACTTTCCCTCCTTGGGCCTCAGTTTCCATGTCTCAAATGGGATGATGGTGAATGCTTATAAATCCCTCAAAGGATTATTGAAGATACAAGAGATAATGTCTGGGTGAGAATCATAAAGAAATAAAATGGCAAACAAATGTAAGCAGTCTTAATCACCTTAATGATATAAAAATCTTATATAAAAATTTAAAAATTTTACTCTAGAAACATCATTCTTTGAAATTCTCAAAGCCAAACACTTCATTCAGTGGACAGGAATAAAAAGAAATAGGAATTATTAGGTTGCAGTAAGAACTTGTATTTAACAAAAATAATTATATGGCCAGCCTTGTACACGATGCTTTACATACATGGTATTACGAAAGTCTTACAACAATCCTGTGAAGTGGGAATTATTATCCCCATTGGACAGAAGACAGAATAGTCTCAGAGAGGTTATAGAGCTTGTCAAAAGTCACATGACTTGTAAATAACCCAGTCAGCCAGGGCTGACTCACATGTTTAGGTTACTTTCACTAGACCGTATACAAACCCAACTCTAGACAAGAGTCTGTGGCACTGGTACCACCATGATTGTGATGTTGGCAGCCTGTCAACAAATGTGTTCCAAGACATACTGTGTGAAGCCTTAGGCATCCTGAGTATTGGTGAGTGGGGTGGAGAAGCTTAAAAGCTAGATTCCTGGACAAGAGAAAGTAGTGTAAAGGAAGCCAAGGTACTGGCAACAGAGATGATGGTGTGAGGGGAGCAAACTGGATGTGGATGGACACCCAGGCTGAGACCAAGAATAAATTAACACTCAAGAAAAGACCAAAAAGCATATGCACGCTAAATGTCATAGGGGCATTTTCTCTCACTCCTCAGCTTGTCATTTCATATCTGCCAATACTTATTGTGAGTCCTTGATACTGTAGCCAAAGTAGAAAATAAATACATATTGCACCTATCCTGTGCCTGCTGCCTGATTAAATACCCAAGTTGCAATAAAACCATAGTTTCAAGAACATTTTTTATTTATGAGGCAATCTCAACATGAAACAAATTGCTTAGGGGACTGAAAAGCTATATTCATCCAGGCTAAATCAGATGCTTTATATTTGAAATTTGTAAATTTGAGATGCTTTGTTCCTGGTTTTGTTGGTATAGATGTTTTCCGAAACCTGCCTCTAAAAATGAGTCAACATGTATCGCTGGGATATTTTGCCATGTGGAAAAAAAGAGGCAGGACCTTACTTGTTCACATTTAGGACCTTCTCTTTTTCTTCTGTGTTCAGCAATAGGACATTGTGGAGCTTGGTTCCACAATGAAATTGTTTCTCACAACCCTTCCTCCTCGAAATCCTGTCTCGCTGACTTAATTGATGTTCTCTGTGCACCTGCAGATAATGGCATGGTGCTGTGACTTCAGCCCATTTCCTACCAGCTGCACGTGCTCCTCCGAGAGTCCCAAACCCTCCAGTGGTTGGGTTGTTTGGAGGCTGATAACCATTGTGTAGAAAGCTCTTAGTTAATCCCAGTTCCTTGGCTGCTTGTATTTTTAGCAGCTGATACAGCAAGGACAGTTATTTTTCCTAGAAACTTACAGTACATGGTTTTTTAATTCTTGGGTTGAAGTCTAATGTTTGGCTCATGATTTTTAAGCTTTTCTACCAGTGATTTTAAGCTTTTCTACCAGTGAAGGACTCACAGGGACACATAGGCAAAATTTGGCTTAACATGGCAGGGGCTCTTGGATCTCTGTTTAAGTATCATCACCTCATAATTACTGGAGAATAAGTCTGGGATGTTGGGGAGAGCTTATGAGAACCAAGGAGAACCTGAAACTCATTTAAATGCTCCTCGTTGATCATAACATTGAAGCACATTTTAGACTTGATTCCTTGACACATCTTTCTTTCTGCTCCTCTTCCTGATTGGTCACCACACCATGTGGACTCATCTCTGCTTCTCATGCTCCCAGAGCACTTTCTTCTGTCAGAAATGTTCTTCTCTCCCTTCCTCCTGGATAACTTCACTCACCCTTCAGACTTTAACTGAAATGATACTTAAATATCTTCAGAGGTCCTACTGCAATAATCTCCCAAATAATTTAGTCTACAGCAGCTATTTATCACTGCATCGTGATAAAGGGGAAAATGAGATGCAGAAAGTTACTACTGTTTACTTAAAACTGACCCAATAAGTAGTAGAATCTAGGTTCATAGGTTCCTAAAGCCCATACTTTCAGTTTCTAGAACCCTGACCTCCTGGACGGAAGACTTGAGATCAGAGCCGTGGAGTAGCTGGTGGTTTGACTGCAGTGTCATCAAGTTCTGGAGTAAGGGCTCCCCAGAGTTCCCTGGTCAACATTAGGTCATCCCAAACCTGAGCTGGAGCTGAATCTGACGGCCTAATTTTGAGGCCCCAGCCATGGATATTGAGAGATCTTTGGGGCCGGGGGTTTGGTCTAGACATCCAAGGGCAGAACTTTCAGAGCCTTTCTCCCAGGGCTGTCAGCTGTGTGTCTTCTTAGCAACCACATCTAAATAAAGCTTACTATTGTCCACAGGAAGCAAGCCATGGAGCAGCATCAAGCTCTGCCTCCCCAGGACCTTCACTGGCAGCTACCTCACAGAGCCCCTGTTGAGAGAGAATCAATTTACATTTTGCCTGAGAATGTTCAAAACCTTTTTCCTCAGTAGCTTCATTGGCCCTCCCAGCTCTCTGAAGTCAGCAGACCAGGCACTATCACCTTTTGTTCTTACAGCTGTCAAATAGAGTCACCTAGAGGTTAACTGATTTACTCAGCGTCACATAGCCAGCAAGTGACTGCAGTGGAACCAGAACTCCAGTCTCCCTACTTATGTTTTGGTACATTCTTCACTGCATCGAGCAATCTCGAAAGTAGCGTGGCAATGACCTTACTCCATCTGTCTGCCTGATATCAGGAAGGTAGTATCTCAGCAGCATAGATGGACCAGGCTTCCCTGAACAGGCTATCCCCACAGAGATCACAACAACAGAATCTTAGTCTGGCCCTGCTTTGACCAAACTCTGGAGTCTGCCTGGCTTCAAATCTCAGCTTCTCTGCTTACTGCAGTATGATCTGGGGCATGTTCTTCAACTTCTCTGTATCCCAGTTTCGTATCAGTAACAAAAGGGGAATAGTGATAATACCTACCACATGGGATGGTAATGAGTATTAAATGAGTTCATTTTATGCTTTACATGGAATAGTGCCTGACATATAAGAAGCAGTCCATAAATAATAGTTTGTAGCAAGGTTCAACAATTTTATTAGATCCTCATTTTGTTCACTGTCCCGTTTTAAACACAGCTCAGTTGTTGAGCTCACCCTACACAGATAGAACTCATGGTAAGTTATGGTCTCTTTGGACCATGGATTTTATAATGTCCTCTGCATATACCAGGACATTTAGACCATTTCTGGCATCTTCAGATTTCTGTGTTGTAAAAGGGTTATTGACGGCCACACAATCTTTGTGGTAGGTGTTTCCCTTAATTCTCAGTCTCTGATTTGAGTTCATTTGCTGAGCAGATATAATCGACATGCCACAATCTAAGGAGTTACCAAGCTTTGTCCTGTTCCAGAAACCAGCCTCACTCCATGCCCCACTTCTCTCTGATAATTAAGTCCACTGTTCCCCAAATCCTTTCACCTGTCTTGGGAATTGGTTCTTGGTAGGGCTGTTTTACAACAGCAGTATTCCATAAATGCTTGGCAACAAGGTTGGGCCTTGCGGTCAGCAGGAGAGAAAAGAAGGCTTTTCTCTAAGGTACTATTTTTCCACACAGGTCTCTGCTTTTCCCCACAAGTGAGCAGCAGGAATCACTGATTCTGAATCCCAGCAGGGGCAGGCCTTTAATTGCCCCGACTAGCCAGGAGTCCAGGACAGTAAAGTAGAGTGATTACTGACTGCAGATGGATCATCTCATCTGCAGATTCCCACCTGCAGAGATCCAAGGCATTAATTGAAAGCATTTAAAGGTGGTAGTTGGAAGAACCAGCACCTCCTTTTTTTTTTTTCCTGTGTTCTGAAGTTTTATTCTGCTATTAAGAGACCTTGGAACCATTCATTGTGAGCATAAAACTGCATGTTCAAACACTCAAACCAGTACTCCCTACTCCCTAAAGTGTACCATTGTATATTCTACATTTTGAAATCACACACCAACACTGTACAAGCAGCTAGAGAGATCTGGGTGAGTAGCTTTGTGGCCTTCCTTAAAGTCACCTAACCTTTCTGAACTTCAGGCTATCCACCTGTGAATTTTTTACTTCATGGAGTTTCTAAGGAGTAAAAATAAAGTAAATCACCTGCATAGACAGGCATATATTCTCTGGTTTCCTCTATTCCCTTAGAGCAGAGGAAGAAAGGATTTGGGGGGGGATGGGCAATTTGAAGTGATCTTCAGGCTCGTCACACACTGTTTTCCAGTATGATTATTGAATACATTTCTCAAATTGACTTTTATATTTAAAGAAAATTGAGGTTCTGGCAACTATCTAAAGTAAATTAAATAGAAATGAACTCATTGCAATGAAGTCATATAATCTGAGATGCAGTGTGGTTCTAATAGATATTGATGGATCTTGTTGGCTGTCACATCACAGTGTCCCGAAAAGAGCCTGGCACACATAGTAGATACTTGATAAATGTTTGTTGAATAAATTGATCAGTGATATATCGTTATAAATGATCCAACTCATTGATTGGAAGCGTTTAAATGTGACACAATGACCAACACCTCCTTTTCCCTGTGTACTCAACTTGAGTCCTGTCATTTAAAAATCCACAGACTAAGGACCATGTTTACAAACCACTAAAAGGCAGTTGACCTGAAAAGCGAACATTACCTGCAAGCATGGTGTTAGCACCATTTTCTTGAGCTCTCCCACCAGCAGTACAAACTGCGGTGTTAGCTGCTACTTGATGGAGAGGCTAACTTTGTCAGATTTACACAGCTAAGAAATAGAAGAACAGAAATTTGAATCTAAGTATGTCTGGCTCCAAAGGCGATGTTATGTCACCACATCAGATTAGATAAATATTTAGGAAAGGTTTTAACTGAAGAAATGCCAACCTCTCTACCCCTCACTTGAGATAACACCCTGGATTCCAAGATCAGTTCGAATAAGAAATGAGTGTCCCTTCTGAAAGGACCAACACTACAGGAATAGGTAGATTCACCTTGGAATTCTGAGAATGTGAGGATGTGAGGAGGCAGGGAGTTGGTTAGTTCAAAAGACAAGGACTCTCTATCACTCTGTTTCATTTTGGAACCTAAAACACTGGGGAAAGCCAGCTGAAATCAGTTATCAAACTCCATAATTTTTGAAAATCACCATATTGACCTCAGAACTTCCACATCTCTATCAGCCTCGGCAGACACCTCTCATTGCATTTTCTTTCCAGCATCAGCACTTGAGACAAAACATTATTCCTATTCAACTGATTTGTCCATTTTGTTCTACTCTTACTGGAGTCATTGCTGTTGCTTTGGAATATTTTTCCATTGCAAATGCATGGTTTTTAAAGCTATACTTGAGGTGAATATGTTGCTGTGGACTAGCTTGCAAACTTACTTAACATTTGTAACAGTATTTTTACAAAAAAGTATTTTCTTTATCCTGAACAACTCAACTGACTCAAATGGGAACTTTCTCACATGAAGATACATTATTTTACATAGCCATATATTATCTTGTCTAACTCTCAAAACTTATGCAATAAGTATTATTATTTCCATATTACAAATAAACATAATACAAGATTTAGAAATTTAAATAACTTACCTAAGTCATGTAGCTAGCAAGACAGGATAGGGAACTAGAGCCCATTTCTGTTCATTTCTAGACCAAAGAGCTTCCACTACACTAACCCTTCCCACCACATACACACCACATTAAATCAGGGTGTAAATGTGTATTTACAAATGAGAAGCTGGCTAGGTGTTGATGATAATATGATAATGACAATGTTAATAGAAGTTACAAGTTTTTTCAGAAATAAGTATGGGCCAGGCATCATCTTAAGTGTATGATCTTAGTAAACTTCATTATAGTCATGAGAAATTGGTCTTATCTCCATGTATGAATGTAGAAAATGAGGATCCTGGAATTGAAGAATTTGTCAAAGGTCACAACACTGGTATACGGCAGGAGTGGAATTCAAATTCAGGTCTGTTTGACTCCAGATTCCACATTTTTAAAAATCACCTCCACATTTTGCTTCTTCAATGGCTGGATAAGCTGCATGCCTCATCTTCCTGTTAAGATGGTATGCCCTGCTAGAGAATGGGTGCATTAGACTGAAAACAGATAGGGACTGCTAGTGCTCTTGGCGGTAAGCAAGACAACACCCAAAGAGAAAAGTCAGAACTAACCAGAGAGGATATGTATGTCATTAGTTTACATATGATATACATACCCTGGGGAATAGATGACATTGTCTAGAGTCTGAAAGAAAGGAATAGAAAAGCAGTGATAGAGGCCTGGGATGACTCTCACTGTCTGGATGTGGATGGAGGAAAAAGTGGTAGGATGAGAGAGCCTGCTTTTCCAGAGTCTTTGAATGAATCTTCTGGGACACAGTTTGTTACAAGTGAGGTTTTGCAGCCCCTTAATTGCCTTGAAACTTAATGGCGTTCTGCAGATTTGGAATTCCTTCTTCAGTCTGTGAAGAATTTTGCTTTGTATGAATATTTAGCTAATACTGCTCTGTATGCAATTTGTATATGCACTCTTAGTAGACTTTTTAAATGGTAGGACTGAAATGGTGTTTTACAGAAATTTGAAAAATCTGTGTCAGATTATAATGATTCTATGCAGAAATGTTATCATAAGGAATGATTTTTAAGTAGTTCTAATTTCTAAGTAATAAAGAGATTTTTGTTCAGGTTTGGTCACTAGAGAAATGCCACTTTTTTCCCCATTGCTTTTTCTTATAATAATGTCTTCACTGATGAAAGAGGCACCCACCAATTTATTTAATGGTTCCCCAAATCATTTGTAATCAGCAGGAGAATTCCAGCCTGTGAAGTTTTAAACTTCTCTCATAAACAGGTGTAAGTGAAACTACTAAAATGACCTGAAATGAACTCATTTTGGGGATGTCCCAACTGGTTGAATATATTTTGAAAAGAAATGACAAGAATGATTTCCCTACATTTATACAATCTACTTCAATGAATACCTCAACCCAGATCATTATGATTCCCATCCCCTGAAACTTAGCCATGCTCCTAATATTTTTCCCTATCATTATCAAATCATTGGCATATGTTTTTCAAAATACACCTCTGACCATGCCACTCCCCTGCTTAAAACCCTTTAATGAATTCCAGTTACTCTTGGGATAAAACCCAAAATTCTTTTCATGACCTCCATGATCCTTCATGATCTTTCCCATTGCCACCTCTCCATCTTCAGCTCCTATCATCACCCCCAGCCATTCTTTTGCAAAGGCCCCTTTCTGTTACAGGCTTTACCTATATGTTGTTCCATCTGCCTGGAATGTCCTTCCCTGCTCTTCCCATATCCTAATTTGCTCTTACCCTTCAAGTGTGAGGCCTTTTGCTATATTCTGGCATAATGCCCTGTTTCTTTGAACACATATTGCAGCATAATTAAATAATGATTTGCTAATAAGTACCTTGTGTTTATGTCTTGTCACCTCTACTAGACTGTAGGGACGGGGCCACTTCTGTAATTTATACCTGCATTTGCAGCATGTAGTACAGAATCAAGTACATCATTGGTCACACAAAGGCTGTTATGAATTACTTAATATGTCAAAGCACTTAGAAGAATATCTGGCACAGTATTGCTCTGTGTGTATTAACTAATTGAATTATTGTTGTCATTGGTATTTTTCTTACTTTCCCTCTATTAGTAGGTGTTGATAAGAGGGTTTTGGACTATACCGTGGGCCTTAGGTCCTAGTTGCAGCTCTTCCATGTGGTCTTTGGAAAGTCATTTAATCTCACAGGGCTTTGGTTTTCTTACTTTACAGGCATGCCTTAAGAACTTTTATTCTAGAATCCCTGAAAATGCAGATTCTCTTAAAAGCCAAAGTAAAGGGAAAAAGAGAGTTGGCTAAGTATAAAGTTGATGTTTTTCTTCAGGTTTCCAGAGTTTCTTTCTGAAATATTCTCCACATCCAGGGTGGCCCTTTATTTCCTAGACACAAAGAGCCAACCCATCATCAAATTATTCTCATTGGAAAGACTCTTACATCATTTATTGGGCTCAGTAAATAGCTCTCATCTTCCCTCTCTGGGTCTGGATCAACTGAGAAACAGGTCAGCAAGAGAACTATTGTACCATTTTGTTCCTGATAGAGGCCAAGTTGGAGGATGTAGCTCTTATACGATATTCAGATGGACCTGCTATCTGTCTCCCTCTGTAACTAGATAGTGGGACAACTTACTCAAGGAATGTAGAGTCTTCAAAAGGAGACACACATACCCAGCAACCCAATTCTCACTGGTTTAGGTAGAGAAGGAAGGAGAAAAGGCCAAATTCCCCACACACAAGACCTTGGCAATTAACTCCACTCAGTTGGGAAACCTGGACCTGAACAGCCTTCATTCAGAACCAGTAACTCAGTCTACTTCTGTGAAAAGGAGTAAGAGGTGGGAATATAAGCTAGGACTAGCTGTCAAAGGAGGGGCAAAATACTGTCACTTTAAATGTCAGTTATCCCGAGAATTTCAGTTAGGGATTAGACAGTTTCTAGAAATAAGCAAAGTAAACTGTGTCAGGCAGCTGGTACTATGGGAACCAGAAACTGCATTTAATTTTTTTTTTTTTTTTTGTAAACTAAAACAACAAAAAAAGAAAAACAGCCCAGGAGCTACCAGGACTTAAAGGCTGTAATAAGCAGTGTAGGATTCCCTGGGGCATTTGGGTTTTGAGCCTGAATTCCACTTGTGGAATGGCAGGCCTTGTCTTATTCAAAGGCACATTCAAGCCCCTGGGAAAGGTTTTTGGTATGGATAGACTTCCCAGACATTATTCCCCAAAGGTAGTGCTGCCTCCCTAGGAGAGAAGCACTGCTTCCTAGAGCCATTGCCATATTTATATATTCTCTTTCCTAATTTCTCTTGGGTTTTACCCCCAGAGGCTTATTTTCATGACTAGTTTCATTAAGGAAATGGAATCCAGGTGGTGTTTTCTGAAGTAGTTGTCGTAATACTGCAAGTCTTTTGAGGGTCTATACATATGCATTGGTGTGTCTTTGTATTTACATATATATATATATACACTTATAACTATTCAGGTGTGTAAACATAAACATAGTGCCATATATGTGTGTGTGTTAACTCAGGGAGACTTAGCTGACAAGCATGCTGTAGCGTCTATCCCATGACTGATGAAGAGAGGGGGAGACAATGGTGGCAGGGACTAGGAAAATTGTAGGGCTAGTTCTCAAGGGGGAAGGTCAGCCTCCTGACTGGCAATGTCCAAGAGGGCACAGTGAATTTGACATTGTTACCTAAATTTGACATTGTTACCTAAGAAGGTCTAATTTAGGAGGTTGGCCAAAGATTCTAGGTGGCACTAATATTGAAATTGAGGTAGCCAGTTACTAATTCATTCATCTGTTAAGAACAACCCAGCCAGGTCATGGAAATCTAGAGAACAAAGTCAAGCCTCTAGACAGAGGGGGCTGCAGGGTTGGACTGGATCACAGAGTTTCTACTTAGCAGATCAGGTTTGTTTTTGGTCTCTAGTTGTACCTTTGTGCAATGAGGAAAGGGAAACAGAGAGCCTGATGTTAAATACTAGGTTTATACAGTAAAGGAAAAGAAAGTTTCCCTCTTGGGCAGCCTCCACAAATGCAAGGGTTTTCTAGAATACAAAGCTAGTGGCGGGACAGCTTATTTTGATTAGCTGGTGGGGAAAAGCCATTAATGTGTGGACAACCTTATTCAAGCTTGGCTCAGGAGCTAGGTGAAGTGGAGTTTGAGGTCATAGACCTTAGAAATTAGAGATGAGCCATATAAGGAATGTGAAGGCACATATTCATGAACACATCCTCCCACCCACTCCCACACACAAGTAGTATATGCCTATTTATGGACACATAATCGTATACTATGGTCATGAAGCTTAACTCCTGGCTGGTTTCTGTCCTTATAGTCAAAGGCTCAAAGAAGGTCAATGAGGAGTGGCAAATGAATTTTTGTTATTCTTGAAATATACCTCTTCCCCAACCAACAGAATAGAACATGTCACAATGATCAACAGGAACAATATGCTTGATGCCCACTTGTGTCTTATGCAAAATATTGTCCAGTATCTGGACCTATAATGTAATAAGAAAATGCAGTTTGAATAGAAGGTTGAAGAAATATACGAGACTGTAGTTAGCTGGAGAGAGGATCACCAATGTGGAAGGCAGGATAAACTGGTGCAGTGCCTGTTACTTAGTAAGACTCAGTAAATATTTATTGAAATAATTATACTCAGTCCATCCATGTAGTATCACAATCATGATATGTCATCCTGGAGGCAAAAAGTCTTCTCTTGAAGACTCAAGTCCAATTAAGTGGACTGTGTGAATATGTGTTACCAATCAGAAAGTGACCTGGGCTTGCCCATATTTCCCCCGTAGAGTATTGTTGAATACAGTAGCACCATGAACGAATAGTCTAGTCTTCCTGAAAAAGAAATCAGAAAGATGGAAACATGTGGAGGGACATTTGTCACTGCATCACAGTTACTATTGTGCACAACTCTGTTTTTAACTTTCAGTTCTCAAAAATTTGCCTGAGAGTTAACCCTAGAGCATATGTGTCTTGTTGCCATTTTCCTCTACCTCTTGTGGACTCAGCTGCCCATTGGCAAGCAACTGAAGAAAAGAACTGATGATTCAGGGTCTGGGCCTAAGGCCAAAGCTAATTAACTCTGAAAGTAAATGAAAGCTGTTACCCATGTTCCTCAGAACAGAGCAAACCAATATTTGTATTTTTTGCTTTTCTCAGACTGATAGTCCTCTGGTTGTGGTGAATAAATTGCAGGTAGTGTGATTTTCAACATAAACTGACAGGTGTAGAATAATGGGTGAAGAGGTCCCTGTACATGATCTCTTTTAATATCTTATAGACTACTATATTGGTTAAAGAGATACACTTATTTGAAATGTATCCAATTCAGTAATTTTCTTATCTCAGTTCAAATTTCTCTCTAATTTTCCAGAAGATTTCTTATTCCTAACTGTCACAGTCTTCACTAATTTAGTGGAATGTTCTTTAGGAGCTAGGGATTTTGATATTTTTCCTTGGTAGATTTAAGATATATATATATATATATATATATACACATATATATATATCTTTATATATATATCTATACTTTATATATTTATTTATAAATTATTATATATTTATTATATAAAATATATATTATGTAACTATGTATATATCTTAATATAATAAATATATATTTAATTTGTACCTAATCCAGATAATAATGCCACAATTTATTGAACACTTACACTATAGTAGGCACTTATTTATAATATATATAACTCTACCCATCCTATAATGGTCCCATTTTGTTGGGAGGGAACACAGATTTTATTTGGCAGAGCCAGGATTCAAACCCAGATCTGGCTCCAAAGTCTGTCCTCCTTCTTAATCCACACCATGCTGTCTCTCTAAATCAGTTGGGATTGGGTTCAGCTCCATGTTATATAAACCCCAAATAATATTAAGTAATATTTATTTCTCTTTCACATGGAAGTTCAGAGGAAGACAGCTCCACGATGTTCAGACTCTTTCTCCCTGCTCCATTACCCTCGCCTGTAATTTCCATCCCCAAGATTGTGTCATGGCCCAAGGTGGCTTCTGAGACTTTAGCTATGAGTCTGCATTCCAGATGGTGGGGAAAAATTAGAGGGGATGGTGAAAGTGTTGTCTCAGATGTCTGTCTCCATTTTAAGGAGCTTTTCTGGAAGTCCTATTCATCAATTTTCACTTACTTATGACTTATTCATGTTTATAACTCCAGCGTTTAGGATAATTCCTGGCACAGTGAATGAACAGATAGATGGAAGTGAGTGATCTTGAGACTTAAACTTACATTGAGTCTGGGGCATACTTAAGACAACCTCAGATATGTTGACTTTTCATTTACTATTTTGTAATCTACCAAATGTGCCCCCCTCTCTCCCTCTTTCTCTCTCTCCTCCTTTCCCAACACATGGATATATCATCTGGCTCTTTCCAACTCATTGTTCAGGTTTTGGCTGCCTCAGCACTCTCTTGGAGAAGGTTTCTCTGTTCTTCTGAAAGATACAAATACAGGAGGACAAAAACAAAACAAAACATCTACTTTCACCAATTTGTTTGAAGCCAGCTATCTTTCTACATTTCCTAAACTCACTCGGTTCCTATAATCACCATCAGGTCTCTTCCCAGAATAGTGCGTGACTCAGGTGAATTTTCAGAAGCCAAGATTAAACCAAGGGGAGAAGCCCATACCAGTCATTGAAAAAGTACTAAAATTTGCCAGAGTGTGCCTGGAAAAGAATTTGTAATTATTTCAGAATTTGCTATATAAGCCACCTTTTATTTATTTATTTATTTTCTCTAGTGAGGACTCATGTACAGAGGTGACAGCCAAGACAAAAGTCATTCTGTTTGGCAGAGACAGGAATTTTCAGCAGTGTTTATCTGACAATAGGTCCCCAGAGCAGAAGACTGTATGTCTAATCTCCTCCCCAGACTTGTCATCTGGCTCCTCTAGCTGTAGGGCATTTATAGAGTTGTAAAGTTTTCAGAGGCTTTACAGGGTCAAGAATGGATTGTTAAAGGTACATTCCTGAAGCGTGGAAAGAGGGTGATAGGGCTGCTTGATGTACTGTTTGGCTTCTTAACCTATGGGGCATGCACTGTGGGCATATGTGGCCTCATGCCAGGAGCATAAAACCCAGCAAGTCAGTGTTTTTAAAGACTTGTTCAGAGGAGGCTGTAAATTTGTATTTTTTTCTATTTTTAATTTTTATTTATTTTTTTAGTAATCTCTGTACACAACATGGGGCTTGATCTCATGACCCTGAGATCAAGAGTTGCATGCTCTTCTGACTGAGCCAGTTAGGCCCCCTGTAATTTTTTCTTAGAATAATTAATTCCAAACATGAAAGTCACTTTTTTTAAATCAGCTATGTCATTAAGAAGAATGCTAAGTTCATAGGAAATTTAAGATAAAATGCAAGTCTTGAAATTAATGGTGTTTTGGACCATGAGCCCCGAGAGTTACCTAGAAGCACACTGATCATGCTCCTGTAATATTAGGGTGATAGTGATGTGATGGAAAGAACAGGGACTTTGGACCAGGCAGACCTGGGTTCAAATCCTGCCTCTACCAGGATTTGTATGACTTTGAATTCTTAGGAGCTGTTTTCTCATCTGTAAAATGGAAATTAGAACATTGGTCTTGTGGTTGGTATTGTGATTGCTGACAATGTATGTAAAGTGTACAGCACATGTTTAATCAGAGGTTTGCATTGATGTTTAAATTATTATGCTAGTAGAGACAATAGAAGCAGAGTTGGAAACTGTGAGTGCGTCTGTTGTGAAATGGCCATGACTTTAGAGTTCTGGAGCTTCTGGTAGACATGCTGGCATCCCATCATAAGCACCCTCCATAAGCCCTGGAGAGAGGCAGCATAGGATATACCACTGAAGTTATTCTTTTTCCTCATGGCTTACTTACGCATTCAAATCATGTATAATGAGAGTGCTTTCTTGATTTAAATATGATAAATGGTTAGGATGCCTATTTCATATCCTGAAAACCAAATTAGAGGAAAAGAAAGACCCTGCCCTCTGAAGGCTTATATACTTTACTGAGAATATGGACATCTTATTAATGAGAGATACAGTGAAGCTGAGACAGGGAAGCTGAGACAGTGTAAATGTGATCAGGAGGAAGGTTGGAATTGAGGCTGACCATGTTATTCCTCCTTCCATCTCATTCAAGATGAAGTCTTAACTCCTTTAAATGGTGTGACAGGTCTCCAAGATCTGATCTTACCTATCCATCTTTCCATCTCCCCCATACACACTAATCTCCAGTCCAGAGAACTTTTTGAAGTTCCCACAACAGGCCCTGTTTCATTGGACCCCATTGACCTTTCTTCTAAGTCTAAGCTTCAACTCTTTAGGAAGTCTCTCAATCCTTTCACTGTATGGGTTGGAGGCCCTTCACCCTTAATCTTAGGGGAATGTGTACTTTACTTCTTGTAGTACTTAACACCAGTATTGCAAACATCTCTTTTTTCCACTAGAAAGTAAGTGCCTTGTAATTATCAATGCAGGGTGACTACTGAACAGATCTTGATGACTTAGTACAATAAGATTTGTTTCTCTCTCTTGTTTCAGACTACATCTGTGTGGTGGGTGGAGAAAGGCGAGTCTGCTCCATGTAGATATTCAAGGGCTCCAGATCTTCCCTTCTAAATGGCTCCAACCATTCCTATGGTCTCAGAGTCACCCACTGTTTTCCTGTGTTTATTCAGCAAACAAGGGAAGAGAGAGATCATGTAGGATCTTCAGGGAGGTTATTTAGGGACTAGGCCTAACAATGGTGTACAGCATTTCTTCTGATATTCCATTTGGTCAAAACTTTGTCTGATGGCCCTTACTGACTTCAAGGGGGATTGGGGAACAGAGTCAAGCTTTATGTTCAAGAAGTAAGAGACAATTTTTGGCCACCAGACTTTTTGTTCCTTTCCCTGTGGTATTTCTCTCTATCACATTTATCAAGATCAGATATACTATATAAAATATTTATTCATTTGTTCATTGTCATCTCCCCTCCACCCCCACCTTAAATAATATACCCATGAGGTCAGTGAATCTATTCTGTTTGTTTTTTTCTGTCACCACCTAGAACAGTGCCTGGTACATTGTAGATACTCAGATATTTTTTTTTTTAAAGATTTTTTTTTTTATTTATTCATTTGAGACACAGAGATACAGAGAGAGAGAGAGCATGAGCAGGGAGAGAGGCAGAGGGAGAGGGAGAAGCAGGCTCCCCGTTGAGCAGGGAGCCCGATGCGGGGCTCGATCCCAGGACGCTGGGATCATGACCTGAGCTGAAGGCAGACGCTCAACCATCTGAGCCACCCAGGTGCCCCGATACTCAGATATTTTTGAATGGACGTCCATCATTTGTTTTTTGCATGGTGCTTTGTGTCTTTTTGGCATGAAAGTGACAAAAATTAATTTAACAATTGGATGTAAAAATACTGCCAAAAACGTTTGATAATTAGCTGTAGAAAGGGGGGGGTAAGAAGATAACAATTATTAGTGAACAGTGGTGGTGGCTTGACTCACAGACTCAGAGATCAGTGCTATTGCTCTGAAAGGAGGCGACTGAAACCACTAGGGACTGTTGTGAAAGTGTTTCCGTGTTTCTTCCCAGAATGTTGATTTTGATGCCATCCAAACATTCAGTGGTTGCAGCTTGAAGGAATTGACTGTGGAGCTAAATAAACCTATAATGAGTACTTAAACCATTTCAATTTAGTCTTATCAGAAAGGTCATTCAGCGAAGGAGACATTTTGATCACGGCAATTCTCTTCACAGAAATGGTATCTGGGAAGATAGTCTCTTTCTATTTGATTATTTAAGGATACATTTGGGATGCAGAGAACATTTGCCAAAACCTATCTTTGAAACTCAGCTGCATAAAGAAGAAACAAATGCACTGTAGGATTGAAATTGCCAGAAGGGTCCATTCAGCAACTTCTTTAATAAAGTCAGCCTAGAATGTTGGACTCAGGATCATGGCATTACAGAAATATGGACCTGGAAGGGACCTACAGGTGAAGAAAATGGGGTTTTGGAGACAAGGGCACAAATACTTGCTGAGAATACTCTGTTGGGCACTGTGTAAAACACTTCATACAAAATGGGCATTGTTATCTTCAATTGGCACTCATATTCAGCCTGGTTAACTTGCACATTATCATATAGTAGATATGTAGCAGAGCTGGGCCCCCAGTGAGATCTGTCTGACTCAGTCCCTGTTAATTTTTATTTTGTTTCCTCAGGCCTAAAGAATATTAGCACCCCCTCCACCAAATTTCTTAACTATGAAATAATATATCCAGAATAACAACTCAAGTATTTTGACTCTTAGTTCAGTGCTCTTTCTACCAGAGTTAATTTTTTGTATAAGGACACAAAGGTAAATTTGGTGTAATAAAATCTACTTATTAAACATCAATCTATATCTTCTCATATTTCTCTCAATTTTGACTTTAAAGACTTTCTTTGTCTAAGACTAGACATAAATTTATATTTTATCATTAGTGTGTATTTAATATTTATGCTTATATTATTCATGTTTTCATATTACCCATGTCTGTTTCTCCATAATAATGGTACTTTCTCTTTTACAAGAGATGCATTAGCTTTTATCACTACGTGGAAATATCTTGATAGCCTAATGTTTCTATTTTATAATGTTGATTACTTATCTGCCAAGTGAGAATGGTGTCAGAATTTAGAAACACATTTATATTTTCTAAGTGGTATCATAAATTGCAAATAAGAACATGAAGTATTTAGTATTAACACTAAAAATAGCTCACACTTACAGAGAGCCTAATATGTACAAGTCATAAGTTACTTTTTTAAAAAACATATTAACTCATTTTATCCTCACACAGTTCTCTTAAGTCAACATTATTATTACTCTATTTTACAATTAAAGAAATTTTTGAGGCACAGAGAGTTTAAACAAATTGCTCAAGGTCACACAGTTGGTGAATAATACGGCCAAGGATTCCAACCCAGACAACTTTGCTCCAGAATCCAAGCTCCTAACCACTCACAATGCTGCCTCTCAGGGTGCCTTTCTGGACTTTGTACAGATCTTTGGAAGAGTCTCCTTTCTTATAGAAGCCTTCTCTAGAGGCTATAGCCGTACCCAACACATACCCACTTTATCTCCTCTGATCCCAGAAATATGGCAGAAATAATTTGGGTAGTAGGGCAAGAGAGCACGTGAGGACATGAGATGTTGGAGAACTTACTACTGGGAGACAATGTAAGGAGAAGAGTGGGGGTGCCTGCGTCACTCAGTTGGATAAGTGTCTGTCTTCGGCTCAGGTCATGATCCCAGGGTCCTGGGATCGAGCCCTGTTTTGGCTCCTTGCTCGGTGGGGAGTATGCCCTGCCTCTATCTCTCTCCCTCTGCCCCTCCCCACCCTTGTTCTCTCTCTCTCTGTCAAATAAATGAATAAAATCTTTAAAAAAAAAGAGAAGAATGGAGCCAGACCTGGTGCCCTCCCACTCGCTCACTTCCTAACTGCATGACCTTGGGCACGCTATTTAACTTCTTTGAATCTCAATGTCCACATCTGCACAGTTAGGGAAAATAATGCCCAATTCTTGGTATTTAGTAAGACCCCCTTTAGAGGCAATAGATCTGAAGCACCTCCATTAGAATTGTCACATAATAGATGTTCAAAATGTTGACATTATCAATAAATGTTTTAGAAGATGGACCAATAAATAGCTCACATAATTCAGGTGAACTGGGTTAAATAAGAGGCTATGTAGATAGGAGAGCATGTAAGTTTTGCCCACCATGAAAGGAAGCTTATTTTCAGTAATGTTTGCAGTAGTTAATAGCTTAGACCTTTGGAGTCATGTAAATTTGGATTTTTGAAACTATTTTGATCTAAGTTCTGTACTTTTTGGTTATCTGTCCTTAGGTAAACCTTCTTAAGCTTTGTTTCTTCTTCCACAAAATGGAGATAATTACTTCAGAAATCTGTTCTTAGATTTATGAAATTACTTAAATATAAATATATGGTATATATGTATGTATATACATGTATATATACACACTACATATAATAATGGCATGGCATATGGAGCTAGCTAGCTCTTTGGTAAGTATATTCATTTGGTACTGAATTATTTCATTGGTGATAGTAAGGTCCCAAGATATTTGATCCCTGTGCTAGTTAAAATTCTCTGGGAAACAGAACCAATAGGAGATTTATATATCTTAAATAGATATCTGTCTACCTGTCTATAACTCTCTAGAGATTTATTATAAGGAATTGGGTAACATGACTATGGAACCTGGCAAGTCTAAAATCTGTAGAGCCAATGTCCCAGTTTGAGTTCAAATGCCAGAAGCTACTGTAGAACCAGTAAGAGCCAGTGGCCTAGTTAAAGGCCAACAGACAGGAGAATTCTCTTACTTGGGAGAGGGAGGGTCAGCTTTTATTCTTTTTAGTCCTTCAACTTATTGGATATGGCTTACTCACATAATGGAAGCCATCTGCTTTACTGAGTCTATGGATTTAATGTTAATCTCATTCAACAGCACCCTCAAAGAAACACCCAGCATAATGTTTGATTAAACATTTGGATATCCCATGGCCTGTTCCAGTTGACATATAAAATTAACCACCATAATCCTTATTGGTCTATGAGGTAGTCTCCAACTCCTTCATGAAAAGAAAAAACTATATATATGTCTATTCCTTTGGGACTAAAAGCTTTTGTTAGGCTGAAAGGAAAAGAAATACACATGGTAGGTAAGAGGTTTAGGTAGCAATGCTTTAGCCTAATTCCTGGTTATGCCTACAGGAATCCTTGGTAGTGGTGGGGCAGAGGGGGTATGAACTGAGCTGAGCAAATTCACTTGTGCTAAAGAAATCATACCATAGGTGGAGGGGATTTAATGTACCCAATGCTGTGACTATTTTATGATTCAGAATGTGAACTCAGCCATGAAAATAGAACCATAGACTAATAGAATGTTTGTCTATTCCCAGATCTTCCTTTGGTTGGCTTTAAAAACAAATTGTATTGGTCACTTAAATCCTTACATTCAGTCATCAAACTTTTTTTGATCATTGACTGCATTATAGTCACATAGTCATAGATACATTGTTTAGTCCTAGAGTTAAAGATAAATGAAATATTTTCCCCACCCTTGAAGAGAGGCACTAAAATGAAGTAGTAACAGTGTTATAACAAAAGTATTTATGGAATGTGATGCCATCATAAAGGAAGCAAATATGTCCAGGAAGTTCTGGGGGATGGTGGTAGCTGGTTGATAAGGAGTTGTTAGACTGACAAAAATTTTCTCTCTAAGCTGGGTTATGAGGGATGAGTAGGAGTTTCTTAGATGAGAAAAGAGTGAGAGAGAATTTCAGACAGGAGATTAGCATGTGCAAAGTCATGGAGGTGAAAAGGAGTTTTGAATAGTTGCAGAATGTCACAAATATGACAGATAAATATATGGAGAGGTAGTAAAGTGAAATAGATAAGCTCTTAGCCCCTGAAGCCATAATGTCCAGGTTTAAATTTTGACTAGGCCACTTACTGTGTAACTTTGTACAAATTACTTAACTGTCTTTGATTCAATCCCCTCATCTGTAAAATGGGATGAAATAACAGCATAACTTAAAACAGTGTCTGGCAAATTGTACAGCTCTGTAAATGTTATCTATCTTCCTTATTATTTTATGAGTCAGGTGTGATAACAAACATACCCCATCATAGTGATTCACAAAAATACCCTTTATTTTCACTCATGTTACTTACCTGAGAGTCTCTATCCTCTTGGCTGGCTGAGGATCTGCTCCCCTTGTTGTCTCATCCTAGAACCCAAACTAAGGAAAGGTATCCATTGAGATATGCCCTTCTCATGGCAGAATGTAAAAGCAAGGTTACTGGCAGAAACTCATGGTGCTCCTCCCAGCTTCTGCGAAGACATAACATGGGTCAAGTCCACCCATACTCCATTAGCTGAAGCATAAATAGGGCCAAACACAAAATCAAAGAGCAGGATTATATAATCTCCTAAGGGAAAGGGCAGCGGACAGCTACTAAAAATTGAAAACAATAATACAGTTGACTATAATCATCAAATATAAGCGTCTTCATGTTATCCTATGTAGGGTGCTGGTGGGGAAGGTAGAAAGTAGGTTGGATCTGGGGTCAGAGCATATCTGGAAATCAATTTTATTTTCCTGGACATACTCAAAGTTTTTGGTCCACAACATCTTCCCTCCCCTGTCTCTTGCCTGGTTTTCTATTTTGTTCTATAAGTAAATCACCTGAACTCTAAGCATAAATTTGAAAACCTAGGGCCTTTGCCACATTTTACAATATGTGGTAACTTGGTTTTGAATTATAAATAGAAAAAAGAAAAGCGTTTATGTTACCTCTGTAATTGATGTCCTGAACTCTTGTTTTCCAAGCACTATAAACATTTGTCAAAGTCTCCTATTAATTATAATTGTACTTGCTGACTTAGAGTCAGTTGTCATTTTCATTATATTCATGACTTTTTAATTAAGCCATTTGAAATAGATGGAATTGCAATTGTAGTGGGTAAATAATTTCAGGTTTGGTTTTCTGTTCTTAAATGATTTGAGGAGGACGCTTAGAATTGAAACTCCTTTTAGAGGGGACTATATGTATACAGATATCATTGACAGCTAATACTTCACTCTGAATTATGATTATGTGTGGTTGGTTATCCATAGAATAAAAAGGATAATTTGAAAATGTTAAAATAATTCACAGAAATGTGCTTGCCACTTTTCTTCACTCACAAGAAGGAAGGCTCTTAAGAAATAAAAGAGCCTTTGTTACTCTGTCTATAACTTTCCTTTGGGATTTAAATGCTAAATTCTGGTTGTCAGCAAAGGAAACTTGGGACTTCAAAAACAGGAGTCCTGTAGCCAAGGCTTTGCTGCTGGGGTAACTGATCTGGGGCCAAGACATTTGCAAGCCCCAGTGAATTGAGTAGGGAGGGGAGGGGGATGAAGAGGGGTGGAACCTACTGATGTAAAGAAAGGTTCTTCCCAGGTCAACATGTGCTTAAGAACTAGACATGGGGACTTGTATCTAAGGATAAGGGAACCTCAGGCTCCATACAAGGTGTTACAAAAACTTGAAGAATAAATGGGGTGTTGTGGGTGTTGTGAAGGTACTAAAAACACTGAGTTATATATACTGAATTATAAAAAAAGGTGAATTTTATGGCATATGAATTACATTTTAATTTCAAAATGTTTAACATAAAAAGAAAGCAAATATGTATTGGGACTTTCTCTAAAATTAAAATTGCCAACATAAAACTAGTTCTGACTTTGAGATTAAATAAATTCACCCATAACTACAAGTGACCATTTATGTTTGTATTACTTTTTCCTTTTCTAATAGTTGCTGTTAACAGTAACACCTTTGATGGTGTACATTTAGCAAGACCTATTCTTCCAGGTGGGATGGAAGAGTTTTAAAACATCTTTTTGCTTATTAAAGAGGCTGTTACTTTGAAAAAAAGGGGAATAAATGAGGTGACTATATAATTTGTCATCCAAACCTTTTCATTTTGGCAAGGGAATGGTAACATATAAGTATGCGGGGTTAAAAGTCATAAATCAGGACAGTCCTAGACAAACAGGACATAGAGGGGTGAGGAGACAGGAGAGATAACTGATAAGGACCATCCTATGTCCTTGCCCTATTCATTCATCTATTTCTTTAACAAATACTTGCTCTTGTGTCTACTTTGTAGAAACTCAGATGCCCAAGACATGACTCCTGACTTCCAAGTTATCCTATTAATAGACTGTTGGGATAGACTCATTTGAGATAATCAGGGTTTGCTCTCAAGTCCAGGCCATCAATATCTGATCCAACCTTGGGCTGGGAGTGGAGGGAGAAAGAGGAAGTGGTAGGGTTTCCTGGAAGAGATGATATCTGAGGTGATCTTCAAAAGGGAGAAAGTAAAGTGTGGGAGAAGGATGTGCTATGGAAAACAATTTAGTTTATGAAGGTGATCCTGTGGCTAGGAAATTTGGAGAAGGTGATGTTGTAATCAGACCTAATAACTTGTTTCCTCCCAGAACTTAATTTTAGCCAACTGACTCAGGAAACATACCAATTTGTTAAGAGTAAAATTCATGGCTTCACATTTTCTCAGTTCTCAGGTTTAATCCCTGACTGGAGGGATCTGACCAGGACCTCCACTAGGCAAAATCAGGCCTTCTCAGAAATGACTGCTTTTATTTTATTTATTTATTTTTAAAGTATTTTATCTATTTATTGAAGAGAGAGAGACAAAGATAGCGACAGAGAGCACGAGCAAGAAGAGTGAGCACGGGTGGGGAGGAGAGAGAGAAGCAAACCCTGGGATCCCAGGACCTTGGGATCATGACCTGAGCTGAAGGCAGATGCTTAACTGACTGAACTACCCAGGTGCCCCAGAAGTGACTGCTTTTAAAAGAGATATTTATAAAGACATTAACTGTAAGCACTGGAATCTCATACTTACATCTAAATGGATGGGCTTGCAGGCAGGCAGATAGCTTGAAGGAGGTAGGTAGGCCCTAAGACCACATTATCATACCTCATATGTTTCCATCTGTGGCCAAAAAAAAAGTGTAGGTGGTATTTTGTCTAGGTGAAATTGTACTTCCTTTCTTTTTAATCTCGATTCAGTGTGTCTTATACTTCTTTCTTCAACAAACTTGAGATGAGAAATCTCTCAATTTACATTAAATGATCAATATATAAATATTTCTATCAAACATCTTCAATGATCAAGGACTATGCTACATGCTGCCAAGTGGTTTTTCTACATTCTAGTAACTTAAAGACCTCTCTCTTTCTCTCTGTTTCTCTTTTTCTCTTTCTCTCTTCCCCATTCTCCTCACCTCACTCACACACACACCCAGGCACACACATATGCTAAATTATGAGCACCTCACATGGAGGCATCATGTCCTATTCACTTTTGCATGCAAAGCTTCTACCTCAGATCTTGGCCCACAGTATATACTGAATTATCAAGTGATGAAATTAATAATAGAAATTAACGTTTTAATGGCAATCTATAGTTTTAAGGCACATTTTACAAATATTTAATACTTATAATCTCTAGTGAGGTGGACTTACATGTATTTCCATTTTATGTGAGAAGAAACTGAGCTTCAGAGGATGAAGGAAGTCCCTGTGGTCAGATGTAAAACCCATGACTCTCAGCTCTGAATCTGGTTCTCTCTCTAAATTATATTGCTACATTTGTGAGTGTAACATTCTCCTCCATTCTACAAGGTAAATGCTTCCGATACTCTCAAAAGAAAAATTAAAATAAAACCACTTACTATTATTCAAGAGCCCTCAAGCCAGGAAACCATCTCATAACATCTCTAGAACATGCAGGAAGAAAATACTACCAACAAGAACATAATTACAAACAGGCATTGTGTGCTGGTATTGTTCTCTATACACAGAAAATCTACGTGGCTTTACCTGTAGTACATTGAGTGGGGAATATTTATGGTAACAAAGTCATAAAACTTTATTTTATGATCCATCTGCAGACCCTGGGAAATGTTGCAGACTAACTTTAATTAATCATCACTGCTTGAATTGATTTAGATCCTCCCACTCCCACATTAAGCTGTAATGTATTCTTTATAAAAATGTACAACTTGAAGTTAATTTGAGTCCTTCAGGCCAAAGAGTTTATTTATAAAATGCGGTGAAACATTTTATGGCCCCAATTTCCATTAAATCATAAATTCAGGAAGTAAGAGAAAGAAACAGGCTTACTCAGTCACCTTGCCCTTGTCAGAAGGAATATGATATGCATCTGTGGTATATTTCCCAATGCTTGGGTCAATGTGTGTATTTATATATCTCCCTGTATTCAATGCTGCTAATGAAAATGGCTTTCATGTGAAAAAACATAGATCAAAAGGCTGGTGTGGGATGTAGATTTTCCCTCTCTTACAGCGTGTTCCATCATAGTCTAGTTCAAAGCTTGGAATATTTTTTTTAAGCTTCACAAAAGCAGCTTTCTACCTCATTGCCCAGATTATAGTATTTCTACTCTGGGTCAGGTTGGTCTGCCCATCGTAGTATTTCCTTATTAGTACCAGACCAGGCTTTAGGGGGTCCTTTAGAGATAATACATACCCAATATAATCATAAAGATTCTGAAAAGAGCACAGACCACAGCAAATTGGTTATTTAGATAGAGCAAATGGGGTGTTAGGGTGCCTGATAAAATATTGGGGCTGTCAGTGTCAAGTCTAGGATCTTGGAAGCTGAGAGGGATGTTGTATGGTTAAGAATTTAATCTTATCCAAAGAGTCCTGTCTTTGCCCATGATTCCTGGGAGAGAATCTCTAGGCCCTTGAAATACTATGTCTGATAGGAATGTTTTTGTTTGCTGGGGGCTTTGGTTACTGGAAAGTCTAACAGTGTGATTTGTGATGAATATTTGGGGCCATGTGCTATCAGTTTCACCTCCAGGAGGGCTGGAGAATAAAACTCAGTCATGTGGGTAATATGTGATCCAACTTCAATAAAATTCTGAGCACTGAAGCTTAGGTGAGCTTTCCTGGTTTACAATACTCTGTACATATTGCCACACATCAATGCCAGGAGAATGATGCATCCATGACCCTGTAAAGAGAAGACAACAAAAGCTCCATGTTTGGCACCTTTTTCTCAAGTCTGCTTGATAGACTTCTTTCCTTGGATGATTTTAATCTTTATCCTTTCCCTGTAATAAACCAAAATTGTGAATATAACAGCTTTCAGTGATTTCTGTGAATCCTTCTAATGAATTATCTAAATTAAGGGTGGTTCTAGGAACCCTCCAAACTTATATTTGGTGTCAGAAGAGAGGTTGGTCCTCTGTGGACTGTGTGCCCTCTAAAACTCAATAGTTGGCCTAAATGTATCACAGATGTATTATTGAAAACCAATGTCCAGAAGAGAATTCCAAGGACCAGAAACTGGGAAAAGGGGTGAGGGACAATCATAAGGTAATTTAGTTGATTTCACATATTTTATTTCTAGGATCTGTGAGATCTATGTGTATATGTGTGTGTTCCTTACTCTACTATCACAAAAGCACTATTCAGCCTGAAAGGGCTGATCAAGCTTCTAGCATTGGACATATCTAGAGACCTACAAAGCATCAAGAGATGTATCTAGAAGTTTATTGGTAGTCAAGAGGTACATTAAGAAGATGCCATTCCAGTCCAGACCTACAGCAAGCTAAAAGGAGTCTTGAAAAGGCATTATAGGAGATCCAGTAGAGGTTGGGGATCAGATTTCAGAGCTCATTCCTGAGGTCCAGGAACCAGGGACAAGCAGGACTTCAAAAGAGGGCTGGAAAAAGCAAGATTAAGCTATACCTGAAGACATATGATTAGATTAGATTAAAGTTACACACAAATTGAATTGATCCTTGTGTCAATTAGAATTAAATTTACCCGTGATTGACAGAAAATTTGCAATAAAAAAAGTTTCCTTCTTTCTTTTATTTATTTTTTATTGTTATGTTAATCACCATACATTACATCATTAGTTTTTGATGTGGTGTTCCATGATTCATTGTTTCTGCATAACACCCAGTGCTCCATGCAGAACATGCCCTCTTTAATACCCATCACCAGGCTAACCCATCCTCCCACCCCCCTCCCCTCTAGAACCCTCAGTTTGTTTTTCAGAGTCCATCGTCTCTCATGGTTCGTCTCCCTCTCCGATTTCCCCCCCTTCATTCTTCCCCTCCTGACCTTCTTCTTCTTCTTTTTTTTTTTTTTTAACACATATTGCATTATTTGTTTCAGAGGTACAGATCTGTGATTCAACAGTCTTGCACAATTCACAGCGCTCACCATAGCACACACCCTCCCCAGTGTCTATCACCCAGCCACCCCATCCCTCCCACCCCCCACCACTCCAGCAACCCTTAGTTTGTTTCCTGAGATTAAGAATTCCTCATATCAGTGAGGTCATATGATACATGTCTTTCTCTGTTTGACTTATTTCGCTCAGCATAACACCCTCCAGTTCCATCCATGTCGTTGCAAATGGCAAGATCTCATTGCTTTTGATGGCTGCATAATATTCCCTTGTATATATATACCACATCTTCTTTATCCATTCATCTGTCAATGGACATCTTGGCTCTTTCCACAGTTTGGCTATTGTGGACATTGCTGCTATAAACATCGGGGTGCACGTATGCCTTCGGATCACTACATTTGTATCTTTGGGGTAAATGCCCAGTAATGCAATTGTTGGATTGTATGGTAGCTCTATTTTCAACTTTTTGAAGAACCTCCATACTGTTTTCCAGAGTGGTTGCACCAGCTTTCATTCCCACCAACAGTGTAGGAGGGTTCCCCTTTCTCCACAGCCCCTCCAACATCTGTCGTTTCCTGACTTGTTAATTTTAGACATTCTGACTGGTGTGAGGTGGTATCTCATTGAGGTTTTGATTTGGATTTCCCTGATGCCGAGTGATGTTGAGCACTTTGCCATGTGTCTGTTGGCCATTTGGATGTCTTCTTTGGAGAAATGTCTGTTCATGTCTTCTGCCCATTTCTTGATTGGATTCTTTGTTCTTTGGGTGTTGAGTTTGATAAGTTCTTTATAGATTTTGGATATTAGCCCTTTATCTGACATGTCATTTGCAAATATCTTCTCCCATTCTGTCGGTTGTCTTTTGGTTTTGTTGACTGTTTCTTTTGCTGTGCAAAAGCTTTTTATCTTGATGAAGTCCCAATAGTTCATTTTTGCCCTTCCTTCCCTTGCCTTTGGCAATGTTTCTAGGAAGAAGTTGCTGCGGCTGAGGTCGAAGAGGTTGCTGCCTGTGTTCTCCTTTAGGATTTTGATGGACTCCTGTCTCACATTGAGGTCTTTCAACCATTTGGAGTCTATTTTTGTGTGTGGTGTAAGGAAATGGTCCAGTTTCATTCTTTTGCATGTGGCTGTCCAATTTTCCCAACACCATTTGTTGAAGAGACTGTCTTTTTGCCATTGGACATTCTTTCCTGCTTTGTCAAAGATTAGTTGACCATAGAGTTGAGGGTCCATTTCTGGGCTCTCTATTCTTTCCATTGGTCTATGTGCCTGTTTTTGTGCCAGTACCATGCTGTCTTGATGATGACAGCTTTGTAATAGAGCTGGAAGTCCGGAATTGTGATGCCGCCAGTTTGCTTTTCTTTTTCAACATTCCTTTGGCTATTCTGGTTCCATACAAATTTGAGGATTATTTGTTCCATTTCTTCAAAAAAAGTGGATGGTATTTTGATGGGGATTGCTTTGAATGTGTAGATTGCTCTAGGTAACATTGACATCTTCACAGTATTTGTTCTTCCAATCCATGAGCATGGAACGTTTTTCCATTTCTTTGTGTCTTCCTCGATTTCTTTCATGAGTATTTTATAGTTTTCTGAGTACAGATCCTTTGCCTCTTTGGTTAGATTTATTCCTAGGTATATATGGTTTTGGGTGCAATTGTAAATGGGATCGACTCCTTCATTTCTCTTTCTTCTGTCTTGTTGTTGGTGTATAAGAATGCCACTGATTTCTGTGCATTGATTTTATATCCTGCCACTTTACTGAATTCCTGTATGAGTTCTAGCAGTTTTGGGGTGGAGTCTTGGGTTTTCCACATAAAGTATCATATCATCTGCAAAGAGTGAGAGTTTGACTTCTGCTTTGCTGATTTGGATGCCTTTTATTTCTTTTTGTTGTCTGATTACTGTGGCTAGGACTTCTAGTACTATGTTGAATAGCAGTGGTGATAGTGGACATCCCTGCCGTGTTCCTCACCTTAGGGGGAAAGCTCTCAGTTTTTCCCCATTGAGAATGATACTCGCTGTAGGTTTTTCATAGATGGCTTTTATGATATTGAGGTATCTACCCTCTATGCTTATACTCTGAAGAGTTTTGATCAAGAAAGGATGCTGTACTTTGTCAAATGCTTTTTCTGCATCTATTGAGAGGATCATATGATTCTTGTTCTTTCTTTTGTTAATGTATTGTAACATGTTGATTGATTTGCGGATGTTGAACCAACCTTGCAGCCTAGGAATAAATCCCACTTGGTCATGGTGAATAATCCTTTTAATGTACTGTTGGATCCTATTGGCTAGTATTTTGGTGAATATTTTTGCATCCATGTTCATCAAGGATATTGGTCTGTAATTCTCCTTTTTGATGGGGTCTTTGTCTGGTTTTGGGATCAAGGTAATGGTGGCCTCATAAAACGAGTTTGGAAGTTTTCCTTCCATTTCTATTTTTTTGGAACAGTTTCAGAAGAATAGGTATTAATTCTTCTTTGAATGTTTGGTAGAATTCCCCTGGGAAGCCATCTGACTCTGGGCTTTTGTTTGTTGGGAGAGTTTTGATTACTGCTTCAATTTCCTTAAGTCTGTTTAGGTTTTCTATTTCTTCCTGGTTCAGTTTTGGTAGTTGATACATCTCTAGGAATGCATCCATTTCTTCCAGATTATCTAATTTGTTGGCATAGAGTTGCTCATAATATGTTCTTATAATTGCTTGTATTTCTTTGGTATTGGTTGTGATCTCTCCTCTTTCATTCATGATTTTGTTTATTTGGGTCATTTCTCTTTTCTTTTTGTTAAGTCTGGCCAGGGGTTTATCAATCCTGTTAATTCTTTCAAAGAACCAACTCCTAGTTTCGTTGATCTGTTCTACTGTTCTTTTGGTTTCTATTTCATTGATTTCTGCTCTGATCTTTATTATTTCTCTTCTCCTGCTGGGTTTAGGCTTTATTTGCTGTTCTTTCTCCAGCTCCTTTAGGTGTAGGGTTACGTTGTGTACTTGAGACCTTTCCTGTTTCTTGAGAAAGGCTTGTATTGCTATATACTTTCCTCTTAGGACTGCCTTTGCTGCATCCCAAAGATTTTGAACAGTTGTGTTTTCATTTTCATTGGTTTCCATGAATTTTTTAAATTCTTCTTTAATTTCCTGGTTGACCCATTCATTCTTCAGTAGGATGCTCTTTAGCCTCCATGTATTTGAGTTCTTTCCGACTTTCCTCTTGTGATTGAGTTCTAGTTTCAAAGCATTGTGGTCTGAAAATAGGCAGGGAGTGATCTCAATCTTTTGGTACCAGTTGAGACCTGATTTGTGACCTAGGATGTGATCTATTCTGGAGAATATTCCATGGGCACTAGAGAAGAATGTGTATTCTGTTGCTTTGGGATGGAATGTTCTGAATATGTCTGTGAAGTCCATTTGGCCCAGTGTGTCATTTAAAGTCTTTATTTCCTTGTTGATCTTTTGCTTAGACGATCTGTCCATTTCAGTGAGGGGGGTGTTAAAGTCCCCCACTATTATTGTATTGTTGTCAATGTGTTTCTTTGCTTTTGTTATTAATTGCCTTATATAATTGGCTGCTCCCATGTTAGGGGCATAGATATTTACAATTGTTAGATCTTCTTGTTAGATAGACCCTTTAAGTAGGATATAGTGTCCTTCCTCATCTCTTATTACAGTCTTTGGTTTAAAATCTAATTTGTCTGATATAAGGATTGCCACCCCAGCTTTCTTTTGGTGTCCATTAGCATGGTAAATGGTTTTCCACCCCGTCACTTTCAATCTGGGGGTGTCTTTGAGTCTAAAATGAGTCTCTTGCAGACAGCATATCAATGGGTCTTGTTTTTTAATCCAATCTGTTAGCCTGTGTCTTTTGATTGGGGCATTTAGCCCATTTACATTCAGGGTAGCTATTGAAAGATAGGAATTTAGTGCCATTGTATTGCCTGTAAGGTGACTGTTACTGTATATTGTCTGTGTTCCTTTCTGGTCTATGTTGCTTTTAGGCTCTCTCTTTGCTCAGAGGACCCCTTTCAATATTTCTTGTAGGGTTGGTTTCGTGTTTGCAAATTCCTTTAGTTTTTGTTTGTCCTGGAAGCTTTTTATCTCTCCTTCTATTTTCAAATACAGCCTAGCTGGATATAGTATTCTTGGCTGCATATTTTTCTCATTTAGTGCTCTGAATATATCATGCCAGTCCTTTCTGGCCTGCCAGGTCTCTGTGGATAGGTCTGTTGCCAATCTAATGTTTCTATCATTGTAGGTTACACATCTTTTCTCCTGAGCTGCGTTCAGGATTTTCTCTTTTTCTCTGAGACTCGTAAGTTTTACTATTAGATGTCAGGGTGTTGACCTATTTTTATCGATTTTGAGGGGGGTTTCTCTGTGTCTCCTGGATTTTGATGCCTGTTTCCTTCCCCAAATTAGGGAAGTTCTGTGCTATAATTTGCTGCAATATATCTTCTGCCCCTCTCTCTCTTTCTTCCTCTTCTGGATCCCAATTATTCTAATGTTGTTTCGTCTTATGGTATCGGTTATCTCTCAAATTCTGCCCTCATGATCCAGTCGTTGTTTATCTCTCTTTTTCTCAGCTTCTTTATTTTCCATCATTTGGTCTTCTATATCACTGATTCTCTCTTCTGCCTCATTTATCCTAGCCGTTAGTGCCCCCATTTTTGATTGGCCCTCATTAATAGCCTTTTTGATTTTGACTTGGTTAGATTTTAGTTCTTTTATTTCTCCAGAAAGGGTTTCTCTAATAACTTCCATGCTTTTTTCAAGCCCAGCTAGTATCTTTAAAGTGATGATTCTGAACTCTAGATCTGAGATCGTACTAATGTCTGTATTGAGTAGGTCCCTGGCAGTTGGTACTACCTCTTGTTCTTTTTGTTGAGGTGATTTTTTCTATCTTGTCATTTTGTTCAGAGGAGAATAGATTAATGAGAGAACAAAATGCTAACAGTGTAACAACGTCCCCAGAAAATATACTCTAAACAAATCAGAAAAAACCTGAAGCTGGGGGAAAGAAAGGGAAAGAACGAAAAAAGAAAAAAAAAAAAAAAGAAAAAGATAAAAGCAAACAAAAACAGAACAAAACAAAACAAAAAAAACCAGAATATGATCAAATATGATCAGGCTGGTGCATAAATCAGTTCCATACACTAGATTTTGGGTGTATTTTGGTCTGTTAGAAGAAAGTGCCTCCCAAAATTTTAAAGAAGGAAAAACTTATATATGTACAAAAATAAGGGTTGATATGAAGGGATGAAATATGACTGTAAATATGAAAATTATAAAAAATTTTATAAAAGTAATTGATAAGAAGTTGTTTGAAAAAAGAAAGAAGAGGATTTAAAAAAAAAAAGGAAAAAAAAAGGGAGAGAATGTGATCAGGCTGGAGAGTAGAACAAAACCATACACTAGAGATTTAGGGTATATTTTGATCTGTTAGAAGAAGCTATCTCAAAATTTTAAAGAGAGAACAACTTCTATATATATGCCAAAAATAAGGGTAACTACTATGAAGGGATAGAATATGACTCTAAAAATGAAAAATAAAATTGTTTTTTAAAAAAGGGATTGGTAAGATGTTGGTTGAAAAAGGGAAAAATAAAAATAAAAATAATACAGTTAAAGAAAATTAACTTTGAAAGACTGAAGATTCTTGGTAAAAAAGCCATGGATTCTATGTGCATTATTCCCCTAGCGCTGGAGTTCTGCCATTCTCATTGATCGGTAAACTTGGTCTTGGCTGGCTGTTCTTGCTAATCTTCTGGGGGAGGGGCCTGTTGTGGTTCCCAAATGTCTTTGCCGGAAGCGGAATTGCCCCGCCCTTACCGGGTCCAGGCTAAGTAATCTGCTTGGGTTTGCTCTCGGGAGCTTTTGTTCCCTGCAAGCTTTCCGTACAGCTTTGGAGGCCGAGAGTGAAAATGGCGGCTTCCCAATCTCTGCCCTGGCGGAGACAAGAACTCCAGGCCCTGCTCCTCAGTGAGCCCCCAGAGAAAAGCAGTCAATCCCTCCTGTCTCCCCGGTCTCTGGCTGCTCTCTGTGCTCACCCGGCCTGTGACCGAGCATTTCTATCTCTGGCACCTGACCCCATGTGGAGTCTCCAAACCCAGCAGAGTCCTGCGGTGTGCTCCCGTGCCACTCCTCCCAGGGGAGGAAGGGGAGTCTCCCCCGATTTGCCTCTTGTTGGGTCCCTCCTGGAGGGACCCTGTGGATCATGGTTTATGGAAACCCCAAGCTGAGAGCCCACGCCTCAGCTCTGTCTCTGCAGCTGGCTTCCCCACTCCGATCCCTGGGAGCTCTGCCACACTCAGTCACCCCCGGTCTTTCTGTGACCCCGAGGGTCCTGAGACCACACTGTCCCAAGAGGGTTCCACCCCCTACTTAGCCACTGGAGCGACATCCCTCAGCAGAGCAGACTTCTAAAAGTTCCGATTTTGTGCTCTGCGGCTCTATCACTTGCCAGAAACGGCCTACGGAGGCCCCCTCCCCCGCCGTCTATCCTCCCGAATATCGCCTCGGATTCACTTCTCTGCACATCCTACCTTCCAGAAAGTGGTCGCTTTTCTGTTCAGAGAGTTGTTGCTATTCTTTTCTTCGATCTCCTGTTGAGTTTGTAGGTGTTCAGAATGGTTTGATCCCTATCCAGCTGAATTCCTGGGACCAGACGAAATCCAGGTCTCCTACTCCTCCTCTTTCTTTCTCATGTAAATAAAACCTAGAAGTAAGCAATCCAATCAAGAATGACAGAATTGGGGACCCTGGATTCTTCTTTCTTCTTCAACCAACCTCAACCTAAGAAATCCATTTCCTACCCAAGATGGCAGTTCAAGATTCAGCCATCTTATCTACATTCCAACCTACAGGAAGGAAGGAATGGAAGAAGGAAGAAGAGGTGGAGAAGCTATTCACTCTTCATTTAGGAAAAATTCCTACACAGAACAAGTCTACTTAAATTGCATTGTTCAGAACTAAGTGAAATAGCCATATCTAGCTGCCAAAGAAGCTGGGAGATGTGATCTTTATTTTATATGCTTATGAGCCCTGTGCCCAATTAAAAATTGGGAGTCATCGGGGCTCCTGGGTGGCGCAGTCAGTTAAGCATCCAACTTTTGGTTTCAGCTCAGGTCTGATCTCAGCGTCCTGAGATTGAGCCCTGTGTAGGGCTCCACTGAGTGTGGAGTCTGCTTGAGATTCTCTTCCCCTCTCCCTTTGCTCCTCCTGCTCATGTTCTCTCTCTCTTTCTCTCTCTCTCAAATAAATGAATAAATCTTTTTAAAAATTGGGAGTCATCTAAGGAAGAAGGAATGGATATCTACTGGAGAATAATTAGCAGCCTGTGCTACAATTCTGGGTCAGTGGACAACCACATAAATTTTGACTGAAGACAATGTTGGAACCAGCCCACAGTTGAACTTAGTCTGATATATAGACCTGGTGGCTGCTCGTATAGAAAAAGTGCCCAGGAGCAGGGAGCCAGGCTGGTCACTGCCATAGCTGTGGCTCTTTACTCCATCTGTGTCTTCTCATAGCATTTCTGTCTGTAGTCATTCCAACATAGCCTACTGTTTGCCAATACTTGGTTATCCCACACATTGTTAAGTGAGCTTAGCAAATGCAGTGTTCTAAAACATTCCTGGCATACACTTTCTTGCCATTAGATTAAAATATGTTTTTCTTTTTTTAATTGAAGTTTCACTGGTAAAGGGACTAGTACATTTAATTGAGTCATTCATGCCTGGTTTTGAATATTTGCTTTAGCCTTTACTAGCTACATGAACCTTGAAAAGATTCTTAATCTCTCTGATCTTCAGTTTTATTAAATGTGGACAAAAATACCTACTTTCAAAATAGTTGTTAAGGCTAGAGATAGAGGCAATACCTGACACAGAGTTGGTGCTCAATAAATAATTATTATAAACAAAACTTTAGCTCAGACTGGTCTTGGTAAATATTCTTGGGGGGGAATAATTAAAGTGTCCCAGTGCCTGCTATGCTCCAGGTATTTTAAATGCATGTTATCAATCCCTACAACACTCTTTTTAGGGAGTTAATCTTATTTCCACTTAACAGATGAGGACACCAAAAATCTGATAATTTTGTGGTTCTTCCAAGGTTAATTTATTAGTGCTAGAAGTGAGATTTAAACCCAGCTCTGTCTGACTGTTTTATGCTTTAGATTGTTTAAATTCAACTATCTTATTTCACAGTTAAGGAAGTGGGTCAAAATAAAGCTAAGAGACTTTGCCATGATCCCAAATACAGTTTGTTGCAGGTTATTAGATGTCTAACATCTAGCCCAGAGTCCTCTTTCCTCCCTGCTACACAATATTTAACTTATATTTCCTTTCTACAACCTTCAGCTATATTCTCAGTATGATAAACCTTTTTGTTTTTCTGAGCGTCCAGTGTTTTGTATTGTTTTACTGTTTCACATTTTTAATATACTGATTGACCTTTTTAGCAAGCAGACCTATAGGTTTTATGATGATTTTCATTCTCCTCTTTGGTTTGAGTGAGTCTAATGGATGCCTTTGTATAGAATTGAACAGATTTTGAATCTATTTCCAAATCCTTTTGGAGGATTGGACTCGTTATACACATGGAAGAGTTGCTTTGCTACTGACGGATGAATTGGAACTGAACGTATCATGATTCTAACCCATCAATGTGTGCCATATGGAACAGCAATCCTCCCTTTAGAGGGTGGTGTTTCTCTCCATGCAGAGGTTGTATGCCAGGGTGAGATTTGTTGTTAACGGCATCTGTACGTCTCCTTGCCTTTCTTGTGCATGGTGAAAATTGACCTGAGGTAACAAGTTTTTTCTTTGTCTGTTATCAGGTCATGAATAAATTAGTTTTGCTTTCTACTCTGAGGCCCAGATCAATATTCTGCTCGAATGTTGATTGTTTTAGTGAATGGAAATGAACTGGCAAAATGCCATCCAGAAGATTTGCACACTGGCAAATGAAACATTTGCATGGGTGGATGAAAAGGCCCCTGATAGAAATTAAAAGTAGCATTTGCATAGTTGTTTGCCATTTACAGGCATTTGCCCATGTATCTAATTCTCACAACTACCCTATAAAGAAAGCAAAATAGGATTTTGTTATCATTTTAGAGATGGGTGTGAAGAGGATAGGGAGGTTGTGACTTGCCCAAGGTCACATCATGAAATGACAAAACCACAGATCACACGCAGATGTTCTGGCTCTAAACTGCTGCTCTGTCTTCTGGGCATGTCGATCTCTCCAAACCTGGGCCCTTTCCTCTGAATGTTCCTTTTCTCTGTGGTTTAGTATTTTTTTGCTTAAGAAATAGCATGCAGTGGCCCATGAGCTTTATTTTGTGCTCTGTTGCCTACTAAAACTTTCAAGATAACAGGAAATTTCAACTCTTGGCCCAGAGGAAGTTGAGCAGTTATGAGCTATTGGATTAATAGACTTGTCTCCACATAGAACCCCCATGTAGGCTCCTCAGCATTAAAATGTATGGAGTCAAAATATGTTTGCATTCTCCTGAAGCTTTTGACTCTAGAGAATGAATAACTCTGGATTATGGTTCAGTGTTCTGCTTCTGTTTCCACTTTTTATAAGATATGAAGTGGGGTGAGAGGAAATAGAATGGGTAAAGTCACACTGCAAACCTCTCAGTAATGGATACAACGCACACAGAAGATCAGAGCTTTTCTTATATCAAAGGTAGGTGATTGGCCAGCATTTCAATTTTTCTGGGGAGTAAGTGTTTTATCATGCATTATTTATATGTCACAAATAGAAATTCAATTAAAAGGAACAGTTATTCCGAAAGGCTCTGAAACTTTAGATATGTTTCTACCTCAAGAGGGCTGCTTTTTTTTTTAAGGAATCAAGATGAGAAAAAATGTTGAGCTTTTCTAAAGCTCCATCCAGAAAGAATAAAGGTGATCTCCTAAGGACAGGGACAGGAATGGGGAAGAAGAGAATACTAGGAGGCCTGCTGGAGCTACAGAGAAGAGTGGCAGCAAACTGCTCCCTCTGAACTTCATGTTAGAAGCCACTACTGTGGTAAGGGTATGGTACATGTGATAACATTTATTTTGTGCTAAGTACAAAAATAAGTAAGATCCAGGCTCTGACCTTGGGCTCACTAGCCAGCAAGAGAGGGAAAAAAATAAATATCTATTACAAAACAAGACAGCAAGTCCTTTTGTTAGAAGTAAGAATAATGGTAAGAATGACAGGGCCTATGAATTGGTGATGATGGACCAGGTTTATTCTGTCCATTCAGTACTTGATTAGATCTTCCTAATGATCCTGTAAGGTAGATATTAGTTTATTATCAGATGACTAAGGGTAAGAGAGGTTAAGTGACTTGGCAAAGGTTGAATAGTTAGCAAGAGAAATTTAGCCACCCTGGGGAAGTGATCAATGGTAGGTTCTTCTCAGTTCTTATAGCAAACAAATATTTATGAACATCCAGTTATGCTTCAGATGCTCTATGTAATATAAAGATGAGTGATCCATAGTCCGTATCTTTGAAGAGTTCATAGTAAATGGAGAGGAATTAGATCTGATATTTTCTGAGATTTAGTGTGAGGTGAGATGAGGTGAGTATCACAGAAAACTTTACTTCAAAAACTATGGGGGTTAGAAAGAAGTTCCCTGGGGGAATTGATGATGATAATGGTAGAGGGGAAGGCTTTGGATCTCCGGAAAAGAAGATCCACAGGTTCATATTATGGCACATGTATGTAGTATAACGTTGCTGGAGCTATGGGGTACCACTTCATATTCTATAAAGAAATCATCCATACACATTATACACATAGCCCTCTGCAAACAGAATAGCTGAGTTATAATTATTACTGGATGTGTATGATGAAGCTAAGGCTAGATATTTATCTGTAGGGATGTCTCAGAATCCTGCAGAGTGATCCAGGTGCAAAAATACTACTACCAATGCTATAGAGAAGCAATAGGCTACTAACCCCCTTATTCTCTCTCTCAGTTGTGGCCTATCTTGTTGTTGCATCCAAGCACAAAGATAATGCCTTGACAGAGAGATAATTTTCTGAGACCTAAGTGGAAACATGGGTCATGAGTGAAGAGGACTTAAAATATCCTGGTGGATACTCAAACAATGAATCATGGAACACTACATCAAAAACTAATGATGTAATGTATGGTGATTAACATAACATAATAAAATAAAATTAAAAAAAATATCCTGGTGGAATTATAACTGAGGGACAACATAGTCTCTCTTGAATGTATAATGTGTTTAGTTCTGGCACCATAGTATAAGAGGAGAGCTCACAAATTTGAGCAGGCACAGGTGAGGACAGTCAGGTTAGCCACGTAAAAAACAGTTTAAGGAACTGAGCATGTTTACCTGAAGGAGAGAAGGTGGTAAGTTAATAGAGGAGTCATTTGTCAAGGTGGGAATAAGGAGACTGATCATTAGTGTCAAATAGCTGACCATAAGGAGACTTTGGCCTTGTTCTGTTGATTCCAGAAATTGCATATGGACAACAGAAGTTACCAAGAGGTTCATTTCAATTTAATATAAGATGGAACTTTTTGAAAGGGTCTGCAGTTATAAATGAAACTACTCTGTATTTCCACCTACATGCTTCAGGTCTGGAATCATCTCAGCTCTGGTTATTGAAAACCTAAGGTTAGATTCTATAATAGCTCACCATTATTCTGCACTATGGTTAAGCACACTATCTCTTAATTCAGGCTCTCTGGACTTATATCCATGTTCTCCTACTTGCTAACTCTGTGACATTGGGTGAGTCATCTAGTCTCCTAAGCTTCAGTTTCCTCATCTATAAAATGGGTCTGATAATAATAAATATCTTACAGGGTAGTTAAAAGGTTTAAATGAATAATGCCTGTAGGAGTTGAGCCTGGTCCCTTATATGTGGTATTAAAAAATGATTATTATTATTTTTATTAGCATATCTATTTAAAAGAGCTATAACAGTAAGCTGTACTCCATTTTATCTTAGAAAAACTTTACTTTTTCCTGTTGTTAAGTAGTGTTGATGTAATTCTGGATGTATTATTTCTGTTAAGGAGGGAGGACTGAAATCCCTTAAGATATTCAGTAAAGCCCAGATCCAGAAAACCTTTCAAGTGTTCATAGGAACATGTTATGTGTCATAAGACAAATAAACATGGAAACCTCCAAAGCCATGCTGAAGGCAAAGGTCATTCCTCTTCCATTTCCCCCCGGTAAATCTTACACTACTTGAGATGGTCACAAATGGCTGGAATCTGGAATCAGACAGAGCTATTGGTGTTAGGTAAGAGACATGTAGTTTCTTGTATTGATATGATAGAAACTGGAACTGTTAAGGCATTGGTATATTTTCTTTGGGAGAAAGGGTTTTTGTGACTTACACAAGCTGTGGGAAGATAAAATCTTGCGAGCTGTCTATAATCTTCTCCCATGGTCCTGGGAGCACCTTAAAAGCTGAAAACTGTGAGCCAATCCAGTCTCTAAACTTTTCATATGTTTTAAGACCTCAAGGAGTCATGATTACAAATATATTTTTTTAATGCCAATAACGATGTAGTTGTCATAATTACTGAAAGGTACAGGAAGCACATTGGATCAAGAACATCCCTGTAAATATATGAGTAAAGACTGGATTAATATATATCCAGAAGACTTTAGAAGGAAAATAAAAGTGGGTTAGCCTAGAAGAAGTGATAAAATATTAGTAAGAAGCATAAAAGATATGAATAAGAAAATGTCTCATGTTCTTAGAAGAGTAAATATTGTAAACATGTCATTTCTTTCCAAAATGAGACATTTGTGAGCTTATATATTTTATTTTTGTTGTTTCTTGATCTTTATGATAGCCCAATCAGAAATGACAGATGAATTGGAGATATATGAGAGGTAATGAGGAAGAAGATTTAACAATGATTGGTAATTAATTGGATGTGTGGACTAAGGGAGAAAATCTAGAATAGTACACAGGCTTCTGTCTCAGGAGACTAGTTGAATCATTGTGGCTTTCACTGTCAAAGCAGAATAGGCGAGAGAACAGGTTTGAAGAATATGATAAAATGAGCTTTTGGCATTTGAAATCAAATTATCTATGAAATGTCTAAGGGAGGATATTTTAAAAAGCTGTGGGATACAAAGATCTAGAGCCAGGAAGATAGGTCTGGGCTAGGATTATCAGACAACTTCAGCACATAAAATTCACATTTGAAACAACAGGTGTGGATCTAATTGCTTGAGGAGGGCTATAGACCAAGACAAAAGGACTGAGCCCTGGGCATACTCAGCATTTAAGGAAAGGATGAAGGAAGATGATGCCCTAGAGAAGATGGAGAGACAGCAGCCAGAGAGGTGGAGAATCAATTGGAAGAAAATGGTCCCAGGAAAATGAAGGCATTTAGAAAACAGAAAAAGTCAACAAAGCCAAATGGCTCAGAAAGATCAAGAAAGATTATGTTTAGTTTCAGGCAAATCGGTACAAGCTTTTTGGAGAGCATTTTGATAGTATCAATCACTTTCATATAGTATAGACTATTTGACTCAGTAATTCCATTCCTAGGGATTTTTCATGCAAATATACTTCCACAAGTGCACACAAATTATATCTATAAGGGAGCTTATTGCAACATAATTTGTTATAGCAAAAACTGAAAATAGCCCATCAATATGTGACTGATTAAATACACCATTATAGTTTATCTGCACAATGGAATGTAATGCAGCTATTAAACACTGAGAGCACTATGTACTTATGGGGAAATCCTCTGAAGCACATTATTAAAAAGTAAATAAAAATGTGAGACTACAAATAGCAATTTAGTGAGAGGTTAAGCAAGCAAGAGCCTAGCTTCCTGGCTTAAAGTCCAGGTCTGCTACTTACAAGTTTTAGAATATTGGGAAGTTTCTTAATTTCTCAGTGCCTCTCCTACTATCCTTTGCTTTGGATGAACACTCCAGTTGGCCTATGCTTTTCTGAAGCTTTTAACTCTAAATAATGGCCTCAATTCAGTAATTAAAATGTCCAATCTCATGCCAGAACTCCTATATTCTCAATACCTACAACAAAAGAGAGAGAACATTCTTTTGCATTTGGTTATTAGGAAGTCATTGGTGACCTACCCCAAGTCAATTCAGTGGAGTAATAAGGGAAAGCCCACCTGCAGTGGGAGAAGGAAGAAGTGAGAGGTGTAGAAGGAATGGAGCAAGTGTGGGCAGACTTTTGGAACAGCTACAAAGGGAAAACTTACAAGAGAGGAACTGGATGTATTTAAAGAAGTGAGATTGCTGGGGAAGTGGGAAAGGACAGGTGGGATTCTTACTTGGAGTGCATTCATTTTGGAATAGAGGTTACTGGCATGCATATACCTAGAGCCCCCACATAGGGAAAATCAACTGGAAGTTAAGAGGATTCCTGCTTGATGCCTCCTATTTGCTCCCTAGAGGAGAGAAGAGATGATGTTGGGGACTCGGACAGTATGGTGGTGGTTGGGATAATCTCTGAAGAAAAATGAGAAAGGCGAGCTTCCTAGAGTCACACTCTAGAATTTTTGAGCAGCTTTAAGAGCAAGTCTGAGTTTGGAGTTCATAGGTTAATAGAAGCTCCAGATCTGTGTGGTTCTGTGATTTTCCCTGGAAGCCTCAGAAGCAGGATTGCAGGCACAGAGCATGCCTTCTGGGCCATGCTGCAGGCTGTCTCAGAGGAACCTCAACACCAAATGGGCCAAAGGCAAGATCTGCCCCTCCTCACTATTTTGCTGCAGGCTAGCTCCAGAAGGCAGTACCGTCTATCAAATAAAGGGGAGAATATTTTGTATAATTTCCCTCTTGAAAAAGCAGCACCTTGATTTCCCTGTTTAAAAACATAATATAAACACTGACTAGCTCAACAAATCACAGCCACTGTGAGTGACTTTCTACATTAGCACCTAATTCATCAACATGCCAATCCAAACACTTGGGTTTCTTTATTTAATACATGGCATTCTCACCACCCTATTCATTATGCTGCCTTTCTCCCTCACTCCTAATATCTACCTCTTGGGGCTGTATTCTATAGGATGTTGAGTTGGTCCCATTACCAGAAATAAGTATTTTCTGTGGAATATCACAATTCATTTTGATGCTTTATTATAATCTCTTTTTAAAGTGGGGTATTTGTCCATTGTGACACTCTATAAAAAAAACTGTTACTAGGGAATTAGCTGAATATTCTTTTCATCAGGGAATCTTTAACAGTCGTATTCTAGAGCTCAAAGGTTGGTGCAACTCTGGAATACACGGCATTACTCACGACTCAGGGAAGAAAACAAAGAACAACATCTACAAAGAAAGTGGTCCAGATGCAAAGCTTAACTAAGCTGAGTATTTTGTGGTTACAAGCCTGACTCGTTAGAGGAGAAACCAGAGAGAATCCTAAGTGCCTGTTTGTAAAAATTTACATTTTATTAACTTTGGTTGCTTTAGAAAATATACTAATTTATTCATGAGAAATCATAATTACCCAGAAGTGAGGCAGTGTGGTATAATAGAGAAAGAAATGAAACAAAATACAATGGAAGTCAAGAAGCAAGAGTCTTGCCCTTAGATTTCAATTTGTCATATGCATTTCACCTCCTTGGACCTTGGTTTTAGGCTGGGAAGAACTGGCATTTCTTCTGAATCCACTCACGTTTGGCCAAACACTCTTGCTTACATGTGCCCTTTGCACTAATAACAAAATAGGCTCCTGGTAACCAAGATAACAGAAACCAGTCTGCATCTTCCTCTGTGCAGTGAAGAGGTGAATAATCCATCACTAAGGTCCCTTTTAGTCCTAACATGCATATCATCTATTCTCAAGGTGGTTATCATAGAAAGGGCCAAATAAGTTAATGGTAGTAGAAGAGCACAGGTTTTGGCAATAGTGAGCTCTTGTTCAGGATTTTAGTTCATATTCTTACTGGCTGTGTTACCTTAGGTAAGTTACTTAAGCTTTCTGGGCCTCATTTTCTTCATCTTTAAGGAGGCCAATGACTCCTATTTTATGGAATTGTGAGGATGAAATGAAGTAATATATATATGTCAAGCACTGAGCACTGTAACTATCAAATAGTAGAGGCCAATAAATGGTATATATTATTAATATAAATGAATAATCATACAACTGAAAGGTAAAAGGTACATGTAGTATTTGCTACACATAGAAATCATTTCACTGTATATTCATATCTAATTTTGGTAATAAAATGCTAGCAAGTCTGGTGGTTAGTTCTTTCTGTTCCCCAAATACTGTTCATACCTCTACAACAGAGGTTATCATACTGAATTGATGTTATTTATTTATCTGTGTCACAGACTGGATTTGAGCTCTCACCTGCAAGTTATCTAGGACCATTTAGTCAACACACAATGGGTTCTAAAGGAGTGTATAATCTAATGGTTGCTTGACCTCCTTTAGATGTTAAATAACGATGTGTGATCATTAATACAATAACGGATGAATAGATGAATAGAATTAATCTTGGAAATTTTTTCTTTACACAGGACAAAATTTTGACTATCAAATTTAATTTTCAAAACATTTCTACTGTAAGAATAAGAATAATTGTAGTCTGAAAAGAAAAAGAATAATTGTAGTCTGAAATGCCTTGGATTTGGTTAGTGCTTATCTTTAAATATTTCCTTGAGTAAATTCTAGCCAAAGATATATTATCACTCATTTCACAATAAATATTAATTTTGTGATGATTGCAACTGTAAGTCTAGAGGAGGTCATTGGCATCATTTCTTTAAGTACAGGTGTATGAAGAATTGTTCTGACCAAAGAATTCTCTTCTGCTATTTCCTCAACTGGCAAAATTGTACTTACCCTTCTAGGTACAATTAAAATGTACCTCCTATGTGAAGCCTTTCTCAATTCATTCAGGCAGAAGAAATTGTTCCTTTTTTATGCTTTTATAGTTCTTTTTATGCCATTAGTACATAAAACATTTATGTATATATGTTATATACAGCAGGCATAAATTATATATTAGTAATGTATGTGTTATAAATATCTCTGGAATTTATAAATTTCATTTATTGTTTAATATTGATCTGTCTCATTTTCTCAATGGCTGCACACACAAAGGTCACACACAAAGACATACACTGTGAGCCCCCTCAGTGATGTGTCTTAGTTATAATTTGTTCTGTTAATGTGTGAAGAAAGAATGCCTTCTCATTAGCTATTTGTCAGATGATATTTTGCATCTCGGGGCCTAGCATAGTGCTTATCACATATACTTGCAATAAAGGGTTGATGATTTTAATTAAACAAAAGTTTATAGTATAAGTATATAATACTATCAAGGATTGACTAATAGATTTATTTTTGAGTTTTCCTTTTTTGAATGTAAAATCCTGTGCTCTGAAGTTTTTGGTTTTAGTTGTTTTAATTTTTTTAAGATTTTATTTCTTTGTTTGTTGGAGGGGGGAGAGGGAAGGAGTTGGAGAGGGAGAGAGAGAATCTCAAGCAGACTCTGTACCCAGCACGGAGCCCGATGTGGGGATCCATATCACAACCCTGAGATCATGACCTGAGTCGAAATCAAGAGTCAGACACCTCACTGACTGAGCCATCCAGGTGCCCTAGTTTTAGTTGTTTTTATTTTTATTTATTTTTAATTTTTTTTTAAAGATTTTTATTTATTTATTTATTTGACAGAGAGAGAGATAGCGAGAGCAGGAACATAAGCAGGGGGAGTGGGAGAGGGAGAAGCAGGCTTCCCGCCGAGCAGGGAGCCCGATGTGGGACTCGATCCCAAGACCCTGGGATCATGACCTGAGCTGAAAGCAGACACTTAATGACTGAGCCACCCAGATGCCCTATTTTTTTTTTTTTTTTATCTGAGAGGGAGGGAAGAAGAGAGAGAGAGAGCGTGCGCATGAGCAGGGCAGAGGGAAAGAGAGAAGCAGACTCCCCGATGAGCAGGGAGCCAGCGTGCGGCTCCAACCCAGGACCCTGGGATCATGAGCTGAGCCAAAGGCAGAGGCTTAACAGATGGAGCCACCCGGGTACCACTAGTTGTCTTTAAACTAAAGTTGTTTTTGAACTAAATTCCAGGCCATTGGTTTCAGGAAGGTGTTTATATATTTATACAGCATTGGATTCTGGTTGTTCCTGTCAGACTGAAGCATCCAAGTGGTTCATGCTGTGCCTGTCTCCTGGGTGATGAGAAGTCTGCAGAAGTTATTCTGGCCCCCTGCCTGGTCCTGACAACGATATCAAGTAAACGCCAAAGAATTAAGGTCCAAAGAAGTTGTCAAGAAGCCGCCTGCTTTGCTTACCCACAGACACTGTCTCAATTGCCAGCTTCCATGAGCAACTGGCATCCTTTATTCCTGCCTGATTCAAATGCTTTTGACAGCTCTCTTTTTTCATTTACAGCAGAGGTGGTCAAACCCTGTAGTGTCAAGTGATCTATGCTGAGTTATTTGCATTTAAAGAATCTGGATTTTAGGGGAAAGGGGTTATTTTTCCCATCCATTATGTGCATAGATTGTCTGAAGTCACGTAAGTTTTTGCTAGCCACTGCAAGACTGTCATGGTTAGAGTCTAGCATTCCCTTGCGCTCATCCTGGGGCTTTTTAAGGACCACAGCTTTGTTCTCCTTAGGAAACAAAGCAAAACAACAACAAAAAAACCCCAAAGCTTTAGAGATTTCAGAGCTGACAGTCTTGTAAATTTTCAGGAAGATGTCTAGCACTGCTGTCTTTGTGGAAGAAATGTGGCGAATTGTCATTATCGTGTTTTTCAATGGATTGGTTTGAGTGGCGGGAGCCAGATTTTCTATGTTCATCCCTGGGGTGGAGACACCCCCACTGGAGGCAGGCTCTACTGGAACACATGCAATTAATAGACTAAAGCACAAGAAACATTCACATCCAATGTTCACCACTTTATGTAAAGTCATTACTAAAGATAATTGTGGATATTCACTTTCCGACATATCTTTGTGTAAAACAGGAACTTTTCTCAAACTCTCAAAAGAGGGAGGTACAATCTGATCCTGAGGCTTTAGGCAAAAATAAGTAATCTTCATTTAGGCCCTATTATGTCCCAGTGTTTTGATAGTTATTTTACATGTATCATTTCATTTAACTTTTAGAAAAAACACTAAGAGGTAGGTTTTATAAATCCCCCATTTTACTGACAGTATTTTGAAGTTCAGAAAAATGCAAAAGATTTTTCAAGAAACACCATTAGAACTGGGGGAACAAGGATGTGACCTAACCTATCTGCTTCCAAAGCAGTTCCCTCTTTCTTATTATTGAATGCTTCTTACTTACCCAGTTTTGAAGGTAGAAGTGCCTGGAGGGTAAGCGCATGGTTTTGAAGTTGGTGGGTAAATTTTCCATCCTAGGATATTAACTCTCTTCATGCAACTCTGTAGGGGTGAAGATAATCAAGAATGTGCTGCAGTATGATTTTCCTGTAAATGAAAGCTACATGTTTCCCTAGCACTGCAGTTGTCAAATTCAAGAGAAATTGTATGTCTTGAAACAGTGGCAAAGTATGAGGGAGGCCTAGTGATTCAAAACGCCTGCTTTACCAACACCTTTTTCAGGGACCCACATTACTCTCATTGTACCTAGAAGAATGATTCTTTTTCTACTCTCCCCATTTTATTTTCTTGGTCTACTTACAAAACTTGTTTTGTTCCAATAAAACTTCTTATGTATGCTTTTTGGTGCTTTTTCACCCAATATTTTCAAGGCTCTCTGAAGGAAAACTTTGCCAGACAGGGAAGTCAAGGTAATCTCTTCCTGTAGGAGGATGAGAAGGAACCTCCTTCATCCTGGGGTCTGCTCACAGAGATAAGAAGTCCTCTTTCCTCTGAACCAGGCTGAGTGTCGTTCTAGGTAAAACAATGAGGCTAGGCCAGGCATCTGGGTGGCTCAGTTGGTTAAGTGTCTGCCTTCAGCTCAGATCATGATCCTGGAGTCTCAGGATCAAGCCCCACATCAGGCTCCCTGCTCAGTGGGGAGTCTTCTTCTTCCTCTCCCTCTGTTTGCTGCTTCCCCTGCTTGTGTTCTCTCTCTCTCTGTCAAATAAATAAATAAAATCTTTAAAAAAATTTTTAAAAATGGGCTAGGGTTATTGTGTGCAAATGGGCCTTCTTTAAAACCTCCTTGGTTCTCAGGAAACCTCAGGAATTGCATCTATACATAAAGTAAGCCAGTTAGTGAGGAAGCAAATACCGAACCTTTAGAAACAGGCAGATTTGGGTTCAAATTCCCAATCCACCACTGACTAGCTGGGTGTCTCTAGGCAAGATACTGACTCTACGAGTTTATTTGCTCACTCATACACTGGTGATGATTAGCAACATTTGTGTGGGTGGTTATAAGAATTAGAGGTAGCATATGGAAACTACTTGGTGCAATGCCTCAACACAGAGTAGGGTTTTAACACTTGGTTGCTCTTATGGTTATTATTATTGTCATATTTAAGGAATAGCTAACATTGCCTTATGAGAAGCAGCCTTCAATGCTCATTGGCTCTAAAGATATTTTTTTATGGTTCTCCCAAGTGGTAAAGGAAAAGTTGAGAAGAATAAGCCTATTCTTCTACATCGAAGTGTTGACCTAAAAAACAAACAAAAAACCCCCAAAGTGTCCAGTGCTCTAACTTGGTTCTCAAGGTATATGTGGGACTCATATTTTATAAGAGGGAATATACTCTCAGATTCAGAGAAACAGCCTTCCATATTTTAGGAAATAATAATTATGTAAGACATTTTACTGCATACCATGTGATTTCACTAGCTTGCATTATGAATTTTCCTACAAGCAAAATCTGGCCCCTTAGCATTGCAGGTGAGGAAATTAAGGTAGCACACCTGTCAAGTATAGAGCCAGGTCATTAGTTTCTATGTCCCATGCTTAAACTGCTTATATAATGATTATAACTGCTCTATTTCTGAGGGAAGAAGTTACAGAAGCTGTATTGGTTGTTTTGGTCTGCAGAGGCTTCCTTTAGACAAGTTGTAGCTTCAGTGAATTCACTGAAAGGGCCCCGGTCCAGAGCAGGCCCTGCCAGGAAAGGCTGCTTTCACAGCCCTCAAGTAACTAGCACAGCCTCAGAAGTGCCAACCAACAATTACCCAGAGTTGCAGGGAGAATCTACCTTAAAATGTGTTAACAGATGTATATGTGGTGATGAAAAAGAAATCGATTTAACTGTGGCCAGAGCTTGGATAGAGTGGAAAGACATTTAGAATGCAGGATATTTCATTTGCTGTAACCACCAGCTTAGACTGTCTTCCTGGAGAGACCAAAAAAAAAAAAAATACTGTGGCATTATTTTAGGTACTCTTCTTCATACAGGTCATTTATTTTGATTCTTTTTATATGGCTAAATCAATCTGTAGGTACTCTCTGGGCTTTCTTGATAGAAAAAAAGGCCTCTGCCTTTCCTTTCCATTGTATCATTTCTCAGGTCTCAGAAGGTTGTACACATTTACCAGTAGTTTAATACATTACATTTAAGAAAGAAAAACACTGAATGTCTCCCTCTCCCTTATGCCAACCAGGGAAGTCCAACTCACTATGTAGAGTGAGGGACCAGTGGGGTCAGTGATGGATTGCAGCTGCCACAGCAGTCAGGCACATGCTCTTTCTCCTGCTTTATTGTTGGTGTATCCTATCATTCTTCATTCCTATCTGCCTGCCCTCTTGATTATAACAACAGAAAGGCAGATATTCTGTCATTGTTTACCTGGTACTTCTTACTGTTTGGTACATAGTAGGTAATCAGTATGAAACTTTTCAATCTATAAATGATTGCTGGAAGTTATTTAAACTGTATCTCTTCTTATCTCCTTATAAAAGTTCTCATTATATTGAAACATTTATTTTGACTTGGTTTATACCCCATATCAATTTATTCCTATGCAATTTAGGTAGAAAAATTTTATATATACAAGGTTGCAGGGGTTGGGTTTTACTTACTATAAGAATTATTTTTAGGACTTTGCTACATTAGTTATTGAATGAATGTGACTGCTGTTAATTTGAAATTCATGAAAGGAAGTTTAGTAGTAATTTAGGAGCAAATTTAATTGTTCAGATTCCTATAAGAACCTAAAAAGGAATCAATCTTTCTTAATACATCCACTCCCCCACACACACATAATTTCATTCTTTGATGAAAAATTGGCATTTCTATTTCTCCTAATTGGAACTGGTATTTATTTAACCAAATCCTATATAGAATTTATTATTTGCAAGTAATGTCTAAGAATTTTACAAACATTGAACTAATTTAATCCTCATACCAGCCCTATGGATTAGCTACTATTATTCACGGCAAGATTAAGCTTTTCCCCAAGGTCATCCAGCTAGGAAGAAGTAGAATGGAGTCAGAGTTTCCAACCATGAAGCTTGGCCCTAGAGCCTTTTGAAATATGCTGCCTCACTGGAGAAGTACCCAGGGGAGCTAAGTCAAGGCCAAGCTCACACACAGAGGTACACCAAGTCTGGAACAATTCAGACTTGCTCACTCCCTCCTGGGAATGTGCAGCTTGTTTCATCATTAGGCTTCGAACTGGTTTGAGGGTGGATTCAGAAGCCCACCTCCAAAGATCGAAGTGAAGGGTAATTGAGAAGGGCATCGCAGAGAGGAATCAATAGTAGCTAATAATATCTAATATGTATTGAGCACTTACTATGTGTTAGTCACTATTCCAAATACTTGTATGAATTAACTTATTTCATCCTCAACATGATCCTTTTAAAAAAAGTATTATTACCTTCATTTTACATATAATGAAGCTGAGACACAGGGGAGTTAATAATTTGGTAAAAATGAGCAGCTGAGAGGCAGAATCTGGGGTTCAAGCCCAGGGAGTCTGGGTTCAAGGTGTGTGCTCTTAAATACTATACTATGGTCTCAAAGAAAAGAGACCATAGACTGTGACTCTTTTTTTTTTTTTTTTAAGATTTTGTTTATTTATTTGACAGAAAGAGACACAGTGAGAGAGGGAACACAAGCAGGGGCAGTGGGAGAGGGAGAAGCAGGCTTCCCACGGAGTAGGGAGCCCGATGCTGGGCTCAAACCCAGGACCCTGGGATCATGACCTGAGCCGAAGGCAGCCGCTTAATGACTGAGCCACCCAGGCGCCCCTAGACTGTGACTCTTAAGACCTTAGACAGCTCTGCCACTTCAGCCTGTTACCATTTTTGTTTCCCTACTTGTTTTCCCATAGGGGAAAGTGATCACATGTAAAACTCATAGAATTAAAAGTTCAAAGGCTTATCTTGGGAGAAAATAATAAAATGGGGTATGATGAGGAGACTCCACTGTCAGGCTGGAGGGGACAAGATACCTGGGAGGAGGGGTACTGAGCAATCTGGGAGGAAGAGATAAGCTGAGTCTAGGAAGGGATTGAATACCCAGATGAAAGAGAGCTCAGGAAACAGGTCTGGCTCTCAGGAGGGTCACTGGCATTGAGTAACCAAAGGCCTACCAGCAGCCCTTAGTAGACAGACAGCCTAGAAGTCCAAGAGCATTGGGTTTTAGTATCAGTAATTAGCCTTATGATTTCATCAGTGCCCTAGAAATGGTCAAATACTTCTACATACAATTTAAAACTTTGAGGTCAAGTGAATCTTTATAATAAACATTAAAACTCTCAATACTATAAGTTACCAGCCGCTATTATTTGTTTATGCTTTATTTATAGAACCCTTAATGATGCCTTGATTTTGTAAAATAAACAAAAGGTCACTTTTTAGCTAAAAAACAGATATCTGGAATATACTATGATTATACTGTCATTTTTTAAACATGAAAAAGTATATTCAGTCCAAAACAAAAAAATCAATGAAACAAAAATTATGACCAGTTGAACAATTTCCAAAAATGATACTCTTAGATTATATTAAAATGAAGTGTCAAAAATGAGCAACTTTCTCCAAATGCTGGGGTCTGGGATGCGGTCATTACAATATTGGTTTATTGAAGGGGCAAGTGCAAAGAAATAAGAAGGAACTGATTATATGCTTGATAGAATAACTAAATTAAAAATTCAGAGAAGGCTAAAGCCCTAAAGCTGTTTGTCTTCATGAGGTGTGATCTGAGATCACATGGGGTGGTCTTAGATTTTATCATTGGTCCTCAGGTTGTATATCCCTGAAGTAGTAATGGAGATCCTGGAGTTATCTTCAATATTTCAATTTAAGTATGTTGTTGACAACATCCAAACAAGCTAACGAAGGCATCAGGTTTTATCTTGGGATTCCATTAGTGCAGAACCAATAGCATGCTGATCAAAAACTACAGTTTGCTGAACGCATGTGTACATGTGAAAATATGACAATTAATTATTTCTTAAGTTAAAAGCAATCCTATGTTGTGACAAATTATGGAGTCTCTGAAATATTTGATTTCTTCTGTTCTTTCTAGTTCATGCTATAGTTCTATGATTAAATCTAAGCTAAATTTTATAACGATAAAGTGTAAACATTGGAGCCAGATAAACAAAGGGGTTCATATGCCAGCCAGCTCTATCATTTTGTTATTTTTGACCTTAAGTGATTGCTCATCTTATTTGAGTCTGAACTTCTTCCCTTGCAAGAATAAGAATGATGCTTATATTATCAGGTTGCTAAGGGATAGTGCCTGCCGTATAGTAGATACACACTAAATGCTGATTTCATATCTCCTATCCATCCTGTCCATGGTACCAATTGAACTTTAGTGAAAATAAAATTACCTATTTATACTTCCTTTTCACCTCTCATTTGGGACAAAGGACATACTTGGACCATGCAGGAGGTTAAACAAAGGTTACAGCTGATGTTCTTCATTATGTTCTGTTCATTTTTATTACTTTCGTTGAAATTGCTTATTTGTAATCTGGCAAGATTTCAAGACAGTGGATTGAACAAGCATATCTAATATTGAATCAAAATGAAAGTGGAGGTTAAAGCTGTTAAATCAAAGATGAAATCAGCCAGCCAGGCAAAGAGATTTCCATTCAGCTCTCCAAGGCAAACATAAGATTGAGAAACCATACAGAATGCAATGCAGTTAAGAAAACCACTGATGTCATTACCAGAGGCTAAAAGAACTTTATATTCACATGTTTTGAATTTTTAGCTTTTTCTAAACCTCACAAAAACTTGAAGTTTTCCTAGAAAATCCCCCAAGAATCGAATTTTTATCTTTTACTTGTGCTGGGGTGACATGTTTCAAAGAGGCTGCATTGTAAACCAAATGCTCCACACCAAAAATCATCTTGGGCCATGGACCTCAGATCTAAACCAGAGTAAAATCGCAGACCACAAAAAGAGGTGAGGTGTCTGGAGAGTAGTGTCTGGCTCTTTTGCCTTTGGCCTTTCTTTGCTCTGAATCCAAATTTCCCTCAACAAGAACAGATGAAACCATCTTGTTCTGCCTGTAATCTCTCTTAGATCCCAAGCAGTTGGCCATAACCTCTGCTCCTCCAGGGTTGGGCTTTAAGTTTTTAGGCTTGTTTAATCACCTGCCCTTTCAGAGGTCCATGTGAATTCAGTTCAGTTCCTATGGGCATTTATCAACCCCCTTCTCTGTGTTAGACCCTATGGTAGATACTGAAAATACATCTTAGTCAAAATCATGGTCACGGCTCTCAAGTTGCTCACTGTCTAGAAGTAGAGCCAGGTAATCAGTCGTTCTGTTCAGTATGAACTATGCTATGACAGAGAGATAAACCAGGTATTGGGTTCACAGGAAAGAGTGATCCCTGAGCTTGGAGGTGTTGGGAACTCTTAGTATCTCCCATTGTAATCTTTGTAAGGGATGCTCTTTGAAACCTTCTCCAAATGGCCTTCTCTGACCCCTCCACATGCTTATATCCTGTCCTCTGGCTTTCAAAGCTCAATGGAGCTCTCTCCATTTCAGCACTAACCACACTTCTGTTAGCCTGTTCATTTAAGTGGGCACCCCTTGTGAGTAAGAACTAGATTTTTAATTTCTTCTCCCAGTACCTGGCTATACTAAATGGCGTGCAGTAGTTTCTTAATAAATGTTAATTGTATGAATAAATGATATGACATTTGAATTTAGATTTACATAATAAATGTGTCAGGTGTGACAGTACAGAATAGGCATTGCAGAACAATGTAATAAAAACTGTGCTTTTTGTAAGTCTGTTTTGTACCTGGAACTAAAGTAAGAATCTTATAAACATTATCTCTAAACATCCCAACAATTCTGTAAGACAGATATTATTCTCCACAGTTGATAGAGATGGAAACCCGGACTTCTAGAGATTAAATGAACTGACCAAGGATGTACATCTGATAGGTAGCAGAATCAGAATTAAAGCCTTAATTTTCTCAACAATGTCATAGCTGTACTATTGTTTAGCACTTCTTAAATTTGTGTATGTGGAGTATAAATTCTAGGCATTAAAATTTGAGGAGGACAGTGGATATTACCAAGCAAAATGAAGTAATATACTTTTTTACTAAACCTTCCAGAGTTTATGATGAATTCCCTGATGTGGGTATATTCAATGTTGATATCAATATCAAAGAGAAAATAGACTTCTAGAAGTTTGTGCATAAAAAAGACGTTGTCAAGTGTAAGTGTGTGTGTGTGGTGTGTATGTGTACACACATATGCACTCATGTCAAGGATGTGGTTTGGAGTACAGTTTTGCAAATCCTGGTGATTGCAATCATTTCTGTGCTACTTACCCAGAAGACTCAATAACTGTATGTGGACCTTTAACTTTTACAACATTCACTGACATACACATTCCACTTAATCATTCAGTGAATGCCAGTGTAGTTTCTCCTATGCCTTTAGTCTAATCGGTGTCTGAAGTTTCCTCAGACCATGATGAAACAGAGATTCTCTCATTTTGTCACTGGCTTTTCACTTCTTCTCATTTACTCTTTAATTAAGGAACAAACTGTTTATTGTTAACTGTCTTTGTGATGGTATAATGTGGTAGCTAAGAGGACAGATGTTAGAAGCAGATGGACCCAATTTCAAATCCTGGCTCTTCCACTTTCTCAGTGTGTGATCCTGGGGGCGGGGGCAGTTACTTAACCCCTCTCAGCTTCAGTTCCCTTGTCTGTAAAATGAGGACGAAGACAGTTCTTGAAGGAATCATGCTTGGAACATAACAAGTGCTTTGTGTGTTTTTATCTTTACAGTTAACGGTTCTAAGCAAAATAATGGGAGAAAGGTGTGGTTGGAGGGAAAGAAGAGGAAATAGCATACTCATGTTTGTAATTCAAATAATCTAACTACCACATATGGATTAGGTATTAATTATGAGCAAGGTCCTCAACATTCTAAATGCTTCAGTTTTCCATGCATGTCTATATATTCTTCACATTCCTCTTTAAGCATTTGCTAGGCAAGAAACCAAGACCACAGTGGATGTGGGGTTTCCAAGTTAAAAGGCAAAGGTGACAAAAGCCATCACTGTTGGCTCCAAAAGAGGGTGGGCAGTGAACAGAGAACTCATCAGAGAGGTGGCCCGACCTTCTTGCTGGCTGTCCAATAGTCCCATCACATGGGCAGCATCCAGGCTGTGGGCTTTAAGGCTGAATGTGCTGATCCTGTGTTTCTCATTTCTGCTGCCTGGGAAGAGCTAGAGAAAACTTCTTTGTTTCCATTTTTTCTGAAGAACTTCTTAAGACTACTAAAGCCTGTTTTTCTTGAAAGGATCATCTGCTTGCTCTGTGCAGAGGCCCGTGTTCATATCTCCCCCTCCAGGGACCCCTTGAATTATTGTGTCCCTCTTGTGAGCCTCCAGATAGCTCCTCTAATCATTCTCTATCACCTCTCCATGCCCTTGTTGGTTTTGAGGCTTTTCGTATTTCTCCCTTTTCTACTCTTACACTGTTCATTGAAGGGCCTGTGGAAGCAGATTGAGAGAAGAGTGCATGCTGCTGAAACTCATAATGCTTGTGTCACATGAGCTCACTTAGCTTTGGCTCACCCTGCAAAACCCAAAGAACAGCCGAGGAAGGAGAATGCCATTCATTCATTCGACACATATTTATTGATACTTTATTTGTGTCAGGTGCGGGAAGAGTAGTAATAGCACAGACATAGAGAATGAGCCAGGAAAGGCACAGGGGAGTCATGGTAACGGCCAGTAGTTATGTGGGGCTAAAATAAGTGATCTGAGGAAAAGAGGAAGAGTTGCAGATGTCATTGAGAAAGATAGGCTGAGGCCAGATCAAGAAAAGTTTTGTATAATGGGCTGAGGACTCTGAATTTTAGTCTAAAAACAAAGATGAACAATTGAAGGATTTCAAACAGAGTAATTCAGTCAATTATACATTTTAGAAAAACTGTTCAAGCTGCAGTATGGAGAATTGATTGGAGGGAGGCCAGAATGATGGTGGTTAAATAGCCCCAGACTTTCTTTAAATGGCTATGCTGTTAACATACATGGATCATAAACATTGTCATTTGAATTCTGTGTAGCTAGCCCTTCTTTTTTCCATCTCAAAAGCAGAGTTCTTTTTGAGGCTCAGGAGCTTGCCCATGAGTGGAAAACTGGAATTGCTAAAAACAATATAAATTGATCTGAAAATTCTTAGAAAATCTGTCTCCACAGTTAGACATGATTCAAGAGTAGGAATTGGAGCACTTCAAACTCAAATCTGACTTCAGGCTGTCACCTTACTGGTGTAAATGTTTCTTTCAGCAATATTTGTAAAATGAGATTGAATTTATATGTTCCGGGATATTCCTTCCTTTTCAGGGAGTCTTACTGGGAAAGGGAACACTCTTTTGCTAGGTCACCTGATTTCAAAACTAGAAGCTTCCGTAGAGGTCCTTATTTACAATAACCTTTTCCCTCAAATATGATAAAATAACCCCAGACTTTAAAAGATATTATTTTGGAGGGTTAGAGCTACCTCTGTGGAATGATCAGTGAGAAACTGTCTGGTTCTGTCTTGGAAAAGAAGCAACATTGACAGAATTTCCTAAATCTCTGCTGTTCTTCTTGACAAGTGCTAAGCTTTTGATAGAAGGAGCTCCGGGTCTCTATGTTTGAATTCTGGTATAAATATTTCAACACAGCAAACTTCTGTTTGGCAGTTTGGCATTCAAGTCTGATAGTGGGCAAGGCCTCAGGCAAAATTGTTGAGAATGAATAATATACTTCTCTTGCTGGTTCAGGCAGGGACTAGGATGGGGGCAGCAAGAAAAGGTAAGTGAAATAACATTTACTGAACATCTAGTATGGTAGGTACTTTATCCTTTATTTTTATTTAATTCTCTTAATAATCCTAAGAGTATGAGCCATTATAAGAATTTTACCAAAGGGACACCTGGGTAGCTCAGTCGGTTAAGCATCTAACTCTTGATTTCAGCTAAAGTCATGATCTCAGAGTGTTAGGCTCTTCACTCAGCAGGGAGTCTGCTTGAGATGCTCTCTTTCCCTCTCCCTTTGCCCCTCCCCCTGTTTTCTTTCTCTGTCTCTCAAATAAATAAATACAATCTTAATGAAAAAAAGAATTTTATCAAAGAAAAAGATGTGTCATAGATAAGCAACTTACACAGAATTATATAGCTAAGAGGTGGCAGAACCAAAATTTGTGCCTGTGTTTGTCTTCCAAGTCTGTCATTTCTGTATTATGTCATGCTACCTGAAGTAGCAACAGGTAATACTCATTTCCTTGGCACCCATTTAAAAACTTCCTTTTTGAAGAAGTTATTTTGTTTTATAGTTATTGTTGTCTTTTTGTGTATGTATGTCAAGGCCAGGGTAGTTGGTAATGAAGCATGGCCTGTTGTAGCATAAACTTCCAACCTGGTTATGGTCTCTTGAGGCCCTATGCCACCTTGCAGTTCCAGGTTTCACCTCATTTGATCAGCATAATGGGTCTATGAGGACATCTTGTTATTGTGACATTTTGATAGACAAGAAGGAGGATCAATAAAGCTGTATTGCTATTGTACAAATTAAAGTAGATTTCTGACTAAATCCTACATTGTTTTCTCCATAGCTCACTTCATTCTCCCCAAAACTAATGTAACAGGGTCAGAAAATTTTGTCATCCTCTGTCTAGTCTCTTTAACTGCTCTTTCATGTTCATTCACTTAGTTATTCATTCATTCAACAAGTAATTCATTGACTAATTGAACATCTTTTGTGGGCTAATCCCTGGTCTAGGCCTGAGAGAAATAAGAATGAAAAAGACAGAATCCCTCCTCCACGAGGAACATACACTATTTAGTGAATTATTTGCAATGCCCAGCCTGCCATTACTTTTTCTTTTTTTAATTTTATTATGTTATATTAATCACCATACATTACATCATTAGTTTTTGATGTAGTGTTCCATGATTCATTGTTTGCGTATAACACCCAGTGCTCCATTCAGTTCGTGCCCTCCTTAATACCCATCACCAGACTAACTCATCCCCCCATCCCCCTTCCCTCTAGAACCCTCAGTTTGTTTCTCAGAGTCCATAGTCTCTCATGGTTCGTCTCCGCCTCCGATTCCCCCCCCCTTGATTTTTGGTAGCCTCATTTGCCATGAAAATTACCCCCTTTGTTAGCCTCATACTCCCTGGAGATAGCTTATATGAGAAACAAACCATGTTTTTGTGTGAGGAAGGCACTTGAGAAACACCCAGACTGAGTTCACAGGATTGACACTATATTTTTTGAGGCAAACAGACAAATCAAATAAATGATAAGGTGCACTTCTGACTGGCTGTCACCCTATATTAGAAAAAGAAGGAACAGTGAGTGCAGGTGTTAAAGTGAACAGACAGGCAAACTTCTAGAGTTCCAGAGCTTTCTTCATTCCTTCCTTCCTGACAAGAAATTGCTGAAACATGGAGAGTTAAACCATCAGAGTTATACTGAGGTGAATTTTAATGAAAGAAAATTTTGATGTCTCATTCAGCTAAAAAATAGCAGGTTAGAAACTATGTACAATATCATCTTACTCTTAAATAAATACATATATCAGTGTTTATAAGAGGCTAATATACTGTCAGTGGCTATCTTTAAAATATAAGATTATACATTTATTTTTTCATTCTCTTTAGTGTGAAGTTCCTATAATAGAGTCATTACTTTTGTCCTATAACATGAAAATTAAATTTTTGTAGTTTAAAAATTGTTATTAAAAAAATGTAGGCCATGCAGTTAAAAGTGCTGCAAATTCCAAAGCAAAATCAACATGGATTAAAAATGAGACCGAAGGGGAAAACAATATAGTAACAGCAAGAGCTTTCTGAAACCTAGCCTCTGGGCTCAGAAAGGGGGTAGAGAAACTCTTCCAGTTTTGAAAAGACCCTGTTGCTGCTTCTGAGTTGTTTCCTCAGACTCTGGTTCTCACAGTCCTTCCCCCCTACCCTAGGTGCTATTAGGAAATCACTTGGTCTGCCAAGGCTGAATAGATGGTGTGATCATCTATCATGGCCATGAGTAGGGGTTATGGTCATGGTGGGCACTAAGGATTCCTTATCACTCATCAATGGAGCCTGACAGTCTTCTCAGGTCGGCCAAGCTGAGGGGCAGGTGAAGCTAACCTGTTACACCTTGCGTGTCTCTACATTACCCCAGTTGCCCTAGGAGGCAGACAACTGTCTGGAGACGGAGCTTTGTACTCACAGTGACTGTAAGTGCTTTGGAAATGTTTTGTTTAATTTTTATTTTAAGACTCTGTCTTTTGTAAGCTTAGGAGAAAAAGGTGAGAGGAACTTGTTCTCCCTTTTTTATCTTCCTCTTTCTTTCCCTCCCTCTTTCCTTCTACCTCTCCCTTTCTTCCCCCTCAACAGTTCTCCCTCTCTCCATTATTCATCTCTCTCCATTATTGCCCTCTCTCCATTATTCCTCCTTACCCTTTTTCCTTCCTCAACCATACCCTTCTTTCCTTCCCCATGATTTATCGCTTTATCATTGTTGTTTTTGTGAGCACCTACCCTGTCAAGTTCTTTTAGGCAGTAGGGACACAAATGAATGTGATAGTCCCAGTATCTCTCCAAGATAGAGAAGGACTAACGCGTTGTCAGAACACTTGTTAATTGTAGAACCCAAGAAAGAAAGTGAAATCTTCCAATTTTTTGCACAAAGAACAGAAACTTTTCCTAGGCTCTTCTGCCAGTGTGATCAAATGAATTCAGCAGTTGAATCCCTCAGTTAGCTTCTAGGCACTCTCAATTTCAGGAGCTTCAGGATGTTTCTTGTTGCCGGCGACAGCACCAGCATCCCCCTAGCTGTTCCCCAGAGCAGGCAGCTTTTTGCTATTACATGTGAATAAGGAAGAAAGGAACCAAGGGGAGTATTTTTTTCACTCTCAGTAATTTTTTAATAATGTTATAGTACCTGTCAACTCTGCACAGACTCTTCTGGCTTTCTTTATAGTTTTTGCAAAAGAGTTGGGGGCAGAGAGACTTGCTTTTTAAGGTCAGAAAACCCTAACTAAGTAAAATTGGCTGTTGTTTTGCAGGGATTAGGAAATTCAGGAAAAGACAGAGCAAAGGTGACACTATAATTAACAGGCAGTTGCAGGAAAGGAAGGATTCATGCTGTGCGGTATGTAATTTGGAAACCAAATGTTCTTGTTGGAGAAACCTGGCCTTGTGCGCAAAGCTATGGGAGCTGTTTTGGACAAATGAACTGACAAAATCTGCTTTGTGTGCTGGCGAATCCTAGTCACCTGTTCCCTTTTGCTGTCTTGACCACAGCCTGGCCATTTGTTATTTTATTCAATTATTTATTTAACAATTATCGATCATCTACTATTCACAGGCATTTTGCTGAGTACAGAGCCACAAAGATGAATAATTAAAAAAAACTTTGCCCTCAAGTAGGTCTCTGTTGTATAGAGGAGACAGACAAACTGACATCCTCCTCCCCTACCCACCAACCAACTTCTGAGACTGAAACTTACATGGGTTGCCATGACAGCAGGGAAGTGAAGCTCTTCAAGGTGCCCAGGAGAAAGCTGGGGAATGCTTTTAAGAAAGATTTGAAAGAGAGACCAGGAAGATTTCCTGGGTGAATCCAAAGAGAAGTACTCTAAGCAGAAGATGTAGCATATGCGAAGGCATGAAGATGAACAAGAACTCATCAAAGTCAAGGAACTTTACATAGTTCTTACAACAAGAGTACATGATAAAGCCAAGACTGGTAGAAGATGAAGAACAAGAGATATTCTAGGACAAAATGATATACAGCCAAGTTAACTCCTTTATTAAAAGAATTTAAGTCAACAATCTGTTCGAAGGTCACTTAAGAAGGGTTCAGTCAGAATCCCTCAAGGGCAGAAATTGTATCATAATATCTTTACATTGCCCTCTTGTAATATAATGCTTGACATATAGACACTCAATAATTGTAGACCTTGGAATAATCAGAGAACAGTACTTGGCACTGTTAAACCTTTGATTCTAAAAGAGTAAGGCAGAGAGAAAGGAGAAATATTGACCTCTTGCTATATGCCAGGTCCTGTGTTAGGAGATTTACATATATTATGCTAATTAATATTCACAATGGCTCATGGGGGTTTATACATATCTCCCTATTTTTCAGAAGAGGTGTTTGAAGCTTTGGGAAGTTGGGTAATTTACTGTGGCCACATAGCTAGTGTATGGCCAGAAGCAGCATTCAAACTCAGGTCTGTTTTTCTCCACAGCCTACATTTCTACTTTTAGATGTGAACTTTTACTGAAATTTCTGCTGCAGCACTCTTGGGAGAATGCTAAAAAACTGTGTTCATTTATAATAATAGAAAAATATGGAATTACACAATCATGTGCTAATGTAATTTCTGTAGTAAGTCTTGTGAATCCTGTAAAAGTTCAGAGAAGCAGAGTTGAGAATTAGTTTTTTTTTTTTCCCCTGTATTTTGTGGATTCAGGAAGCTTTTTATTCAACTTACTACTGGTAAATGAAACATGAAATGAAAGAAATGAATAACAAATGAGACCGTTGAATAAATGATTGTGCATAGCCTGTGTTTAGAGCAAGTGTTTCTGAAGTTGCCAGTGTTAGATTGCTGCTATACGGTGTTCTGGATATTTTAAGTGTGTAGTTGATGACTCACTTGGCCTCCAAAGAGAGTGAGAGTATAAATATAATAAGCGGGAGGAGGAGAATACTTCTAGAGAGCTGCTTAGAAAACCTTGGGCAGTGGTTTGGGCTTACGGCCTCTGTACCTGTCCCTCTCCGTTAACTCTCCCTCACTAGAGCAGTGCTGCCCTCATATTTCCACAGCCTGAACCTTGTTGCTGGTTTTCTAAGCAGTATCTTTTTTATTTTTTAGGGTTTATAAGGATGTGATTTTTTTTTAAATATTCTTTTTGCTTTCGGTTTCAGGCCACACTATTTTTTTTTTAGCCTCACATGTCAAAAAGCTCTGCTGCCTTCAGACCTCTGAGTCATGGGCAGTGACTGGCTCCTCCAGTTTTCCGCCCCAGGTCCCACATGCTTCCAAATGTGCACATTTGCTGGATGAATCAATGATGTGGAGGAGGATTCCAGATAGAGTGGACCTTCCCACTGCTGCGTAGCTACCCATGGTTTTCCTCCCACCTCAGTCTTCAAGGGCCAGACGGGTTTTGAAGGGAAGAGGAATTCTGCCCAGGATTTTGTTGCCAGGGTGCCAGAGATAAGGGCTCCCCACAGAAAATAATCTGCCTCCTACTCCGCCCAATGTAAATTTGGAAACCAGTGATGAGTTATATGTATGTACTTTTAAGATCTACTGGTACAGTTGAAGGAGGGACACATTTTTTTAGTATGGGGGCAATATACCTATATTCGATATAACTTTATTACTAGATATTCATAGCAATAAAGAATAATGCATCTAAATAACCTGAACTAGTCTCAAAATAATTGGTCCTCGGTAATAGCACTCACCATTGTGATTACTATAAGACAATGGCAATGAATATATTCCGTGCTTTATACCTAATTCCTTATATCCCTGACCTAAAGATTATCCTGAATTTCATATTTAAAATGTTAGGGGAAAGAGAAAATACTGATATTATTAATAGACTATAGCTGTGATTATTCTCTTATGATCTAAATGCTATCTAGGCTTTCTAAATTACATGACTTTCTTCCACATGTTAAGCTGTGGTCTGGCCCATTATGGGAAAGGTGCAGGGTTTGATGAATCAAGAAAACAGTCAAAACTTTGGATAACCTCAGACTTCAAGTTGTCAATGTACTGATATTTTTATGAAAGTGTCTGCTACTCGGGTCTTGAGTGAAGGTAATCCAGGCCAAATGTGTTCCTGTCTGAAGTTTTAGTATTTTTATCATTTTCTTCCAATAGAAATGGGGTCTGGCCTTTACTTGGAAGATCTATTTTGTGGATCATAAGATTGTGTTCTCAGAGTACTGGAGGTTATGAGCAGGTGCTCCCAAAAGAAACCCCAGACTTGATTTGATTTCTAGGTGACACAGAGTAACCTTGAGTAGGGAAACTACGTAATTAGTCCAGTCTTGATGGGAACTAGTCATAAGTAATACAGAAGCAGCTTGTACAGAAAAATTGGAGCAGACAGTTTTGTAATTCAGCCCAGTTGCTACTTCCTGTTTCTACTGCAGTTGCCAGGAATGAATAAAGTAGATTTTGATTGAGGGTTTTGTGTTGAATAATGGAAGATGCACTGGGTTTGGGGGGATGATATTAAACTTTAAAGTGATTTGGATGAAAGGCTGGTCCCCTTCTGGGGGCAACTTCGTTGTTTAAGAATTTTATTATGCTATTCTTAAGATGAGGGAGTGATGTGAGTCAGAGAGGAATACATGTACTATCTGAGCTGTGATAGTCACTGAAAATGCTAATGATGAATAAGAGGGGGGATGCCACAGGGAAAATCTTGAGGAGCAAATCTCTAGTCCTTAGTTTCTGTCTCTGTTAAATGGGAATGACAGTGTGGATCTGGTGGGATTGCCATGAGGATGAGCAGTAGTATATGTGCCAGACCTGCTACAATGTCTGAACAATATATGTTCTATATGTGGGAATTCATAGTAGTAGTTATAGCCACAATGGTCATTCTGATAGTTATTCTAATAGTGATGATAATAAAAATAATGGAAACAAAACAATGCTTACAATGTTCTAGGCAGTGTGTTAAAGCTTTACATGCATCGTTTTAGTTATAGAATTAACCTTTTGATGGAAGATACAGTCATCATCCCATTTTAGAGTTAGTTGTAGTTAGAATGGTGATGCTGGGACAGTGGAAGTAGTAATAGGAATGGTATAATGGTATTCCTACTGCCTCAGATCTTCTATGGACATAGGAAGGGTAGAAATAACAGGATTATATGCATACCAAACCTTCCTGAACTCTTTTAAAAAGCAATACTATTCTTAGAAACTAGACCTTATCTCTCGGTTTCTTTCCCCAATCTTTGACTCAAGTAGAAGAACAGTACATGTGAATTTCTGGCCACAGTCCACGTTATTCAAAGGTTATCCATCAGAGTTCACTCTTCTAGGAAGCATCTCAGCAAATACTCCTCAAGTGTCTACAATGTGAGAGTACCCAGATAGGCACTGAGGATACAAAGATGAGTATATTGCAGTCACTGGACTAGTTTAGGAACCAGCAAAGAATGATGGGTAACTAAAGGAATTGCAATGCAGCATTATATGCACTGAAATCCTGAGGTACGTGTACAACACATGGAAAGAAAAATGATTCTGTTATGGTAGAAGGCTGTAAGTATACCATGGTGGTTGGGGAGAAGCCAGAGTTTCAAACTGGTCTAATTATTTGAAGTAGGAACCTTAGCACAACATTTATTTATTAAATGCTATGTGGATGGATTGTGTACAAACAACAACAACAACAACAACAAAAAAAACAGATGATCAAGGTAATTATCAAAACAATGTATGTAGGGAAAATTCTTAAGAAATAAAATAGGTAAGAATATTGTACGGGATTTAGAACATGAGATTTGGATTCAGAAGATCTATGATTAACACTAAGTCACTAAACCTCTCTGACTCTTTTATTTCCTAATCTGTGAGAATATAATATTCTTGCTCTACCTCTGCCATACTTTCATAGATTTAAGTTCTACATAAGCTATAAAATGCTATATAAACTTGAAAGCACAATATAAACACTGGTTGCTTTTGATTATATATAGCCGGAAAGATTAGGGAAGATATCAGGGAAAGAGTGTTCCTTAAATTGAGCTTTAATGAGTAGGATTTGAATATGGAGAGGAAGAGTTTGTGTTGGGGAGATCAGAAAACCTCCCAATTTCCTCTCTTGAGAAGGGACAGGATCATCACAGTGATCATCCTCCATATGGTGGAGGGTACAGCATAAATAAATGAATATTAATCGGAAAGTTTAAGACTAGGTTTGTTGGGATTATATCTAGTCATCAGTAGGGACCCCATCAGTAGTAGGTAGAAGTGCATCATAATCAAAGAGCTGTGTTTGGGAGAATTTTCTGTCTACAGTTGATAGGATGCTCTAGAAAGCAGAGAGACAAAATGCAGAGTGAGTTAGGAGGCTAGAGCTAGCAAAGACTTGAACTAGGTTAGAGGTTAAAGGACTAGGAAGGAATAAATGAATACAAGAGATATTACAAATGATAGAAGATCCAGAATTGGTTTATCTCTCAAGCTCCTCTGATACTACCATGGCCAACATAGATTTGAAAGAGCTTTGAGGAGGTGAATAGTGGCTGAAATCCTCCATTTCCTACAAAATAGAGCTACAACATTCAAAGCTTTCCATGTTCAGGCTTTGATCTGCCATTTTGATCCTTCAATTAATTCTGTGCTATAGCCATAGAAAACCATTCCTCATTGTGTGACTATGTCTAATGTCTTTTTTTTTTTTTTAATGTTGTTTCTTCTGCCTAGAATACCAGTTTCAACACAATAGACTGCTCTCACCCTTCAACTTGCTGCAAAACCTCCCTTGGAACATGCCCTCTCCCTTCCCCCACCCTCAATTTAGAATTCTTATCTTTCTTTTTTTTTTTTATAAAAGTGTCTTTTTTTAAATTCTATTTTATTATGTTAATCACCATACATTACATCATTAGTTTTTGATATAGTGTTCCATGATTCATTGTTTGCATATAACACCCAGTGCTCCATTCAGTACCTGCCCTCTTTAATACCCATCACCAGGCTAACCCATCCTCCCACCCCCTCCCCTCTAGAACCCTCAGTTTGTTTCTCAGAGTCCATAGTCTCTCATGCTGCGTCTCCCCCTCTGATTTCCCCACCTTCATTTTTCCCTTCCTACTATCTTCTTCTTCTTCTTCTTTTTTTTTTTTTAACATATAATGTATTATTTGTTTCAGAGATACAGGTCTGCGATTCAACAGTCTTACACAATTCACAGCGCTCACCATAGCACATACCCTCCCCAGTGTCTATCACCCAGCCACCCCATCCCTCCCATCCCGCACCACTCCAGCAACCCTCAGTTTTTTTCCTGAGATTAAGAATTCCTCATATCAGTGAGGGCATATGATACATGTCTTTCTCTGATTGACTTATTTCGCTCAGCATAATACCCTCGAGTTCCATCCACGTCGTTGCAAATTCCTATCTTTCTTGAATCAACTAACATGGTGCTGGTACCTTCATTAGCCAAAGATAGTATGTGCAAAAGTTGGGATTTATTCAGTAATCAGTACTGATGTATGAGTTTCAATCCACTGTGGGATCAGATTCTTATGAAGGAATCTGATAGCTTTTGGATTTCATAATCAAGAACCCTTGTGAATAGCCTGGTTCCCCTCATGATGCTCAATATCATTAAATCAGTGCTGCCGTTAGAGCACACTGTGCAGTCATACACTTCTGTCAAGAAAGATTTTCGGGGAGCAAACTAGAAATTATGCCATTTTATCTATCAAAGCTATTTAAAAAATAAGTCATTCAGGATACAGGTACCTCCAAAATATAATTTTTTTCTGGCACAGAAAAAGACACTTCTCTGCCCTCAATCATTCTAACTTTTCCAAAGGTTGGTTTTGTAGCAAAGGTCCTAAATACAAAACAGCACATTCTCTGCAGATAAACTATCAAGTGGTAAATTACATCAAACAATGCCCTTTTTTTGGTGGAATGTGATAAACAAGGGTCTTACCTTTTCACTTACTTGTTGGCCTTTGAAGGGTCTAATAGCTTCAAAAAAATTGTTCTATCAATGTGCAATTTCAATAAGTAACTTCCCCTTTATAGGTTACCTATGCTTCCTAGTGGGTAAGTAGGATTATTTTCCAGCACTAGATATTGACATTTTTCAGCTTGGAAGTATTCTAAGCAAACAAAACCCCCTTTCCTTCTAATTATCCCACATGCACACACTGTCATTCCCACGCTGTTCCCAGGACACAGTTTCTACCCATATGGGTCAGTCTAAGATCCGTAACTGCTTTCACATTTGCCCAGGTAATTTCAAATGCTTATTAGTAGGGACTGACCAACCAGTCAGTGAATCAGCCAGTAGCCCCTTCTTTTAATGCTCTTCTAAATTGCTTATGTACCTATTTCTCTCTGAACATTTACTGGTGACCTCTTAGGAAGTTTCTCCATGTACTTTAATTAATTTTGACTCCTCATAAATATTCAGTTCAGTAAATTAACAAATGAGGTGACATGACATACCATGAAGGCTCATTCTCTTTTCAGGCCAATGGATCTACAACACAATGATCCCACCTTTTGGAGGGAATCCACCTATCCCTTCTTCATATTCATAGCCACACTTAGCTGAATCACTGTCTTCTTCAGCCTAACAAGAGCCTCCTAATTAACCCCGTTTCTAGTCTTCCTCTGCTCCAATTCATTTTTCTCACAGGAGCTAGTAATTTTGCTGCTGAATTTTATTCTATAAAGAGACTCTTGTACTTTTGAGTATGTCACAGTTGACCAAATTTTAAAATATCATATGTGTGAAAATAATAAAGTAGGGTAAAAATAACCACAAACCCCTCTCCCCTCTTCCAAGTTTAGAATTAGAACAACACTAATATCTTTGAGGATACCTGTGTGCTATTCCCAAGTTCTATTTCCCTGCCTTCTTCTGCAGTTTATTTTTCTCATTCAGTAAAAGTTTTTAAGTCATCCATGTTATGTATATAGTAGTAGATTATTCATATTTATTGCCATTTGGTATGTCATTGTGTGGACAATTATTTATTCATATATCCATCCTCCTGCCAATAAAGATTTAGATTGTTTCCAGTCTTTCTTATTACAAACAACGTAGCAATAGTCATTCTTGCGTATATCTCTTAGTGTCTATACACAGAATTTCTCTAGGATTGGAATTGCTGGGTCATACAGTTTTTACCTGTTAAACATTAAACAAGATAATGTCAGGTTGTTTTCCAAAGTGGCTGTGCCTAGCCACATGCCTCCCAGAAGTGTCAAGGAGTTTACATTTTATACAGGCTCATCAATATAACATTTGGTCAGACTGACATTAATTTTTGCCCATTTAGCAGGTGTAACATGCCATTGTGCATTTTACCTACTTTGCATTTTCTGGATGAAAAGTAAGACTGGGGATGTTTTAATATGTTTATTCAACATCCATGTTTCTGTTTCTGTGTTCAATGCTATTCGCCTACATTTATATTGCATTTCCTTTTCTCTTACTGATTTATAGTTTGTCTGTTTTATTCTTTTAAGATACTGATACACCATTGACTATAGGTGTTGCAGGTACCTTCTTTTACATTGTAGATTAAGCTCTTGTTTTAGTGTATGCAAACATATCAATTCTTTCTCGTTATACTTGAAACTTTCTCTGTTTTAAGAATTATCTTCCTGTCTCAAGATCATAAAGATATCAAACTATAACTTTTCTCTTTTATACATAAGTGTTTAGTCAATCTGGTGTTGATTCTTGTGTATTCTTTTTCCAAAATAAATAAATAATTCTCACATTTATTAAATAGCCTCCCTTTCTCCTCCTCCCAGTTATCTACACTGCACACTCAGACATATATTTCTTTTTTTCTTTTTTTTTGTCTCACTCTAGTTTATTATCTTGAATCAAACAATGGCAGGGCACATTTTTTTTAATTGACATTTTACTTTGTCTATGTTGTTCTTAATTTAGAAATAATGGTTTACAATAATACTTACTAGAGGAGATTATTCTTTTTTTTTAATTCTTGGTCTTTTTTTTTTAGTTTTTATTTAAATTCCAGTTAGTTAACATACAGTGTAATATTAGTTTTAGGTGTACAATATAGTGATTCAATTATCCTTTAAGTGCTATCCACAGATTATTTTCAAGATACCTAAATTAATATATTTCTATACTTTGTGGGCCTGTTTCTCTGTTCTCTATCCTGCTTCACTGGTTAACTTGTTTGTCCCTGTGCCAAATCCACACTATCTTAATTAAAATTCTTAATGATGTCTAATAGTTCAAATTCTTCCACATTATTTTGCTTTAGGAATATCTTGGCTTTGTTTAAGTTTTATTCTTTGGTGTGCATTTTAGAATGAACTTGGAAATTTCCACCAAAATTCCTGTTGTGGTTATCAGTGTACTTGCTTGAACCTGTATGTTAATTTAGGAAGATTCATCCTTTTCTGAGATTGAGTTTTCATATCTATAAAGTTGGACTATTTTTGCATTTATTTAGATCTTAATGTCTTTCAATAATTTTATATTTTTTCATAAATATTTCACATTTAAAAATTACTCATTTCAAAAAACTTTTTTGAAATTTTTCATCAGCTTCCTATATTGTTATTGATAAAACTCTTTCCCCCATATTTATTGAAAGGATCATATGATATTTCATTTTTATTCTGTTAATATGATTAATTACATTGAGTTGTACGAGTTAAACCAACTTTGTATTTCTGGTGTAAGTCATTTTCCTTTGCTTGCTTGCTTGCTTTGATTATTTTTGTTTTAGTTTCATTATTCTGCTGTTACTACATTGCTTTTCTTCTAACTTCTTTGAGTTTAATCTTTTTTTTATTTTTGTAAATGCCTGAGGTAGTTGATTAGCTCACTGAATCAGCCCTTTTCTTTTATATTAGCATTAAATACATTTCCCTGGAAACATTTTAGATACATTGGCATCACATAACATTTTATATGAGTCTTTTTTATTAACATTCAAGTAAAACCTTTTACAAAGATTTTATGATTTCTTTGCTCTAAGAATTATTTTGAAAAACATTTTTTTTAATTTCCAAAAATATGGAGACTTTTTTCCTTTCTGTTATTGATTTCTGATTTAATAAAACAATGTCTAGGAAACATTCAATGGTAAATATCCTTTTAAATTTATTTTAGATTAGAATGTGGTCAATAATTTGCCATTGTTGTTTGCCTGAGAAAAATGTGTATTTCCTAATTATTAGAATTAAGTTTTTAACTATATTCAGTAGGCCATGTTTGCTATTTTTTTTTTGTTTTTAAAGATTTTTATTTATATATTTGAGAGAGAAAGAGAGAGAGAGTGCATGGGGAGGGGCAGAGAGAGAGGGAAAGAGAGAATCTCAAGCAGAGTCCCCACTGAGCACTGAACCTAAAGTGGGGCTCCATCTCATGACCCTGAGATCATGACCTGAGCCACCCAGGCACCCCACTAGTTTTTTTTTTTTTCAAATCATCTAGACCTTTGCTAAATTTCTACCTATTTAACCTATCAATAAGTCAAAGAGATTTGTTTATACTCTCCCTCTAGAGTAGTGGATTTATTGATATTTGTTAATATGTGCTTGTGTTTCTTTCTTTAAACTTTTCACATAGTCTTTAAGTTATGTATTTGATAATCTTAATATCTGAGTTCCTTATAAGTCTGAATCTGTTGTTTCTCATGATAGTTTGTTTCCTAATGTCTCCTTAATGATGACTCTGTATTTTTGCTTAACTTAAATAATGAGAATTTTGTGGGGTCAAACCTGGGGATCTTTTCTTCCACAGAGGATTAGATTGCTTTCGATTGGAGCCAAAAGATTCTTTGGAATGGGGACCCTTTGCTTCCTTTTGAGGGTCCTGCTTAATTTTAGATTCTCATGTTCTCTGATCTCAGACCTGAAAACATTATTTTCCCTCAGGGCATCCCTGGCTTTCATTTCTTACAGCCCACTTCTCTGTTTTTGTTTGATGGTTTGTTGTTTGTTTTGGTCCTGCTGGTTTTCCTCACGTTCTTACATGTCTGTACTTCATTAAAAGCATGATAGAATTTATTAAGACATAGATGTGTTTGCAGCAGGAGGGTCCACTAGAGTGAGTGCCTTGTGTGCAAGACTGATGGAAGTGGGAACGTTTTAATGCAGATTTTGATCATGTTGATACCCTGCTTAAAATCCTCCAGTAGCCCTCAGGATTAAGTACAATCTCTAGCAAAAGCATGAAGACCCCAAGAACAAATCTCCTTTCACATCTTCAATTTCCTTTCCTTCTACTTACCCATATGAATCTGTACTCATTATACTAAATACCAAAATACTTGTAATTCCCTGAATATGTCGTACTTTTTAAAGTCTTTCTGCTGCTTCAGATCTTTTTACTATTTATCTGGATACTTCAGCCTTTAAGTTTCAGGGCACATACCACTTCTTTTAAAAGTATTTTCTAACTTCCAAAGAATAGTTTAAGTTCCCTTCTTCCAAATTCCCATTACAACTTATACATACTTTTTTTTTTTTTTTAGCTTTTACAAAGCTGCATCTCTTTCATTTCTTGTTTTTATCTATTTTTTTTTTTTCTGTCAGGCTCTGAGAGAAAAGGCTGTTTTTTATTTATCCCTCTATTTCCAGTGCATAATATTTAGGGTGATCAAATATGCTAAGCTCTTAGTTCAGGGGCTGCTATAATGGAATACCAAAGACTAGGTGGCTTATAAACAACAGAAATTTGTTGCTCGCAGTTCTGGAGGCTGGAAAATCCAGCATCAAGATACAAACAGATTTGGTGCCTGGTGAGAACCTGCTTCCTGGTTTATAGACAGTTATCTTTTTGCTGTGTTGTCACAGGGCAGAAGAGACAAGGTAGCTCCTTGGGGTTCTCTTATAAGAGCACTAGTCCTATTCACAAGGGCTCCACCCTCATGACCTAATCACCTCCCAAAGTCCTCACCTCCAAATACCATTACATTAGAGATTAGGTTTCAACTTCTGAATTTTGAGGGGGCATAAATATTCAGTTGATAGCAGCTGGGTTGCCCAAGAAAGTCCTGGCTTTTATCTCTAGTTTTCTCAGGGTAATGATTAATAGTACTCACTTTGGTTTTGAAAGTGCTCACCTTGGTTGAGAATTATATAGTTACCCTAATGATACTGTAATGTTTATTGGATGAATGAAAACATAAAAGAAAGGGAAGGGAGGATACATGGAACTGGACAATGAGATGTGACTCACCTTTCTAGCAATGTTGCTTTGTAAAAATTGTTTAACTCTGTGCTTTAGTTTGCCCATCTACAAAAAAGGAAAAAAATTCCCTGTCAACTTCAAAGTGAAGCTAACTGTAATAAAAACTCTAATATGTTAAACTTATGCAATGCTTTAAGATTAGCTAAGCAACTTCACAAACACAGTAACCTTTGTCTTCTAAATAAGTGTGCTTAGTAGTGAACATTTCCATACTTTTTTGAACTTACACTTCACATGACCAAGAGCAGTGGTTAGTAGGTGTTAAATGGTCTGGTGACTCTGCTTCCATATCTGTATTTATTGAGAGTCTGCTATGTGTAAGGTGCCTGTGTTAGGTACAGATCCGTGTCACTTTTTCAAATTTGTGTTATATTTAATGTGACTATTGAACTCATCTAATAAAACTAAAGCTATACTTTTCACTGGTTTCCCCATTCCAGAATTATAATCATGACACCTAATACCTTCCATGGAACTTATGAAACCCTCTGTCCCACAGCAATTAGAAGTGACAGAAGAAATCAATGGGGAAGTATTTCATTGAACTGCATTATACTTATGAATTGGGAACTTGCTTGAGTGCTTGGCTGAGTAATTAAGAGTGTCTTTCACTTAAGAGTTCTATCAGTTATGTTTACTTCTTTCTCATTGGATTAATTCATGAAATATGAAAAACTGTGGCAGGGCTCATATGGCTACTTTGAAAGTCTTGTAGCAGCAGATGTAGATTACAGCACAATTGATTTAACTCCTGTACCTGAATTGATTGACTAGATGGTCAAAATGGCAAGACAGAATAACAATGATCATTGCACATCTCGCATTATATAGTGTTCTCCATCTCATAAAACTCTTTCACTCACATAATCTCAAGATGATTCTATTTACCATGATGACCTTGTTAGGTAGACAGGAAAGTATTTTAAAGATAAGGAAATGAACCAGTTAACATGTATTTGTGTTTTATTAGTTAGTACTTGTCTGACTCTAAGTCAAATGGTCTCCCTGACCACAGTTGACCTTACTGACAAGAGATTGTTCTAAATGCAAATCTCACCTGCTTTCTCTGTTATATAGAACCTGTTTCTCTATTTTGGCATGACTTGAAATTCAGACAGTGCAACCTCTGTCTGTAGGCACCTCATGATCCCGCTCTTCCTTGCCTCTCCAACCTTAATTTTAATCCTTTTCCTTTTACCTCTTACTCCTTTCATCCCTTCCACACTTTGCTCACACTGTTTCTTCTTGTTTGTGTTGCGATATCAGTTGCAAGTTACCTGCTTCCTAAAGCCTTTGCTTGCCCTGTTTGCCTTTCCTCAAACTCTCCAGCCTCTATACTTCTCTATCAAAAGATTGAGAAAAAAAATGCGCTTACTTGTTTATAAATCTGCTTTTCTTGACTGGGCTCAGTGCCCTTTTCTTTCTGTATTCCTAGCTTCTGGCAGGGTTCCAGGCCTAGAATAAACACTGAAATCCTATTTATTGAAAAAATGATAAATAAATGAGTAATATACAATCCCATTTCTCCAATCTCATTTTATCTGAAACAGTTATTACATATTTACAGTTCTTTATAGTTGATCAAATGTGTTCATATCTCTCATTCCATCTGCACCACAGAAATAGCATGAGATGTATAGGCAGGCAAGGGCCTAGTTTACAGTTGAGGAATAGGAGGCTCAGGAAAAATAAATGACTGCCTCCAACTTGGTGACTCCTGGATGTCACTTCAATGTGAGAGTCTGTGTTCTTGTTGTGAGTGCTATAAGTGTGATCATTAGATATCCTTTGGCAAGGAATTTCCGCCATTGATTTAAATGAGTTGAGATAGGAAAGCTTAGCCTAGCAGGTTCTAAAAAAGCTTGAAGAATTCCAAAGAATTAAAATCTTTTATTCTGTATTTTTCCCAGCTCATCATTTTGTCTTGGCAATTAGGCATTGAGCCTGAAGCATTTATGAAAAGCATTGACAACACCTGCAGCAAAAATAAGAGTAGTTGATATTTAGTGAGCACCTACTATGTTCAGGGTGTTGTGCTCACTGTTACATGACTTTTCTCAACTAACCCTCAAAACTGATTCTTTTAATAGGTACTATTTCCTTTATTTTATAAAGAAGTCAAATCTCAGAGGGAATTCACTACCTTGCCCAAGTCAAATAGCTATTTCATGGTGGAGCCAGTAATTCTCTCTGGAGGGAGCTGGCTTTAGCTATTGGCCTCATCTGAAATTTTAGAGGGAACTTGCCAGGAACTGAGCTTCTCTTTGGTAATTTAGATCACAGAGATTGTTTTCTTGGCATGATTGTGATAAACTGCTATCTGGTGTTTGTAAATTGTCTAATGATCTATATGGGATATAAAATACAAATATTTCTTTCCTGATTTGGTTACCCTGAACATTGTGTGAAATCTTAGTACCTCAAGAGAGAGCAGTTGTCCTGATAGTGTTGCTTGGAGGAATTCAAATTAGATCAAGCTAGTCCCCAGTGTGTTGCAGTGTTCTCGTTCAGCCCGCTGCCTCAGAGAGCACTGCAGTGCAAACTTGTTCAGTGGAATCTCGATCACCTTATTATATATGCCTTCAGGAATTCATAATGTTCCATCCATTCACTCTGTTTCATAAAGACATGTGATGTAGTACACTGGATTAAGGATTCACATAAAAGGTAGGCAAGAACAAGACCTCTGCAGCTAGGTCATCCTGAGCCCAAACCACAGTCACTCTAATTACTAATGATGGGGTATTAGGCAAATGACTTAGTCTTTCTGAGCCTCAGTTGACTCATCTGTGAAATTGAGCTTCTTTAAGTATGTCATGGTGTTATTGTAAAGATAAAGTGTAATGTGTGTGTGTGTATACATATATATAAATAATTCCACATATAGTAAATGTTTAACAAGGATTATTACTTCACCCCTTTGTTTTAAAAATATTTTAAGTAGTATAACAATATTATAAGACATTCATAAAATGAGAAAATAATATATATTACCTATAGTCCCATACACATTAAACAACCATTCTAATTTTAGTGTATTTTCTCCTTTTCAATTTTCATATGGCTATGTTTAAATCCTGCCTTTTCACTTAGTATTACATTTAAACACTTTTGTAGATAACCTCTACTAAGCAACTCAGTCACTTCACTCCTTGGTATTGACTGAAGCGCAATGAAAGCATATGCCTACCTAAGTCCATGAAGAATTGTACTTGAATGTTTATAGCAGCTTTATTTGTATTAGCAAAATTGTGGAAATACCCAAAAACCAACAGGAGAATGGATAAAGAAATTGTGACATATCCATATAATGGAACACTACTCAGCAACAGAAAGGAATAAACTATTATTTATTTTATAGTTTTATAAACTTATTTTGATAAGCTTATAAATCCATAAGTATGCTGAATAAAAGAAGCCAGACCAAAAATAGAGTGCTTACCATAGAATCCCACTTATATGAAATTGTGGAAAACTCAAATTATACTGACAGCAGGAAATGGGTTGTTTAGGGATGAGAAGAGGTGGAAGGGAAAGATGAAAAAGGTGCACAAGGAAGCTTTTTAATTATCCTGAATAAACTGATGGTTTCACAGGAATTTATATAGCTCAAAACTCAAATTGTACGCTTTAAATGTGTAGTTTATTTTAAGTCAATTATATTTCAATAAACCTGTAAAAATTACGTATCTTGGGGAAAAATATCACTATAATAGTCCCATTGTATCAGTTCATTGAACTGTTCCCACTTGCTGTATGTTTAGATTGCTTCCAATATTTTGCTAGTATATACAACAACATTTCAATGAACATCTTTGGCACAAAGCTGTTATATATTATTTCCTTTCTCTTTAGAATCTACCAATGGTGAAATAGTATTTCACTGAGCAAGAATGATATAGAAAAGTATTTGTAGTTCACTCCCTATTAGTATAATTATTCTTGTGAGGGAGTTATGTGTATAGCAGATTTGCTAGCTACTTCTTTTTATGATTGTAATCACTGCTTTTTAAGGATCACTACTTGGGCCACTGATAAAAATAGTAGTATAAAGGCATATGGGTAACAGTTAGAGTTGTAAAACCAGGAGTTTCAGGCAGGAGATCAATGGTGATGGAACTTGAAGTTTCTTCAAGCATCTGTCCCTATCAGGTTTCCAGAGGCCTCATGAACTATCCCTGCTGTCTGTATATGCTACCAGCCATCCTGTTCAATAGTCAACTAGTCTGGTCAACCATTCACTTCTAGGTGCTTGCTTCCTTTCCTTCTTAGTCAATGGTGGTTTTTTGGTTTGTTTTTTGTTTTTTTTTTTTCCTACTGAGAAAGTACAAGGTGCCATATAGACCTTTCACTTGCACACTCACCGTTCATTTATTCATGCAATTCATGCAAGGAACATTTGCTGAGCTTGAACTATATGCCAAACATTCAATTTGTATTAGGGGAAAAGCTATGAGTAATATATAATGCCTGGCTTCAAATTCTTACAGTATTGTTTGAGAAACCAGTATGTAAATAGTAACTGAGAATAGGTGGTGTTTAGCTTAACCAGAGGCATATACCCCTGGGGAACATATACTTGTATCCCAGCCTGAAGTGTTAGGAAGTGGCACCTCAGCTGGCCAGTAGAAAAGAAAGACTCAGTGAAGAAACAAAGAAGGAGAAGGAGGAGACTGTTTCAGGTAAACAGTATGTATAAGATACCAAAGGGAGAGAAGGGATGGCAGCACTCTGTGGATATGTGTTTGACTATGATGCTGGTCTGGGAGTGAATGGCCAGGGCTGCATACTCAGGCTGCTGCCCTTGGCTTAGGCTGCCTTTTCAGAAGAGGTGGATAGTTTAAAGCTACAAAGGCAGGATTGGCGAGATTACAGTAGTAAGTGTAAGAGAGGCAAGGGTGTTAACAGGCCTGGGGCTCGGCCATTGAAGTGGTTTGCCATTGACCTGGTGACCCAGGTGTCCCACCATTGACTTACTCCTTGATCCCCTTCATCAGTAGTGGAGTGGATTTCATGTCGTTCAGTTTGCAGAGCCTAACAAGCCACCTGATGTCTCCTTTAAGGTAGTTCAGGTTTGGTTCATGACCTAATGATGACGACCATATTGATGAAAGTTTGTTTGCTTCTTTGTTTTTTAATGTGTCCTTTACAAGAAAGACTCCTAAGAAGTATCCAGAGTAATAAAAAAAAAAAGTACTGCTAAAATACTCCTTAAAGTGTTTGTTTTCTGATTACAAAAGTAATATATGCTTATTATAGAACAATAATTATCATTAATTATGACTGTCTTAATATATTTATTATAGAAAAGTTGAAAAAAATGCAACAGCATAAGGAAGAAAACAAACATTATTGGCAGTATTCCGAGGCAGCATATTGAAAAGGTTTTCCTTTCTGTATTATCTGCATATCTTATTATATCTAAACCTTAGTGTATTTAATAAATGCCCCACTAATAAATATTGAGTCATTTCCAACTGTTTTCTTTTATAAAATTACTGCAGTGGTGATTCTTACATATATATCTTAGCATACAATTACTATGTCATAAGTTTATAAAGGTGTAATTGTTGGAGAAGGCAGGGAATCTGGTGCTCTTACTTGAGTGTTGACTAGGTTCCAGCTTCCATATTTTTATACACGTTATCTCATTTAATTCTCACTTCACCTGTGTCAGGGATGTATTAACCCACTCTAGAGATGAAGAAACTAAGGCTCAGAGTGGTTGGTAACTCTCCCAAGATTATAGCCTGAGTTGGAGGTGAGACCTTAACCAGTCTATCAAACGCCAAAGCTCATGTTCTTCCATCTCTACATGTCTTCTCACAAAAATTAGTGAGAATCATGGTGCTTCTTTTGTCATCCAGAGACAAGATAATATCTCTCTTAATAAATAGTAAGAGTTACCAATCACTGACCATCACTATGCAACAAGTACTCTTCTCAGTACTTCATATGTGTTAACTCATTTAATCCTCCAAGCCCAATGACATAGGGTCTGTTACTGTACCCAACATAGAGATGAGGAAACTGGAGTATAGAGAAATGGACTAAATTACCAATGAACACTTAGCTCCTGGGCACAGAATGCAGGATTCAAGCCAAATAGTCTGCTCTGGAGTTATCATTCTAAACCTCTCCAGTGCATTGCCTCTCACAGACAATTGTCAGTTTGTGCCAGAAATCAAACTGTAAGTGTTGTCTTACTACATGTAGTAACATCACATAATATGAAAAGGCAGTATAAGGATCAAGAACACAGTGTTTTAGAACCAACCTACTTTTTTTTAAATCCAGTTTCTACCATTTACTAGATTTGTTAATCTATTTCTGAGTTCTTCATCCATAAAATGGATATTATAATAATAGTAAGCATCTTGTAGGGTTGTTATGGGAATAAACATTTGTATTGTACTTAAAATAATGCTTGGCATATACTTACCACTACTTGAGTTTTTGTTAAACAATTTGTAGTTTCTGAGTTCTCTTCTTCTGATTCCTTCCTCACAAACCACGCTCTAGGAAACTGTGATCTCAATGGTAGCCTGAGGGGACCAGAAACATCCACGATTTCTGGCCTTTCCAAAATGCCCTGCCCACTATTGCTGCCCCAGCAAAGATCTGGGCCCCAAGTCTTCATAGTATCTTATGTTTCTGAGAGATCTGTTTTAAAGGGAAGAATCAGCCTTGCCAACTTTCCAAATTTAGCCAAAACTGGGTCACCTAAAAAAGTAGTGCAATGTTCCCTCAAGTAACCTTTTGCTTATGTTAATTTTATATGAAGCATTCCTCACCAAATCTTAGCACGTTCTGAATTTCATGAGTCACTCTTCGGCAGATAAATGTGTGAAGAGTGCCTTTTCAGAACTGTTACCAGATGTGGAACAGCTTGTTTCTGCCCTTGATCAGGTCTGTATCTCTAGAGACTGGTACCAAAACTAAAAAACAAACAAACAAAAAAGAGGATCAGATATGAGCATTTTTACTTTTGTCTTTCCTGTTGTAAAATCTTCAGGAAGGAATTTTACTTTGAAAGAATTGGGCCGCATCCCTAATATCGCTCACTGACTCGTGCCAAGCTCTCTGCTAGGTGCTCTGGAACAGATAGGAATTTGATTCTGGTCCTGTCTTCAAAGATGGCACAGTTGTTGATTTTTACAGTCTCTAGAGAAATGCTTCTGAGGAACTGTCTTCAGTTTGGGTCAGAGGTTGATTTTCTCAAGCCTAACTTGACACAGTCACATGAATCATTATCAGACACAGGGCCCCCCTTCCCTGTGTCCCCTGACTGAAATAAAGATGTGCAGAGAACCTAGCTTGTAAAGTCAAATGAAGAGCTACTCTCCTTCAGTGGGCAAAGGATGTGTGGGTTACCGTGGAAGGAAGGCTGCTAATGCTTTGAGAGGTCTTCCCATAGGCCAGGCACTAAATTAGAGAGTTGGTGATTACATTTTAGCCTCTAGTCAACTCTGTGAGGTGATTGTCTCTTTCAGCACGTGTGGGAACTGATGCTTACTAATAATCTTCAATGAGAATAACTTGATTAAGGTCAGAGCTAGGAAGGGGTAGAGTCCAGAATTTGAACTTAGATCTGTCTGGCTCTGGAGTCCATGTACTCAACATTGTACAAATTATCTCCTCAGAGGAATCATTTTAGAGAAAATGTATATTGCATTTAGGGTGTTAGAAATCCTTGCCAGAGTGAAAGAATTTTAAAGGCTGCTGGCATCACGTTCTTGAAGAAATGGTATTTCTTCCATCACCATATAATCTTACTCATGCCTTTTTCTAACAAGTGCATCTTTATAGCCTGTTCTAGTTCAACTTAAGCAAGGTTATGCATAAAGAAGTTGAGTTTTGGGGTGCTTGGGTGGCTCAGTCGTTAAAGAGTCTGCCTTCAGCTCAGGTCATGGTCCCAGGGTCCTGGGATCGAGCCCCACACCGGGCTCTCTGCTCGGCGGGAAGCCTGCTTCTCCCTCTCCCATTTCCCCTGCTTGTGTTCCCTCTCTCTCTGTGTCTCTCTCTGTCAAATAAATAAAATCTTTAAAAAAAAAAAAGTTGAGTTTTATTTGTCTTTATCAACTTGACAGCATGGAAAAAGATGGGAGCTTTGGAGGCTCATTAAAGCTCAGTTCTTTTGGTATACCTGCTGCTGAATCTCAAATGGAAAGAATAATACTTTATTTGTGGGGTCAGCATACAATATAGTTGTTTTTAGTCAACTATATGGATTAGAGTTGTATATCAATACATCATAGTCTTTTCCCTTCACAGTGAGATAGCTGAGTGACTCACTATCTGGGTAAAAGGAACTCATCTGGAGATACTTACTAAGTACACATAGCGTCATATTGTTTTAGATGATTGAAGGGCACTAGCGCTAGAGGATTGAATGTCTAAGTGTCCTGCCCTTGGTGCCTTTAGATCCTGGATATGGAGAAAGAATTAGAAAGTAGAAATAATTGAGATACAATGCTTTAAAATACTACATTTTCAGTGAATAAAATAGAATTCATCAAAAGTAGAAACTAGTACAGTTGAGGGCTCAAGGAAAACCTGCTGGGGAGGTAGGGCTCTAATAGGTCTTAGGGAGGAGGTGGGGGCCAGGGGAAGAAGTTACACAGGCTAAAGAAAGAATTTAAGCCATCAGTTTTTCCTACAACTTCCCTCCTCACCTTTTTATTTCCTTGTTTCCATAGTAAGGGCATAGTGGTCATTTCCTTTTCCTCCCCACTTCCCTTCCATAGGACCAGTGTGACTGTTTTACTTGATTGTAGAGACAGAAGTATTGATCTTCTTGTCATCCAAAAGGAGTTTAGATAGTTTCATTTGTTCATCACCATTGCCATTTAACTTACTAGTTAAGGTAAAAAGAAAATTTTCTTGCAGCTTTGCAATACACCCCAATGTTTATAGCAACGATGTTCACAATAGCCAAACTATGGAAAGAGCTCAGATGTCCATCAACAGATGAATGGATAAAGAAGATGTGATGTGTATATGTGTGTATATATATATATATATATATACACACACACACACACACATATATATATATATACACACACACATACACACAATGGAATATTACTCATCAATCAAAAAGAATGAAATCTTGCCATTTGCAATGATGTGGATGAAACTAGAGGGTATTATGCTAAGCAAAATCAGTCAGTCAGAGAAAGACAAATCCCATATGATTTCACTCATATGTGTAATTCAGGAAGCAAAGCAGATGAACATAGGGGAAGGGAAGGAAAAATAAAATAAGATAAAAACAGAGAGGGAAGCAAACCATAAAGGACTCTTAACTATAGGAAACAAACAGGGTTGCTGGAGGGGTGAGGGATGGGGGGATTGGGTAACTGTGTCGGGCATTAAGGAGGGCACTTGATGTAATGAGCACTGGGTGTTATATACAACTGATGAATCACTAAATTCTTCCCTGAAACTAATAATACACTACATGTTAACCAAATTGAATTTAAATAAAATATATATTTTTAAAGATTTTATTTATTTATTTGACAGAGAGAGACACAGCGAAAGAAGGAACACAAGCAGAGGGAGTGGGAGAGGGAGAAGCAGGCTTCCCGCGGAGTGGGGAGCCCGATGCGGGACTTGATCCCAGGACCCTGGGATCATGACCTGAGCTGAAGGCAGACACTTAACCATCTGAGCCACCCAGGCGCCCCTAAATAAAATATTTTTTAAATGTCCTTATTTCAAAAGGAACGTGGAAGTGAAGCTACTTAAAATAAAACCATGCGTGCCTAATAGAGAACATTTGAAAAGCATAGGAGAATATATAAAAAATGTTTAACATCAGCCTACCATACAGAGAATATTGTAATTTATATTTTGGAGTGTTTCCTGTCAGCTTTTGTTTTATTTTCATATGTATTATCTTCTGTTTACTTCTCATAATGATGATTACATTATATATATTTCTGTATTCTTTGTCTAAAAGTTGTTACAAGCATAAAATTCCACATATAGACCATGGTTTACTTAACCACTACTTAGTATCACACATTGATGTTGTGCATAGTTCCCACTGGTAAAATAAAATCGTGTTAAAAATGATCAGTTTTCATTTTTAGATTATTTCTAGAAAATATACTCTGGGATGTGGAATATATAGAATTAATTTTTTGGTGGAGTTAAGTTTTTTATTGAAATATAATTGTCTACGGCCATACCACCCTGAACACACCCGATCTCATCTGAAATATAATTAACATACAATATACTATTAGTTTGAAATATACCTCATAGTGATTCCATATTTTTATAGTTTATGAAATGATCCCTACAATAAGTGTAGTCACTATTTGTCACCATACAAAGTTATTACAATATTTTTGACTATATTCCCTATGTTGTATATCACTCCCCATGACTTATTTACTTTATAACTGAAAGTGTGTACCTCATAATCTTCATCTATTTCATCCACTGCCAACCCCTCCCCTCTCTGGTACCAACAGTTTGTTTCCTGTATCTATGAGTCTGTTTCTATTTTTGTTATGTGCAGGGTGTTTTGTTTTATTTTGTATTGTTTTTTAGAATCTACATATTAAGTAAAATCATATGATATTTCTTTGTCTGACTGATTTATTTCACCTAGCATAATACCCTCTAGGTCCATCCATGTTGTTGCAAATGGCAAGATTTCATTCTTTTTATGGCTGAGTAATATCCCGTGTGTGTGTATACATATATATAATATATAATATATAATACATCTGTATCAATTCATTTGTTGATGGATACAGGTTGCTTCCATATTTTGGCTATTGTAAATAATGCTGCCATAAACATAAGGATGTTATATCTTTTCAAATTGGTATTTTTGTTTTCTTTAGATAAATATCCAGAAGTCAAATTCCTGGATTGTATTTCTATTTTAATTTTTTGAGGAACCTCCATAATGTTTTCCATAGTGGCTGCATCAATTTACATACTCGCCAAAAGTGCACAAGGGTTCCCTATTCTCTACATCCTTGCCAACAGTTATCTTTTGTCTTTTTGATAATAGCCAGTCTTACTGGTGTGAGGTGATATCTCATTGTGGTTTTGATTTATATTTCCCTGATGGTGAGTGATGTTGAGCATCTTTTCTTGTGTCTGTTGGCCATCTGGATATCTTCTTTGGAAAGAATGTCTTTTCATATCCTTTGTCCATTTTTAATCAGTTGTTTTCATATTAAGTTGTATAAGTTCTTTATATATTTTGTATAGAAATCCCTTATCAGATGTATGATTTACAAATAACTTTTCCCATTCAGTAGGTTGCCTTTCTGTATTGTTGATGATTTCCTTCTCTGTGCAAAAGATTTTAGTTTGATGTAATCCCATTTGTTTACTTTAGCAATTGTTCCCCTTGCTTGAAGAGACTGGTTCAAAAAATACTACTAAGACTGATGACAAAGAGCTTACTGCCTATGTTTTCTTATGGAGTTTTATGGTTTCAGGTCTCCCATTCAAGTCTCTAATTCATTTTGGATTTATTTTTATATATGGTGTAAGATAATGATTCAGTTTCTTTCTTTTTTTTTTGTATGTAGCTGTCTAGTTTTCCCTGAACCATTTATTGAAGAAACTGTCTTTTCCCCATTGTAAATCCTTGTCTTCTTTATGATAGATTAAGCAATCATATGTGAGAAAGTTTATTTCTGGACTCTCCATTTTATTCCATTGTTCCATGTCTTTGTTGCCAGTACCATACTGCTTTGATTACTGTAGCTTCATAGGGTAGTTTAAAATCAGGGAGGCTGATTTGTATAGCTATTCATTTTGATGCAGGTGTGAATGGTATTGTCTTCATTTCTCTTTTTGATAGCTCATCATTAGTATATAAAAATGTAACTGATTTCTCTGTGTTTCATATCCTGTGACTTGACTGAATCTATTTATTAGTTCAAATAGTTTTTTTGGGTGAGTCTTTAGGATTTTCTATATATAATATCATGGCATCTGCAAATAGTGAATTTTACTTCTTCATTTCCAATTTGGATGCTCTTTTTTTCTCTCTCTTTCTCTCTTTTTCCCCCAATTGCTTCAGCTAAGTCATCCAATAGTATGTTGAAAATTTGGCAAGAGTGAGCATACTTGTCTAACTCCTGATCTCAGAGGGAAAATTTTCAGCTTCTCACTATTGCTTATTATTTTATCTGTGGGTTTGTCATATATGTTTTTTATTGTGTTGAGGTATATTCCTTCTATATCCACTTTGTTGAGAATTTTTTTTATTGTAAATAGTTTTTGAATTTTGTCAAATAGTTTTAATCTATTGAGATTATTATTTTTATTTTTTGTTTTGTTAATGTGGTGTACAACATTTTGTTTTGTTAATGTGGTGTACAACATTTATTTTTTGTTTTGTTAATGTGGTGTACAACATTTGTTTTGTTAATGTGGTGTACAACAAATCCCATTTGATTGTGGTGTACAATCCTTCTAATGTATTACTGAATTCTCTTTGTTAATATTTTGTCGAGGATTGTTGCATGTATTTCATCAGGGCTATTGGCCCAGATTAGCAAAAATAAAGGAGCTCATCACCACTCTAAATCAACCTCAGAAGAAATGTTGAAGGGTCTTCTTTAAGCAGGAAAAATAGACCATAACTAGAAATAAGAAAACATATGAAAGAAAAACTCCTATTGGTAAAGGCAAATATATAACAAAGGCAGTGGATCAGCCACTTAAAAAGCTAGTGTGGGCGTGCCTGAGTGGCTCAGTCAGTTAAGCATCGACTCTTGATTTCAGCTCACGTCATGATCTCAGGGCTGTGAGATTGAGCCCCTCATTGGGCTTCATACTGAGCGTGGAACCTGCTTAAGATTTTCTCTCTCCCTCTCCTTCTGTCCCTCCCCCTGCTTGTGCACTCGCTCTCTCTTTCTCTCAAAACAAACAAACAAACAAAAAAAACAAAACAAAACTAGTGTGAAGATTAAAAGGCAAAAATAGTAAGATCAACTATAACAAAAATAAGTTGTTAAGGAATACATAGAATTTTTAAAAAGGTGTAAAATGCGTCAAAAACCCAAAATGTTGGGGTGGTAGAATAAAAATATAATGCTTTTAGAATGTTTTCAAAACAGTTATCAGCTTAAAATAGAGTGACATATCAATATATATGAACCTTATGATAACCACAAACCAAAACCCTATAATAGAGACACAAAAAATAAAGAGAAAGAAACCTATACATGGACTCTGAAAAACAAACTGAGGGTTCTAGAGGGGAGGGGGGTGGGAGGATGGGTTAGCCTGGTGATGGGTATTGAGGAGGGCACGTTCTGCATGGAGCACTGGGTGTTATGCACAAACAATGAATCATGGAACACTATATCTAAAACTAATGATGTAATGTATGGGGATTAACATAACAATAAAAAAAAAGAAACCTATACATAACAGCTAAAGAAAATCATCAAACCACAAGGGAAGAGACCAAGAGAAGAAGAAAAAAAACAGAGAACTACAAAAACAACCAGAAAACAATGAACAAAATGACAATAATTATATACTTATCAATAGTAAATTTAAATGTAAATGAACTAAATGCTCCAGTTAAAAGATATAAGGAGGCTGAATGGATAAAATAACAAGATCCATTTATATGCTGCCTACAAGAGACTCACCTCAGACTTAAGGACACACATATTGAAAGTAAAAGGATAGAATAAGATATTCCACACAAATGAAAACAAAAAGCAAACTAGAATACCAATACTGATATCTGACAAAATATACTAAAACAAAGATTCTAACGGAAGACAAAGAAAGGCATTATGTAATGATAAAGTGGTCAATCCAAGAAGAGAATATAACATTTGTATATATTTATGCCCCCAACATAGGAGCATCTAAATATGTAAAGCACATATTAACAGACATAAAGGAAGAAATTGACAAGTAATACAATAATGATATTTATTATAATGGGGACTTTAATGCCTCACTCACATCAATAGATAGATCATCCAAACAGAAAATCAGAAGGAAACACTGACCTTAAATAGCACATTGGACCAAATGGATTTAGTAGAAATATGCAGAATATTTCATCCAACAACTGAAGAATACAATTTCTTTTCTAATGTGCATGAAATATTCTCTGGGATAAATCACATATTAGGCCACAAAACAAGTCTCATTAAATTTGAGAAGATTGTGATCATATCAAACTTCTTTTCTGACCTCAACTGTATGAAACTAGAAATCAGTTACAGGAAGAAAACTGGAAAAACAGAAACACGTGGAGACTAAATAACATGCTAATAAAAAAACCAGTGGAACAATGAGGAGATCGAAAAGTAAATCAGAAAATATCTTGAGACAAATGAAAATGGAAATATACCTTTTCTTTTTTTTTTAATTTTATTTTATTATGTTATGTTAGTCACCATACAATACATCATTAGTTTTTGATGTGGTGATCTACTATTCATTGTCCTCGTATAACACCCAGTGCTCCATGCAGTACGTGCCCTCCTTAATACCCATCACCAGGTTACCCCATCCCCTAACCCCCTCCCCTCTAAAACCCTCGGTTTGTTTCTCAGAGTCCATAGTTCATCTCTCCCTCTGATTTTCCCCCCTTCATTTTTCCCTTCCTTCTCCTAATGTCCTCCATGCTATTCCTTATGTTCCACAAATAAGTGAAACCATATGATAATTGACTTTCTCTGCTTGACTTATTTCACTTAGCATAATCTCTTACAGTTTCATCCATGTTGATGTAAAAGTTGGGTATTCATCCTTTCTGATGGCTGAGTAATATTCCATTGTATATATGGACCAGATCTTCTTTATCCATTCATCTGTTGAAGGGCATCTTGGCAAAACATTTTATCCTCATGGATCAGAAGAATAAACATTGTTAAAATGTCTATGCTACTCAGAGCAATCTATACCTTCAATGCCATCCCGATCAAAATTCCAATGACATTTTTCAAAGTGCTGGAACAAATAATCCTAAAATTTGTATGGCATCAGAAAAGACCCCGAATAGCCAAGGAAATGTTGAAAAAGAAAAACAAAGTTGGGGGCATCATGTTGCCCAATTTCAAGCTATATTACAAAGCAATGATGACCAAGACAGCATGGTATTGACACAAAAACAGACATATAGACCAATGGAGCAGAATAGAGGGCCCAGATATGGACCCTCAACTCTATGGTCAAATAATCTTCAACAAAGCAGGAAAAAATATGCAATGGAAAAAAGTCTCTTCAATAAATGGTGCTGGGAAAATTGGAAAGCCACATGCAGAAGAATGAAACTCGACCATTCTCTAACACCATACACAAAGATAAACTCAAAATGGATGAAAGACCTCAATGTGAGACAGGAATCCATCAAAATCCTAGAGGAGAACATAGGCAATAACCTCGCAACTTCTTTCAAGATATATCTCCAAAAGCTAGTGAAACAAAAGCAAAAATGAACTTTTGGGACTTCATCAAGATAAAAAGCTTCTGCACAGCAAAGGAAACAGTCAATAAAACAAAGAGGCAACCCACAGAATGGGAGAAGATATTTGCAAATGACACTACAGATAAAGGGCTGGTATCCAAGATCTATAAAGAACTCTCAAACTCAACACCCAAAAAACAAATAATCAAGTCAAAAAATGGGAGAAGACATGAACAGACACTTCTCTGAAGAAGACATACAAATGGCTAACAGACACATGAAAAAATGTTCATCATCATTAGCCATCAGGGAAATTCAAATCAAAACCACATTGAGATACCACCTTACACCAGTTAGAATGGCAAAAATGGACAGGGCAAGAAAACAACAAATGTTGGAGAGGTTGTGGAGAAAGGGGAACCCTCTTACACTGTTGGTGGGAATGCAAGTTGGTACAGCCACTTTGGAAAACAGTGTGGAGGTGCCTCAGAAAATTAAATATAGAGCTACCCTATGACCCAGCAATTGCACTTCTGGGTATTTACCCCAAAGACACAGATGTAGTGAAAAGAAGGGCCATATGCACCCCAATGTTCATAGCAGCAATGTCCACAATAGTCAAACTGTGGAAATATACCTTTTCAAAATCTATGGGACACAGCAAAAACAATTCTAAGAGGGAAGCTCATAACTATACAGGCCTACCTCAAGAAACAAGAAAAATCTCAAACAATCTAATTGTACTCCTAAAGAAACTAGGAAAAGAAGAACAAAGCCCAAAGTTGGTAGAAGGAAGGAAATAATAAAAATTAGAGTGAAGAAAATGAAATAGAGACTAAAAGAATGATAGAAAAGATCAGTGAAACTAAAATTGATAAAACCTCTAAGCAGACTCATGAAGAAAAAAGATGAGGGCCCAAATACTTGAAATCAGAAATAAAAGAAGTTGTAACTGAAACCATAGAAATACAAGGGATCATAAGAGACTACTACATGCCAACAGTTACATGCCAACAAATTGGAAAACCTAGAAAAATAGATAAATTCCTAGAAACACACAACCTTCTAACACTGAATCATGAAGAAATAGAAGATCTGAATAGACCAATTATAATGAAATTGAGTCAGTAATTAAAAACTCCTAAAAAACAAAAGTCTAGGACCAGATGGCTTTACAAGTGAATTCTACCAAACATCTAAAGAAGAGTTGGTACCTATCCTTCTCAAATTATTCAAAAAAATTGAAGAGGAAGTAAGACTTCCAAGCTCGTTTTATGATGTCTGCATTACCCTGATAACCCCAAAACAGATAAAAACACCACAAAAAAAGATAATTATTTCTTTTAGATGTATTTGAGCAGCCACTGTCTTTCAGATGGCATGCTAAATGTGGCTGTGGAAAGGTAACAATCTAGTAGGACAATTAAGACAAATAGAAAATAATCAGTGCTTTAACAGGAGAATAGAACAATTATTTAAGAAATTCAGAGAACTTATGACTGGAGTGTTGAGAGAGGTCTCATGAAGAAAGGCAAAATTTGAGCTAGGGTTTGAATGATGGGATTAGTAATCCCATGACATGAACACAAGTGCAATAATAGGAAGGAAAAAAAAAAACAAAGATCACTGTGCAGACCTTTTGCTGCGAACTTAGAAGCCATGCAAAGGAATTGTAGGCCAGAAGTTTAGAAAGATAAATTGTTGTCAGAGGGCCATAAATATCATATTAATAATTCCAAATACCATTTTAACAGTGACGAGTTCTGGGATTTTTTTCACAGGCAGTTGTGCAGTGTTACAGATTGTCATAAGAAGGTGCTTATATATAAACACTGATATCACTAACAACAAAGGGAGGCAAATTAAAACAGGGCAAGATCATTTTTACCTATCAGATTAAGAAAGATATTAAAAGAATAATGTACTGACAAGCACATAGAAAAATAGGTAATATTATCACTGTTATAAATTGTGTATGAGACTATAAATTGGAATAAACTTTCTGGAAAACAATATGGCAGAATGTACTAATATTCATTACCCTTATACTTGGTAATTCCATTTCTAAAAATATATTTTAAGGTTACAACTGAGCAATACTCAAAAGTGATGTCATATGATAGCTATAATAGTATGTTGTGTAATTCTATATAACATTGATAACAACAGAAATTTTTATTAATGGGAATATCTTAAATAAATTTTGGCATTAACCTTGAACAAAATGCTAATAATCATGGTTTTCCAAAAGGATGAATTAGATATTTATGTACTAACATAGAATGATATTCATTGTATGTTAAAAAAAAGAGATATTGAAGAACAACTTTGATATCATTTATGTAAAAGTAAAAACTTCAAATGGAAAAAAAAATAAAAAGGATATATACCAAATAGTTAACAGTGATTATTACTTGAGGGTAGATATAAAAAGCAATTTCATTTTTACTTTAAATTCATCTGCCTGTCTTATATGAACATATAATTTATAAATAAAATTTTTAAGTATTTTGAAAAACTATTAAGAGATTATCAGAAACATCATTTTGGCTGCAGGTTTTTGTATAGAGTAAATATAAAAGCGGAGATGAAAGTCAATGTCCTCTGAGACAGCTTTCAGTGTATCATTCAGTGTTTAACTCTTCATTTCTCATCACATTATCCTATTTTTAGTCCATTATGGCATTTAGCAATACATCTTACCTTCTGGTTATTTTTTTTTAAATTATCTTGCTAAGATTAAAGACTTTGCTTATCTTGTTCCATACTGTATCTTCAGAACTTAGAACATTGCCTGAATGATAGGCTCACATAAATGAGTTGAATGACATTTGGACAGCTATTGCAGTAGTTACTTTTAAAATAAAATCTAAACACCTTAATGACTTATAAAGCTCTACATAATTTAGTTCCTGCCAACCTCTCTAGCTTCATTATTTTATCGTCTCTACCTTCATCCCCTCCAGTGTCTGTGTATATTGAACTTTTTTTCAGTTATCTTCATATACCCTTCTTTTTCATCTCTAGACCTTTGTATATGTTATTCTTGCTTCTAGGAAAATTGACCAAGCTTCTTTCCCCTACTCCTGTTTATCCCTGTGGTATCAGAATAGTTTAAGCAGCATTACTTCTTGAGATCACAGGATCTGGAGTTAAATGTCAAATTAATTATATATTAAGTTATGTTTGCTTGAATATCCTTATCTGTAAAGTAGGAATAATAGCACCTCTCTCATTAGGTTGTTGTGAGTATAAATGAGCTAGTACATGAAAAACACTGAGGAGTTCCTGATGCATAGTTGTGATTCATTACATTTTCTGATGATGATGATGATGATGAAGATTTGTGATGTGGTAGTTGTGGTGACAGTGATGTCACTGTTTTGGAAAACTTTTCCTATCTCAGTATGAGTTAGGTTCCATTCTTCTTTGCCAAAAAACTATTGTATATTATTGCCCATTTGTTTGTCTTTGAATCTTACTTATGTTCATGGAATCAGAGGTTGAGGCCATTGAGTTCACCAGAGTATCCACAACACATAACACCGTGTCTGGCAGATAGTAGGTGCTTAATAAATGACTGAGATGGATAATCTGGCATAAAGCAATAACACTGAGCTAAGAAGTATTTTAAGAACTAAGAAGACAGATCATGGCACTGGAGACGAATGGAAAAGAGAAAGAGTCAAGGATGACTCAGGTTTAGGGATTGGAGACTAAGAAAATGATGAAACCATTAAGAGAGAGGATTAAGATGAATGTCTTGTGTTGGCCCTTCCAGTTGTTCCTTATGAATGATCTTTTGTCCTTATTAATGCTTTCATAACTGTCCTAAAGGGCTCTTAGATTTATTGCATCCTTTGACATTCAAAATCTTATGTTGTAGGCAATGTATATGTATGTGCCCTTCTAGAGATGAGCAAATTGAGGTTCAGACATAAGTGGCTTGCTCTAAGTTATGTTTGAATAGAAGGAAAGTCATATTCCATGTTGGGAAAATGTAACTGGATTGAAATTATTCATTTAGAAACATATACAGAAGTTCTGCTATGTAGAACTGCATTATGATCTAGGCATATTAAGATGTAACTGATGTGGCCACTGCCCTTAACAGTTCCACATTTATTGCTACAAACAGTTACATAAACAAGTTCAGGCAAACTGATAGATCTTCTAGAGGATTCAGATAATGTCCTCTGGTAGTACCGTGAACAGAGCAATTAGTTCTCAGAAGACTTAAAAAGGGTTCTTGGATGAGGTTATTTTTGACCTAGGCTTTTATTTTAGTCATTTTTCAGTATTTTATTCAATACATTTCTTTCAAAGATAGGCTAGACTTTGATACTAAATTAGAAAATTCTAATTTCACCAATGTGCTCGTAAAAGAGCATTACCTAATGCGTGTCCATCATTTAGCTTTGGGCTTTAGTGTTCTGTAAATTGTTTTGCACTTTTTTTCTTCTTTTAATTTAACTCAGCAACAGTAGTTCACAGTTGTGAAGAAACACTGAATGAATTAATGTTTGGGGTGAAAATTGTCAGCATACTTTTAAGATTGTCTGCAAAGCTGATAACATGTTGAGGAAGCTGTCTTTTTAACACAAAATAAAAGGTAGAATCCAAATGAGAATATTCTAGAGCCCCAATGTGATCACTCTGTTTCCCCACTGCATCCTTAAAGGGACATGAGGAAAAAAAAATCAAATTACACCTGGATCTAGGTGATAATAGGAAAATAGATGATTTTAATATATGAAGAAGGGATCACTGGAATGTGGTTGAAGGAACTAAACTTAGGTTGAGAATAGAATCATAATGCTTATAAATTAAAAAGGAAATTTAATAGTAATCTAGTACAGTCTCTTTCTTATTTGGAAACTGGTAGAAAGATCGAACTGAATTGAGTAGCTTAGTTTTCCATTACTTAGTATGTTTCCATTACTTAATACCTTTATGAAATTGGGCGAGTTATTTGTTATCACTAAGTCTATTTTTTTACCAATAAAATGGGACAATGGAGGAAATATTAGGTATCTCATAGAGTTGGTGAGAGAATGAAATGAGATAACGCACGTAAAATATTGGTGGCCATGTTACTGTGGCCTTCCCTACTCCCCCACCTCTAGGAATGTATTAAGGTTGGATAAGCAACTTGCCACATGTGTTTGTCCCACCACTGTATTTCTAGTACCCTGAACAGTGCCTGACATCTAGCAGGCACTCAGTAATTCTTCCTTGAATGAATGTACGGACCTGACTTTCTTTATGCCTTTGTATTAACTGATGGACCCCTGAAGGTATTTAAATTCTAGACCTTTTAAATCTAAGTTGCTCTTCATAGCATAATATATAGAAGTGTTAAATCATTATGTTGTACACTTGAAACTAATATTGTGTGTCAACTATGCTCAAATTAAAAAAAAAAAAACAACTTAAATCTAAGCTGCTCTTTTAACAAAAGGGTAAATTGAGACCCTAAGTTTTAGAGAACTGGCATATGGTCACAAAGATGAACACATTAGAGTGGCAGATTCATTTGGGACTCAGGATTTCTAACCAGTACTCCAGTCTATTTTCTATCACAGACTTTAAAAAATATTAATAAATAACATGTTTTCCCAACATTCCAACCCTTGTCAAATATACACATTCAAGAGAATTTGGAAAATATAATTGGGTAAAAGACTGTATGTATATATATAAATATATATATATTTATAACATATATGTTACATATATATGTGTGTGTGTGTGTATGTGTGTATAACTTTTTAAAAATTAATTATGTGAGAGAGAGAAAGAGAGCACAAGCCAGGGGGGAGGGGCAGAGGGAGAGGGAGAAACAGACTCCCCGCTGAGTAGAGCAGGAAGCTGACATGGGGCTGGATTCCAGGACCCTGAGATCATGACCTGGGCCTAAGGCAGATGCTTAACCAAATGAGCCACCCAGGTGCTCTGTGTATATATATAACTTACTGTACTTAAACACTGTGAAAATTTAGGGATTTTCTCTTGGCTCTTTCATTTAACATCACCATAAGTAATTATTTTGTGACTAAATATTCTTTAAAAACATTATAATGGTTGGTTAGGGTTCAATTCTACAGAGATACCAGATCTTGTTATTTCTTATTATCAGATATTTAATTTCCAGCTTTTTGCTGTCATAAATAATGCTCTCATAAACCCTTATGCAAAATTATCTGTCTTGTCTTCTGATTATTTACCTAGAATAAATTATTGAATATGAAATAATAGCTGGAGCAAAGGTTAGGTCCATTTTTAAAGCTCTCAAATCATAAATAGTAACACTACATTTCTTTCCAGAGACTTTTACCCATTTTTTTTCCCAAAAGCAATGTCTATGGTGTTTTTCTTGATGCCTTTATTACCAAAAAAAAAAAAAAAAAGTATCAATATTGAAGGAGAATTTCCTTCTTTTTTTTTTTTCTTTTTCCAAAATTCTTTCAGGGGCACATCACTGCAGCTTCTAGATTAACATCAATGCCCAACATCATTCTTCATTATCTTTGCTTGATAATACATGCTGATTACCTGTGTTCAATCTCCATAAAAATAACAAAAAAGAAACAGCTGCAGCATAGCTGACTTACTACCTTTGTACACAAAATCCAGGCATAATAAAGGGAACAAAGATCATATTTTAAATAGTCAAATCTAAAGATTCTCTATGGTAAAAATTTTTTACCTTTTGTTAACTTAATGACATTTGAGCTTTTATAGCAATCATCTAAATATTTCTTAAACACCTACTATATACCAAATTTTTGTGATAAATGATAAAGGACAATGCTTTTCTTCCTTGTTTATTTCATCTCATCCTTTAATTAATGATGGTAAGCCCTGATTTCATTTTACAGATTTCTCTGGTATATGAAGAATTTCCTATTATTCAAGAAGTACCCAAGAATGCTAGACTAGTCTAGAAATAAATATACTTAAAAGGTGTGATTTACTTTCGTCAACTGTGAGATCTTGACATGAAACACTTGCTATCATAATTATACATATGATTATTTTATTCCTGAAGAATGGATTTCACAAAATAATAAACGAGGTATTTGTTCTAGTTGTGGCCTCATCACCAGCTTGTGTTATAGAACAAGTTAACCTCAATAATTCTGAATTTACTAATCTGTAGAAAATAGCAATTCTGCTGACCCCACATGACTGTTGAAACAATAGGAAGAAAAAAACATCTAACAAATAGACTTTTTAAAAAAAAACGGTGGTGCCTGGGTGGCTCAGTCGTTAAGCGTCTGCCTTCGGCTCAGGTCATGATCCCGGAGTCCTGGGATCGAGCCCCGCATCGGGCTCCCTGCTCTGCGGGAAGCCTGCTTCTCCCTCTCCCACTCCCCTGCTTGTGTTCTCTCTCTCGCTGTGTATCTCTCTCTGTCAAATAAATAAACAAAATCTTAAAAAAAAAAAAAAAAAAACTATACATGCAAATTAATAATAAATACTAAGGACTTAGGTTGAAATTTATTTATTTTCTTAATAATGGTATGATGGTCAAGAACCCAGAAATGCCCTATGACTACCCTGCATCAGTCCACTTTCTCATGAGGTTTCTGATTAAAGAATCTATACATAAGGCAGAGAAGCTAAACTGGTCTCAGAGTACCACTTCATAACTGAAGACTAATTTTTCAGTGCATTTTTACCTGTACTGCTCTGGTAAAAAAAAAAAAAAAAAAAAACCTGAGAAACCATTGTGGCACAAGCCTGAATGTATAAGGTAGATAAAGTAGATAAACTGCTCTTTCCCTAATGAAACTAAGATGTCTGAATATGCCACTTAAATTCAGGTACAGAGCATCTAAAAAAGAGTGAGACCTAGCTCGATCTACCCAGAAAAACACTCCCTGCTCAGTCTGCACAGACACAAAGCACAGTAGCATAAAAGAAGAGAATTGCCAAGTATAGCCAGAGAAAGCTGATTCAACCTAGGTGAACCATGCTTCACAACATGGAGGCAGAAGTAGAAGAGGGAACATTATTTATGGGGGCTGACTCATGAGACAATTTTAATAGGCCCTAGGAAAAACATGGTTCAGTGAGTGTTCTGAGCTCTCACCTATCAGATTATTAAAACTAAATAAAGGTAGTACAAATATGGGTAGAACAGTTGGAATTCCTTATACACACTCATGTTTTGGTTAGACCTTGTACCTGGAAAAAGGTTCTCAGAGTTTAGTGATGAATGAAATCAGATGAAGTGGAAACAAGGTTGAATGGGATTAAGTAAATAACTATCAAAACACCAGTCAGTGTCTCAAATTTGGCTGCAAAATGGTACCAACGTGGGGGCTTTAGAAATACTGAATTCTAGGTTCCAGCTCCAGAGAGTCTGATTGACGGGATGATCTCTCTGGCATAGTGGGGATCACCCTCTGAAATCAGATACCATCGCCCAAACCCTAGCTCAGCCAATCCCCCTGCAATGTTGGACATCGTCACAAAATGTTCTAAGCTTCAATTTCATCATTTGTGGAAAGGCACAGTAATGGTTACCTTATTGGGACTCCATTAATATTAAATGAAAAAAAATATATTGACTAAGCTTTAAAATTTGTTTTTGTTGCTCATTAGTTTTATAAAATGCTTTCTAGCTCTAGAATTAAGTGAATCTAGGTCCCTTCCTTCCCATTTATCTTTTGCAAATGGTGATCCAACATTTATTTGATCATCTCTATGTGGTCTAGCCTACTGTAGATTAATAATTTATCTATTAAAAGGCTAGCCATAATCTTCTAAGTTGACTTTATGGCCAACTAATTATTTGTCACCTACAAGTTTGGAAAACACAAATTTAGCTCTCGCCAAATGTGTTTCTCATTCATGCCACTACACTTCCAAAAGCAGAAGATATTTTCTGTTCAAATAATGTGACAGATGTCTAATGCATTCACTTCTTGGAGACTCATGTCTAGTAATGTGATAAAATCTTCAAAAAATCCTCTGGTCACCCATACCTTTACCTCAACTGCACATATATTTATTTAAATCTTTGATTTCTTGTGAGTCTACCTTCCCACTTCACCATCTTGGTGATTTCAGTGTCCACGTGGATAAACTATTTAGTACTCTAGGCCCTCAGTTTCTTGACCTCTACATCTTCAGTGACCTTTTCCTCAATGATATATGAGCCACCCACTCCTGTGATAACACTTGGATTTGTCATCATGAAAAATTGCCATCTGTTCTGAAATACTGATTTCAAGCATATAACTCTTTTACCATCACATTCTATCTTTCTAGCTTGTTTACTCTAATACTCCTATTGCCACAATTCATTAATTGCACAAAGACTTCCAATCCTTGAAATCCCATTACTTTCTAATTATCCATTGGTATATTATTGAATTTGTTCTTATCTTGCCTAGATTCTATCATCCATTAGTATAATTAATCACTTTATTCACTCTTAGCCAAAGACTTAGCCCCCTATTTCACTAAGGAAATATTAATTAATTTTGGGGGGAAACACTTATCTTTTCCCACAAACCACACCAATTCTCTCATTTCTTTGTCTGCTTTCTGCTTCCCTTCTATCACATTGAAAGAGGTTTATCTACTCTTCTCAAGGTCCTATATACTTGTGTTTAGGGTACCAGCCTCTGTTGCCTTTTCAAGAATTTCGTTATTTTTTATGTTTTTGTAACTTTGATCGTGGCTGAAATAATGTTAAAAATCAAGGTAAATTGTATCAAAATATAAAATAGGTCTTTTACTCAGAGATTTTTAAATTATCTGATGAATTTAGACATCAGAAACTCTGTATCACGTTATTTTCATCTCTCAGAAGGGCCTGTACACACTATTACTGACATTCCATCAAGAACAAGTCTCCAAAATCTCACATTGTTTTTGTCTTTATTTCCCACGTTTTTCTGGGGCTAGTCTTGTGCTCCAGGTACCAACTTGTGTTTGAAATTTTCAGATTTTTGAAATTATAAAGAATTTTAATATTTACAGCCAAAGTTTTCCTCTGGTCTTTGAGTATGAGAGTCAGAAATATCTCTGTATCACAAGTGGAAAATGTTCTTAAAAAACATTTATTATGGAAAATTCAAACATACTCAGAAGTAGAGAGAATAATTAATCCCCATTCTTACATTCTTGTTTCATCTATCTATTCCTTTCCACTTAATTGAATATCTGTTTAATAGAATAATTTGAATCATATAATTATACCTATAAATAGTTCAGCATGATTTTCTAAAGAAAACAACTATTTTAATATAGCCAAAATAAAATTATTAAACTAAGCAAAGTTAACAATGATTGATAAATGATATCTAATGTTTAGTCCATATTCAGTATTTCCAAGTGTCTTTTAAAAACTTTTTGACTAAATTTATGTATTTGTTTTATTGATGTATAATTGACATGTAACATATTATTTTTTTACATATAACTTATTAGTTTCAGTTGTACAACATAATGATGCCATATTTATATATACTGTGAAATAATCACCACACTAAGTCTAGTTTCCCCTTGTTTCCATATAAAATTCCGTAGTATTGCAATACGGTATAACTGACTGTAGTTATTAGGCGATACATTACATCCCCATGACTTATTTTGTTTATGACTGGAAGCTTGTACCTCTTGACCCTCTTCCATTTCTCTACCCCATACCCTCCCTCCCCTCTGGTAACTCCCAGTCTGTTCTCCGCCTCTATGAGTTTTATTTTATTTTACTTGTTTGTATTTTTAGATTTCACATGTAAGTGAAATTATATGGTATTTGTCTTTCTCTGTCTAACTTATTTCAAATTAGCATAATATCCTCAGGGTCTATCCATGTTGTCACAAATGGCAAAATTTTATTATTTTCTATGGCTGAGTTGTATTTTATATATATAGTCTTTATTCATCTGTCATTGGACCCTCTGGTTGTTTCCATATCTTGGTGATTGTGAGTCATGCTGCAGCGAACAAAGGAGTACATATATCTTTTCAAATGAGTGTTTTCATTTTCTTTGGGTAAATACCCAGAGTTGGAATTGCTGGATCCTATAGTAGTTCCATTTTTCATTTTTTGAGGAACCTCCATACTGCTCTCCATAGCAGTTGCACTAAGTTTCATTCCTACCAAAAGTGCATGAGAGTTCCCTGTTCTCCACATCTTCACCAACTCTTTTTATTTCTTATGTTTTTGATAATAACCACTCTGATGAGTATGAGGTGCTATCTCCTTGTGGTTTTGATTTGCATTTCCCTGACGATTAATGATGTTGAGCATCTTTTCATGTGCCTGTTGGCCATTTGTATATCTTCTTTGGAAAACTGTCTATTCAGATCCTCTGCCCATTTGTCAATCAAATGTTTTATTTCGTTTTTTTTTGTTTTGTTTTGTTATTGAGTTGTATGAATTATTTATATATTTTTGGATATGAACTCCTTGTCAGATATAAATTTGTAAATATCTTTTCCTGTTCAGTAGGTTGCCTTTTTATTTTGTTGATTGTTTCCTTTGCTCTTCAGAAACTTTTTAGTTTAATGTAGTTCCATTTGTTTATTTTTGCTTTTGTTGCCATTGCCTTTGGAGTCAGATCCAAAAATATATCACCCAGCATGATGACAAGGAGTATACTACTTATGTTTCTCCTAGCAGTTTTATGGTTTCTAATCTTATATTCATGTCTATAACCATTTTCAGTTAATTTGTGTGTATGTAGTATGATAGTGGTCCAGTTTTATTCTTTTGCATGTGGCTGTTCAGTTTTCCCAACACTATTTATTGAAGGGAATGCTCTTTCCTCCTTGCATGTTCTTGCCTCCTTTTTTTGTAAATTAACTGACCATATATGCAAGGTTTATTTCTGGGCTCTGTATTCTATTCTATTAACTATGTGTCTATTTTTATTCCAGTACTGTATTGTTTTGATTGTGTTTGCTTTGTATTATAGTTTAAAATCAGGGAGTGTGATGTTTTAAGCTTTGTTCTTCATTCTCAAAATTGCTTTGGCTATACAGGGTCTTTTGTGGTTTCATACAAATGATAGGATTATTTGTTGTATTTATGTGAAAAAATGTCATTGAAATTTTGACAAGGATTGCATTGAATCTATAGATTGCTCCACATAATATGGACATTTCAACAATATTATTTTAATTCATGAACATGGAATATCTTTCCATTTATTTGTATCTTCTATTTATCAATTTCTTGTCGTTTTCAGTGTACAGATATTACAACTCCTTGATTAAATTTATTTATTGGTATTTTATTCTTTTTGATGCAATTGTAAATGCAATTGTTTTCCAATTTTTCTGGTAGTTTGTTGTTAGTGTATAAAAATAGAACAGATTTTTGGGTATTGATTTTGTATCTTGAAACTTTCCTGATTCATTTTTTTAGTTCTAGCACATTTTTGATAAAGTCTTTAGGGTTTTTGTGTTAGAAAATCATGTTGTCTGCAAATAGTGACAATTTTACTTCTTTTTCTTTCCAATTTTGATGCTTTTTTTTTTCCTTATACTTGCCTAATTGCTTTGAATAGAACTTCCAAAATTATGTTGAATTAAAGTGGTAAGAGGGACGCCTGGGTGGCTCAGTTGGTTAAGCGACTGCCTTTGGCTCAGGTCATGGTCCTGGAGTCCCGGGATCAAGTCCCGCATCGGGCTCCCTGCTGAGCAGGGAGTCTGCTTCTCCCTCTGACCCTCCCCTCTCTCATATGCGTGCTCTCTCTCTCATTCTCTCTCTCTCAAATAAATAAATAAATAAATAAATAAATAAATAAAATCTTTAAAAAAAAAAATAAAGTGGTAAGAGTGGGCATCTTTGTCTTGTTACTGATCTTAGAAGAAATACTTTTGGCTTTTCACTATTGAATATGAGGTTAACTATGGGCTTGTCATATATGGTCTTTATTATGTTGAGGTACATTCCCTCTATACCCAGTTTGTTGAGAGTTTTTATCATAAATATATGCTAAATTCTGTCAAATGCTTTTTCTGCACCTATTGAGATGATAATATGATTTTTATACTTTGTTAATGTGGTCTATCACATAGATTGATTTGCAAATGTTAAACCATCTAATAAATCTACTTGATCATGGTATATGATGTTTTTAATGTACTGTTAAATTCAGTTTGCTAATATTTTGTTAAGGATTTTTCCATCTATGTTCATCAAGAATATAGGTCTGTTATTTTCCTTTTTTGTTGTGTCCTTCTCTGGTTTTGGTGTCAAGGTAATGCTGGCTTTGTAAGATAAGTTTGGAAGCAATCCCTCCTCTTCAATTTTTGGAAGAATGTAAGAAGGATAGATATTAAATCTTTGAATGTGTGGTAGAATCTGCCAGTGAAGTTGTCTGGTCCTAGACTTTTGTTTGTTGTGAGGTTTTTGATTATTAATTCCATCTTTTTCTGGTAATTGGTCTATTCAGATTTTTAATTTCTTCATGATTCAGTCTTAGAAAATTGTATGTTCCTAGAAACTTATCTATTTCCTCTAGGTTTTCCAATTTATTGGCATGTAATTGTTTCAGTAGTCTCTTTTGATCCTTTGTATTCCTTTAGTATCAGTTGTAACCTCACTTCTTTCATTGCTGATTTTTTTTATTTGAGTGCCTCTCCTTTTTCTTGTGAGTCTAGTTAAAAGTTTGTCAGTTTTGTTTGTCTTTTCAAAGAACCAGCTTTTAGTTTCATTGATCTCTTCTATTACCTTTTTAGTCTCTATTTTATTTATTTTTTGCCTTGATCTTTATAATTTCCTTTGTTCTAGTAACTTTGGGCTTTATTCTTTTTCTAGTTTCTTTAGATGTAAAGTTAGACATTTATTTGAGATATCTCTTGTTTCTTGAGATAGACCTGTTTCACTAAGAACTTCCCTCTTAGGACTGTTTTTGCTATATCTCATAGATTTTGGTAGGTTCATTTTCATTTGTCTCAAGGTATTTTTTGACTTTTGCCTTGATTTCTTCATTAACCCATTGATTGTTCAGGGACATGTTGTTTAATCTCCATACAGTTGTGCTTTTGTTTTCAGTTTTCTTTTTGTGATTGATTTCTAGTTTCATACCATGTGGTCTGAAAAGGTACTTAATATGATTTCAGTCTTCCCAAATTTATTGAGACTTGTTTTGTGGCCTATCTTATGATCTGTCCTGGAGAATGTTCCATGTGTACCTGAGAAGAATGTATACTCTGCTATTGGATGAAATGTTCTATATATATCTAGTTAGGTCCATTTGGTTTAATGTGTCATTTAAGGCTGATATTTTCTCATTGTTTTTTTCTTTCTGGATGATCTATCCATTGATGTAAGTGGGATAATAAATCCCCCTACCATTATTGTTTTGCTTTTGATTTCTCCCTTTAGGTCTATTAATATGTGTTTTATATATTTAGATGCCTTTATGTTAGGAACATAAATACTTACAAGTGTTATATCTTCTTGCCGGATTGACAGTTTTATCATTATATAATGCCTATCTTTGTATTTTATCACAGACTTTGTTTTAAAGTCAATTTTGTCTGATATGAGTATGGCTACCCAGCTTTCTTTTCATTTACATTTGCATAAAACATCTTCTGTTGCTTTCTTTCGTTGTGGTTTGATGCCTTTCTTTAGTGTTATGTTTAGATTCTATTCTCATTATTTTTTGTGTACCTACTATAGGCTTTTGCTTACAGTTACCATGAGGCTTACATATATAAGCATATATATGTGTGTATATGTATGTATATATATGTGTGTGTATGTGTATGCAAATCTATTTTAAGTTGATAGCAAGTTAAGTTTAAATGCATTCTAAAACTACATTTTTACTCCTCTCTCCAAACATTTTATGTTCCTGATGTCACATTTTACATATTTTTTTATGCTGTATTTTCTCTAATTGTTGTTATATTTTTACCACTTTTGTCTTTTAACTTTCATGCTAGTTTCATAAGAGATTAATCCGCCACCATTACTATATACTTTTACCAGGGAGGTTTTCACTTTTATATGTTTTCTTGTTACTAATTAGTGTCCTTTCTTTTCAGCTTAAAGAAGTATCTTTAACATTTCTTATAAGGCCAGTTTATTGGTGGTAAGTTTTGCTTGTCAGGAAAACACTTTATCTCTTCAATTCTGAATGATAACCTTCTAGGTATTCTTGGTTGGAAGCTTTTTTTTTCTTTTGGCACTTTAAATATACCATTCCACTAGCTTCTTGTCTGCAAAGTTTCTGTTGAAAAATCTGCTGATTTTCTTATGGGGGTTCCCTTGTATGTAACAAGTTTTATTTTGTTTTGTTTTTTTCCTGTGTTGCTTTTAAGATTCTCTGTATATCTTTAACTTTTGACATTTTAGTTATAATGTATCTTGGTGTGAATCTCTTTGAGTTCATCTTGTTTGGGACTCTCCTTGATTCCTGGACCTGGATGTCTGTTTCCTTCCTCAGCTTAGGGGGAGGAATTATTTCTTCAAGTAAGTTCTCTGTCCCTTTCTCTTCTCTTCCTTTTCTGAGATCTTTGTAAGGGGGAATGTTGTTCTACTTGATGTTGTCCCATATATTCCTTATGCTGTCTTCACTATTTTAATTTTTTTTTTCTTTTTTGCTGCTCTGTTTGGGTGAATTCCACTACTCTGTCTTCTAGGTCACTGCTACTTTTTCTCTGCTTCATCTAGTCTGCTGTTGAACCCTTCTAGTATATCTTTCAATTCAGTTATTGTATTCTTGAACTCTGTGACTTCTTTTTCGTATTTTCTTATCTATCTCTTAGAGTTCTCTCTGTGTTCATCCATTCTTCTCCTGAGATTGGTGAGCATTGTTATGAACATTACTTTTAACTCTTTATTAGTTGAATTACTTCTCTGTGTTTTATTCACATTTTTTCCTTAGAGTTTTATCTTATTCTTTTGTTTGGAACATATTCCTCTGCTTCTTCATTTGGTTGACTCTCTCTGTTTGTTTCTATATATTGGGTGAAAGAGCTATCTCTCCCAGTCTGAGGGGGTGGTCACAGGAAGACTGGGAGTATGTTTCAGTCTATTGTCTGTGCAGTGCCCTCGGGGTGGTAGCCTGCCAAGAACTATCTCTCTGATTCTTTCAATCCTGTGGCATGCAGAAACACAGCCACCAGAGCCAGGCTTCAAGGGGTGTCCTTTATGGAATGTACATGCATGCAGGTTTTAGCAGGACCACAGAAGAGCATTGGTCTGGACTATGCTTACCCACTGGGTTTAGTGGAATGGTATTCCAGAGAAGTACTGGAGTGTGGCTAGCTCACTTGCTGTGTTTAGTGAGCAGGGCCACAGGGGAGCACCAGGGTGGGGAAAGCAGTGCTAGCAAGGTGGAGGGAGAGTGCAAAAATGGTGCCTGTCAGCACCAACAATAGCAAAGTTGAAAGAGTGCTAAATGGCTAAATGGCAGCCACCAGCACCTTAACCCTGGAGAAATTTCAGACTCCTACCCCCTCTGGCATATGCTTTTTTTTGAGAGAGAATCTTGAGGCTTAAGCAGCCTCCATGCCAGCATAAAGCCTGACACAGGGCTCAATCTCATGACCCCGAGATCATGACCTGAGCTGAAATCAAGAGTCAGACACTTAACCAACTAAGATACCCAGGTGCCCCTCTGGCAGATGCTTTTAAGATTAGCTATAAATCTCCTTCACATATGGCCTAAGTGCTTTTCAATGTGCTTCTTTTGCTTTGGGTTCCAGGGTGAATGAGTTTGTTTGCAAGCTTGTTAAGTGTGGAGTCTTTGATCCCGTAGCCCTGTGGGTCTCCGAAGTAAGCCCTGTTGGTTTTCAGAGACAGATGATTATGGGGCTTGTCTCTCCATTGCAGGGCCCAAGGGTTGAGATGTCTGATATGCTGCTCTTCAGGGATATGCTCCTTATCTGTGAGATCATTTTACTTGTGTGTCACTGCACTGGGAATGAGGTTTTTGGTGAGACTGGGTCTCTGTCTCTCTTACCTATCTCAGTGTAATTGACATATACACTGTTGTAAGTTGAAGGTGTACAACATGATGATTTGATGCAAATATATGTTATGAAATGATTACCACAAAAAACTGTCTTTTTTATAGTTTATTCTAATTATGATCCAACCAGGATTTACATACTGCATATGGCTGATATCATCTTAAATACCTCTTAGGCAATCAGTTTCTCCTCTCTTTTTATCCCACTCATGTTAAAGGAGCTAGGACCCACATCCTCGAAAATTCCCCATAACTTTGGATTTGTCTAACCCAAGTATTCTTGTAGTATCATTTAACTTGTTCCTTTTGTTCTTACTTCTGTTCTGTAATTTGCTAATTAGGGGTAGAGGCCTGATTAGACTGAAGATTTTTGTGACTTTTCTGTTCATTTTATATCCTGTTTTCAAATGGCAGGAATACTTTATAGGCAATGCTGGTTACTTCCTATTGCCATGCATTAGAAGGCACATGATGGCTTGTCCCAGTTTTACTGATGCTATAATTGATGAATGGGTTCAGATAGTGTCAGCCTAATTCATCCATTATAAAAGTTAAAATCAGGGTTTTAGAGATAGGCTTTCTTTATTTACACCACAATAACTGACTGCTGCTCTAATGGTTCACGGCTGCTACAGCCATTCGTCCAACCTTCCTCTTAAAAAGCATTTGCGCTTTACAAATAAATTAATACCAAAACCAGAGAGTAGAAGAATGTTCATGTCCTGTTATCTCCCTTTCTTATTATAATCTCCACCCCTGCTGACCTCATTGTTCTAATTTAAAAGGTATTTTGATATAATTTTTGGACTCTAGCTTCTATAACCTGTTGGGGAAAAATGGAGTGCTTTGAAAACAATATCCATTTTTTAGAAAAAAAGTTTAATCATAATAGTGGTTATAAGGAAGAGAGGTACAAATGCTTACTTTGTCATCATTCTTCCTTATAATTAATGTTTATGTGTCTATTTTCCCAGTTAGACTCTAAGCTCCATAAGCACAAGAGATTCAGTCTGTCACTCTCATCACCTTGCAGGGAGCCTGATACATAGTAAATCTTCCAGGCATAGTGTTTTGAATTAATGATTAGGAAAGTGATGGATTTCTTGTAATAGAGTTAAGAGTTCGGTCCTCAGTTCAATTCTCATTGAGAATAAATCATCTCAAAATCAAAAGGAACTTAGAGGTCATCTGGTTCATATATAATGCCTTCTTTTTTTTAAGATTTCTTTATTTGGGGGTGGGCAGAGGGACAGAATCTTCAAGCAGAGTCACCACTGAGCATGGAGCCCCGTGTACAGCTCTATCTCACTACCCATGAGATGATGACCTGAACCGAACCCAAGAGTTGGACGCTCAACTGACTGAGCCACCCAGGTGCCCCATATATAATGCTTTCTAAGGCAAGCACACACTGGCCCTTTTGTTTCTGGTGGAGCACCACTAGTGAAGGATGGCACACTTTCTCTCAATTGCAGCACATTTCATCTAACAAAAGTACTAATTGTTAGAAATGCCTCCCTTGAGTTGAGCTAATATTTGCCACCCAAATTCCAGCCTTCCTTTAGGATCTTCACTGAAGTAAGGCTGATCATTCTTCCAGTTGGTAAGAGACATTTGTAGTTTGCCTGATAGATGTTTCACCCTGAAGTTAACCAGTGCTAGATGTTCATTTAAGAAAAAAAATAAGGGGCACCTGGGTGGCTCAGTCAGTTAAACTTCTGCCTTCAGCTCAGGTCATGATCCCAGAGTCTTGGAATTGAGCCCCATGTCCAGCACTCTGCTCAGTGGGGAGCCTGCTTCTCCCTTTGCCTGCCACTCCCTGTGCTTGTGCTCACTCTCTCTCTGTCAAATAAATAAATAAAATCTTTAAAAAAAAGAAAAAAGAACATTAAAGTCATTTTCCCTATAATATCAAATTAAAATCATTCAGACAGTGGCTGTATTTTTTTCCATGTTAATATTCCTTTAATTCTTACAATTAAGATGTCTATTTTGTTCATTTTTGTTGATTTTTCTACATAGTAGTGTCTGGTTGCTTTTAAAATCCATTTCTTTAAAAGTAAGCTTAAAAAACCAGACCAGAGAATGATTATACTTTCCTGCTTCAAAACCAGTCTTCAATATAGGACTTAAAATCAAGAAAGCATCTGGAGCATTTGGATGATTTTGTGATATTTCTTCTTTTGTGCTTTTATTTATGGTTAGAAATATTAAGCTTTCATCAGCAAATCTGAATAAAGCTTGAAATCACTTCACGAAGAACTGAAACAGGAATAACCTGTGAAGTTGTTCTACCTTGAGCCGAGAGCCAGAAAGTGCTTCCTCCTGGCAGAATCCATCTGTGCAGATCCGGGAAACTCTTGGTACCTGTGGAGCTCTCCCACTGGACTGGGCATGACAAGGTTCAGCTACTTGCATGTTCATTTCATTCAAATAAGCGGAGAACAAGTTCTCTTTCTACAAAGGGCCTTTACCTCTTCCTGAGGTAGCTTTGACAATGGCTCAGCCTTTCATTAAGATGTACTTGGTGGCAGCTCAAAATAAAACCAGAAATATAACTTTTTCTCTCATGGCTATATTTTCAAGAAAAATATGAGACCCCCCAAAATATAAAATCATTATCAGTTTACATCTCCATTTTACAAAAAGCTGTTGTGATCTATATTTTGTGGCCTACTTTTTGCATGAGGGTCATCTCCATGATACCAAAGAATTTCTATAAGCAGCAGTTGATTAGAATGCTGAGTTTATATTTTGGAAACATGCTTAGGAGTCCAAAGTAGGAGGTTTGCTTTAAACCAATAAAGATCACATGACATTCCATGCTCTATTACTAAATAATTCCCTATGCCTAGTTGTATCCATGGAAACCTGCAACAGTCCCATAATTGTAAAAGGCTCCAAACTGGTTTCTCATAGGTTTCTCCATTTCCAGTCTGTCACTCATACTGCTGTCAAAGTGATTTTCTGTAAGACAAATAAAGCACATCATTCCCGATTTTATACTTCATAAATCCCAAACTTTGCTGTGCATGTCATTCAAAGCTCTTATATGTGACCCAGTCTAATTTTCCAGCCTCATGTCCTATCGTTCTCACCCATATGCTAGCCACAATTTCCTTTGTACACCTACCTTTCTCTTCCATACTCTTTTCTCATGCTTTATGATGTTTGCCATCTTCACTTTTTCCTCCTGGTAACCTCTCCACTGGTCTTTGAAAAACCAATTCAACTGTCTTGGGTAAGGTCTTTGTTAGCACCCCAAATGGAGTAGTTACCTTTTTTTCTGTGTCCCCATAGTAGAGAGACCAGGCACATAGAAGAAGTTAAATAAATGTTAAGACATCTTCAGTTCCTCCCTTTCTAGCGTTTCCTTCCTTTCATTTTGCAAGCATGACTATGTCTTTCCCTAAAGATATAAAATCTTTTGACACTTCCTTTTTTCCTCAAACTGCATCATTACTTGTATTCCCATTATCACCTAATTTCTTAAAAGAAAAAAGTCTGTATTGTCTCTCTGAAAACTTAAGAGGTGTTAGATGGGAAAAATAGTGTTGTGAAGTCAAATAAATGTAGAAAATATTGAATTAAACAATGTTAAACAGGTTTCTTAGTTGACTGATTGCTGTCTTTAATATGCTAATACCACCAAGGTGGGTGTTTCCTAATTTAACTGGCTAGAGGGAGAATCTCAAGAAACTGGTCTTTAACTGGTCTACATCTATTCCATTCCCTTTTCTCATTGCTCAAACTTTAATCCAGTGAATTCTGGCTTATGCCTACATCACACACCTTAAACCATACTCAGAAAGGAAACCCACTGACCTTAGGGTTCAAATTTTGAATACGCTTTGTGATCTCCTGGGGAGTTTTAAAATTATTGCTGCTTGGGTTCTACAGCTAGAGATTCTAATTTAATTCATTATGGATGCAGCCTGGGCACAGGGATTTATAAACCTTTTCCAGGTAATTTTAAGTGCAGCCAAGGTTGAGAACCATTGCCCGTTGCCTCAAGCTGTTAGTTCATTCTTTCATTTACCTTAAGTACCAAGTTCTGAGGATAAAAAGATAAGTGAGGCATGGTCTTCTCCCTGATGAATCTTTAGGGTATAATAATAATACACACACACACACAACACACACACACACAAACACTCACTCATATACATACACACACATGTGACACAGGTGCAAAGTGTAGCAGGGTTTACATTGAAACTCTTATAGGGAAAGGGAGCACAGATAAAATTTTAGTCAGTTTTACCTAGGGAATTGGGATGGGCAAGAAAATTTTGATGGAGAAATTCCTTTATGAGGTAGACATTTTTCTGGTAGGCTAGAGTGCTATTTGGAGAAAGTCATTTTAGTTTGGGAGAGTCAACGTGACAAAGGCCTGGTGTATAGCTGTATGGTTATTAGGGTAATTGCAGCAATACATCAGAGCTGCTGATAAGATGAAGGGAGGCATGAAAGATAACATTGGAGATGTAGATGGGGCCCTCATCCTGGAGAGTTTTATATGAGCCTAATAAATGATGGACTTTCTTGTGAAAGAAATGAGGAATTATTGCAGTGTTTGAATTAAAGAGTGGCATGATCCAGTTTGCATCTTTGATTTGTCACATCAGTTTCTTTCTAATTTATACCTCCCAGGGGCAGGCTCTTGTCTTAATTATCTCTGTGCCCCTATCACCCTTCATAGGCTTTAAATCTCTGTGTTTATTTGGATAATCAATATATATCTTACCCCCAAAATATTAACTGGGTGCTCTGTGAGAGAGGGACTTTGGGATTATTCATAGCTGTAGATCCCTTAGGATATATTGGGCAGAGATGCAGCATCTCAGCCTCAGAGAGAAAGATACTATCTGTTAAAGTATAGTACTCTGCCAGTGGCGTAAGTCACATAGTTTGGAATTAGATCTTTATTTCCTATTTTTCCCCTACATGCTATCACTTCCCATCCCTAGAATATAGAAAGCAAATATTTGCAAGACATTTTAAATTTTGTTCTGGATACTGTCAGATTGGTTTTTCAAGATATGTCTCCTAACCTCAGAGCTTATCTAATTGGGAGAAAATAGGTACCGGTCATAAATGACAGCTTAAGGGGCGCCTGGGTGGCTCAGTTGGTTAGGCAACTGCCTTCGGCTCAGTTCATGATCCTGGAGTCCCGGAATCGAGTCCCGCATCGGGCTCTCTGCTCGGCAGGGAGTCTGCTTCTCCCTCTGACCCTCCCCCTCTCATGTTCTCTCTCTCTCTCTCATTCTCTCTCTCAAATAAATAAATAAAATCTTAAAAAAAAAATAAATGACAGCTTAAGAACACAGAGAATGAAATGTGCTAAGTATCTTAAGATTTTCGAGAAGAATAGAATCTCTTGGGGCTTGCTGGGCAGCAATAATTGTGGCAAATTTTCTACCCTCACCACATTTAGACACTAATTCAGAAGCTGATCCCAATTGGACACTGTTCATTACACACTAAATACTATTTGCCCTGCAGTGATTGCTATGTGTGACAGCAAGGGTAAACGCAAACCTAGATGCTTACTATTGCCCTTCCAATGGGAAGAAAAGGGACTGATTATAGAAGTTGCCATATCAAGTTCTTTCCTGTTCTCTCAGATAATATTTGAGGTGAACATTTCCAAGGTGGATATCCATACTTGGAAGAGCTTTGACTATGGATATATGTCAAAGATAGGTAGAAAATCATATGCTTCAGCTAGAAAACACTGCAATATTTGACTTATGCATGTATGGACATATGGGGAAATGCCTCAAAGGAAATGTATTGTAAGAGATAAGATTTTAAAATAAATTTCATCTCTGCAGTGTATTTCCATGTACAGTTGGTCATTTTGAGAGTTTTTTGATAAACATTGAGTGCTTGTGGTGTACAAAACCCTGTTCCATGACCTGAGGTGACAGTGATAATTAAGATATGATCCTTGTCCTCAAAGAGTTCAGAATTCAGAGGGACAGGTAGACAGATAATTAAAGAATTGATACATGTTATAAAAGAAAAAATGTGTAATTGGCAAGAGTCCTAACATATAAAAGCAAGCAGGCATCAAGTATCATAATTCTTTAATTTCTGACTCTTAGCCCTCACTTTTGTTTAGTAGAATTCCAGACTTCTAGCACACCTAGGAGAATTGTTATTCTCCTTCCACCTCAATATCATCCAAAAGTTCTGAGGACTTTCATAGGACTAACTTTCACAGGACTAACTAACTGTGTTTTTGGGTGATTGGTAAACACTGTACATTGGTTTACATGAAGACATGAATGCATTGCTTGAACCTCCATGGTCTTTTCAGGTCTTATGCCTTCCTGCTTCCCCAGCACACACAGGGCAAAGAAAGCTAGGGATCTTACTCTCCAAGGTCTGGCTGGTCTACAAGCACCTAACAAATATTTCTGTAGGTTTGCCCTTTCTTCAGACCCACAGATACCTATTTCCTTCTTAAACTCCTATAGTCTCCCCCTACCCATTTCCCAGAACCTCAAAGACACCCCCCTTTTCTTCTCTACCTTCTACTCATAACACACAACCTCTCCACTCCTCCAAAGTCAGGATACCTAGAACAGTTATTTCAAGGGGTGTCAGAGCCTGTAACTTCAGGGTGACTCTGCTGTCAGCCACATCAGATTCCAGAGGCAAAGGATAGAGTGTGGCTATCTGTTTGGGATTAGGGAGAAAGAAAAAGGAGTAGTGTAGAGAGGATATTCTAATTATCCTGATGCCATCAGAGAAATAATAGGAGAATAGAATGAGTGACTGTTTCTGAAAACGAGGTGGTTAGGGAGGGCTACAGAAAGAAAGTGACATTTGGGTGGAGTTTGGAGGACTATTAGGAGTTGCTAGAGGGTTACTCTAGGCAAGGGAAACAGTGTGGATTGAGGGATAGAATTCCATCTTTGTATTCTCTGTGTTCCATTGTTGGGCAAATTGTGGGCATTCCATAAATGTGAGTTGAATAGAGAGGTGGAATTGTGAGGCATGTTCAGGGAATGGAAAGAGGTTTGGTGAGCCTGGAACAGTGTGTGTGGGAAGGATGGGGGACATGAAATTGGGATTAGAGATTCCCTTAGGCAACACAGCTATGTAGGTCATCCTTAAGTATTGGACTTTATTTTGTAGGCAGTGGGGGACACATGGGCAACAGGGGAATGACATTTTCAGAATGAAAAGTGTACTGAATAAGGGAGTAACTGAAAGCCAGATTGAGTTATAAAATGATTTCCATGGTTCAGGTGAACTGTAAGAAGGGTATGAAGGGGGGCTCCAGAGGAAAACAAATCCAATTTCTTTGCATAAAGGTAATTGATTTTCCTACTTTAGAACAGGGCTAAATAGCAAAGATTGGGTAACGTAATGGACTAGGTTTACATGGAGTTCCTTAGACTCATAGGAATGAAAGTCAAATCCTAAGGGTATTTTGCCAGGCACTGCAGGAGTGAATCTGGCCTTGGAATGAACCTGCCCACTCAGTGAAGTTTGGAGCTTGAGAGCAAGTCAGCTATTAGATGCCCTGGGGGTATTTAAATGCCAAGATTGCATTTCTAAAGATCAAGAAAAGACATGTATTAAAACCCCTATCTAGAATAAATATATTATTTTGTTTGGAAGTGAAGCTTTTTGAGAAAAATAAAAGAGAAAAAAACATCTATATAATAGGTCATACATGCCATGAGGCTTAACTTACTGTTGTGATAGTATATATATAATAAATAAATAGTAAACTTAATAAAAAGTTACCCACTTATTTGGTATTTTTTCAGACTTCATGATTTATACATTGTTAAATATAAAAGAACTTGTACAGGATGTGTGAGGTGGTGTGTTTATTTAAATATTGTCTCAGGGAGCATGGTAATACGAAACACAGGCATCAGAGTGTAGTGATAGAATAAGAGAAGTTTGGGGTACCTTTTAATTAGAGATTCTCCTATCAAATACCTACAACAGAAAGCCTCAGCTTTTCTCAGTTAAAGTCAGAACGCATAAGCCAAAGAAAATAAACTGATATTTTCTTACCCTGTAACTCAGCTTCCTTCTGCTACATTCTAATCACAACAGCTGAAAGGGTTTTTCTTCTCAAGTTGAACAGACAAAAACCTATCACCTGAATACATGCTTCCAGCAGTACGGCAGAAGAATAGTGACTTGACCTAGAGCAAGGGGCAGTGAACAATAAGATACAGGGAGGTCAAAGTTACCCTGAGGAAAATGATTCACATTTCTTTACAAAAAGGTAATTTATTTTTCTGATTTTACTGCTAAGCCTTGGAGCCCCATCAAGGTAGAAAGCCAAATGTGAGATTCCTCTATTAACCTGGGAGTAATTGGATTTTGAGTCTGTGTGTGTGTGTGTGTATGTGTGTTTGTGTATGTGTGTGCATGGTGGGGGAGGGCTGGTTAGTTAAGATACTAATAAACTATATTTCAAGTTATAGATGCATGCAAAATTAATATGTATTAAAATATTAAAAGTAAATATTAAAATGTCAAACTAGTGGAGGGATAAAATATATTAAGAAAAATTCTAATCAATCAAAAGATCAAAGGATAAAAGGCAAAAAAAAAGCATGACAGAAACATGAAATACTATAGAAAAACAAATTTAAATGTAATGATCACATAAATGTAAGTAGATTAAATTTGCCAATTAAAAGAGAAAAATAAGGATTTGAATAATAAAAAAATCTACCTAAAATGCCATTTGATAAGAGATACACCTAAAATAGGATACAGAAATTTTGAAAGTAAACAAATGGGAAAAAATGTAGTATCAAATGCTAAATAAAAGAAAGTTGGGTTAGTTTACAAATATCAGACACAATTGACTTTGAAATAAAATGAACTATTAGAGTTAAAGATCATTATATGATGATAAAATGCTTATTTCAAGAAAAAGTATTCTAAACTTGTGTGCACTTAATAAAATATTCTTAACACATTGGGAGCAAAAGAGTGTAGAGAGAGAAATTAATAAATCTACCATCATAATGAAAAGATTATAAGATACCTCTGACTTATTATGCCAAGAGGTTAAAAAATTATTATTTCTAGTAGTATGGTAGACCACTTCCAAGTAAAATGCAGATACAACCATAAAAAATTGTGTACTTAGAGTTAAACAACATATATGCAAAATGTTTACAGAAAAAAATATTAGCTTTTAATTAAATTTATTAAACAAGACTTAATTGTAGTACATGCCATGACTGTGGATATGAAGATTTATTAAAGATACCATTCCTTCAAAATTGATCTGTATAGATTTATTGCAATTCCTATAAAAAATCCCAATTTTTAGGGATTATTTGGTAATTTTTAAGATTATTTGGTAAACTTGATAACCTGATTTAAAATGTATATGAAAAAAGTAAAGGCTAAGGAAAAGCCAAGATATTCCTGAAAAGAAGAGCTAGAGAAGTACTAGGCCTCCCAGAAGACACAGTGTGGTTTTAGATTTGGACAAGCATATTGACTAAGAAACAACATATGACCTTGATCCAGAAGTTAAGGGTATCAGTTCTAGACCCAAGTTAGTAACTTTTCCATGCCTCAATTTTCTTCTTATTGAAAAAAGGAATGAAAACAGTACCTAACTCCTAAGGTTATTATGAAGATTTAATGAGTTAATTATTTAAAAAACACTTAAAAGACTACTTGGCACATGATATACATATTTGTTAACTATATGTAAACTTGACATAGGATAGAAATGACACTGAGAACATTGAAGAAAGGAAGACCAGTTAATAACAGGGACAATTGTATATGATATGAAAAATTAAATTGATCCCTACTCACATCAGACATAATAATTAACAAAAGGTTGGTCAAACACATAAATGAGAAAGGCAAAGTTTTAAGCATTTAAGAAGAAAATATAAGAGAATATCATTATGACCCCATCATTAGCAAGTATTTCTTAAAAACACAAACCCAAAAATGAGAAGATTTGAACCCAATTATATTAAAGACTTTTTTTTTTAACAAAAGATGCCACAAGGAAAAGGAAAAGCCAAGTCCCAAAATGCATGTACTTGCAACGTAAGTAGTCAACCAAAGACTTTATCAAGAATATATAAATAACTCTTACAAGTCAATAAAAATAAAAACCAGTAAGACAGAAAAATGATTGAGAGACATCATTAAACATTTCAAAAAGGAAAGTAAACAAAAACATGAATAAACATATGGCAAGATACCAAATCTTACAAGTAATAAAGGAATCTAAATTAAGCTAAATTACATATTGTACCCAGTTATATGAGCATAAAATTAGGAAGCCTGACATTGTCAAATGCTATTGAGGTTGTTTCTTTTTTTTTTTTTTTTTTTTAATTTTTTTTTATTGTTATGTTAATCCCCATACATTACATCATTAGTTTTAGATATACTGTTCCATGATTCATTGTTTGTGCATAACACCCAGTGCTCCATGCAGAACGTGCCCTCCTCAATACCCATCACCAGGCTAACCCATCCTCCCAACCCCCTCCCCTCTAGAACCCTCAGTTTGTTTTTCAGAGTCCATCGTCTCTCATGGTTCTTCTCCCCCTCCGATTTCCCCCCCTTCATTCTTCCCCTCCTGCTACATTCTTCTTCTTCTTTTTTTCTTTCTTAACATATATTGCATTATTTGTTTCAGAGGTACAGATCTGAGATTCAACAGTCTTGCACAATTCACAGCGCTTACCAGAACATATACCCTCCCCAGTGTCCATCACCCAGTCACCCCATCCCTCCCACCCCACCCCCCACTCCAGCAACCCTCAGTTTGTTTCCTGAGATTAAGAATTCCTCATATCAGTGAGGTCATATGATACATGTCTTTCTCTGTTTGACTTATTTCGCTCAGCATAATACCCTCCAGTTCCATCCACGTCGTTGCAAATGGCAAGATCTTATTCCTTTTGATGGCTGCATAATATTCCATTGTATATATATACCACATCTTCTTTATCCATTCATCTGTTGATGGACATCTTGGCTCTTTCCACAGTTTGGCTATTGTGGACATTGCTGCTATAAACATCGGGGTGCACGTAGCCTTTCGGGTCCCTACTTTTGTATCTTTGGGGTAAATACCCAGTAGTGCAATTGCTGGATCATATGGTAGCTCTATTTTCAACTTTTTGAGGAACCTCCATACTGTTTTCCAGAGTGGCTGCACCAGCTTGCATTCCCACCAACAGTGTAGGAGGGTTCCCCTTTCTCCGCATCCCCGCCAACATCTGTCGTTTCCTGACTTGTTAATTTTAGCCATTCTGACTGGTGTGAGGTGGTATCTCATTGAGGTTTTGATTTGGATTTCCCTGATGCCGAGCGATATTGAACACTTTTTCATGTGTCTGTTGGCCATTTGGATGTCTTCTTTGGAAAAATGTCTGTTCATGTCTTCTGCCCATTTCTTGATTGGATTCTTTGTTCTTTTGGTGTTGAGTTTGATGAGTTCTTTATAGATTTTGGATACTAGCCCTTTATCTGATATGTCATTTGCAAATATCTTCTCCCATTCTGTCAGTTGTCTTTTGGTTTTGTTGACTGTTTCCTTTGCTTTGCAAAAGCTTTTTATCTTGATGAAGTCCCAATAGTTCATTTTTGCCCTTGCTTCCCTTGCCTTTGGCGATGTTTCTAGGAAGAAGTTGCTGCGGCTGAGGTCGAAGAGGTTGCTGCCTGTGTTCTCCTTTAGGATTTTGATGGACTCCTGTCTCACATTGAGGTCTTTCAACCATTCTGAATCTATTTTTGTGTGTGGTGTAAGGAAATGGTCCAGTTTCATTCTTCTGCATGTGGCTGTCCAATTTTCCCAACACCATTTGTTGAAGAGACTGTCTTTTTTCCATTGGACATTCTTTCCTGCTTTGTCAAAGATTAGTTGACCATAGAGTTGAGGGTCCATTTCTGGGCTCTCTATTCTGTTCCATTGATCTATGTGTCTGTTTTTGTGCCAGTACCATACTGTCTTGATGATGACAGCTTTGTAGTAGAGCTGGAAGTCTGGAATTGTGATGCCGCCAGCTTTGCTTTTCTTTTTCAACATTCCTCTGGCTATGCGGGGTCTTTTCTGGTTCCATACAAATTTTAGGATTATTTGTTCCATTTCTTTGAAGAAAGTGGATGGTATTTTGATGGGGATTGCATTGAATGTGTAGATTGCTCTAGGTAGGATTGACATCTTCACAATATTTGTTCTTCCAATCCATGAGCATGGAACGTTTTTCCATTTCTTTGTGTCTTCCTCAATTTCTTTCATGAGTATTTTATAGTTTTCTGAGTACAGATCCTTTGCCTCTTTGGTTAGATTTATTCCTAGGTATCTTATGGTTTTGGGTGCAATTGTAAATGGGATCGACTCCTTAATTTCTCTTTCTTCTGACTTGTTGTTGGTGTATAGGAATGCCACTGACTTCTGTGCATTGATTTTATATCCTGCCACTTGACTGAATTCCTGTATGAGTTCTAGCAGTTTTGGGGTGGAGTCTTTGGGATTTTCCACATAAAGTATCATATCATCTGCAAAGAGTGAGAGTTTGACTTCTTCTTTGCCAATTTGGATGCCTTTGATTTCTTTTTGTTGTCTGATTGCTGTGGCTAGGACTTCCAATACTATGTTGAATAGCAGTGGTGATAGTGGACATCCCTGCCGCGTTCCTGACCTTAGGGGGAAAGCTCTCAGTTTTTCCCCATTGAGAATGATATTCGCTGTAGGTTTTTCATAGATGGCTTTTATGATATTGAGGTATGTACCCTCTATCCCTATACTCTGAAGAGTTTTGATCAAGAAAGGATGCTGTACTTTGTCAAATGCTTTTTCTGCATCTATTGAGAGGATCATGTGATTCTTGTTTTTTCTTTTGTTAATGTATTGTATCACGTTGATTGATTTGCGGATGTTGAACCAACCTTGCAGCCCAGGGATAAATCCCACTTGGTCGTGGTGAATAATCCTTTTAATGTACTGTTGGATCCTATTGGCTAGTATTTTGGTGAGAATTTTTGCATCCATGTTCATCAGGGATATTGGTCTGTAATTCTCCTTTTTGATGGGGTCTTTGTCTGGTTTTGGGATCAAGGTAATGCTGGCCTCATAAAATGAGTTTGGAAGTTTTCCTTCCATTTCTATTTTTTGGAACAGTTTCAGAAGGATAGGTATTAATTCTTCTTGAAATGTTTGGTAGAATTCCCCTGGGAAGCCATCTGGCCCTGGGCTTTTGTGTTTTGGGAGATTTTTGATGACTGCTTCTATTTCCTTAGTGGTTATAGGTCTGTTCAGGTGTTCTATTTCTTCCTGGTTCAGTTTTGGTAGTTGATACATCTCTAGGAATGCATCCATTACTTCCAGATTATCTAATTTGTTGGCATAGAGTTGCTCATAATATGTTCTTATAATTGCTTGTATTTCTTTGGTGTTGGTTGTGATTTCTCCTCTTTCATTCATGATTTTGTTGATTTGGGTCATTTCTCTTTTCTTTTTGATAAGTCTGGCCAGGGGCTTATCAATCTTGTTAATTCTTTCAAAGAACCAGCTCCTAGTTTCGTTGATCTGTTCTACTGTTCTTTTGGTTTCTATTTCATTGATTTCTGCTCTGATCTTTATTATTTCTCTTCTCCTGCTGGGTTTAGGCTTTATTTGCTGTTCTTTCTCCAGCTCCTTTAGGTGTAGGGTTAGGTTGTGTACTTGAGACCTTTCTTGTTTCTTGAGAAAGGCTTGTATTGCTATATACTTTCCTCTTAGGACTGCCTTTGCTGTATCCCAAAGATTTTGAATAGTTGTGTTTTCATTTTCATTGGTTTCCATGAATTTTTTTAATTCTTCTTTAATTTCCTGGTTGACCCATTCATTCTTCAGTAGGATGCTCTTTAGCCTCCATGTATTTGAGTTCTTTCCAACTTTCCTCTTGTGATTGAGTTCTAGTTTCAAAGCATTGTGGTCTGAAAATAGGCAGGGGATGATCCCAATCTTCTGGTACCGGTTGAGACCTGATTTATGACCTAGGATGTGATCTATTCTGGAGAATGTTCCATGGGCACTAGAGAAGAATGTGTATTCCGTTGCTTTGGGATGGAATGTTCTGAATATGTCTGTGAAGTCCATTTGGTCCAGTGTGTCATTTAAAGTCTTTACTTCCTTGTTGATCTTTTGCTTAGACGATCTGTCCATTTCAGTGAGGGGGGTGTTAAAGTCCCCCACTATTATTGTATTGTTGTCGATGTGTTTCTTTGCTTTTGTTATTAATTGCCTTATATAATTGGCTGCTCCCATGTTAGGGGCATAGATATTTACAATTGTTAGATCTTCTTGTTGGATAGACCCTTTAAGTATGATATAGTGTCCTTCCTCATCTCTTATTACAGTCTTTGGTTTAAAATCTAATTTGTCTGATATAAGGATTGCCACCCCAGCTTTCTTTTGGTGTCCATTAGCATGGTAAATGGTTTTCCACCCCCTCACTTTCAATCTGGGGGTGTCTTTGGGTCTGAAATGAGTCTCTTGCAGACAGCATATCGATGGGTCTTGTTTTTTAATCCAATCTGATAGCCTGTGTCTTTTGATTGGGGCATTTAGCCCATTTACATTCAGGGTAACTATTGAAAGATAGGAGTTCAGTGCCATTGTATTGCCTGTAAAGTGACTGTTACTGTATATTGTTTGTGTTCCTTTCTGGTCTATGTTGCTTTTAGGCTCTCTCTTTGCTTAGAGGACCCCTTTCAATATTTGTTGTAGGGCTGGTTTCGTGTTTGCAAATTCCTTTAGTTTTTGTTTGTCCTGGAAGCTTTTTATCTCTCCTTCAATTTTCAATGACAGCCTAGCTGGATATAGTATTCTTGGCTGCATATTTTTCTCATTTAGTGCTCTGAATATGTCCTGCCAGTCCTTTCTGGCCTGCCAGGTCTCTGTGGATAGGTCTGTTGCCAATCTAATGTTTCTACCATTGTAGGTTACATATCTCTTCTCCCGAGCTGCTTTCAGGATTTTCTCTTTGTCTCTGAGACTCGTAAGTTTTACTATTAGATGTCGGGGTGTTGACCTATTTTTATTGATTTTGAGAGGGGTTCTCTGTGCTTCCTGGATTTTGATGCCTGTTTCCTTCCCCAAATTAGGGAAGTTCTCTGCTATAATTTGCTCCATTATACCTTCTGCACCTCTCTCTCTTTCTTCTTCTTCTGGGATCCCAATTATTCTAATGTTGTTTCGTCTTATGGTATCGTTTATCTCTCGAATTCTGCCCTCGTGATCCAGTAGTTGTTTATCTCTCTTTTTCTCAGCTTCTTTATTTTCCATCATTTGGTCTTCTATCTCACTGATTCTTTCTTCTGCCTCATTTATCCTAGCAGTTAGCGCCCCCATATTTGATTGCACCTCATTAATAGCCTTTTTGATTTCTACTTGGTTCGATTTTAGTTCTTTTACTTCTCCAGAAAGGGTTTCTCTAATAACTTCCATGTTTTTTTCAAGCCCAGCTAGTATCTTTAAAGTGATGATTCTGAACTCTAGATCTGACATCGTACTAATGTCCGTATTGAGTAGGTCCCTGGCAGTCGGTACTACCTCTTGTTCTTTTTGTTGAGGTGATTTTTTCCGTCTTGTCATTTTGTGCAGAAGAGAATAGATTAATGAGAGAACAAAATGCTAGCAGGGTAACAACGTCCCCAGAAAATATACTCTAAACAAATCAGAAAAGACCTGAAGCAGTGGGAAAAGAAAGGGAAAGAGAGAAAAAAGAAAAGGAAAGAAAAAAAGAAAAAAGAAAAAGATAAAGATAAAAACAAACAAAAGCAGAACAAAACACAACAAAACAAAAACAGAATGTGATCAAATATGATCAGGCTGGATTATAGATCAGTGCCACACACTAGATTTTGGGTGTATTTTGGTCTGTTAAAAGAAAGTCCCTCCCAAAATTTTAAAGAAAGAAAAACTTATATATGTACAAAAATAAGGGTTGATATGATGAAGGGATGGAATATGACTGTAAAGATGGAAATTATAAAAAATTTTAAAAAAGGATTTGATAAGTTGTTTGAAAAAAGAAAGAAGAGGATTAAAAAAAAAAAAAAAGAAAAAAAAAAGAAAAAAGGGAGAGAATGTGATCAGGCAGGGGAGTAGAAAAAAACCATACACTAGAGATTTAGAGTATATTTTGATCTGTTAGAAGAAACTATCTCAAGATTTTAAAGAGAGAACAACTTATATATATATATGCCAAAAATACGGGTAACTACTATGAAGGAATAGAATATGACTTTAAAAATGAAAAATAAAAATGTTTTTTTTTAAAAAAGGGATTGATAAGATGTTGGTTGAAAAAGGGAAAAAGAAAAATTCAAAAAAAAAGAAAAAAGGAAAAAAGAAAAAAAGACAGTTAAAAAAAATAATTAACTTTGAAAGACTAAAGAATCATGGTAAAAAAGCCATGAATTCTATGTGCAGTGTTCCCCTAGCGCTGGAGTTCTGCCGTTCTCATTGATCGGTAAACTTGGTCTTGGCTGGTGTTCTTGCTGATCTTCTGGGGGAGGGGCCTGTTGCCGTGGTTCCCAAATGTCTTTGCCGGAGGCAAAATTGCCCCACCCTTGCCGGTCCGGGCTAAGTAATCTGCTCGGGTTTGCTCTCCGGAGCTTTTGTTCCCTGCAAGCTTTCCGTACAGCTTTGGAGGCGGAGAGTGAAAATGGCGGCCTCCCAGTCTCCGCCCCGGCGGAGCCGAGAACTCGGGGTCCCGCTCCTCAGTGCGCCCCCAGAGAAAAGCAGTCAGTCACTCCCGTCTCCCCGGTCTCCGGCCACACTCCGCGCTCACCCGGCCTGTGACCGCGCCTTTCTATCTGGCACCCGACCCCGGGTGGAGTCTCCAAACCCAGCAGATCCCTGCGGTGCACTCCTGCACCTCTCCTCCCGGGGGAAGAAGGTGAGTCTCCCTGGATCTGCCGCTTGTTGGGTCCCTGCTGGAGGAGCAGTGGCCCGACTGTGCCGCGGATCACGGTTTATAGTAACCCCGAGCTGAGAGCCCGCGCCTGGGCTCCGTCTCTGCAGCCGGCTTCCCTGCTCCGGTACCTGGGAGCTCTGCCGCACTCAGGCACCCCCGGTCTTTCTGTGACCCCGAGGGGTCTGAGACCACACTGTCCCGCGAGGGTTCCACCCCCCACTTCGCCACCAGAGTGACGTCCCTCAGGGGAGCAGACTTCTAAAAGTTCCAATTTTGTGCTCCGTGGCTCTATCACTTGCCAGAAGCGGCCGACGGAGGCCCCTCCCCCGCCGTCTATCCTCCCGAATATCGCCTCGGATTCACTTCTCCGCACGTCCTACCTTCCAGAAAGTGGTCGCTTTTCTGTTCAGAGGGTTGTTGCTCTTCTTTTCTTTGATCTCCTGTTGAGTTTGTAGGTGTTCAGAATGGTTTGATCCCTATCCAGCTGAATTCCTGAGAGGAGACGAAATCCAGGTCTCCTACTCCTCCGCCATCTTGTTCCGCTCCTATTGAGGTTGTTTCTTACACACTACGGGTGGGTACAATTTTGGAAAATAAATTGACATAAATAATAAAGGTGAACATTATGACTTGGCATTTCCATTTCTAGTTATATACCCTAGAGAATTTATTTTTTTTTATACTAGAGAAACCCTTGTAAACGTTCCTTGACCACAGCAACTCTGTTCCTAAAAAGAAAAAAAACAAAAAACAAAAAAACACTTGGAACAACAAAATGTATGTCAGTAAGAGCATACAAATATAATTTATGGTATATTCACAAAATGAAATAATATACAGCAATACAAATAAATGCACATAGATGAGTATTGGAAACAATATTGAATTGGAAAATCAAGTCAAAGAAAACTGTATATAGTAAAATAATATTTGTATGAAGCTCAAAACCAATATTTGTATGAAGCAATATGGTTTTGGATAGACTCATATGTAAGTGCTAAAACCACAAAATGATGAAAGTAGCATTACAGTATTTAGGAGAGTTGTTACAGCATAAGGGATAAAGAAACACAGGATTGATGGCAGTCAGCATTGAAAACCCTATCTCATTTTCGTTTTTAAGCTGATGTTTATTTTATTACTTATGCTTCAAAACTTCCCTTTACATTGCATATATTCTTTTATATCAAGCATAATATAGTAAAAAATATTAAGTTACATAATCTGAGGGAATGTTGAGGCAGAGGTTTTTCTTTTAGACTTAACCCTTTAAAACAAAGATGGACCTGTAAGCTTTTCTCCCTTCATTGCACTGGGGTTGCCTGAAAGTGGACTTGAGTTTTGCTTTGAAGAGATGACATACAGAAATGAAATGCAGCTCTTCCAAACAAAGCAGTTGTTCATAGTGACATATCTTCTGCATCTGTGATAGCAGATGCTTTTAAAAGCAACAGAAAGAGGGAGCAGTAGTGGGTGGAATTAGAAGCAAATGCTTATTCATATGCTGCCATGTGAAGCAGATCTGCTATGCTTCTTTCAGACACACTTAAGAACAATCTAATCTTAGCTGGAACTGAAATATCGGAACTGTTGAATTGTCATTGATAGAAGCTGCCACCCTGGCTATTTTCTGAGTATTTCCGTGCTGAAATGAAGCATAGAACCACAAAGTCATCAGGCTAGAATAGACCTTTCAAGGAAGCTTGGAGTTCCTATCACTTTCACTGGGTCAAATGTAAGCAAAACCATGAAATTGGCACTCTTTACTCTTGACAAACAGTGATATTAGGCAGCTCCTTCAGGAGGAATGAAATAGAATCAGGGTGACACCTGGTCCTTAGCTGAGCTGCTTATAGCAAAGGTACATGCATGCCTGTCTTGACCCACAAGGATTTCTAGGAAGGGATACACTATCATCACCACAGATCAAAACGACTCCCCTGTCTTATAAACCCTGTGTCCAATGTCTGCATTCAAGAATCTTTCCTTGACCTTACAGAGAATAGCCAGTCTCACAACTTATGAAACAGTCTTCCCTACAGTTGGAAGATTAAAAAATCGCCTCTCAGTTTTTTACTACCATGATTCCCTGATAAATAGATATAGATATATAGATATATAGATACGGATAAGTAGATATACACAATTCAGATTGGTCCATCATTAATTGCTACCTTATAATTATAGTTCCTTAATTCTCTTTATTTTTATTTTAGACAACACTGATTCTGCCATCTTTTTTCTTTCTATCTCTGCCCCTGCAAGGCTTAGTATAATTTTTATCCTTGTAATCCAAGTCCCTTATAAACTTAGTGAGTCTTCCTGAAATATAATCCTCATTACATTGCCTTTTAAATCAAGAATGTGCATTAGTTTTCAAGCGTTGGTCTAGTCAAGTTCAGCTTCTCAGACTGGAATTGAAAGCTCCAATTGACCTCACCTAACTTGATCTTGCCGGCCCTTTCCCCCTTATCAGAAAGACCTGAGTTTGAAGCCTGACCCTACCACGTTCTTAGTGGGTATCATTTAATTCAACTCAGAGCTCCCATTTCTTTATTTGTGAACATAAACACTAAATAAATGTTGATTTTCTAAAAAGCTGTCTCTACTTGAAAATTGGCTAAATTACTTTTAAAAAAGAATGAAGAGCCAGAATTTCCTGTAATTCTAGGTTTGGCATGAGAGACACTATAAAATTAGAATAGTAATATCTATCATGTTTTAAAGATTAAATTGAATTTGAGAAATAGCTTAGCAAAGTTGTCCCATAGTAGGTTGTCTGTAAACTTTAAAAATTATCCTTCTTCCTCCTTCCTTTAGTCGGGAAAATAAATGGCTTAATGCTGGAGGAATAATCGTGATAAAAATGACTCATAGAGGAAATAAATATAGTACATGTTGATGAGATTTTCCTTTACTAAGAAAGGCCTGTCTGGATGAGGAGAAGGTGAGGGAGAAAAACAGACTCTCTTCAGACTTCCAGAGATGGACTGTCCTTCAAGTTCCTGCCATAGTTTACACCAGGGGCCTAAGAAGTAGAAGGTTTCTTACTGGGAAAAAAAAAAAAAACAAACTAAATTTTTCATAATTGTTGTTTGCTGCAACTTCTGTTTATTAAATAATTGTGAAAGGAAATAAAATGATGAATTCTACCGTAAGGAAGGAAGGAAGCAGCTGTTTAGCCCCAAATACTGGAGTCATTGGTGTGAAGACGGGGGACGGTCTTTGAATGCTTCTCTAAAACAGCAGAACTTCATTAACTGACTTTAACACCTTTAAAAATACCCTTTCTTCTGCTGAAACTTTATGAATTTGAGATCAGTAAATGCTGAGTATTCTTTACATAGAGGCTACCTGATGGGAAAAGGAATCTTTTTACACTTTGCAATATTTTGAAGGCAGCAAATAACAACTAAATCCAGAAGAAGCACGCAACCTCTTAGCAGGTAACTCCTAAAGTGAATTCCAGATCTGTGAATGACTTGTCTTACATGGAGTAAGAATGAAATTACAACACAAGTACTATATTCACTCCAAAGGAACTATAAAGTCCAAATAGCTTGCTATTTCTTTCCACATTTCAGTGTTTCAACAGGGATCCTTTCAATCTTTTCAAAATACGGGGAGACAGAGCTGAGCGAAAGCACAGCGACAGCACGCTGCCTTTTACTTGCAGCTAGAAGGTGTGTCAGATTCTTCTAGGCTGACCTCCTGAATGGGCTGCTCACCGAGACCCAAATCACACAGGGCCTGCGAACTGCTTTAGTGTGGTCTTGTTTAAATGTTTCCACCAAACGACCAAAGACAGAGGGGGTGAACATACGTCTCAGGGGTCTGTGGATATAGTGGGAGGCTAAAGTTGTAAGCACAAGTCAAAGAGCAACTCATTTGGAGACTGGTTTTGTCCTAAAAAATCCATGCACATTTTATACTCCAGACTTAAGATATTCACATATGTTTTAATGTATATTTCTCTCTACTCTTCAAGTGCATTTATGATCCAGGAAAATGTCTGTGGTTTCCTGAAACCCCTGGGATATTACTGCAAATCCCTGGTACACTGCAGAAGGAAATAAGCAACTGATGGATCCTGTATCTAGCCCAGTTCCTCCCCCTGAGTTCCAGAAGTCTGCCAATAAGACATCCTTCCCTTGCTACTTATAAGACCTCAAACTTCAAATGCATAGAATTTGCTCCTCTTCTCAACTCATTCTCATGGTGAGTGGCACCTTCCAGGCACTCAGCAGCTCAAGCCAGAAACTTGGGAGTCATCCCAGACATCTCATTCTCCATCAGCCCCCACATTCCATCAGCCACCAAATCCTGTCAATTGTGCCTCCATCTGTTCTCCTTTTGGATTGGCATTACTTTCATTTAGCCCTTTCTCATCCCTTTTCTGAATTATTATTGTACAGATCACCTACCTGGTTCCTCTGCCCCTCTGCCTGCTACATCCCTAGTTTATGACTATCCATTATTTTATGATGTAGTCCAAATTCCTCAGCATATCTGGACCTTTATGATTTTGGCCTATTTTAATATCTTTAGCATAATGTCCATATCCCGTAGACTCACTTTGCCAACCTCCCCATATTTCTGCCATATCATTGCAACATACTTTTAGGATCTCCACATTGCACATTCTTCCTATGCTTTGGGGATTTTGCACATATATTCTATTCTTGGAATGTCCTTCCTCCCTTCTCTTCTCCACATGGTTAATTACTAACTTGTCTTTGACTATGGTTTAATGATGGAAATTCTGAAAATATTTTCTCCCTTTAACAAAAACCCAAGGTGTTTGTGGTGTGTTTTTATTTTGTTTTGTTTTTTTGTCACTTCACATAGGAAACCATAAATTTTTGGCACTATATATTATTGAGTTTTGAATGAAAGTGGAATTGGGGAACACCTGAGTGGCTCAGTTGTTAAGCATCTGCCTTCGGCTCATGTCATGATCCCAGGATCCTGGGATCGAGCCCCGCGTCGGGCTACCTGCTCAGCGGGAAGTCTGCTTCTCCCTCTCCCTCTGCCTGCCACTCCCCCTGCTTGTGTGCTCTTGTGCTATCTCTCTCTCTCTAAAAAAGAAAGTGGAATTGGTTAAGGTCTTATCAGAAAACTGTATTTCTCCTTTAATATGTGATTTAAGCAGGTTGGTGTCTTTTTAATGGTATAATTGTCTTAATGTGAGTGTATCTCTTAAAATATAATTTAAATTTGTGTAAATGTCTGACATGCACAGCATTTTCAGGGGGAAAAATTCCAAGAATGACATTGTTCAGAAAGTTTCCCCTGGTTTTTGTCTCCATTTTGTTAGATTGTTTATACTGCTTTGGTGCTTATAAAAAATAGTCCAGGGTAGGGGCGCCTGGGTGGCTCAGTCGTTAAGCGTCTGCCTTCGGCTCAGGTCCTGATCCCAGGGTCCTGAGATCGAGCCCCGCATCGGGCTCCCTGCTCCGCAGGAAGCCTGCTTCTCCCTCTCCCACTCCCCCTGCTTGTGTTCCCTCCCTCGCTCTCTCTCTCTCTGTCAAATAAATAAATAAAATCTTTAAAAAAAAAAAAAAAACTCCAGGGTTATTTACTTATGTATATAGCACTTATTTACATAAATGTTCTTACTTCCTGAATTGTGATTGTTTTTTTCTATTTCCCCCCTGGACTTGAATTTCATGTTTGTATCTCTAGTCCTTAATACAGTGTCTGGCACTTAGCAGGTATTTAAGTAAAATAAACATTTTCTCAGGATGAATGAAAAGATGAATGAATTTATAGGAGATCTATTTGTTAAAAGTCTTTATGGGCATACTATGGGCATATGGGCATAGTACTATGATGAATACGAAAGAAAGATCATGAAGCTCTTATTTATACTGAAGGTTAGGTCTAAGTGGCTAGAAAACATATACATACACACATAGGATTTAATAATAATGCAAGGCATATGAGGAAACTAACAAGAAAACTAACAAGATGTGGGCAACAAGTATATCAATGATAGTAAGTGACTTGAACAGATTTTAATGTAAGAATGCATATATAATATATATTCTATGTATATGTACATATATATAACTAAAAATACATGTTGATTCTTTGTAATATTTGCAGAAATAAATTAATAACAAATTATTGAATTTAGCCAAATTTTATCAATTCAGTTTTCTCATTACCTATCTACTACACCCATTCCAAATAGGCCTGCATTTTCTCATCTTTGTGCTCATGCTTGTTCCCTCTACCTGAATTGTCTTTTGGTATTAACAAGACCTTATCGAGTGACTACTCTGAGCTGGCTGCTTACCAAGATTCTATTTATTTTAATAACTACCCTCTTTCTCTGCTTGGAAAATCCTTCAAGGCTCAGCTTAATTATCTCCTCCTCCATGAAGCATTTCTTGATCCCTAGAAGCAGAATTAACTAGTTCTACTTTTACAGGCTTTCATAATTTTATAAACATCTCTTTCTACTAAACCGGGCATGGCAAATAGAATCCCATCATTCATCCATTCAAAAGATAGATAGATGGATAGACAGATGATAGATGGATAGATAGATGATAGATAGATAGATGATAGATAGATTGATAGATAGATACATAGATAGATGATAGATTGATTGATAGATAGATAGATATAGATAAATACCTACTATGTGCCAGGCATTGATACTACATTAGTGAACAAAATAGATGATTCTTGCACTTGAGGAGGCAGACAGTAAACAATAATCAAGTTAAAAAGTGGATTGTATAACATGGCAAAATGATAGGTGCTATTAATAAGAAGATTGGAGAGTGTGGGGGAAAAGTGCTACCAAGTTTAAATAGATCAAAGTAGGCCGCATTGCGAAAGTGCTATCTTAGAAAAAGACTTGGACAAGGAGGGGAGCAAGCCATGTAGAACAGCTCTCCAGGCAGAAGGGACAGCCAGTGTAAAGGTTCTGAGGCAAGAAGTATGTCTTGCTCTACCCCTGAGATTCTAATTGGTCTAGAGTGTTAATAGGGACCTGGCCATAGATATTTTTTAAAGTTTTCCGAGGTGATTCCTCTATTTAGCCAGAGTCGAAAAACACTATGCAGATGTAGGGTAACAGAAATCATCTCAAGTCTCAAGAAACCTGTATAGTTTGTGGGAGAAAGGCACAGGAACATAGACACTTGCTATTTAACATGGAAAGTGCCGTAAGGGTCTTGGGCACAGAGTGATGTGGGAGGACTGAGTCTTTGCCCGGCCTGGAAGTTGGGGGATAGTACAAGGCTTTCTGGAGGAGGTCATGTGAACTGAGTCTTGATGAACAGGAAATAACTAAAGGAAAAAAATGGTTGTGGGTGTAGAAAGTGTGTGACTGCTCCCTGAGGGGGATCAGAGGAGTCCATGCCCCTGAATTCTGTGTATCAGGAGGAAGTGACTATAAGTAATCCAATATTATAACATGAATAGTTACAGGAGATGCAACTAAAAATGTAGAAAGGGATAAGATCCTAGGGAAGCTTCTGTAAATTGTTAAGGAACTCAGACTTTATCCTGAATGAAGTGCAACTTTAAAGGTGTTTGAGAAGCCAGTGACAGGATTTGGTTAGCTCAAATGGCAAATCAATTTGAAAGGAACCCCGCTTAGAGCAGGGTGGCCAATTGAGAGTGTAACAGGTGTTGAGGAGAAGGCTGATGATGATCCTAATCAGGGTGGTTTTGTGGAGGTGGAGTAAGTGTGGAGAAGGGAAATCTCAGAGACATATTAACAAGGTGTAGTTGGACAAAATTGTGACTGGTTGGCTGGGTGGATGCTGGGTGCAGGTGGAAGAGCAAGCAGTGGGCAAAATCAGATAACGCTCAGGTTTCTGACTTGGGCACGTGTGGGCATGATGATTCCAGTCACTAACATAGGGGACACAGAAGCAAGAGCACATTTCAGAGAAGGTTGGGGCTTCCTTGTCCAAACATGCCACAACCGAAGTGCCAAGAGGAGCAGGCGTGAGGTGATGACCAGCAGGCAGACACTGTAGAGTACCATGAAGTTCCATGTCTCTCACTATGGTCCCAGGCAAAGTACCGTATATGCTACCCTGAAGCATTTTCCAGATGAATTCATTAGTGTTAACATGTTCCTAAAGATCATTAGAGTCAACATTAAAACCTCAGGCGAAGAGATTTTAAAGGAGATTTTGAAGTCTAATTGGTATCAGGCTCCTAAATAGTAAAATTTAGAACACATTTAGATAAAGTCTGGTCCAAAAAGGAAGAGACCAAAGAGACAAACACTGACACCAATTTGTTAATTTGGCATTACTGTTTAAGAAGTTAAAGGTTGTTTGTTTTTTTTTCAAGATTCTATTTATTTATTTTGAGAGAGAGAGCGAGAGCGAGCACGTGTGTGTGCAAGCGGGGGGAGGGGCAGAGGCAAAGGGAGAGAGAGGATCTCAAGCAGACTCCACACTTAGCACGGAGCCTAACACGGGGCTGGATCCCATGACCCTGAGATCATGACCTGAGCCGAAATCAAGAGTCAGGTGCTTAACAGACTGAGCCACCCAGGCGCCCCTAAGATTGTTTTTGTTGTTGTTTACTACCTAAGGAAAACATTAGCTTAAGGGAATAGTATGTAACCTGTAAGATTATTTCTGAACTATAAACTCCACAGCAGTAAAAGCATAGATCTTTCTTTCCTCCTTGCTGAAGTAAAGAAGTTTGGGGGATGGTACCTGCCTTTTCCTAAATCCCAGTCAGTTTATATCTAAGTCAGTTAGTCTGCTTCACTCAATGAACCATGCAGAGGGAGCAAGAGCCCCGAGTCACAACAGAAAGTTCAGCAGAGAGATGAGGTCTGGAGCCTCGGTTCTCTCACTGCTGACTTGCTATGCGACTGAACAAGTTATGGCCCTTCATGATCCTCACTTTCTTTTGTGTGGAATAAAGCAGTTGGTTGAATAGTTGATTAAGTCCCTTCCACACTATCATAGTCGATGATTCTCTCACCACAGCTGCCTTTAAGAAGTCTTCAAAGTCCTTCTCAGTTGTTCAGAAGGAGTTTTGTGAGTGACTCAGAGCTTGCCAGCCTGGAGCCTGAAGATGAACCGTTATTGCAAGCTAACACTTTCACTGGAGAAATGCTAGGAGAAATGGCCAGTGCCACAAAAACCCCCGGGTTCATGGACAGTTTTTCCTCCTTGCAGTATCTGATTTTCCTCCATTGCCACAGAGACTGAACATTTGCTTTTCTGTTAAAGATCCTTCTCCTGTTATGACAGAATGTTTGTAGTTCCTGTCTAGGAGCCTATGGCATTTGGTTCTTTTCCTGAATGGTTGTGTCTGAGGAAAAGATTGTCTTTTCCTTTTTTTCAAGGAAGAGTAACTTTTTTCCTCAGTAGTATTTAAGTGTAACATCATTCATGATCTACCAACCCATCTTTAATGCTAGCAGTGCATCCTTTTGGATCCCATTTCTTTCAGTAAGAAGTAGTATAGACGTGTATAGTGACTCTTAAAGATCAGAAATTGGTGTTTTATCATAAGAGTCTGTTTCATATTAAGTACCACCTTAAATTATTGTTAATGCTTTTCTTTAGATCAATTCACTTTTTAATTTTATGTAAGTACTACAAAAGGAAATTGGCATAGCTTGCTACTTAGTATGTAAATTAAAAAAAAAATAGTTAAGATTTTTAAATAGTTAAAATTAAAAGAAAATTTTTAAATTAAACCCTTAAAATTATCTTAGTCCATTTGTAGATCACTTACCACATGTTGGGCAACACTGGCCAAGGGAGAAGGCTGCAGGCATTCTTACTGGTTAACTACTGCTGTCCACTGCAAATGTAGTGACTTAAAACAACTACCAGTTATGTGGCTCATAAATATGTGTCAGAGTCTGACACGTTCTACTTGTAGGCTCATAATCTAATCTGTACTGTTTCTTGGGTGATGGCAGAAGACATGTGACTCTTGGAACAGAGACAGTAGGACTTCATTTCTTATGGCATAGAAAGCAGCATGAACACCAGTCAGCATGTTGGTGTTGGTTTCTCTTGGCCCCCAAGTCCCATGGAAACAACACAGAAGGGTCCAGGTAAATGCTGCACACCCAGTAGTTTTGCATGACAACTATCAAACAGTAAGATTAGGAAATTCACCTTTTTTAATAACAAAAAGCCAGCTCTTTGTCCTGGAGGGAAACATTACCTCATCCTTCAAGGTCGCTCACTGCAAATACAACCTGGAGAAATGGCCCAGATGGACAGTGGTCAGAGTCTTGCATTCTTTGTATTCCCATGCAGGAGCTCTCAGAGCTCACAGTGAACTGCCTTTCCCAACATTCTGAAGGCCTGCATTTGGGCTAGGCTCAGCTGCGTAGTCTGCTGATCTAGTCTAGACTCGGCTGATCTCAGCTGGGGGCTGTGATGGATCATCTCCACATAATGTCTTATTCTTCAGGAGACTAGCTCAGTCTTGTTCACATTGCTCTGGTGACAGGTACCCCAAGAAAAAGAAGTGAGGCCTCTTGAAGTTTAGGCTCAAACTGCTACAACATCACTTTTGCTGTGTTCCATTAGCCAAAGAATGTGATAGCCATCCCATTTTCAAGGGGTAGTCTTTCTCTCTTGATAGAAGATATTGCAAAGACTTGTGGCATTTTTTTGCAATCTACTGCAACATCAGGTCCCAAAAGATATGGATTTAAACCTAGACTTCACTTAATCCTTCAGAATCTCAGTTTCCTCTCTGTAAAATGAGGATAAAACTCTTAACATCAAAACATTGTAAGTACGACTGAGAAAAAGCAGAGGAAATATCCAGAACTGTGCTTGGGACATATTGAGTGTACAATAAATAAAAGTAGTTATTATTAAACCCAAAATAATAATAAGCACGGAAAGTAAAAATGTTTACATGCTTATTTAACCAGTTGTGGTTTACCTTCCGTGCTTATTTTCCATCCCTTAAGGGATGAACATGTTTGGAGACTGAGACCTTCCCACCACCCCACACCCCCACCACTCACTCAGTCATTCTGGTTCTATGTATTAGCTACAACTGAAATTCTGAAGCTTTTTGCATCTGCATGTTGGCTCTCTTGAAGCTGTGTGGGAGTAAAGTGTGCTGGTAACCCATGAGTGGGGAAAGGGCATTGAGAACATATGAAAAGAGGGATGTACACATGGGCACTTGACATTCAGTGAACAGAAGGAGGGGAGGGTGTTGTGCTGAGCCACCAAGAGGAAGACATGGAAGAGAATAAGACTGGTCTCTTCAACAGCAGTTCATTGTAAGAGTTCTGTCAGTATGCTTCCCTGTGAAATGAGTGTAATACAGTCTTAGTTTTCTTCTGAATGCAAGAGGAGGAGGAATAAAAAGAGATAGAGGAACAGGAGGAGAAGCAGAAGGAGAAAGAGAAGGAGTAGATAGATACACAGATTATGAAGGAAAAGGAAGGAGAAGAAGGAAGAAGGGGAGGAGGAAAAGAAGGAGAAGACTACCCAAACTAAGAGGTATCTTACCTTGTATGTATGACAAAACAAGGTTTCACCTTTCTTTCCATGTACTCCTCTTTATAGTGTAGGCCTGTGTGGCCGATAGGAACACAGAGCTGGGCTATTTTGAATGTTCATAAATTATGTGGCCTCATCTCACTATTAAATAGAAGTGCTAACTATTCTCTAATTTTAGCACATATCTTTTAAATGTCAAAAGACAGATTTTACTCCAACCCCCTTTCCTAGTCCTCAAGCTTTGAGTCACGAGGATAACTTCACTCTATGAAGAAATTGGCAGAAAAGAATAGTATAAAATGCAGAGGAAATGTTTGACAAATTAATTTTAAAACCTATTTCTAATCCAGTATCTGGCCAACTAGGCGCCCAAAACGTATTTTCTGAACTAAGTTGATAAGGAGGAGGGGAAAGGAGAAAGAAAGATGTCCCCAGAGACAGAAGTAATAGAAATTAAGGAACTTCCATGAAATGGAAGGTAAAACCAATAATGCCATGTAGTACCTACTCTGTGCTAAAAAACATGGCTGATAAAGACACAATGTTCCCAGCCTTCGAGAATCTCACAATTTAGGGGGGAGAGCTAGAGATAAGAATAAATGATTATAATTAACTGAGATTAGGTCTAAGTCAAAAGTATGCACTGAATACCATAGGTGAGGCACCTCACCTCTGGAAGGGAGTCAGGGAAGCCTTTCTGTAGGAGATAACACCTGAGCAGAATCTTGAAAAAGTAAGAGTGAATCAGATAAAGAAGTAGGCACAGAACAATATAATTAATGTCAGGAAGGAAACTGCAAAGTGACTGGGGTGGGGGGTTATCAGTAACTGGGTATATTTGGAAGCTGGAAAGTTGGGTAGGGGCTAGTTCTAGAAGACCTATGTCCAACTTTGTTCCACAGATATAGATTGAAAGACCCCTAATGAATTTTTTGGTCATGAATTATTTAAAGGTCCATCCTTCCATACATCCATACCTCTACCCATTTAACCACCACCCCCACCTCATCCATAATTGAGTTGCGAACACAAAAGTCAACACAGATGCTTAGTTATGGTTAGGGACTGCTACCAATTGGAGGGAAACCAAAATAGCAGTAGTTTAACTGGAATAAAAGTTTAATTCTCTCTCACACCAAGGCCCAGGTATTCAGTCCAGGCTGCCCCACAGTGTAAGGGGCCCATCTTTTCCTCTCTTGCTGATCCACCACAGATGGCCTCAATCTTAAGTAAAGATGGAAGGACAAAAAGGAATTGGGAAAGGGTGCATAAACACCATATCTTAAGGAATGTTCCCAGAAACTGCCACAAAGTACTTCTGTTTATATTCCATCGAACAAAAGTTGTCACATGGCCACATGTAGCTGCAAGGGAGGCTGGGCAATATAGCCTTAGTCTATAACAGTAATGAGTAATGAGTCTTATACTGTAGCTGTTATGAAAAAAAACTAGGGAGTCATAAAAGAGTCATCACTTTTATATGAGTAGCTCTTAAAAAAGAAAAAAAACATTACACAACTCTTGGGACTTGTTTTAAATTCATATTAAGCAAGACCTCTTTTCTCAGGATAGCTCATTCCATACCATACTGGACTGCTGACCAGTGTTCCATTAAAGCTTACTTTCTTCCTACAATCACCTGAGCTTTGTTATAGAAGAAATTTCTTTGCACCTCTTTATATATATATATTATATTTATAAATTTTGCAGTCTTGTTAATATGGTAGAAGAAGAAAACAGACATTGTGAGATAACTCTGGCCAAGGTCAGGCCAATTCATGTTTTATACAATTTAGTAATTGGATGGCTATTGATGGCTGCATGACACTGGAACTCAGGACCTCAAGCCTGCAGCAGTCCAGCAACAGTATTTAATTTCAACTTTCACATTTAGGAGCTACCCTTTCTTCTAACAATATCAAGCATGATGCCTGATACACAGTAAGTGTATGATAAAGGTATGTTAAATTGAATTTACTTGCACACTTTAACAATGAGGTCAAATGCATAAAGACATATATTTTATTCAGCCATATGTTTATTCTAATTCATTGATTAATTCATCCAATTAACACTTATTGAGCTCTTCTTAAGGGCTTGCATGATGCTAATTGCTGGGGGAATTATAAAAATTATGAAGTTACAGCCTCTACTTTCAAGGAGCATATAACAGAGCAGAAAGAAAGATGTATACACAACTAATTTTGATCATCTAGTAAGTGCTACCCAACACTGAGGAAGTACAATGGAGATGTGTTATTTCAGCCTGATTGTTGGGATAAGGCATCACAGAGGAGGTAGTACTTGAACTCAGCCTTGAAAGATGAGTAGGGATCCACCAAGGAATCATCAAATATACTAGTAGTTCCTTCAGTGTCAAATAGTACCTAATATCTGTTCCAAATCCAGGTTAAGCAATTTAGCCTCTTCTCCTCAGGAGACCTCATTCTGTGCCATGTTCAACAACTGACTAGTTATCTAGTTGTATACTTTGCAGTTTGTTTTCTCACCGCCTAGGGTTGTTTGAGTTTTCATGTATAGTGAATAAATCCCTTGTCATCCTCTAGGTAGCATAATCACAATCAACCATAAACCAATTATTCAATACCCTCCCTCATGCCTTTTTTCCATTCCCCCTTCCTATTCTGTTCAATAACACGTGTCTGAGGTAAAGGCTACCATTTATACCCCGCAGCTAGACATTCACCTTGTCTTATTTTCTGAGGTGAAATCAGTTTTTCAGCTGTAGTAAGCACGCCCCTGGAAATGTGTCACTGCTGTTCTCCCCTCACCAGCAAGTATTTTCTGTTTTTCATCGCAAAATAGTTATGTGTTTCAGGCTTTGAGCAACATCCGAGTTTCCACCAGCTGTGTTTTGCATTGTCCTCATTTTGTATAATTAAGAAAAACAGGAAGCCAATCACTTAAGTAAAGCTGACCCTCTTCATTCTGCAGGCCCGAGAAAGGACTACATCAGGGTTTTTTATAGTACAGTTTTTACAGAATTTATCCCGCAATCCACTTGAAAGTGGAACAAGGTTAGAGGAACTGTGGCAGCATGGTGGCCTTCCTCTTGACTACAAACAGCTGTGCTTTTCTGAAACCACACAGTCTGGTTTAACACTCTTATATAATTTGATTTGTCACATTGTGACAGAGGATTTCCCCTGCCATTTTTTATACCAGCTCAAATCTTGGGGGTTACGGGGGCTTTTTGACCTAACCTTATATCCTCTGTTTGTCCAACTTTTTTACATTCTTGACCTCAATTTATATAGATATTTGCAAGTGAGTTTCCAAGGAAGCCCTAGGCTGCTGTTTGGTTTTACTGAAGATTAAAACCAACAGTATGTATCTGAGAAAGAGCTTCTGATTCTCTTTTATTAGAGTTTTATTTCCTTATACAGAAGAGAAAAGCAATTACTTTACCATGTTAAATTTCATCTAGAAACAGGGTTGTGTTAGGGGTCAGTAGCACTGAATTAGATTAAATATTTATTGAGATCATATTTGTTGATCACTGTGGTCAGTGTGGATGTAAAGATATTTAAAATGTAGTCACTGCTGGGGCCCCTGGGTGGCTCAGTTGGTTAAGTGTCCGACTCTTGATTTTGGCTCAGGTCATGATCTTGGGGTCATGAGATCAAGGCCCCTATTGGGCTCCATGCTGGATATGGAGCCTGTTTAAGATTCTCTCTCTCCTTCTACCCCCCCACACCCCACCCCCGCTCCCCCCACCACACTTGCATGCTCTCCCTCTCTAAAAAAACAATGTTGTCATTGCCTTCAAGGAATTCATAGGCTTATAGGGGAAGTGGATATGAGTACAACTAAATATAATTCATAGCAGTATGTTACGTGATCTGAGTCCTATCCTCATAAGCACCTGTTTTATGATCAAACCCATCTCCTATCTATATAAATTTGATCTAGAGTATCAATGCCTATCAAGAGATCCTTCCCAGCCAACATTTCAATATAATTAATAATTGCTCATTCATTCAACAAATATGTATTAATCACATACTGTGTTCTAGGCATTGTGCTGTTTTCCTTAGGTTTGGAAATCTTCCTTTTGTGGCATCCATAGTGCTCTGTATGCCTGGAGAGCTATCATCTGTTGACAGTATTGTGTTCTAGTCACTTTAGTCATCAAATAAGCTCTGTGAGGTAGGGATTTTCATCCCCATGTACAAATGGAAACTGACTCAGTGGAATTAAATAATCTCCACAGCATTATATAGCAAATAACTAGTAGATTTACACTCAAACCCCTACAAGCATGCTGACTCTCCATTGTACTACTTTTGACAGCCCATGCTTTCAGCTAATGGAGACATTTTATGGGTATTTTGAGTGCATGTAGTACTGATGGAAAGGGAACTATTTTATATGTCAGAGGGTTCTATTGGCAACAGTTTAACACCTATGTATAAAGCATTTTAGTTTTGGTTTTGAGTTTCAATATCAGGAGGAAATGCTTTAAACATATACATCAGGAATACATCAGGAAGGATTAATACCAAGAAGGACTTCAAATAAGGTTAAACAGAAATCGTGACACAAGAGAGGTTGGAGACTCTACTCTAGAGGTCTTTAAAATTAGAATATATATATTTTTTTTATGTCTCACCAAAAGTCATATGGACTGGATTGTCTCTTGAGACCATTTCAACTTACAAACTGATCACATTACACTGTGATGTTATCACTAAATTGAGTTGAAACTGCAAACACACCTAGAGAAAAAGGACTTCCTGGTTTAATAGCTATACTCCAGGTAGCTGCCACTAGGTGTCAGTTGCCAGGCACTCACCTGTGCTATTCGAGAAAATCACTGAGTTGGAGACACTTAAAAGGGACTCTAGATAATATTTGGTCCAAACCATCTGACAATAATGGAAATGTGAGACCCATAACCGTGATTAATCTATTAATTAATAGTTCTGCCAGAATTGCTTTTTTATTAAAGACAAATCCATATAAATATTAATTAAGCCACATTATATGCAGAATAAAACAAAATGGAGGTGCTATTTATACTAATATTTAAAGCAAGAGATATTTTAAGCTTATTCGAGTTCTCTTTCTTACTTATTCCCTCCCAATCAGCCCTCCTCCAGTCTCACCAAATTAAGAAACAGTACAGTACACTCTTGGGTGGGGCTCTTTTTAGGGGGCAGAAGTCTTCCTTCAGGGACATTTGCAGTATCCCCAGGGATTCTGCAAAGCCAGTCCCCTGAGGCTGACTGTGATCCAGATCACTGAAACTCAGTGCTAACAGTGATTTAGCCAGCCTTTTGAATAGTGTTCTCACATTTTTTTCTTCTATAGCAGGCATGGAGGGGCAAGTCATTCCTATAAACATACCTAAGCTTCTGTGAAATCCCTCAAAATATTGCAGGGAAAGAGAATTATAGTCACCTCTTCTTGTCACAGCATCAGTTAGGTCTCTTACAATAGTTCTAATCTAGATAAAATAGCTGTGCTTTATTGTAGCTGAATGTATTGTAATTGGACTCCTTTCCCTTCCTTTAAAGCAGACACAACAGAATGCAAGTGAGTGAGATTTGGTGTTATATCCTCTTAAATCTGCCCTTGTTTTTTAAGTAAATGATTTATAATCACTATATTAATAATATTAGAATACCTTCAATGCTTCTCACAAGTGAACATGATACATCAGTGTATCTCCACAGTACAACAGAGTACTGCTGTTCTAGCCTAGTTCCCTAAAAAATTGGGTTAGGAATCTGTCCACCGGAGAATGAAAATTACTTTCACTAAGATCATGTGTCTACTTAGAGGCAGAGCCAGGAACAAGGTGCAAGAGTCACTGTACTCATTCTGATGTTCATTTAGCTGCTTTTCTTAAACTTTCTGGAACTAAGAGCCAGCTATGCAGGAGTTGTAAGAACAAAACTAATTTTAGGGTCTGCCTTTTAACTGCTTCAACCTGAAACAGAGATAGCATCTGAATCCCATCTGTCAGCGATGCCACCTTGCCCTGTGCTATAACACATTTTGACCCTTTCATTGAGCTCGCAGCGCTACTGCTCACAGAAGAAATGGCAGGTTCTGAAGGAAAGCATGATTTATTCCAGCTCTGGGGATTATTGTCAAAAGGTCATCCAGTCCTTACATTTTACTAATTATGTTAGAGGAAGGCCTCAAAAAATGTCAGGCTTTAAAAAAAATATATCAACATATATTTTAAACATAATACAAAAATCACAATAGTATTATACATAGTGTTCCCTGCATGTATGGACATGTTGTGGGTGTGGATTCATTCATCCATTTGCTCATCATTATGTGTTGCGATGACCTACTGTCAGATGTAGCTGGAAAAGTCCACAGGTGTCAGTAGATCCTTTTTTTATTCACTCAGTCAACATGTATTTAATTCGAGACTGTTATATTTTAGTCACTGTGTTAGGCACAAGGAATGTGGCCTAATAGTGAATGGATTTTTATAGAATTATTACTGAAAATAAACTTACTTAAATGGAGTTGCATTGTGGTTTAAAAAAGGTTGTATTTTTTTTTTCTTCTAAGAAATCAATTAAATGTTAAAGGTTTTTTTTGAATCCTTATTATCATATGTACAAGGTGCACCAATTCTGCTAACTGCTTGGAGGAATATCAAGAAATAGAAGATGAGATTCCTGTTAAAATTAATTTAGTTGTAAGGCAAAATACATACATCTCTTAGATTCTTGTTTAAATAAAGGATGCAAGCAATTTCAAAATACCGTGATATAATTTTCAAGCTAACTATTATAAGCATTGAGGAATAAAACGTAGAGGGAGAGAGCCCTTTCAGATGAGGCAAACCCCCAAAGGCTTCATGTACACCTTGGGAGTTTGAGTTGAGTTGAACTCTGCCTCTAAAACAAGTTAGTATTCCAAATGCAAAGAAGGAATTGGGTAGCACCATT